>NC_053038.3:199392729-200642729 GCF_002575655.3 Aegilops tauschii subsp. strangulata | reverse complement strand
CTTGCAAGAGCGTACCCAAGGGCAAGGCAACCAAGGAAATCAAGGTCAAGGCAACAATCAGCCTCACTTCGCTACCCTCAACCAGTTCCTCGCAAATCAGCCGAAGTCTTTCAGCTACTGTGCCGAGGCCACAGACGTCGATGATTGGCTCGTGGACATCAACAAGCATTTTGAATGTAGCAATGTCAGGCCTGAGGACTTTGTCAAGTTCGCTTCTTTTCAACTCAAGGATCAAGCTGCCGAGTGGTATCAACAATACAAAGATTCCAGAGGAGGTCGTGTGATTACCTGGGATGATTTCCGCTGAGACTTCAAAGCTCACCACATTCCACAAAGTGTTGTTGAGAGCAAGCGTGAGGAGTTCCGCAATCTCAAGCAAGGCAGCATGTCCGTGTATCAATACAATACCCAGTTTCAGAAACTCGCTCGCTTCGCTAAGCAAGATGTTCCTGATGAAAAGAGCATGATCTATCAATTCAGAGGTGGCCTTAGAGAAGATCTGCAATTACCTCTCGTGCTTTTTTAGCTGACCAAGTATGATGATTTCTACAATATGGCACTGAAGCAAGAGGCTGCTCAGCTCAAGTGTGAGGCTTCTAAGAAGAGAGTCAGGGACGTAGTTCAGTCTTCTTCTTCCTCACTAGTGGCTGCTAAGCAACAGAAGTTCTGGTTGCCTCCTCCTCCTCCGTTTCGTCAGCCTTTCCAGCAGAACAACAAAGGTGGCCATGGATCTTCCCACCCACCCAACCCTGGCTATCAGAACAAGTCTCAGAATCAAGCTCCAAAGTCGAATGCTCCTTATCATCGTCCACTCTCAGAGGTGACTTGCAACAAGTGTGAGCAGAAAGGTCACTATGCTAACAAATGCTTCAACCAAAGGCGCCTTCCGCCTCCTCCTCCTGTGAGATCTTCCAGCAATGCAGTGGTCAAGCATAATCCCAAGTCTGCAAAGGTGAACATGATGAATGCAGCTCAAGCGGAGGAATCTACTAATGTGATAATGGGTAATCTCTCAGTTAATGATATTCCTGCAAAAGTTTTATTTGATACCGGTGCATCGCATTCTTTCATGTCATATCCTTTTGCATCGAAGCACAATTTTGAAACAGAGGAATTACCTAGAGCAATGCAAGTTGTTCTCCGGCTAAGCGTTTGAGATCTACCATGTTGGTTCCGAATGTCGGTATCAAGATGGGCGACTATAAATTTCTGGCTAAACCAATTGTCCTTGGTGACTCGGATATTGATCTAATTCTCGAGATGGACTGGTTTTCGAAGCACAAGGCTCAACTTGATTGTGCTGCCAGGGAAATTCAATTGACACACTCTTCTGAGGATGTTATCATCTATGCCGCTCGTGATGAAACCATTTGGTTGTTTTCTCTCAATGAGAAGGGCGAGTTGGATGCTATTTCTCATATTCCAGTCGTGTGTGAGTACCAAGATGTCTTTCCAGAAGAGCTTCCGGGTATGCCTCCTCACCGGCCAGTCGAGTTCGTTATCGATCTTGAGCCTGGTACCGAACCCGTTTGCAAGCGTCCATACAAGCTTGGACCCAAGGAGCTGAAGGAATTGAAGAAACAGCTCGATGAACAAGAGCGTCTGGGTTTGATCAGACCGAGTTCATCTCCGTGGGGTTGTGGTGTTCTTTTTGTCCAGAAGAAGGATGGCACGGACCGACTTTGTGTCGACTACCGTCCATTGAACAAGAAGACAATCAAGAACAAATATCCACTTCCCAACATCAATGAGCTATTCGAGCAACTTAAAGGTGCTAAAGTATTCTCCAAGCTTGACCTTCGTATGGGTTATCATCAGATTCGCATTCGTGAAGAAGATATTCCCAAGACAGCATTCAGAACAAGCTTTGGTTCTTACGAATATACTGTCATGTCTTTCGGCCTTGTCAATGCTCCTCCAACATTCTCTCGAATGATGAATTTCATCTTCAACCCCTATACCAATGAATTCGTCCTGGTGTATCTCGATGATATCTTGGTCTTCTCCAAGAATAAGAAGGATCATGCCAAACATTTGCGATTGGTGCTCGACAAGCTCAGAGAGTATCAATTCTATGCGAAGTTTTCCAAATGTGAGTTTTGGCTTGAAGAAGTTCTTTACCTTGGTCATATCATCTCTGCCAAGTGCATCGCTGTTAATCCCGAGAAGGTGTCTGCAATTGTGAATTGGGAACCTCCTCAGAATGTCAAGCAGCTCCGCAGTTTCCTTGGTCTTGCAAGCTATTGCCGAAGATTCGTTGAGAATTTCTCTAAGATTGCAAAGCCTCTTTCCAACCTCCTCCAGAAGCATGTGAAGTATGTCTGGACTCCTGAGTGTGACGTTGCTTTCAACACGCTCAAAGAGAAACTCATCACAGCTCCTATCTTAACTCCTCCTGACGAATCCAAGCCATTCGAAGTTTTCTGTGATGCTTCTCTTCAAGGTCTCGGTGCTGTGTTAATGCAAGAGAAGAAAGTTGTGGCCTATACCTCTCGTCAGTTGAAGCCCAACGAAAAGAACTACCCACTCACGATCTTGAGTTGGCGGCAGTTGTCCATGCAATAATAACATGGAGACATCTCTTGTTGGGAAGAAAAGTGGACATATTCACCGATCACAAGAGTCTCAAGTACATCTTCACTCAGCCCAACCTCAACCTCAGGCAAACTCGATGGGTCGAGATGATTCAAGAGTACAATCCGAGTATTGAATATACTCCAGGCAAGGCCAATGTCATTGCAGATGCTTTGAGCAGGAAGGCTTATTGCAACAACTTAATTCTCAAGCCATTTCAACCGGATCTTTGTGAAGCTTTCCGCAAACTGAATCTTCAAGTTGTTCCTCAAGGCTTTCTTGCCAACCTCCTAGTCTCTCCTACTTTGGAAGATCAAATTCGTGAGGCACAACTCCTGGATACCATGGTGAAGAAGGTGAAACGTGGTATTGACAAGGGCATTTCCAAATACAAGTGTTATCGCATTGATGACCGAGACACTTTATTCTTCGAGGACCGGATTGTGGTTCCTAAAGGTGATCTAAGGAAAGTCATTATGAACGAGGCGCACAATTCTCTTCTTTCCATTCATCCTGGAAGTACGAAGATGTACCATGACCTCAAGTAGTCGTATTGGTGGACTCGAATGAAGCGAGAAATCGCTCAATTCGTGAACGAATGTGATGTCTGTCGAAGGGTGAAAGCAGAACACCAACGACCAGCTGGTCTCCTCCAACCTCTTGCTATTCCAGAATGGAAGTTTGATCATATCGAAATGGACTTCGTGACTGGATTTCCAAAGTCCAAGCGCGAAAATGATGCTATCTTCGTTGTCATCGACAAGCTTACTAAAGTGGCTCATTTCCTTCCAATCAAAGAATCTATCACAGTAGCTCATTTGGCAGAGCTATACACCTCCAGGATTGTCTCCTTGCACGGCATTCCACAATTGATATCTTCAGATCGTGGAAGCATCTTCACTTCTAAGTTCTGGGACTCCTTCCAGAATGCCATGGGCACCAACATTCGCTTCAGCACAGCTTTCCATCCTCAAACTAGTGGCCAAGTCAAGCGAGTCAATCAAATCCTTGAAGATATGCTCAGGGCTTGTGTCATTTCCTTTGGCATGAAGTGGGAAGATTGTCTTCCATATGCCGAGTTCTCTTACAACAACAGCTTCCAAGTGAGTTCGGGCAAGGCCCCATTCGAGATTCTATATGGCAGAAAGTGTCGTACTCCTCTCAATTGGTCAGAGACTGGTGAACGCCAACTTCTTGGCAATGACTTAATCACAGAGGCTGAAGAAATGTGTAAAGTCATCCGTGAAAATCTCAAAGCCGCGCAATCGCGCCAGAAGAGTTACTATGATAGCAAGCACCGTGACTTGGCTTTCGAGATCGGAGACCATGTCTACCTCCGCGTCTCTCCAATGAAAGGCACTCGGCGCTTCGGTATCAAAGGGAAGCTTGCCCCTAGATACGTGGGTCCTTTCAAGATCATTGGCAAAAGAGGCGACCTCGCCTATCATCTTGAGCGTCCCTCCAACTTCGCGAACGTGCACGATGTGTTCCACGTGTCACAGCTTCGCAAGTGCTTCAAGACTCCTGAGCGCACTATCAACTTCCAAGAGATTGACCTCCAAGAAGATCTGTCTTATAATGAGCACCCCGTTGCTATTCTCGAAGAAACCGAGCGCAAGACTCGCAACAAGTCAATCAAATTCCTGAAAGTGAAGTGGTCACACCATTCCGACCGAGAAGCCACCTGGGAGCGCGAGGACCACCTCCGTTCCGAATATCCGGAGTTCTTTCAGTCCTAGATCTCGGGACGAGATCCTCTCGTAGTGGTGGAGTGTTGTAACACCCCGGATGTAACTTTCCATATTTGTAACTCCAACTCTTGCCATTTTCGGCTATGTGTTATGATATTCCCTTCGTGGTCGGGTTTTGTCTTTCGTTTTGCATTTTGTTCATGTCATGCATCTCATATCATGTCATCATGTGCATCTCATTTGCATACGTGTTCGTCTCATGCATCCGAGCATTTTCCCCGTTGTCCGTTTTGCAATCCGACACTCCCACATGCACCGGCGCACCCCCTCTTGTCTCTTTTCGTGAGCGGGTGTTAAACGTTCTCGGAATGGACCGAGGTTTACCAAGTGACCTTGGTACACCACCGGTAGACCACCTGTCAAGTTTCGTTCCATTTGGAGGTCGTTTGATGCTCCAACGGTTAACCGGGTAACCGCAAAGGCCTTTTGTGTGTTGCAACCAAACACCCCTCCAAACAGCCCAATAACCAATCTAAGCCCCCTCCATGCTCTCGGTCGTTCAATCATGATCGTGTGGGCGAAAACCGCACTCCATTTGGAGTCTCCTAACTCCCTCTACCTATATATATGCCTTCCCCTTCCAAATTCGCGGTGCAAACCCTAGTCTTGTTCCCCTCCGCACCGCCGCACGCGTCCACCCCGCCGCCGCACACGTCCGCGCCGTCGCCCCCGGCCAATCCCACCTTGCCACGTCACCGCCTCCGGCCTCCTCTCTCTCCTCCGCCACCAGGGCCCGCGGGCCCAGATCCGGCCCGCGGGGCCCGTACGCCGCCGCCCGCACCCGAGAGTGCCCCGCCGCCCATCGCGCTCTCCTCCGCCGCCGCGCCCGCGACCGTCCCCGCCTCCGTCGCGCGCTCCTCCGCCGCCGCGCCCGCGACCGTCCCCGCCTTCGTCGCGGCTCCCCGCCGCCAGAGCAGCTCGCCGGCGCCGCCACGCGCCTCCGCGCGCCAACGGAACCCCGCCGTCTCCGCCGCCCTCGCGCCACCGGAATCCCGCGCCTCCCCGCGCCTCCTCGTCGCCGGTGCCGCCTCCCCGGCCTCCTCCGGTCACTTCTCCGGCAGGGATCCGGCGAGATCCGCCGCCGCCTCGAAAACTGTGCCAAAGTCAACCCAGATCCGCGAGGTGGAATTCTCTAAGTCCCGAAATCCTAACTTTCTGATGCCATGTTCATCACATCATATCTCCTTGCATACTGCTCCGTTTTGCGTGTATGATATATCGAAATGTTCATCACGAGATGCTCTTCATTTTGTTCCATTGTGCCATGCTCGTTGAGTTCATCTTGATGCACAAATCTCTGGTGCAAGAGTGCTATATGTTGTTTACTGCTGTCACTTATCAGAACTTGATGTTTTGTTATTTTTGTTGCATTTGATGTGTGCATCTTATGGGCATGAGCTCTACAGGTGTTTTGATCTATGACAAGCATACAAACTAGGCTTCGTGATGTTTCTGTTTTCAGGGACTTAGGATTTTGCCAAGTCTTTTACCTGCTGTTATTTTGATGCCATGTATCCATGTGTGTACAGTGAGATCCATGCTTCTTTTGAGTATGTTCAGTAAGGATGTCTTGTAGATATAGTTGTGCTCTATCCATCCATGCCCCTGTTTGCAATTATGGAGTGCCCTAGCATGTCTCAATCTTGCTCTACTTTTGCTATAAAATGTTCCTGGCAGAATGTTAACATGATATTCAATTTTGCCAAGGTTGTTGTAGTTGATCCATACATGCTATGAACTTGCTCTTGCCATGGTTAGCTTCATGAACATGCCATCTTGCTGTAGGTATGCTTGTTTTGTCATGCATTGCTTTGTGATGAGTGAATCGAGCTCACAAAGATGCCTTCATATTACTGTTAATGCCATGTTCTGTTTTCTGGTAAGTCTGAAACCTGTTAACGAAACTTGCTATGTTTACATGGGTGCCATCATATCTTCTGATCCTTTTTGGCTCATGGTTAGTAAGGGGCTTTTGTTCTATGCATTTAGTAGATTCATGCCATGCCTTGTTTTGATATGATAAGTTCCTATAGCATGTGTTTTGCTTGCTCTGAACATTGCTACCTGATGCTGATATCTTTTGCACTTTTGCCATGCTTGTTTGAGCCTGTTATCGTGTGATCTAGCCGTAGCTTAGTGTTCATCTTTTGTCAAGCATCTCTTGTAGATCACTGCCATATGCTTTATTGCTATGTTGGGTTGCTGCAGCATAGTTTCTTGATGTATTGTACGTGCTACCATGCTGTTAATCGCAGAATCGTGTCATTCTTGTTTTGCTTGCCATTTGCAAACCGTGCATCCGTTTCCGGTGATCTTTATATCGATTTCGACCGAAATCATCTCATCTTTCCAGTGGCATACTTGGTTTGCCAAGTTGATGCCCTGTTCATCCTTTTTCTTCCGGAGCACGCATATGCATCGCATATCACATCTCGCATATCATGGATGTTTTGCATCATGTTGTTTGTGCATTTTCCGTGATTGATTGTGGTTCCATTGCTTGTGTTCTTGCTGTGGGTAGAGCCGGGAGACGAGTTCGTGAACGAGGAACCTGTTGAGTACGCTTACGAGGATCAAGCTTTCGACAACTCTGAGAACCTTGCAGGCAAGATGACCATACCCTCGAAATCACTTCTATCTTTGCTTTGCTAGTTGTTCGCTCTATTGCTATGCTGCGCTGCCTACCACTTGCTATATCATGCCTCCCATATTGCCATGTCAAGCCTCTAACCATCCTTTCCTAGCAAACCGTTGTTTGGCTAAGTTACCGCTTTTGCTCAGCCCTTCTTATAGCGTTGCTAGTTGCAGGTGAAGTTGAAGTTGGTTCCATGTTGGAACATGGATATTTTGGGATATCACAATATCTCTTATTTAATTAATGCATCTATATATTTGGTAAAGGGTGGAAGGCTCGGCCTTATGCCTGGTGTTTTGTTCCACTCTTGCCGCCCTAGTTTCCGTCATACCGGTGTTATGTTCCTTGATCTTGCGTTCCTACGCGGTTGGGTGATTTATGGGACCCCCTTGACAGTTCGCCTTGAATAAAACTCCTCCAGCAAGGCCCAACCTTGGTTTTACCATTTGCCACCTAAGCCTTTTTCCCTTGGGTTTTCGCGAGCCCGAGGGTCATCCTTATTTAACCCCCCCGGCCAGTGCTCCTTCGAGTGTTGGTCCGAACCGAGCCGCCTGCGGGGCCACCTCGGGGAAACTCGAAGTCTGGTTTTACTCGTAGCATGTCTCATCCAGTGTGCCCTGAGAACAAGATATGTGCAGCTCCTATCGGGATTTGTTGGCACAGTCGGGCGGTCTTGCTGGTCTTGTTTTACCATTGTCGAAAAGTCTTGTAAACCGGGATTCCGAGACTGATCGGGTCTTCCCGGGAGAAGGTTTATCCTTCGTTGACCGTGAGAGCTTATAATGGGCTAAGTTGGGACACCCCTGCAGGGTATTATCTTTCGAAAGCCGTGCCCGCGGTTATGAGGCAGATGGGAATTTGTTAATGTCCGGTTGTAGAGAACGTTACACTTGACTTAATTAAAATACATCAACTGTGTGTGTAGCCGTGATGGTCTCTTTTCGGCGGAGTCCGGGAAGTGAACACGGTTTGGGTTATGAATGAATGTAAGTAGTTTCAGGATCACTTCTTGATCATTTCTAGCTTCGCGACCGTTGCGTTGCTTCTCTCCTCGCTCTCATTTGCGTATGTTAGCCACCATATATGCTTAGTGCTTGCTGCAGCTCCACCTCATTACCCCATCCTTTCCTACAAGCTTAAATAGTCTTGATCTTGCGGGTGTGAGATTGCTGAGTCCTCGTGACTCACAGATTCTACCAAAACAGTTGCAGGTGCCGACGATACCAGTGCAGGTGACGCAACCAAGCTCAAGTGGGAGTTCGACGAGGAACGTGGTCGTTACTATGTTTCATTTCCCGATGACCAGTAGAGGAGCCAGGTTGGGACGATTGGGGATCTAGCTTTTGGGGTTATCTTATTTTCATTTCGATTTGACCGTAGTCGGTCTATGTGTGAATTTGGATGATGTATGAATTAATTTATGTATTGTGTGAAGTGGCAATTGTAAGCCAACTCTCGTTATCCCATTCTTGTTCATTACATGGGATTGTGTGAAGATTACCCTTCTTGCGACAATACCTACAATGCGGTTATGCCTCTAAGTCGTGCCTCGACACGTGGGAGATATAGCCGCATCGTGGGCGTTACAACACCATATGCACGATATGAGCAATATAACCCTACCAAGTTAGAGCATGCACCTCGGGGGGGGGGGATAGGACTCGTGATCTGTCTTCGAATCCTCCTCTGAGGAGCTATCCGTAACCAGCAAGACATGCGCTTGGTCAGATAGCATTGTCTGCTCGGAAGACCTTGTTTCCACTCCAGATTTTTCCATGACCGTGTGAATGACTGATGCACAGGAAGAGTAATTGAATGTAATAAAGTTGTTGAGAAATTTAATACATAATAAAAAAATGATGGCATGATATAATCCACATATAAGATGACTGGTTAACCAGGGTGGCATTGCAAAATTCACATATATGATGCCTGGCTAAACAAGATGGCATGGCATGATTCACATATACGGTAAAGAAACTAAATAGATGGCATTCACACAAAGCATGTCCAAACTAAGCAGATGACATATTTGATGTATAAAGTAAGCAATGCAAGGCACCATATGCATTATATTACCAACATCAGCATGCCAAGTTAGAGCGAAGACCTCAGGGGTTAAATAGGAGTGGTCTTCTCCTTCTGAATCCCCCTCAGAACAGTTATCTTCCTCTTGATTACAATCCAAAATGGGTGGAGGGGGGCTGCCTTTGCGCCCACCATGGAGCGACGTTTGCATGAAATTTTATTGCCACGCAAGGCTCGTCTCTTTTGCTCTACATGTTCAGTTCCATTGTGTACAGTAACTGACATGCATAGGAATAAAAGATAGTGAGATTATGTAAGCAGTACATGCACAAATCCAGAGTGATGGTAGCAAACTGTGGGTAGACCCAAAACCAATGATAGCAGGCAGATAATAGCTTTTGTTAAAAAATACAGATAATGGCTCCTTTAATGTTTGTTTCCACCCAACATGAAACTCATAGTAGACACCAGAGATTAACCAGATATTAGACATATAGTATTGATTCCTGACCCAATATGTACCCCACAACCATTTAAAAACTCAAGTTTGAACATTAGTTTGGACATGACTCGGAGTCTAATAGGTGAACAGAACGATAAAGTAGCATGTCATCATATTAAGTGATGCATAACGTAAGCAGACATGAAAGAGTGCGACCTCTCTTGTGGACCCGTGTAGTCCTCAAGTTCATCTGCTCAGTTGATGATGGTAATGCAGTTATCGTGGCTGCCGGCGGTGGGGAACAAGAACTGAAGCGGCAAAAGACAGTCTGGAGGGCGGATCCCTGCTGTGGTGAACCCTTCCGTTGTTGGAGTAGCTGAGCTGGGGTGGAACACAAGAAGCAGGAGCGGGACAAACCACACAAGGTTTTCTTTGACACATATCTGTAACAGAAGTAATTGTGTAAGTTCTTGTTTGAATTTGAGGATTCGAACGATGCAGGGATAGGAGATACACAAGAATAGGATAGGAATGCACGTGCAAAACAGAGAATTTAAAAACACAGGATTTCTGCCAATCTAGGTGTTTGGTTCACAAGAATTGGAAGATCACAGGATGCAAAGAAGCATGGTGAGGTTTAGTCAAACCACAAGAAAATGTACAGTTATAATGCTATTATGCTACTATCTCTTAGTCGTGTGCTTCATGAATCGGAATTTGAAAAGGAGGACAAGTGGATATTAAAATTCCTATGGTTTTTCTATCAAGGAGACACTAAAGGAACAAATCCTACAGTTTTCCTTTGCTCCATTCCATTGAACCAAATGCATGAATAGTAGTACCATAGGAAACTTTCCAATTCCTATGTTTTTCCTTCACCTTTCCTTTTAAGCACTGGCGATTCTAGTAGGCAGGCATGAGCAGGGAAAAGCCTACACTCCAAAAATGTTTTGTGCTACTTCTACTACTTTGGACCCAGGCCACTGCCCTACTAGCTCAACTCCCAGGCCCATCTACAAATGGACAGCTCAAACACGAAGAGATAAATAATGATGGCGATCAAGAGAGTCCATCACGGATAGCTAAGTTGCCTGGTATCTAACTGCTTGTCATATAGTAGGAGAAACTAATCGTATTTCACGTTACTACGTGTGCTTAGTGGATAATATATATAACATGTAGAGTAACAAAGTGATGCAACAAGTGTACAACCTCTTTGGAGAAGCCATGTCGATCTCAGCGTGATTGGGTTGGTTGGGGAGGATGCTCCGGCTGATTTGGCTGTCGGAGGAGGGGAAGAAGATCTTAGGCGTCTGGAGATGGAGCCCGGGGTACTGCTCCGCTGTGATGGACGTAAAATACACAACCACAAAGTGCTAGATGTAAAATACATCAGCCGCTCATCTCTGAACTTAACTGTCGAAACTGAATTTTACTGTCAAACTGAATTTAACTGTCAACTGAATTTTGCTGTCGAAACTGAATTTTACTGTCGAAACTGAACGCACTAGTAGCAGAAAAGCAGTAGCAGCAGCGCCCGGAGCAGCAGCGCGTACGAGAGCCGGTGCAGCTGGTTGTGTAGCAGCATCTCGGGCAGCGGCTGCAGGGCTCGAGCGAGAGCAGGATCTGCTGCTCGTGCAGCAGCTGCGTGCACAAGAGTAGAGCAGCAGGCAGGGTGATGCTACATGTCAGTCGACTAATTTTTTCATCTCTGGCCAGTCGAATTTTCAGCCGTTGGATACAAAATCTAGGGCCTGCAGTTCAAGTTCAACCTCCACCCCGCCCCTCCCCCCCCCCGAGCCGTCAGCCACCACCGGCCAAACCCTCGGCCCCCGCTGCCCGCGACAGGCGGCGCTCCCGCGGCGCCTTGCCGCCCCGCAAGCCCTGAAACCACTACCCACCGCCGGTCCGCCGCCGCCCCGACCATCCCTCTAGGCCCCCCGCGTCGAGTTTTTCTCCGGCGATCCCCACGCCACCGCCCCACCACCGCGCCCCTCACCGCCGGCGACCATCGCCCACACCCTGAACCCTAAGATAGATAGTGGGGTACCTCTCCGGTGAGCCCCCTCACCGCTGCGGCTGGTTCTTCCTTAACTCCGGCGAGCCCGCCCCCCCCCCCCCCCACCCACCCACTGAAAAATCGACTGACCAAAAGTCGATTCAGTCGACTGAAGTCTAGCTAAATCGGAGCAGCAGCGCAAGCAATACCAAGAGCGAGAGCAGCAGCGCGAGCGAGAGCCAAAGCAGCGGCAACTCTTACTGATGTGGACGTCGCCACGAGGGAGCGACGCCGTAGAGGAAGTGGCCGGCGACGCCGCCATGGATGGAGCCGCGCCATGCAGCTCGGGACCGAGTGCCGGCATTACCGTGAGATCGAATCAAGAAGAAAATGCGGCGATTAGTGTAGAACCTCTTTGGTGGCGCCGATTAGGCCTCAGCTTCATCCGAGGAATCGGTGATGATGCTGCTCTTCCGATGGTGCAGGTGAAGACGGCGGTGTAGGAATGGAGGTGGCGCAAAAGACGAGGGGAACGTCAGGGCAGCTCCTTGGAGGTGCAGGACGGCGTGTCTGAACCGGCGGGACGACGAGATCGACGACGGATCCTCATCAGGTGCGTGGCGACGAGAAGTTTCAGGACGAGGCTCATAGTGTCATGGTCGTGGCGCGTACCCCGCCTGGTCAACGCCATCATCGAAACCATCATCTCTAGCATGTGGGTGTGCCGCCAAACGGCGATCATGCACGCCGGCATGTCCGTCGCGAGCTGGTGATGCATAATGCAGTGGAGCAGCTGGAACAGTCTGTGGTGGTGCAGAATTCATTGCCGGCATATTGATGATGTCTGCCAAACCATCGAACCGAGTGATCAGGACATCTATCCTTTTGCCGAGCGCATCATGACATTGCTTGATGTCGTTGCATGTGTGGTCAAAACCATCCTGAATATTTTGCGGAATATCATCCGCATACACTAGACGTACTATTTCCTCAGAATCAGCAGCAACCTCATCACCCTTGTTGACCGAGGTTGACATCTTGATCAACATAGTACCGTGAACAACCTTAGCTCTGATACCACATGATAAGGCACAAACTAGCGAGACGCTAATTCGTGCGTGCTGCCGGTCCGATCTTTCACGATACTCGATGAAAACAATAATAGATGTAGAAAAGATGTAGACACCCAAAGACCAAGCAAGATGCAAGAACTAGGGTTGAGGACTCGCGTAAGAGACGATGCAGATCAACTCTTCCGCACGGCAACGCGCTATCACAGATCAGCGTAGGAACAGAAAACTTTGGTGCCCCTCGACATGAGGCTTTTCTGGTATTTTATCCAATGCAAAACTAACTCCCTCACAACGGCCGCAGCCAGCCCTTTTTATAGGCAACACAAAGACTTGAGACACGCGCTATGTAAACGTAGTAGACTAGGACTCTCCTAACAAAACTAATCAAGGATTTAACTAATTAATTATTCGGCACCGTTGATTACCTTGGACTCTATCTAGACTTGAATTCCTCACGTAAGTAGTACTTGACCAATAAAAAATGCCATGCATTGTGTGCGCTTATCACGATGCAATGTCACGTAGCAGCTCTGAGCCCTGAACTTGCTCGTTTCTTCCCGGCCGATCGGATCAAGACTTTTTCTGGCGGAGTTCTAAAATTTGGTCTGACTTCTTCCAGCTGTGGAGGAACCTGGAGTATCATAGAACCAATCTGTATAGCACATGGAAAAGCGCCTAAAATACCAGCTTCTTTTCCCTTTGGTACTGTCACTGTCAACATCTCATGCGCAGGTGCAACTTGAATATTTTTTAGACAAATAACTGTAGTTTTGGCACAGGTGGTCACATCAGCAGTGGCTAGCATGAAGATCAGTAGTAGCGAGGAGCAGACCCGTTGCGCCAGCAAGCATCAAGCAGCAGCAATGGCGACAGGGAGCAGCAGAGCAACACAGTAGCAAGAAAAACAGCAGGCAGGCCCGCGGGAGCACGGTCGCGCGGGCACGCGCTGGGGAGGTCGTCAGCCGCGACGACGGTGATGGTCATGGCGGTTGCATCGCGGTGGGGAGGGAGGGTACTATGAGGGAGAGAGTGTGAGGTGAGGGGAGAGATGTGAGGAAGCTAGGGTTCGTAGGGGGGGTCAAGAAGACCTTGTAGGACGCCGGCGCGTCGCTCGATGGCCGGCACGTGGCCTATCTGGCCATGGACGCCGCGGGCGCGTCCAGCACGACTCCTGTGAACAGGAGGTAGGAGGAAATGATAGAGGCGAGGGTCCCGATCTTTCGATGAGATGATAACTATCGATTTGGTGGGACTTTGACGATCCGACTACAAACGTGCACGACGTTGCGCCTTAGCAATCGCTAAACCAACTCTGAAAGGTTATTGACCACGCCGGAGCACGATCAACCTGACCACGAAGGTCTATTCCTACAAGCAATCGAAGAACAATCAACATTATGATTAAGCAATCTGAATATTGCGAATATGGTTGAAGTATTGATGAAAGTGGGGTTTCATAAGCGGTCTTGGTCTGGTCGTTGGACACAAACGAAGTACACGAAGTTGTAGCGCTGGCTAACTTTTAACTAAATAAAACCCGATTCTATACGATGCCTTAAGGGCTATATTTATAGGGGAAAAGAGAGGGGATTTCGTCCACCCTTGGCAAGGTGGGACTATTACACCTCCTAAGTCGTTTCCCCTACAAAACGGACTCTAAAAATAGATTACATGGGCCTGGCCCAAAATAAGGTGGCGCAACACCAATAATAAGCGATGGACGAAATTTATGAAAGGTCATCTTGTATATTTCGTCCATCTTCTTGTATGTCATCATGGTGGCTTCAAAGTCTGAAAATCTCCACTAGAACCTCCGTTCTTGTTCTCTTCGCATGCACCTTCATTTAACAGACATATGCGAGCTCTAGCAATTGTTCCAAGAGGTAAAACAGCAGGGGATATGGGTGTAACTGTGGTAGCCATGTCCTCTGATAGAGGCAAAGGTGTCCCGTCTTTCGATGAAATGATGGATATCGCTTTGGTGGAAGTCGACTTTGACGATCCGACTACGAACGTGCGATGACGTCGCGCCTTAGCAATCGCTAAACCAACTCCGAGAGGTTATTGACCACGCCGGAGCACGATCAACCTGACCACGAGGGTCTGTTTCCTGCGAGCAAACGAAGAACAAGCAAGAAACTGAGATTGCAATCTGGATATTGCGAATATAAGATGAAAGCTTTATTGATCAAGGTGGGGTTCTGTGACGCCTTTGTCTGGTCGTTGAACACAATTGAAGTACGCGAAGTTGCAGCTATGGCGAACTTTTAATCTAAACAAAACCCAAAGTCTAAACGACGCCCTAAGGGCTGTATATATGGAGGAAGAGGGGGGAATTTCGTGGCCCTTGGGGAAGGGGTCCGAAACCAACCCTATCTCTTGTTTCCCCACACATACGGACTCTAAAAATAGCCTATACTCAAGTATTTCGAAATTACATGGGCCTGGCCCAATAATAAGGTGACGCGGCACCTAGAATAGCCTCTGGACGAAAGTTATGAAGTAGCATCTTGTATATTTCGTCCAAGGCTTCATGCACGCATTATGGTGGCTTCAATGTCCTGAAATCATCACTTGTAACTCCGTTCTTGTCCCCCATGCGCATGCCATCATCTCCATGCTTGTTCTTGCTCCAATGTTCATCCTTCTCAAAGCTAGGCCCTTCATTTGTAAGCAAAACAAATGTATCCAATTTAGGCAGCATCATATTCTCATGAACATTAGAATCATTACCAAGAAACGAAAGTACCTGGTAATTTTAATTGGCGTGCGCGAGCTGTAGTAATTGGTCCAGTATGTATAGCAGCAGGGGCTGTGGGTGTAACAATGGTATTGATGTCCTCATCATCCTCATCATCCTCCCCTTCTTGATGAAGTCGTCCTTGGCGTTGCTTAATCTGAAATGTGGCTAACAAAAGAGACAAGGTGTACACATTGTATATGTATATGTCATCCATTTTTACTGATCTCAGTTGTGGCACATGTGACACAGTTATACAAGAGCACCCATCAAAACTCATGTAATATAAAGCCAATATATTATCACAAGAAGTCAAAGGCATTAAAATATTGCAACTCGGTTTGCACATATAAGTAGAGGTCATCAATAAATTGACAATGCTCATCATTAAACCATCCCAAACTTGACAAACCATCACCAAGATTAGAGGTCATATCAAAATGGTTAAACATTGGCACAATTATTTTCAAACATATTTGATCCAAATCTGATTTATTCCCTGATTCACATGGTTCTTTCGCATCAGTAGTTAATTCAATGGGTTCACTCAAAATTGTTTGATCACATGGCAGTCAAATCATTAACACAGTCCTCTAAAATAGCTGGTGTGATCAAAGTAGTGGATAGCTCATCGCGTGGCGCATTTAAATTGACAAGGCATTCATCATACTGTTGAGGTGGAAGATCAATACATTTGTCATTACCTCTTATGATCAACTCAGATGATGTAGGCACTCTTGGAGGTGACGTGTCACATGGTGGAGGTGATGTTGTCCTCACAACAACGGATGTGGTTGTCATAGTACGTCTAGTAGTTGAAGGAACAACCGTATCATCTCTTTGAATGTGCACCTTGCGCTTATTCTCCTTGTGGACAACACGTGTTTTTATTTCCTGTCCAGCATTGCAAGCAAGACGAAATAAATGGTCCATAGGATAACACTCTTCATGAATTAGTATGTCCTGAATATCACGGTTTAATCCTCCCCAAAATCTATCCATAAAATCATCTTCACCTTCCTCTAAAAAGGGGTGCAACAAGGTAGTTTGTAAATCATCATAATATTTTGTTACAGTGTCACTACCTTGTTTTAAATGTTGTAGATTTCTAATCATGCCACAAGTATAATAAACATCGACAAATCTATCTCTCATGACAAGTTTTAAATCATCCCAAGTAGTAGGTACATAATCAGGGTATAACCAACAATGTTCACTCCACCAAACAGTAGCAAAACCAGTGAATGTACCAACCGCGACCTTAACTTTTTATGCTCAGAAAAATTATGGGAAGAAAATATAGCATTTAGTTCGAACTCCCATTCAATATATAAATCAGGCTTAAAACGACCATTAAAAGGTGGCATGGAAACAAGAACCTGATTGTGTGCATTCTGATGTCCTTGTACCTCTTGCGATGGTGGTTGTATTTTCAGAGGTGATGGCACGTCTCCCACGATTGATGAAGCCCAACTGACTCTGGAACCTGCCATGATTAGTAGAAGCAAGAAACAAAATCCAAGAATAATGTTCCTATGAACTACTGAGATGTGGTGGTAAAACGCTCACAGTAGAGTAAAAACTCAAGGTCTTACAAGTTCTTACCATGCAGCAGGTGGTGACCGACAACCAGCGGTGTCAAAACCTCCAAAGTTGGGTAAAGCGATTGCCAGGTGAACGTATGTATGCATGGTGTAGAAATATGTGGAGCTGGGTTGGATTTATATGTGTGGAAAAAAATGCTACAACCACGTTAATTAATGCAAGCTGAAAATTCGTTCAAAGTAGTCGAGTGTTGGTCCTAGGCTAGACCGTGCTGGAGACGCGAGCCTAAGACACAAATGAAATTCACGTGCACTGGCAACCAAGTACTCAAGTTGCAACAAAATAATATGAGCGACGTAGCAACAAGCCAAACGAGCAATACTATGAGTATGTATGATATCTGCAAATATTTGGTATGTGGCTAATCTCTCTTTTCTTTTGTTTCTGCCTCAATGTATTTCTCCCTCACGTGTCAACTTCCTTTTTTTAATCCAAAGTCCAAACATGGAAACAACCAACTATCCCTGATTGACGTAAGATCTCTTTTTTTGCCCGATCAACAATTTCCAAGTACTACTGAACAAATGTGATTGCTCGTTTTGTTTTTCAATATCCAGTTCCTTTTTTTCCTTCCTTCAAGACAAACAACTGATTAGCAAAATCCCTTTCCAAGGAAATCCAACCAAAGCAAACGTGACTTGTCAATAAATTTTTATTTATGGAAACACGACTTGCCAAATGTAGTACGCCAAAAAGGTACACGTACCTATTCTCTTATTTTCTTTTTGAATCCTTCCAAAAGATGAGCACGCAGCACTTTAATGTCTCCTATCCCGAAACGTCCAAATAAAACATCCACGTTATCCCCTTCCTTTATTGGCTGATCACTTCTCTTTTCTAGTAGAACAAGTCAATCTTTCCAATTAAATCAAACCGATCAGCCTTTTCTCTTTGTGTTGGTCGATCTGTTTTTTCTTATTACTTTCCAATTAGTAGGCACAACTCACGTCCTTCATTCCTTCCTTCTTTTCTTTTTTTTTCAAAGAAAATTGCCCAACAAAAACGGCCACCAACCAAACCGATTGGCACTTGCCTTTTTTTAATCTTTCCTTGTGATACGCACCAAACTTTCTGCAACAAACAGATTCCTCATTAATTGCAGATTCAGCTTTCCTTCCAAACACCCACGTGATCTATTTCTTCCAAATCTTGTCTCTTTTTTTTGCTGTATTTTTTTGTCGAAGGACACGTCCAGAATATGGAAACCTCCAACCGAATCTTCTTCTTTTTTTCTAAGTGGGCAAACAAATCTGGTCTCTTCCTTTATTTTTACTCGTGTAACAACTCACGTTATTTCCTTCCACAGACCAGATTCGGAGCTGCACTTTTTTTGGCTGACCAAAACTTGCCAAAACCGCATCTGGTAGTACTACACCTCACGGTTCCCAACAAAAACAATCCCATCACAGATTCGGCCAAAACCGCATCTGGTAGTTACTCCTTTTCTACTGCGATCACAACTTCGAAATATGCATGCACAACCGATCAGGAAATTTTCATTATCTCTCTCTCCATCATGAACCAAAAGACGAGGATGGCAACAAACGACGAAAGTGACTGGATGGTGATGATGGCGGTGAACCAAAGAGTGGCAGCGGATGATGACAATGAAGTGGATGATGGTGTATGTGGATGCGGCGTGAACAAAACATGCACAGAACTCGAAACTCTAAAAGACTAGACCTAAACCAGCAACTCGACACACGAAGCAACCGAAAATTCAACAATGCAAAAACTAAGTGATAATAGCGAAAGGTGGTGACTGTCTGGGACACGGATGAACTAATCTATCTCTTTTTTGGCTTTTTTCGTGGACTGTAGGTATGAATGACAGATGCGATCTAAACTATGAAAAACTGTAAAATCTCGCCGAGCAACCTGAAAACTGATAACACTTGATAGAGGCGAGGGTCTTGATATTTCGATGAGATGATAACTATCGATTTGGTGGGACTTTGACGATCCGACTACAAACGTGCACGACGTTGCGCCTTAGCAATCGCTAAACCAACTCTGAAAGGTTATTGACCACGCCGGAGCACGATCAACCTGACCACGAAGGTCTATTCCTACAAGCAATCGAAGAACAATCAACATTATGATTAAGCAATCTGAATATTGCGAATATGGTTGAAGTATTGATGAAAGTGGGGTTTCATAAGCGGTCTTGGTCTGGTCGTTGGACACAAACGAAGTACACGAAGTTGTAGCGCTGGCTAACTTTTAACTAAATAAAACCCGATTCTATACGATGCCTTAAGGGCTATATTTATAGGGGAAAAGAGAGGGGATTTCGTCCACCCTTGGCAAGGTGGGACTAAAACACCTCCTAAGTCGTTTCCCCTACAAAACGGACTCTAAAAATAGATTACATGGGCCTGGCCCAAAATAAGGTGGCGAAACACCAATAATAAGCGATGGTCGAAATTTATGAAAGGTCATCTAGTATATTCGTCCATCTTCTTGTATGTCATCATGGTGGCTTCAACGTCCGGAGATCTCCACTAGAACCTCCGTTGTTGTTCTTTTCGCACGCACCTTCATCTCCGTACTTGATCATGCTCCAATGTTCATCCTTCTTGTCTGTGCTAGGCCCTTCAATTGCAAGCAGCACAAATGTATCTAAGTTAGGCAGCATCATATTCTCATGAACACAAGAAACGTTACCAAAAAACGTAAGTACATGATAATTTAACAGAAATATGCGAGCTTTAGCAATTGTTCCAAGAGGTAAAACAGCAGGGGATATGGGTGTAACTGTGGTAGCCATGTCCTCATCAGGAAACCTCCTGGTGGGCTAGGCTATCTACTGGCCCTTTGGGCTTTAAGTGTACAGTAGTTAGGTTTCCCCCCATTTGTTTATTTTTCTGGTTCTATTTATTCTCTGATTTCTTTTATTCACCATAGTTTTGCACTTCCTTTAAATACCAATTGAGTTTTATTCATCATGAAACTTGTCACTTAAATACTTCACAATATTTTGGAATGACATCCAAAGTTTGAGGTCAATTGGAATTGTATAAATATTTGCTTATTTTGAAAAGGCTATTTTATTTGCCGTTGGACCACTTTATAAATTCCTAGGGGTTAATTGGTGGGTCAAATAAGGTTGGGTTCAACATGACAAATGATCAGGGGAATTATTGAACAATGCGAACATTTTAGTTTTCATGTCTGAAAACTTTTACCGTTTGACTTTATTTTAAATTTGAATCTGAATCGTTTTTGAACCATCGCGACATCGACAACAGTAATCCTGGTGATGTGGCATCATTAGAAAGGAATTACTATAGCATAACTATCCGGGCGTTACAATTCTCCTCCACTACAAGAAATCTCGTCCCGAGATTTAAGAGGTAGAACCAAGGGGAAGGAATTGGTTAGGAAATTCTGACCGATCTTCTCGTTCTTGGTTGCTCTTCTCGAAGAAGTTGATCCCTTCGTTGATGTCTTCATTTCTCTGCTTCGGGTCATCATGATGAAGTCATCATCCTTTCTTCGGGAACTCCATCGTACTTACGAGTAGGATAGAAGTAGGAAGCTATAAGGACAAATGTCTGGAAGGAGTGGCATCTGGTAATTATCTCAGGTAAGGAGATTTTAGAAGCACCAGGAAACATATCAATAGTGATATAGGAGGTTCAATAAGTTTCAACCAGGAAGGCATCCAACTGATGCCTAAACCATGTGAAGAAGGGTTTAAAAGCAATGGAGAATAATGTTGCATCTGATACCGGAATGAAACATGGTAAGAAAATTAACTCGTGAATTGCATACAAAGCCAAGTGCAAAGGATATTTCAGTTTCAAGGATGTATAGGAGAGTCAAGTTTCGATCCCGTGGAACCGGGGGTTATGGGCCCACCATGTGGTTTAGAAGTAGGGAGGACGGTGATATTTTGCACGGTCATGTAAGCAAGCCATGTCAGAGGATAACCTGTCAGCTATGTCGGCGACAACATCGGTACCAAGGGCGAGGGATGAAGAGAACCATTTTCCTGCTCGTTGAACGAGGCGTAGAATTGGCAAAGTTCTCATCCA
Organism: Aegilops tauschii subsp. strangulata; assembly: GCF_002575655.3. Lineage (NCBI taxonomy): Eukaryota > Viridiplantae > Streptophyta > Magnoliopsida > Poales > Poaceae > Aegilops > Aegilops tauschii. The sequence continues at coordinate 200,621,842 of NC_053038.3, read as the reverse complement.
TCGGTTGTTACCGGAATGTCATCAACAATAGTAACATGGTCTTACTGACTAGGTTGTACACCGAGGTGTTTACATAAGCATGGAAATATTACTTCTTAGATCGTATAGACCACAAGAAAGGTTAAACAAAACAATGGAAAGGAAAATGTGATTAAACACATATTTCAGGGTTATAACCTTCCCAAGGACCTGTAGAGCATGATATCCTTGACAGGATAGAAAGCAGAAAACCATTTAGGTAAGGGGAGAGAAATTTCATGACATTACCCATACAACGGTGTTTGGATAAATGATAAGAAAATTTAGCATTGTGCTTCAAATGTTCTTATTAAAAATCGGAGTACCACAGACATGCTTCAAGATAGCATTGACATGGTCATCAAGCAAAGGTGAGACTTTGGATACACAAAGGTTCCATCAGGAACAATGATGCGGAGCATCCTACGATCATCCCCATGGACCTACCATCGTCTCATCAAGAGCCAAGAGGACCTATGACACGAGCACGAGCTAGAGCTCTCGAGAACGAGGTGACTTCCTTCCTTAGTGATATCACATATGATCCACTCGAGACATGGCTACTACCTAAGTCCGATATGCTATGCATGATTAGGTGTCAAGAGGAGCCTCCCGAGGATGCACGTGAAGACGGACAAGCCGCCAAGTTCACGGATGAAGAGAACCGCCGGAAGGAGAAGAAGACAGCTCCAGGGCCCGGACATCCGGCCCCAGCCCCGGACATCCGGCCGCTGGAGACATCTACTACAACCACATCCCAGCCGCCCAACATCTACGGGCCCCGGACATCCGGCCCCAGCCAGGACATCCGGCCCGAGCCCGGAAATCCGGCGCCACGCACCAGAACCTACAGAAGCTTTCGCCGTCAGCCCGGACATCCGGCCCCCTAGCCCGGACATCCGGCCCCTCCCGAAGCCCCGGACATCCGGCTCCGCCTGTCTGCGCACAGTGAAGGGCTGAAGCCCATGTACCTCTTTGCCCCCTAGACTATATATACTCCATCCCCTTCCTCTTTCTAGGGTTAGCATTGGTATAGCTCATAGTTGAGATAGAGCTTTGCTCATCCATTACGGATCTCCTCCTCGAGAGAGACTGCGGCCCCTCTTCGGAGAAGATCACCTTGGATTCAAGACCTCCTCACGGAGAAGACCCCCATCAAGACCTCCTCACGGAGAAGAACCGGTTACCCTTTGTATCGTCCTTTGTTGGACTTGGATCTTGTATCTTACCTTTGTGTTCATCGATCTAGCGCATGTGTGATCTATTCTTGTTGGTTGAGTGATTTCTCTCGTGTTCCCCTCGTGTTTCCCTGGTGTCCCCCCTCGTGTTCATCGCATTCTTCGTAGGGATCCGCTCCTTTCGTGAAAGATCGGCCATCTAGGGTTCCACCCTACATCATCTTGATATCATGAGCCACGTTGATCACGATTTCGGAGCCCCCTCTCTTTGTTTTCTAGCTTGATTTTGTCGTTTTTCGTCCTAATCCGAAAATTGCCCCACAAAAATAGCCCCAAATTTTTTTGTGATTTGTTGGTGTGATGAAGTTTTGTTGGATTTGATCCGCGGATTTCGTGTGTTGCAGGTAGATCTAGCTTTTCCCCACCTTTTCCCCATTTTCCATCCACAAAATCTTCCGAATTTTGCCCCGGATTTGACCTCTCCACGCGGTGTTCTTTGAGTTCGTCCACGGATCCCGAGCCCGGACATCCGATCCGACAACCCGGACATCCGGCCCAACCCGGACATCCGGCCTTCAGCCCGGACATCCGGCCCTTGACAGCATCACTTCCATCCTCCACTCCCTTTTCGCCTAACCCTCGCCAAATTTTGTCCCGGTGCCCACATACACTTCCGCATACCACCACCACTTCCGCATAGCACCACCATAGCCCTTTCCGCTACCAACTCCGACAATTTTGACCCGTTTTGCTTTGAGAATTTGAGTTGTGGTTTCCGTGCCCTATTGTGTTTCGGCTATCTAGGTACGGTTCGGCATCAACATCACCACCGCTCATCTTCGCCAAGGACTACTACGAACGTCTACATCACAATTGTGGTATCAACCTCACCTTGGTATCACTTTGGTATCGTGATATCATCATACTCTCTTGCATTTGCATTGATAACCCCATGGCCTTACTTTTGCGTAGCTTACCCATCGAGACTAGCCTTTGAGTATTGCCGACAACGTGACTTGTGCACGTTAGTGATCATACTTCCCATAGCATACATACCATCATCGTGTTGCATATCTTGGTATCATCTCTTGTCTCACAAAGTTGTCTTCACATACACAATTGCTATCTTGGTTCGTGAAGCGTTGCATGAGAAAAGAGCTCAAACAACAAAGAGCCAAACAAGCTTTTAAGCAAAAGAAGAAAGATAAGCAAAGAGCTTATAAGCAAGAACCATAGCATCATACAACATTAAGATTGTCATACTCGATCATCTTGGATCAAAAGCATAGAAACATCATACATATAGCATACTTGGGATAGAAGTCGCTGCATTTTTGCTTAGTAGGTTGTGCACAAGTTCGTATCCGCCTATTGTGCAATCGTGCTAGCGTCTCTCTAGTGTTGTGCAACAAGAGCATCTTGGTGGATTTCACATTTTGGCTCATCCTTGGTTGCCCAACCCCACTTATCTATTTGCGTGTGTGTTTCCGTGTACCATATCTTGCTATTGGTCTACTTGTTGCATTTACAAGTCGCGAATCTTTTCCAACATTATTGAGTCTCACTTACAATTGCATCAAATTTTTGTGCCACCATCCTAACCAAGCTCCACCATAAGCTTTTACTTGTGTAGGTGTGAGAACCGACAAGAATTGGTACCAACTGTGCTATTTCCTTGCTACACATTGGAGTGATCTTTGATCCATTTTCAACATCGGTTAAGGTACATTTGGTATTGGTTCTTCTCTTTCTCCCACTCACATATCTTTGTTTGGAATGATGGATAGGCCAAGTACTTCTACCAACCCACTCTTCTTGGAGCAAGACGACGACATGTCATCCTACGTCACCAAGACTCAACTATTTGGTGCACATCGGGCTTTGCATCAAGAACAACTTGCTTTGGGCGACCGCATCAACAATCCCGCCACCGACCTACGCCAATCCGAGCAACGTACAAGAGACTACTTCGACACATCCATGAGTTCCCTCGAAGAAGATATTTGAACCATGATGGTCCGCTCTTCTACAACTTCGTCCTCGTCAAGACGGAGCCGCTCAAGTCGACACTCCGACGACACTATCTCCGGTTCAAGTACACCGACATCGAACACTCTTCGTCGTGCCGCGCGTCAAGACCGTCAAGCTAACCGCAATCATCTACACGACACCGACTCTCAAGAGCATCGACATCGTCAAAACCAAGCTGCATTCGCACAAGCACAAGAACGGCAACGCCAATGACAACAAGAACAAGAGGAGCGCGCGCGACAACATCAAGATGCACAAGACGCCGAGGCACAACATCAAGAACAACAACTACGTGAAGCTCAAGCACTTGAGGCGCAACGTGCCCTTCATGATTCAAGTCGTGCCATAGCCAATCGAGGCCGACAAGCTCGACTACATCAAGAAGCACTTCGCGACGAAGCTCAAGAAAGAATTTACCAAGCACGTGTGCATCGACAAGCTCCTCATCAAGATCGACAAGTTCCTCGTCAAGATCGACAAGCTCCTCCTCAAGCGAGACAAGAACGTCAAGTCCATCGAGAGCAAGAAGACAATGGACCCCCTCCTCGCCAAGAGCAACATGAGGTCGACAACCCTCCTCGCCAAGAGCAACATGAGGAAGACAACCCTCCTTGCCAAGAGCAACATGAGATTGTCAATCCTCAACGACATGGGCGTCATCATCCCCGACCCCAACACAATGAAGAGCAACGATATGGCAAGCTAAAGTTCACCATGCCCAAGATTGCCGAAAGCAATGACCCTGAAGAGTAGATATCATGGGCATTGAAGGTTGACAAAATCTTCCGCTTGCACAACTACGAAGAAGAGAAGAAGATCGCAATGGCATCCCTCGAATTCCAAGACTACATCCTCATTTGGTGGGAACAAGTCATTGAGCGCCGAGCGGCAAGAGGTGAACCACCCATCACCACTTGGGCACAAATGAAGGATGTCATGAGAGCACGATTCGTGCCAAACTACTACAACCGCGACCTCTTCAAGAAACTCCAACAACTCAAGCAAGGAACCAAGAGCGTTGAAGAGTACTACAAGGACATGGAGATTGCCATGATACGCGCCAATGTCAAAGAAGATGATGAGCAAACTATGGCGCGTTTCTTGAATGTACTCAATCACCCTATCATGAAGATTGCCGACTTCCAACCATACTCGAACCTCATCGAGCTAGTGCATCAAGCTACCAAAGTGGAACGGCAAGTACAAGACGACTTCAAGTATGCCAAGTTCTCATCCAAGTCCTACGGCTTCTCCAACAATCAAGCTTCGACGACTCAACCACCTTCTACCTCAACCAAGCCATCTAACAAGCAACGGCGACAAGTCAAGTTACAAGAAAGCTTCGACAAGCTCAAGTCGTCCTCCTACTACAAGCAACTTCAAGAAAGCTTCATCATCATCTACCCCAACCGATGAGACCATCAAGACGAGTTCCTTCAAATGCTTCACATGCGGAGGCCGAGGCCACAAGTCTTTCGAGTGCACAAACAAGCGCACCATGATCCTCAACGACGACGGAACATATGACTCAATAAGTGAAGGAGAAATGGAAGCTCTTGAGCAAGTGGCCATGCACCGACAAGTGAACAATGAAGAAGAAGATGATCACATCTTTTGTGACGAAGACTCAAGTCCCGCTCTTGTTGTCTCCAAGGTCTTGACTCTTCAACATCAACAAGATGAAGATCAAAGATGCCATATCTTCCACACAAAGGCCGGCATCAATGGACGGTCCGTCAAGATCATCATCGATGGAGGGAGTTGCCATAACTTGGCAAGTGAAGAACTACGCTCCAAACTCCATTTGGTCAAGATGAAGCACCCGCACCCCTACAAGGTTCAATGGTTAAGCGACACCGGCACCATACAAGTCAAGCATAGAGTACAAGTCTCTTTCAAGATCGGCGCCTATAAAGACACTTTGGAGTGTGATGTCCTTCCGATGACCGTTTGCCACCTCCTTCTTGGACGGCCATGGCAATTTGACCGAGGTGTCATTCACAATGGGCATACAAATCACTATAGCTTCAAGATGAAAGGGAAAGAGTTTGTGCTACGTCCTATGTCTCCAAGCCAAGTGCTTGCCGACAAGCAAAACACCCATCATGGAGAGAATAGTGAGAGAGCGAACCACCAAAAAGAGAGTGAGCGCCACAAGCCCAAATTGAGTGCCTCCACGATGAGCGACAAGAAAAACTTAGTTCTCTTTGCCACCAAACGTGAGATGAGAGAAGTGTGTGAGAACCCATCCAGTGTCCTACACTATGTCCTATTGTGCAAGGACGAGGCACCAAAAGCTAACACCTCTCACAATCTTCCTCTAGTGTTATCTTCTTTATTGCAGGAATTCCAAGATGTTTTCCCCGATGAGCTACCTCTGGGTCTACCTCCCATACGAGGCATTGAGCACCGAATCGATCTCATCCCCGGAGCGCCGCTTCCAAACAAAGCTCCCTACCGCGTCAACCCCGAAGAAACCAAAGAAATACAAAGGCAAGTAAAGCATCTCATAGATCATGGACATGTGCATGAAAGTTTGAGTCCTTGTGCCGTACAGGTCATTCTTGTGCCAAAACGAGACGGTAGTTTTCGCATGTGTTCCGATTGTAGACCTATCAATGCTATCACCGTTCGATATATCTACCCCATTCCACGCCTTGATGATATTCTTGATGAGCTTAGCGGTGCCACTATTTTTTCCAAAATTGATCTTAAAAGTGGTTACTATCAAATCCGCATACAAGAGGGTGATGAATGGAAAACCGCTTTCAAAACAAAGTTTGGTCTATATGAGTGGTTGGTCATGCCTATGGGTTTATCGGAAGCACCCGGTACCTTCATGTGTCTTATGCATTATGTGTTTCGCCCTTACATTGGTGAATTTTTTGTTGTCTACTTCGATGATATCCTCGTTTTTAGCAAATCTTTCAAAGAGCATGCCACCCACCTTCGCACCATGCTACAAACTCTTCGAAAAGAGCAACTTTATGCTAATATGGAAAATGCCTTTTTGGTGTTGATAAGCTTGTTTTCTTGGGTTTTGTAGTATCTTCTAAGGGTGTTCATGTTGATGAATCTAAGATCAATGCTATTAAAACTTGGCCCCAACCAACCAATTTGCAACAAGTGCGAAGTTTTCTTGGTTTAGCCGGTTTCTACCGTAGATTTGTGAAGGATTTTAGCACCATTGCTTCACCTTTGCATGCTTTGAGTAAGAAAAATGCACCGTTTGTTTGCGGAACATCCCAAGATATCGCTTTCAATGAGCTTAAGAATTTGCTTACTCATGCTCCCGTGCTTGCATTACCCAATTTTGACAAACCTTTTGAAATTCAATGCGATGCTAGTGGTAATGGCATAGGAGGTGTGTTAACGCAAGAGAAGCGCCCCATTGCATACTAGTGAGAAACTATCCGGAGCGCAACTCAATTACCCCATCTATGACAAAGAGCTATATGCTTTAGTGCGAGTCTTGCGTGAATGGGAACATTACCTTCGCCCTCACGAGTTCATTATCCACACCGATCATGAAACGCTTAAATACCTTAAGGGTCAAACTAAGTTGAACAAGCGTCATGCTAAGTGGAGTGAGTTTATTGAGTCTTTTCCTTATGTCATCAAGTATATTGAAGGTAAGGAAAATGTTGTGGCGGATGCGCTTTCCCGTATTTGCATGCTTGTTACTCAACTTGAATTGAATGTCATTGGCTTTGAGCACATAAAAGACTTGTATGAGCATGATCCTACTTTTGCTATTCCTTATGCAAAGTGTTTGACGCATCCATTTTGGGAACTCTACTACATCAAAGATGGATATCTTATGAGAGCTAACAAACTTTGCATCCCCGAGTCCTCTCTTCGCTTGTTGTTTTTGCAGGAATCTCATGGTGACGGACTTATGGGACACTTTGGACGCGACAAGACATTTGCTACGCTCTCCAAGAACTACTTTTGGCCCAAGATGTTTCGCGACGTCAATCGCTTCACCAACCGATGCTCCACATGTCGCAAAGCTAAGTCTAAAGCCCAATCTCATGGCCTTTACATGCCACTTCCAATTCCATATCAACCATGGGAAGATATTAGCATGGATTTTGTGCTTGGTTTGCCTAGAACTAGAAATGGCAAGGATTCTGTTTTTGTTGTTGTGGACCGATTCTCCAAAATGGCTCATTTCATTCCTTGCAACAAGATAGACGATGCTTCACATGTTGCAAATTTGTTTTGTAGGGAAATCTTGCGAGTTCATGGAGTGCCAAAGACGATTGTCTCAGACCGCGACGTCAAGTTCTTGAGTTACTTTTGGAAGACCTTGTGCGCCAAGCTCGGAATCAAGTTTTTGTTCTCTTCGGCATACCATCCACAAACCGACGGCCAAACGGAGGTGACGAACCGCACGCTCTCTACTCTACTACGCGTGTTGATAAAGAAGAACATCAAGGAGTGGGAGGAGTGCCTACCCATCGCCGAGTACGCCTACAACCGAGCAAGGCAATCGACTACCGGCAAGTCCCCCCTCGAGGTCGTCTATGGCTTCAACCCATTGTCACCATTGGACATTCTGCCTCTACCGCTACAAGAGCGCACAAACATGGACGCGAGTGCCCGAGTCAACTTCCTCAAGAAGATGCATGAAGATACAAGGAACACCATCGAGCGCCAAGTACAATGACTCGCGACCAAGCTCAACGTCAACAAGCAACCGATGATTTTCCAAGTTGGAGATCTTGTGTGGCTACACCTTCGCAAGGACCGTTTCCCCAACGAGCGCAAGTCCAAACTTCTACCACGAGCCGATGGACCCTTCAAGGTGCTTGCACACTACAACAACAACGCATTCAAGATCGACATCCCACGCGACAAGTACTCCGTGAGCGACATCTTCAACATCAAAGATCTCTCCCCGTACCATGGTGATGAGGATTTCGATCCGAGGTTGGATCTTTCCCAAGGGAGGGGAGATGATGCGGAGCATCCTACGATCATCCCCATGGACCTACCATCGTCTCATCAAGAGCCAAGAGGACCTATGACACGAGCACGAGCTAGAGCTCTCGAGAACGAGGTGACTTCCTTCCTTAGTGATATCACATATGATCCACTCGAGACATGGCTACTACCTAAGTCCGATATGCTATGCATGATTAGGTGTCAAGAGGAACCTCCCAAGGATGCACGTGAAGACGGACAAGCCGCCAAGTTCACGGATGAAGAGAACCGCCGGAAGGAGAAGAAGACAGCTCCAGGGCCCGGACATCCGGCCCCAGCCCCGGACATCCGGCCGCTGGAGACATCTACTACAGCCACATCCCAGCCGCCCAACATCTACAGGCCCCGGACATCCGGCCCCAGCCCGGACATCGGGCCCCAGCCCGGACATCCGGCCCCAGCCCGGAAATCCGGCGCCACGCACCAGAACCTACAGAAGCTTTCGCCGTCAGCCCGGACATCCGGCCCCTCCCGAAGCCCCGGACATCCGGCTCCGCCTGTCTGCGCACAGTGAAGGGCTGAAGCCCATGTACCTCTTTGCCCCCTAGACTATATATACTCCATCCCCTTCCTCTTTCTAGGGTTAGCATTGGTATAGCTCATAGTTGAGATAGAGCTTTGCTCATCCATTACGGATCTCCTCCTCGAGAGAGACTGCGGCCCCTCTTCGGAGAAGATCACCTTGGATTCAAGACCTCCTCACGGAGAAGACCCCCATCAAGACCTCCTCACGGAGAAGAACCGGTTACCCTTTGTATCGTCCTTTGTTGGACTTGGATCTTGTATCTTACCTTTGTGTTCATCGATCTAGCGCATGTGTGATCTATTCTTGTTGGTTGAGTGATTTCTCTCGTGTTCCCCTCGTGTGCCCCCTCGTGTTCATCGCATTCTTCGTAGGGATCCACTCCTTTCGTGAAAGATCGGCCATCTAGGGTTCCACCCTACATCAAACAACTTATAGAACAAGTCTTACAATTTTCACATGGGAGAATGGCTAATCTTGTTAAAAAGGAAACAATAGGAGTTGGTTTAGCGATTGCTAAGGCGCGACGTCCTCGCACGTTCGTAGTCGGATCGTCAAAGTCGACTTCCACCAAAGCGATATCCATCATCTCATCGAAAGACGGGACACCTTTGCCTATATCAAGTGGTATCAGATTTCCAGGTTGCTCGATGAGATTTTACAGTTTTTCATAGTTTAGATCGAGTCTGTTCTTCATACCTACAGTCCACGAAAAAGCCACAAAAAAAAATTAGGGTTAGTTCATCATATCCGAACCAATCTGAGCCTTTGCATAATCTTTTTAGGGTTTTTGCTTGGTTGAATTTGCGGTTGCATCGTCGTGTCAAGTTGCTGGTCTTAGAGCCTAGTCTTTTAGAGTTTCGAGTTCTGGTCATAAGTTGTCACGCCGCCGCCGCACCATCATCATCGCCTTGCCATCTACCACCATTGCTTATCCGCCACCGCTTTGCATCCGTATCCATATACCACCACCAATCCGTATCCATATACCACCACCGATCCGTATCCATATACCACTACCGCTACCATATACCACCACCGCTGCCATATCCTACCGCCATATATCCACCACCAATCCGAGTTCTTTTCATATTCGGTTGGTTTTAGAGATCCATATATTTTCCGTTTCGTGTTTCCTTGCCTGAGTAGGTCTCGGAAAAAAAAGAGTCTGGAGACCCCCGGGCAGTTTTTAGGCCAAAATTTCGGCAACCAAAAATATTTTTTCCCTATCCTATTTTTAGGCCCCGGGTAGTGTTTTGAGACACTCGCCATCATAGTGATTTTTTGTCGCACTTTTTCGTCGTCGCTGCCCTGATTTCCGAAAAAAAAATAGTCAAAAAATTTTGTGCCCATCCTGTCAGTTTGACCTGGGAAGAGTTTTGAGACACTCGCCATTATAGTGATTTTTCGCAAAAAAAAAAGAAAAAAAAAAGAGGAGCGCGAAAAAAAAAGAGCGCAAAAAAAAAAAGAGCGAAAAAAATTCCAGAGTGTGCTTTTCCCTTGTTTACGTGCAGCGCCGTGATTTTGTTAGTGTTCTAGGCTCGCGTCTCTAGCACGGTCTAGCCTAGGACCAGCACAGTACCGTCGTTGAGCGTTTATTCAACTTTGCATCTCTGAATTGATTATTGCTTACCATTTTGCTACCATATTATAAGCCTTCCCATGATGAGGACATGATTACCTTGGATACGACCAAAAATATTGCATACATGCATATTTGTCAGGTGATTTCTAGTGCAAACTATTCAATAATCTATTTATGTTATCCAGAACAAAAATACTTCACACACTTTTGTGTTTTGTCTAATTGCAGGTGTATGGGACATTTGTACAATCCACATATGAAGATAGGGGAAAAGGAGAAGTTTAGGTTCTGTTCAAAAAGTCCTCTCACGTCACTTTTGGGCCAAGAGAAGAAAGAGTCCAAGTCTCTCACGTTCTGGATTCAGATTCGGACTGCACAGACATACCTGACTCAAAACGCCAACAACTTTTTCATACGGACTCCGAATTGGGTGATTCTTTTTTTGTTGGAAACTAGATTTCGTGCTCTTTCCAACCCAATTAGATTCACCTTTAAATTCGTCCGGAGCATTGAGTTATGGTCGAAACAATCTGACGTTGCACCAGAATCCGAGTCAAACTACAAGTCCAAAGGTGTTGCATCACCTCCACTTGGGCCCATGAGCCTTGTACGACTTAGGGTTGGTTTTAGGCTGCCTTGGGACGTCCTCCCACCTCCTTGGCCGCCACCCCTTGCTCCTATATAAGTAGATCCATCTAGTAGCTTTTTCCTTGGGATTTGTTTAGTTAAAAGTTAGCCATTGCAACTTCGTGTACTTCGTTCGTGTCCAACGACCAGACCAAGACCGCTTACGGATCCCCACCATTATCAATACTTCATATATATTCGCAATATTCAGATTGCTTTATCATATTCTTGCTCGTTCTTCGATTGCTTGCAGGAATAGACCTTCGTGGTCAGGCTAATCGTGCTTCCGGCATCGTCAGTAACTTCAGGAGATTGGTTTAGCGATTGCTAAGGCGCAACGTCGTGCACGTTTGTAGTCGGATCGTCAAAGTCGACTCCACCAAATCGATAGTTATCATCTCATCGAAAGATCGGGACACCTTTGCCTCTATCAAGTGGTATCAGTTTTCAGGTTGCTCGGTGAGAATTTCCAGTTTCCCCTAGATTAGATTTATTTTCTTACCTATTGTCCAAGAAAAAGCCACAAAAAAGTTAGATCTATTCATCCTTTTGTCCAAGCCAGTCTGAGCCTTTGCAATTTTCTATTCATTGTTTGCATTATTGAATTATCGGTTGCATCGTCGTGTCGAGTTGCTGGTCTTAGGGTCTAGTTCGTTTAGAGTTTCGAGTTCTGTTCACATTAGTCACGTCGCCGCTGCATCGTTATCCCTTCTGCTGTCCACCACACCATCCATCAAATTCCACCATGTGCTACCCATAGTTCATTGTCACAATCATAGTTGAGGTCGTTCACATCTTCGCTTGATCCAATCTGCATCTTATCTAGTTTGTCTTGGAAAGAGGGAGAGAAAAAAAAGACAGAGAAAAAAAAGAGAGAAAAAAAGAAAAAGAAGTCAGAAAAAAAAGAGAAAGAAAAAAAAGTGTGAGGAAAAAAAAGAGAAGAAAAAAAACAAAATTCGGATCTATCTAGACTCAATCTCGTAGTTGAATTCGGATTGGAATCTGTTTTGTGCACTGTTTAGTAAAACAGGCATAACTTCCTCATACGAAGTCCGTTTTGACTCCGCGAGTACTCAAATGAAAGCTAGCGACGAGCCGCATCTAAATAGTTGCAGAGACTTGTTCAATATTTGACACCTCAAAATCGTCTTCTAAATAGGTCTTTTTGCCCTCCGAAGTTCGCGGACACAGCTTATTCCAGTTTTTCAAGCCAGTTTCAGATTTCTTTCACTCCTCATATCAACTCGGAATTGAGTGATTCTTTTTGCATTGGAAAGCTTGAGTTAGTAGCATTCTTTGAAAAAAATTATCAGAAAATTGGCACAAACTTTTCACGAGAAAAGTTGGAGAGAGTTGTTGTATATCCTGCTTGGCAGTTGTTTTTCATCATTATCTTTACTGCCGTTGTGATCTTCACTTATATCTTGCTGTCCAGAGCTACTTAGTATCCTTCATTGATGCTAGTTGTGCTACGCCGTGACCTCATTAGTGTTCTAGGCTCGCGTCTCTAGTCCGGTCTAGCCTAGGACCAGCACAGTACCGTCGTTGAGCGTTTATTCAACATTGCATCTCTGAATTGATTATTGCTAATATTTTGCTACCATATATAGCCAACCCAGCTCCACATATTTCTACACCGTGTATACGTACGTTCCCCTGGCAATCGCTTTACTCAATCTTTGGAGTTATTTGACACCGCTGGTTGCCTGTCACCACCTGCTGCTTGGTAAGAACTTGTAAGCTATTGATATTTGCTTTACTGTGAGCGCTTTACCACCACATCCTAGTAGTTCATAGGAACATTATTCTTGAATTTTGTTTCTTGTTTCTACTAATCATGACAGGATCTAGAGTCAATTCATGGGGTTTGTCGATCGTGGGAGATGTGCCATCACCTATGCAAATACCACAACCGTCACGAGAGGTGCACAAACATCCAAATGCACATGATCAGGTTAATGTTTCTATACCACCATTTAATGGCCGTTTTAGACCTGCTTTATATATTGAATGGGAGTTTGACCTAAATAATATATTTTCTTCCAATAATTTTGATGTACGTAAAAAAGTTAAGGTTGCGGTTGGTTCTTTCACTGGTTATGCTGTAGTTTGGTGGAGTGAATACTGTCGGTTACACCCTAATGATATACCTACTACTTGGGATGATTTGAAACTTGCCATGCAACATACATTCGTTCCCGCTTATTATACTCGTGACATGATTACAAAGTTGCAACATTTAAAACAAGGTAGTGACACCGTAACGAAATATTATGATACTTTACAAACTACCTTGCTGCATTCCTCTTTAGAAGAAAGTGAAGAAGATTTTATGGATAGATTTTGGGGAGGATTAAATCGTGACATTCAGGAGATACTAATTCATGAAGAGTGTTATCCTATGGACCATTTGTTTCATCTTGCTTGCAAAGCTGAACAGAAAATAAAACGACGTGTTGCGCACAAGGAGAACAAGCGCGAGATGCACATTCCAAGAGTTGATACGGTTGTCCCTTCAACTACTAAGCATACTATGACAACCACATCCGTTGTTGTGAGGACTACATCACCTCCACCATGTGACACATCATCACCGAGAGTGCCTACCTCATCTGAGTTGATCATAAGAGGTAATGACAAAGGTTCTAATCTTCCACTTCCACATGAGTATGATGAATGTCTTGTCAATTTAAGTGCACCATGCGGTGAGCTACCCACTACTTTGATCACACCAGCTACCTTAGAGGACTATGTTGATGATTTGACTTTGCCATGTGATCAAACAATTTTGAGTGAGCCCATTGAATTAACTATCGATGCAAAAGAATCAAGTGAATCAGGGAATAAATCAGATTTGGATCAAATATGTTTGAAAATAATTGTGCCAATGTTTAATCATTTTGATATGACCTCTAATCTTGGTGATGGTTCATCAATGTTGGGATGGTTTAATGATACGCATTGTCAATCTTTTGATATGAATAAGAGCTTCACTTATATGTGCAAACTGAGTTGCAATATTTTCATGCCTTTGACTTCTTGTGATAATATATTGACTTTACATTTCACGACTTTTGAAGGGTGCTCTTGTATAACTGAGTCACATGTGCACCAAATGAGATCAGTAAAAACGGATGACATGTACATATACAACGTGTACACCTTGTCTCTTTTGTTAGCCAGATTTCAGATTAAGCAACGCCGAGGACGGCTTTGTTTTCAAGAAGGGGAGGATGATGAGGACATGATTACCTTGGATACGACCAAAAATATTGCATACATGCATATTTGTCAGGTGATTTCTAGTGCAAACTATTCAATAATCTATTTATGTTATCCAGAACAAAAATACTTCACACACTTTTGTGTTTTGTCTAATTGCAGGTGTATGGGACATTTGTACAATCCACATATGAAGATAGGGGAAAAGGAGAAGTTTAGGTTCTGTTCAAAAAGTCCTCTCACGTCACTTTTGGGCCAAGAGAAGAAAGAGTCCAAGTCTCTCACGTTCTGGATTCAGATTCGGACTGCACAGACATACCTGACTCAAAACGCCAACAACTTTTTCATACGGACTCCGAATTGGGTGATTCTTTTTTTGTTGGAAACTAGATTTCGTGCTCTTTCCAACCCAATTGGATTCACCTTTAAATTCGTCCGGAGCATTGAGTTATGGTCGAAACAATCTGACGTTGCACCAGAATCCGAGTCAAACTACAAGTCCAAAGGTGTTGCATCACCTCCACTTGGGCCCATGAGCCTTGTACGACTTAGGGTTGGTTTTAGGCTGCCTTGGGACGTCCTCCCACCTCCTTGGCCGCCACCCCTTGCTCCTATATAAGTAGATCCATCTAGTAGCTTTTTCCTTGGGATTTGTTTAGTTAAAAGTTAGCCATTGCAACTTCGTGTACTTCGTTCGTGTCCAACGACCAGACCAAGACCGCTTACGGATCCCCACCATTATCAATACTTCATATATATTCGCAATATTCAGATTGCTTTATCATATTCTTGCTCGTTCTTCGATTGCTTGCAGGAATAGACCTTCGTGGTCAGGCTAATCGTGCTTCCGGCATCGTCAGTAACTTCAGGAGATTGGTTTAGCGATTGCTAAGGCGCAACGTCGTGCACGTTTGTAGTCGGATCGTCAAAGTCGACTCCACCAAATCGATAGTTATCATCTCATCAAAAGATCGGGACACCTTTGCCTCTATCATCCCAGCTCCACATAAGTCTACATCGTGCGTTTGACTCTTCCTGGTAATCGCTATATCCAAGCTTTGAGAGTTTTTGACTACAACGGTTGCCGATCACCACCTGCTGCTGGGTAAGAACTGGTAAGAATTTGAGATTCGCTTGAAGGTTTTGTGACACACCACCATCACCACCACTTCTAGTAGTCTGCAGGATCATATTCTTTTGTGTTTCTTTTGCTGCTAACCATGGCAGGTTCACAAGCCGATGAGACTGATTGGGAGAACATGACGAACAAGGAGTTGCATGATAAATTTCAGCAAATGATGAGTGGCCAGGTGGGAGATGTGCTAAACAGATTTGAAGAGGCTATGGAGAAGATAGATGCCGTGGAGAAGTCGTTTGAGACAAAGCTGGATAACAAGTTTACTGAATTACTCAAGCGTCTTCCCCAACCACCACCGGCTGCACATGTCGCACCTCTACAACAACAACAACCACATCTCCAACGCCGCCTTCCAAATCAAGTGGGACGGGCACAGCGCGTTCCAATTGAGATTGGTCAAAATTCGGGTGCTGCTGCACCTACTGTTGATGCTTCTTTGGCTCCTGCTCCTGCGGCGGCTGAGGAGGATGACGATTATGCGGGCGATTATGAGGATGAGGTTGATCAAAATCAGAACTACGTGCAGCCACCAGCACCACCACCAGCAGGTCGACCTCAGGTATATATTCGCAACGGTAGGCCGGCACCACCACCTCAGGTACGAGATCATGACCATCTCCCTAAACTGAAATTGAATATTCCACCATTTGAGGGTAGATATGTTCCTGATATATATCTTACTTGGGAGTTAGAAACTGAACAACGATTTACATGTTTACAATATCCTGAGGAGAGACGTGTTCCTGCTGCTGTTTGTGCTTTCACTAGCTTTGCATGTGTTTGGTGGTCTGAACATTGTAGATTATATCCTGTTCCAACTACTTGGGCTGCTTTGAAAACTGCTATGCGTACTCGTTGGGTTCCACCATATTATCAACGTGAATTACTTCAAAAATTGCAGCGTTTAAGACAAGGGAAAAATTCTGTAGAAGAATATTATCAGGAATTACAAACTGGCATGATTAGATGTGGTATTGTTGAGGAGAATGAAGCTATGCTTGCACGTTTTATGGGTGGATTAAATAAAGAGATTCAGACCATTCTAGAGTATAAGGATTATAATAATATCACTCGTTTATTCCATCTTGCTTGTAAAGCTGAACGTGAAGTGCAGGATCGACAGCCATTGGCGCGAACTAACTTTTCTGCAGGTCGACCTTCATCATGGACACCGCGTGCATCTTCTACTTCCACTTCACCATCACCTCCATCAGGTGCCACCTCCAGCCGTGATACAAGAAAGCAGGCACAACCACCACTCTCTGCCAAGAGCACGCCTGCCGGGCCTGCGCAGAGCTCTTCTTCTTCCATGGCATCGACAGGGCACACAAGTGATATTATTTGTCGTCGTTGTAAGGGAAGAGGGCATTTTGCGAGAGAATGCAAATCTCAGCGTGTCATGATTGCTACTGAGGATGGTGGGTATGAGTCCGCTAGTGACTATGATGAGGAGACTTTGGCTCTTATTACACGTGAAGAACATGGTGGAGATGATTCTGAAAATGAGACGCAATACATGGCTCCTGAAGACGCTGACAGGTATGAATGTTTAGTTGCTCAACGTGTTTTGAGTGTGCAGGTCACACAAGCAGAGCAAAATCAGAGGCATAATTTGTTCCATACAAAGGGAGTTGTGAAGGAACCTTCTGTTCGCGTCATCATCGATGGAGGGAGCTGTAACAACTTGGCTAGCATGGAGATGGTGGAGAAGCTATCTCTCACCACAAGACCACATCCACATCCTTACTACATCCAATGGTTCAACAACAGCGGCAAGGTTAAGGTAACACGTACCGTTCGTGTGCATTTTAGTATCTCTACATATGCTGATTATGTTGATTGTGATGTGGTACCCATGCAAGCATGTTCCTTATTACTAGGTAGACCATGGCAATTTGATAAAAATTATGTACACCATGGTAGAAACAATCAGTATACTCTTGTTCATAAGGATAAAAATATTACTTTGCTTCCTATGACTCCTGATTCCATTTTGACAGATGACATTAATAGAGCTAATAAAGCAAAACAGGAGAAAAATAAGAGTGAAAATCAGATTGTGGCAAAGGAATTTGAGCAACAAATGAAACCTAATAATAAACCATCTAGTGTTGTTTCTGAAATTAAATTGAAAAGTGCATGTTTACTTGCCACAAAATCTGATATTGATGAACTAGATTTCCACAAATCTGTTTGCTATGCTTTTGTGTGCAAAGAGGCATTATTTTCATTCGAGGACGTGCCTTCCTCTTTGCCCCCTGCTGTCACTAACATTTTGCAGGAGTTCGCTGACGTCTTCCCACAAGACGTGCCACCGGGATTACCACCTATTCGAGGGATGGGTGGAGGGGGCTGCCTTTGCGCCCACCATGGAGCGACGTTTGCATGAAATTTTATTGCCACGCAAGGCTCGTCTCTTTTGCTCTACATGTTCAGTTCCATTGTAGTAACTGACATGCATAGGAATAAAAGATAGTGAGATTATGTAAGCAGTACATGCACAAATCCAGAGTGATGGTAGCAAACTGTGGGTAGACCCAAAACCAATGATAGCAGGCAGATAATAGCTTTAGTTAAAAAATACAGATAATGGCTCCTTTAATGTTTGTTTCCACCCAACATGAAACTCATAGTAGACACCAGAGATTAACCAGATATTAGACATATAGTATTGATTGCTGACCCAA
This sequence comes from Aegilops tauschii subsp. strangulata, assembly GCF_002575655.3. Classification (NCBI taxonomy): domain Eukaryota; kingdom Viridiplantae; phylum Streptophyta; class Magnoliopsida; order Poales; family Poaceae; genus Aegilops; species Aegilops tauschii. The sequence goes on along the minus strand of NC_053038.3, from coordinate 200,603,844 downwards.
TATGTACCCCACAACCATTTAAAAACTCAAGTTTGAACATTAGTTTGGACATGACTCGGAGTCTAATAGGTGAACAGAACGATAAAGTAGCATGTCATCATATTAAGTGATGCATAACGTAAGCAGACATGAAAGAGTGCGACCTCTCTTGTTGGTGAGGACATGGCTACCACAGTTACACCCATATCCCCTACTGTTTTACCTCTTGGAACAATTGCTAGAGATCGCATATGCCAGTTAAATTACCAGGTACTTTCGTTTCTTGGTAATGTTTCTAGTGTTCATGAGAATATGATGCTGATTAACTTAGATACATATATGTTGCTTGCAATTGAAGGGCCTAGCACACACAAGAAGGATGAACATTGGAGCATGAGCAAGTACGGAGATGAAGGTGCGTGCGAAGAGAACAAGAACAAAGGTTCTAGTGGAGATTTCCGAACTTTGAAGCCACCATGATGACATACGAGAAGATGGACAAAATATAAAAGATGGCCTTTCATAAATTTCGTCCTAGCTTATTATTGGTGTTGCGCCACCTTATTTTGGGCCAGGCCCAAGTAATCTATTTTTTAGAGTCCGTTTTGTAGGGGAAACGACTTAGGAGGTGTTTTAGTCCCACCTTGCCAAGGGTGGACAAAATCCCCTCTCTTTTCCCTATAAATATAGCCCTTAAGGCATCGCTTAGAGTTGGGATTTGTTTAGTTAAAAGTTAGCCATTGCAACTTCGTGTACTTCGTTTGTGTCCAACGACCACACCAAGACCGCTTACGGATCCCCACCTTTATCAATACTTCATCTATATTCGCAATATTCAGATTGCATTATCATATTCTTGCTTGTTCTTCGATTGCGTGCAGGAATAGACCTTCGTGGTCAGGTTGATCGTGCTCCGGCGTGGTCAATAACCTCTCGAAGTTGGTTTAGCGATTGCTAAGGCGCAACGTCGTTCACGTTTGTAGTCGGATCGTCAAAGTCGACTCCACCGAATCGATAGTTATCATCTCATCGAAAGATCGGGACACCCTCGCCTATATCAAGTGGTATCAGTTTTCAGGTTGCTCGGTGAGATTTCCAGTTTTTCATAGTCTAGATTGCATATGGTCTTCGTACCTAGAGTCCAAGAAAAAGCCACTAAAAAAAGTTAGATTAGTTTGGCTCTACAATATTCTCCAAAGTTGATTTGCGTAGTGGATACCATCAAATTCGTATGAAATTGGGAGATGAATGGAAAACTGCCTTTAAAACTAAGTTTGGTTTATATGAGTGGTTAGTCATGCCTTTTGGGTTAACTAATGCACCTAGTACTTTCATGAGACTAATGAACGAAGTTTTACGTGCTTTCATTGGACGATTTGTGGTAGTCTATTTTGATGATATACTGATTTATAGCAAATCTTTGGAAGAACATTTGGAACATTTACGTGCTGTTTTTATTTCTCTACGTGATGCACGTTTGTTTGGTAACCTTGGGAAGTGCACCTTTTGCACCGACCGAGTATCTTTTCTTGGCTATGTTGTTACTCCACAGGGAATTGAAGTTGATAAAGCCAAGATTGAAGCTATTGAGAGTTGGCCGCAGCCCAAAACGGTCACACAAGTGCGGAGTTTTCTTGGACTCGCTGGTTTCTATAGACGTTTTGTGAGAGATTTTAGCACCATTGCTGCACCTCTCAACGAGCTTACAAAGAAGGATGTGCCTTTTGTTTGGGGTACCGCACAGGAAGAAGCCTTCACGGTATTGAAAGATAAGTTGACACATGCTCCTTTACTCCAACTTCCTGATTTTAATAAGACTTTTGAGCTTGAATGTGATGCTAGTGGCATTGGATTAGGAGGTGTGTTATTACAAGATGGCAAACCTGTTGCATACTTTTCTGAAAAATTGAGTGGGCCTAGTCTGAATTATTCTACTTATGATAAAGAACTATATGCTCTTGTTCGGACTTTAGAAACATGGCAACATTATTTATGGCCCAAAGAATTTGTTATATGCGCAGGTGCAACTTGAATATATTTTAGACAAATAACTGTAGTTTTGGCACAGGTGGTCACATCGGCAGTGGCTAGCATGAAGATCAGTAGTAGCGAGGAGCAGACCCGTTGCGCCAGCAAGCATCAAGCAGCAGCAATGGCGACAGGGAGCAGCAGAGCAACGCAGTAGCAAGAAAAACAGCAGGCAGGCCCGCGGGAGCACGGTCGCGCGGGCACGCGCTGGGGAGGTCGTCGGCCGCGACGACGGTGATGGTCATGGCGGTTGCGTCGCGGTAGGGAGGGAGGGTACTATGAGGGAGAGAGTGTGAGGTGAGGGGAGAGATGTGAGGAAGCTAGGGTTCGTAGGGGGATCAAGATGACCTTGTAGGACGCCGGCGCGTCGCTCGATGGCCGGCACGTGGCCGATCTGGCCATGGACGCCGCGGGCGCGTCCAGCGTGACTCCTGTGAACAAGAGGTAGGAGGAAATGATAGAGGCGAGGGTCCCGATCTTTCGATGAGATGATAACTATCGATTTGGTGGAGACGACTTTGACGATCTGACTACAGACGTGCACGACGTTGCGCCTTAGCAATCTCTAAACCAACTCCGAAAGGTTATTGACCACGTCGGAGGACGATCAACTGACCACGAAGGTCTATTCCTGCAAGCAATCGAAGAACAAGCAACATTATGATTAAGCAATCTGAATATTGCGAATATGGATGAAGTATTGATGAAAGTGGGATTTCATAAGCGGCCTTGGTCTGGCCGTTGGACACAAACGAAGTACACGAAGTTGCAGCGATGGCTAACTTTTAACTAACTAAAACCCGAGTCTATAGGATGCCTTAAGGGCTATATTTATAGGGGAAAAGAGAGGGGATTTCATCCACCCTTGGCAAGGTGGGACTATTACACCTCCTAAGTCGTTTCCCCTACAAAACGGACTCTAAAAATAGATTACATGGGCCTGGCCCAAAATAAGGTGGCGCAACACCAATAATAAGCGATGGACGAAATTTATGAAAGGTCATCTTGTATATTTCGTCCATCTTCTTGTATGTCATCATGGTGGCTTCAAAGTCTGAAAATCTCCACTAGAACCTCCTTTCTTGTTCTCTTCGCACGCACCTTCATTTAACAGACATATGCGAGCTCTAGCAATTGTTCCAAGAGGTAAAACAGCAGGGGATATGGGTGTAACTGTGGTAGCCATGTCCTCTGATAGAGGCAAAGGTGTCCCGTCTTTCGATGAGATGATGGATATCGCTTTGGTGGAAGTCGACTTTGACGATCCGACTACGAACGTGCGATGACGTCGTGCCTTAGCAATCGCTAAACCAACTCCGAGAGGTTATTGACCACGCCGGAGCACGATCAACCTGACCACGAGGGTCTGTTTCCTGCGAGCAAACGAAGAACAAGCAAGAAACTAAGATTGCAATCTGGATATTGCGAATATAAGATGAAAGCTTTATTGATCAAGGTGGGGTTCTGTGACGCCTTTGTCTGGTCGTTGAACACAATTGAAGTACGCGAAGTTGCAGCTATGGCGAACTTTTAATCTAAACAAAACCCAAAGTCTAAACGACGCCCTAAGGGCTGTATATATGGAGGACGAGGGGGGAATTTCGTGGCCCTTGGGGAAGGGGTCCGAAACCAACCCTATCTCTTGTTTCCCCACACATACGGACTCTAAAAATAGCCTATACTCATGTATTTCGAAATTACATGGGCCTGGCCCAATAATAAGGTGACGCGGCACCTAGAATAGCCTCTGGACGAAAGTTATGAAGTAGCATCTTGTATATTTCGTCCAAGGCTTCATGCACGCATTATGGTGGCTTCAATGTCCTGAAATCATCACTTGTAACTCCGTTCTTGTCCCCCATGCGCATGCCATCATCTCCATGCTTGTTCTTGCTCCAATGTTCATCCTTCTCAAAGCTAGGCCCTTCATTTGTAAGCAAAACAAATGTATCCAATTTAGGCAGCATCATATTCTCATGAACATGAGAATCATTACCAAGAAACGAAAGTACCTGGTAATTTAATTGGCGTGCGCGAGCTCTAGTAATTGGTCCAGTATGTATAGCAGCAGGGGCTGTGGGTGTAACAATGGTATTGATGTCCTCATCATCCTCATCATCCTCCCCTTCTTGAAATGAAGTCGTCCTCGGCGTTGCTTAATCTGAAATGTGGCTAACAAAAGAGACAAAGGTGTACACATTGTATATGTATATGTCATCCATTTTTACTGATCTCAGTTGTGGCACATGTGACACAGTTATACAAGAGCACCCATCAAAACTCATGTAATATAAAGCCAATATATTATCACAAGAAGTCAAAGGCATTAAAATATTGCAACTCGGTTTGCACATATAAGCGAAGCCATTATTCATATCAAAAAATTGACAATGCTCATCATTAAACCATCCCAAACTTGAGAAACCATCACCAAGATTAGAGGTCATATCAAAATGGTTAAACATTGGCACAATTATTTTCAAACATATTTGATCCAAATCTGATTTATTCCCTGATTCACATGGTTCTTTCGCATCAGTAGTTAATTCAATGGGTTCACTCAAAATTGTTTGATCACATGGCAGTCAAATCATTAACACAGTCCTCTAAAATAGATAAAGGAAGAGACCAGATTTGTTTGCCCACTTAGAAAAAAAGAAGAAGATTCGGTTGGAGGTTTCCATATTTTGGACGTGTCCTTCGACAAAAAAAATACAGCAAAAAAAAGAGACAAGATTTGGAAGAAATAGATCACGTGGGTGTTTGGAAGGAAAGCTGAATCTGCAATTAATGAGGAATCTGTTTGTTGCAGAAAGTTTGGTGCGTATCACAAGGAAAGATTAAAAAAGGCAAGTGCCAATCGGTTTGGTTGGTGGCCGTTTTTGTTGGGCAATTTTCTTTGAAAAAAAAGAAAAGAAGGACGGAATGAAGGACGTGAGTTGTGCCTACTAATTGGAAAGTAATAAGAAAAAAACAGATAGGCCAACACAAAGAGAAAAGGCTGATCGGTTTGATTTAATTGGAAAGATTGACTTGTTCTACTAGAAAAGAGAAGTGATCAGCCAATAAAGGAAGGGGATAACGTGGATGTTTTATTTGGACGTTTCGGGATAGGAGACATTAAAGTGCTGCGTGCTCATCTTTTGGAAGGATTCAAAAAGAAAATAAGAGAATAGGTACGTGTACCTTTTTGGCGTACTACATTTGGCAAGTCGTGTTTCCATAAATAAAAATTTATTGACAAGTCACGTTTGCTTTGGTTGGATTTCCTTGGAAAGGGATTTTGCTAATCAGTTGTTTGTCTTGAAGGAAGGAAAAAAAGGAACTGGATATTGAAAAACAAAACGAGCAATCACATTTGTTCAGTAGTACTTGGAAATTGTTGATCGGGCAAAAAAAAGAGATCTTTACGTCAATCAGGGATAGTTGGTTGTTTCCATGTTTGGACTTTGGATTAAAAATAGGAAGTTGACACGTGAGGGAGAAATACATTGAGGCAGAAACAAAAGAAAAGAGAGATTAGCCACATACCAAATATTTGCAGATATCATACATACTCATAGTATTGCTCGTTTGGCTTGTTGCTACGTCGCTCATATTATTTTGTTGCAACTTGAGTACTTGGTTGCCAGTGCACGTGAATTTCATTTGTGTCTTAGGCTCGCGTCTCCAGCACGGTCTAGCCTAGGACCAACACTCGACCACTTTGAACGAATTTTCAGCTTGCATTAATTAACGTGGTTGTAGCATTTTTTTCCACACATATAAATCCAACCCAGCTCCACATATTTCTACACCATGCATACATACGTTCACCTGGCAATCGCTTTACCCAACTTTGGAGGTTTTGACACCGCTGGTTGTCGGTCACCACCTGCTGCATGGTAAGAACTTGTAAGACTTTGAGTTTTTACTCTACTGTGAGCGTTTTACCACCACATCTCAGTAGTTCATAGGAACATTATTCTTGGATTTTGTTTCTTGCTTCTACTAATCATGGCAGGTTCCAGAGTCAGTTGGGCTTCATCAATCGTGGGAGACGTGCCATCACCTCTGAAAATACAACCACCATCGCAAGAGGTACAAGGACATCAGAATGCACACAATCAGGTTCTTGTTTCCATGCCACCTTTTAATGGTCGTTTTAAGCCTGATTTATATATTGAATGGGAGTTCAAACTAAATGCTATATTTTCTTCCCATAATTTTTCTGAGCATAAAAAGTTAAGGTCGCGGTTGGTACATTCACTGGTTTTGCTACTGCACTACATGTCAAAAAGCTAAGTCACGACTCAATCCTCATGGTTTATATATGCCTTTGCCTGTACCTAGTGTTCCTTGGGAGGATATATCTATGGACTTTGTTTTAGGTTTACCTCGAACAAAGAAGGGGAGGGATAGCATATTTGTTGTCGTGGATAGATTCTCGAAAATGGCACACTTTATACCATGTCATAAAAGCGATGATGCTGTTAATGTTGCTGATTTGTTCTTTCGTGAAATTATTCGCTTGCATGGTGTGCCAAATACTATTGTTTCCGATCGTGATACTAAATTTCTTAGCCACTTTTGGAGATGTTTATGGGCTAAGTTGGGGACTAAACTGCTTTTTAGTACTACTTGTCACCCCCAAACTGATGGACAAACTGAAGTAGTCAATAGAACATTGTCTACTATGCTTAGGGCTGTTTTGAAGAATAATAAGAAAATGTGGGAAGAATGCTTGCCTCATATTGAGTTTGCTTATAATCGTTCATTGCATTCTACTACTAAGATGTGCCCTTTTGAAATTGTGTATGGTTTCCTACCTCGTGCACCTATTGATTTGTTGCCTCTTCCATCTTTGGAGAAGGTTAATTTTGATGCTAAACAACGTGCTGAATTGATCTTAAAAATGCATGAGTTAACTAAGGAAAACATTGAGCGTATGAATGCTAAATATAAACTTGCTGGAGATAAGGGTAGAAAACATGTTGTGTTTGCACCTGGAGATCTTGTTTGGTTACATTTGCGTAAGGATAGATTTCCTGATTTGCGCAAATCAAAGCTAATGCCACGTGCTGATGGTCCTTTTAAGGTGTTAGAGAAAATAAATGATAATGCATATAAACTTGAGCTGCCTGCAGATTTTGGGGTTAGTCCCACTTTTAACATTGCAGATTTGAAGCCTTATTTGGGTGAGGAAGATGAGCTTCCGTCGAGGACGACTTCATTTCAAGAAGGGGAGGATGATGAGGACATCAATACCATTGTTACACCCACAGCCCCTGCTGCTATACATACTGGACCAATTACTAGAGCTCGCGCACGCCAATTAAATTACCAGGTACTTTCGTTTCTTGGTAATGATTCTAATATTCATGAGAATATGATGCTGCCTAAATTGGATACATTTGTTTTGCTTACAAATGAAGGGCCTAGCTTTGAGAAGGATGAACATTGGAGCAAGAACAAGCATGGAGATGATGGCATGCGCATGGGGAACAAGAACGGAGTTACAAGTGATGATTTCAAGACGTTGAAGCCACCATAATGCGTGCATGAAACCTTGGACGAAATATACAAGATGCTACTTCATAACTTTCGTCCAGAGGCTATTCTAGGTGCTGCGTCACCTTATTATTGGGCCAGACCCATGTAATTTCGAAATACATCAGTATAGGCTGTTTTTAGAGTCCGTATGTGTGGGGAAACAAGAGATAGGGTTGGTTTCGGACCCCTTCCTCAAGGGCCACGAAATCCCCCCCCCTCTTCCTCCATATATACAGCCCTTAGGGCGTCGTTTAGACTTTGGGTTTTGTTTAGATTAAAAGTTCGCCATAGCTGCAACTTCGCGTACTTCGTTTGTGTTCAGCGACCAGACAAAGGCGTCACAGAACTCCACCTTGATCAATAAAGCTTTCATCTTATATTCGCAATATCCAGATTGCAATCTCAGTTTCTTGCTTGTTCTTCGTTTGCTCGCAGGAAACAGACCCTCGTGGTCAGGTTGATCGTGCTCCGGCGTGGTCGATAACCTCTCGGAGTTGGTTTAGCGATTGCTAAGGCGCGACGTCCTCGCACGTTCGTAGTCGGATCGTCAAAGTCGACTTCCACCAAAGCGATATCCATCATCTCATCGAAAGACGGGACACCTTTGCCTATATCAACTGGCCCTTTGGGCTTTAAGTGTACAGTAGTTAGGTTTCCCCCCATTTGTTTATTTTTCTGGTTCTATTTATTCTCTGATTTCTTTTATTCACCATAGTTTTGCACTTCCTTTAAATACCAATTGAGTTTTATTCATCATGAAACTTGTCACTTAAATACTTCACAATATTTTGGAATGACATCCAAAGTTTGAGGTCAATTGGAATTGTATAAATATTTGCTTATTTTGAAAAGGCTATTTTATTTGCCGTTGGACCACTTTATAAATTCCTAGGGGTTAATTGGTGGGTCAAATAAGGTTGGGTTCAACATGACAAATGATCATGGGAATTATTGAACAATGCGAACATTTTAGTTTTCAAGTCTGAAAACTTTTACCGTTTGACTTTATTTTAAATTTGAATTTGAATCGTTTTTGAACCATCGCGAGATCGACAACAGTAATCCTGGTGATGTGGCATCATTAGAAGGGAATTACTATAGCATAACTATCCGGGCGTTGCAATTCTCCTCCACTACAAGAAATCTCGTCCCGAGATTTAAGAGGTAGAACCAAGGGGAAGGAATTGGTTAGGAAATTCTGACCGATCTTCTCGTTCTTGGTTGCTCTTCTCGAAGAAGTTGATCCCTTCGTTGATGTCTTCATTTCTCTGCTTCGGGTCATCATGATGAAGTCATCATCCTTTCTTCGGGAACTCCATCGTACTTACAAGTAGGGTAGAAGTAGGAAGCTATAAGGACAAATGTCTGGAAGGAGTGGCATCTGGTAATTATCTCAGGGAAGGAGATTTTAGAAGCACCAGGAAACATATCAATAGTGATATATGGAGGTTCAATAAGTTTCAACCAGGAAGGCATCCAACTGATGCCTAAACCATGTGAAGAAGGGTTTAAAAGCAATGGAGAATAATGTTGCATCTGATACCGGAATGAAACATGGTAAGAAAATTAACTCGTGAATTGCATACAAAGCCAAGTGCAAAGGATATTTCAGTTTCAAGGATGTATAGGAGAGTCATGTTTCGATCCTGTGGAACCGGGGGTTATGGGCCCACCATGTGGTTTAGAAGTAGGGAGGACGGTGATATTTTGCACGGTCATGTAAGCAAGCCATGTCAGAGGATAACCTGTCAGCTATGTCGGCGACAACATCGGTACCAAGGGCGAGGGATGAAGAGAACCATTTTCCTGCTCGTTGAACGAGGCGTAGAATTGGCAAAGTTCTCATCCATCGGTTGTTACCGGAATGTCATCAACAATAGTAACATGGTCTTACTGACTAGGTTGTACACCGAGGTGTTTACATAAGCATGGAAATATTACTTCTTAGATCGTATAGACCACAAGAAAGATTAAACAAAACAATGGAAAGGAAAATGTGATTAAACACATATTTCAGGGTTATAACCTTCCCAAGGACCTGTAGAGCATGATATCCTTGACAGGATAGAAAGCAGAAAACCATTTAGGTAAGGGGAGAGAAATTTCATGACATTACCCATACAACGGTGTTTGGATAAATGATAAGAAAATTTAGCATTGTGCTTCAAATGTTCTTATTAAAAATCGGAGTACCACAGACATGCTTCAAGATAGCATTGACATGGTCATCAAGCAAAGGTGAGACTTTGGATACACAAAGGTTCCATCAGGAACAATGATGCGGAGCATCCTACGATCATCCCCATGGACCTACCATCGTCTCATCAAGAGCCAAGAGGACCTATGACACGAGCACGAGCTAGAGCTCTCGAGAACGAGGTGACTTCCTTCCTTAGTGATATCACATATGATCCACTCGAGACATGGCTACTACCTAAGTCCGATATGCTATGCATGATTAGGTGTCAAGAGGAGCCTCCCGAGGATGCACGTGAAGACGGACAAGCCGCCAAGTTCACGGATGAAGAGAACCGCCGGAAGGAGAAGAAGACAGCTCCAGGGCCCGGACATCCGGCCCTAGCCCCGGACATCCGGCCACTGGAGACATCTACTACAACCACATCCCAGCCGCCCAACATCTACGAGCCCCGGACATCCGGCCCCAGCCAGGACATCCGGCCCGAGCCCGGAAATCCGGCGCCACGCACCAGAACCTACAGAAGCTTTCGCCGTCAGCCCGGACATCCGGCCCCCTAGCCCGGACATCCGGCCCCTCCCGAAGCCCATGTACCTCTTTGCCCCCTAGACTATATATACTCCATCCCCTTCCTCTTTCTAGGGTTAGCATTGGTATAGCTCATAGTTGAGATAGAGCTTTGCTCATCCATTACGGATCTCCTCCTCGAGAGAGACTGCGGCCCCTCTTCGGAGAAGATCACCTTGGATTCAAGACCTCCTCACGGAGAAGACCCCCATCAAGACCTCCTCACGGAGAAGAACCGGTTACCCTTTGTATCGTCCTTTGTTGGACTTGGATCTTGTATCTTACCTTTGTGTTCATCGATCTAGCGCATGTGTGATCTATTCTTGTTGGTTGAGTGATTTCTCTCGTGTTCCCCTCGTGTTTCCCTGGTGTCCCCCCTCGTGTTCATCGCATTCTTCGTAGGGATCCGCTCCTTTCGTGAAAGATCGGCCATCTAGGGTTCCACCCTACATCATCTTGGTATCATGAGCCACGTTGATCACGATTTCGGAGCCCCCTCTCTTTGTTTTCTAGCTTGATTTTGTTGTTTTTCGTCCTAATCCAAAAATTGCCCCACAAAAATAGCCCCAAATTTTTTTGTGATTTGTTGGTGTGATGAAGTTTTGTTGGATTTGATCCGCGGATTTCGTGTGTTGCGGGTAGATCTAGCTTTTCCCCACCTTTTCCCCATTTTCCATCCACAAAATCTTCCGAATTTTGCCCTGGATTTGACCTCTCCACGCGGTGTTCTTCGAGTTCGTCCACGGATCCCGAGCCCGGACATCCGATCCGACAGCCCGGACATCCGGCCCAACCCGAACATCCGGCCTTCAGCCCGGACATCCGGCCCTTGACAGCATCACTTCCATCCTCCACTCCCTTTCCGCCTAACCCTCGCCAAATTTTGTCCCGGTGCCCACATACACTTCCGCATACCACCACCACTTCCGCATAGCACCACCATAGCCCTTTCCGCTACCAACTCCGACAATTTTGACCCGTTTTGCTTTGAGAATTTGAGTTGTGGTTTCCGTGTCCTATTGTGTTTCGGCTATCTAGGTACGGTTCGGCATCAACATCACCACCGCTCATCTTCGCCAAGGACTACTACGAACGTCTACATCACAATTGTGGTATCAACCTCACCTTGGTATCACTTTGGTATCGTGATATCATCATACTCTCTTGCATTTGCATTGATAACCCCATGGCCTTACTTTTGCGTAGCTTACCCATCGAGACTAGCCTTTGAGTATTGCCGACAACGTGACTTGTGCACGTTAGTGATCATACTTCCCATAGCATACATACCATCATCGTGTTGCATATCTTGGTATCATCTCTTGTCTCACAAAGTTGTCTTCACATACACAATTGCTATCTTGGTTCGTGAAGCATTGCATGAGAAAAGAGCTCAAACAACAAAGAGCCAAACAAGCTTTTAAGCAAAAGAAGAAAGATAAGCAAAGAGCTTATAAGCAAGAACCATAGCATCATACAACATTAAGATTGTCATACTCGATCATCTTGGATCAAAAGCATAGAAACATCATACATATAGCATACTTGGGATAGAAGTCGCTGCATTTTTGCTTAGTAGGTTGTGCACAAGTTCGTATCCGCCTATTGTGCAATCGTGCTAGCGTCTCTCTAGTGTTGTGCAACAAGAGCATCTTGGTGGATTCCACATTTTGGCTCATCCTTGGTTGCCCAACCCCACTTATCTATTTGCGTGTGTGTTTCCGTGTACCATATCTTGCTATTGGTCTACTTGTTGCATTTACAAGTCGCGAATCTTTTCCAACATTATTGAGTCTCACTTACAATTGCATCAAATTTTTGTGCCACCATCCTAACCAAGCTCCACCATAAGCTTTTACTTGTGTAGGTGTGAGAACCGACAAGAATTGGTACCAATTGTGCTATTTCCTTGCTACACATTGGAGTGATCTTTGATCCATTTTCAACATCGGTTAAGGTACATTTGGTATTGGTTCTTCTCTTTCTCCCACTCACATATCTTTGTTTGGAATGATGGATAGGCCAAGTACTTCTACCAACCCACTCTTCTTGGAGCAAGACGACGACATGTCATCCTACGTCACCAAGACTCAACTATTTGGTGCACATCGGGCTTTGCATCAAGAACAACTTGCTTTGGGCGACCGCATCAACAATCCCGCCACCGACCTACGACAATCCGAGCAACGTACAAGAGACTACTTCGACACATCCATGAGTTCCCTCAAAGAAGATATCTGAACCATGATGGTCCGCTCTTCTACAACTTCGTCCTCATCAAGACGGAGCCGCTCAAGTCGACACTCCGACGACACTATCTCCGGTTCAAGTACACCGACATCGAACACTCTTCGTCGTGCCGCGCGTCAAGACCGTCAAGCTAACCGCAATCATCTACACGACACCGACTCTCAAGAGCATCGACATCGTCAAAACCAAGCTGCATTCGCACAAGCACAAGAACGGCAACGCCAATGACAACAAGAACAAGAGGAGCACGCGCGACAACATCAAGATGCACAAGACGCCGAGGCACAACATCAAGAACAACAACTACGTGAAGCTCAAGCACTTGAGGCGCAACGTGCCCTTCATGATTCAAGTCGTGCCATAGCCAATCGAGGCCGACAAGCTCGACTACATCAAGAAGCACTTCGCGACAAAGCTCAAGAAAGAATTTACCAAGCACGTGTGCATCGACAAGCTCCTCGTCAAGATCGACAAGTTCCTCGTCAAGATCGACAAGCTCCTCCTCAAGCGAGACAAGAACGTCAAGTCCATCGAGAGCAAGAAGACAATGGACCCCCTCCTCGCCAAGAGCAACATGAGGTCGACAACCCTCCTCGCCAAGAGCAACATGAGGAAGACAACCCTCCTTGCCAAGAGCAACATGAGATTGTCAATCCTCAACGACATGGGCGTCATCATCCCCGACCCCAACACAATGAAGAGCAACGATATGGCAAGCTAAAGTTCACCATGCCCAAGATTGCCGGAAGCAATGACCCTGAAGAGTAGATATCATGGGCATTGAAGGTTGACAAAATCTTCCGCTTGCACAACTACGAAGAAGAGAAGAAGATCGCAATGGCATCCCTCGAATTCCAAGACTACATCCTCATTTGGTGGGAACAAGTCATTGAGCGCCGAGCGGCAAGAGGTGAACCACCCATCACCACTTGGGCACAAATGAAGGATGTCATGAGAGCACGATTCGTGCCAAACTACTACAACCGCGACCTCTTCAAGAAACTCCAACAACTCAAGCAAGGAACCAAGAGCGTTGAAGAGTACTACAAGGACATGGAGATTGCCATGATACGCGCCAATGTCAAAGAAGATGATGAGCAAACTATGGCGCGTTTCTTGAATGTACTCAATCACCCTATCATGAAGATTGCCGACTTCCAACCATACTCGAACCTCATCGAGGTAGTGCATCAAGCTACCAAAGTGGAACGGCAAGTACAAGACGACTTCAAGTATGCCAAGTTCTCATCCAAGTCCTACGGCTTCTCCAACAATCAAGCTTCGACGACTCAACCACCTTCTACCTCAACCAAGCCATCTACAAGCAACGGCGACAAGTCAAGTTACAAGAAAGCTTCGACAAGCTCAAGTCGTCCTCCTACTACAAGCAACTTCAAGAAAGCTTCATCATCATCTACCCCAACCGATGAGACCATCAAGATGAGTTCCTTCAAATGCTTCACATGCGGAGGCCGAGGCCACAAGTCTTTCGAGTGCACAAACAAGCGCACCATGATCCTCAACGACGACGGAACATATGACTCAATAAGTGAAGGAGAAATGGAAGCTCTTGAGCAAGTGGCCATGCACCGACAAGTGAACAATGAAGAAGAAGATGATCACATCTTTTGTGACGAAGACTCAAGTCCCGCTCTTGTTGTCTCCAAGGTCTTGACTCTTCAACATCAACAAGATGAAGATCAAAGATGCCATATCTTCCACACAAAGGCCGGCATCAATGGACGGTCCGTCAAGGTCATCATCGATGGAGGGAGTTGCCATAACTTGGCAAGTGAAGAACTACGCTCCAAACTCCATTTGGTCAAGATGAAGCACCCGCACCCCTACAAGGTTCAATGGTTAAGCGACACCGGCACCATACAAGTCGAGCATAGAGTACAAGTCTCTTTCAAGATGGGCGCCTATGAAGACACTTTGGAGTGTGATGTCCTTCCGATGACCGTTTGCCACCTCCTTCTTGGACGGCCATGGCAATTTGACCGAGGTGTCATTCACAATGGGCATACAAATCACTATAGCTTCAAGATGAAAGGGAAAGAGTTTGTGCTACGTCCTATGTCTCCAAGCCAAGTGCTTGCCGACAAGCAAAACACCCATCATGGAGAGAATAGTGAGAGAGCGAACCACCAAAAAGAGAGTGAGCGCCACAAGCCCAAATTGAGTGCCTCCACGATGAGCGACAAGAAAAACTTAGTTCTCTTTGCCACCAAACGTGAGATGAGAGAAGTGTGTGAGAACCCATCCAGTGTCCTACACTATGTCCTATTGTGCAAGGACGAGGCACCAAAAGCTAACACCTCTCACAATCTTCCTCTGGTGTTATCTTCTTTATTGCAGGAATTCCAAGATGTTCTCCCCGATGAGCTACCTCTGGGTCTACCTCCCATACGAGGCATTGAGCACCGAATCGATCTCATCCCCGGAGCGCCGCTTCCAAACAAAGCTCCCTACCGCGTCAACACCGAAGAAACCAAAGAAATACAAAGGCAAGTAAAGCATCTCATAGATCATGGACATGTGCGTGAAAGTTTGAGTCCTTGTGCCGTACCGGTCATTCTTGTGCCAAAACGAGACGGTAGTTTTCGCATGTGTTCCGATTGTAGACCTATCAATGCTATCACCGTTCGATATATGTACCCCATTCCATGCCTTGATGATATGCTTGATGAGGTTAGCGGTGCCACTATTTTTTCCAAAATTGATCTTAAAAGTGGTTACTATCAAATCCGCATACAAGAGGGTGATGAATGGAAAACCGCTTTCAAAACAAAGTTTGGTCTATATGAGTGGTTGGTCATGCCTATGGGTTTATCGGAAGCACCCGGTACCTTCATGTGTCTTATGCATTATGTGTTTCGCCCTTACATTGGTGAATTTGTTGTTGTCTACTTCGATGATATCCTCGTTTTTAGCAAATCTTTCAAAGAGCATGCCACCCACCTTCGCACCATGCTACAAACTCTTCGAAAAGAGCAACTTGATGCTAATATGGAAAAATGCCTTTTTGGTGTTGATAAGCTTGTTTTCTTGGGTTTTGTAGTATCTTCTAAGGGTGTTCATGTTGATGAATCTAAGATCAATGCTATTAAAACTTGGCCCCAACCAACCAATTTGCAACAAGTGCGAAGTTTTCTTGGTTTAGCCGGTTTCTACCGTAGATTTGTGAAGGATTTTAGCACCATTGCTTCACCTTTGCATGCTTTGAGTAAGAAAAATGCACCGTTTGTATGCGGAACATCCCAAGATATCGCTTTCAATGAGCTTAAGAATTTGCTTACTCATGCTCCCGTGCTTGCATTACCCAATTTTGACAAACCTTTTGAAATTCAATGCGATGCTAGTGGTAATGGCATAGGAGGTGTGTTAACGCAAGAGAAGCGCCCCATTGCATACTTTAGTGAGAAACTATCCGGAGCGCAACTCAATTACCCCATCTATGACAAAGAGCTATATGCTTTAGTGCGAGTCTTGCGTGAATGGGAACATTACCTTCGCCCTCACGAGTTCATTATCCACACCGATCATGAAACGCTTAAATACCTTAAGGGTCAAACTAAGTTGAACAAGCGTCATGCTAAGTGGAGTGAGTTTATTGAGTCTTTTCCTTATGTCATCAAGTATATTGAAGGTAAGGAAAATGTTGTGGCGGATGCGCTTTCCCGTATTTGCATGCTTGTTACTCAACTTGAATTGAATGTCATTGGCTTTGAGCACATAAAAGACTTGTATGAGCATGATCCTACTTTTGCTATTCCTTATGCAAAGTGTTTGACGCATCCATTTTGGGAACGCTGCTACATCAAAGATGGATATCTTATGAGAGCTAACAAACTTTGCATCCCCGAGTCCTCTCTTCGCTTGTTGCTTTTGCAGGAATCTCATGGTGACGGACTTATGGGACACTTTGGACGCGACAAGACATTTGCTGCGCTCTCCAAGAACTACTTTTGGCCCAAGATGTTTCGCGACGTCAATCGCTTCACCAACCGATCCTCCACATGTCGCAAAGCTAAGTCTAAAGCCCAATCTCATGGCCTTTACATGCCACTTCCAATTCCATATCAACCATGGGAAGATATTAGCATGGATTTTGTGCTTGGTTTGCCTAGAACTAGAAATGGCAAGGATTCCGTTTTTGTTGTTGTGGACCGATTCTCCAAAATGGCTCATTTCATTCCTTGCAACAAGATAGACGATGCTTCACATGTTGCAAATTTGTTTTGTAGGGAAATCTTGCGAGTTCATGGAGTGCCAAAGACGATTGTCTCAGACCGCGACGTCAAGTTCTTGAGTTACTTTTGGAAGACCTTGTGCGCCAAGCTCGGAATCAAGTTTTTGTTCTCTTCGGCATACCATCCACAAACCGACGGCCAAACGGAGGTGACGAACCGCACGCTCTCCACTCTACTACGCGTGTTGATAAAGAAGAACATCAAGGAGTGGGAGGAGTGCCTACCCATCGCCGAGTACGCCTACAACCGAGCAAGGCATTCGACTACCGGCAAGTCCCCCCTCGAGGTCGTCTATGGCTTCAACCCATTGTCACCATTGGACATTCTGCCTCTACCGCTACAAGAGCGCACAAACATGGACGCGAGTGCCCGAGTCAACTTCCTCAAGAAGATGCATGAAGATACAAGGAACACCATCGAGCGCCAAGTACAACGACTCGCGACCAAGCTCAACGTCAACAAGCAACCGATGATTTTCCAAGTTGGAGATCTTGTGTGGCTACACCTTCGCAAGGACCGTTTCCCCAACGAGCGCAAGTCCAAACTTCTACCACGAGCCGATGGACCCTTCAAGGTGCTTGCACACTACAACAACAACGCATTCAAGATCGACATCCCACGCGACAAGTACTCCGTGAGCGACATCTTCAACATCAAAGATCTCTCCCCGTACCATGGTGATGAGGATTTCGATCCGAGGTTGGATCTTTCCCAAGGGAGGGGAGATGATGCGGAGCATCCTACGATCATCCCCATGGACCTACCATCGTCTCATCAAGAGCCAAGAGGACCTATGACACGAGCACGAGCTAGAGCTCTCGAGAACGAGGTGACTTCCTTCCTTAGTGATATCACATATGATCCACTCGAGACATGGCTACTACCTAAGTCCGATATGCTATGCATGATTAGGTGTCAAGAGGAACCTCCCAAGGATGCACGTGAAGACGGACAAGCCGCCAAGTTCACGGATGAAGAGAACCGCCGGAAGGAGAAGAAGACAGCTCCAGGGCCCGGACATCCGGCCCTAGCCCCGGACATCCGGCCGCTGGAGACATCTACTACAGCCACATCCCAGCCGCCCAACATCTACAGGCCCCGGACATCCGGCCCCAGCCCGACTATCCGGCGCCACGCACCAGAACCTACAGAAGCTTTCGCCGTCAGCCCGGACATCCGGCACCCTAGCCCGGACATCCGGCCCCTCCCGAAGCCCCGGACATCCGGCTCCGCCTGTCTGCGCATAGTGAAGGGCCGAAGCCCATGTACCTCTTCGCCCCCCTAGACCATATATACTCCATCCCCTTCCTCTTTCTAGGGTTAGCATTGGTATAGCTCATAGTTGAGATAGAGCTTTGCTCATCCATTACGGATCTCCTCCTCGAGAGAGACTGCGGCCCCTCTTCGGAGAAGATCACCTTGGATTCAAGACCTCCTCACGGGGAAGACCCCCATCAAGACCTCCTCACGGAGAAGAACCGGTTACCCTTTGTATCGTCCTTTGTTGGACTTGGATCTTGTATCTTACCTTTGTGTTCATCGATCTAGCGCATGTGTGATCTATTCTTGTTGGTTGAGTGATTTCTCTCGTGTTCCCCTCGTGTGCCCCCTCGTGTTCATCGCATTCTTCGTAGGGATCCACTCCTTTCGTGAAAGATCGGCCATCTAGGCTTCCACCCTACATCAAACAACTTATAGAACAAGTCTTACAATTTTCACATGGGAGAATGGCTAATCTTGTTAAAAAGGAAACAATAACAATAGGCCCTTGAAAGTGCAACTATCCCTGGGTGGTTTTGGTAATTGCTAACAACATATAGCTCATTGAACTAATGCTATTTCAAGATGATCATTTCAGAAAGTTCAATGATTGGCATGGCATAGTTTAGGAATGTGGACCCCTCAAAATGCTAAGGACTCCTATTGGCTCAAGCTCAAGACTCTACATTTTCATTTTAGTGGTCCAAGATCACATTGAGTCCATAGGAAAAGCCAATACTATTAAAAGGGGATGAGGTGTTGCTTAATGGCTTGCTTGCTCAAAATGCTTAGTGATATGCTCCAAAAGCCCTCAACCACTTTCTCATATCCACATATGTCCCAAACCAAAAGTCAAACTTGGCCCTACCGATTTGATCTATCCGGCGCCACCGAGTTCATTTGACATAGCCACTGCCAGAAAGCCTAGTCACTTCGGTCTCACCGATAGGGATCTCGGTCTCACCGAGATGGGATTGCAAACTCTCTTTTCCCCTTCATAACGTTTCGGTCCAACCGAGATGAGCGATCGGTCCCACCGAGTTCGCAATGCAAACTCTCTGTTTCCTTTTCGTAATGTTTCGGTCTCACCGAAATGAGCGATTCGGTCCCACCGAGTTTGCCTGACCAACTCTCTGTGTGCCTATTACAGAAATCGGTCCTACTGAGTTTATGTGATCGGTCTCACCGAGATAAAGTTATGCCCTAACCCTAATGAAATTGGTCCCACTGAGTTGACCTGTCGGTCCCACCGAAAAGCCTAACGTTCACATTTTGAACTAAATCGGTCTGACCGAGTTTTCTGATTCGGTCCCACCGAGTTTGGTAAATTGTGTGTAACGGTTAGATTTTGTGTGGAGGCTATATATATACACTCTTCACTCATGGAGAGAGCCATTAGAGCGTGCCTACACTTCCAGCATACATTTTCTGAGAGAGAACCACCTACTCATGTGTTGAGACCAAGATATTCCATTCCAACCACAAGAATCTTGATCTCTAGCCTTCCCCAAGTTGCTTTCCACTCAAATCATCTTTCCACCAAATCCAAATCGGTGAGAGAGAGTTGAGTGTTGGGGAGACTATCATTTGAAGCACAAGAGCAAGGAGTTCATCATCAACACACCATCTATTACCTTTTGGAGAGTGGTGTCTCCTAGATTGGTTAGGTGTCACTTGGGAGCCTCCGACAAGATTGTGGAGTTGAACCAAGGAGTTTGTACGGGCAAGGAGATCGCCTACTTCGTGAAGATCTACCCTAGTGAGGCAAGTCCTTCGTGGGCGATGGCCATGGTGGGATAGACAAGGATGCTTCTTCATGGACCCTTCGTGGGTGGAGCCCTCCATGGACTCGCGCAACCGTTACCCTTCGTGGGTTGAAGTCTCCATCAACGTGGATGTACGATAGCACCACCTATCGGAACCACGGAAAAAATCTCCGCGTCTACATTGCGTTTGCTCCCTCCAAACTCCTCCCTTTACCTTCATATGCAATGTTTTACATTCCGCTGCTATACTCTTAGACTTGCATCTGTAGGTTGATTGCTTGACTTGTTCTAAGTTGCTAAAATCTGCCAAGACTTAAAATTGGGAAAAGGCTAGATTTTTATTTAGTCAAGTAGTCTAGTCACCCCCGCTCTGGACATACTTTTGATCCTACAGCGCTCCGGCTAGGGGTGCTAGGCATGACATCACCTTACCGGGTCATATAAGGACCAACGTTATAACTCTTGGAAATTTGTTCCAACCATCATATCTAACCGAAATTCAGATCTGATTGGTGTCAGGATACCTCAGACTCATGATGCCTGAGAAGAAAAGGTGCAACACAAATTGTGATGAGGACATCAATACCATTGTTACACCCACAGCCCCTGCTGCTATACATACTGGACCAATTACTAGAGCTCGCGCACGCCAATTAAATTACCAAGTACTTTCGTTTCTTGGTAATGATTCTAATGTTCATGAGAATATGATGCTGCCTAAACTGGATACATTTGTTTTGCTTACAAATGAAGGGCCTAGCTTTGAGAAGGATGAACATTGGAGCAAGAACAAGCATGGAGATGATGGCATGCACATGGGGGACAAGAACGGAGTTACAAGTGATGATTTCAGGACATTGAAGCCACCATAATGCATGCATGAAGCCTTGGACGAAATATACAAGATGCTACTTCATAACTTTCGTCCAGAGGCTATTCTAGGTGCTGCGTCACCTTATTATTGGGCCAGGCCCATGTAATTTCGAAATACTTGAGTATAGGCTATTTTTAGAGTCCGTATGTGTGGGGAAACAAGATATAGGGTTGGTTTCGGACCCCTTCCCAAAGGGCCACGAAATTCCCCCCTCTTCCTCCATATATACAGCCCTTAGGGCGTCGTTTAGACTTTGGGTTTTGTTTAGATTAAAAGTTCGCCATAGCTGCAACTTCGCGTACTTCGTTTGTGTTCAACGACCAGACAAAGGCGTCACAGAACCCCACCTTGATCAATAAAGCTTTCATCTTATATTCGCAATATCCAGATTGCAATCTCAGTTTCTTGCTTGTTCTTCGTTTGCTCGCAGGAAACAGACCCTCGTGGTCAGGTTGATCGTGCTCCGGCGTGGTCAATAACCTCTCGAAGTTGGTTTAGCGATTGCTAAGGCGCGACGTCATCGCACGTTCGTAGTCGGATCGTCAAAGTCGACTTCCACCAAAGCGATATCCATCATCTCATCGAAAGACGGGACACCTTTGCCTCTATCAAGTGGTATCAGATTTCCAGGTTGCTCGGTGAGATTTTCCAGTTTTTCGTAGTTTAGATCGAGTCTGTTCTTCATACCTACAGTCCACGAAAAAGCCACACAAAAACAAATTAGGGTTAGTTCATCATATCCGAACCAATCTGAGCCTTTGCATAATCTTTTTAGGGTTTTTGCTTTGTTGAATTTGCGGTTGCATCGTCGTGTCAAGTTGCTGGTCTTAGAGTCTAGTCTTTTAGAGTTTCGAGTTCTGGTCATAATTTGTCACGCCGCCGCCGCACCATCATCATCGCCTTGCCATCTACCACCATTGCTTATCCGCCACCGCTTTGAATCCGTATCCATATACCACCACCAATCCGTATCCATATACCACCACCGATCCGTATCCATATACCACCACCGCTACCATATCCTACCACCATATATCCACAACCAATCCGAGTTCTTTTCATATTCGGTTTGTTTTAGAGATCCATCTATTTTCCGTTTCGTGTTTCCTTGCCTGAGTAGGTCTCGGAAAAAAAGAGTCTGGAGACCCCCGGGCAGTTTTTAGGCCAAAATTTCGGCGACCAAAAATAATTTTCCCTATCCTATTTTTAGCTCCCGGGGAGTGTTTTGAGACACTCGCCATCATAGTGATTATTTGTCGCACTTTTTCGTCGTCGCTGCCCTGATTTCCGAAAAAAATAGTCAAAATTTTTTGTGTGTCTATCGTGTCAGTTTGACCTGGGAAGAGTTTTGAGACACTCGCCATTATAGTGATTTTTTGCAAAAAAATAAAATAAAAAGAGGAGCGCAAATAAAAAGAGCGCGAAAAAAAAGAGCAACTCTAGGCTTTTCCCTTGTTTACGTGCAGCGCCGTGATTTTGTTAGTGTTCTAGGCTCGCGTCTCTAGCACGGTCTAGCCTATGACCAGCACAGTACCGTCGTTGAGCGTTTATTCAACTTTGCATCTCTGAATTGATTATTGCTGACCATTTTTGCTACCATATTATAAGCCTTCCCAGCTCCACATACATCTACATCGTGCGTTTGACTCTCCCTGGTAATCGCTCTATCCAAGCTTTGAGAGTTTTGACTACAACGGTTGCCGATCACCACCTACTGCTGGGTAAGAACTAGTAAGAATTTGAGATTCGCTTGAAGGATTTGTGACACAGCACCATCACCACCACTTCCTAGTAGTCTGTAGGATCATATTCTTTTGTGTTTCTATTGCTGCTAACCATGGCAGGATCACAAGCCGATGAGACTGATTGGGAGAACATGGCGAACAAGGAGTTGCATGATAAATTTCAGCAAATGATGAGTGGCCAGGTGGGAGATGTGCTAAACAGATTTGAAGAGGCTATGGAGAAGATAGATGCCGTGGAGAAGTCGTTCGAGACAAAGCTGGATAACAAGTTTACTGAATTACTCAAGCGTCTTCCCCAACCACCACCGGCTCCATATGTCGCACCTCTACAACAACAACAACCACATCTCCAACGCCGCTTTCCAAATCAAGTGGGACGAGCACAGCGCGTTCCAATTGAGACTGGTCAAAATTCGGGTGCCGCTGCACCTACTGTTGATGCTTCTTTGGCTCCTGCTACTGCGGCGGCTGAGGAGTATGACGATTATGCGGGCGATTATGAGGATGAGGTTGATCAAAATCAGAACTACGTGCAGCCACCAGCACCACCACCAGCAGGTCGACCTCAGGTATATATTAGCAACGGTAGGCCGGCACCACCACCTCAGGTACGAGATCATGACCATCCTCCTAAACTGAAATTGAATATTCCACCATTTGAGGGTAGATATGTTCCTGATATATATCTTACTTGGGAGTTAGAAACTGAACAACGATTTACATGTTTACAATATCCTGAGGAGAGACGTGTTCCTGCTGCTGTTTGTGCTTTCACTAGCTTCGCATGTGTTTGGTGGTCTGAACATTGTAGATTATATCCTGTTCCAGCTACTTGGGCTGCTTTGAAAACTGCTATGCGTACTCGTTGGGTTCCACCATATTATCAACGTGAATTACTTCAAAAATTGCAGCGCTTAAGACAAGGGAAAAATTCTGTAGAAGAATATTATCAGGAATTACAAACTGGCATGATTAGATGTGGTATTGTTGAGGAGAATGAAGCTATGCTTGCACGTTTTATGGGTGGATTAAATAAAGAGATTCAGACCATTCTAGAGTATAAGGATTATAATAATATCACTCGTTTATTCCATCTTGCTTGTAAAGCTGAACGTGAAGTGCAGGATCGACATGCATTGGCGCGAACTAACTTTTCTGCAGGTCGACCTTCATCATGGACACCACGTGCATCCTCTACTTCCACTTCACCATCACCTCCATCAGGTGCCACCTCCAGCCGTGATACAAGAAAGCAGGCACAACCACCACTCTCTGCCAAGAGCACACCTGCCGGGCCTGCGCAGAGCTCTTCTTCTTCCATGGCGTCAACAGGGCACACAAGTGATATTATTTGTCGTCGTTGTAAGGGAAGAGGACATTATGCGAGAGAATGCAAATCTCAGCGTGTGATGATTGCTACTGAGGATGGTGGGTATGAGTCCGCTAGTGACTATGATGAGGAGACTTTGGCTCTTATTACACGTGAAGAACATGGTGGAGATGATTCTGAAAATGAGACACAATACATGGCTCCTGAAGACGCTGACAGGTATGAATGTTTAGTTGCTCAACGTGTTTTGAGTGTGCAGGTCACACAAGCAGAGCAAAATCAGAGGCATAATTTGTTCCATACAAAGGGAGTTGTGAAGGAACATTCTGTTCGCGTCATCATAGATGGAGGGAGCTGTAACAACTTGGCTAGCATGGAGATGGTGGAGAAACTATCTCTCACCACAAGACCACATCCACATCCTTACTACATCCAATGGTTCAACAACAGCGGTAAGGTTAAGGTAACACGTACTGTTCGTGTGCATTTTAGTATCTCTACATATGCTGATTATGTTGATTGTGATGTGGTACCCATGCAAGCATGTTCCTTATTACTTGGTAGGCCATGGCAATTTGATAAAAATTCTGTACACCATGGTAGAAACAATCAGTATACTCTTGTTCATAAGGATAAAAATATTACTTTGCTTCCTATGACTCCTGATTCCATTTTGAAAGATGACATTAATAGAGCTAATAAAGCAAAACAGGAGAAAAATAAGAGTGAAAATCAGATTGTGGCAAAAGAATTTGAGCAACAAATGAAACCTAATAATAAACCATCTAGTGTTGTTTCTGAAATTAAATTGAAAAGTGCATGTTTACTTGCCACAAAATCTGATATTGGTGAGCTAGATTTCAACAAATCTGTTTGCTATGCTTTTGTGTGCAAAGAGGCATTATTTTCATTCGAGGACGTGCCTTCCTCTTTGCCCCCTGCTGTCACTAACATTTTGTAGGAGTTCGCTGACGTCTTCCCACAAGACATGCCACCGGGATTACCACCTATTCGAGGGATTGAGCATCAAATTGATTTAATTCCCGGTGCATCGCTACCCAACCGTGCACCGTACCGTACCAATCCAGAGGAGACGAAGGAGATTATGCGTCAAGTACAGGAGCTGCTCGACAAAGGTTATATACGCGAATCTCTTAGTCCTTGTGCTGTTCCTATTATACTAGTGCCTAAAAAGGATGGTACGTCGCGTATGTGTGTTGATTGTAGAGGCATTAATAATATTACTATTCGTTATCGTCATCCTATTCCTAGGCTAGATGATATGCTTGATGAATTGAGTGGCTCTACAATATTCTCCAAAGTTGATTTGCGTAGTGCATACCATCAAATTCGTATGAAATTGGGAGATGAATGGAAAAATGCATTTAAAACTAAGTTTGGTTTATACGAGTGGTTAGTCATGCCTTTTGGGTTAACTAATGCACCTAGTACTTTCATGAGACTAATGAACGAAGTTTTACGTGCTTTCATTGGACGATTTGTGGTAGTCTATTTTGATGATATACTGATTTATAGCAAATCTTTGGAAGAACATTTGGAACATTTATGTGATGTTTTTATTGCTCTACGTGATGCACGTTTGTTTGGTAACCTTGGGAAGTGCACCTTTTGTACCGACCGAGTATCTTTTCTTGGCTATGTTGTTACTCCACAGGGAATTGAAGTTGATAAAGCCAAGATTGAAGCTATTGAGAGTTGGCCGCAGCCCAAAACGGTCACACAAGTGCGGAGTTTTCTTGGACTCGCTGGTTTCTATAGGCGTTTTGTGAGAGATTTTAGCACCATTGCTGCACCTCTCAACGAGCTTACAAAGAAGGATGTGCCTTTATTGTGGGGTACCGCACAGGAAGAAGCCTTCACGGTATTGAAAGATAAGTTGACACATGCTCCTTTACTCCAACTTCCTGATTTTAATAAGACTTTTGAGCTTGAATGTGATGCTAGTGGAATTGGATTAGGATGTGTGTTATTACAAGATGGTAAACCTGTTGCATACTTTTCTGAAAAATTGAGTGGGCCTAGTCTGAATTATTCTACTTATGATAAAGAACTATATGCTCTTGTTCGGACTTTAGAAACATGGCAACAGTATTTATGGGCCAAA
Source organism: Aegilops tauschii subsp. strangulata (assembly GCF_002575655.3). NCBI lineage: Eukaryota > Viridiplantae > Streptophyta > Magnoliopsida > Poales > Poaceae > Aegilops > Aegilops tauschii. The sequence goes on along the minus strand of NC_053038.3, from coordinate 200,577,938 downwards.
GAATTTGTTATACATTCTGATCATGAATCTTTGAAACATATTAAAAGTCAAGCTAAACTGAATCGTAGACATGCTAAATGGGTTGAATTCATTGAAACTTTCCCTTATGTCATTAAACACAAGAAGGGTAAAGAAAATCTTATTGCTGATGCATTGTCTCGTCGCTATACTATGCTTTCACAACTTGACTTCAAAATATTTGGTTTGGAGACCATCAAAGATCAATATGTGCATGATGCTGATTTTAAAGATGTTTTGCAGAATTGTAAAGAAGTAAGAACCTGGAACAAGTTTGTCGTTAATGATGGATTTGTGTTCCGTGCTAACAAGCTATGCATTCCAGCTAGCTCTCTTCGTCTTTTGTTGTTACAGGAGGCGCATGGAGGAGGATTAATGGAACACTTTGGCGTGAAGAAGACGGAGGACGTACTTGCTACACATTTCTTTTGGCCAAAGATGAGACGGGATGTTGAGCGTTTTGTTGCTCGCTGCACTACATGTCAAAAAGCTAAGTCACGACTCAATCCTCATGGTTTATATATGCCTTTGCCTGTACCTAGTGTTCCTTGGGAGGATATATGGTTTACCTCGAACAAAGAAGGGGAGGGATAGCATATTTGTTGTCGTGGATAGATTCTCAAAAATGGCACACTTTATACCATGTCATAAAAGCGATGATGCTGTTAATGTTGCTGATTTGTTCTTTCATGAAATTATTCGTTTGCATGGTGTGCCAAATACTATTGTTTCAGATCGTGATACTAAATTTCTTAGCCACTTTTGGAGATGTTTATGGGCGAAGTTGGGGACTAAACTGTTTTTTAGTACTACTTGTCACCCCCAAACTGATGGACAAACTGAAGTAGTCAATAGAATATTGTCTACTATGCTTAGGGCTGTTTTGAAGAATAATAAGAAAATGTGGGAAGAATGCTTGCCTCATATTGAGTTTGCTTATAATCGTTCATTGCATTCTACTACTAAGATGTGCCCTTTTGAAATTGTGTATGGTTTCCTACCTCGTGCACCTATTGATTTGTTGCCTCTTCCATCTTCGGAGAAGGTTAATTTTGATGCTAAACAACGTGCTGAATTGATCTTAAAAATGCATGAGTTAACTAAGGAAAACATTGAGCGTATGAATGCTAAATATAAACTGGCTTGAGATAAGGGTAGAAAACATGTTGTGTTTGCACCTGGAGATCTTGTTTGGTTACATTTGCGTAAGGATAGATTTCCTGATTTGCGCAAATCAAAGCTAATGCCACGTGCTGATGGTCCTTTTAAGGTGTTAGAGAAAATAAATGATAATGCATATAAACTTGAGCTGCCTGCAGATTTTGGGGTTAGTCCCACTTTTAACATTGTAGATTTGAAGCCTTATTTGGGTGAGGGAGATGAGCTTCCGTCGAGGACGACTTCATTTCAAGAAGGGGAGGATGATGAGGACATCAATACCATTGTTACACCCACAGCCCCTGCTGCTATACATACTGGACCAATTACTAGAGCTCGCGCACGCCAATTAAATTACCAGGTACTTTCGTTTCTTGGTAATGATTCTAATGTTCATGAGAATATGATGCTGCCTAAATTGGATACATTTGTTTTGCTTACAAATGAAGGGCCTAGCTTTGAGAAGGATGAACATTGGAGCAAGAACAAGCATGGAGATGATTGCATGCGCATGGGGGACAAGAACGGAGTTACAAGTGATGATTTCAGGACATTGAAGCCACCATAATGCGTGCATGAAGCCTTGGACGAAATATACAAGATGCTACTTCATAACTTTCGTCCAGAGGCTATTCTAGGTGCTGCGTCACCTTATTATTGGGCCAGGCCCATGTAATTTCGAAATACTTGAGTATAGGCTATTTTTAGAGTCCGTATGTGTGGGGAAACAAGAGATAGGGTTGGTTTCGGACCCCTTCCCCAAGGGCCACGAAATTCCCCTCTCTTCCTCCATATATACAGCCCTTAGGGCGCCGTTTAGACTTTGGGTTTTCTTTAGATTAAAAGTTCGCCATAGCTGCAACTTCGCGTACTTCGTTTGTGTTCAACGACCAGACAAAGGCGTCACAGAACCCCACCTTGATCAATAAAGCTTTCATCTTATATTCGCAATATCCAGATTGCAATCTCAGTTTCTTGCTTGTTCTTCGTTTCCTCGCAGGAAACAGACCCTCGTGGTCAGGTTGATCGTGCTCCGGCGTGGTCAATAACCTCTCAGAGTTGGTTTAGCGATTGCTAAGGCGCGACGTCATCGCACGTTCGTAGTCGGATCGTCAAAGTCGACTTCCACCAAAGCGATATCCATCATCTCATCGAAAGACGGGACACCTTTGCCTCTATCAAATTTACGAGATGACATTGTAAGATTCTCGGGAAATGAACTATGGAAGCGAGTTCCGAAACCAGAGTTCATCATTAAACCAAGGAGAGGATGAGGGGGTGGCTGATGGACTCAGCGACAATTCCTCGAGATTTCCAAAAGGATGGATTTCCACAATCATGTGAACAAGGAGATAACATTTGTCATATTAAATGACATAATGGTGTATGCTCGAGGAAAACATACACAATTAAACATTCATTGAAAGGTGCGCCCGAAATATGGGCATAGGTAGAATGATCAATGTAAGAATGGGGATTCAATTATCGTTAGTCTAATGAACTGGCGACTATTAACTCCAAGCAATAGGGTTGCTAGAAGTTTTGAATCCGCTCGTCATAGTTCAATTGTCGATTTTCCGGTTAGAAACATCACATGGTCCAAGGAATGAACGGAGACGGAGTTGGCAAGAAGTATCACTTGTTGAATTCTTAAGAGGTGGTGAAATTCTCATGACATTCTTGACATAAAAGACGGTAATACTCCAAGGTAAAGAAGAACAAATGCTGAATAGCAAGGAACTCAAGGTATAACACAAAACACAGACAAGTTTGTGTTGGAAAGAAGGCAAGAAAGTAGTCGATGACAACAAAAATTACCAGGGGACAAGGATGGTAATCCCCATCAAAAATTCGATTGATATCCTGGAAGAGCTCAAATTGTTGATGATGATCACGACACAATTGTCGAGAGATTTCATGAAGATGTAATCGATCAGTGATGACATCAAGTCAAAGGAATGATGAAGTGAAAAGTTGTTGGAACCACAGGTACGACACAAATTCGAAATCAAGTTTGCTGCTCAAGGTGAAATGGTATTACGGGGAAGATTGACGTAAGCTTAGCTCACCGTCGAAAAGTTGTGCTCCGGGAAGAAGGACCATGTGGCACCGTTTAAAATTTAGCACGATAATGATATAGCTGATCAGGCTAGGAATGACATGAAGGATTATTAAACTCGCAAGCAACAAAAATTACTGAGAGTTATTGAATCGGAGTGCGGAATCGATTAACTTATCGGTGTTCTAGAGTGACTAATAACTCAAAACCGGGGTGGGGGGGGGATTGGAATCGGCTAGAATAATAGTTGATGAAGAACTCATAAGAAGTTATGTAGTTCCGTGATATTCTCAAGATACCAAAGGGTAATACTCGAAGGTAGATCAAAATAGAGGTTGGGCAGGCGTATTGATCTGCAGAAGGCAGTACTTTAACTTATCTGGGAAATAGAATCAAAGGAGAACAATCATGGTCGGAACCACGATTGTAAAGGATCAATTCACAGATACCAGATGATATTATATCAAGGAAATAGTTATTATTACTAGAAGCATCCATGATAGGGTATACATCGTGTCCATGGGCATCAACACAAAGTTCAAGGTCGACTCCCACTTTTCCAATGCATAACCTTTCATTCACTTCTCGTCCTCGAAGAAGTTGTATGGTAGAAAATTATCTGGTAAAACACCAGAAGGGTATGACTTGTGAAAACCTTCAGGTTCATACAGTTTTTGGGAAGGTATAGGTTCAACCCACTAGGGCATCTTAGAAACATATACCACAAATTTCAAGAGTAAATATCACCAGCTCGAAAGCAGAGCATGGTTTGGCCAAATCAGAGAATAGGATTGACCAATTGCATTATGTATCAGGGTAAGAACTTCTCGAGGTTTTTGTATACAAAGGAAACTATCGGATGATAATTCAACAATGGATCCGACGGTCCATAACAGAGCTGATGTGAGCATCGACACACAATCAGAGGAAGAAAACAATGCAAATACATTGGATTGTAGAAACAAATGACTAATTCAAAGCTCAATTGCAAAGGAATTATGATTTCCAAATCAAGGGATCAGAAGCAAACACTCTGATTAAGGATGGATAAGTTGAGTAGGCTTAGGGATATAATCAATGACAATTTGATTGGTCGAGATCCAGCCCATGTTTAAAAGGACGTCTGAGCCAGAAGGATGAATTCTAGGATCTGATTGAGGATTGCGAGCATTCGCAATATACTGAATCAACGGGCTCAGAATGATAATGACAAAGGATGCCAATAAGATTACCAGACTTGTGGGATTAATCATAATGCAAGCAAGCAAGAATTTCAAGAGCAATAGACTGTTGAGGATTTTCGGAAGATCAAATGGTAGTTCAAAGACTTTTGTGAAATACATGAATCAACTAGGGATGAGCAGATACTCGATAAGTGCAATAAATTATCCGTAGGGGTATTCAGGTGGCAAGGTACTTCAAGGCAGTAGGCACAAAGGATTCTCAGAATATCGGAGAATTTTTAGGGTATCAAGTAATAACAAGGGCAACTGGGAATGAAGGTATGAACGACAAGTGTAAGTAGTTATCCACAAGGATTTATCGATTAAAGGGAATTGCAAAAGCTATGGCACAAAGTCTCGAGAGAACATCATAGAGTATCTTTGAAATCTTCTGGTGCAGCAGGCGGTCATCTGTAATAAGGGGTTCTGCGGGTGAATGTGATCATGAGATCCTAATGTTAGAGTTAGTAAAACCATTTAAACCCGAATAGAGGAGAGATCAGAGTCCCAGAGTATAGGCGAGGAATAAAAGATCCTACTACCACCCAATGGCGACGTGGGCCCGTAAGCCACACAGCCATGTTAGTAAAATCTTTTCAATGACTAGACTCAACTTCGGCCAAGGAGTTGGAAAGGGGGATTCCTACAGTACCAACTTGTGACGCCCCCGATTTGACCGTACACTAATCATGCACGCAAACGTGTACGATCAAGATCAGAGACTCACGGGAAGATATCACAACACAACTCTAAACACAAATTAAAGTCATACAAGATTTATATTACAAGCCAGGGGCCTCGAGGGCTCGAATACATAAGCTCGATCAAAGACGAGTCAGCGGAAGCAACAATATCTGAGTACAGACATAAGGTTAAACAAGTTTGCCTTAAGAAGACTAGCACAAATTGGGATACAAATCACAAGAGGCGCGGGCCTCCTGCTGATAGAGGCAAAGGTGTCCCGTCTTTCGATGAGATGATGGATATCGCTTTGGTGGAAGTCGACTTTGACGATCCGACTACGAACGTGCGAGGACGTCGCGCCTTAGCAATCGCTAAACCAACTCCGAGAGGTTATCGACCACGCCAGAGCACGATCAACCTGACCACGAGGGTCTGTTTCCTGCGAGCAAATGAAGAACAAGCAAGAAACTGAGATTGCAATCTGGATATTGCGAATATAAGATGAAAGCTTTATTGATCAAGGTGGAGTTCTGTGACGCCTTTGTCTGGTCGCTGAACACAAACGAAGTACGCGAAGTTGCAGCTATGGCGAACTTTTAATCTAAACAAAACCCAAAGTCTAAACGACGCCCTAAGGGCTGTATATATGGAGGAAGAGGGGGGGCGAATTTCGTGGCCCTTGAGGAAGGGGTCCGAAACCAACCCTATCTCTTGTTTCCCCACACATACGGACTCTAAAAACAGCCTATACTTATGTATTTCGAAATTACATGGGCCTGGCCCAATAATAAGGTGACGCAGCACCTAGAATAGCCTCTGGACGAAAGTTATGAAGTAGCATCTTGTATATTTCGTCCAAGGCTTCATGCACGCATTATGGTGGCTTCAATGTCTTGAAATCATCACTTGTAACTCCGTTCTTGTTCCCCATGCGCATGCCATCATCTCCATGCTTGTTCTTGCTCCAATGTTCATCCTTCTCAAAGCTAGGCCCTTCATTTGTAAGCAAAACAAATGTATCCAATTTAGGCAGCATCATATTCTCATGAACATTAGAATCATTACCAAGAAACGAAAGTACCTGGTAATTTAATTGGCGTGCGCGAGCTCTAGTAATTGGTCCAGTATGTATAGTAGCAGGGGCTGTGGGTGTAGCAATGGTATTGATGTCCTCATCATCCTCCCCTTCTTGAAATGAAGTCGTCCTCGACGGAAGCTCATCTTCCTCACCCAAATAAGGCTTCAAATCTACAATGTTAAAAGTGGGACTAACCCCAAAATCTGCAGGCAGCTCAAGTTTATATGCATTATCATTTATTTTCTCTAACACCTTAAAAGGACCATCAGCACGTGGCATTAGCTTTGATTTGCGCAAATCAGGAAATCTATCCTTACGCAAATGTAACCAAACAAGATCTCCAGGTGCAAACACAACATGTTTTCTACCCTTATCTCCAGCAAGTTTATATTTAGCATTCATACGCTCAATGTTTTCCTTAGTTAACTCATGCATTTTTAAGATCAATTCAGCACGTTGTTTAGCATCAAAATTAACCTTCTCCGAAGATGGAAGAGGCAACAAATCAATAGGTGCATGAGGTAGGAAACCATACACAATTTCAAAAGGGCACATCTTAGTAGTAGAATGCGATGAACAATTATAAGCAAACTCAATATGAGGCAAGCATTCTTCCCACATTTTCTTATTATTCTTCAAAACAGCCCTAAGCATAGTAGACAATGTTCTATTGACTACTTCAGTTTGTCCATCAGTTTGGGGGTGACAAGTAGTACTAAAAAGCAGTTTAGTCCCCAACTTAGCCCATAAACATCTCCAAAAGTGGCTAAGAAATTTAGTATCACGATCGGAAACAATAGTATTTGGCACACCATGCAAGCGAATAATTTCACGAAAGAACAAATCAGCAACATTAACAGCATCATCGCTTTTATGACATGGTATAAAGTGTGCCATTTTCGAGAATCTATCCACGACAACAAATATGCTATCCCTCCCCTTCTTTGTTCGAGGTAAACCTAAAACAAAGTCCATAGATATATCCTCCCAAGGAACACTAGGTACAGGCAAAGGCATATATAAACCATGAGGATTGAGTCGTGACTTAGCTTTTTGACATGTAGTGCAGCGAGCAACAAAACGCTCAACATCCCGTCTCATCTTTGGCCAAAAGAAATGTGTAGCAAGTACGTCCTCTGTCTTCTTCACGCCAAAGTGTCCCATTAATCCTCCTCCATGCGCCTCCTGCAACAACAAAAGACGAAGATAGCTAGCTGGAATGCATAGCTTGTTAGCACGGAACACAAATCCATCATTAACGACAAACTTGTTCCAGGTTGTTCCATCTTTACAATTCTGCAATACATCTTTAAAATCAGCATCATGCACATATTGATCTTTGATGGTCTCCAAACCAAATATTTTGAAGTCAAGTTGTGAAAGCATAGTATAGCGACGAGACAATGCATCAGCAATAACATTTTCTTTACCCTTCTTGTGTTTAATGACATAAGGGAAAGTTTCAATGAATTCAACCCATTTAGCATGTCTACGATTCAGTTTAGCTTGACTTTTAATATGTTTCAAAGATTCATGATCAGAATGTATAACAAATTCTTTGGCCCATAAATAATGTTGCCATGTTTCTAAAGTCCGAACAAGAGCATATAGTTCTTTATCATAAGTAGAATAATTCAGACTAGGCCCACTCAATTTTTCAGAAAAGTATGCAACAGGTTTGCCATCTTGTAATAACACACCTCCTAATCCAATGCCACTAGCATCACATTCAAGCTCAAAAGTCTTATTAAAATCAGGAAGTTGGAGTAAAGGAGCATGTGTCAACTTATCTTTCAATACCGTGAAGGCTTCTTCCTGTGCGGTACCCCAAACAAAAGGCACATCCTTCTTTGTAAGCTCGTTGAGAGGTGCAGCAATGGAGATGATCGACAACACGTTGAGCAACTAAACATTCATACCTGTCAGCGTCTTCAGGGGCCATGTATTGCGTCTCATTTTCAGAATCATCTCCACCATGTTCTTCACGTGTAATAAGAGCCAAAGTCTCCTCATCATAGTCACTAGCGGACTCATACCCACCATCCTCAGTAGCAATCATGACACGCTGAGATTTGCATTCTCTCGCAAAATGTCCTCTTCCCTTACAACGACGACAAATAATATCACTTGTGTGCCCTGTCGATGCCATGGAAGAAGAAGAGCTCTGCGCAGGCCCGGCAGGTGTGCTCTTGACAGAGAGTGGTGGTTGTGCCTGCTTTCTTGTATCACGGCTGGAGGTGGCACCTGATGGAGGTGATGGTGAAGTGGAAGTAGAAGATGCACGCGGTGTCCATGATGAAGGTCGACCTGCAGAAAAGTTAGTTCGCGCCAATGGCTGTCGATCCTGCACTTCACGTTCAGCTTTACAAGCAAGATGGAATAAACGAGTGATATTATTATAATCCTTATACTCTAGAATGGTCTGAATCTCTTTATTTAATCCACCCATAAAACGTGCAAGCATAGCTTCATTCTCCTCAACAATACCACATCTAATCATGCCAGTTTGTAATTCCTGATAATATTCTTCTACAGAATTTTTCCCTTGTCTTAAACGCTGCAATTTTTGAAGTAATTCACGTTGATAATATGGTGGAAGCCAACGAGTACGCATAGCAGTTTTCAAAGCAGCCCAAGTAGCTGGAACAGGATATAATCTACAATGTTCAGACCACCAAACACATGCAAAGCTAGTGAAAGCACAAACATCAGCAGGAACATGTCTCTCCTCAGGATATTGTAAACATGTAAATCGTTGTTCAGTTTCTAACTCCCAAGTAAGATATATATCAGGAACATATCTACCCTCAAATGGTGGAATATTCAATTTCAGTTTAGGGAGATGGTCATGATCTCGTACCTGAGGTGGTGGTGCCGGCCTACCGTTGCGAATATATACCTGAGGTCGACCTGCTGGTGGTGGTACTGGTGGCTGCACGTAGTTCTGATTTTGATCAACCTCATCCCCATAATCGCCCGCATAATCGTCATCCTCCTCAGCCGCCGCAGGAGCACGAGCCAAAGAAGCATCAACAGTAGGTGCAGCAGCACCCGAATTTTGACCAATCTCAATTGGAACGCGGTGTGCCCGTCCCACTTGATTTGGAAAGCGGCGTTGGAGATGTGGTTGTTGTTGTTGTAGAGGTGCGACATGTGCAACCGGTGGTGGTTGGGGAAGACGCTTGAGTAATTCAGTAAACTTGTTATCCAGCTTTGTCTCAAACGACTTCTCCACGGCATCTATCTTCTCCATAGCCTCTTCAAATCTGTTTAGCACATCTCCCACCTGGCCACTCATCATTTGCTGAAATTTATCATGCAACTCCTTGTTCGTCATGTTCTCCCAATCAGTCTCATCGGCTTGTGAACCTGCCATGGTTAGCAGCAATAGAAACACAAAAGAATATGATCCTGCAGACTACTAGAAGTGGTGGTGATGGTGGTGTGTCACAAAACCTTCAAGCGAATCTCAAATTCTTACCAGTTCTTACCCAGCAGCAGGTGGTGATCGGCAACCGTTGTAGTCAAAAACTCTCAAAGCTTGGATATAGCGATTACCAGGGAGAGTCAAACGCACGATGTAGACTTGTGTGGAGCTGGGAAGGCTTATAATATGGTAGCAAAATGGTAAGCAATAATCAATTCAGAGATGCAAAGTTGAATAAACACTCAACGACGGTACTGTGCTGGTCCTAGGCTAGACCGTGCTAGAGACGCGAGCCTAGAACACTAACAAAATCACGGCGCTGCACGTAAACAAGGGAAAAGCACACTCTGGATTTTTTTTTCGCTCTTTTTTTTTGCGCTCTTTTTTTTTGCGCTCTTTTTTTTTTGCGAAAAATCACTATAATGGCGAGTGTCTCAAAACTCTTCCCAGGTCAAACTGACAGGATGGGCACAAAATTTTTTGACTATTTTTTTTTCGGAAATCAGGGCAGCGACGACGAAAAAGTGCGACAAAAAATCACTATGATGGCGAGTGTCTCAAAACACTACCCGGGGCCTAAAAATAGGATAGGGAAAAAATATTTTTGGTTGCCGAAATTTTGGCCTAAAAACTGCCCGGGGGTCTCCAGACTTTTTTTTTCTTTTTTCCGAGACCTACTCAGGCAAGGAAACACGAAACGGAAAATATATGGATCTCTAAAACCAACCGAATATGAAAAGAACTCGGATTGGTGGTGGATATATGGCGGTAGGATATGGCAGCGGTGGTGGTATATGGTAGCGGTAGTGGTATATGGATACGGATCGGTGGTGGTATATGGATACGGATTGGTGGTGGTATATGGATACGGATTCAAAGCGGTGGCGGATAAGCAATGGTGGTAGATGGCAAGGCGATGATGATGGTGCGGCGGCGGCGTGACAACTTATGACCAGAACTCGAAACTCTAAAAGACTAGACTCTAAGACCAGCAACTTGACACGACGATGCAACCGCAAATTCAACAAAGCAAAAACCCTAAAAAGATTATGCAAAGGCTTAGATTGGTTCGGATATAATGAACTAACCCTAATTTTTTTTGTGGCTTTTTCGTGGACTGTAGGTATGAAGAACAGACTCGATCTAAACTACGAAAAACTGTAAAATCTCACCGAGCAACCTGGAAATCTAATACCACTTGATAGAGGCAAAGGTGTCCCGTCTTTCGATGAGATGATGGATATCGCTTTGGTGGAAGTCGACTTTGACGATCCGACTACGAACGTGCGAGGACGTCGCGCCTTAGCAATCGCTAAACCAACTCCGAGAGGTTATCGACCACGCCAGAGCACGATCAACCTAACCACGAGGGTCTGTTTCCTGCGAGCAAACGAAGAACAAGCAAGAAACTGAGATTGCAATCTGGATATTGCGAATATAAGATGAAAGCTTTATTGATCAAGGTGGAGTTCTGTGACGCCTTTGTCTGGTCGCTGAACACAAACGAAGTACGCGAAGTTGCAGCTATGGCGAACTTTTAATCTAAACAAAACCCAAAGTCTAAACGACGCCCTAAGGGCTGTATATATGGAGGAAGAGGGGGGAATTTCGTGGCCCTTGGGGAAGGGGTCCGAAACCAACCCTACCTCTTGTTTCCCCACACATACGGACTCTAAAAACAGCCTATACTCAAGTATTTCGAAATTACATGGGCCTGGCCCAATAATAAGGTGACGCAGCACCTAGAATAGCCTCTGGACGAAAGTTATGAAGTAGCATCTTGTATATTTCGTCCAAGGCTTCATGCACGCATTATGGTGGCTTCAACGTCCTGAAATCATCACTTGTAACTCCGTTCTTGTTCCCCATGCGCATGCCATCATCTCCATGCTTGTTCTTTCTCCAATGTTCATCCTTCTCAAAGCTAGGTCCTTCATTTGTAAGCAAAACAAATGTATCCAATTTAGGCAGCATCATATTCTCATGAACATTAGAATCATTACCAAGAAACGAAAGTACCTGGTAATTTAATTGGCGTGCGCGAGCTCTAGTAATTGGTCCAGTATGTATAGCAGCAGGGGCTGTGGGTGTAACAATGGTATTGATGTCCTAATCGTCCTCCCCTTCTTGAAATGAAGTCGTCCTCGACGGAAGCTCATCTCCCTCACCCAAATAAGGCTTCAAATCTGCAATGTTAAAAGTGGGACTAACCCCAAAATCTGCAGGCAGCTCAAGTTTATATGCATTATCATTTATTTTCTCTAACACCTTCAAAGGACCATCAGCACGTGGCATTAGCTTCGATTTGTGCAAATCAGGAAATCTATCCTTACGCAAATGTAACCAAACAAGATCTCCAGGTGCAAACACAACATGTTTTCTACCCTTATCTCAAGCAAGTTTATATTTAGCATTCATACGCTCAATGTTTTCCTTAGTTAACTCATGCATTTTTAAGATCAATTCAGCATGTTGTTTAGCATCAAAATTAACCTTCTCCGAAGATGGAAGAGGCAACAAATCAATAGGTGCACGAGGTAGGAAACCATACACAATTTCAAAAGGGCACATCTTAGTAGTAGAATGCAATGAACGATTATAAGCAAACTCAATATGAGGCAAGTAGTACTAAAAAACAGTTTATTCCCCAACTTAGCCCATAAACATCTCCAAAAGTGGCTAAGGAATTTAGTATCACGATCTGAAACAATAGTATTTGGCACACCATGCAAACGAATAATTTCACGGAAGAACAAATCAGCAACTTTTACAGCATCATCGCTTTTATGGCATGGTATAAAGTGTGCCATTTTTGAGAATCTATCCACGACAACAAATATGATATCCCTCCCCTTCTTTGTTCGAGGTAAACCATATATCCTCCCAAGGAACACTAGGTACAGGCAAAGGCATATATAAACCATGAGGATTGAGTCCCGTCTCAACATCCCGTCTCATCTTTGGCGAAAAGAAATGTGTAGCAAGTACGTCCTCCGTCTTCTTCACGCCAAAGTGTCCCATTAATCCTCCTCCATGCGCCTCCTGCAACAACAAAAGACGAAGAGAGCTAGCTGGAATGCATAGCTTGTTAGCACGGAACACAAATCCATCATTAACGACAAACTTGTTCCAGGTTCTTCCTTCTTTACAATTCTGCAAAACATCTTTCAAATCAGCATCATGCACATATTGATCTTTGATGGTCTCCAAACCAAATATTTTGAAGTCAAGTTGTGACAGCATAGTATAGCGACGAGACAATGCATCAGCAATAACATTTTCTTTACCCTTCTTGTGTTTAATGACATAAGGGAAAGTTTCAATGAATTCAACCCATTTAGCATGTCTACGATTCAGTTTAGCTTGACTTTTAATATGTTTCAACGATTCATGATCAGAATGTATAACAAATTCTTTGGGCCATAAATAATGTTGCCATGTTTCTAAAGTCCGAACAAGAGCATATAGTTCTTTATCATAAGTAGAATAATTCAGACTAGGCCCACTCAATTTTTCAGAAAAGTATGCAACAGGTTTACCATCTTGTAATAACACACCTCCTAATCCAATTCCACTAGCATCACATTCAAGCTCAAAAGTCTTATTAAAATCAGGAAGTTGGAGTAAAGGAGCATGTGTCAACTTATCTTTCAATACCGTGAAGGCTTCTTCCTGTGTGGTACTCCAAACAAAAGGCACATCCTTCTTTGTAAGCTCGTTGAGAGGTGCAGCAATGGTGCTGAAATCTCTCACAAAACGCCTATAGAAACCAGCGAGGCCAAGGAAACTCCTCACTTGTGTGACCGTTTTGGGCTGCGGCCAACTCTCAATAGCTTCAATCTTGGCTTTATCAACTTCAATTCCCTGTGGAGTAACAACATAGCCAAGAAAAGATACTCGGTCGGTGCAAAAGGTGCACTTCCCTAGGTTACCAAACAAACGTGCATCACGTAGAGACATGAAACAGCACGTAAATGTTCCAAATGTTCTTCCAAAGATTTGCTATAAATCAGTATATCATCAAAATAGACTACCATAAATCGTCCAATAAAAGCACGTAAACTTCGTTCATTAGTCTCATGAAAGTACTAGGTGCATTAGTTAACCCAAAAGGCATGACTAACCACTCATATAAACCAAACTTAGTTTTAAATGCTGTTTTCCATTCATCTCCCAGTTTCCTACGAATTTGATGGTATCCACTACGCAAATCAACTATGGAAAATATTGTAGAGCCACTCAATTCATCAAGCATATCATCTAGCCTAGGAATAGGATGACGATAACTAATAGTAATGTTATTAATGCCTCTACAATCAACACACATACGCGATGTACCATCCTTTTTAGGCACAAGTATAATAGGAACAGCACAAGGACTAAGAGATTCGCGTATATAACCTTTGTCGAGCAGCTCCTGTACTTGACGCATAATCTCCTTCGTCTCCTCTGGATTGGTACGGTATGGTGCACGGTTGGGTAGCGATGCACCGGGAATTAAGTCAATTTGATGCTCAATCCCTCGAATAGGTGGTAATCCCGGTGGCATGTCTTGTGGAGAGACGTCAGCGAACTCCTGCAAAATGTTAGTGACAGCAGGGGCAAAGAGGAAGGCACGTCCTCGAATGAAAATAATGCCTCTTTGCACACAAAAGCATAGCAAACAGATTTGTTGAAATCTAGCTCATCAATATCAGATTTTGTGGCAAGTAAACATGCACTTTTCAATTTAATTTCAGAAACAACACTAGATGGTTTATTATTAGGTTTCATTTGTTGCTCAAATTCTTTTGCCACAATCTGATTTTCACTCTTATTTTTCTCCTGTTTTGCTTTATTAGCTCTATTAATGTCATCTTTCAAAATGGAATCAAGAGTCATAGGAGGCAAAGTAATATTTTTATCCTTATGAACATGAGTATACTGATTGTTTCTACCATGGTGTACAGAGTTTTTATCAAATTGCCATGGTCTACCAAGTAATAAGGAACATGCTTGCATGGGTACCACATCACAATCAACATAATCAGCATATGTATAGATACTAAAATGCACACGAACAGTACGTGTTACCTTAACCTTGCCGCTGTTGTTGAACCATTGGATGTAGTAAGGATGTGGATGTGGTCTTGTGGTGAGAGATAGTTTCTCCACCATCTCCATGCTAGCCAAGTTGTTACAGCTCCCTCCATCTATGATGACGCGAACAAAACGTTCCTTCACAACTCCCTTTGTATGGAACAAATTATGCCTCTGATTTTGCTCTGCTTGTGTGACCTGCACACTCAAAACACGTTGAGCAACTAAACATTCATACCTGTCAGCGTCTTCAGGAGCCATGTATTGCGTCTCATTTTCAGAATCATCTCCACCATGTTCTTCACGTGTAATAAGAGCCAAAGTCTCCTCATCATAGTCACTAGCGGACTCATACCCACCATCCTCAGTAGCAATCATTACACGCTGAGATTTGCATTCTTGCGCATAATGTCCTCTTCCCTTACAACGACGACAAATAATATCACTTGTGTGCCCTGTTGATGCCATGGAAGAAGAAGAGCTCTGTGCAGGCCCGGCAGGTGCGCTCTTGGCAGATAGTGGTGGTTGTGCCTGCTTTCTTGTATCACGGCTGGAGGTGGAACCTGATGGAGGTGCTGGTGCAGTGGAAGTAGAAGATGCACGCGGTGTCCATGATGAAGGTTGACCTGCAGAAAAGTTAGTTCGCGCCAATGCTTGTCGATCCTGCACTTCACGTTCAGCTTTACAAGCAAGATGGAATAAACAAGTGATATTAGTATACTCCTTATACTCTAGAATGGTCTGAATCTCTCTATTTAAACCACCCATAAAACATGCAAGCATAGCTTCATTCTCCTCAACAATACCACATCTAATCATGCCAGTTTGTAATTCCTGATAATATTCTTCTACAGAATTTTTCCCTTATCGTAAACGCTGCAGTTTTTGAAGCAATTCACGTTGATAACATGGTGGAACCCAACGAGTACGCATAGCAGTTTTCAAAGCAGCCCAAGTAGCTGGAATAGGATATAATCTACAATGTTCAGACCACCATACACATGCAAAGCTAGTGAAAGCACAAACAGCAGCAGCAACCCGTCTCTCCTCGGGATATTGTAAACATGTAAAACGTTGTTCAGTTTCTAACTCCCAAGTAAGATATACATCAGGAATGTATCTACCCTCAAACGATGGAATATTCAATTTTAGTTTAGGAACATGGTCATGATCTCGTACCTGAGGTGGTGGTGCAGGCCTACCGTTGCGAATATATACTTGAGGTCGACCTGCTGGAGGTGGTGCTGGTGGCTGCACGTAGTTCTGATTTTGATCAACCTCATCCTCATAATCACCCGCATAATCGTCATCCTCCTCAGCCGCAGCAGTAGCAGGAGCCAAAGAAGCATCAACAGTAGGTGCAGCGGCACCCGAATTTTGACCAGTCTCAATTGGAACGCGTTGTGCTCGTCCCACTTGATTTGGAAGGCGGCGTTGGAGATGTGGTTGTTGTTGTTGTAGAGGTGCGACAGGTGCAGCCGGTGGTGGTTGGGGAAGACGCTTGAGCAATTCATTAAACCTGTTATCCAGCTTTGTCTCAAACGACTTCTCCACGGCATCTATCTTCTCCATAGCCTCTTCAAATCTGTTTAGCACATCTCCCACCTGGCCACTCATCATTTGCTGAAATTTATCATGCAACGCCTTGTTCGTCATGTTCTCCCAATCAGTCTCATCGGCTTGTGATCCTGCCATGGTTAGTAGCAATACAAACACAAAAGAATATGATCCTACAGACTACTAGGAAGTGGTGGTGATGGTGGTGTGTCACAAATCCTTCAAGCGAATCTCAAATTCTTACCAGTTCTTACCCAGCAGCAGGTGGTGATCGGCAACCGTTGTAGTCAAAACTCTCAAAGCTTGGATAGAGCGATTACCAGGGAGAGTCAAACGCACGACGTAGATGTATGTGGAGCTGGGAAGGCTTATAATATGGTAGCAAAAAGGGTCAGCAATAATCAATTCAGATATGCAAAGTTGAATAAACGCTCAACAACGGTACTGTGCTGGTCCTAGGCTAGACCGTGGTAGAGACGCGAGCCTAGAACACTAACAAAATCACGGCGCTGCACGTAAACAAGGGACGAGCATAGTCTGAATTTTTTTTTTCACTTTTTTTTGCTCCGCAACAATTTTTTTCGAAAAAGTCTACAAATGGTCTAAAAACTTCCTAGCCAGAATTTTCCAGACTTAGTTTTTTTTGAAACTGGAACTATTTTTCTACTGCGGGTAACACAAAAGTTTGGGAGTCCTTCTCTGTCACGACTCGGAGTATGGCGTGATCTGGAAATCCAAAACAGAGTAACAAAATACTGGACTTGGACTAGGACTGGTGGCGGAGATGAATCTGGTGGAACTCGGACTGGTGGCGGAGATGAATCTGGTGGAACTCGGACTGGTGGCGGATATATGTTGCAGGTGTACTCGGATTGGCGTGATGGCGGCGGATATGTGGTGGCGTATATGGACTCGGATTGGCGGTGAATATGTGGTGGTGGTATATGGCAGCGGCGATGAAGTTGGTGCGGTGGTGGTATATGGCAGCAGCGATGATGATGATGCGGTGGTGATATATGGCAGCGGCGACGTGACAACTTGTGAACAGAAATAGAAACTCTAAAGGACTAGACGCTAAGACCAGCAACTTGACACGACGATGCAACCGCAAATTCAACAAAGCAAACACAGAATGGATTATGCAAAGGCTCAGATTGGTTCGGATAGGATGAACTAACCCTAAATTTATTTTTGGCTTTTTCGTGGACTATAGGTATGAAGAACAAACTCGATCTAAACTACGAAAAACTGTAAAATCTCACCGAGCAACCTGGAATTCTGATACCACTTGATAGAGGCAAAGGTGTCCCGTCTTTCGATGAGATGATGGATATCGCTTTGGTGGAAGTCGACTTTGACGATCCGACTACGAACGTGCGATGACGTCGCGCCTTAGCAATCGCTAAACCAACTCCGAGAGGTTATTGACCACGCCAGAGCACGATCAACCTGACTATGAGGGTCTGTTTCCTGCGAGCAAACGAAGAACAAGCAAGAAACTGAGATTGCAATCTGGATATTGCGAATATAAGATGAAAGCTTTATTGATCAAGGTGGGGTTCTGCGACGCCTTTGTCTGGTCGTTGAACACAAACGAAGTATGCGAAGTTGCAGCTATGGCGAACTTTTAATCTAAACAAAACCCAAAGTCTAAACGACGCCCTAAGGGCTGTATATATGGAGGAAGACGGGGGAATTTCGTGGCCCTTGGGGAAGGGGTCCGAAACCAACCCTATCTCTTGTTTCCCCACACATACGGACTCTAAAAACAGCCTATACTCAAGTATTTCGAAATTACATGGTCCTGGCCCAATAATAAGGTGACGCAGCACCTAGAATAGCCTCTGGACGAAAGTTATGAAGTAGCATCTTGTATATTTCGTCCAAGGCTTCATGCACGCATTATGGTGGCTTCAACGTCCTGAAATCATCACTTGTAACTCCGTTCTTGTTCCCCATGCGCATGCCATCATCTCCATGCTTGTTCCTGCTCCAATGTTCATCCTTCTCAAAGCTAGGCCCTTCATTTCTAAGCAAAACAAATGTATCCAATTTAGGCAGCATCATATTCTCATGAACATTAGAATCATTACCAAGAAACGAAAGTACCTGGTAATTTAATTGGCATGCGCGAGCTCTAGTAATTGGTCCAATATGTATAGCAGCAGGGGTTGTGGGTGTAGCAATGGTATTGATGTCCTCATCATTCACCAAGTAAGAACGTATAGCATAATCCTACCCGAGGATCCTCATTGGACGATTTGTGGTAGTCTATTTTGATGATATACTGATTTATAGCAAATCTTTGGAAGAACATTTGGAACATTTACGTGCTGTTTTTATTGCTCTACGTGATGCACGTTTGTTTGGTAACCTTGGGAAGTGCACCTTTTGCACCGACCGAGTATCTTTTCTTGGCTATGTTGTTACTCCACAGGGAATTGAAGTTGATAAAGCCAAGATTGAAGCTATTGAGAGTTGGCCGCAGCCCAAAACGGTCACACAAGTGCGGAGTTTTCTTGGACTCGCTGGTTTCTATAGGCGTTTTGTGAGAGATTTTAGCACCATTGCTGCACCTCTCAACGAGCTTACAAAGAAGGATGTGCCTTTTGTTTGGGGTACCGCACAGGAAGAAGCCTTCACGGTATTGAAAGATAAGTTGACACATGCTCCTTTACTCTAACTTCCTGATTTTAATAAGACTTTTGAGCTTGAATGTGATGCTAGTGGCATTGGATTAGGAGGTGTGTTATTACAAGATGGCAAACCTGTTGCATACTTTTCTGAAAAATTGAGTGGGCCTAGTCTGAATTATTCTACTTATGATAAAGAACTATATGCTCTTGTTCGGACTTTAGAAACATGGCAACATTATTTATGGCCCAAAGAATTTGTTATACATTCTGATCATGAATCTTTGAAACATATTAAAAGTCAAGCTAAACTGAATCGTAGACATGCTAAATGGGTTGAATTCATTGAAACTTTCCCTTATGTCATTATACACAAGAAGGGTAAAGAAAATGTTATTGCTGATGCATTGTCTCGTCGCTATACTATGCTTTCACAACTTGACTTCAAAATATTTGGTTTGGAGACCATCAAAGATCAATATGTGCATGATGCTGATTTTAAAGATGTATTGCAGAATTGTAAAGAAGGAAGAACCTGGAACAAGTTTGTCGTTAATGATGGATTTGTGTTCCGTGCTAACAAGCTATGCATTCCAGCTAGCTCTCTTCGTCTTTTGTTGTTGCAGGAGGCGCATGGCGGAGGATTAATGGGACACTTTGGCGTGAAGAAGACAGAGGACGTACTTGCTACACATTTCTTTTGGCCAAAGATGAGACGGGATGTTGAGCGTTTTGTTGCTCGCTGCACTACATGTCAAAAAGCTAAGTCACGACTCAATCCTCATGGTTTATATATGCCTTCGCCTGTACCTAGTGTTCCTTGGGAGGATATATCTATGGACTTTGTTTCAGGTTTACCTCGAACAAAGAAGGGGAGGGATAGCATATTTGTTGTCGTGGATAGATTCTCGAAAATGGCACACTTTATACCATGTCATAAAAGCGATGATGCTGTTAATGTTGCTGATTTGTTCTTTCGTGAAATTATTCGCTTGCATGGTGTGCCAAATACTATTGTTTCCGATCGTGATACTAAATTTCTTAGCCACTTTTGGAGATGTTTATGGGCTAAGTTGGGGACTAAACTGCTTTTTAGTACTACTTGTCACCCCCAAACTGATGGACAAACTGAAGTAGTCAATAGAACATTGTCTACTATGCTTAGGGCTGTTTTGAAGAATAATAAGAAAATGTGGGAAGAATGCTTGCCTCATATTGAGTTTGCTTATAATCGTTCATTGCATTCTACTACTAAGATGTGCCCTTTTGAAATTGTGTATGGTTTCCTACCTCGTGCACCTATTGATTTGTTGCCTCTTCCATCTTCGGAGAAGGTTAATTTTGATGCTAAACAACGTGCTGAATTGATCTTAAAAATGCATGAGTTAACTAAGGAAAACATTGAGCGTATGAATGCTAAATATAAACTTGCTGGAGATAAGGGTAGAAACATGTTGTGTTTGCACCTGGAGATCTTGTTTGGTTACATTTGCGTAAGGATAGATTTCCTGATTTGCGCAAATCAAAGCTAATGCCACGTGCTGATGGTCCTTTTAAGGTGTTAGAGAAAATAAATGATAATGCATATAAACTTGAGCTGCCTGCAGATTTTGGGGTTAGTCCCACTTTTAACATTGCAGATTTGAAGCCTTATTTGGGTGAGGAAGATGAGCTTCCGTCGAGGACGACTTCATTTCAAGAAGGGGAGGATGATGAGGACATCAATACCATTGTTACACCCACAGCCCCTGCTGCTATACATACTGGACCAATTACTAGAGCTCGCGCACGCCAATTAAATTACCAGGTACTTTCGTTTCTTGGTAATGATTCTAATGTTCATGAGAATATGATGCTGCCTAAATTGGATACATTTGTTTTGGTTACAAATGAAGGGCCTAGCTTTGAGAAGGATGAACATTGGAGCAAGAACAAGCATGGAGATGATGGCATGCGCATGGGGAACAAGAACGGAGTTACAAGTGATGATTTCAAGACGTTGAAGCCACCATAATGCGTGCATGAAGCCTTGGACGAAATATACAAGATGCTACTTCATAACTTTCGTCCAGAGGCTATTCTAGGTGCTGCGTCACCTTATTATTGGGCCAGGCCCATGTAATTTCGAAATACATAAGTATAGGCTGTTTTTAGAGTCCGTATGTGTGGGGAAACAAGAGATAGGGTTGGTTTCGGACCCCTTCCTCAAGGGCCACGAAATTCCCCCCTCTTCCTCCATATATACAGGGTTTTGTTTAGATTAAAAGTTCGCCATAGCTGCAACTTCGCGTACTTCGTTTGTGTTCAGCGACCGGACAAAGGCGTCACAGAACTCCACCTTGATCAATAAAGCTTTCATCTTATATTCGCAATATCCAGATTGCAATCTCAGTTTCTTGCTTGTTCTTCGTTTGCTCGCAGGAAACAGACCCTCGTGGTCAGGTTGATCGTGCTCCGGCGTGGTCAATAACCTCTCGGAGTTGGTTTAGCGATTGCTAAGGCACGACGTCCTCGCACGTTCGTAGTCGGATCGTCAAAGTCGACTTCCACCAAAGCGATATCCATCATCTCATCGAAAGACGGGACATCTCATCGGAAACGGAAAAACCGCGAACTCAAAATCTCAAATGTCAAATGTCAAAATGGTGGTAGTGGAAAGCGGTGGTGGTTTTGCGGAAGCTCCATGGGATTGCGGAAATGCAATGATGGGTTGAGACGCAATTCGGAAGTGGAGGGTAAGGTGGTGAACTATACACGGTATCGGAGTTGGAAGTACGGTCCCTAAGTAGC
Organism: Aegilops tauschii subsp. strangulata; assembly: GCF_002575655.3. Taxonomy (NCBI): domain Eukaryota; kingdom Viridiplantae; phylum Streptophyta; class Magnoliopsida; order Poales; family Poaceae; genus Aegilops; species Aegilops tauschii. The sequence goes on along the minus strand of NC_053038.3, from coordinate 200,556,232 downwards.
CGAAACACCGTAGGAGACACAACTCACAACACAAGCAAAATTGGGTTAAGTTGAGGTGGTAGAAGTGTATGGTGGGCAAGCCTATGCGGAAGTTATGGTGGTGGTTGATGAAGAAGCAACCGTCCCTAAGTAGCCTAAACACCTTAGGAGACTCGAATCACAACTCAAACAACCACAAATGCTATAAGGAACAAAATTGGTTAGGTTGCGGAAGTCGGTGGTGGTTATGCGGAAGTTATGGTGGAAACCCTAGGCAAAGATGCCAAAGTTCCAATAATTTCATGGAGTCAAATGGGGATGGTAGTATTTTTGTGGGATGGGGGATGTCTAGAGCTTCAAAACGAGCTAAAGATCGTCAAAAACGAACTCCGGATGAATTAGTTATGCACAAAATGGTGAAACGGGACAGGCTGAATTCCCAGGGGTCGGACATCCGGGGCTCGGGCCGGATTTCCGGGACCTGATGTCCAGAACCACGCGCGAAATTGCGCTCCAGGAGCCGGATGTCCGGGCCACGGGCCGGACGTCCGGGGGGCCAGATGTCCGGGGCTACAGGCCGGATGTCCGGGCTCCAAATCCGAACTCGAGGAACTCGATTTTGGGGGCAGAAATTGATGATTTCGGGGGCAAAATTGCGGAGATTTCGTGGATGGACAGTGGGGAAAATTGGGGGAAAGCTAGATCCACTAGTAACAAAGCAAATCCATGGATCAAATCGAACAAAACATCATCACACCAACAAATAAAAAAAAATTGGGGCTGTTTTTATGGGACAATTTCCGGATTAGGACGAAAAACAACAAAATCAAGCTAGAAAACAAAGAGAGGGGGCTCCGAAATCATGATCAACGTGGCTCATGATACCAAGATGATGTAGGGTGGAATCCTAGATGGCCGATCTTTCACGAAAGGAGCGGATCCCTACAAAGAACGCGATGAACACGAGGGGAAACACGAGGAAAAACACGAGGGGAACACGAGAGAAATCACTCAACCAAGAAGAATAGATCACACATGCGCTAGATCGATGAACACAAAGGTAAGATACAAGATCCAAAGTCAACAAAGGACGATACAAAGGTAACCGGTTCTTCTCCGTGAGGAGGTCTTGATGGGGGCCACCCAAGAGGGGGTCTTGAATCCAAGGTGATCTTCTCCGAAGAGGGGCCGCAGTCTCTCTCAAGGAGATCCGTAATGGATGAGCAAAGCTCTATCTCACATATGAGCTAATCCTTTGCTGACCCTAAAACGTAGGTGGAGGGAGAGTATATATAGTCTAAGGGGCGAAGGGGTACATGGGCTTTCGGCCCGGATACACCGCACGCACGCAGGAGGGGCCGGATGTCCGGGCTTTCCCGAGACGCCGGATGTCCGGGCTGGCGAGATCCAGCTTCTGGACGTTCTGTGATGGGCGCCGAATTTCCGGGCTGGTGCCGGATGTCCGGGCTTGCGGGAGGGGCCAGATGTCCGGGGCTTGGCCGGATGTCCGGGCCCTGTAGCACTTCAGTTGCTGGGCTACTGCGGTTGTTGACATCTTCAGGGGCCGGATGTCCGGGGGCTGTAGACTTTCTCCGGTTCCTCTCGTCGTGCTCCTTCATCCTTGTACTTGGGGACTTGTCCATCATTCTGAGCATCTCCGAGAGGGTCTCCTTGGTACCTAGGCATGTGTAGTGTCCTTGCATTAGGTAGCAACCATGTCTCACATGAATGGAAAGGAGAAGCATTTAGGAGCGGGTTCACCTTAGGTCCAATGGCGTAGGCTCGAGTGTACATGGGGATGATCGTCGGATGCTCCGCATGAAAACATATCTATATTGATATAAGGAGGTTCAATAAGTTTCAACCAAGAAGGCATCCAACTGATGCCTAAACCATGTGAAGAAGGGGTTTAAAGCAATGGAGAATAATGTTGCATCTGATACCGGAATGAAACATGGTAAGAAAATTAACTCGTGAATTACATACAAAGCCAAGTGCAAAGGATATTTCAGTTTCAAGGATGTACAGGAGAGTCAAGTTTCGATCCTGTGGAACCGGAGGTTATGGGCCCACCATGTGGTTTAAAAGTAGGGAGGACGGTGATATTTTGCACGGTCATGTAAGCAAGACATGTCAGAGGATAACCTGTCAGCTATGTCGGCGACAACATCGGTACCAAGGGCGAGGGACGAAGAGAACCATTTTCGTGCTCATTGAACGAGGCGGATAATTGGCAAAGTTGTCGTCCATCGGTGGTTACCGGAATGTCATCAACAATAGTAACATGGTCTTACTAGTTAGGTTGTACATCGAGGTGTTTACATAAGCATGGAAATATTACTGCTTAGATCGTATAGACCGCCAGAAAGGTTAAACAAAACAATGAAAATGAAAATGTGATTAAACACATATTTCGGGGTTATAACCTTCCCAAGGACCTGCAGAGCATGATATCCATGACAGGATATGATAGAGGCAAAGGTGTCACGTCTTTCGATGAGATGGTGGCTATCGTTTTGGAGGAAGTCGACTTTGACGATCCGACTACGAACGTGCGAGGACGTCGCGCCTTAGCAATCGCTAAACCAACTCCGAGAGGTTATTGACCACGTTGAAGGGTAATGATCATACGTCTGTAATGCATTGTATGGCCCAGAATAGGTCCTATTCTTCTACCTTTTCCAGGTAGTCGATGGCCAGAGCACGATCAACCTGACCACGAAGGTCTGTTTCTTGCAGGCAAACGAATAACAAGCAAGAAACTAATATTGCAATCTGGATATTGCGACTATAAGAGGAAAGATTTATTGATCAAGGTGGGTTTCTGTGACGCCTTCGTCTGGTCGTTGAACACAAACGAAGTACGCGAAGTTGCAGCTATGGCGAACTTTAATCTAAACGAAACCCAAGGTCTAAACGATGCCCTAAGGGCTGTATATATGGAGGAAGAGTGGGGAATTTCATGGCCCTTGGAAGAGGGGTCCGAAACCAACCCTAACTCTTGTTTCCCCACACATACGGACTCTAAAAAAGCCTATATTGAAGTATTTCGAAATTACATTGGCCTGGCCCAAAAATAAGGTGACGCAGCACCTAGAATAGCCTCTGGACGAAAACTATGAAGTGGTATCTTGTATATTTCGTCCAAGGCTTCATGCACTCATTATGGTGGCTTCATAGTCCTGAAATCAGCACTTGAAACTCTGTTCTTGTCTCCCTTGCACATGCCATAACCTCCATGCTTGTTCTTGCTCCAATGTTCATCCTTCTCCAAGCTAGGCCCTTCATTTGTAAGCAAAACAAATGTATCCAATTTAGGCAGCATCATATTCTCATGAACATTAGAATCATTACCAAGAAACAAAATGATAGAGGCAAAGGTGTCCCGTCTTTCGATGAGATGATGGTTATCGCTTTGGTGGAAGTCGACTTTGACGATCCGACTACGAACGTGCGATGACGTCGCGCCTTAGCAATCGCTAAACCAACTCCGAGAGGTTATTGACCACGCCGGATGATAGAGGCGAGGGTGTCCCGATCTTTCGATGAGATGATAACTATCGATTTGGTGGAGACGACTTTGACGATCCGACTACAAACGTGCACGACGTTGCGCCTTATCAATCGCTAAACCAATCTCCTGAGGTTACTGACGATGCCGGAAGCACGATCAGCCTGACCACGAAGGTCTATTCCTGCAAGCAATCGAAGAACGAGCAAGAATATGATAATGCAATCTGAATATTGCGAATATATATGAAGTATTGATAGTGGTGGGAATCCGTAAGCGGTCTTGGTCTGGTCGTTGGACACAAACGAAGTACACGAAGTTGCAATGGCTAACTTTTAACTAAACAAATTCCAAGGAAAAAGCTACTAGATGGATCTACTTATATAGGAGCAAGGGGTGGCGGCCAAGGAGGTGGGAGGACGTCCCAAGGCAGCCTAAAACCAACCCTAGGTCGTACAAGGCTCATGGGCCCAAGTGGAGGTGATGCAACACCTTTGGACTTGTAGTTTGACTCGGATTCTGGTGCAACGTCAGATTGTTTCGACCATAACTCAATGCTCCGAACGAATTTAAAGGTGAATCCAATTGGGTTGGAAAGAGCGCGAAATCTAGTTTCCAACAAAAAAAGAATCATCCAATTCGGAGTCCGTATGAAAAAGTTGTTGGCGTTTTGAGTCAGGTATGTCTGTGTAGTCCGAATCTGAATCCAGAACGTGAGAGACTTGGACTCTATCTTCTCTTGGCCCAACAGTGACGTGAGAGGACTTTTTGAACAGAACCTAAACTTCTCCTTTTGCCTTATCTTCATATGTGGATTGTACAAATGTCCCATACACCTGCAATTAGACAAAACACAAAAGTGTGTGAAGTATTTTTGTTCTGGATAACATAAATAGATTATTGAATAGTTTGCACTAGAAATCACCTGACAAATATGCATGTATGCAATATTTTTGGTCGTATCCAAGGTAGTCATGTCCTCATCATCCTCCCCTTCTTGAAAACAAAGCCGTCCTCGGCGTTGCTTAATCTGAAATGTGGCTAACAAAAGAGACAAGGTGATAGAGGCAAAGGTGTCCCGTCTTTCGATGAGATGATGAATATCGCTTTGATGGAAGTCGACTTTGACGATCCGACTACGAACGTGCGAGGACGTCGCGCCTTAGCAATCGCTAAACCAACTCCGAGAGGTTATCGACCACGCCGGAGCACGATCAACCTGACCACGAGGGTCTGTTTCCTGCGAGCAACGAAGAACAGGCAAGAAACTGAGATTGCAATCTGGATATTGCGAATATAAGATGAAAGCTTTATTGATCAAGGTGGGGTTCTGTGACGCCTTTGTCTGGTCGCTGAACACAAACGAAGTACGCGAAGTTGCAGCTATGGCGAACTTTTAATCTAAACAAAACCCAAAGTCTAAACGACGCCCTAAGGGCTGTATATATGGAGGAAGAGGGGGGGAATTTCGTGGCCCTTGAGGAAGGGGTCCGAAACCAACCCTATCTCTTGTTTCCCCACACATACGGACTCTAAAAACAGCCTATACTTATGTATTTCGAAATTACATGGGCCTGGCCCAATAATAAGGTGACGCAGCACCTAGAATAGCCTCTGGACGAAAGTTACGAAGTAGCATCTTGTATATTTCGTCCAAGGCTTCATGCACGCATTATGGTGGCTTCAACGTCCTGAAATCATCACTTGTAACTCCGTTCTTGTTCCCCATGCGCATGCCATCATCTCCATGCTTGTTCTTGCTCCAATGTTCATCCTTCTCAAAGCTAGGCCCTTCATTTGTAAGCAAAACAAATGTATCCAATTTAGGCAGCATCATATTCTCATGAACATTAGAATCATTAGCAAGAAACGAAAGTACCTGGTAATTTAATTGGCGTGCGCGAGCTCTAGTAATTGGTCCAGTATGTATAGCAGCAGGGCCTGTGGGTGTAATAATTGTATTGATGTCCTCATCACAAGGTGTACATGTTGTATATGTATATGTCATCCATTTTTAATTCCCGTGGATTTTGCACATATGACACATGTATACATGAGTAACTTTCATAGTTAATAAAATATAAAGCCAAAATATTATCACAAGAAGTAGAAGGCATGAAAGTATTGCAACTCAGTTTGCACATATAAGTGAAGCTCTTATTCATATGAAAAGATTGACAATATTCATCATTAAACAATCCCAACATTGATGAACCATCACCAAGATTAGAGGTCATATCAAAATGATTAAACATTGGCACAATTATTTTCAAACATATTTGATCCAAATCTGATTTATTCCCTGATTCACTTGATTCTTTTGCATCGATAGTTAGTTCAATGGGCTCACTCAAAATTGTTTGATCACATGGCAAAGTCAAATCATCAACATAGTCCTCTAAGGTAGCTGGTGTGATCAAAGTAGTGGGTAGCTCACCGCATGGTGCACTTAAATTGACAAGACATTCATCATACTCATGTGGAAGTGGAAGATTAGTACCTTTGTCATTACCTCTTATGATCAACTCAGATGAGGTAGGCACTCTCGGTGATGATGTGTCACATGGTGGAGGTGATGTAGTCCTCACAACAACGGATGTGGTTGTCATAGTATGCTTAGTAGTTGAAGGGACAACCGTATCAACTCTTGGAATGTGCATCTCGCGCTTGTTCTCCTTGTGCGCAACACGTCGTTTTATTTCCTGTTCCGCTTTGCAAGCAAGATGAAACAAATGGTCCATAGGATAACACTCTTCATGTATTAGTATCTCCTGAATGTCACGATTTAATCCTCCCCAAAATCTATCCATAAAATCTTCTTCACTTTCTTCTAAAGAGGAATGCAGCAAGGTAGTTTGTAAAGTATCATAATATTTCGTTACAGTGTCACTACCTTGTTTTAAATGTTGCAACTTTGTAATCATGTCACGAGTATAATAAGCGGGAACGAATGTATGTCGCATGGCAAGTTTCAAATCATCCCAAGTAGTAGGTATATCATTAGGGTGTAACCGACAATATTCACTCCACCAAACTACAGCATAACCAGTGAAAGAACCAACCGCAACCTTAACTTTTTTACGTACATCAAAATTATTGGAAGCAAATATATTATTTAGGTCAAACTCCCATTCAATATATAAAGCAGGTCTAAAACGGCCATTAAATGGTGGTATAGAAACATTAACCTGATCATGTGCATTTGGATGTTTGTGCACCTCTCGTGACGGTTGTGGTATTTGCATAGGTGATGGCACATCTCCCACGATCGACAAACCCCATGAATTGACTCTAGATCCTGTCATGATTAGTAGAAACAAGAAACAAAATTCAAGAATAATGTTCCTATGAACTACTAGGATGTGGTGGTAAAGCGCTCACAGTAAAGCAAATATCAATATCTTACAAGTTCTTACCAAGCAGCAAGTGGTGACAGGCAACCAGCGGTGTCAAATAACTCCAAAGATTGAGTAAAGCGATTGCCAGGGGAACGTACGTATACACAGTGTAGAAATATGTGGAGCTGGGTTGGCTATATATGGTAGCAAAATATTAGCAATAATCAATTCAGAGATGCAATGTTGAATAAACGCTCCACGACGGTACTGTGCTGGTCCTAGGCTAGACCGGACTAGAGACGCGAGCCTAGCACACTAATGAGGTCACGGCGTAGCACAACTAGCATCAATGAAGGATACTAAGTAGCTCTGGACAGCAAGATATAAGTGAAGATCACAACGGCAGTAAAGATAATGATGAAAAACAACTGCCAAGCAGGATATACAACAACTCTCTCCAACTTTCCTCTTGAAAAGTTTGTGCCAATTTTATGATAATTTTTTTTCAAAGAATGCTACTAACTCAAGCTTTCCAATGCAAAAAGAATCACTCAATTCCGAGTTGATATGAGGAGTGAAAGAATTCTGAAACTGGCTTGAAAAACTGGAATAAGCTGTGTCCGCGAACTTCGGAGGGCAAAAAGACCTATTTAGAAGACGATTTTGAGGTGTCAAATATTGAACTAGTCTCTGCAACTATTTAGATGCGGCTCATCGCTAGCTTTCATTTGAGTACTCGCGGAGTCCAAACGGACTTCGTATGAGGAAGGTATGCCTGTTTTACTAAACAGTGCACAAAACAGATTCCAATCCGAATTCAACTACGAGATTGAGTCTAGATACATCCGAATTTTATTTTTTTTCTTCTCTTTTTTTTTCCTCACACTTTTTTTCTTTCTCTTTTTTTTCTGACTTCTTTTTCTTTTTTTTTCTCTCTTTTTTTTTCTCTGTCTTTTTTTTCTCTCCCTCTTTCCGAGACAAACTAGATAAGATGCAGATTGGATCAAGCGAAGATGTGAACGACCTCAACTATGATTGTGACAATGAACTATGGGTAGCACATGGTGGAATTTGATGGATGGTGTGGTGGACAGCAGAAGGGATAACGATGCAGCGGCGACGTGACTAATGTGAACAGAACTCGAAACTCTAAACGAACTAGACCCTAAGACCAGCAACTCGACACGACGATGCAACCGATAATTCAATAATGCAAACAATGAATAGAAAATTGCAAAGGCTCAGACTGGCTTGGACAAAAGGATGAATAGATCTAACTTTTTTGTGGCTTTTTCTTGGACAATAGGTAAGAAAATAAATCTAATCTAGGGGAAACTGGAAATTCTCACCGAGCAACCTGGCTCTGATACCACTTGATAGAGGCGAGGGTGTCCCGATCTTTCGATGAGATGATAACTATCGATTTGGTGGAGACGACTTTGACGATCCGACTACAAACGTGCACGACGTTGCGCCTTATCAATCGCTAAACCAATCTCCTGAGGTTACTGACGATGCCGGAAGCACGATCAGCCTGACCACGAAGGTCTATTCCTGCAAGCAATCGAAGAACGAGCAAGAATATGATAATGCAATCTGAATATTGCGAATATATATGAAGTATTGATAGTGGTGGGAATCCGTAAGCGGTCTTGGTCTGGTCGTTGGACACAAACGAAGTACACGAAGTTGCAATGGCTAACTTTTAACTAAACAAATTCCAAGGAAAAAGCTACTAGATGGATCTACTTATATAGGAGCAAGGGGTGGCGGCCAAGGAGGTGGGAGGACGTCCCAAGACAGCCTAAAACCAACCCTAGGTCGTACAAGGCTCATGGGCCCAAGTGGAGGTGATGCAACACCTTTGGACTTGTAGTTTGACTCGGATTCTGGTGCAACGTCAGATTGTTTCGATCATAACTCAATGCTCCGGACGAATTTAAAGGTGAATCCAATTGGGTTGGAAAGAGCACGAAATCTAGTTTCCAACAAAAAAAGAATCACCCAATTCGGAGTCCGTATGAAAAAGTTGTTGGCGTTTTGAGTCAGGTATGTCTGTGCAGTCCTAATCTGAATCCATAACGTGAGAGACTTGGACTCTATCTTCTCTTGGCCCAACAGTCACGTGAGAGGACTTTTTGAACAGAACCTAAACTTCTCCTTTTGCCTTATCTTCATATGTGGATTGTACAAATGTCCCATACACCTGCAATTAGACAAAATACAAAAGTGTGTGAAGTATTTTTGTTCTGGATAACATAAATAGATTATTGAATAGTTTGCACTAGAAATCACCTGACAAATATGCATGTATGCAATATTTTTGGTCGTATCCAAGGTAGTCATGTCCTCATCACCGGAGCACGATCAACCTGACCACGAGGGTCTGTTTCCTGCGAGCAAACGAAGAAGAAGCAAGAAACTGAGATTGCAATTTGGATATTGCGAATATAAGATGAAAGCTTTATTGATCAAGGTGGGGTTTTTTGACGCCTTTGTCTGGTCGTTGAACACAAACGAAGTACGTGAAGTTGCAGCTATGGCGAACTTTTAGTCTAAACAAAACCCAAAGTCTAAACGGTGCCCTAAGGGCTGTATATATGGAGGAAGAGGGGGGAATTTCGTGGCCCTTGGAGAAGGGGTCCGAAACCAACCCTATCTCTTGTTTCCCCACACATACGGACTCTAAAAACAGCCTATACTTATGTATTTCGAAATTACATGGGCCTGGCCCAATAATAAGGTGACGCAGCACCTAGAATAGCCTCTGGACGAAATTTATGAAGTGGCAACTTGTATATTTCGTCCAAGGCTTCATTCACTCCTTATGGTGGCTTCAAAGTCCTGAAATCATCACTGGTAACTCCGTTCTTGTTCCCCTTGCGCATGCCATCAACTCCATGCTTGTTCTTGCTCCAATGTTCATCCTTCTCCAAGCCAGGCCCTTCATTTGTAAGCAAAACTAAAGTATCCAATTTAGGCAGCATCATATTCTCATGAACATTAGAATCATTACCAAGAAACGAAAGTACCTGGTAATTTAATTGGCGTGCGCGAGCTCTAGTAATTGGTCCATTATATGTAACAGTAGGGGTTGTGGGTGTAACAATGGTATTGATGTCCTCATCACAAAAGTACCTGGTAATTTAATTGGCGTGCGCGAGCTCTAGTAATCGATCCAGTATGTATAGTAGCAGGGCTGTGGGTGTAACAATGGTATTGATGTCCTCATCAGGATAGAAAGCAGAAAATCATTTCGGTAAGGGGAGTGAAATTTCCTGACATTACCCATACAACGGTGTTTGGATAAATGATAAGAAAATTTAGCATTGTGCTTCATATGTTCTTATTGAAAATCGGAGTACCACAGACATGCTTGAAGATAGCATTGATATGGTCTTCAAGCAAAGGTCAGACTTTGGATACACAAAGGTTCCATCAGGAACAACTTATAGAACAAGTCTTACAATTTCCTCATGGGAGAATGGCTAATCTTGTTAAAAAGGAAACAATAACAATAGGTCCTCCAGCTAGGGGTGCTAGGCATGACATCACCTTACCGGGTCATATAAGGACCAATGTTATAACACTTGGAAATTTGTTCCAACCATCATATCTGACTGAGATTCAGATCTGATTGGTGTCAGGATACCTCAGACTCATGATGCCTGAGAAGAAAAGGTGTAACACAAATTGACAAGATGACATTGTAAGATTCTCGGGAAATGAACTATGGAAGCGAGTTCCGAAACCAGAGTTCATCATTAAACCAAGGAGAGGATGAGGGGGTGGCTGATGGACTCGGCGACAATTCCTTGAGATTTCCAAAAAGATGGATTTCCGCAATCATGTAAACAAGGATATAACATTTTTCAGATTAAATGACATAATGATGTATGCTCGAGGAAAACATACACAATTAAACATCCGTTGAAAGGTTCGCCTGAAATATGGGCATAGGTACAATGATCAATGTAGGAATGGGGATTCAATAACCATTAGTCTAAGAATGAACTCTCGACCATTAACTCCAAGCAATAGGGTTGCTACAAGTTTTGAATTTGCACGCCATAGTTCAATTGTCGATTTTCTGGTTAGAAACATCACAGGGTCCAACGAATGAACGAAGACGGAGATGGCAAGAAGTATCACTTGTTGAATTCTTAAGAGGTGGTGAAATAATCACGACATTCTTGATGTAAAAGATGGTAATACTCCAAGGTAAAGAAGAACAATTGTTGGATAGCAAGGATCTCAAGGTATAACACGAAACACGAACAAGTTTGTGTTGGAAAGAAGGCAAGAAAGTAGTCGATGACAACACAAATTACCGGTGGGCATGGATGTAATCCCCATCAAAAATTCGATTGATATCCTGGAAGAGCTCAAATTGTTGATGATGATCACGACACAATTGTCGAGAGATTTCATCAAGATGTAATCGATCGGCGATGACATCAACTTAAAGGAATGATGAAGCGAAAAGTTATTGGAACCACGGGTACAACACAAATTCAAAATCAAGTGTGCTGCTTAAGGTGAAATGGTATTACGGGGAAGATCGACGTAAGCGGCAGAAAACCCCAATCGACCAGAGTCTAGAATGTCGGTGCAGATGGGCAGCGGAAAGCGGAAGTGGCGAAATCCCGCGTCGTTTGGAGCGCGACCTCCGCCCGCCGACAACAGCCGTCGAGCTTAGTGTGGCCGCCGCGATAGAAGTTGATGAGGTGTAGAGTCGCGGAGGAGTCCGCGGCGAGTGGGCCGGGTGGGGACGAACTGGGCGAGGGTTTTCTTTTTCCTTTTGCATGTGTGGGTGAACATACAGGGTTCGCAGAGGCGATGGAGATGAATCGTGTGCGATAGTAAATCACGGAGATTGAAGGGGAATCCAAATTTCCTTTGTCCTTTGTCCATGAGTTTTTTTCTGCGATTAACATAAACCCTGCAAATCACCGTGTTCAAATTTGGCCCTTTTCCGGGTTCATTTACAATATTTAGGGGATTATGTGCATTTTCTAGGCATTAATGCACATAATTCAAATTCAAACAATCGGTGCTTGAAAAGGTGCACGAGAATGGTATGGAAAACCATGCTCGTGCTATTTAGTAAATTTTCATGCCTTTTACAAGGAATTGGCAGATATTTCAAGGAAATGTGTTTACTGGGTACTATACAAAAATGAAATATATGCTTGGAAAACATGACGCTTGGCGTGGTGCCATGGTATGGCCTCACCATGCCCTGGTAAAAATTTGAGAATGTTTGTCTTATGTCATCATGCACGCCATTCATAAATCGAACCATCATCGAGGAAATTTCATGGTTTCGAGGGGGAAATCAACAAGATTGAAGGGGCCGGGAATCTAAATTTCCTTCCTAGCTTGTCATTCAGTTTTTTCTACAATCAACATACCCCCTCGAATGCAACGTGTTCAAATTTGGAATTTTTTCGGGCTCATTTACCATATTAGGGGATTATGTGCATTTTCTAGGCATTAATCCACATAATTCAAATTTGAACAGTTGATGCATGAAAAGGTGCATAAGAACGGTCTAGAAAAACCATACTCGTGGTATTTAGTAAATTCTCAAGCCTTTTACAAGGAATGGGCAGAGATTTCAAGGGAATGTGTGTCAATAGTCAACCAAAAACGCGTCATTTACTGGGTTCTCAACTATAGAAAAATGAAATACGTGCTTGAAAAACATGACAACTGGCATTGGTGCCATGGTATGTGATAGAGGCGAGGGTGTCCTGATCTTTCGGTGAGATGATAACTATCGATTTGGTGGAGTCGACTTTGACGATCCGACTACAAACGTGCACGACGTTGTGCCTTAGCAATCGCTAAACCAACACCGAGAGGTTATTGACCACGCCGGAGCACAATCAAACTGACCACGAAGGCCTATTCCTGCAAGCAATCGAAGAACTAGCAAGAATATGATAAAACAATCTGAATATTGCGAATATGGATGACGTATTGATAAAAGGTGGGGATCCGTAAGCGGTCTTGGTCTGGTTGTTGGACAGAAACGAAGTACACGAAGTTGCAATGGCTAACTTTTAACTAAACAAATCCCCAGGAAAAATCTACTAGATGGATCTACTTATATAGGAGCAAGGTGTGGCGGCCAAGGAGGTGGGAGGACGTCCCAAGGCAGCCTAAAACCAACCCTAGGTCGTACAAGGCTCATGGGCCCAAGTGGAGGTGATGCAACACCTTTGGACTTGTTGTTTGACTCGGATTCTGCTGCAGCGTCAGATTGTTTCGTCCATATCTCAACGCTCCAGACGAATTTAAAGGCTCCAATTGGGTTGGAAAGTGGACGAAATCTACTTTCCAACAAAAAAATCACCCAATTTGGAGTCCGTATGAAAAAGTTGTTGGCATTTTGAGTCAGGTATGTCTGTGCAGTCCGAATCTGAATCTAGAATGTGAGAGACTTTGACTCTATATTCTCTTGGCCCAAAAGTGACGTGAGAGGACTTTTTGAACTGAACCTAAACTTCTCCTTTTGCCTTATCTTCATATGTTGATGTAGGGTGGAACCCTAGGTGGCCGATCTTTCACGAAAGGAACGGATCCCAAAGAGGAACTCGAAGAACACGAGGGGGAACATGAGGGAAAACACGAGAGAATCACTCAACCAACAAGAATAGATCACACATGCGCTAGATCGATGAACACAAAGGTAAGATAGAAGATCCAAATCCAACAAAGGATGATACAAAGGTAACCGGTTCTTCTCCGTAAGGAGGTCTTGATGGGGGTCTTCTCCGTGAGGAGGTCTTGAATCCAAGGTGGATCTTCTCCGTAGAGGGGCCGCGGTCTCTCTCGTGGAGTAGATCTGTAATGGATGAGCAAAGCTCTATCTCACATATGAGCTAATCCTTTGCTAACCCTAAATAGGAGGAGGTGGGGGAGTATATATAGTCTAAGGGACGAAGGGGTACATGGGCCTCGGCCCAGATGCGCTGCACGCAGGCAGAGGGGGCCGGATGTCCGGGCCTTCCCGAGACGCCGGATGTCCGGGCACTGGGGCCGGATGTCCGGGCTGGCAGGGTCCAGCTTCTGTGATGGGGCGCCGGATTTCCGGGAGCTGGGCCGGATGTCCGGCGGCTCGCGACGGGCCGGATGTCTGGGCCTGGGGGCCGGATGTCCGGGCTGACTTGGTTCAGCTTCGGGTGTCTTCTGTGACGGGCGCCGGATTTCCGGGGGTCGGGCCGGATGTCCGGGGCCTGTAGCAGCTGTCTCTTCTTCCTTCTCCTTCCTTTGCTTCCGCGCACGCTTGGCCTTGGTCCTTGGGTTCTCCATGGTCTCCTCGGGTGTACCTGAGTATGAACAAGGTCCGCGCTTGAAGTAGCATCCATCTCTTGCATGCGGAAAGGGAAGATTCGGAAAGGAGTGAGTTCACCTTAGGTCCAATGGCGTAGGCTCGAGTGTACATGGGGATGATCGTCGGATGCTCCGCATCATCTCCCCTCCCTTGGGAAAGATCCGACCTCGGATCGAAATCCTCATCACCATGGAAACGGTTGTCTTGATGGACTTGTAATTGGACGGAGTGGAAGTCATGACGCAATCCAAGTACACCAAGGTGTTTCCGGAGTGGTACACATGCAAAAAGAGCAAACACAAACGACACTTGGAAATACAATGGTTAGCGCACACAAGGTGTCCATCATGTAAGAATGAGTCCGCGACGCAAGGTTGTTCAAGACAAAGCACATGAAGCTTAGCAAGATGATATGGAATGAGATGTAAAGCATTCATGGGAGCAAAAGCATTCATTGTGCACACAAATGTGTTGTGAATATGATCAATGCAACCACGGTGCAAAATGATGTCATAGTGAGATGGTGATCAATAGCACGAATATGGCAATGGATGCTCAATATGATTATGTTATCATGCAATTGATGGTAGGCAATATGATCATGATGTATGAATATGCCATCAAGAAAGTTCACAACAAATTTGCTAAGAAAATGCACAAGCTCATATATCATGGATGACGTGGGAATAGGTGCAACAAGACAAGCATAATGTGTGTCAATCCATGCATAAGATGCAAATTTGTCATGGGTGGTGTTGTACCACAGCTCGCTGTCGTGGTAGAAGTGTTGGTCCGGTGGTGCATCCACTAAGTCCGAGCACTCCTCAACTTGAAGGTCCATAGGGTCCATCTCCAATGTCGGTCCTCCGTTCACGAGATGTATCATGTAGAAAACAAGAAGGAAACAACAATGAAAGAATGACCCATCCAACGTGCGTATTTGAGAATGGCTCAAAGGGAAGGAGTTCACCTTTAGTAGTTTCTCAAGGGTGATGGAGTTGCACATCATGTATGCCTTCTCATAACCAAAATGTTTCGTGATCGTACCGCCTTGTGAATCCTTCAAAACGAAAGAACATGACAAACACTCGGAAAAACAAATGAGGTTAGCGGAAATGCAAAACATAGCATTCGTGTGGTAAGATACCCAACAAGTGTATGCATCATGCTCATCATAAGAAAGTACAACGGTGTAGTTCATGGTATGGAGGCGTATGATGCGAGAACAACCAAATACAATAGGCTCAATCAACCAAGCATGCATCACAAGTGAAGTATCCAAGTCTCGAAGATCATTAAGCATAGAGGCAACTATTGGAGGCAAGCGACAATAAACAAGATATATCATGTGAGAGGCATGAGCATATATGTCATCAACCCAAGAAAGCGAGTAATGGAACATGGGTGATGCAACCAAGCAAGTAATCATAGTGATCAAGTCAAGCAAGCTAGTAGTGCGAAGATGCAACGTACTAGAAGGAATCATGGCAAACATGTCATGTGTGCAAATAGTTGGCATATATAATGCACATGACATTTCACAAGCATAAAGACAAGATATGAGCAAAATAGCATCAATAGCATGGGGCACATGATAAACATGGCAATAGCAACAAGGATCTCCACCAAGCATGCAAATACACATAGGAGGATCATAATGGTGAATCATGGGTAAGTGCAATCAAGGGTCACAATTGCATGGCAAAGTCATGAAAAGGGGTGTAACATGCAAAGTGAACACGGGAAAATGAGCATAAGGTGATAAGTGGTAAATAGCCCATAGCCGTGAGAGAGACAAGTAAAAGGAATGCGCGAAGTCGTTGCGCGAAGGGAATGGTGGGAAGGACAATCCACGGGATCCCAAGTCATCTTTGCTCTCAAGAGCTCGTTTCGTCAACTCATGGGATTGAGAGGTTGACGAGTATACGTGAGTACCTACACAAAACAAAGACAAAGGGAAAATTGTGTGTGTGTGGTAGATGTACACATCATCCATCACGTGCATGTTTTGGTTAGCACAAAATAGCCAATGCTCAAATAAATGAGATGCGTGATATAGAAACATGTCATCCATCATGAGAGGTTTGTTATTATGTATAGCATAATGGAGACTCAAATGGTGTAATGCATCATGGGAAATATGTAGAGCATTGTTATTCATGGAATGCATATGGTGCAAACAATTATGGGAATCATGCAAAGTATGGAATGCATCAAAATCTCCTAATATGTACGAGGAAACTATGGGGGTCTCCTCATGAGCATTAATTGAAACATCACATGGAGAATATTGACAACATCCAAAACAATGCATATTTGGAACAATGTGATCATGGCATGGCATAATAGATGAATTGCGCCAATGACCATCATCTCGTCATCTATGCCATAAGTGCAAATGGGATTTATTTTAATGGGGCATGCATAGTTACTATGTTGAGATTGAAATGAAGCAATATGGGAGATCTCACTCATAGCATATGACAAGTTCAAAGGATTGTCAAACATGAAGTGACCAATAGAATTTTCACATGATATCCTATGGAGCATAGCATCACAACTAGGCAACTCAACATGCTCATCATCATATTCATCATAAATTGGTAAGTCATGACATGAAGAAGTCGCACTAGCATGAAGCATGGGAATAGGTGGATCAACATCATGCAAGCAATCATTGGGAAAATAGTCCACTAGTGGGACAAGAGAAGCACTATCACCTATGTTACCTTTGGAGGGTAGCTCATGTGTTGTAGGTGAGGTTGCAACTTGATGGTACCATGTGGGGGGTTCATCATCGTCCACCATGGCCATCAATTTTCCCATTGGAGGTATGGACTCGTCGAGGATAGGCGTGTCTCCATGTAGGAGACCTAGCACCGAAGAAGAAAACACACTCGGAGTAGAGGTTAAGTCGTTAGAAATCATAGTGGCCTCACGTGCCGTGTCTACTACCTCACTTACTAAGTGTTGTGGCTCACTCACTCCCGGTATGATGCTCTCACTCATATGGTTGGTGGAGTCATTCAAATGGCTCTCAACCTCACATAGGATGTATGGCGTGCTCTCAAGTGTGGGGCTAGTGGTGGTCACACTCATCCTCTCATGGGAAATGCACTCAATGTCACATATGGTGGAGTCACTCATGTCACTCATGGTGGGGTGGCTCTCCTCACATGGCAATTGGGGCATCTCTTCATATGTGGGTGTCGGAGAGATGTTGGTGCAAATGTCTCCATGCTCAATCATGTTGTAGTCGTAGTCGTGGATGAAGGCCGAAGATGGCACATCATCACTCTCCTCTAAGACCAAAGATAAGGTCTCATGTGCGGTCTCGTAGCTTGACTCGTAGTATGAGACACATAGGGGCACCGTCTTCATGTTGTTGAAGAGGTTCGTGCTCGTCGTCGTGGTCGAAGGGGATGGCCCTTGCTCGACCTTCTTGTCACCGTCTTATTGTTGGAGGCCCATATGATGTGGCACCTCGTAGCTCGTCTCCATGACCGAAGGGAATTTCCCATGCTCGGCCATCTTCCTTGAGGGGCTTCCGAAGATGGAAGTGTCACCCTCGCTCGTAGGTGGTCGCCTTGGACTTGATGAAGTCGTTGTAGGCGTACTCGTGGGAAGTAGGCGAAGATGCCGTACGTCCAAAGGCGAAGATGCCTTGATAGCACTTGGCGAAGATGCCGAAGTGGTTGGTGTAGCCGTAGCTCTGTCTTGGTGGTGCTCGTCTCGCGGTCTTCTCTTATGCTCATGAAGCTTGGACTTGGCGTGAAGTAGGGCTTGTTGGGACTTGTACGTTTGCGCTTGTGGAGCATCTTCATGAGATGGTGTCGTTTTCGCACTTGAGCTCGTAGTAGATGTCGCTCGTCATCGTCGTGCACATGATGCTTGGAGGTGACTTGCCCTTCATGACGATGTTGTTCACGAATGTGATGGTGGTCGCCATGTATATGTGGACATGGACGACTTGCGCTTGCGTCGCGTGGGTGCTCCGTAGATGATCGACTTGCTCGCCGCCGCCTTGAGGATGATGAAGGGGAAGAAGACTTGTAGTCGGCCACCATGTCGCGTAGTTGATCCTTTAGCTCGCCCAACTTGGTGTCGATGTAGTCCCTTTTCCTTGCTTCGGAGTGGTGTATGTCGATGGCGAGGTTGTCAAGGCGCTCTCGCAAGGTAGATTGTGCACCTTGCATTTGTCGTTGTAGTCCGAAGATGGACGCTTTGGTGATGTAGTTGTTCGCGCTGTCGTTGTTGTCGAAGACCGGAGATGAAATGCCTTGACTATCCATCACAAGACTTGAGCAAATATGAGTGGGAGAAAGAGAAGAACTATACCAAATGTACCTTGACCGATGTTGAAGATGGATCAATGATCACTCAATGTGTAACAAGGAAATAGCACAGTTGGTACCAATTCTTGTCGGTTTCTCACGCCTACACAAATAAGGCATATGGTGGAGCTCGGTGAGGATAGTGGCACAAAAAAATTTGATGCAAAATGTTAGCAAGAGTCAATAATGTTGAAAGAGATTCACAAATTTGCAAGTGAAACAAGTAGACCAATAGCAAAGAATGGCACACGGAAACACACACACGGATAGATAAATGGGGTCGTGCAACCAAGGAATGAGCACAAAATGTGGAGTCCACGGAAAACGCTCGTGTTGCACAACTCAAGAGAGACGCTAGCACGATTGCTCTATAGGCGGATACGACACTTGTGCACAACCTATGATATGCAAAATGGATAAACTTCTATCCCAAGTATGCTATGTATGTATGGTTCCCGGTGTTCGCTCAAGATGATCCAAGATGATCGGATATGACAATCTTATATGCAATGTGGTATGATGCTATGGCACTTGCTTACAAGCTCTTTGTTCACTCTTTTTCTTTGCTTAAAAGCTTATTGTTTTTTTTGTATGGCCACTTTGCGAAATGCACAAACCAAGATAGCAATTGTGTATATGGGAGAACAAACTTGAGGCACACGAGATGATATGATACCAATATGATATGGTATGTATGCAATGTATGGTGTAGATCACTAATGTGCACAAGTAACGTTGCCGGCAATACTCAAATGGCTAGTCTCGATAGGCAAGTGACGCAAAATGGGCTAGGGGGTTATCAATGCAATTGCAAGGGAATATACAATGGAGGGATACCACGATACCAAGATGATATGGAGGTTACCGTCCGGGGCGATGATGAGTGGCGGTGATCTTGATGGAGATACCAAGATGATGGATACTCGTCCCTAAGTAGCCGAAACACCTTAGGAAACGGAAAGACCACGAACTCAAAATCTCAAATGTCAAATGGTGGTAGCGGGAATGCGGTGGTAGTTTTGCGGAAACTCAAAGGGATTGTGGAAATGCAATGATGGGGTTTGAGACGCAATGCGGAAATGGAGGGTAAGGTGGTGGTTTATACACGGTGTGGGAGTTGGAAGCACGGTCCCTAAGTAGCCAAAACACCTTAGGAGATACAACTCACAACACAAACAAAATTGGGTTAAGTTGGGGTTGGCGGAAGTGTATGGTGGGCAAACCTATGCGGATGAAGAAGCAACCATCCCTAAGTAGCCGAAACACCTTAGGAGACTTGAATCACAACTCAAACAACCACAAATGCTAAGGGGAACAAAATATGATAGGTTGCGGAAGTCGGTGGTGGTTATGCGGATGTTGTGGTGGAAGCCCTAGGCAAAGATGCCAAAGTTCCAAAAATTTGATGGAGTCAAATGGTGTTGAAACCTATCTAGAGGGATAGAGGATGTCAATAGCTACTCAACGAGCTAAAGATCGTCAAAAATGGACTCCGGATGTGGAAGTTATGCACAAAACGGTGAAACGATGAAAGCTGAAATACAAGGGGCGGGATGTCCGGGGTTGAGCCCGGATTTCCGGGGCTGTCTGTCCAGAACCGCGCGCGAAAAAGCGTTCTAGGAGCCGGATGTCCGGGCTAAGGCCGGATGTCCGGGGGTCGGGCCGGATGTCCGGGCTCCAGATCCGAGGACGGACTCGAGGAACTTGATTTTGGGGGCGGAAATTGATGATTTCAAGGGCAAATTGCGGAGATTTCATGGATGGAAAGTGGGGAAACTTGGGGAAAAGCTAGATCTACTCAAGACACAACGAATCCATGGATCAAAATCAACAAAACATCATCAAACGAACAAATCATAAAAAATTTGGGGCTATTTTTGTGGGGCAATTTTCGGATAAGGACGAAAAACAACAAAATCAAGCTAGAAAACAAAGAGAGGGGGCTCCGAAATCGTGATCAACGTGGCTCATGATACCAAGATGATGTAGGGTGGAACCCTAGGTGGCCGATCTTTCACGAAAGGAGCGGATCCCAAAGAGGAACTCGAAGAACACGAGGGCGAACACGAGGGAAAACACGAGAGAATCACTCAACCAACAAGAATAGATCACACATGCGCTAGATCGATGAACACAAAGGTAAGATACAAGATCCAAATCCAACAAAGGACGATACAAAGGTAACCGGTTCTTCTCCGTAAGGAGGTCTTGATGGGGGTCTTCTCCGTGAGGAGGTCTTGAATCCAAGGTGGATCTTCTCCGTAGAGGGGCCGCGGTCTCTCTCGTGGAGTAGATCTGTAATGGATGAGCAAAGCTCTATCTCACATATGAGCTAATCCTTTGCTAACCCTAACTAGGAGGAGGTGGGGGAGTATATATAGTCTAAGGGACGAAGGGGTACATGGGCCTCGGCCCAGATGCGCTGCACGCAGGCAGAGGGGGCCGGATGTCCGGGCGACGGGCCGGATGTCCGGGCCTTCGCGAGACGCCGGATGTCCGGGCTGGCAGGGTCCAGCTTCTGTGATGGAGCGCCGGATTTCCGGGAGCTGGGCCGGATGTCCGGCGGCTCGCGACGGGCCGGATGTCCGGGCTGACTTGGTTCAGCTTCGGGTGTCTTCTGTGATGGGCGCCGGATTTCCGGGGGTCGGGCCGGATGTCCGGGGCCTGTAGCAGCTGTCTCTTCTTCCTTCTCTGTCCTTTGCTTCCGCGCACGCTTGGCCTTGGTCCTTGGGTTCTCCATGGTCTCCTCGGGTGTACCTGAGTATGAACAAGGTCCGCGCTTGAAGTAGCATCCATGTCTTGCATGCAGAAAGGGAAGATTCGGAAAGGAGCGAGTTCACCTTAGGTCCAATGGCGTAGGCTCGAGTGTACATGGGGATGATCATCGGATGCTCCGCATCATATGTGGATTGTACAAATGTCCCATACACCTTGATAGAGGCAAAGGTGTCCCGTCTTTCGATGAGATGATGGATATCGCTTTGGTGGAAGTCGACTTTGACGATCCGACTACGAACGTGCGAGGACGTCGCGCCTTAGCAATCGCTAAACCAACTCCGAGAGGTTATCGACCACGCCGGAGCACGATCAACCTGACCACGAGGGTCTGTTTCCTGCGAGCAAACGAAGAACAAGCAAGAAACTGAGATTGCAATCTGGATATTGCGAATATAAGATGAAAGCTTTATTGATCAAGGTGGAGTTCTGTGACGCCTTTGTCTGGTCGCTGAACACAAACGAAGTACGCGAAGTTGCAGCTATGGCGAACTTTTAATCTAAACAAAACCCAAAGTCTAAACGACGCCCTAAGGGCTGTATATATGGAGGAAGAGGGGGGGGGGGAATTTCGTGGCCCTTGAGGAAGGGGTCCGAAACCAACCCTATCTCTTGTTTCCCCACACATACGGACTCTAAAAACAGCCTATACTGATGTATTTCGAAATTACATGGGCCTGGCCCAATAATAAGGTGACGCAACACCTAGAATAGCCTCTGGACGAAAGTTATGAAGTAGCATCTTGTATATTTCGTCCAAGGTTTCATGCACGCATTATGGTGGCTTCAACGTCTTGAAATCATCACTTGTAACTCCGTTCTTGTTCCCCATGCGCATGCCATCATCTCCATGCTTGTTCTTGCTCCAATGTTCATCCTTCTCAAAGCTAGGCCCTTCATTTGTAAGCAAAACAAATGTATCCAATTTAGGCAGCATCATATTCTCATGAATATTAGAATCATTACCAAGAAACGAAAGTACCTGGTAATTTAATTGGCGTGCGCGAGCTCTAGTAATTGGTCCAGTATGTATAGCAGCAGGGGCTGTGGGTGTAACAATGGTATTGATGTCCTCATCATCCTCCCCTTCTTGAAATGAAGTCGTCCTCGACGGAAGCTCATCTTCCTCACCCAAATAAGGCTTCAAATCTGCAATGTTAAAAGTGGGACTACCCCAAAATCTGCAGGCAGCTCAAGTTTATATGCATTATCATTTATTTTCTCTAACACCTTAAAAGGACCATCAGCACGTGGCATTAGCTTTGATTTGCGCAAATCAGGAAATCTATCCTTACGCAAATGTAACCAAACAAGATCTCCAGGTGCAAACACAACATGTTTTCTACCCTTATCTCCAGCAAGTTTATATTTAGCATTCATACGCTCAATGTTTGCCTTAGTTAACTCATGCATTTTTAAGATCAATTCAGCACGTTGTTTAGCATCAAAATTAACCTTCTCCGAAGATGGAAGAGGCAACAAATCAATAGGTGCACGAGGTAGGAAACCATACACAATTTCAAAAGGGCACATCTTAGTAGTAGAATGCAATGAACGATTATAAGCAAACTCAATATGAGGCAAGCATTCTTCCCACATTTTCTTATTATTCTTCAAAACAGCCCTAAGCATAGTAGACAATGTTCTATTGACTACTTCAGTTTGTCCATCAGTTTGGGGGTGACAAGTAGTACTAAAAAGCAGTTTAGTCCCCAACTTAGCCCATAAACATCTCCAAAAGTGGCTAAGAAATTTAGTATCACGATCGGAAACAATAGTATTTGGCACACCATGCAAGCGAATAATTTCACGAAAGAACAAATCAGCAACATTAACAGCATCATCGCTTTTATGACATGGTATAAAGTGTGCCATTTTCGAGAATCTATCCACGACAACAACTATGCTATCCCTCCCCTTCTTTGTTCGAGGTAAACCTAAAACAAAATCCATAGATATATCCTCCCAAGGAACACTAGGTACAGGCAAAGGCATATATAAACCATGAGGATTGAGTCGTGACTTAGCTTTTTGACATGTAGTGCAGCGAGCAACAAAACGCTCAACATCCCGTCTCATCCTTGGCCAAAAGAAATGTGTAGCAAGTACGTCCTCTGTCTTCTTCACGCCAAAGTGTCCCATTAATCCTCCGCCATGCGCCTCCTGCAACAACAAAAGACGAAGAGAGCTAGCTGGAATGCATAGCTTGTTAGCGCGGAACACAAATCCATCATTAACGACAAACTTGTTCCAGGTTCTTCCTTCTTTACAATTCTGCAATACATCTTTAAAATCAGCATCATGCACATATTGATCTTTGATGGTCTCCAAACCAAATATTTTGAAGTCAAGTTGTGAAAGCATAGTATAGCGACGAGACAATGCATCAGCAATAACATTTTCTTTACCCTTCTTGTGTTTAATGACATAAGGGAAAGTTTCAATGAATTCAACCCATTTAGCATGTCTACGATTCAGTTTAGCTTGACTTTTAATATGTTTCAAAGATTCATGATCAGAATGTATAACAAATTCTTTGGGCCATAAATAATGTTGCCATGTTTCTAAAGTCCGAACAAGAGCATATAGTTCTTTATCATAAGTAGAATAATTCAGACTAGGCCCACTCAATTTTTCAGAAAAGTATGCAACAGGTTTGCCATCTTGTAATAACACACCTCCTAATCCAATGCCACTAGCATCACATTCAAGCTCAAAAGTCTTATTAAAATCAGGAAGTTGGAGTAAAGGAGCATGTGTCAACTTATCTTTCAATACCGTGAAGGCTTCTTCCTGTGCGGTACCCCAAACAAAAGGCACATCCTTCTTTGTAAGCTCGTTGAGAGGTGCAGCAATGGTGCTAAAATCTCTCACAAAACGCCTATAGAAACCAGCGAGTCCAAGAAAACTCCGCACTTGTGTGACCGTTTTGGGCTGCGGCCAACTCTCAATAGCTTCAATCTTGGCTTTATCAACTTCAATTCCCTGTGGAGTAACAACATAGCCAAGAAAAGATACTCGGTCGGTGCAAAAGGTGCACTTCCCAAGGTTACCAAACAAACGTGCATCACGTAGAGCAATAAAAACAACACGTAAATGTTCCAAATGTTCTTCCAAAGATTTGCTATAAATCAGTATATCATCAAAATAGACTACCACAAATCGTCCAATGAAAGCACGTAAAACTTCGTTCATTAGTCTCATGAAAGTACTAGGTGCATTAGTTAACCCAAAAGGCATGACTAACCACTCATATAAACCAAACTTAGTTTTAAAGGCAGTTTTCCATTCATCTCCCAATTTCATACGAATTTGATGGTATCCACTACGCAAATCAACTTTGGAGAATATTGTAGAGCCACTCAATTCATCAAGCATATCATCTAGCCTAGGAATAGGATGACGATAACGAATAGTAATATTATTAATGCCTCTACAATCAACACACATACGCGACGTACCATCCTTTTTAGGCACGAGTATAATAGGAACAGCACAAGGACTAAGAGATTCGCGTATATAACCTTTGTCAAGCAGCTCCTGTACTTGACGCATAATCTCCTTCGTCTCCTCTGGATTGGTACGGTATGGTGCACGGTTGGGTAGCGATGCACCGGGAATTAAGTCAATTTGATGCTCAATCCCTCGAATAGGTGGTAATCCCGGTGGCACGTCTTGTGGGAAGACGTCAGCGAACTCCTGCAAAATGTTAGTGACAGCAGGGGGCAAAGAGGAAGGCACGTCCTCGAATGAAAATAATGCCTCTTTGCACACAAAAGCATAGCAAACAGATTTGTGGAAATCTAGTTCATCAATATCAGATTTTGTGGCAAGTAAACATGCACTTTTCAATTTAATTTCAGAAACAACACTAGATAGTTTATTATTAGGTTTCATTTGTTGCTCAAATTCCTTTGCCACAATCTGATTTTCACTCTTATTTTTCTCCTGTTTTGCTTTATTAGCTCTATTAATGTCATCTTTCAAAATGGAATCAGGAGTCATAGGAAGCAAAGTAATATTTTTATCCTTATGAACAAGAGTATACTGATTGTTTCTACCATGGTGTACAGAATTTTTATCAAATTGCCATGGTCTACCTAGTAATAAGGAACATGCTTGCATGGGTACCACATCACAATCAACATAATCAGCATATGTAGAGATACTAAAATGCACACGAACGGTACGTGTTACCTTAACCTTGTCGCTGTTGTTGAACCATTGGATGTAGTAAGGATGTGGATGTGGTCTTGTGGTGAGAGATAGCTTCTCCACCATCTCCATGCTAGCCAAGTTGTTACAGCTCCCTCCATCGATGATGACGCGAACAGAACGTTCCTTCACAACTCCCTTTGTATGGAACAAATTATGCCTCTGATTTTGCTCTGCTTGTGTGACCTGCACACTCAAAACACGTTGAGCAACTAAACATTCATACCTGTCAGCGTCTTCAGGAGCCATGTATTGCGTCTCATTTTCAGAATCATCTCCACCATGTTCTTCACGTGTAATAAGAGCCAAAGTCTCCTCATCATAGTCACTAGCGGACTCATACCCACCATCCTCAGTAGCAATCATGACACGCTGAGATTTGCATTCTCTCGCAAAATGTCCTCTTCCCTTACAACGACGACAAATAATATCACTTGTGTGCCCTGTCGATGCCATGGAAGAAGAAGAGCTCTGCGCAGGCCCGACAGGCGTGCTCTTGGCAGAGAGTGGTGGTTGTGCCTGCTTTCTTGTATCACGGCTGGAGGTGGCACCTGATGGAGGTGATGGTGAAGTGGAAGTAGAAGATGCACGCGGTGTCCATGATGAAGGTCGACCTGCAGAAAAGTTAGTTCGCGCCAATGGCTGTTGATCCTGCACTTCACGTTCAGCTTTACAAGCAAGATGGAATAAACGAGTGATATTATTATAATCCTTATACTCTAGAATGGTCTGAATCTCTTTATTTAATCCACCCATAAAACGTGCAAGCATAGCTTCATTCTCCTCAACAATACCACATCTAATCATGCCAGTTTGTAATTCCTGATAATATTCTTCTACAGAATTTTTCCCTTGTCTTAAACGCTGCAATTTTTGAAGTAATTCACGTTGATAATATGGTGGAACCCAACGAGTACGCATAGCAGTTTTCAAAGCAGCCCAAGTAGTTGGAACAGGATATAATCTACAATGTTCAGACCACCAAACACAGGCAAAGCTAGTGAAAGCACAAACAGCAGCAGGAACACGTCTCTCCTCAGGATATTGTAAACATGTAAATCGTTGTTCAGTTTCTAACTCCCAAGTAAGATATATATCAGGAACATATCTACCCTCAAATGGTGGAATATTCAATTTCAGTTTAGGGAGATGGTCATGATCTCGTACCTGAGGTGGTGGTGCCGGCCTACCGTTGCGAATATATACCTGAGGTCGACCTGCTGGTGGTGGTGCTGGTGGCTGCACGTAGTTCTGATTTTGATCAACCTCATCCTCATAATCGCCCGCATAATCGTCATCCTCCTCAGCCGCCGCAGGAGCAGGAGCCAAAGAAGCATCAACAGTAGGTGCAGCAGCACCCGAATTTTGACCAATCTCAATTGGAACGCGCTGTGCCCGTCCCACTTGATTTGGAAGGCGGCGTTGGAGATGTGGTTGTTGTTGTTGTAGAGGTGCGACATGTGCAGCCGGTGGTGGTTGGGGAAGACGCTTGAGTAATTCAGTAAACTTGTTATCCAGCTTTGTCTCAAACGACTTCTCCACGGCATCTATCTTCTCCATAGCCTCTTCAAATCTGTTTAGCACATCTCCCACCTGGCCACTCATCATTTGCTGAAATTTATCATGCAACTCCTTGTTCGTCATGTTCTCCCAATCAGTCTCATCGGTTTGTGAACCTGCCATGGTTAGCAGCAAAAGAAACACAAAAGAATATGATCCGGCAGACTACTAGAAGTGGTGGTGATGGTGGTGTGTCACAAAACCTTCAAGTGAATCTCAAATTCTTACCAGTTCTTACCCAGCAGCAGGTGGTGAACGGCAACCGTTGTAGTCAAAAACTCTCAAAGCTTGGATATAGCGATTACCAGGAAGAGTCAAACGCACGATGTAGACTTATGTGGAGCTGGGAAGGCTTATAATATGGTAGCAAAATGGTAAGCAATAATCAATTCAGAGATGCAAAGTTGAATAAACGCTCAACGACGGTACTGTGCTGGTCCTAGGCTAGACCGTGCTAGAGACGCGAGCCTAGAACACTAACAAAATCACGGCGCTGCACGTAAACAAGGGAAAAGCACACTCTGGAATTTTTTTTTTCGCTCTTTTTTTTTTGCGCTCCTCTTTTTTTTTGCGAAAAATCACTATAATGGCGAGTGTCTCAAAACTCTTCCCAGGTCAAACTGACAGGATGGGCACAAAATTTTTTGACTATTTTTTTTCGGAAATCAGGGCAGCGACGACGAAAAAGTGCGACAAAAAATCACTATGATGGCGAGTGTCTCAAAACACTACCCGGGGCCTAAAAATAGGATAGGGAAAAAATATTTTTGGTTGCCGAAATTTTGGCCTAAAAACTGCCCGGGGGTCTCCAGACTTTTTTTTTCTTTTTTCCGAGACCTACTCAGGCAAGGAAACACGAAACGGAAAATATATGGATCTCTAAAACCAACCGAATATGAAAAGAACTCGGATTGGTGGTGGATATATGGCGGTAGGATATGGCAGCGGTGGTGGTATATGGTAGCGGTAGTGGTATATGGATACGGATCGGTGGTGGTATATGGATACGGATTGGTGGTGGTATATGGATACGGATTCAAAGCGGTGGCGGATAAGCAATGGTGGTAGATGGCAAGGCGATGATGATGGTGCGGCGGCGGCGTGACAACTTATGACCAGAACTCGAAACTCTAAAAGACTAGGCTCTAAGACCAGCAACTTGACACGACGATGCAACCGCAAATTCAACAAAGCAAAAACCCTAAAAAGATTATGCAAAGGCTCAGATTGGTTCGGATATGATGAACTAACCCTAATTTTTTTTGTGGCTTTTTCGTGGACTGTAGGTATGAAGAACAGACTCGATCTAAACTACGAAAAACTGTAAAATCTCACCGAGCAACCTGGAAATCTGATACCACTTGATAGAGGCAAAGGTGTCCCGTCTTTCGATGAGATGATGGATATCGCTTTGGTGGAAGTCGACTTTGACGATCCGACTACGAACGTGCGAGGACGTCGCGCCTTAGCAATCGCTAAACCAACTCCGAGAGGTTATCGACCACGCCGGAGCACGATCAACCTGACCACGAGGGTCTGTTTCCTGCGAGCAAACGAAGAACAAGCAAGAAACTGAGATTGCAATCTGGATATTGCGAATATAAGATGAAAGCTTTATTGATCAAGGTGGAGTTCTGTGACGCCTTTGTCTGGTCGCTGAACACAAACGAAGTACGCGAAGTTGCAGCTATGGCGAACTTTTAATCTAAACAAAACCCAAAGTCTAAACGACGCCCTAAGGGCTGTATATATGGAGGAAGAGGGGGGGGGGGAATTTCGTGGCCCTTGAGGAAGGGGTCCGAAACCAACCCTATCTCTTGTTTCCCCACACATACGGACTCTAAAAACAGCCTATACTGATGTATTTCGAAATTACATGGGCCTGGCCCAATAATAAGGTGACGCAACACCTAGAATAGCCTCTGGACGAAAGTTATGAAGTAGCATCTTGTATATTTCGTCCAAGGTTTCATGCACGCATTATGGTGGCTTCAACGTCTTGAAATCATCACTTGTAACTCCGTTCTTGTTCCCCATGCGCATGCCATCATCTCCATGCTTGTTCTTGCTCCAATGTTCATCCTTCTCAAAGCTAGGCCCTTCATTTGTAAGCAAAACAAATATATCCAATTTAGGCAGCATCATATTCTCATGAATATTAGAATCATTACCAAGAAACGAAAGTACCTGGTAATTTAATTGGCGTGCGCGAGCTCTAATAATTGGTCCAGTATGTATAGCAGCAGGGGCTGTGGGTGTAACAATGGTATTGATGTCCTCATCACACCTGCAATTAGACAAAACACAAAAGTGTGTGAAGTATTTTTGTTCTGGATAACATAAATAGATTATTGAATAGTTTGCACTAGAAATCACCTGACAAATATGCATGTATGCAATATTTTTGGTCGTATCCAAGGTAGTCATGTCCTCATCATCCTCCCCTTCTTGAAAACAAAGCCGTCCTCAGCGTTGCTTAATCTGAAATCTGGCTAACAAAAGAGACAAGGTGTACACGTTGTATATGTATATGTCATCCTTTTTACTGATCTTATTTGGTGCACATGTGACACAGTTATACAAGAGCACCCTTCAAAAGTCGTGAAATGTGAAGCCAATATATTATCACAATAAGTTAAAGGCATGAAAATATTGCAACTCCGTTTGCACATATAAGTGAAGCTCTTATTCATATCAAAAGATTGACAATGCTTATCATTAAACCATCCCAACATTGATGAACCATCACCAAGATTAGAGGTCATATCAAAATGATTAAACATTGGCACAATTATTTTCAAACTTATTTGATCCAAATCTGATTTATTCCCTGATTCACTTGATTCTTTTGCATCGATAGTTAATTCAATGGGTTCACTCAAAATTGTTTGATCACATGGCAAAGTCAAATCATCAACGTAGTCCTCTAAAGTAGCTGGTGTGATGAAAGTAGTGGGTAGCTCACCGCATGGTGCACCTAAATTGACAAGACATTCATCATACTCATGTGGAGGTGGAGGATTAGTACCTTTGTCATTACCTCTTATGGTCAACTCAGATGATGTAGGCACTCTCGATGATGATGTGTCACATGGTGGAGGTGATGTAGTCCTCACAACAACGGATGTGGTTGTCATAGTATGCCTAGTAGTTGAAGGGACAACCGAATCAACTCTTGGAATGTGCATCTCGCGCTTGTTCTCCTTGTGGGCAACACGTCGTTTTATTTCCTGTTCAGCTTTGCAAGCAAGATGAAACAAATGGTCCATAGGATAACACTCTTCATGAATTAGTATCTCCTGAATGTCACGATTTAATCCTCCCCAAAATCTATCCATAAAATCTTCTTCACTTTCTTCTAAAGAGGAATGCAGCAAGGTAGTTTGTAAAGTATCATAATATTTCGTTACGGTGTCACTACCTTGTTTTAAATGTTGCAACATTGTAATCATGTCACGAATATAATAAGCGGGAACGAATGTATGTCGCGTGGCAAGTTTCAAATCATCCCAAGTAGTAGGTATATCATTAGGGTGTAACCGACAATATTCACTCCACCAAACTACAGCATAACCAGTGAAAGAACCAACCGCAACCTTAAATTTTTTACGTACATCAAAATTATTGGAAGCAAATATATTATTTATGTCAAACTCCCATTCAATATATAAAGCAGGTCTAAAACGACCATTAAATGGTGGTATAGAAACATTAACCTGATCATGTGCATTTGGATGTTTGTGCACCTCTCGTGACGGTTGTGGTATTTGCATAGGTGATGGCACGTCTCCCATGATTGACAAACCCCATGAATTGACTCTAGATCCCGTCATGATTAGTAGAAACAAGAAACAAAATTCAAGAATAATGTTCCTATGAACTACTAGGATGTGGTGGTAAAGCGCTCACAGTAAAGCAAATATCAATATCTTACAAGTTCTTACCAAGCAGCAGGTGGTGACAGGCAACCATCTGTGTCAAATAACTCTGAAGATTGTGTAAAGCGATTGCCTGGGGAACGTACGTATACACGGTGCAGAAATATGTGGAGCTAGGTTGGCTATATATGGTAGCAAAATATTAGCAATAATCAATTCAGAGATGCAATGTTGAATAAACGCTCAACGACGGTACTGTGCTGGTCCTAGGCTAGACCGGACTAGAGACGCGAGCCTAGAACACTAATGAGGTCACGGCGTAGCACAACTAGCATCAATTAAGGATACTAAGTAGCTCTGGACAGCAAGATATAAGTGAAGATCACAACGGCAGTAAAGATAATGATGAAAAACAACTGCCAAGCAGGATATACAACAACTCTCTCTCCAACTTTCCTCTCGAAAATTTTGAGCCAATTTTCTGATAACTTATTTCAAAGAATGCTAGTAACTCAAGCTTTCCAATGCAAAAAGAATCACTCAATTCCGAATTGATATGAGGAGTCAAAGAATTCTAAAACTGGCCTGAAAAACTGGAATAAGCTGTGTCCGCGAACTTCGGAGGGAAAAAAGACCTATTTAGAAGACGATTTTGAGGTGTCAAATATTGAACTAGCCTCTGAAACTATTTAGATGCGGCTCGTCACTAGCTTTCATTTGAGTACTCGCGGAGCCAAAACGGATTTCGTATGAGGAAGTTATGCCTGTTTTACTGAACAGTGCACAAAACATATTCCAATCCGAATTCAACTACGAGATTGAGTCTAGATAGATCCGAATTTGTTTTTTTTCTTCTCTCTTTTTTTCCTCACACTTTTTTTTTCTTTTTCTTTCTCTCTTTTTTTCTCTGACTTTTTTTTCTTTTTTTTCT
Organism: Aegilops tauschii subsp. strangulata; assembly: GCF_002575655.3. Classification (NCBI taxonomy): domain Eukaryota; kingdom Viridiplantae; phylum Streptophyta; class Magnoliopsida; order Poales; family Poaceae; genus Aegilops; species Aegilops tauschii. The sequence goes on along the minus strand of NC_053038.3, from coordinate 200,524,369 downwards.
CTCTCTTTTTCTCTGTCTTTTTTTCTCTCCCTCTTTCCAAGACAAACTAGATAAGATGCAGATTGGATCAAGCAAAGATGCGAACGACCTCAACTATGATTGTGACAATGAACTATGGGTAGCACGTGGAGGAAATTGATGGATGGTGTGGTGGACAGCGGAAGGGATAACGATGCAGCGGCGACGTGACTAATGTGAACAGAACTCGAAACTCTAAATGAGCTAGACACTAAGACCAGCAACTCGACACGACGATGCAACCGATAATTCCATAATGCAAACAATGAAAAGAAAAATTGCAAAGGCTCAGACTAGCTTGGATAAAAGGATGAATAGATCTAACTTGATAGAGGCAAAGGTGTCCCGATCTTTCGATGAGATGATAACTATCGATTTGGTGGAGACGACTTTGACGATCCGACTACAAACGTGCACGACGTTGCGCCTTATCAATCGCTAAACCAATCTCCTGAGGTTACTGACGATGCCGGAAGCACGATCAGCCTGACCACGAAGGTCTATTCCTGCAAGCAATCGAAGAACGAGCAAGAATATGATAATGCAATCTGAATATTGCGAATATATATGAAGTATTGATAGTGGTGGGAATCCGTAAGCGGTCTTGGTCTGGTCGTTGGACACAAACGAAGTACACGAAGTTGCAATGGCTAACTTTTAACTAAACAAATTCCAAGGAAAAAGCTACTAGATGGATCTACTTATATAGGAGCAAGGGGTGGCGGCCAAGGAGGTGGGAGGACGTCCCAAGGCAGCCTAAAACCAACCCTAGGTCGTACAAGGCTCATGGGCCCAAGTGGAGGTGATGCAACACCTTTGGACTTGTAGTTTGACTCGGATTCTGGTGCAACGTCAGATTGTTTCGACCATAACTCAATGCTCCGGACGAATTTAAAGGTGAATCCAATTGGGTTGGAAAGAGCACGAAATCTAGTTTCCAACAAAAAAAGAATCACCCAATTCGGAGTCCGTATGAAAAAGTTGTTGGCGTTTTGAGTCAGGTATGTCTGTGCAGTCCGAATCTGAATCCAGAACGTGAGAGACTTGGACTCTATCTTTTCTTGGCCCAAAAGTGACGTGAGAGGACTTTTTGAACAGAACCTAAACTTCTCCTTTTGCCTTCTCTTCATATGTGGATTGTACAAATGTCCCATACACCTGCAATTAGACAAAACACAAAAGTGTGTGAAGTATTTTTGTTCTGGATAACATAAATAGGTTATTGAAAAGTTTGCACTAGAAATCACCTGACAAATATGCATGTATGCAATATTTTTGGTCGTATCCAAGGTAGTCATGTCCTCATCATCCTCCCCTTCTTGAAAACAAAGCCGTCCTCGGCCTTGCTTAATCTGAAATGTGGCTAACAAAAGAGACAAGGTGTACATGTTGTATATGTATATGTCATCCATTTTTACTTCCCGTGGATTTTGCACATATGACACATGTATACATGAGTAACTTTCATAGTTAATAAAATATAAAGCCAAAATATTATCACAAGAAGTAGAAGGCATGAAAGTATTGCAACTCAGTTTGCACATATAAGTGAAGCTCTTATTCATATGAAAAGATTGACAATATTCATCATTAAACCATCCCAACATTGATGAACCATCACCAAGATTAGAGGTCATATCAAAATGATTAAACATTGGCACAATTATTTTCAAACATATTTGATCCAAATCTGATTTATTCCCTGATTCACTTGATTCTTTTGCATCGATAGTTAATTCAATGGGCTCACTCAAAATTGTTTGATCACATGGCAAAGTCAAATCATCAACATAGTCCTCTAAGGTAGCTGGTGTGATCAAAGTAGTGGGTAGCTCACCGCATGGTGCACTTAAATTGACAAGACATTCATCATACTCATGTGGAAGTGGAAGATTAGTACCTTTGTCATTACCTCTTATGATCAACTCAGATGAGGTAGGCACTCTCGGTGATGATGTGTCACATGGTGGAGGTGATGTAGTCCTCACAACAACGGATGTGGTTGTCATAGTATGCTTAGTAGTTGAAGGGACAACCGTATCAACTCTTGGAATGTGCATCTCGCGCTTGTTCTCCTTGTGCGCAACACGTCGTTTTATTTCCTGTTCAGCTTTGCAAGCAAGATGAAACAAATGGTCCATAGGATAACACTCTTCATGTATTAGTATCTCCTGAATGTCACGATTTAATCCTCCCCAAAATCTATCCATAAAATCTTCTTCACTTTCTTCTAAAGAGGAATGCAGCAAGGTAGTTTGTAAAGTATCATAATATTTCGTTACGGTGTCACTACCTTGTTTTAAATGTTGCAACTTTGTAATCATGTCACGAGTATAATAAGCGGGAACGAATGTATGTCGCATGGCAAGTTTCAAATCATCCCAAGTAGTAGGTATATCATTAGGGTGTAACCGACAATATTCACTCCACCAAACTACAGCATAACCAGTGAAAGAACCAACCGCAACCTTAACTTTTTTACGTACATCAAAATTATTGGAAGCAAATATATTATTTAGGTCAAACTCCCATTCAATATATAAAGCAGGTCTAAAACGGCCATTAAATGGGGGTATAGAAACATTAACCTGATCATGTGCATTTGGATGTTTGTGCACCTCTCGTGACGGTTGTGGTATTTGCATAGGTGATGGCACATCTCCCACGATCGACAAACCCCATGAATTGACTCTAGATCCTGTCATGATTAGTAGAAACAAGAAACAAAATTCAAGAATAATGTTCCTATGAACTACTAGGATGTGGTGGTAAATCGCTCACAGTAAAGCAAATATCAATATCTTACAAGTTCTTACCAAGCAGCAGGTGGTGACAGGCAACCAGCGGTGTCAAATATCTCCAAAGATTGAGTAAAGCGATTGCCAGGGGAACGTACGTATACACGGTGTAGAAATATGTGGAGCTAGGTTGGCTATATATGGTAGCAAAATATTAGCAATAATCAATTCAGAGATGCAATGTTGAATAAACGCTCAACGACGGTACTGTGCTGGTCCTAGGCTAGACCGGACTAGAGACGCGAGCCTAGAACACTAATGAGGTCACGGCGTAGCACAACTAGCATCAATGAAGGATACTAAGTAGCTCTGGACAGCAAGATATAAGTGAAGATCACAACGGCAGTAAAGATAATGATGAAAAACAACTGCCAAGCAGGATATACAACAACTCTCTCCAACTTTCCTCTTGAAAAGTTTGTGCCAATTTTCTGATAATTTTTTTCAAAGAATGCTACTAACTCAAGCTTTCCAATGCAAAAAGAATCACTCAATTCCGAGTTGATATGAGGAGTGAAAGAATTCTGAAACTGGCTTGAAAAACTGGAATAAGCTGTGTCCGCGAATTTCGGAGGGCAAAAAGACCTATTTAGAAGACGATTTTGAGGTGTCAAATATTGAACAAGTCTCTGCAACTATTTAGATGCGGCTCGTCGCTAGCTTTCATTTGAGTACTCGCGGAGTCAAAACGGACTTCGTATGAGGAAGGTATGCCTGTTTTACTAAACAGTGCACAAAACAGATTCCAATCCGAATTCAACTACGAGATTGAGTCTAGATAGATCCGAATTTTGTATTTTTTCTTCTCTTTTTTTTCCTCACACTTTTTTTCTTTCTCTTTTTTTCTGACTTCTTTTTCTTTTTTTTCTCTCTTTTTTTTCTCTATCTTTTTTTTCTCTCCCTCTTTCCAAGACAAACTAGATAAGATGCATATTGGATCAAGCGAAGATGTGAACGACCTCAACTATGATTGTGACAATGAACTATGGGTAGCACATGGTGGAATTTGATGGATGGTGTGGTGGACAGCAGAAGGGATAACGATGCAGCGGCGACGTGACTAATGTGAACAGAACTCGAAACTCTAAACGAACTAGACCCTAAGACCAGCAACTCGACACGACGATGCAACTGATAATTCAATAATGCAAACAATGAATAGAAAATTGCAAAGGCTCAGACTGACTTGGACAAAAGGATGAATAGATCTAACTTTTTTGTGGCTTTTTCTTGGACAATAGGTAAGAAAATAAATCTAATCTAGGGGAAACTGGAAATTCTCACCGAGCAACCTGAAAACTGATACCACTTGATAGAGGCAAAGGTGTCCCGATCTTTCGATGAGATGATAACTATCGATTTGGTGGAGACGACTTTGACGATCCGACTACAAACGTGCACGACGTTGCGCCTTATCAATCGCTAAACCAATCTCCTGAGGTTACTGACGATGCCGGAAGCACGATCAGCCTGACCACGAAGGTCTATTCCTGCAAGCAATCGAAGAACGAGCAAGAATATGATAATGCAATCTGAATATTGCGAATATATATGAAGTATTGATAGTGGTGGGAATCCGTAAGCGGTCTTGGTCTGGTCGTTGGACACAAACAAAGTACACGAAGTTGCAATGGCTAACTTTTAACTAAACAAATTCCAAGGAAAAAGCTACTAGATGGATCTACTTATATAGGAGCAAGGGGTGTCGGCCAAGGAGGTGGGAGGACGTCCCAAGGCAGCCTAAAACCAACCCTAGGTCGTACAAGGCTCATGGGCCCAAGTGGAGGTGATGCAACACCTTTGGACTTGTAGTTTGACTCGGATTCTGGTGCAACGTCAGATTGTTTCGACCATAACTCAATGCTCCGGACGAATTTAAAGGTGAATCCAATTGGGTTGGAAAGAGCACGAAATCTAGTTTCCAACAAAAAAAGAATCACCCAATTCGGAGTCCGTATGAAAAAGTTGTTGGCGTTTTGAGTCAGGTATGTCTGTGCAGTCCGAATCTGAATCCAGAACGTGAGAGACTTGGACTCTATCTTCTCTTGGCCCAAAAGTGACGTGAGAGGACTTTTTGAACAGAACCTAAACTTCTCCTTTTGCCTTATCTTCATATGTGGATTGTACAAATGTTCCATACACCTGCAATTAGACAAAACACAAAAGTGTGTGAAGTATTTTTGTTCTGGATAACATAAATAGATTATTGAATAGTTTGCACTAGAAATCACCTGACAAATATGCATGTATGCAATATTTTTGGTCGTATCCAAGGTAGTCATGTCCTCATCATAACTTTTTTGTGGCTTTTTCTTGGACAATAGGTAAGAAAATAAATCTAATCTAGGGGAAACTGGAAATTCTCACCGAGCAACCTAAAAACTGATACCACTTGATAGAGGCGAGGGTGTCCCGATCTTTCGGTGAGATGATAACTATCGATTTGGTGGAGTCGACTTTGACGATCCGACTACAAACGTGCACGACGTTGCGCCTTAGCAATCGCTAAACCAACTCCGAGAGGTTATTGACCACGCCGGAGCACATTCAACCTGACCACGAAGGTCTATTCCTACAAGCAATCGAAGAACTAGCAAGAATATGATACAGCATTCTGAATATTGCGAATATGGATGAAGTATTGATAAAAGGTAGGGATCCGTAAGCGGTCTTGGTCTGGTCGTTGGACACAAATGAAGTACACGAAGTTACAATGGCTAACTTTTAACTAAACAAATTCCCAGGAAAAAGCTACTAGATGGATCTACTTATATAGGAGCAAGGGGTGGCGGCCAAGGAGGTGGGAGGACGTCCCAAGGCAGCCTAAAACCAATCCTAGGTCGTAAAGGCTCATGGGCCCAAGTGGAGGTGATGCAACACCTTTGGACTTGTAGTTTGACTCGGATTCTGCCGCAGCGTCAGATTGTTTCGTCCATATCTCAACGCTCCGGACGAATTTAAAGGTGAATCCAATTGGGTTGGAAAGTGGACGAAATCTACTTTCCAACAAAAAAATCACCCAATTCGGAGTCCGTATGAAAAAGTTGTTGGCGTTTTGAGTCAGGTATGTCTGTGCAGACCGAATCTGAATCCAGAACGTGATAGACTTGGACTCTATCTTCTCTTGGCCCAAAAGTGACGTTAGAGAAGTTTTTGAACAGAACCTAAACTTCTCCTTTTGCCTTATCTTCATATGTGGATTGTACAAATGTCCCATACACCCGCAATTAGACAAAACACAAAAGTGTGTGAAGTATTTTTGTTCTGGTAACATAAATAGATTATTGAATAGTTTGCACTAGAAATCACCTGACAAATATGCATGTATGCAATATTTTTGGTCGTATCCAAGGTAGTCATGTCCTCATCAGTATTGCCTCACCGTGCCCTGGTTAAAAGCTGAGAAGGTTTGATTTATGTCGTCATGCACGCCCTTCATAAATCGAACCATCACCGACGAAGTTCCATGCTTTCGAGAGGAAATAACCAAGATTGAAGGGGAATCCAAATTTCCGTCCTAGTTTGTCATTCAGTTTTCTTCCAGCGATCAACATACCGCCTCAAATGCAATGTGTTCAAATTTGACATTTTTTCCGGGCTCATTTACCATATTTAGGGGATTATTTGCATTTTCTAGGCATTAATACACATAATTCAAATTCGAACAATCGGCGCATGAAAAGGTGCACAAGAACGGCCTGGAAAACCATGCTCGTGCTATTTAGTACATTCCCATGCCTTTTACAAGGAATGGGCAGATATTTCAAGGAAATTTGTGGCAGAAGTCAACCATAAATGCGTCGTTTACTGGGTTAACAACTATACAAAAATGAAATACATGCTTGGAAAACATGACGCCTGGCGTGGTGCCATGGTATGGCCTCACCGTGCCCTGGTAAAAATTTGAGAATGTTTTCCTTATGTCGTCATGCACGCCTTTCATAAATCGAACCATCACCGAGGAAGTTTCATGGTTTCGAGGGCGAAATCACCTAGATTGAAGGGGGATCCAAATTTCCTTTGTCCTTTGTCCATTAGTTTTTTTCTACGATGAAGATACACCCTGCAAATCACCATGTTCAAACTTGGCACTTTTCCGAGTTCGTTTACCATATTTAGGGGATTATGTGCATTTTATAGGCATTAATGCACATAATTCAAGTTCAAACAATCGGTGCATGAAAGGGTGCACAAGAACAGCCTGGAAAACCATGCTCGTGCCATTTAGTAAATTCTCATGCCTTTTACAAGGAATGGACAGATATTTCGATGAAATGTGTGGCAATAGTCAACCACAAACGTTTGTTTATTGGGTTTTCAACTATAGAAAAAATGAAATAAATGCTTGAAAAACATGACGCCTGGCATGGTGCCATGGTATGACCTCACCATGCCCTAGTAAAAATTTGAGAAGGTTTGGCTTATGTCGTCATGCACGCCCTTCATTAATCGAACCATCACCGAGGAAGTTCCATGCTTTCGAGAGGGAAATCACCAAGATTGAAGGGGAATCCAAATTTTCTTCGTTCTTTGCCCTTTAGTTTTTTTCTACGACGAACATACACCCTGCAAATCGCTGTGCTCAAATTTGGTATCTTTCAGGGCTCATTCACCATATTTAGGGGATTATGTGCATTTTCTAGGCATTTAGCGCATATAAATCCAATCAAACTACAGCTGCACGGGTGTGATGTGAGGGACGTGGATTGCCGTTCGACCACGGTGCATCCTACGGTGCACACGCGCGATCCGCGTGGCTGGGGTTCTGGCCAATCATAATGCAACACACAATAGGCTCAGCGCACTGATACGTCCATTTTGTATCATGTTTTCCTATTGTCATTTATAATTTTTTTTATCCATAATAATGCTTTTTGGAGCAATTCTAATTCCTTTTCTCTCATAATATGCAAGGTACACACAAAGAGAGAGAATTCCCGCAGCTGGAAATCTGGACCTGGAAAAGCTACGTCAGGCTACCTATTCTACACAACTCCAAACAAGCTGAAACTTCACGGAGAATTTTTTTGGAATATGTGATGAATATTGGAGCAAATAAGTACCAGAGGGGGCCCACCAGGTGGGCACAACCCACCTGGGCGCGCCAGGGAGCCGAGGCGCGCCCTGGTGGGTTGTGCTCACCCAGGCCCACCTCCGGTGCCCATCGTCAGGTATATAGGTCATTTTGACCTAAAAAGGGAGGACTTTCGGGACGGAGCGCGCCGTCTCGAGGTGGAACTTGGACAAGAGCACTTTTGCCCTCCGGCGGAGCGATTCCGCCGGGGGAACTTCCCTCCGGAGGGGGAAATCATCGTCATCGTCATCACCAACATCTCTCCCATCTTGGGGAGGACTATCTTCATCAACATCTTAAACAACACCATCTCATCTCAAACCCTAGTTCATCTCTTGTGTTCAATCTTGTTACCGGAACTATAGATTGGTGCTTGTGTGTGACTAGTAGTGTTGATTACATCTTGTAGTTGATTACTATATGGTTTATTTGGTGGAAGATTATATGTTCAGATCCAATATACTATTTAATACCCCTCTGATCTTCAGCATGATTATCATTTGTGAGTAATTACTTTTGATCTTGAGGTCACGGGAGAAATCATGTTGCAAGTAATCATGTGAACTTGATATGTGTTCGATATTTTGATAGTATGTATGTTGTGATTCCCTTAGTGGTGTCATGTGAACGTCGACTACATGACACTTCACCATATTTGGTCCTAAGGGAATGCATTATGGAGTAGTAAGTAGATGATGGGTTGCGAGAGTGACAGAAGCTTAAACCCCAGTTTATGCGCTATTTCGTAAGGGACCGATTGGATCCAAAAGTTTAATGCTATGGTTAGAATTTATTCTTAATACTTTTCTCGTAGTTGCGGATGCTTGCGAGAGGGTTAATCATAAGTAGGAGGCTTGTTCAAGTAAGAACAACACCTAAGCACCGGTCCACCCACACATGAAATTTTCAAAGTAGCGAACACAAATCGAACCAACATGGTGAAAGTGACTAGATGAAATTCCCGTGTACCCTCAAGAATGCTTTGCTTACTATAAGAAACCGTTTTGGCCTGTTCTTTGCCTCAAAAGATTGGCTACCTTTCTGCACTTTTGTTACTACTATCGTTACTACTCATTACAAATTATCTTGCTATCAAACTACTCTGCTACTTACAATTTCAGCACTTGCAGACAGTACCTTGCTGAAAACCACTTGTCATTTCCTTCTGCTCCTCGTTGGGTTCGACACTATTACTTATCGAAAAGAGCTACTTTTGATCCCCTATACTTGTGGGTCATCAAGGCTATTTTCTGGCGTCGTTGCCGGGGAGTGAAGCGCCTTTGGTAAGTGGAATTTGGTAAGGGAACATTTATATAGTGTGCTGAAATTTATTGTCATTTTTCACTATGGAAAACAATCCTTTGAGGAGTTTGTTCGGGGTGTCTTCACCTCGACCGGAATCACAATTAGCTACCCTCAACCTACTGCACCTACTGAGAATATTGAATATGAAATTCCTTTGGGTATGATAGAACAACTGCTAGCTAATCCTTATGCAGGAGATGGAACCGAACATCGTGATATGCACTTGATATATGTGAAACAAATTTGTGGATTGTTTAAGCTTGCAGGTTTACCCGGAGATGAAGTTATGAAGAAGGCTTTCCTTTTATCTTTGAAAGGAAAAGCATTGGCATGGTATAGGCTATGCGATGATATTGGATCTTGGAATTGGAATCGATTGAAATTGGAGTTTCACCAAAAATTTATCCTATGCATCTAGTTCGCCGTGATCAGAATTATATATATAATTTTTGGCCTCTTGAAGGAGAAAGTATCGCTTTAGCTTGGGGGAGGCTTAAGTCAATGTTATATTCATGCCCCAACCATGAGCGCTCAAGAGAAATTATTATCCAGAACTTTTATGCTCGGCTTTGTCGTGTTGATCAATCCATGCTTGATACTTCTTGCACTGGTTCCTTTATGAAGAAGACTATTGAATCCAGGTGGGATCTTTTGGAAAGAATTAAACGCAACTCTAAAGATTGGGAACTCGACGAAGGTAAAGAGTCTGGTATTAAGCTTAAGTATGATTGTGTTAAATCCTTTATGAATACCGAAGCTTTTCAAATATGGACTTGACTCTGAGATAGTAGCCTCCTTTTGTGAATCATTTGCTACTCATGTTGATCTCCCTAAGGAGAAGTGGTTCAAATATCACCCACCTATTAAAGAAGAAATTAAATTACCGGTACCAATTAAAGAGGAAACCATAATTTATAATGTTGATCCAGTTGTTCCTACTGCTTATATTGAGAAACCACCTTTCCCAGTTAGGATAAAGGAACATGCTAAAGTTTCAACTGTGGTTAAGAAAAGTTATATTCGAACACCTAAACCTGATGAACAAATTAAAGTAGAACCTAGTGTTTCTATGATTAAGGATCTCCTGGAAGAAAACATAGATGGGCATGTTATTTACTTTTGTGAAGAAGCTGCTAGAATTGCCAAACCTGATAAAAATGATAATCATAGACCTGTTGTTGGCATGCCTGTTGTCTCAGTTAAAATAGGAGATCACTGCTATCATGGTCTATGTGACATAGGTGCTAGTGTGAGTCCTATTCCTTATTCCTTATACCAAGAAATTATGAATGACATAGCACCTGTAGAGATAGAAGACATAGATGTTACTATTAAACTTGCTAATAGAGACATTATATCACCAATTGGGATTGTTAGAGATGTTGAAGTCTTGTGTGGGAAAATAAAATACCCTACTGATTTTCTTGTTCTTGGTTCTCCACAAGATGACTTTTGTCCCATTATTTTTGGTACACCTTTCTTGAATACCGTTAATGCTAAAAATAGATTGTGAAAAACAAACTGTCGGTGTTAGCTTTGGTGATGAGTCACATGAATTTAATTTTTCCAAGTTTAGTAGAAAGCTTCAGGAAAAAGAATTGCCTAGTAAGGATGAAATAATTGGTCTTGCTTCTATTGCTGTGCCTCCTACTGATCCTTTAGAACAATACTTGCTAGCCAATGAAAATGATTTACATATGCATGAGAGAAATGAAATAGATAAGATTTTCTTTTAACAACGACCTCTGCTTAAACACAAGTTTCCCATTGAAACTCTAGGAGGTCCACCTCCACCTAAAGGTGATCCTGTGTTTGAATTAAAACAATTGCCAGACACTTTGAAATATGCTTATCTTGATGAAACGAAGATATATCTTGTTATTATTAGTGCTAACCTTTCAGAACATGAAGAAGAAAGATTATTGAAAGTTCTAAGGAAGCACCGAGCTGCTATTGGATATACTCTTGATGATTTAAAGGGCATTAGTCCCACTCTATGTCAGCACAAGATTAATATGGAACCTGATGCTAAACCCGTTGTTGATCACCAACGTCGGTTAAATCCATAGATGAAAGAAGTGGTAAGAACGGAAATATCAAAACTTCTGGAAGCAGGTATAATCTATCCTATAGCTGATAGTAGATAGGTAAGTCATGTTCATTGTGTTCCCAAGAAAGGAGGTATTACTATTGTTCCTAATGATAAGAATGAACTTATTCCACAAAGAATTGTTACAGGCTATAGAATGGTAATTGATTTCAGAAAATTAAATAAAGCAAGTAGAAAAGATCATTACCCTCTGCCTTTTATTGATCAAATGTTAGAAAGATTATCTAAGCACACACACTTTTGCTTCCTTGATGGATATTCTGTTTTTTCACAAATACTTGTTTCTCAACCTGATCAAGAAAAGACCACTTTCACTTGTCCCTTTGGAACTTATGCTTATAGGTGTATTCCTTTTGGTTTATGCAATGCACCTGCTACCTTTCAAAGATGTATGACTGCTATATTCTCTGACTTTTGTGAAAAGATTGTTGAGGTTTTCATGGATGACTTCTCTGTTTATGGGAAGTCTTTTGATGATTGCTTAAGCAATCTTGATCGAGTTTTGCAGAGATGTGAACAAACAAAATTTCTCTTGAATTGGGAGAAGTGCCACTTTATGGTTAATGAAGGTGTCGTCTTGGGCCATAAAATTTCTGAAAAAGGTATTGAGGTGGACAAAGCTAAGGTTGATTCAATTGAGAAAATGCCATGTCCTAAAGATATCAAAGGTATTCGTAGTTTCCTAGGTCATGCTAGTTTCTATAGGAGATTTACCAAAGACTTTTCTAAAATTTCTAGGACTCTTACAAACCTTTTGCAAAAGGATGTTCCTTTTGTTTTTGATGATGATTGTTTAGAAGCCTTTGAAACACTCAAGAAAGCCTTAATTTCTACACCTATTGTTCAACCACCTGATTGGAACTTGCCTTTTGAAATTATGTGTGATGCTAGTGATTATGCTATTGGTGCTGTTCTAGGACAAAGCGTTGATAAGAAACTGAATGTAATTCATTATGCTAGTAAAACTCTAGACAGTGCACAACGGAATTATGCTACTACTGAAAAAGAATTTCTAGAAGTGGTGTTTGCTTGTGATAAATTTAGGTCTTACATTGTTGACTCTAAAGTTATCATTCACACCGACCATGCTGCTATTAAATATCTTATGGAAAAGAAGGATGCTAAACCTAGACTTATTCGATGGGTTCTCTTGTTACAAGAATTTGATTTGCATATCACTGGTAGGAAAGGAGCTGAGAACCCCGTAGATGATAACTTGTCTAGGCTTGAAAATGTGCTTGATGACCCACTACCTATTGATGAGAGTTTTCCTGATGAGCAGATGGCTGCAATAAATGTTTCTAATAACAGTCCTTGGTATGCTGATTATGCTAATTACATTGTTGCTAAATATTTACCACCTAGGTTTACATATGATGAGGACATCAATACTATTGTTACACCCACAGCCCCTGCTGCTATACATACTGGACCAATTACTAGAGCTCGCGCACGCCAATTAAATTACCAGGTACTTTCGTTTCTTGGTAATGATTCTAATGTTCATGAGAATATGATGCTGCCTAAATTGGATACATTTGTTTTGCTTACAAATGAAGGGCCTAGCTTTGAGAAGGATGAACATTGGAGCAAGAACAAGCATGGAGATGATGGCATGCGCATGGGGGACAAGAACGGAGTTACAAGTGATGATTTCAGGACATTGAAGCCACCATAATGCGTGCATGAAGCCTTGGACGAAATATACAAGATGCTACTTCATAACTTTCGTCCAGAGGCTATTCTAGGTGCTGCGTCACCTTATTATTGGGCCAGGCCCATGTAATTTCGAAATACTTGAGTATAGGCTATTTTTAGAGTCCGTATGTGTGGGGAAACAAGAGATAGGGTTGGTTTCGGACCCCTTCCCCAAGGGCCACGAAAATCCCCCCTCTTCCTCCATATATACAGCCCTTAGGGCGTCGTTTAGATTAAAAGTTCGCCATAGCTGCAACTTCGCGTACTTCGTTTGTGTTCAACGACCAGGCAAAGGCGTCACAGAACCCCACCTTGATCAATAAAGCTTTCATCTTATATTCGCAATATCCAGATTGCAATCTCAGTTTCTTGCTTGTTCTTCGTTTGCTCGCAGGAAACAGACCCTCGTGGTCAGGTTGATCGTGCTCCGGCGTGGTCAATAACCTCTCGGAGTTGGTTTAGCGATTGCTAAGGCGCGACGTCATCGCACGTTCGTAGTCGGATCGTCAAAGTCGAGTTCCACCAAAGCGATATCCATCATCTCATCGAAAGACGGGACACCTTTGCCTCTATCAAGTGGTATCAGATTTCCAGGTTGCTCGGTGAGATTTTACAGTTTTTCGTAGTTTAGATCGAGTCTGTTCTTCATACCTACAGTCCACGAAAAAGCCACACACAAAAAATTAGGGTTAGTTCATCATATCCGAACCAATCTGAGGCTTTGCATAATCTTTTTAGGGTTTTTGCTTTGTTGAATTTGCGGTTGCATCGTCGTGTCAAGTTGCTGGTCTTAGAGTCTAGTCTTTTAGAGTTTCGAGTTCTGGTCATAAGTTGTCACGCCGCCGCCGCCGCACCATCATCATCGCCTTGCCATCTACCACCATTGCTTATCCGCCACCGCTTTGAATCCGTATCCATATACCACCACCAATCCGTATCCATATACCACCTCCGATCCGTATCCATATACCACCACCGCTACCATATACCACCACCACTGCCATATCCTACCACCATATATCCACAACCAATCCGAGTTCTTTTCATATTCGGTTTGTTTTAGAGATCCATCTATTTTCCGTTTCGTGTTTCCTTGCCTGAGTAGGTCTCGAAAAAAAACAGAGTCTGGAGACCCCCGGGCAGTTTTTAGGCCAAAATTTCGGCGACCAAAAATATTTTTCCCCTATCCTATTTTTAGGTCCCGGGGAGTGTTTTGAGACACTCGCCATCATAGTGATTTTTTCTCGCACTTTTTCGTCGTCGCTGCCCTGATTTCCGAAAAAAATAGTCAACAAAATTTTGTGCCTATCCTGCCAGTTTGACTTGGGAAGAGTTTTGAGACACTCACCATTATAGTGACCTGGGAAGAGTTGGATCCCCCTTCAATCTAGGCAAAGGTGTCCTGATGTTTCGATGAGATAGCAATCGTTTTCTGTGGGAGTCGACTTTGACGATCCGACTACGAACGTGCGAAGACGTTGCGCCTTAGCAATCGCTAAACCAACTTCCGAGGGGTTATTGACCACGCCGGAGCACGATCAACCTGACCACGAGGGTCTATTTCCCGCGAGCAAACGAAGAACAAGCAAGAAACTGAGATTGCAATCTGGATATTGCGAATAAAAGAGGAAAGCTTTATTAATGAAGGTGGGGTTCTGTGACGCCTTTGTCTGGTCGTTGAGCACAAACGAAGTACGCGAAGTTGCAGCTATGGTGAACTTTTAATCTAAACAAAACCCAAAGTCTAAACGATGCCCTAGGGGCTGTATATATGGAGGAAGAGGGGGAAATTTCGTGGCCCTTGGAGGAGGGGTCTGAAACCCACCCTAACTCTTGTTTCCCCACACATACGGACTCTAAAAACAACCTATATTGAAGTATTTCGAAATTACATGGGCCTGGCCCAAAACTAAGGTGACGCAGCACCTAGAATAGCCTCTGGACGAAAATTATGAAGTGGCATCTTGTATATTTCGTCCAAGGCTTCATGCACTCATTATGGTGGCTTCAAAGTCCTAAAATCATCACTTGAAACTCTGTTCTTGTCTCCCATGCGCATGCCATCAACTCCATGCTTGTTCTTGCTCCAATGTTCATCCTTCTCCAAGCTAGGCCCTTCATTTGTAAGCAAAACAAATGTATCCAATTTAGGCAGCATCATATTCTCATGAACATTAGAATCATTACCAAGAAACGAAAGTACCTGGTAATTTAATTGGCGTGCGCGAGCTCTAGTAATCGGTCTAGTATGTATAGTAGCAGGGGTTGTGGGTGTAACAATGGTATTGATGTCCTCATCAGCATGCCCCGATGGCAGCATGTGAGAAGTAGTTAGTGCGTATGTTGCCCGTAGTCTTAGAGCAAATTACGAGTAGTACTTTAAGTTTGTAGTATTAACGTACAATGTCGGTAAGAGCATCCTTTGAGGGCTTTGAGTGTTGATTAGCATGTGTGCCCGTGTGCGTTTTTTGCGTTAATCATTAGAAATCACAAAACACACGGTTTCTGTGGCGTACCCGTGTGCGCTTTTTTGCGTTAATGATTCATAAGTCAGTTACCTGTGTGATGTTTCCTAATAAAACAGGCGTACCATTGCCGAAAAAATTCAACTACACATGTACATATTTTTGGAGACGGGATCTGACAATTTTCTCTTTTCTCGCACACGAGTATTTTATGCGCTTCGTCTGCGTTGTGTGTTTCCCCCGCCCAAGTTTCAAGTTTCGCAGCGAATTTTCATTAGGCGCACGATTTCAAATTTATTCCACCAACCACATCCCCACCCATCAAATTTCCTCAGTATCTCTCCCCCCTCCCCCCCCCCCCGCCTCCCCCTACCGGCAGCTCAAACCGCCGCCGCCGCAACCACAGCTTCAACCACATCTACGTTCTGCTCGGATCCAGTCAGGTAACCCGCCGATCTCTATCACGGCCCCGGCCTGATTGCTTAAATGGCGCCTGCGAAACATCCTCATGCCTCCAAATCCCCACCACCCCTCCCTCCAGAGCATCACCACGCAAGCCCAACCAAATATCACGTGGAGGTCGAGGAGCTGATGGTGGTCCATGGCGCGATAGCCGCTGTGCGTGTTGACCCGGAGGAGCACCTCGCCTCCGCCGCCGCCGATATGGTGCAGGCTCTGGCCCAGATGAAGTGCCCCAGCGACTACCCCCGAGGACTTAACAGGTATGATCTGACCAGCTAAATCTTACCAATACCACTTGCAATGGCTATGTTTTGTACGGTTGATGTATTAAGCATGTCCGTGCCTTGTTTATTTCAGTACTGCACACTGTGTGATGTTCAAGTATTAACTGTCCAGCTCAATTTCACCAATACCAGCAACAAACTTACAATACATGACTCAGGATATCACTAGAGATGCTGCCCATTTGCTATTTTTGGTGGATGCAAACCCCGTTGTACTTAACATACCTGTCCATGTACTTACGCAGGGTCATAACGGCCGATGATGTTGTTTGCCATCGAGGTTAGCTGCATCCCATGTCTTACAGTATTTCACATCATTTGTGCGATTGCAGTTTAACTTCTACAATTTACTGGTTGCCCGTAGGTACACATGTCAGTGGCACTGATCCACACTTCGACCTGGAGGAACAGCTCGCCTCCACCATCGCTGACTTTGGGCGGTCTCTGGCCAAGATGAAGTGCCCCAGCAACTACCTCTCAGGACTTAGCAAGTATGTACTAACCACTTCAATCTTACCAATACCAGTTGCAATTAATGGCTATGTTTTGTATGGTCGATGTATTAAGCATGTTTGATGCGGAGCATCCTACGATCATCCCCATGGACATACCATCGTCTCATCAAGAGCCAAGAGGACCCATGACACGAGCACGAGCTAGACCTCTCGAGAACGAGGTGACTTCCTTCCTTAGTGATATCACATATGATCCACTCGAGACATGGCTACTACCGAAGTCTGATATGCTATGCATGATCAGGTGTCAAGAGGACTCTCCCGAAGATGCACGTGAAGACGGACAAGCTGCCAAGTCCATGGATGAAGAGAACCAACGGAAACGGTCAAGATCACCTTCCAGGCCCCGGACATCCGGCCAAGGCCCCGGACATCCGGCCCCTGGAGCGACCACATCAGCAGGAGCCCTGCCGCCCACGTCTACAGGGCCCGGACATCCGGCGTCCAGCCCGGACATCCGGCCAGAAGCCCGGAAATCCGGCGCCACGCACCAGAACCTACAGAAGCTATCGCCGTCAACCCGGACATCCGGCCCCCGAGCCCGGACATCCGGCCCGTCCCGAAGCCCCGGACATCCGGCCCGACGCCCGGACATCCGGCTCCGCCTGTCTGCGCACAGTAAAGGGCCGAGGCCCTTGTACCTCTTCGCCCCCCTAGACTATATATACTCCATCCCCTTCCTCTTTCTGGGGTTAGCATTGGTTTAGCTCATAGTTGAGATAGAGCTTTGCTCATCCATTACGGATCTCCTCGAGAGAGAGACTGCGGCCCCTCTTCGGAGAAGATCACCTTGGATTCAAGACCCCCTCTTGGGTGGCCCCCATCAAGACCTCCTCATGGAGAAGAACCGGTTACCGTTTGTATCGTCCGTTGTTGACCTTGGATCTTTTATCTCACCTTTGTGTTCATCGATCTAGCGCATGTGTGATATATTCTTGTTGGTTGAGTGATTTCTCTCGTGTTCCCCTCGTGTTTTTCCTCGTGTTTCCCTCGTGTTCATCGCGTTCTTTGTAGGGATCCGCTCCTTTCATGAAAGATCGGCCCTCTAGGGTTCCACCCTACATCATCTTGGTATCATGAGCCACGTTGATCACGATTTCGGAGCCCCCTCTCTTTGTTTTCTAGCTTGATTTTGTTGTTTTTCATCCTAATCCGAAATTTGCCCCAATTTTTTTTGTGATTTGTTGGTGTGATGAAGTTTAATTGGATTTGATCCGCGGATTTCGTGTGTTGCAGGTAGATCTAGCTTTTCCCCATCTTTTCCCCAATTTCCATCCACAAAATCTTCCGAATTTTGCCCCGGATTTGACCTCTCCACGCGGTGTTCTTCGAGTTCGTCCACGGATCCCGAGCCCGGACATCCGGCCCCTGACAGCATCACTTCCATCCTCCACTCCGTTTCCCACCTAACTCTCGCCAAATTTTGTCCCGGTGCCCACATACACTTCCGCATACCACCACCACTTCCGCATAGCACCACCATAGCCTTTCCCGCTACCAACTCCGACAATTTTGACCCGTTTTGCTTTGAGAATTTGAGTTGTGGTTTCCGTGTCCTATTGTGTTTCGGCTATCTAGGTACGATTCGACATCAACATCACCACCGCTCATCTTCGCCAAGGACTACTACGAACGGCTACATCACAATTGTGGTATCAACCTCATCTTGGTATCATTTTGGTATCGTGATATCATCATACTCTCTTGCATTTGCATTGATAACCCCATAGCCTTACTTTTGCGTAGCTTACCCATCGAGACTAGCCTTTGAGTATTGCCGGCAACGTGACTTGTGCACATTAGTGATCATACTTCCCATAGCATACATACCATCATCGTGTTGCATATCTTGGTATCATCTCTTGTGTCACAAAGTTGTCATCGCATACACAATTGCTATCTTGGTTCGTGAAGCATTGTATGAGAAAAGAGCTCAAACAACAAAGAGCCAAACAAGCTTTTAAGAAAAAGAGGAAAGATAAGCAAAGAGCTTATAAGCAAGAACCATAGCATCATACAACATTAAGATTGTCATACTCGATCAACTTGGATCAAAGCATAGGAACATCATACATATAGAATACTTGGGATAGATGATGAGGACATCACTACAATTATTACACCCACAGGCCCTGCTGCTATACATACTGGACCAATTACTAGAGCTCGCGCACGCCAATTAAATTACCAGGTACTTTCGTTTCTTGCTAATGATTCTAATGTTCATGAGAATATGATGCTGCCTAAATTGGATACATTTGTTTTGCTTACAAATGAAGGGCCTAGCTTTGAGAAGGATGAACATTGGAGCAAGAACAAGCATGGAGATGATGGCATGCGCATGGGGAACAAGAACGGAGTTACAAGTGATGATTTCAGGACGTTGAAGCCACCATAATGCGTGCATGAAGCCTTGGACGAAATATACAAGATGCTACTTCATAACTTTCGTCCAGAGGCTATTCTAGGTGCTGCGTCACCTTATTATTGGGCCAGGCCCATGTAATTTCGAAATACATAAGTATAGGCTGTTTTTAGAGTCCGTATGTGTGGGGAAACAAGAGATAGGGTTGGTTTCGGATCCCTTCCTCAAGGGCCACGAAATTCCCCCCTTCTTCCTCCATATATACAGCCCTTAGGGCGTCGTTTAGACTTTGGGTTTTGTTTAGATTAAAAGTTCGCCATAGCTGCAACTTCGCGTACTTCGTTTGTGTTCAGCGACCAGACAAAGGCGTCACAGAACCCCACCTTGATCAATAAAGCTTTCATCTTATATTCGCAATATCCAGATTGCAATCTCAGTTTCTTGCCTGTTCTTCGTTTGCTCGCAGGAAACAGACCCTCGTGGTCAGGTTGATCGTGCTCCGGCGTGGTCGATAACCTCTCGGAGTTGGTTTAGCGATTGCTAAGGCGCGACGTCCTCGCACGTTCGTAGTCGGATCGTCAAAGTCGACTTCCATCAAAGCGATATTCATCATCTCACCGAAAGACGGGACACCTTTGCCTCTATCAATAGAAGTCGTTGCATTTTTGCTTAGTAGGTTGTGCACAAGTTCATGTCCGCCTATTGTGCAATCGTGCTAGCGTCTCTCTAGTGTTGTGCAACAAGAGCATCTTGGTGGATTCCACATTCTGGCTCATCCTTGGTTGCCCAACCCCACATTATCTATTTGCGTGTGTGTTTCCGTGTACCATATCTTGCTATTGGTCTACTTGTTGCATTTGCAAATTTGCGAATCTTTTCCAACATTATTGAGTCTCACTTACAATTGCATCAAATTTTGTGCCACCATCCTAACCAAGCTCCACCATAAGCTTTTACTTGTGTAGGTGTGAGAAACCGACAAGAATTGGTACCAATTGTGCTATTTCCTTGCTACACACTGGAGTGATCTTTGATCCATTTTCAACATCGGTTAAGGTACATTTGGTATTGGTTCTTCTTTTTCTCCCACTCACATATCTTTGTTTGGAATGATGGATAGGCCAAGTACTTCTACCAACCCACTCTTCTTGGAGCAAGACGACGACATGTCATCCTACGTCGCCAAGACTCAACTATTTGGTGCACATCGGGCTTTGCATCAAGAACAACTTGCTTTGGGCGACCGCATCGACAATCTCGCCACCGATCTACGACAATCCGAGCAACGTACAAGAGACTACTTCGACACATCCATGAGTTCCCTCAAAGAAGATATCCGAACCATGATGGTCCGCTCTTCTACAACTTCGTCCTCTTCAAGACAGAGCCGCTCAAGTCGCCACTCCGACGACACCCTCTCCGGCTCAAGTACACCGACATCGAATACTCTTCGTCATGCCGCGCATCAAGACCGTCAAGCAAACCGCAATCCTGTACACGACACCGACTCTCAAGAGCATCGACATCGTCAAAACCAAGCTGCATTCGCACAAGCATAAGAACGGCAACGCCAACGACAACAAGAACAAGAGGAGCGAGCGCGACAACATCAAGATGCACAAGACGCCGAGGCACAACGTCAAGAACAACAACTACGTGAAGCTCAAGCACTTGAGGCGCAACGTGCCCTTCAAGATTCAAGTCGTGCCGTAGGCAATCGAGGCCGACAAGCTCGTCTACATCAAGAAGCACTTCGCGACGAAGCTCAAGAAAGGATTTACCAAGCACGTGTGCATCGACAAGCTCCTCCTCAACATCGACAAGCTCCTCGTCAAGATCGACAAGCTCCTCCTCAAGCGAGACAAGAACGTCAAGTCCATCGAGAGCAAGAAGACAATGGACCCCCTCCTCACCAAGAGCAACATGATGTCGACAACCCTCCTCGCCAAGAGCAACATGAGGAAGACAACCCTCCTCGCCAAGAGCAACATGAGATTGTCAATCCTCAACGTCATGGGCGTCATCATCCCCGACCCCAACACAATGAAGAGCAACGATATGGAAAGCTAAATTTCACCATGCCCAAGTTTACCGGAAGCAATGACCCCGAAGAGTACATATCATGGGCATTGAAGGTTGACAAAATCTTCCGCTTGCACAACTACGAAGAAGAGAAGAAGATCGCAATGGCATCCCTTGAATTCCAAGACTACGTCCTCATTTGGTGGGAACAAGTCATTGACCGCCGAGCGGCAAGAGGTGAACCACCCATCACCACTTGGGCACAAATGAAGGATGTCATGAGAGCACGATTCGTGCCAAACTACTACAACCGCGACCTCTTCAAGAAACTCCAACAACTCAAGCAAGGAACCAAGAGCGTTGAAGAGTACTACAAGGAAATGGAGATTGCCAATGTCAAAGAAGATGATGAGCAAACTATGGCACGTTTCTTGAATGGACTCAATCACCCTATCAAGAAGATTGCCGACTTCCAACCATACTCGAACCTCATCGAGCTAGTGCATCATGCTACCAAAGTGGAACGGAAAGTACAAGACGACTTCAAGTATGCCAAGTTCTCGTCCAAGTCCTATGGCCTCTCCAACAATCAAGCTTCGACGACTCCAACACCTTCTACCTCAACCAAGCCATCTACAAGCAACGGCGACAAGTCAAGTTACAAGAAGACTTCGACAAGCTCAAGTCGTCCTCCTTCTACAAGCAACTTCAAGCCGAAAGCTTCATCATCATCTACTCCAACCGATGAGACCATCAAGACAAGTTCCATCAAATGCTTCACATGCGGAGGTCGAGGCCACAAGTCCTTCGAGTGCACAAACAAGCGCACCATGATCATCAACAACGACGGAACATATGACTCAATGAGTGAAGGAGAAATGGAAGCTCTTGAGCAAGTGGCATGCACCGACAAGTGAACAACGACGATGAAGATGATCAAGTCTTTTGCGACGAAGATTCAAGTCTCGCTCTTGTTGTCTCCAAGGTCTTGACTCTTCAACATCAACAAGACGAAGATCAAAGATGCCATATCTTCCACACAAAGGCCGGCATCAATGGAAGGTCTGTCAAGGTCATCATCGATGGAGGGAGTTGCCATAACTTAGCAAGTGAAGAACTATGCTCCAAACTCCAATTGGCCAGGACGAAGCACCCGCACCCCTACAAGCGACACCGGCACCATACAAGTCGAGCATAGAGTACAAGTCTCTTTCAAGATCGGCGCCTATGAAGACACTTTGGAGTGCGATGTCCTTCCAATGACCGTTTGGCACCTCCTTCTTGGACGGCCATGGCAATATGACCGAGGTGTCATCCACAATGGGCGTACAAATCACTATAGCTTCAAGATGATAGGGAAGGAGTATGTGCTACGTCCTATGTCTCCAAGCCAAGTGCTCGCCGACAAACAAAACACCCATCGTGGAGAGAATAGTGAGAGAGAGAACCTGATAGAGGCAAAGGTGTCCCGTCTTTCGATGAGATGATGGATATCGCTTTGGTGGAAGTCGACTTTGATGACCCGACTACGAACGTGCGATGACGTCGCGCCTTAGCAATCCCTAAACCAACTCCGAGAGGTTATTGACCACGCAGGAGCACGGTCAACCTGACCACAAGGGTCTGTTTCCTGCGAGCAAACGAAGAACAAGCAAGAAACTAAGATTGCAATCTGGATATTGCGAATATAAGATGAAAGCTTTATTGATCAAGGTGGGGTTCTGTGACACCTTTGTCTGGTCGTTGAACACAAACGAAGTACGCGAAGTTGCAGCTATGGTGAACTTTTAATCTAAACAAAACCCAAAGTCTAAACGACGCCCTAAGGGTTGTATATATGGAGGAAGAGGGGGGAATTTCGTGGCCCTTGGGGAAGGGGTCCGAAACCAACACTATCTCTTGTTTCCCCACACATACGGACTCTAAAAACAGCCTATACTCAAGTATTTCGAAATTACATGGGCCTGGCCCAATAATAAGGTGACGCAGCACCTAGAATAGCCTCTGGACGAAAGTTATGAAGTAGCATCTTGTATATTTCGTCCAAGGCTTCATGCACGCATTATGGTGGCTTCAACATCCTGAAATCATCACTTGTAACTCCGTTCTTGTTCCCCATGCGCATGCCATCATCTCCGTGCTTGTTCTTGCTCCAATGTTCATCCTTCTCAAAGCTAGGCCCTTCATTTGTAAGCAAAACAAATGTATCCAATTTAGGCAGCATCATATTCTCATGAACATTAGAATCATTACCAAGAAACGAAAGTACCTGGTAATTTAATTGGCGTGCGCGAGCTCTAGTAATTGGTCCAGTATGTATAGCAGCAGGTGCTGTGGGTGTAACAATGGTATTGATGTCCTCATCATCCTCCCCTTCTTGAAATGAAGTCGTCCTCGACGGAAGCTCATCTCCCTCACCCAAATAAGGCTTCAAATCTGCGATGTTAAAAGTGGGACTAACCCCAAAATCTGCAGGCAGCTCAAGTTTATATGCATTATCATTTATTTTCTCTAACACCTTAAAAGGACCATCAGCACGTGGCATTAGCTTTGATTTGCGCAAATCAGGAAATCTGTCCTTACGCAAATGTAACCAAACAAGATCTCCAGGTGCAAACACAACATGTTTTCTACCCTTATCTCCAGCAAGTTTATATTTAGCATTCATACGCTCAATGTTTTCCTTAGTTAACTCATGCATTTTTAAGATCAATTCAGCACGTTGTTTAGCATCAAAATTAACCTTCTCCGAAGATGGAAGAGGCAACAAATCAATAGGTGCACGAGGTAGGAAACCATACACAATTTCAAAAGGGCACCTCTTAGTAGTAGAATGCAATGAACGATTATAAGCAAAATCAATATGAGGCAAGCATTCTTCCCACATTTTCTTATTATTCTTCAAAACAGCCCTAAGCATAGTAGACAATGTTCTATTGACTACTTCAGTTTGTCCATCGGTTTGGGGGTGACAAGTAGTACTAAAAAGCAGTTTAGTCCCCAACTTAGCCCATAAACATCTCCAAAAGTGGCTAAGAAATTTAGTATCACGATCTGAAACAATAGTATTTGGCACACCATGCAAACGAATAATTTCACGGAAGAACAAATCAGCAACATTAACAGCATCATCGCTTTTAGGACATGGTATAAAGTGTGCCATTTTTGAGAATCTATCCACGACAACAAATATGCTATCCCTCCCCTTCTTTGTTCGAGGTAAACCTAAAACAAAGTCCATAGATATATCCTCCCAAGGAACAGTAGGTACAGGCAAAGGCATATATAAACATGAGGATTGAGTCGTGACTTAGCTTTTTGACATGTAGTGCAGCGAGCAACAAAACGCTCAACATCCCGTCTCATCTTTGGCGAAAAGAAATGTGTAGCAAGTACGTCCTCCGTCTTCTTCACGCCAAAGTGTCCCATTAATCCTCCTCCATGCGCCTCCTGCAACAACAAAAGACGAAGAGAGCTAGCTGGAATGCATAGCTTGTTAGCACGGAACACAAATCCATCATTAATGACAAACTTGTTCCAGGTTCTTCCTTCTTTACAATTCTGCAATACATCTTTAAAATCAGCATCATGCACATATTGATCTTTGATGGTCTCCAAACCAAATATTTTGAAGTCAAGTTGTGACAGCATAGTATAGCGACGAGACAATGCATCAGCAATAACATTTTCTTTACCCTTCTTGTGTTTAATGACATAAGGGAAAGTTTCAATGAATTCAACCCATTTAGCATGTCTACGATTCAGTTTAGCTTGACTTTTAATATGTTTCAAAGATTCATGATCAGAATGTATAACAAATTCTTTGGGCCATAAATAATGTTGCCATGTTTCTAAAGTCCGAACAAGAGCATATAGTTCTTTATCATAAGTAGAATAATTCAGACTAGGCCCACTCAATTTTTCAGAAAAGTATGCAACAGGTTTACCATCTTGTAATAACACACCTCCTAATCCAATTCCACTAGCATCACATTCAAGCTCAAAAGTCTTATTAAAATCAGGAAGTTGGAGTAAAGGAGCATGTGTCAACTTATCTTTCAATACCGTGAAGGCTTCTTCCTGTGTGGTACTCCAAACAAAAGGCACATCCTTCTTTGTAAGCTCGTTGAGAGGTGCAGCAATGGTGCTGAAATCTCTCACAAAACGCCTATAGAAACCAGCGAGGCCAAGGAAACTCCTCACTTGTGTGACCGTTTTGGGCTGCGGCCAACTCTCAATAGCTTTAATCTTGGCTTTATCAACTTCAATTCCCTGTGGAGTAACAACATAGCCAAGAAAAGATACTCGGTCGGTGCAAAAGGTGCACTTCCCAAGGTTACCAAACAAACGTGCATCACGTAGAGCAATAAAAACAGCACGTAAATGTTCCAAATGTTCTTCCAAAGATTTGCTATAAATCAGTATATCATCAAAATAGACTACCACAAATCGTCCAATAAAAGCACGTAAAACTTCGTTCATTAGTCTCATGAAAGTACTAGGTGCATTAGTTAACCCAAAAGGCATGACTAACCACTCATATAAACCAAACTTAGTTTTAAATGCTGTTTTCCATTCATCTCCCAGTTTCATACGAATTTGATGGTATCCACTACGCAAATCAACTTTGGAAAATATTGTAGAGCCACTCAATTCATCAAGCATATCATCTAGCCTAGGAATAGGATGACGATAACTAATAGTAATGTTATTAATGCCTCTACAATCAACACACATACGCGATGTACCATCCTTTTTAGGCACAAGTATAATAGGAACAGCACAAGGACTAAGAGATTCGCGTATATAACCTTTGTCGAGCAGCTCCTGTACTTGACGCATAATCTCCTTCGTCTCCTCTGGATTGGTACGGTATGGTGCACGGTTGGGTAGCGATGCACCGGGAATTAAGTCAATTTGATGCTCAATCCCTCGAATAGGTGGTAATCCCGGTGGCACGTCTTGTGGAAAGACGTCAGCGAACTCCTGCAAAATGTTAGTGACAGCAGGGGCAAAGAGTAAGGCACGTCCTCGAATGAAAATAATGCCTCTTTGCACACAAAAGCATAGCAAACAGATTTGTTGAAATCTAGCTCATCAATATCAGATTTTGTGGCAAGTAAATATGCACTTTCAATTTAATTTCACAAACAACACTAGATGGTTTATTATTAGGTTTCATTTGTTGCTCAAATTCTTTTGCCACAATCTGATTTTCACTCTTATTTTTCTCCTGTTTTGCTTTATTTGCTCTATTAATGTCATCTTTCAAAATGGAATCAGGAGTCATAGGAAGCAAAGTAATATTTTTATCCTTATGAACAAGAGTATACTGATTGTTTCTACCATGGTGTACAGA
Organism: Aegilops tauschii subsp. strangulata; assembly: GCF_002575655.3. NCBI lineage: Eukaryota > Viridiplantae > Streptophyta > Magnoliopsida > Poales > Poaceae > Aegilops > Aegilops tauschii. The sequence goes on along the minus strand of NC_053038.3, from coordinate 200,497,894 downwards.
ATTTTTATCAAATTGCCATGGTCTACCAAGTAATAAGGAATATGCTTGCATGGGTACCACATCACAATCAACATAATCAGCATATGTAGAGATACTAAAATGCACACGAACAGTACGTGTTACCTTAACCTTGCCGCTGTTGTTGAACCATTGGATGTAGTAAGGATGTGGATGTGGTCTTGTGGTGAGAGATAGTTTCTCCACCATCTCCATGCTAGCCAAGTTGTTACAGCTCCTTCCATCTATGATGACGCGAACAGAACGTTCCTTCACAACTCCCTTTGTATGGAACAAATTATGCCTCTGATTTTGCTCTGCTTGTGTGACCTGCACACTCAAAACACGTTGAGCAACTAAACATTCATACCTGTCGGCGTCTTCAGGAGCCATGTATTGCGTCTCATTTTCAGAATCATCTCCACCATGTTCTTCACGTGTAATAAGAGCCAAAGTCTCCTCATCATAGTCACTAGCGGACTCATACCCACCATCCTCAGTAGCAATCATTACACGCTGAGATTTGCATTCTCGCGCATAATGTCCTCTTCCCTTACAACGACGACAAATAATATCACTTGTGTGCCCTGTTGATGCCATGGAAGAAGAAGAGCTCTGTGCAGGCCCGGCAGGTGCGCTCTTGGCAGATAGTGGTGGTTGTGCCTGCTTTCTTGTATCACGGCTGGAGGTGGAACCTGATGGAGGTGCTGGTGCAGTGGAAGTAGAAGATGCACGCGGTGTCCTTGATGAAGGTCGACCTGCAGAAAAGTTAGTTCGCGCCAATGCTTGTCGATCCTGCACTTCACGTTCAGCTTTACAAGCAAGATGGAATAAACGAGTGATATTAGTATACTCCTTATACTCTAGAATGGTCTGAATCTCTCTATTTAAACCACCCATAAAACGTGCAAGCATAGCTTCATTCTCCTCAACAATACCACATCTAATCATGCCAGTTTGTAATTCCTGATAATATTCTTCTACAGAATTTTTCCCTTGTCGTAAACGCTACAGTTTTTGAAGCAATTCACGTTGATAATATGGTGGAACCCAACGAGTACGCATAGCAGTTTTCAAAGCAGCCGAAGTAGCTGGAATAGGATATAATCTACAATGTTCAGACCACCATACACATGCAAAACTAATGAAAGCACAAACAACAGCAGCAACCCGTCTCTCCTCGGGATATTGTAAACATGTAAAACGTTGTTCAGTTTCTAACTCCCAAGTAAGATATACATCAGGAATGTATCTACCCTCAAACGGTGGAATATTCAATTTCAGTTTAGGAACATGGTCATGATCTCGTACCTGAGGTCGACCTGCTGGAGGTGGTGCTGGTGGCTGCACGTAGTTCTGATTTTGATCAACCTCATCCTCATAATCGCCCGCATAATCGTCATCCTCCTCAGCAGCCGAAGTAGCAGGAGCCAAAGAAGCATCAACAGTAGGTGCAGCGGCACCCGAATTTTGACCAGTCTCAATTGGAACGCGCTGTGCTCGTCCCACTTGATTTGGAAGGCGGCGTTGGAGATGTGGTTGTTGTTGTTGTAGAGGTGCGACAGGTGCAGCCGGTGGTGGTTGGGGAAGACGCTTGAGCAATTCATTAAACCTGTTATCCAGCCTTGTCTCAAACGACTTCTCCACGGCATCTATCTTCTCCATAGCCTCTTCAAATCTGTTTAGCACATCTCCCACCTGGCCACTCATCATTTGCTGAAATTTATCATGCAACCCCTTGTTCGTCATGTTCTCCCAATCAGTCTCATCGGCTTGTGATCCTGCCATGGTTAGCAGCAATAGAAACACAAAAGAATATGATCCTACAGACTACTAGGAAGTGGTGGTGATGGTGGTGTGTCACAAATCCTTCAAGCGAATCTCAAATTCTTACCAGTTCTTACCCAGCAGCAGGTGGTGATCGGCAACCGTCGTAGTCAAAACTCTCAAAGCTTGGATAGAGCGATTACCAGGGAGAGTCAAACGCACGACGTAGATGTATGTGGAGCTGGGAAGGCTTATAATATGGTAGCAAAAAGGGTCAGCAATAATCAATTCAGATATGCAAAGTTGAATAAACGCTCAACGACGGTACTGTGATGGTCCTAGGCTAGACCGTGCTAGAGACGCGAACCTAGAACACTAACAAAATCACGGCGCTGCACGTAAACAAGGGAGGAGCACACTCTGAATTTTTTGCACTTTTTTTTTGCACTTTTTTTCCTCTCTTTTTTTGCTCTACAACAATTTTTTTTCGAAAAAGTCTACAAATGGTCTAAAAACTGCCTAGCCAGAATTTTCCAGACTTAGTTTTTTTTCTGAAACTGGAACTATTTTTCTACTGCGGGTAACACAAAAGTTTGGGAGTCTTTCTCTGTCACGACTCGGAGTATGGCGTGATCCGGAAATCCAAAACAGAGTAACAGAATACTGGACTCGGACTGGTGGCGGAGATAAATCTGGTGGAACTCGGACTGGTGGCGGAGATGAATCTGGTGGAACTCGGACTGGTGGCGGATATATGTTGCAGGTGTACTCGGATGGCGTGATGGCGGCGGATATGTGGTGGCGTATATGGACTCGGATTGGCGGTGAATATGTGGTGGTGGTATATGGCAGCGGCGATGAAGTTGGTGCTGTGGTGGTATATGGCAGCAGCGATGATGATGATGCAGTGGTGATATATGGCAGCGGCGACGTGACAACCTGTGAACAGGACTCGAAACTCCAAAGGACTAGACGCTAAGACCAGCAACTTGACACGACGATGCAACCGCAAATTCAACAAAGCAAACACAGAAAAGATTATGCAAAGGCTCAGATTGGTTCGGATAGGATGAACTAACCCTAATTTTTTTTTGGCTTTTTCGTGGACTATAGGTATGAAGAACAAACTCGATCTAAACTACGAAAAAACTGTAAAATCTCACCGAGCAACCTGGAAATCTGATACCACTTGATAGAGGCAAAGGTGTCCCGTCTTTCGATGAGATGATGGATATCGCTTTGGTGGAAGTCGACTTTGACGATCCGACTACGAACGTGCGATGACGTCGCGCCTTAGCAATCGCTAAACCAACTCCGAGAGGTTATTGACCACGCCGAAGCACGATCAACCTGACCACGAGGGTCTGTTTCCTGCGAGCAAACGAAGAACAAGCAAGAAACTAAGATTGCAATCTGGATATTGCGAATATAAGATGAAAGCTTTATTGATCAAGGTGGGGTTCTGTGACGCCTTTGTCTGGTCGTTGAACACAAACGAAGTACGCGAAGTTGCAGCTATGGCGAACTTTTAATCTAAACAAAACCCCCAAAGTCTAAACGACGCCCTAAGGGCTGTATATATGGAGGAAGAGGGGGGGATTTCGTGGCCCTTGGGAAGGGGTCCGAAACCAACCCTATCTCTTGTTTCCCCACACATACGGACTCTAAAAACAGCCTATACTCAAGTATTTCGAAATTACATGGGCCTGGCCCAATAATAAGGTGACGCAGCACCTAGAATAGCCTCTGGAGGAAAGTTATGAAGTAGCATCTTGTATATGTCGTCCAAGGCTTCATGCACGCATTATGGTGGCTTCAACGTCCTGAAATCATCACTTGTAACTCCGTTCTTGTTCCCCATGCGCATGCCATCATCTCCATGCTTGTTCTTGCTCCAATGTTCATCCTTCTCAAAGTTAGGCCCTTCATTTGTAAGCAAAACAAATGTATCCAATTTAGGCAGCATCATATTCTGATGAACATTAGAATCATTACCAAGAAACGAAAGTACCTAGTAATTTAATTGGCGTGCGCGAGCTCTAGTAATTGGTCCAGTATGTATAGCAGCAGGGGTTGTGGGTGTAACAATGGTATTGATGTCCTCATCAGAACCACCAAAAAGAGAGTGAGCGCCATAAGCCCAAATTGAGTGCCTCCATGATGAGCGACAAGAAAAACTTAGTTCTCTTTGCCACCAAGCCTGAGATGAGAGAAGTGTGTGAGAACCCATCAAGTGTCCTACACTATGTCCTATTGTGCAAGGACGAGGCACCAAAAGTTAACACCTCTCACGATCTTCCTCTAGTGTTATCTTCTTTATTGCAGGAATTCCAAGATGTTTTCCCCGATGAGCTACCTCCGGGTCTACCTCCACTACGAGGCATTGAGCATCGAATCGACCTCATCCCCGGAGCACCTCTACCTAACAAAGCTCCCTACCGCGTCAACCGCGAAGAAACCAAAGAAATACAAAGGCAAGTAAAGCATCTCATAGACCATGGACATGTGCGTGAAAGTTTGAGTCCTTGTGCCGTACTGGTCATCCTTGTGCCAAAACGAGACAGTAGCTTTCGCATGTGTTCCGATTGTAGACCTATCAATTCTATCACCGTTCGATATAGGTACCCCATTCCACGCCTTGATGATATGCTTGATGAACTTAGCGGTGCCCCTATCTTTTCCAAAATCGATCTTAAAAGTGGTTACTATCAAATCCGCATACAAGAGGGTGATGAATGGAAAACCGCTTTCAAAACAAAGTTTGGTCTATATGAGTGGTTAGTCATGCCTATGGGTTTATCGGAAGCACCCGGTACCTTCATGCGTCTTACGCATTATGTGTTTCGCCCTTACATTGGTGAATTTGTTGTTGTCTACTTTGATGATATCCTTGTGTTTAGCAAATCTCTCAAAGAGCATGTCACCCACCTTCGCACCGTGCTACAAACTCTTCGAAAAGAGCAACTTTATGCTAATATGAAAAAATGCCTATTTGGTGTTGATAAGCTTGTTTTCTTGGGTTTCGTAGTATCTTCTAAGGGTGTTCATGTTGATGAATCTAAGATCAATGCTATTAAAACTTGGCCCCAACCAACCAATTTGCAACAAGTGCGTAGTTTTCTTGGTTTAGCCGGTTTCTACCGTAGATTTGTGAAGGATTTTAGCACCATTGCTTCACCTTTGCATGCTTTGAGTAAGAAAAATGCACCGTTTGTTTGGGGAACATCCCAAGATATCGCTTTCAATGAGCTTAAGAATTTTCTTACTCATGCTCCCGTGCTTGCATTACCCAATTTTAACAAACCTTTTGAAATTCATTGCGATGCTAGTGGTAATGGCATAGGAGGTGTGTTAATGCAAGAGAAGCGCCCCATTGCATAAATTGGTTGACATGCAATATGCTTTAGTGCGAGTCTTGCGTGAATGGGAACATTACGTCCGCCCTCATGAGTTCATCATCCACACTAATCATGAAACGCTTAAATACCTTAAGGGTTAAACTAAGTTGAACAAGCGTCATGCTAAGTGGAGTGAATTTATTGAGTCTTTTCCTTATGTCATCAAGTATATTAAAGGTAAGGAAAATGTTGTGGGGGATGCGCTTTCCCGTATTTGCATGCTTGTTACTCAACTTGAATTGAATGTCATTGGTTTTGAGCACATAAAAGACTTGTATGAGCATGATCCTACTTTTGCTATTCCTTATGCCAAGTGCTTGACGCATACTTCTTGGGATCGATACTACATCAAGGATGGATATCTTATGAGAGCTAACAAACTTCGCATCCCCGAGTCCTCTCTTCGCTTGTTGCTTTTGCAGGAGTCCCATGGAGGCGAACTCATGGGACACTTTGGACGTGACAAGACATTTACTACGCTCTCCAAGAACTACTTTTAGCCCAAGATGTTTTGCGACGTCAATCGCTTCACCAACCGATGCTCTACATGTCACAAAGCTAAGTCTAAAGCCCAATCTCATGGCCTTTACATGCCACTTCCAATTCCATATCAACCATGGGAAGATATTAGCATGGATTTTGTGCTTGGTTTGCCTAGAACTAGAAATGGCAATGATTCCATTTTTGTTGTTGTGGACCGATTCTCCAAAATGGCTCATTTCATTCCTTGCAACAAGATAGACGATGCTTCAGATGTTGCAAATTTGTCTTGTAGGGAAATATTGCGCCTTCATAGAGTGCCAAAGACGATTGTCTCGGACCGCGACGTCAAGTTCTTGAGTTACTTTTGGAAGACCTTGTGCGCCAAGCTCGGAATCAAGCTTTTGTTCTCTTCGGCATACCATGCACAAACCGACGGCCAAACAGAGGTGACGAACCGCACGCTCTCCACTCTACTATGCGTGTTGATAAAAAAGAGCATCAAGGAGTGGGAGGAGTGCCTACCTATCGCCGAGTATGCCTACAATCGTGCAAGACATTCGACTACCGGCAAGTCCCCCTTCGAGGTCGTCTATGGCTTCAACCCATTGTCACCATTGGACATTCTACCTCTACCGCTACAAGAGCGCACAAACATGGACGCGAGTGCCTGAGTCAACTTCCTCAAGAAGATGCATGAAGATACAAGGAACACCATCGAGCGCCAAGTACAATGACTCGCGACCAAGCTCAACATCAGCAAGCAACCCATGATATTCAATGTTGGAGATCTTGTGTGGCTACACCTTCGCAAGGACCGTTTCCCCAACGAGCGCAAGTCCAAACTTCTACCACGAGCCGATGGACCCTTCAAGGTGCTTGCACGCTACAACAACAACCATACAAGATCGACATCCCACGCGACAAGTACTCCGTGAGTGACATCTTCAACATCAAGGATCTCTCCCCATACCATGGTGATGAGGATTTCGATCCGAGGTCGGATCTTTCCCAAGGGAGGGGAGATGATGCGGAGCATCCTACGATCATCCCCATGGACCTACCATCGTCTCATCAAGAGCCAAGAGTACCCATGACACGAGCACGAGCTAGAGCTCTCGAGAACGAGGTGACTTCCTTCCTTAGTGATATCACATATGATCCACTCGAGACATGGCTACTACCTAAGTCCGATATTCTATGCATGATCAGGTGTCAAGAGGACTCTCCCTAAGATGCACGTGAAGACGGACAAGCCGCCAAGTCCATGGATGAAGAGAACCAACGGAAACGGTCAAGATCACCTTCCAGGCCCCGGACATCCGGCCCCTGGAGCGACCACATCAGCAGGAGCCCTGCCGCCCACGTCTACAGGGCCCGGACATCCGGCGTCCAGCCCGGACATACGGCCAGAAGCCTGAAAATCCGGCGCCACGCACCAGAACCTACAGAAGCTATCTCCGTCAACCCGGACATCCGCCCCCCTAGCCCGGACATCCGGCCCTTCCCGAAGCCCCGGACATCCGGCCCGACGCCCGGACATCCGGCTCCGCCTGTCTGTGCACAGTAAAGGGTCGAGGCCCTTGTACCTCTTCGCCCCCCTAGACTATATATACTCCATCCCCTTCCTCTTTCTGGGGTTAGCATTGGTTTAGCTCATAGTTGAGATAGAGCTTTGCTCATCCATTACGGATCTCCTCCTCGAGAGAGACTGCGGCCCCTCTTCGGAGAAGATCACCTTGGATTCAAGACCCCCTCTTGGGTGTCCCCCATCAAGACCTCCTCACGGAGAAGAACCGGTTACCATTTGTATCGTTCGTTGTTGACCTTGGATCTTGTATCTCACCTTTGTGTTCATCGATCTAGCGCATGTGTGATCTATTCTTGTTGGTTGAGTGATTTCTCTCGTGTTCCCCTCGTGTTTCCCCTCGTGTTCATCGCGTTCTTCGTAGGGATCCGCTCCTTTCGTGAAAGATCGGCCCTCTAGGGTTCCACCCTACATCAATGTTGTAGTAAACATGCCTAACACGTTTTAGCTACTTCCCTACCTTTTTATAGACAACTGGGCCATTCCTGCTCTGGCAACACCTGCCTTGTGATGTTTAACTCTGCCAATTACATTTTCTCAGTACCGGTTTCAATGGCTATTCAACCTGTTGCAATTAATAGTTGAATCCATTTTTAAACAGATGTATTTCAATGGTTACAAACTTACGAAACATGACTTAGGATGATGTTAAGCCTGTTGCAATTAACAGTTGTATCCATTTTTTAATCTGTCCCTTTGCTACCATGCTACTCTCCGCAATGAAGATATACTAGAGATGTTGCCCATTTGCTATTTTTGGTGGATGCTAACCCTATTGTACTTAACATGCCTTTCCATGTACTTACGCAGGGCCATAATGGGCGATGCTGTTGTTTGCCATCGACGTTAGCTGCATCCCATGTCTTACAGTATTTTACATCATTTGTGCAATTGCAGTTTGGCTTCTAGCATTTACTTGCTTCTTGTAGGTACACATGTCGGCGACACTAATCCACGCTTCGACCCGGAGGAAGAGCTCGTCTCCGCCGCCGCTGACTTTGGGCGGGCTCTGACCAAGATGAAGTGCCCCAGCAATTACCTCTCAGGACTTACCAAGTATGAACTCACCAGTTCAATCTTACCAATACCAGTTGCAATTAATGGCTGTGTTCTGTATGGTCGATGTATTAAGCATGTTTTAGTAAACATGCCTAACACGTTTTAGCTATTTTCCCTACCTTTGTATAGACAACTGGGGCATTATCTGCTTTGGCAGCACTTGCCTTGTGATGTTTAACTCCGTCAATTGCATTTTTATTAGTACTGGTTTCAATGGCCATTAAGCATGTTACAATTAACAGTTGTATCCATTTTTAAATAGTTGTATTTCAATGGCTACAAACTTACAAAACATGACTTAGGATGCTATTAAGCATGTTGCAATTAATAGTCGTATCCATTTTTTAATTCGCCCCTTTGCTACCGTGCTACTCTTTCGCAATGAAGATATCACTACAGATGCTGCCGTTTTATTAATTTGCTATTTTTGGTGGATGTTAACCCTGTTGTTGTTAACATTGGCTTTCCATGTACTTACACAGGGCTATAATGGGCAATGCTGTTGTTTACCGTCGAGGTTAGCTGCATCTCGTGTCGTATACACCATCTGTTCCTAAATATAAGTATTTTTGGAGATTCCAATATAGACTACATAAGGAGCAAAATGAGTGAATTTAGAATCTAATCTAAACTATATCTATAATTCTATATACATCCGTATGTAGTTCATATTGAAATCTCTAAAAAATACTTGTACTTAGGAACGTAGGTAGTTGTATTTTACATCATTTGTGCAATCTCAGTTTAGCTTCTAACATTTACTGGTTGCTTGTAGGTACATATATGAGCGGTACTGATCCATGCTTCGATCTGTTTTGCGTATGGGGCAATGAGATATTCATGAACAAGCGTCAAGTGAGGAAAATAAGAAAGATTGTTAGGCGAAAGAAACGGGTGATGGGAGTTAAGATCTTTATTTACACTTTGTCCAAGACAACAGTGCACTTTAGGATGGTAAGTAATGTATTGCCTTTTCCCCCTCCCCACAACAAGTAACTCTATTAGACCTCAGTATCTGATACTTTTCTCTTTTCAGTGGTTTCCGAAGCTATTTACTAATGATTACCTTGCAAACTACATGACCGGAGTGGAGGCAACTAAGGTTAAAGTATATATAATTCATGCTACTATGATAATGCTCTAGAAGTCTTCCTGAAGGTGGTGAAGGATGGGTGAGCGATCGTCACAAGGGGTTGGACAAAAGTTGTTCATGCCTATGGCATGCAGGAAGGCACATTATGGGCATTCCGCTTCTTCAACACCATCGGCAGTTAAAATAATTTACACTTGTATTATAACCTTTACCGTGATGAGGACATGATTACCTTGGATACGACCAAAAATATTGCATACATGCATATTTGTCAGGTGATTTCTAGTGCAAACTATTCAATAATCTATTTATGTTATCCAGAACAAAAATACTTCACACACTTTTGTGTTTTGTCTAATTGCAGGTGTATGGGACATTTGTACAATCCACGTATGAAGATAAGGGAAAAAGGAGAAGTTTAGGTTCTGTTCAAAGAGTCCTCTCGCGTCACTTTTGGGCAAGAGAAGATAGAGTCCAAGTCTCTCATGTTCTGAATTCAGATTCAGACTGCACAGACATACCTGACTTAAAACACCAACAACTTTTTCATACGGACTCCAAATTGGGTGATTCTTTTTTTGTTGGAAAGTAGATTTCGTGCTCTCTCCAACCCAATTTGAATAACCTTCAAATTTTTCCGGAGCATTGAGATATCAGCGAAAAAATCTGACGCTGCAGCAGAATCCGAGTCAAACAACAAGTCCAAAAGTGTTGCATCACCTCCACTTAGGCCATGAGCCTTGTACGACCTAGGGTTAGTTTTAGGCTTCCTTGGGACGTCCTCCCACCTCCTTGGCCGCCACCCCTTGCTCCTATATAAGTAGATCCATCTAGTAGCTTTTTTCTTGGGATTTGTTTAGTTAAAAGTTAGCCATTGCAACTTCGTGTACTTCGGTTGTGTCCAACGACCAGACCAAGACCGCTTCCGGATCCCCGCCTTTATCAACACTTCATATATATTTGCAATATTCAGATTGCTTTATCATATTCTTGCTTGTTCTTCGATTGCTTGCAGGAATAGACCTTCGTGGTCAGGTTGATCGTGCTCCGGCGTGGTCAATAACCTCTCGGAGTTGGTTAAGCGATTGCTAAGGCGCAACGTCGTGCACGTTTGTAGTCGGATCGTCAAAGTCATCTCCACCAAATCGATAGTTATCATCTCATCGAAAGATCAGGACACCCCGCCTCTATCAAGTGGTATCAGAGCCAGGTTATCATCTCATCTGATGAGGACATGACTACCTTGGATACGACCAAAAATATTGCATACATGCATATTTGTCAGGTGATTTCTAGTGCAAACTATTCAATAATCTATTTATGTTATCCAGAACAAAAATACTTCACACACTTTTGTGTTTTGTCTAATTGCAGGTGTATGGGACATTTGTACAATCCACATATGAAGATAAGGGAAAAGGAGAAGTTTAGGTTCTGTTCAAAAAGTCCTCTCACGTCATTTTTGGGCCAAGAGAAGATAGATTCCAAGTCTCTCACGTTCTGGATCCATATTCGTACTGCACAAACATACCTAAATCAAAATGTCAACAACTTTTTCATACGGACTCTGAATTGGGTGATTCTTTTTGCATTGGAAAGCTTGAGTTAGTAGCATTCTTTTAAAAAGTTATCAAAAAATTGTCTCAAACTTTTCAAGAGGAAAGTTGGAGAGAGAGTTGTTGTATATCCAGCTTGGAAGTTGTTTTTCATCATTATCTTTACTGCCGTTGTGATCTTCACTTATATCTTGCTGTCCAGAGCTACTTAGTATCCTTCATGGATGCTAGTTGTGCTACGCCGTGACCTCATTAGTGTTCTTGGCTCGCGTCTCTAGTCCGGTCTAGCCTAGGACTAGCACAGTACCGTCGTTGAGCGTTTATTCAACATTAAATCTTTGAATTGATTATTGCTAATCTTTTGCTACCATATATAGTTAACCCAGCTCCACGTATTTCTACACCGTGTATATATACGTTCCCCTGGCAATCGCTTTACACAATCTTCGGAGTTATTTGACACCGCTGGTTGCCAGTCACCATTTGCCTCATGGTAAGAACTTGTAAGATATTGATATTTGCTTTACTGTGAGCACTTTACAACCACATCCTAGTAGTTCATAGGAACATTATTCTCGAATTTTGTTTCTTGTTTCTACTAATCATGACAAATTCTGGAGATAGAAGTTCTTGGACGACGGACACATCTTCACCATCACGAGAGTTGGGACAACACACACAAGCACATGGTCAGGTTATCTCTTTACCGTCATTTGAGGGTAGATTTAGTCCTGCTATTTATCTAGTTTGGGAGCTTGAAGTAGAGCAAGTTTTTAGTCACCATGACTTTTCTGAACTTGAGCGACTACGAGCTGCCACTAGAGCATTTACTGGTTTTGCTTCTGTTTGGTGGAGTGTGCATTGTAAGAAACATTGATAGCCAACCCACAACTTGGAAAGATTTGAAAGAAGTAATGAGACAACAATTTTTCCCTCCTTACTATCCTCGTGAATTGCTTCGCAAATTTGAACAATTTAAACAAGGCAACAACATTGTTCATGCTTACTACGAAGAGTTCAAATCTTATATGCATCATTGTGACATAGAAGAATCCGAGGATGATACAATGAATAGATTTTTTGGTGGTTTGAACCATGATATTCAGGCAAGATTTCGGTATATTCCTCGTTGCATTACTGGTATGTATGTTCGTGCTTGCACCTTTGAGAGACAGTTACAGGAGGATGCATTGGGTGACTACATCAACTACTATTCCAATTCATGCTCACTACCATCGGTTGATTCCTCCACCGTTGCACCTACTAGAGCAGCCACACCTCAGATTGTGAGTGCGACATCATCTCAAGTGTATGGTACATTGTCATTGTCCATACCTACCTGATTCTAATAAGACTTTTGAGCTTGAATGTGGTGCTAGTGGAATTGGACTAGGAGGTGTGTTATTACAAGATGGTAAACCCGTTGCATACTTCTCTGAATAATTGAGTGGGCCTAGTCTGAATTATTCTACTTATGGTAAGGAATTATATCTTCTTGTTTGGACTTTGGAAACATGCAACATTATTTATGGCCCAAAGAATTTGTTATACATTATGATCATGAATATTTGAAAGATACTAAAATTCAAGCTAAACTGAACCGTAGACATGCTAAATGGGTTGAATTCATTGAGACTTTCCCTTATGTCATTAAACACAAGTTGACTTTAAAAAATTGGTTTGGAGACCATCAAAGATCAATATGTGCATGACGCCGAATTTAAAGATGTGATGCAGAATTGTAAAGAAGGGAGAACATGGAACAAGTTTGTCATTAATGATGGATTTATGTTCCGTACTAACAAGCTATGCACTTTAGCTAGCTCTGTTCGTCTTTTGTTGTTGTAGGAGGCGCATGGAGGAAGATTAATGCGACAATTTGGCGTGAAGAAGATGGAGAATGTACTTGCTACACATTTCTTTTGGCCAAAGATGAGACGGGATGTTGAACGTTTTGTTGCTCGCTGCACTACATGTCAAAAAGGTAAGTCACGACTCAATCCTCATGGTTTATATATGCCTTTACCTGTACATAGTGTTCCTTGGGAGGATATATCTATGGACTTTGTTTTACGTTTACCTCGAACAAAGAAGGTGAGGGATAGCATATTTGTTGTCGTGGATAGATTTTCAAAAATGGTACATTTTGTACCATGTCATAAAAGTGATGTTGCTGCTAATGTTGTTGATTTTTTCTTTCATGAAATTATTCGCTTGCATGGTGTGCCAAATACAATTGTTTCATATCATCATACTAAATTTCTTAGCCACTTTCGGAGATGTTTATGGGCTAAGTTGGGGACTAAACTGCTTTTTGGTACTACATGTCACTCCCAAACTGATGGACAAACTAAAGCAGTCAGTAGAACATGGTCTACTATGCTTAGGGCTATTTTGAAGACTAACCTTAAAATGTGGGAAGAACGCTTGCCTCATATTGAATTTACTTATAATCTTTCGTTGCACCCTACTCCTAAAATGTGCCCTTTTGAAATAGTGTATGGTTTCCTACCTCGTGCACCCATTGATTTGGTGCCTCTTCCATTTTAGAGAAGGTTAATTTTGATGCTAAACAATGTGCTGAATTGATCTTAAAAATGCATGAGTTAAATAAGGAAAATATTGAGCGCACGAATGCTAAATATAAACTTGCATGAGATAAGGGTAGAAAACGTGTTGTCTTTGCTCTTGGAGATCTTGTTTGGTTAGATTTACGCAAAGATAGGTTTCTTGATTCGCGCAAGTCAAAGCTAATGCCACGTGCTGATGGTCCTTTTAAGGTGTTAGAGAAAATAAATGATAATGCATATAAAATTGAGCTACCTGCATATTTTGGGGTTCTCACTTCTAACATTGCAGGTTTGAAGCTTTACCTAGGTGAGGAAGATGAGCTTCCGTCGAGGACAACTTCAATTAAAGAAGGGGAGGATGATGAGGACATCACTAACAAAGTTACACCCACAGCCCTATTGCTACATATAGTGGACTAATTACTAGAGCTCGTGCATGCCAATTAAATTACCAGGTACTTCTGTTTCTTGGTAATGATTCTAATGTTCATGAGAATATGATGTTGCCTAAATTGGACACATTTTTTTGGGTTGTAAATGAAGGGCCAAGCATGGACAAGGACAATGAACATTCGAGCATGATCAAGCATTGAGAAGATGGCGCAAACAAGGGGAGCAAGAACAGAGTTTTGATGACTCCCTAGCAGTGGCGCCAGAAAGTTCATGTCTGCTAGAACTACGTCGGTATTTCCCCAAAGAGGAAGGGATGATGCAGCACATCGACGGTAGGTATTTTCCTCAGTGACGAAACCAAGGTTATTGAACCAGTAGGAGAACCAAGCAACATAACGTAAACAACCCCTGCACACAGATAACAAATCCTCGCAACCCGACGTGTTAAAGGGGTTGTCAATCCCTTCCGGGTAACGGCGCCTCAAGATAGGCAAACAGATGTGAGATAAATTTGTAGTAGATTGAAAGATAGACCGCACATAAAATAAATAGAAATAAAACATAGCAAGGTATTTTTGGTTTAATTGATCTGAAAATAAATGCAAGGAAAAGATTATATCACAAAGGCAAATATATGAGAAAGAAGACCCGGGGGCCGTAGGTTTCACTACTGGCTTCTCTTGAGAAAAATAGCAAACGGTGGGTAAACAAATTACTGTTGGGCAATTGATAGAACTTCGAATAATCATGACGATATCCAGGCAATGATCATTATATAGGCATCACGTCCAAGATTAGTAGACCGACTCCTGCCTGCATCTACTACAATTACTCCACACATCGATCGCTATCCAGCATGCATCTAGTGTGATAGAGGCGAGGGTGTCCCGATCTTTCGATGAGATGATAACTATCGATTTGGTGGAGACGACTTTGACGATCCGACTACAAACGTGCACGACGTTGCGCCTTATCAATCGCTAAACCAATCTCCTGAGGTTACTGACGATGCCGGAAGCACGATCAGCCTGACCACGAAGGTCTATTCCTGCAAGCAATCGAAGAACGAGCAAGAATATGATAATGCAATCTGAATATTGCGAATATATATGAAGTATTGATAGTGGTGGGAATCCGTAAGCGGTCTTGGTCTGGTCGTTGGACACAAACGAAGTACACGAAGTTGCAATGGCTAACTTTTAACTAAACAAATTCCCAGGAAAAAGCTACTAGATGGATCTACTTATATAGGAGCAAGGGGTGGCGGCCAAGGAGGTGGGAGGACGTCCCAAGGCAGCCTAAAACCAACCCTAGGTCGTACAAGGCTCATGGGCCCAAGTGGAGGTGATGCAACACCTTTGGACTTGTAGTTTGACTCGGATTTTGGTGCAACGTCAGATTGTTTCGATCATAACTCAATGCTCCGGACGAATTTAAAGGTGAATCCAATTGGGTTGGAAAGAGCACGAAATCTAGTTTCCAACAAAAAAAGAATCACCCAATTCGGAGTCCGTATGAAAAAGTTGTTGGCGTTTTGAGTCAGGTATGTCTGTGCAGTCCGAATCTGAATCCAGAACGTGAGAGACTTGGACTCTTTCTTCTCTTGGCCCAAAAGTGACGTGAGAGGACTTTTTGAACAGAACCTAAACTTCTCCTTTTCCCCTATCTTCATATGTGGATTGTACAAATGTCCCATACACCTGCAATTAGACAAAACACAAAAGTGTGTGAAGGTATTTTTGTTCTGGATAACATAAATAGATTATTGAATAGTTTGCACTAGAAATCACCTGACAAATATGCATGTATGCAATATTTTTGGTCGTATCCAAGGTAATCATGTCCTCATCATCCTCCCCTTCTTGAAAACAAAGCCGTCCTCGGCGTTGCTTAATCTGAAATCTGGCTAACAAAAGAGACAAGGTGTACACGTTGTATATGTACATGTCATCCGTTTTTACTGATCTCATTTGGTGCACATGTGACTCAGTTATACAAGAGCACCCTTCAAAAGTCGTGAAATGTAAAGTCAATACATTATCACAAGAAGTCAAAGGCATGAAAATATTGCAACTCAGTTTGCACATATAAGTGAAGCTCTTATTCATATCAAAAGATTGACAATGCTTATCATTAAACCATCCCAACATTGATGAACCATCACCAAGATTAGAGGTCATATCAAAATGATTAAACATTGGCACAATTATTTTCAAACATATTTGATCCAAATCTGATTTATTCCCTGATTCACTTGATTCTTTTGCATCGATAGTTAATTCAATGGGCTCACTCAAAATTGTTTGATCACATGGCAAAGTCAAATCATCAACATAGTCCTCTAAGATAGCTGGTGTGATCAAAGTAGTGGGTAGCTCACCGCATGGTGCACTTAAATTGACAAGACATTCATCATACTCATGTGGAAGTGGAAGATTAGTACCTTTGTCATTACCTCTTATAATCAACTCAGATGAGGTAGGCACTCTCGGTGATGATGTGTCACATGGTGGAGGTGATGTAGTCCTCACAACAACGGATGTGGTTGTCATAGTATGCTTAGTAGTTGAAGGGACAACCGTATCAACTCTTGGAATGTGCATCTCACGCTTGTTCTCCTTGTGCGCAACACGTCGTTTTATTTCCTGTTCAGCTTTCAAGCAAGATGAAACAAATGGTCCATAGGATAACACTCTTCATGTATTAGTATCTCCTGAATGTCACGATTTAATCCTCCCCAAAATCTATCCATAAAATCTTCTTCACTTTCTTCTAAAGAGGAATGCAGCAAGGTAGTTTGTAAAGTATCATAATATTTTGTTACGGTGTCACTACCTTGTTTTAAATGTTGCAACTTTGTAATCATGTCACGAGTATAATAAGCGGGAACGAATGTATGTCGCATGGCAAGTTTCAAATCATCCCAAGTAGTAGGTATATCATTAGGGTGTAACGACAATATTCACTCCACCAAACTACAGCATAACCAGTGAAAGAACCAACCGCAACCTTAACTTTTTTACGTACATCAAAATTATTGGAAGCAAATATATTATTTAGGTCAAACTCCCATTCAATATATAAAGCAGGTCTAAAACGGCCATTAAATGGTGGTATAGAAACATTAACCTGATCATGTGCATTTGGATGGTTGTGCACCTCTCGTGACGGTTGTGGTATTTGCATAGGTGATGGCACATCTCCCACGATCGACAAACCCCATGAATTGACTCTAGATCCTGTCATGATTAGTAGAAACAAGAAACAAAATTCAAGAATAATGTTCCTATGAACTACTAGGATGTGGTGGTAAAGCGCTCACAGTAAAGCAAATATCAATATCTTACAAGTTCTTACCAAGCAGCAGGTGGTGACAGGCAACCAGCGGTGTCAAATAACTCCAAAGATTGAGTAAAGCGATTGCCAGGGGAACGTACGTATACACGGTGTAGAAATATGTGGAGCTGGGTTGGCTATATATGGTAGCAAAATATTAGCAATAATCAATTCAGAGATGCAATGTTAAATAAACGCTCAACGACGGTACTGTGCTGGTCCTAGGCTAGACCGGACTAGAGACGCGAGCCTAGAACACTAATGAGGTCACGGCGTAGCACAACTAGCATCAATGAAGGATACTAAGTAGCTCTGGACAGTAAGATATAAGTGAAGATCACAACGGCAGTAAAGATAATGATGAAAAACAACTGCCAAGCAGGATATACAACAACTCTCTCCAACTTTCCTCTTGAAAAGTTTGTGCCAATTTTCTGATAATTTTTTTCAAAGAATGCTACTAACTCAAGCTTTCCAATGCAAGAAGAATCACTCAATTCCGAGTTGATATGAGGAGTGAAAGAATTCTGAGACTGGCTTGAAAAACTGGAATAAGCTGTGTCCGCGTACTTCGGAGGGCAAAAAGACCTATTTAGAAGACGATTTTGAGGTGTCAAATATTGAACTAGTCTCTGCAACTATTTAGATGCGGCTCGTCGCTAGCTTTCATTTGAGTACTCGCGGAGTCAAAACGGACTTCGTATAAGGAAGGTATGCCTGTTTTACTAAACAGTGCACAAAACAGATTCCAATCCGAATTCAACTACGAGATTGAGTCTAGATAGATCCGAATTTTGTTTTTTTTCTTCTCTCTTTTTTTTTCCTCACACTTTTTTTCTTTCTCTTTTTTTTTCTGACTTCTTTTTCTTTTTTTTTTCTCTTTTTTTTTCTCTGTCTTTTTTTTCCTCTCCCTCTTTCCAAGACAAACTAGATAAGATGCAGATTGGATCAAGCGAAGATGTGAACGACCTCAACTATGATTGTGACAATGAACTATGGGTAGCACATGGTGGAATTTGATGGATGGTGTGGTGGACAGCAGAAGGGATAACGATGCAGCGGCGACGTGACTAATGTGAACAGAACTCGAAACTCTAAACGAACTAGACCCTAAGACCAGCAACTCGACACGACGATGCAACCGATAATTCAATAATGCAAACAATGAATAGAAAATTGCAAAGGCTCAGACTGGCTTGGACAAAAGGATGAATAGATCTAACTTTTTTGTGGCTTTTTCTTGGACAATAGGTAAGAAAATAAATCTAATCTAGGGGAAACTGGAAATTCTCACCGAGCAACCTGAAAACTGATACCACTTGATAGAGGCAAAGGGTGTCCCGATCTTTCGATGAGATGATAACTATCGATTTGGTGGAGACGACTTTGACGATCCGACTACAAACGTGCACGACGTTGCGCCTTATCAATCGCTAAACCAATCTCCTGAGGTTACTGACGATGCCGGAAGCACGATCAGCTTGACCACGAAGGTCTATTCCTGCAAGCAATCGAAGAACGAGCAAGAATATGATAATGCAATCTGAATATTGCGAATATATATGAAGTATTGATAGTGGTGGGAATCCGTAAGCGGTCTTGGTCTGGTCGTTGGACACAAACGAAGTACACGAAGTTGCAATGGCTAACTTTTAACTAAACAAATTCCCAGGAAAAAGCTACTAGATGGATCTACTTATATAGGCGCAAGGGGTGGCGGCCAAGGAGGTGGGAGGACGTCCCAAGGCAGCCTAAAACCAACCCTAGGTCGTACAAGGCTCATGGGCCCAAGTGGAGGTGATGCAACACCTTTGGACTTGTTGTTTGACTCGGATTTTGGTGCAACGTCAGATTGTTTCGATCATAACTCAATGCTCCGGACGAATTTAAAGGTGAATCCAATTGGGTTGGAAAGAGCACGAAATCTAGTTTCCAACAAAAAAAGAATCACCCAATTCGGAGTCCGTATGAAAAAGTTGTTGGCGTTTTGAGTCAGGTATGTCTGTGCAGTCCGAATCTGAATCCAGAACGTGAGAGACTTGGACTCTTTCTTCTCTTGGCCCAAAAGTGACGTGAGAGGACTTTTTGAACAGAACCTAAACTTCTTCTTTTCCCCTATCTTCATATGTGGATTGTACAAATGTCCCATACACCTGCAATTAGACAAAACACAAAAGTGTGTGAAGTATTTTTGTTCTGGATAACATAAATAGATTATTGAATAGTTTGCACTAGAAATCACCTGACAAATATGCATGTATGCAATATTTTTGGTCGTATCCAAGGTAATCATGTCCTCATCATAGTGTATTAAGTTCATGGAAAAATGAAGTAATGTAATAAGAATGATGACATGATGTAGACAAGATCTATGTATGTAGAGATAGACCCCATCGTTTTATCCTTAGTAGCAACGATACATACATGTCGTTTCCCTTTCTATGACTCGGATCAAGCACCATAAGATCGAACCCACTACAAAGCACCTCTTCCCATTGCAAGATAAATAGATCAAGTTGGCCAAACAAAACCCAAATATCGGAGAAGAAATACGAGGCTATAAGCAATCATGCATATAGGAGATCAAAGAAACTCAAATAACTTTCATGGATATAAAAAGATATAACTTATCATAAACTCAAAGTTCATCAGATCCCAACAAACACACCGCAAAAAGAGTTACATCATATGGATCTCCAAGAGAACATTGTATTGAGAATCCAGCGAGAGAGAGGAAGCCATCTAGCTACTAACTACGGACCCGAAGGTCTACAAAGAACTACTCACGCATCATTGGAGAGGCACCAATGGAGGTGGTGAACCCCATCCGAGATGGTGTTTAGATTCGATCTAGTGGTTCTAGACTCTGCGGCGGCTGGATGAATATTTCGTCGATGCTTTTAGGGTTTTTGGAATATTGGGGTATTTATAGAGCAAAGAGGCGGTCCGAGGGGCACCCGAGGTGGGCACAACCCACCAGGGCGCGCCTGGGCCTCCTGGCGTGCCCTGGTGGGTTGTGCCACCCTCGAGGCACCCCCAGGCGCAGCCAGGGCCCATTGTGTTCCTTCTGGCCCATGAAAATTCTTCGTGAAGTTTCGTGGCATTTGGACTCTGTCTGATATTGATTTCCTGCGATGTAAAAAACATGCAGAAAACAGCAACTGGCACTTGGCACTATGTCAATAGGTTAGTATCAAAAAATGATATAAAATGACTATAAAATGATTATAAAACATCCAAGATTGATAATATAACAGCATGGAACAATAAAAAATTATAGATACGTTGGAGACGTATCAACATCCCCAAGCTTAACTCCTACTCGTCCTCGAGTAGGTAAGTAATAAAAACAGAATTTTTTATGTGGAATGCTGCCTAACATGTCATATCATATTCTTTTCTTTATAGCATGGACATTTGGACTTTTATATGATTCAAAGCAATAGTCTAGTTTTCACAAAATAATTTAGATACTCAAGCATATCAGCAAGCAACCATGTCTTTCAAAATATCAACGCTAAAATAAGTTATCCCTAGCCCATCATGCTCAACCATTGATCCATTCATGAAACACACCCGAATATTAGCTACACCCAATACTTAAGTATGTTCATATTGCCTCCTAATTGGTGCTTTTTGTAAGAGAAGATGGACACTCAAATTCAAAATAAAAATTGCATAAAGTAAAAGAAAGGCCCTTCGCAGAGGGAAGTAGGATTTGTAGAGGTGCCAGAGCTCAAAGCAAAAAACGTAGAGATAAAAATATTTTGGGAGGTGTATCCATCCCACCAACGAAAACGACTTAGAGTTCCCAACACTTTCCATGCTAGATATATCATAGGCGGTTACCAAACAGAAAATAAAGTTTATTCCTTTTTCCACCATACTTTCACTTTCCAGGGCTAGCCGTATCCACGGTTTCCCTCCATACCAACACTTTCCAAGGAATTTATTATTTGACAACATAAAGTAAATTCATTTTTGCATTTCGTGACTGGGCATCCCTAAAACCTTTGCCTTACTCTCGTGCAATGACAAGTGAATAAACACTCATCGTGAGAATAACACATCTAGCATGGAAAATATTAGCCACCCCTCACCGCTCCGCGGGCGAAACAAACACACAAAAGAGAAGTTTATTTTGAAAATTAGCGACGGCACATGCAAATTTTCTTAGAACGGCAAAAGAATACCGCGTATAGGTAGATATAGTGGACTCATGTGGCAAGACTGGTTTAAAGGATTTTGGATGCACAAGTAGAGATCATACTTGGTGCAAAATGAAGGCTAGCAAAAAGATTGAGAAGCGACCAATGAAGAAACGAATAATCTCATAAGCAAGCATTAAGGATAAATAACACCAAATAATGCTCCACAAGTAGGATATAATTTCATTGCATGACTATTGACTTTTGTACTTGCATAGGGAATCACAAACCTTAACACCAATATTCTTACTAAAGCATAATTACTCATCAACATAACTCACATATCACATCATCATATCTCAAAACTATTACTAAGAATCAAGTTTATTTTGTCCAATGATCTTCATGAAAGTTTTTATTATATCCTTCTTGGATATCTATCACCTTGGGGCTAATTTTCATGTGTTGTTTTTCATAAGCTCAAACAAATATAAGTGAAGATCAAGAGCATAAATAAATTTCTTTCTCTCAAAATAATTTAAGTGAAGCAAGAGAGAATTTCTTGAAAATTTTACTAACTCTCAAATAAATCTAAGTGAAGCAAGAGAGCATTTCTTCAAAAATACTAAGCACACCATGCTCAAAAAAGATATAAGTGAAGCACTAGAGCAAGTCCATAGCTCATAAAAAATTTAAGTGAAGCATAGAGAGCAATTCTAACAAGTCATGACATAATTTTGGCTCTCTCAAATAGGTGTGTCCAGCAAGGATTGATGACTTTAAACACAAAATAAAACAACCAAAGACTCATATCATACCGCTCCAAGCAAAACACATATCATGTGACAAATAAAAATATAGTTTCGAGTAAAATACCGATAGTCGTTGGAAGAAAGCGGGGATGCCACTCGGGGGCATCCCCAAGCTTAGTTGGTTGCTCATTTTTGGATAATATCTTGGGATGCCGGGGCATCCCCAAGCTTAGCCTCTTCTATCCTTCCATCATCCATCGTAAGATAACCCAAAACTTGAAAACTTCAATCACACAAAGCTCAACAAAACCTTCATGAGATCCGTTAGTATAAGAAAGCAAACCACTACTATAAGTACTGTATCAAACCAATTCATAATTTTTTTATATTATATCTACTGTATTCCAACTTTTCTATGGCAAAAACTCATCAAAGGAAACCATAGAGCCATCAAAATAAGCACACAACACAAAGAAAACAGAATATGTCAAAACAGAACAGTCTGTAGCAATTTGACTTTTTCGAAAACCTCTGGAACTCCACAAATTCTTAAAAAAAATAGGAAGACCATGGGAATTTGTATATTAATCTTCTTCAAAAAGAATCAGGGCAAAATCACTTTCTGATAAAAAATGAGAATTGTTTTCGTGAGCGCAAAGTTTCTGTCTTTTTCAGCAAGATCAAACAACTATCACCCAAGAAGATACTATCAGTTCTACTTGGCACAAACACTAATTAAAACACAAAAAACACAATCATACCAGTAGCATAATTGTGCTAACACTTAGTTTTACGCCCTTAGCTAGGCATAAAGACAAAAGCAAAAATAAAATGTATTCATTGGGTTGCCTCCCAACAAGCGCTATAGTTTTACGCCCCTAGCTAGCCATAAAGCAAGGATCTAAGTATTGTCATCTTTGGTGTGAGATCCATAAGATTCCCTCATGATTTATTCATAAGGTGGCTTAATTCTTGTTCTAGGAAAGTGTTCATACCCTTCCTCAAAGGAAATTGGAATCTAGTATTGCCTTCTTTCATATCAATCACGGCACCGATAGTGCGTAAAAACGGTCTACCAAGAATAATTGGACAAGACAGATTGCAATCAATATCAAGAAAAATAAAATCTATGGGCACATAATTCCTATTTGCAAGAATAAGAACATCATTAATTCTTCCCATAGGCTTTTTAATAGTAGAATCCGCCAAGTGCAAATTCAAAGAACATTCTTCAAGATTAGTAAGACCAAGCACATCACATAAAGATTTCGGAATTGTAGAAACACTAGCACCCAAGTCACACAAAGCAAAGAACTCATAATTTGTAATCTTGACTTTGATAATAGGTTCCCATTCATCATGCAATTTTCTAGGAATTGATACTTCTAATTCCAATTTTTCTTCAAGAGCTTTCATTATAGCATCAACAATATGTTTAGTAAAAGCTTTGTTTTGTTCATAGGCATGGGGTGAATTTATCATTGATTGCAACAAAGAAATACAATCAATCAAAGATCAACTATCATAATTAAAATCTTTGTAATCCAAAAGAGTGGGCACATCACTAGTTAAAGTTTTGACCTCTCCAAACCCACTTTCATCAATTTTTCTCAACAAGATTTTCACCCTCCGAAATATTGGGACGCCTTCTACTTAAAGTTGACTCTTCTCCAGTCCCTTTTTCATCAATCTTAACTTTACTAAACAAGGAATCAATAGAGGAAACACCAATCATTTTAAGATCTTCATCACTTTTATGAAAGAAATCACTAGAAAACGCTTTTTCTAAAAATTCTGTTTTAGCTCTAAGCATAGCGGTTCTTTTCTTACTTTCATCCATAGAAACATAAAGATATTTAATTGATTCATCTACTTTAGGCACAAAAAATTTCATGTTGAGATTTTCCACATCAAGAGCAATTCTATCAACACTTCTAGACAAATCATCAATCTTACTCAATTTTTCTTCTATTGAAGTGTTGAAAACTTTATGTGTATTGATAGATTCTTTAATATTATTCTCAAGATCAGAGCTGTTCCTATTATTATTATAAGATTGATTTCCATAGGAATTACCATAATTATTAGAGGAATTACTACGAAAAGGCCTATGATTAAAATTACCTCTATAAGCATTATTATTGAAATTATTTCAAGATATAAAATTCACATCTATGGCATCACTATTTTTCTCAATCAAAGTAGACAAAGGCATATCATTAAAATCAATAGGAGCACTTTTACTAGCAACCAATTTCATAAGAGCATCAACTTTTTCACTCAAAGAAGAAATTTCTTCAACCGAATTAACATTTTTACTAGCAGGAGCCCTTTCGATATGCCATTGTGAATAATTTGCCATGATATTATCAAGCAATTTGGTGGCTTCACCAAAAGTAATTTCCATAAAAGTACCACCCGCGGCGGAATCTAAAAGATTACGAGAAACAAAATTCAATCGCGCATAAAAATTTTGTATGATCATCCATAGATTTAACCCATGAGTTGTGCAATTCCTTAGCATCATTTTCATCCTTTCCCAAGATTGTGCAGCATGCTCATGCTCAAGTTGCTTGAAATTCATGATCTGGGTTCTAAGGGAAATAATTTTTGCGGGAGGAAAATACTTAGTGTTAAAAGCATCTTTGCACTCATTCCAAGAATCGATACTATTACGAGGCAAAGAAGAGAACCAATTTTTTGCAGAATCACGCAAAGAAAACGGAAATAGTTTCATCTTCACCACATCATTGTCCACCTCTTTTTTCTTTTGCATATCGCATAATTCCACTAAGGTATTAAGATGGGATGCGGCATCCTCATTAGGAGTACTAGAAAATTGATCTTTCATAACAAGATTCAGCAAAGCAGTATTAACATCACAAGACTCCGCACTAGTGGCGGGAGGAGCAATCGGAGTGCCAATAAAATCATTGTTGTTGGTATTTGAGAAATCACATAACTTGGTGTTCTCTTGAGTCATGATGACCACACAACAAGAATGCACTCCAAAACAGATCTGGCGAGAAAATGGCGAACGAAAAAGAGAGGCAAATAAAATGGCAAATTTTCGTGAAATGGGGGAGAGGAAAACGAGAGGCAAATGGCAAATAATGTAAATTGCGAGGAGATGAGATTTGTGATTAGGAACCTGGTATATGTTGAAGATCCTCCCCGACAACGGCGCCAGAAATTCCTTTTGATGACTCCCTAGCAGTGGCGCCAGAAAGTTCTTGTCTGCTAGAACTACGTCGGTATTTCCCCAAAGAGGAAGGGATGATGTAGCACAGCGATGGTAGGTATTTCCCTCAGTGATGAAACCAAGGTTATCGAACCAGTAGGAGAACTAAGAAACACAACGTAAACAACCCGTGCACACAGATAACAAATCCTCGCAACCCGACGTGTTAAAGGGGTTGTCAATCCCTTTCAGCTAACGGCGCCTCAAGATAGGCAAACGGACGTGAGATAAATTTGTAGTAGATTGAAAGATAGATCGCAAATAAAATAAATAGAAATAGAATGCAACAAGATATTTTTGTATTTTTGGTTTAATAGATCTGAAAATAAATGCAAGGAAAAGAGTAGATCGCAAAGGCAAATATATGGAAGAAGACCCAGGGGCCGTAGGTTTCACTAGTGGCTTCTCTCAAGAAAAATAGCAAACGGTGGGTAAACAAATTACTGTTGGGCAATTGATAGAACTTCGAATAATCATGACGATATCCAGGCAATGATCATTATATAGGCATCACGTCCAAGATTAGTAGACCGACTCCTGCCTGCATCTGCTACTATTACTCCACACATCGACCGCTATCCAGCATGCATCTAGTGTATTAAGTACATGGAAAAACGAAGTAATGCAGTAAGAACGATGACATGATGTAGACAAGATCTATCTATGTAGAGATAGACCCCACCATTTTATCCTTAGTAGCAACGATACATACGTGTCGTTTCCCTTTCTGTCACTCGGATCAAGCACCGTAAGATCGAACCCACTACAAAGCACCTCTTCCTATTGCAAGATAAATAGATCAAGTTGGCCAAACAAAACCCAAATATCGGAGAAGAAATACGAGGCTATAAGCAATCATGCATATAGGAGATCAAAGAAACTCAAATAACTTTCATGGATATAAAAAGATATAACTGATCATAAACTCAAAGTTCATCAGATCCCAACAAACACACCGCAAAAAGAGTTACATCATACGGATCTCCAAGAGACCATTGTATTGAGAATCCAACGAGAGAGAGGAAGCCATCTAGCTACTAACTACGGACCCGAAGGTCTACAAAGAACTACTCACGCATCATCGGAGAGGCGCCAATGGAGGCGCTGAACCCCATCTGAGATGGTGTCTAGATTGGATCTGGTGGTTCTGGACTCTGCGGCTGCTGGCTGAATATTTCGTTGACGCTTTTAGGGTTTCTGGAATATTGGGGTATTATAAAGCAAAGAGGCGGTCCGGGGGGCACCCGAAGTGGGCACAACCCACCAGGGCGCGCCTAGGCCTCCTAGGACGCCCTGGTGGGTTGTGCCCCCCTTGGGGCACCCCCAAGCGTAGCCAGGGCCCATTGTGTTCCTTCTGGCCCATAAAAATTCTCCGTGAAGTTTCGTGGCATTTGGACTCCGTCTGATATTGATTTCCTGCGATGAAAAAAACATGCAGAAAACAACAACTGGCACTTGGCACTATGTCAATAGGTTAGTACCAAAAAATGATATAAAATGACTACAAAATGATTGTAAAACATCCAAGATTGATAATATAACAGCATGGAACAATAGAAATTATAGATATGTTGCAGACGTATCAAGTTTCCGGTGGAGTTTTCAGCACTTTGGAGCCACCATGATGACATCCAAGGACATGTACGAAATATACAAGATGGCCTTTCATAAATTTCACCCATAGCTTAATATAGGTGTTGCACCACCTTATTTTTGGGCCAGGCCCATGTAATTTTGAAATACTACTTATAGGATTTTTTTAGACTATGTATTGTAGGGAAACTACTCAGGAGCTGTTTTAGTCCCACCTTGCAAAGGGGGGACGAACTCCCCTCTCTTTCCCCTACAATTATAGCCCTTAAGGCACAGTTTAGACTTCAGGTTTTGTTTAGATTAAAGTTCGCTATAGCTGCAACTCGCATTCTTCGTTTGTGTTCTATGAGCAAACCAAGACGTCACAAAACCCCACTTTTATCAATAAAGCTTTCCTCTTATATTCGTAATATCCAGATTGCAACTTCAGTTCCTTGCTTGTTCTTCATTTGCGTCCAGGAAACTGACCCTCGTCGTTAGGTTGATTGTGCTTCAGTGTGGTCAATAACCTCTCAGAGTTGGTTTACCGATTGCTAAGGCATGACATCCTCGCAGGTTCGTAGTCGGGTCGTCAAAGTCTACTCCACCAAAAAAGATAGCCACCTTCTCGTTGAAAGACGGGACACCTTTGCCTCTATCAGACCACATCATGACGATCGGGATCTGTGCGTATCTCGCCCGGTGTTGGTGGAAACGACAGCTATGGGATCACGGGGAATCCCTTCTACGGTCGGCGGGCGCGGGGCTGTGGAAAGAGCGGGTTTAAGAGATCAACACGGGAGATTTATCCAGGTTCGGGCCGGAAGTGATGCGTAATACCCTACTCCTGCTGGCTTGTGTTTATCTGGTGTTCTTGGACTAGCTACAAAGGGTGCAGGGTCCAAAAAGTCCGAATCCTCTCTCTGTACGCCGCGGGCCTCCTTTTATAGCCAAAGGGGCTGCCACAGTGGCACGCAGGAGGTGGAAAGTTGTACAGTGTACAAGCTTATCGCCTGACATCACGGGACAAAACACATTCAATGCGCTACTTAGGTGTCCTCTTACTTTATCGGTGACGGCAACGAGGCCCGTCCCGTCCGCCGCCGCTTCGCCTTGCTCTGACACGCGTCCAGGCTGACTAGGAGCGCAGCGCCACGCTTGCTGGCTGGCTGCTGAGTTGCCGCGGTGGCAGAGTCTTCACGAAGATCTGCATGCCACCACGCAGGTGCTTGCTGAGTTGGCCTGGAAGCCGCACGTCGCAACGTAGGTGCCTGCCTTGTTGGCGGGTTGACTGCTATGTTGGAACGGCGATGGAGTCTTGGCGGGTGGGGGCCGGGCTGCAGCCCCGTAGATGTCCCCGGCAAGGGTCTTGCCGGGCCTCGTAGGTGTCCCCGGCAAGGGTCTTGCCGGGGGTCTCTGTCTTCTGGTTCTCATCTAGTATTGCATATTCTTGGTCTTCACAAAGATCTGCATGCCACCATGGAGGCGCCTCCCGAGCCTTGGTTCCAATGTGGTTGATGGTGTCGGAACTTGTAGACTCAAGGGTGGCGGCCCTGTTGGTGTTGGGAAAGTTGCCTCGGCAAGGCTCTTGCCGGGGTCGTGAAGGCCGCCCCGGCAAGGACCTTGCCGGGGGAGTTTCACCTCGCCCCTCAGCTCTTCATGCTTCTGGTCTTGAGGATTGTTCTGGTAGTCTTTGCTTCCTCCGCCCCGCCAAGCGTTGCTGCAGGCGTGTGGCTGCGACTGCCCGTGCACAAGTAAAGGGGTACAAAAAGGACCCCTACTTTTGTACACGGACAGGAGCCCCAGGGCCTGGGCCACATATAAGCGTGGAGCGTTATTGGGCCAGGCCCGGAACAGTGCGCAGGCGTGCGCGCGACGGAGTTTTACCGTAGTAGCTCCCTCGCCAGTTGTGCTTCCCCACGACCTGCGTTGAATGCGTGACGTGGGGGTCGTGCGTGGGGCGGTGGCAGCACGCCTGCGTCACATCGCAGTAAAGAGGCGGCCTGCGCCTTCCCCATAAAAAGGAAAAACCGCAGGCGCGCTGCTCATTTACCCCCTGTGCGCCTTCTCCAATCTCAGAACAGCCGTTCCCCTCTTCTTCCTCAGGCGAAAGATTTGAAGCTCTCGCCTCTGCATCGCCGCCGCCGCGCCTCCATTGCTCTTGATTCTTCGCCCTCTTCCAGCCGCCATGGCACCCAAGACCAGCAAGGGCAAGGGAGCGGCCAAGGACGCCGGGGAGAAGGAGGCGCCAGAGAGCGAGCTGGTGTTGCTTCGGACGCAGCACGCCTACTTACCTTCGACGGTCGACGCGGTCCACCTCAGGGAGTACTTCTTGCCCCTGTGGGGGAGGGAGACGACGGGGCACCCTACCACGCGCATCGTCCCCGCCGGTTTTGCCAAGGCCGACCCAAATCGGTACCCCTTCTTCGTCGATCACTTTTCTTGCGGGCTCTGCCCCCCTTTCTCTGATTTCTTCAACGACATCATGCACACCTACGGCTTTCACCTCCTTGACTTTACGCCGAATGTCGTGGCGTGCATGGCCTTCTTCGCCCATCTCTGCGAGGGCTTTGCCGGAGCGCTCCCCAGCACGACGCTTTTCCGCCACTACTTCTATCCTCGCATCCAACCAGGGGACGTGATGAGGACAAGACTACCTTGGATACGACCAAAAATATTGCATACATGCATATTTGTTAGGTGATTTCTAGTACAAACTATTCAATAATCTATTTATGTTATCCAGAACAAAAATACTTCACACACTTCTGTGTTTTGTCTAATTGCAGGTGTATGGGACATTTGTACAATCCTCATATGAAGATAAGAGAAAAGGAGAAGTTTAGGTTCTGTTCAAAAAGTCCTCTCACGTCACTTTTGGGCCTAGAGAAGATAGAGTCCAAGTCTCTCACGTTCTGAATTCAGATTCGGACTACACAGACATACCGGACTCAAAACGCCAACAACTTTTTCATACAGACTCCGAATTGGGTGATTCTTTTTTTGTTCGCAAGTAGATTTCGTGCTCTCTCAGACCCAATTGGAATCACTTTCAAATTCGTCCAGAGCGTTGAGATATCGACGAAACAATCTGACGCTGCAGAAGAATCCGAGTCAAACAACAAGTCCAAAGGTGTTGCATCACCTCCACTTGGGCCCATGAGCCTTATACTACCTAGGGTTAGTTTTAGGCTTCCTTGGGACGTCCTCCCATCTCCTTGGCCGCCACCCCTTGTTCCTATATAACTGGATCCATCTAGTAGCTTTTTGCTTGGATTTTGTTTAGATTAAAGTTCGCCATAGCTGCAACTTCGCGTACTTCATTTGTGTTCAATGACCAGACAAAGGCGTCACAGAACCCCACCTTTGATCAATAAAGCTTTCCTCTTATATTCGCAATATCCAGATTGCAATATTAGTTTCTTGCTTGTTCTTCGTTTGCCTGCAGGAAACAGACCCTCGTGGTCAGGTTGATCGTGCTCCGGCGTGGTCAATAACCTCTCGGAGTTGGTTTAGCGATTGTTAAGGCGCAACGTCGTGGACGTTTGTAGTTGGATCGTCAAAGTCGGCTCCACCAAATAGATAGTTATCATCTCATCGAAAGATCGAGACACCCTCGCCTCTATCAAGTGGTATCACTTGATAGAGGCAAAGGTGTCCCGTCTTTCGATGAGATGGTGGCTATCGTTTTTTGGAGGAAGTCGACTTTGACGATCCGACTACGAACATGCGAGGATGTCGCGCCTTAGCAATCGCTAAACCAACTCCGATAGGTTATTGACCACGCCGGAGCACGATCAACCTGACCACGAAGGTGTGTTTCCTGCAGGCAAACGAAGAACAAGCAAGAAACTAAGATTGCAATCTAGATATTGCGAATATAAGAGGAAAGCTATATTGATCAAAGGTGGGGTTCTGTGACGCCTTTGTCTGGTCGTTGAACACAAACGAAGTACGGGAAGTTGTAGCTATGACGAACTTTAATCTAAACAAAACCCAAGCAAAAACTACTAGGTGGATCTACTTACATAGGAGCAAGGGATGTCGGCCAAGGAGGTGAGAGGAGGTCCCAAGGAAGCTTAAAACTAACCCTACGTAGTATAAGGCTCATGGGCCCAAGTGGAGGTGATGCAACACATTTGGACTTGTTGTTTGACTCGGATTCTGCTGCAGCATCAGATTGTTCCGTCGATACCTCAACACTCCGGACGAATTTGAAGGTGATTCCAATTGGGTTGGAGAGAGCACGAAATCTACTTTCTAACAAAAAAGAATCACCCAATTCAGAGTCCGTATGAAAAAGTTGTTGGCGTTTTGAGTCAGGTATGTCTGTGCAGTCCGAATCTGAATTCATAACATGAGAATTTGCACCTAAAAAAAATTTGCTCTTTTTTTTCGCTCTTTTTTTCGCTCCTTTTTTTGCGAAAAATCACTATAATGGCGAGTGTCTCATAACTCTTCCCAGGTCAAACTGACAGGATGGGCACAAAATTTTTTTGACTATTTTTTTCCAGAAATCAGGGCAGCGACGACGAAAAAGTGCGACAAAAAATCACTATGATGGCGAGTGTCTCAAAACACTCCCCGGGAAATAGTATAGGGAAAAAATATTTTTGGTTGCCGAAATTTTCGCCTAAAAACTGCCCGGGGGTCTCCAGATTCTTTTTTTTTCGACACCTACTCAGGCAAGGAAACACGAAACGGAAAATAGATGGATCTCTAAAACAAACCGAATATGAAAAGAACTCGGATTGGTGGTGGATATATGGTGGTAGGATATGGCAGCGGTGGTGGTAGCGGTGGTGGTATATGGATACGGATTGGTGGTGGTATATGGATACGGATTCAGAGCGGTGGCGGATAAGCAATAGTGGTAGATGGCAAGGCGATGATGATGGTGCGGCGGCGGCGTGACAACTTATGACCAGAACTCGAAACTCTAAAAGACTAGACTCAAAGACCAGCAACTTGACACGACGATGCAACCGCAAATTCAACAAAGCAAAAACCCTAAAAAGATTATGCAAAGGGTCAGATTGGTTCGGATATACTGAACTAACCCTAATGTTTTGGTGGCTTTTTCGTGGACTGTAGGTATGAAGAACAGACTCGATCTAAACTACAAAAAACTGTAAAATCTCACCGAGCAACCTGGAAATCTGATACCACTTGATAGAGGCAAAGGTGTCCCGTCTTTCGATGAGATGAGGGATATCGCTTTGGTGGAAGTCGACTTTGACGATCCGACTACGAACGTGCGAGGACGTCGCGCCTTAGCAATCGCTAAACCAACTCCGAGAGGTTATTGACCACGCCGGAGCACGATCAACCTGACCACGAGGGTCTGTTTCCTGCGAGCAAACGAAGAACAAGCAAGAAACTGAGATTGCAATCTGGATATTGCGAATATAAGATGAAAGCTTTATTGATCAAGGTGGGGTTCTGTGACGCCTTTGTCTGGTCGTTGAACACAAAGGAAGTACGCGAAGTTGCAGCTATGGCGAACTTTTAATCTAAACAAAACCCCCCAAAGTCTAAACGACGCCCTAAGGGCTGTATATATGGAGGAAGAGGGGGGGATTTCGTGGCCCTTGGGAAGGGGTCCGAAACCAACCCTATCTCTTGTTTCCCCACACATACGGACTCTAAAAATAGCCTATACTCAAGTATTTCGAAATTACATGGGCCTGGCCGAATAATAAGGTGACGCAGCACCTAGAATAGCCTCTGGACGAAAGTTATGAAGTAGCATCTTGTATATTTCGTCCAAGGCTTCATGCACGCATTATGGTGGCTTCAACGTCCTGAAATCATCACTTGTAACTCCGTTCTTGTCCCCCATGTGCATGCCATCATCTCCATGCTTGTTCTTGCTCCAATGTTCATCCTTCTCAAAGCTGGGCCCTTCATTTGTAAGCAAAACAAATGTATCCAATTTAGGCAGCATCATATTCTCATGAACATTAGAATCATTACCAAGAAACGAAAGTACCTGGTAATTTAATTGGCGTGCGCGAGCTCTAGTAATTGGTCCAGTATGTATAGTAGCAGGGGCTGTGGGTGTAACAATGGTATTGATGTCCTCATCACATCCTCAAGTACGCATATTGGATGGGCCATTCTTTCATTGTTGTTTCCTTCTTGTTGTCTACATGATACATCTATTGGATGGAGGACCGGCATTGGAGATGGACCCTATGGACCTTCAAGTTGAGGAGTGCTCGGACTTAGTGGATTCACCACCGGACCACCATTTCTACCACGACATTGAGCCATGGTACAACAACTCCCATAACAAGTTTGCACTTTATACATGAATTGACTTGCATTATGATTGCCTTGCTGCATCTTGTATTTCTATGTCATCAATGATATATGAGCTTGAGCATTTTCTTAGCAAATTTGTTGTGATCTTTCTTGATGGCATCTTCATACATAATGATCACATTGCCTACCATCAATTGCATGATAACATAATCATATTGAGCATCCATTGCCATATTCATGCTATTGATAAACCGTCTCACTATGACATCATTTTGCACCGTGGTTGCATTGATCATATTCACAACACATTTGTGTGCACAATGATATCATTTGCTCCCATGAATGCTTTGCATATCATTCTAGATCATCTTGATAAGCTTCATGCGCTTTGTCACGAACAATCTTGCCTCACGGACTCATTCTTCTATGATGGACACTTTGTGTGCGCTAACCATCGTATTTCCAAGTGTACTTTGTGTTTGCTCATTTTGCATGTACCACATACCGGAGACACCTTGGAGTACTTGGATTGCGCCATGTTTTCAACTCCATCCAACTACAAGTTCGTCCACGACAACCGTTTCCATGGTGAGGAGGATCACGATCCGAGGTCGGATCTTTCCCGAGGGGGAGGAGATGATGCGGAGCATCCCACGTTCATCCCCATGTACACTCCGACTACTCTCCAAGCCCCAAGAGGACATATGACGAGACCTCGAACATACACCATTGGACACAAGGTGACCTCGCTCCTCTTTGAACCATCACGTTCCACATGTGAGACATGGCTACTACCTCAAATATATGTGTTATGCATGACCAGGAACAAAGAGGAAGACCATGGACACGACGGCGAGGACACCAAGTACAAGGAACTACCGAAGAAGCTCCAGCGAGCGGACGTCCGGACGACACCGGACGACCGGCCTCTCACAGCGAGCGGACGACCGGCGCCTGAAGACCAGCCTATGCCAGCTACAGACCTCCCAGCGAGCGGACGTCCGACCCCACACCGGACGTCCGACAGTATTAACGGAAGTCCGAGACTTCCGGACGTCCGGTGTCCCGACCACAGAACACTTTCAGCGGACATCCGGCGCTAGCGGACGACCGATCCCCCTGGAACCACCGGACGTCCGGTGCCTAGCGGACGTCCGGTCCCTGGCTGTGTCCAGTTGCGGGCTGAGGCCCATGTAGCCCTTCACTTCGCCCCCATTTGCACTATGACTATAAATAGGACACCCCTCCTCCTAGTTAAGGTTAGCAAAGGATTAGCTCATGTTTGTGTGAGAGCTTTGCTCATCCACTTGGTTTCCTTCTCCTCGGAGATCGCGCCTCCATCGGAGAAGATCCTTCCAAGCGGATTCAAGACCCCCTCTTGGGTGGCCCCCTCAAGACCTCCTCATGGAGAAGAAACGGTTACCCTTTGTATCGTCCTTTGTTGATCGTGGATCTTGTATCTCCTCTCGTGTTTCGAGGATCTAGCACATGTGTAATCGAATCTTGTTGGTTTGAATGATTCTCTCGTGTTTTCCCTCGTGTTTCCCCTCGTGTTCATCGTTGGGATCCACTCCTTTCGTGAAAGATCGGCCGTATAGGGTTCCACCCTACATCACCTTATCTTCATATGTGGATTGTACAAATGTCCCATACACCTGCAATTAGACAAAACACAAAATAGTGTGAAGTATTTTTGTTCTGGATAACATCAATAGATTATTGAATAGTTTGTACTAGAAATCACCTGACAAATATGCATGTATGCAATATTTTTGGTCGTATCCAAGGTAGTCATGTCCTCATCATCCTCCCTTTCTTGAAAACAATGCCGTCCTCGGCGTTGCTTAATCTGAAATGTGGCTAACAAAAGAGACAAGGTGTACATGTTTTATATGTATATGTCATCCATTTTTACTTCCCTTGATTTTTGCACATATGACACATGTATACATGAGTAATTTTCATAGATCATAAAATCTAAAGCCAAAATATTATCATAAGTAGAAGGCATGAAAATATTGCAACTCAGTTTGCACATATAAGTGAAGTTCTTATTCATATCAAAAGATTGACAATATGCATCATTAAACCATCCCAACATTGGTGAATAAACCTTACGTGCATCAAATTTACATGCTACAACATGCTTAAATAGGAAAACATGCAATAAGTCATTTGACACAGAATGATCACCAAGATTAGAGGTCATATCAAAATGATTAAACATTGGCACAATTATTTTAAAATGTATTTGATCCAAATCTGATTTATTTCCTGATTCACATGGTTCTTTGACATCAACAGTTAATTCAATGGGCGCACTCAAAATTGTTGGTATTTCAGTTGTTTGATCGCATGATGCATTC
Source organism: Aegilops tauschii subsp. strangulata (assembly GCF_002575655.3). Lineage (NCBI taxonomy): Eukaryota > Viridiplantae > Streptophyta > Magnoliopsida > Poales > Poaceae > Aegilops > Aegilops tauschii. The sequence continues at coordinate 200,462,311 of NC_053038.3, read as the reverse complement.
ATGACAGTAACATGATTCTCTAAAATAGGTGGCGCGCTCAAATCAACAGGTAACTCAACACATGATGTATTTAAGTTAATTAGGGATGCATCATTCTCATGTGAAGTTATATCATCAATACCTTTACTGTTACCTTGTCGCAAAGACGTAGCTGATGTAGGTATGGACAATGACAATGTACCATACACTTGAGATGATGTCGCACTCACAATCTGAGGTGTGGCTGCTCTAGTAGGTGCAATGGTGGAGGAATCAACCGATGGTAGTGAGCATGAATTGGAATAGTAGTTGTTGTAGTCACCCAATGCATCCTCCTGTAACTATCTCTCAAAGGTACAACCACGAACATACATACTAGTAATGCAACGAGGAATATACCGAAATCTTGCCTGAATATCATGGTTCAAACCGCCAAAAAATCTATTCATTATATCATCCTCAGATTCTTCTATGTCACAATGATGCATATAAGATTTGAACTCTTGGTAGTAAGCATGAACAGTGTTGTTGCCTTGTTTAAATTGTTCAAATTTGCGAAGCAGTTCACGGCGATAGTAAGGAGGGAAAACTTGTTGTCTCATTACATGTTCCAAATCTTTCCAAGTTGTGGGTTGGTTAGCAATGGTTTTCTTACAATGCACACTCCACCAAACAGAAGCAAAACCAGTAAATGCTCTAGTGACAGCTCGTACTCGCTCAAGTTCAAAAAAGTCGTGGTGACTAAAAACTTGTTCTACTTCAAGCTCCCAAGCTAGATAAATAACATGATTAAATCTACCCTCAAATGACGGTAAAGAGATAACCTGACCATGTGCTTGTGTGTGTTGTCCCAACTCTCGTGATGGTGAAGATGTTTCCGTCGTCCAAGAACTTCTATCTCCGGAACCTGTCACGATTAGTAGAAACAAGAAACAAAATTCAAGAATAATGTTCCTATGAACTACTAGGATGTGGTTGTAAAGTGCTCACAGTAAAGCAAATATCAATATCTTACAAGTTCTTACCATGCGGCAGGTGGTGACAGGCAACCAGCGGTGTCAAATAACTCTGAAGATTGTGTAAAGCGATTGCCAGGGGAACGTACGTATACTTGGTGTAGAAATATGTGGAGCTAGGTTGGCTATATATGGTAGCAAAATATTAGCAATAATCAATTCTGAGATGCAATGTTGAATAAACGCTCAACGACGGTACTGTGTTGGTCCTAGGCTAGACCGGACTAGAGACGCGAGCCTAGAACACTAATGAGGTCACGACGTAGCACAACTAGCATCAATGAAGGATACTAAGTAGCTCTGGACAACAAGATATAAGTGAAGATCACAATGACAGTAAAGATAGTGATGAAAAACAACTGTCAAGCAGGATATACAACAACTCTCTCCAACTTTCCTCTTGAAAAGTTTGAGCCAATTTTCTGATAACTTGTTTGAAAGAATGCTACTAACTCAAGCTTTCCAATGCAAAAAGAATCATTCAATTCCGAATTGATATGAGGAGTCAAAGAATTCTAAAACTGGTCTGAAAAACTGGAACAAACTGTATAAGCGAACTTCGGAGGGCAAAAAGACCTATTTAGAAGCAATTTTGAGACGCCAAATATTGAACTATCTTTTGCAACTATTCAGATGCGGCTCATCGCTAGCTTTAATTTGAGTACTTGTGGAGCTAAAATGGACTTCGTATGAAAAAGATATGCCTGTTTTACTGAACACTACGCAAAACAGATTCCAATCCGAATCCAGGTACGAGATTGATTCTAGAAAGATCCAAATTATCTTTTTTTTTCTTCTCTTTTTTCTCTCACTTTTTTTTCTTTTTCTTTCTCTCCTTTTTTTCTTTAACTTTTTTTCTCTCTTTTTTCTATGCCTTTTTTTCTCTCCCTCTTTGCAAGACAAACTAGATAAGATGCAGATTGGATTAAGCGAAGATGTGAACGACCTCAACTATGATTGTGACAATGAACTATGGCTAGCACGTGGTGGAAATTGATGTATGGTGTGGTGGAGAGTGGAAGGGATAACGATGCAGCGGCAACGTGACTAATGTGAACAGAACTCGACACTCTAAATGAACTAGACACTAAGACCAGCAACTCGACACGACGATGCAACCGGTAATTCAATTATGCAAGCAATGAAAAGAAATTGTAAAAGCTCAGACTGGCTTGGACAAGGGATGAATAGATCTAACTTTTTTGTGGCTTTTTCTTGGACAATAGGTAAGAAAATAAATCTAATCTGGGGATAACTGGAAATTCTCACCGAGCAACCTGAAAACTGATACCACTTGATAGAGGCAAAGGTGTCCCGTTTTTCGATGAGATGGTGGCTATCGTTTTTTGGAGGAAGTCGACTTTGACGATCCGACTACGAACGTGCGAGGACGTCGTGCCTTAGCAATCGCTAAACCAACTCCGAGAGGTTATTGACCACGCCGGAGCACGATCAACCTGACCATGAAGGTCTGTTTCCTGCAGGCAAACGAAGAACAAGCAAGAAACTAAGATTGCAATATGGATATTGCGAATATAAGAGGAAAGCTTTATTGATCAAAGGTGGGGTTCTGTGACGCCTTTGTCTGGTCGTTGAACACAAACGAAATACGCGAAGTTGCAGCTATGGCGAACTTTAATCTAAACAAAACCCAAGCAAAAAGCTACTGGATGGATCTACTTATATAGGAGCAAGGGGTGGCGGCCAAGGAGGTGGAAGGACGTCCCAAGGAAGCCTAAAACTAACCCTAGGTAGTATAAGGCTCATGGGCCCAAGTGGAGGTGATGCAACACCTTTGGACTTGTTGTTTGACTCGGATTCTGATGCAGCGTCATATTGTTTCGTCGATATCTCAACGCTCCGGACGAATTTGAAGGTGATTCCAATTGGGTTAGAGAGAGCACGAAATCTAATTTCTGACAAAAAAAGAATCACCCAATTCGGAGTCCGTATGAAAAAGTTGTTGGCGTTTTGAGTAAGGTATGTCTGTGCAGTCCGAATCTAAATTCAGAATGTGAGAGACTTGAACTCTATCTTCTCTTGGCCCAAAAGTGACGTGAGAGGACTTTTTGAACAGAACCTAAACTTCTCCTTTTCCCTTATCTTCATATGTGGATTGTACAAATGTCCCATACACCTGCAATTAGACAAAACACAAAAGTGTGTGAAGTATTTTTGTTCTGGATAACATAAATAGATTATGGAATAGTTTGTACTAGAAATCACCTGACAAATATGCATGTATGCAATATTTTTGGTCGCATACAAGATAGTCATGTCCTCATCAGGACGCTATTTCTGGGTGCGTCACCTGGATCCCGAGGACCTAGGAGAAGGGCACGTACCCAGAGGGTGCCCAGAAGGAGAGGTGGGACGAGTGGCGGAGCCGGTGGTGCTGTATCGAGAAGGAGGATCCGTAGGAGTTCTGCCGGGTTCGTCAGAGCCCGCCGACCCGCCGCAGGGACTGGAGCGACCTCGACGCCAACGACAAGAAACTCACGGTCGGCACCACCAGGATCCATTGCCTCACCAGGGCCGGGCTCACCCTTGTGATGATTGGGGCCGATTTCATCCATCGCCGAATCGCCCCACTGCACAACAAAGGGAGGCCAGCCTGGGATTTTAGGAACGCGGCCGACACCATGGGGCTCTGCCCTGGCCTGAAGCACAACTTCACGGTGATGGGGCACGCCCATCTCTGCCAGAGGCTCTTCCAGCTTAACATGGGCGACGACGGCAGGGCCGAGAGGACCGGCAGGGCCGCGAAGGGCGGCAAGGCCGTCAAGGGGCCCCTGTTTGGGTTGCCGGTGGGAGTGGTCCTGCTGAGCAACAACTCCCGCCAGTCCGCTATCATCGCCATGATGCCGGATTTCAACGACCACGGCCTCGACCCGGCATGGGCCGAGCCGCCAGCAGAGAAAGTGTAGGAGTTCTTTGACAACTTGTCGGAGGGCTATGTTCGTGATGAGCCGCTGCTCATCCGCGACACCACCAAGGAGGAGCTGGACTATATCGCCGCCAGGGCGGCGAAGGCGGTGCTTGCCACGGAGGCCGGCAGCGCCGGCGCCGTGCAAGACGAGGTCGACGCGGCCGCAGAGGAGAAGGAGCTTGCCTAGTGGGCGGAGTCTGCCGGGGAGGCCAGCGGCGCCGGCGCCGCCCCCCCCCCTCATTGAAGACACGGGTGGTGAGTCGCCCGAAGAGGAAACCAAAGCGGACGACCCTCCGTCCGCGGGGAAGAAACGCGTCCTGCGATGGGCCCGCTCCGGCGAGCCGGTCCGGCTCGGCAGGACTGCGCAGCGGCAACCGGCCCAGGAGCAGCTCATGCGCCAGACGAGGGCGATGAAGGCCGCGGTAGCGAGGAAGGCGGTGAAGGCCGTGGTGGCGAAGAAGACGGCAACTGCCTCCTCCTCGTCCAAGCAGCGCCGGACCCCATCCCCTTCTTCTCCTCCTTCATCCAGCACCTTGGAGGCCTTGTACGACCTCGGTCCTTCAGCCCAAAGACGAAGAGGAGGCATGAGGCAGAGGATGAGTAAGCACCTTGCCTTTCATCATTTTTGACCCCCAGCTAGCGTTATCCTTTTCAATGCGATCTCGTGCTTGCAGGGACATGGAGACGCTGGCCCAGAGGGTGGCGAAGAGGGCCAAGGCCTCGACGGGCGACAAGCCCCCGACGGGTAATTCGCGTATGCCGGTGTTGGTGGTGAGCAGCCCGGACAGCAGCCCCCGGCGCAGCCCCCGCTCCAGCCCCCAGCATGAGTTCATCAGTCACTCTGATAGAGGCAAAGGTGTCCCGTCTTTCGATGAGATGATGGATATCGCTTTGGTGGAAGTCGACTTTGATAACCCGACTACGAACGTGCGATGACATCGCGCCTTAGCAATCCCTAAACCAACTCCGAGAGGTTATTGACCACGCCGGAGCACGGTCAACCTGACCACAAGGGTCTGTTTCCTGCGAGCAAACGAAGAACAAGCAAGAAACTAAGATTGCAATCTGGATATTGCGAATATAAGATGAAAGCTTTATTGATCAAGGTGGGGTTCTGTGACACCTTTGTCTGGTCGTTGAACACAAACGAAGTACGCGAAGTTGCAGCTATGGCGAACTTTTAATCTAAACAAAACCCAAAGTCTAAACGACGCCCTAAGGGCTGTATATATGGAGGAAGAGGGGGGAATTTCGTGGCCCTTGGGGAAGGGGTCCGAAACCAACACTATCTCTTGTTTCCCCACACATACGGACTCTAAAAACAGCCTATACTCAAGTATTTCGAAATTACATGGGCCTGGCCCAATAATAAGGTGACGCAGCACCTAGAATAGCCTCTGGACGAAAGTTATGAAGTAGCATCTTGTATATTTCGTCCAAGGCTTCATGCACGCATTATGGTGGCTTCAACGTCCTGAAATCATCACTTGTAACTCCGTTCTTGTTCCCCATGCGCATGCCATCATCTCCATGCTTGTTCTTGCTCCAATGTTCATCCTTCTCAAAGCTAGGCCCTTCATTTGTAAGCAAAACAAATGTATCCAATTTAGGCAGCATCATATTCTCATGAACATTAGAATCATTACCAAGAAACGGAAGTACCTGGTAATTTAATTGGCGTGCGCGAGCTCTAGTAATTGGTCCAGTATGTATAGCAGCAGGTGCTGTGGGTGTAACAATGGTATTGATGTCCTCATCATCCTCCCCTTCTTGAAATGAAGTCGTCCTCGACGGAAGCTCATCTCCCTCACCCAAATAAGGCTTCAAATCTGCGATGTTAAAAGTGGGACTAACCCCAAAATCTGCAGGCAGCTCAAGTTTATATGCATTATCATTTATTTTCTCTAACACCTTAAAAGGACCATCAGCACGTGGCATTAGCTTTCATTTGCGCAAATCAGGAAATCTGTCCTTACGCAAATGTAACCAAACAAGATCTCCAGGTGCAAACACAACATGTTTTCTACCCTTATCTCCAGCAAGTTTATATTTAGCATTCATACGCTCAATGTTTTCCTTAGTTAACTCATGCATTTTTAAGATCAATTCAGCACGTTGTTTAGCATCAAAATTAACCTTCTCCGAAGATGGAAGAGGCAACAAATCAATAGGTGCACGAGGTAGGAAACCATACACAATTTCAAAAGGGCACCTCTTAGTAGTAGAATGCAATGAACGATTATAAGCAAACTCAATATGAGGCAAGCATTCTTCCCACATTTTCTTATTATTCTTCAAAACAGCCCTAAGCATAGTAGACAATGTTCTATTGACTACTTCAGTTTGTCCATCGGTTTGGGGGTGACAAGTAGTACTAAAAAGCAGTTTAGTCCCCAACTTAGCCCATAAACATCTCCAAAAGTGGCTAAGAAATTTAGTATCACGATCTGAAACAATAGTATTTGGCACACCATGCAAACGAATAATTTAACGGAAGAACAAATCAGCAACATTAACAGCATCATCGCTTTTATGACATGGTATAAAGTGTGCCATTTTTGAGAATCTATCCACGACAACAAATATGCTATCCCTCCCCTTCTTTGTTCGAGGTAAACCTAAAACAAAGTCCATAGATATATCCTCCCAAGGAACAGTAGGTACAGGCAAAGGCATATATAAACATGAGGATTGAGTCGTGACTTGGCTTTTTGACATGTAGTGCAGCGAGCAACAAAACGCTCAACATCCCGTCTCATCTTTGGCGAAAAGAAATGTGTAGCAAGTACGTCCTCCGTCTTCTTCACGCCAAAGTGTCCCATTAATCCTCCTCCATGCGCCTCCTGCAACAACAAAAGACGAAGAGAGCTAGCTGGAATGCATAGCTTGTTAGCACGGAACACAAATCCATCATTAACGACAAACTTGTTCCAGGTTCTTCCTTCTTTACAATTCTGCAATACATCTTTAAAATCAGCATCATGCACATATTAATCTTTGATGGTCTCCAAACCAAATATTTTGAAGTCAAGTTGTGAAAGCATAGTATAGCGACGAGACAATGCATCAGCAATAACATTTCTTTACCCTTCTTGTGTTTAATGACATAAGGGAAAGTTTCAATGAATTCAACCCATTTAGCATGTCTACGATTCAGTTTAGCTTGACTTTTAATATGTTTCAAAGATTCATGATCAGAATGTATAACAAATTCTTTGGGCCATAAATAATGTTGCCATGTTTCTAAAGTCCGAACAAGAGCATATAGTTCTTTATCATAAGTAGAATAATTCAGACTAGGCCCACTCAATTTTTCAGAAAAGTATGCAACAGGTTTACCATCTTGTAATAACACACCTCCTAATCCAATTCCACTAGCATCACATTCAAGCTCAAAAGTCTTATTAAAATCAGGAAGTTGGAGTAAAGGAGCATGTGTCAACTTATCTTTCAATACCGTGAAGGCTTCTTCCTGTGCGGTACCCCAAACAAAAGGCACATCCTTCTTTGTAAGCGCGTTGAGAGGTGCAGCAATGGTGCTAAAATCTCTCACAAAACGCCTATAGAAACCAGCGAGTCCAAGAAAACTCCGCACTTGTGTGACCGTTTTGGGCTGCGGCCAACTCTCAATAGCTTCAATCTTGGCTTTATCAACTTCAATTCCCTGTGGAGTAACAACATAGCCAAGAAAAGATACTCGGTCGGTGCAAAAGGTGCACTTCCCAAGGTTACCAAACAAACGTGCATCACGTAGAGCAATAAAAACAGCACGTAAATGTTCCAAATGTTCTTCCAAAGATTTGCTATAAATCAGTATATCATGAAAATAGACAACCACAAATCGTGCAATGAAAGCACATAAAACTTCGTTCATTAGTCTCATGAAAGTACTAGGTGCATTAGTTAACCCAAAAGGCATGACTAACCACTCATATAAACCAAACTTAGTTTTAAATGCTGTTTTCCATTCATCTCCCAATTTCATACGAATTTGATGGTATCCACTACGCAAATCAACTTTGGAGAATATTGTAGAGCCACTCAATTCATCAAGCATATCATCTAGCCTAGGAATAGGATGACGATAACGAATAGTAATATTATTAAAGCCTCTACAATCAACACACATACACGACGTACCATCCTTTTTAGGCACTAGTATAATAGGAACAGCACAAGGACTAAGAGATTCGCGTATATAACCTTTGTCGAGCAGCTCCTGTACTTGACGCAAAATCTCCTTCGTCTCCTCTGGATTGGTGCGGTATGGTGGACGGTTGGGTAGCGATGCACCGGGAATTAAATCAATTGGATGCTCAATCCCTCGAATAGGTGGTAATCCCGGTGGCACGTCTTGTGGGAAGACATCAGCGAACTCCTGCAAAATGTTAGTGACAGCAGGGGGCAAAGAGGAAGGCACGTCCTCGAATGAAAATAATGCCTCTTTGCACACAAAAGCATAGCAAACAGATTTGTTGAAATCTAGCTCATCAATATCAGATTTTGTGGCAAGTAAACATGCACTTTTCAATTTAATTTCAGACACAACACTAGATGGTTTATTATTAGGTTTCATTTGTTGCTCAAATTCTTTTGCCACAATCTGATTTTCACTCTTATTTTTCTCCTGTTGTGCTTTATTAGCTCTATTAATGTCATCTTTCAAAATGGAATCAGGAGTCATAGGAAGCAAAGTAATATTTTTATCCTTATGAACAAGAGTATACTGATTATTTCTACCATGGTGTACAGAATTTTTATCAAATTGCCATGGTCTACCAAGTAATAAGGAACATGCTTGCATGGGTACCACATCACAATCAACATAATCAGCATATGTAGAGATACTAAAATGCACACGAAAAGTACATGTTACCTTAACCTTGCCGCTGTTGTTGAACCATTGGATGTAGTAAGGATGTGGATGTGGTCTTGTGGTGAGAGATAGCTTCTCCACCATCTCCATGCTAGCCAAGTTGTTACAGCTCCCTCCATCTATGATGACGCGAACAGAACGTTCCTTCACAACTCCCTTTGTATGGAACAAATTATGCCTCTAATTTTGCTCTGCTTGTGTGACCTGCACACTCAAAACACGTTGAGCAACTAAACATTCATACCTATCAGCGTCTTCAGGAGCCATGTATTGCGTCTCATTTTCAGAATCATCTCCACCATGTTCTTCACGTGTAATAAGAGCCAAAGTCTCCTCATCATAGTCACTAGCGGACTCATACCCACCATCCTCAGTAGCAATCATCACACGCTGAGATTTGCATTCTCTCGCATAATGTCCTCTTCCCTTACAACGACGACAAATAATATCACTTGTGTGCCCTGTTGACGCCATGGAAGAAGAAGAGCTCTGCGCAGGCCCGGCAGGTGTGCTCTTGGCAGAGAGTGGTGGTTGTGCCTGCTTTCTTGTATCACGGCTGGAGGTGGCACCTGATGGAGGTGATGGTGAAGTGGAAGTAGAGGATGCACGTGGTGTCCATGATGAAGGTCGACCTGCAGAAAAGTTAGTTCGCGCCAATGCCTGTCGATCCTGCACTTCACGTTCAGCTTTACAAGCAAGATGGAATAAACGAGTGATATTATTATAATCCTTATACTCTAGAATGGTCTGAATCTCTTTATTTAATCCACCCATAAAACGTGCAAGCATAGCTTCATTCTCCTCAACAATACCACATCTAATCATGCCAGTTTGTAATTCCTGATAATATTCTTCTACAGGATTTTTCCCTTGTCTGAAGCGCTGCAATTTTTGAAGTAATTCACGTTGATAATATGGTCAAACCCAACGAACGCATAGCAGTTTTCAAAGCAGCCCAAGTAGCTGGAACAGGATATAATCTACAATGTTCAGACCACCAAACACATGCAAAGCTAGTGAAAGCACAAACAGCAGCAGGAACACGTCTCTCCTCAGGATATTGTAAACATGTAAATCGTTGTTCAGTTTCTAACTCCCAAGTAAGATATATATCAGGAACATATCTACCCTCAAATGGTGGAATATTCAATTTCAGTTTAGGGAGATGGTCATGATCTCGTACCTGAGGTGGTGGTGCCGGCCTACCGTTGCGAATATATACCTAAGGTCGACCTGCTGGTGGTGGTGCTGGTGGCTGCACGTAGTTCTGATTTTGATCAACCTCATCCTCATAATCGCCCGCATAATCGTCATCCTCCTCAGCCGCCGCAGTAGCAGGAGCCAAAGAAGCATCAATAGTAGGTGTAGCGGCACCCGAATTTTGACCAGTCTCAATTGGAACGCGCTGTGCTCGTCCCACTTGATTTGGAAGGCGGCGTTGGAGATGTGGTTGTTGTTGTTGTTGTAGAGGTGCGACATATGCAGCCGGTGGTGGTTGGGGAAGACGCTTGAGTAATTCAGTAAACTTGTTATCCAGCTTTGTCTCGAATGACTTCTCCACGGCATCTATCTTCTCCATAGCCTCTTCAAATCTGTTTAGCACATCTCCCACCTGGCCAGTCATCATTTGCTGAAATTTATCATGCAACTCCTTGTTCGTCATGTTCTCCCAATCAGTCTCATAGGCTTGTGATCCTGCCATGGTTAGCAGCAATAGAAATACAAAAGAATATGATCCTACAGACTACTAGGCAGTGGTGGTGATGGTGGTGTGTCACAAATCCTTCAAGCGAATCTCAAATTCTTACCAGTTCTTACCCAGCAGCAGGTGGTGATCGGCAATCGTTGTAGTCAAAACTCTCAAAGCTTGGATAGAGCGATAACCAGGGAGAGTCAAACGCACGATGTAGATGTATGTGGAGCTGGGAAGGCTTATAATATGGTAGCAAAAATGGTCAGCAATAATCAATTCAGAGATGCAAAGTTGAATAAATGCTCAACGACGGTACTGCGCTGGTCCTAGGCTAGACCGTGCTAGAGACGCGAGCCTAGAACACTAACAAAATCACGGCGCTGCACGTAAACAAGGGAAAAGCACACTCTGGAAAAAAAAAATTGCTATTTTTTTTCGCGCTCTTTTTTTTTGAGCTCCTCTTTTTTTTCTTTTTTTTGCGAAATATCACTATAATGGCGAGTGTCTCAAAACTCTTCCCAGGTCAAACTGACAAGATAGGCACAAAAAAATTTGGACTATTTTTTTTCGAAAATCAGGGCAGCGACGACGAAAAAGTGCGACAAAAAATCACTATGATGGCGAGTGTCTCAAAACACTCCCCGGGACCTAAAAATAGGATAGGGAAAAAAATATTTTTGGTCGCCGAAATTTTGGCCTAAAAACTGCCCGGGGGTCTCCAGATTCTTTTTTGTTTTTCGAGACCTACTCAGGAGAGGAAACACGAAACGGAAAATAGATGGATCTCTAAATAAAACCGAATATGAAAAGAACTCGGATTGGTTGTGGATATATGGTGGTAGGATATGGCAGCGGTGGTGGTATATGGATACGGATCGGTGGTGGTATATGGATACGGATTGGTGGTGGTATATGGATACGGATTCAAAGCAGTGGCGGATAAGCAATGGTGGTAGATGGCAAGGCGATGATGATGGTGCGGCGGCGGCGTGACAACTGATGACCAGAACTCGAAACTCTAAAAGACTAGACTCTAAGACCAGCAACTTGACACGACGATGCAACCGCAAATTCAACAAAGCAAAAACCCTAAAAAGATTATGCAAAGGCTCAGATTGGTTCGGATATGATGAACTAACCCTAATTTTTTGTTGTGTGGCTTTTTCGTGGACTGTAGGTATGAAGAACAGACTCGATCTAAACTACGAAAAACTGTAAAATCTCACCGAGCAACCTGGAAATCTGATACCACTTGATAGAGGCAAAGGTGTCCCGTCTTTCGATGAGATGATGGATATCGCTTTGGTGGAAGTCGACTTTGACGATCCGACTACGAACGTGCGATGACGTCGCGCCTTAGCAATCGCTAAACCAACTCCGAGAGGTTATTGACCACGCCGGAGCACGATCAACCTGACCACGAGGGTCTGTTTCCTGCGAGCAAACGAAGAACAAGCAAGAAACTGAGATTGCAATCTGGATATTGCGAATATAAGATGAAAGCTTTATTGATCAAGGTGGGGTTCTGTGACGCCTTTGTCTGGTCGTTGAACACAAACGAAGTACGCGAAGTTGCAGCTATGGCGAACTTTTAATCTAAACAAAACCCAAAGTTTAAACGACGCCCTAAGGGCTGTATATATGGAGGAAGAGGGGGGAATTTCGTGGCCTTTGGGGAAGGGGTCCGAAACCAACCCTATCTCTTGTTTCCCCACACATACGGACTCTAAAAATAGCCTATACTCAAGTATTTCGAAATTACATGGGCCTGGCCCAATAATAAGGTGACGTAGCACCTAGAATAGCCTCTGGACAAAAGTTATGAAGTAGCATCTTGTATATTTCGTCCAAGGCTTCATGCACGCATTATGGTGGCTTCAATGTCCTGAAATCATCACTTGTAACTCCGTTCTTGTCCCCCATGCGCATGCCATCCTCTCCATGCTTGTTCTTGCTCCAATGTTCATCCTTGTCAAAGCTAGGCCCTTCATTTGTAAGCAAAACAAATGTATCCAATTTAGGCAGCATCATATTCTCATGAACATTAGAATCATTACCAAGAAACGAAAGTACCTGGTAATTTAATTGGCGTGCGTGAGCTCTAGTAATTGGTCCAGTATGTATAGCAGCAGGGGCTGTGGGTGTAACAATGGTATTGATGTCCTCATCACACTCCTTCACTGATGAGCATTGGGGGTGTGAATTCTTGATGCTGACCTTGCCGGGTTTGCAGGAGGAGAACGGCAGCAGGAGGAGCTGCCGAGGGCCACTCCCAACACGCCACCCCCTCGACTACGCCGCCTAGAGGGGCGTCCCCGGCAAGGGCATCCACCACCGAGCCCACGCATATGGAGGAGGAGGGGGCGAGCCTGGGTGCCGGTGGTTCTGCCCCGGCAACGAATGCTGGCGGGGAGGGCGCCACTCCTTCCCAGCCCGGTGCGGGTAAGTTGTTTGCTTCCCGTCCTTGTTTTCTTTCTTCTTCTTTTTGAACCTTGACCTTGGCCCCGGCTCATTCCCCTTCTTGGTATCCAGACCCTTCCTCGGCGGACCGGGAGGATATTGACACCGTCATCGAGGAGGTCGCCAGGGACGCCGAGGCCGAGGCCGACAAGATCGCCGCCGAGGAGGCCGCCGAGACAGCCGCTGAGGATGCCGCCAAGGGGCTTGCCGGGGAGGCCGGCAAGGCCGCTGCCGAGGAGGCGGGCAAGGGGCCTGCCGGGGAGGCCGGCAAGGCTGCTGCCGAGGAGGGGGTGGTCGACGACCAACCTTCCTCCTCTGCTGCCTCTGGCTCGGGCAAGTACTTGAAGGTGGGCGACGACCTGTTCATCCACCTCCCAGGAATAGCGAGCACCAGGGCGCCAACCGAGGTGGAGGTGTTTGACGACAAGGCGCTCGCCTCCGCCGGGCTTCTGCTTGTTGACGAACCGAGCGCCGGCGATAGCGGTTCCCAAGAGGAGCAGCTTCTTCGGGCCATGAGCGCCAACTTCCAGAAGCTCCAGGCGCTCCATCGTGCCCGCCTGGACAAAGCAAAATCCAGGATGGCGGCGGCGGACAAGGCGGAGGTGGATCTTGAGGAGCGCGTCGCCGAGACGCAGACCTGGTTCCGCAAGGCCCACGAAGAATTGAAGGTTGCCCAGGATTTGCTGGCTGAGCGCAAAGCTCATCCAGAAGCAAGCCGACGTCGAGAAGGCCCAGGAGGCGGCGAAGGAACAGGCCGCCAGGGACGAGGCTGCTCGGCACCAGCACCAGGCTCAGCTGAACTCCCAGGAGGAGGACCTTGCCGCCCGTGAGGAGGCGCTCGCCGCCACACTCCGCGGCAAGGATGAGGAGGTCGAGAAGCTCGTTGTGCAGCGGACCCAGGAGCTGGAGCAGAGGCACAAGGAGGCACTCAATGCTCAGGCTCTGGTCCATGCCGACAAGGTGAAGGAGCTGGAGGTGGAGCGGGATGGGCTGAAGAAATAGGTCTTGGAGCTGACGGAGGAGAAGGACGCAGCCAACGGCGCTTTGGCGGAGGCGCGGGCCACAGTCCTTGGCAAGGCCGAGCTACTCTCCAACGCCAATGACTCCATCAATGACCTGAAGCTGAAGCTGGAGGGCTTGGAGGGGAAGCTTTCGGAGGCCGGGGCTCGCGAGGAGACCCTGAACAAGGACCTGGAGGAGGAGAAACGGCTGCGGAGTGACGGCGCCACCGAGTATGAGGAGTACGCGAAGGGCGTGAACCTCTGGATCAGCCGCCTCGTCATCGTCACAGGGAAGCTCATCGCCCAGCTAGCCGTCATGGGCATGCCAGACGTCAGGCTCTCCGAGGACATGAACACAAGCCCCAACATCAGGCTGACCTTGTTCTTCGAGCGCATCCTCGACGCCCTGGAACAGCTCCGCTCCAACCGGACCGATTATCTAGCAAACGAGGCCCGGAGGCTTTGCCGGGGCGCCCTGACCAAGGTGCTCACCAAGGTGGCGTTCTGGAACCCCACCGTCAACTTTGCCGACGCGTTGGAGAGCTTGACGGAGGAAGCGGACCTCACGGCGCTCAAGGAGCGTATCAAGCCCATCATCGACTGCCTTGACGGAGTCCAAAGGGTGGAGGGCCAGCGCCGGGACTAGGCACCCCGTTTCTCGTTGCCGCGCGGGTTCAAGACCAAGACAGTTCCATCTTAAGTTAGAACCGCAGCGATTACTTGATGTAACATAACTTCGCAGTACTTTAAGATCAAGCATGTTTTCTTCATGTTAGATCTTTCTTTGTATGTTTGCGCCCTATGCTTGGTTGGATAAGGCTGCCGGGGTGCTTTGAGGATGGATCCTTAGTAGCCTGCCGGGGTGATAGAGGCAAAGGTGTCCCGTCTTTCGATGAGATGATGAATATCGCTTTGATGGAAATCGACTTTGACGATCCGACTACGAACGTGCGAGGACGTCGCGCCTTAGCAATCGCTAAACCAACTCCGAGAGGTTATCGACCACGCCGGAGCACGATCAACCTGACCACGAGGGTCTGTTTCCTGCGAGCAAACGAAGAACAGGCAAGAAACTGAGATTGCAATCTGGATATTGCGAATATAAGATGAAAGCTTTATTGATCAAGGTGGGGTTCTGTGACGCCTTTGTCTGGTCGCTGAACACAAACGAAGTACGCGAAGTTGCAGCTATGGCGAACTTTTAATCTAAACAAAACCCAAAGTCTAAACGACGCCCTAAGGGCTGTATATATGGAGGAAGAGGGGGAATTTCGTGGCCCTTGAGGAAGGGGTCCGAAACCAACCCTATCTCTTGTTTCCCCACACATACGGACTCTAAAAACAGCCTATACTTATGTATTTCGAAATTACATGGGCCTGGCCCAATAATAAGGTGACGCAGCACCTAGAATAGCCTCTGGACGAAAGTTATGAAGTAGCATCTTGTATATTTCGTCCAAGGCTTCATGCACGCATTATGGTGGCTTCAACGTCCTGAAATCATCACTTGTAACTCCGTTCTTGTTCCCCATGCGCATGCCATCATCTCCATGCTTGTTCTTGCTCCAATGTTCATCCTTCTCAAAGCTAGGCCCTTCATTTGTAAGCAAAACAAATGTATCCAATTTAGGCAGCATCATATTCTCATGAACATTAGAATCATTAGCAAGAAACGAAAGTACCTGGTAATTTAATTGGCGTGCGCGAGCTCTAGTAATTGGTCCAGTATGTATAGCAGCAGGGCCTGTGGGTGTAATAATTGTATTGATGTCCTCATCACGGGGGGCGCTTGCTGCCGGGCAAGCCATCTTGCCGCTCCCAGCGCGGTCGCTTGAACTGTCGAGCGGACTCGAAACAGGACAAGAGCGCTGCTAGTAGCGGGTAGGCCACCTTGCCGTTCTCAGCGCAGCCGCTTGAACTGTTGAGCGGGCTCGAAACAAAGCAAGGGCGTTTCCAATAGCGGAAAGGTCCCATTGCGTACAGGTTTCCCATACAAGGAATGAGATCTTTCGAGGAATACAGACTTATATAAATGAAATTACTCAAAATTTTGCGTGACTTAGCTTTTCGTGGCCACGCGGACAGCTGTTGCAGCTGCGGACGGCACCAGAGGGCGGCTGAGCCACGTCGCCTTCTCCTCTCGAGCCATCCCCATGAAGAAGTCGATGCACTGACCTTCGAACCAGATTTTCACAGCTTGCGCCCCCTACCTGGCGCGCCAAAGATGTCAGTGGAAACGACACCTATGGGATCACGGGGAATCTCTTCTACGGTCAGCGGGCACGGGGCTGTGGAAAGAGCGGGTTTAAGAGATCAACATGAGAGATTTATCCAGGTTCGTGCCGCAAGTGATGCGTAATACCCTACTCCTGCTGGCTTGTGTTTATCTGATGTTCTTGGACTAGCTACAAAGCGTGCAGGGTCCAAAAAGTCCGAATCCTCTCTATGTACGCCGCGGGCCTCCTTTTATAGCCAAAGGGGCTGCACTGTGGCACACAGGAGGTGGAAAGTTGTAGAGTGTACAAGCTTATCGCCTGACATCACGGGACAAAACACATTCAATGCGCTACTTAGGTGTCCTCTTACTTTATCGGGGACGGCAACGAGGCCCGTCCCGTCCGCCGCCGCTTCGCCTTGCTCTGACACGTGTCCAGGCTGACTAGGCACGCAGCGCCATGCTGGCTGGCTGCTGAGTTGGCGCGGTGGCAGAGTCTCCATGAAGATCTACATGCAACCACGTAGGTGCTTGCTGAGTTGGCCTGGAAGCCGCACGTCGCCACGCAGGTGCCTGCCTTGTTGGCGGGTTGACTGCTATTTTGGAACGACGGTGGAGTCTTGGCGGGTGGGGGCCGGGCTGCGGCCCCGTAGATGTCCCCGACAAGGGTCTTGCCGGGGCCCCGGCAAGGGCCTTGCCGGGGCCTCGTAGGTGTCCCCGGCAAGGGTCTTGCCGGGGGTCTCCGTCTTCTGGTTCTCATCTAGTATTGCATATTCTTGGTCTTCACAAAGATCTGCATGCCACCATGGAGGCGCCTCCCGAGCCTTGGTTCCAATATAGTTGATGACGTCGGAACTTGTAGACTCAAGGGTGGCGGCCTTGTTGGTGTTGGGCAAGTTGCCCCGGCAACGCTCTTGCCGGGGTCGTGAAGGCCGCCCCAGCAAGGACCTTGCCGGGGTAGTTTCACCTCGCCCCTCAGCTCTTCATGCTTCTAGTCTTGAGGATTGCTCTGGTAGTCTTCGCTTCCTCCGCCTCGCCAAGCGTGGCTGCGGGCGTGTGGCTGCGACTGCCCGCGCACAAGTAAAGGGGTACAAAAAGGACCCCTACTTTTGTACACCGACAGCCGGCACCGGCGATTGATACGTCACCGTCATATCTATAATTTTTTATTGTTTCATGCCAATATTCTACAGCTCTCATATACTTTTGGCAACATTTTATATTATTTTTGGGACTAACATATTGATGCAGTGCCTAGTGCTAGCTCATGTTTGTTGCATTTTTTCTGCTTTGTAGAATATGCATACCAAATGAATTCCAAATGTGATAAAAATTTACAGAGAATTATTTTGGAATATATGTGATTTTTGGGAAGCGGAATCAACGTGAGACGATGCCTAAGGGGCCCACAAGCTCAAGGGGCGCGCCTGGCAAACTTGTTGCCACCCCATAGGTCGGTTGGAGATGTCCTTCGTCCACAAGGAATCTTATATCTGGATAAAAATCGTGTTGAAATTTTAGCCCAGAGTTACGGATCTCCGGGAATTTAAGAAACGGTGAAGGGCCAGAAAAGGGGAACGCGAAACAGAAGAGAACAAAGAGATATATCCAATCTCGGAGGGGCTCCGACCCCTCCGCCTCCATCGAGGCCATGGACCAGAGGGGAAACCCTCCTCCCATCTAGGGGGGCAAGGAAGAAGAAGAAGGAGGGGGATCTCTCCCCCTCTCTCCCAGTGGTGCCGGAACGTCGCCGGGGCCATCATCATGAGGGCGATCAACACCAACAACTTCGCCGCCATCATCACCAACTCTCTCCTCCTCTATGCAGCAGTGTAACACCTTCTCCCCGCTGTAATCTATACTTGAACATGGTGCTCAACGCTATATATTATTATCCAATGATATGTGTCTATCCTATGATGTTTGAGTAGATCCGTTTTGTCCTATGGGTTTATTGATGATCATGATTGGTTTTAGTTGTATGTTTTATTATTGGTGTTGTCCTATGGTGCTCTCCGTATCGCGTTAGCGTGAGGGATCCCTGTTGTAGGGTGTTGCAATATGTTCATGATTCGCTTGTGGTGGGTGGCATGAGTGACGAAAGCACAGACCCGAGTAAGTAGGTTGTTGCGTATGGGCGTAAAGAGGACTTGATACTTAATGCTATGGTTGGGTTTACCTTAATGATCTTTAGTAATTGCGGATGCTTGCTAGAGTTCCAATCATAAGTGCATATGATCCAAGTAGAGAAAGTATGTTAGCTCATGCCTCTCCCTCATATAAAATTGCGATAATGATTACCGGTCTAGTTATCGATTGCCTAGGGACAAATAACTTTCTTGTGACAAAAAGCTCCCTACTAAAACTAACTTAATTGTTTCTTTATCTAAACAACCCCTAGCTTTTATTTACGTGTTCTTTATTATCTTGCAAACCTATCCCTTTACTACAAAGTACTTCTAGTTTCATACTTGTTCTAGGTAAAGCGAACGTTAAGCGTGCGTAGAGTTGTATCAGTGGTCGACAGAACTTGAGGGGATATTTGTTCTACCTTTAGCTCCTCGTTGGCTTCGACACTCTTACTTATCGAGAAAGGCTATAATTGATCCTCTATACTTGTGGGTTATCAGCAGTCAACCCCTATATCTGTGGCCATGGAATTTGGTACACGCGGTTGCCAAATTTGGTGAATTCGGCCGCCTGCGATTGCACCTTTCCATGGATTGGCCGGGTACTAGGTCGCACAACCATGGCAACGCCTCCGCCTTGCAATGAAGGTACTGAATCTACCTCTAGCCGCTTGGATCTATCCCGTCAATGGTTTGCCAGCAAAGATACGACCGGCCTTCGTTCAGGCTCGGCCCTGGCCCAATGGCTAATCAGTTCACCATTGCCGCTCATAGAGTGAAGTAGGGTGGAACCCTAGGTGGCCGATCTTTCACGAAAGGAGCGGATCCCTACGAAGAACGTGATGAACACGAGGGGAAAACACGAGGGAAACACAAGAGGAACACGAGAGAAATCACTCAACCAACAAGAATAGATCACACATGCGCTAGATCGATGAACACAAAGGTAAGATACAAGATCCAAATCCAACAAAGGACGATACAAGCGGTAACCGGTTCTTCTCCGTGAGGAGGTCTTGATGGGGGCCACCCAAGAGGGGATCTTGAATCCAAGGTGATCTTCTCCGTAGAGGGGTCGCGGTCTCTCTCGTGGAGTAGATCCGTAATGGATGAGCAAAGCTCTATCTCACATATGAGCTAATCCTTTGCTAACCATAGAAAGAGGAAGGGGATGGAGTATATATAGTCTAGGGGGCGAAGGGGTACATGGGCTTCGGCCCTTTACTGTGCGCAGACAGACGGAGCCGGATATCCGGGCATCGGGCCGGATGTCCGGGGCTTCAGGAGGGGCCGGATGTCCGGGCTGGGGGCCGGATGTCCGGGCTGGCGGTGCAAACTTCTGTAGTCTCTGGATAGGCGGGGTCGGATGTCCGGGCGAGAGGCCGGATTTCCGGGGCTTCCGGAGGAGCCGGATGTCCGGGGCATGGGGCCGGATGTCCGGATGTCCGTATGGATGAGCAATGCTCTATCTCACATATGAGCTAAACCAATGCTGACCCTAGAAAGAGGAAGGGGATGGAGTATATATAGTCTAGGGGGGCGAAGAGGTACATGGGCCTCGGCCCTTTACTGTGCGCAGACAGGGGGAGCCGGATGTCCGGGCGTCGGGCCGGATGTCCGGGCCTTCAGGGGGAGCCGGATGTCCGGGCTGGGGGCCGGATGTCCGGGCTGGCGAGGAGATGTTCTGTGCTCTCTCGATAGACGGGGCCGGATGTCCGGGCGAAGGGCCGGATTTCCGGGGCTTCGGGAGGAGCCGGATGTCCGGGGCTGGGGCCGGATGTCCGGGCCCTGTAGTACTTCGCTGGCTGGGCTACTGTTGTTGTTGATGTCTCCAGCGGCCGGATGTCCGGGGCTGGGGCCGGATGTCCGGGCCCTGGAGCTGTCTTCTTCTCCTTCCGACGGTTCTCTTCATCCGTGAACTTGGTGGCTTGTCCGTCTTCACGTGCATCCTCGGGAGGTTCCTCTTGACACCTATTCATGCATAGCATATCGGACTTAGGTAGTAGCCATGTCTCGAGTGGATCATATGTGATATCACTAAGGAAGGAAGTCACCTCGTTCTCAAGAGCTCTAGCTCGTGCTCGTGTCATAGGTCCTCTTGGCTCTTGATGAGACGATGGTAGGTCCATGGGGATGATCGTAGGATGCTCCGCATCATAAGTGTGACGACTGCCCGTGGCAGGTCGTACGCCGTGTTTCGACCACGCCAGAACATCCTGGATGGGTGTTCATCAAGTACCAACAAGATAAGGTTCCTGCTTCTTTTGATTCGGTTGTGCTCCGGGTTTCGGCGCACGTTTGGCAATTTATAGTCAAATTTGTGTGTAGGATAGATGCAAGTTTTGGTACTGAGAAGAAGAAAGCATCGATCTATTGCTAGCATGAAATTTGGTAGATCGATGCTCGTGCACTCCTTGCTAGAATAGAGGCTAGAGATGACACTAGAGATGATATTAGATGTGAAGCAATGTCTAATTATTTAGAATCAAAGAAGAAAAAAGTGTGCAAGCTCGAGAAGCCGCAGGTCAACAATGAAGACACAGAGAAGATATTAATCCAATTAGTGGGAGTAGTTATGGAAACTATATATCTTTTAAAATGTTTAATTGTGGTTCTTGTTTTCTTTAGTCTTCTCTCCTAGCAAGGAATTGGTGAATGTACTCAAATGTATCAAAATGTCGTTGATGAAATGAAGAAATGTGTTAGCAGTAAAATGTATGCATACGAGCACCGATAGGCTGTAACGGACCAGATGCGGTCGTGCGTTGGGCGCACGGCCAGCGCATAATAGAAAACGGGTGAATGACGCCCCATTGCCATCCCCAAACTGATGAAATCTGGAAAAAATGGATGTTTGTTTGGGCTCGGGCATTGGCATTGGCCTAAGGTCCCGTGGCGGCATCTGCACGACGCAACCCCTCTTGTCTCACCTTCCCCGGCCCTTGTTGATGCGGAGCATCCTACGGTCATCCCCATGTACACTTCAACTACTCCCCAAGCCCCAAGTGCACCTACAATGAGAGCTCGAGCATGTGCCATTGGACATAAGGTGAACTCTCTCCTTGTTGAACTTCCCTTGGACCCACATGAGACATGGCTACTACCTCAAACGAAGACACTTTGTGTTCTTAGGTACAAAGGAACCAACAAGGAGAAGGAATGGACCAAGAAGGAGTTCAAGGACATGGAGATGATTGTTCCCAACCCAGAAATACCAGTACAACCGCCCAACTACTGGTCCACCAATACAACCGCCCAACTACCGCTCCACATTCTATGATTGAGTGATGCAAGACTGGTACCGCTCCGGTTCTCCCCATAACTATAGCCTGACCGGTACAACCGGTCCTCCCACTAGTACAACTGGTCCCTACGTCCGTCAACACCTCCAGCAACCAGTACAAGAGCTCCTAGCGGTACAACTGGTTGGATGACTGGTACAACTGGCTAGCCTGCACGTGGTGAAAGGGCAACGACCCATGTAACCCGCAACTTACCCCTTGGACTATAAGTACTCATCTGCTAGCTCTGAATTAGGGTTAGCATTGTAATAGCTCAAGATTGAGATAGAGCTTTGCTCATCCACTTATCCCTACTCCTCTGGAGACCAAGGCCTCCTAGGAGAAGATCCCCCAAGTGGATTCAAGACCCCCTTGTGGGAAGATACTTCAAGGATTCAAGACCTCCTTCCTCCTAGGATTGAGATTAACTAGTTTCCCTTTTGTATCCCCCTTTGTTGTATTTGGACCTTTGTTACCCCTTTGTGTATGTGGATCTAGCACATGTGTGATTGGATCGAGTTGACTTGAGTGTTTTCCTCTTGTGTGTTCATCGTGTTCTTCAGGAAATCCCCTCCATTTCATGAAATATTGACCACTAGGGTTCCACCCTCCATCATCTTGGTTTCATGAGCCATGTTGATAAAAAATTTGGAGTCCCTACCCCCGCCCCACTTTCTAGTCTAATTTTCTGTGTTTTTGTCCAATTTCGCAATTCCCCACAAAAAGAGCCATACCAATTTTTGTTTCTGATTTGTTGGTTTAATGATGTTTTGTTGATTTTGATCCATGGATTTGCAATGTTTCAAGTGGATCTAGCTACCAAAAAAATGCTTCCAACATTATTTGACTCCATCAAAATTTTGGAACTTTGGCATAATTGCCTAGGCCATCCACCATATCTTCTTCCATACCACCATAGCCTTCCGCAACCTAACCCATTTTGTTCCCCATTGTATTTTAGGTTGTTTGAGTTGTGGTTTGTGTCTCCTAAGGTGTTACGACTACTTAGGGACGATCACTTCAACACCGACTCCGCATTTCCAACTCCGTAACCACCACCGCATTCCGCTACCACCATTTGACATTTGTCGTTTGAGATTTTGAGCTATGGTTTTTCCATTTCCTAAGGTGTTTTACCTAATTAGGAACGGTTCAACATCAAGAACACCGCCACTCATCATTGCCACGGACTAGACATCCACAACGACCACTTCATCATTTTGACACCCCAACCATAAGCAAGAACGGTAACCTCGACGACATCATTGTACAGTCTCCCTTGCTATAGTATTGTTAACTCCGAGCCATCTTTGCCTCACTTTATGATGTAGGGTGGAAACCCTAGGGGCGATCTTTCATGAAATGGATAGGATCCTACGAAGAACACGACGAACATACGAGGAGAAACACGAGGGGAAACAGTCAAATCAACGAGAACAATCACACATGTGCTAGATCCAAGAACATAAAGAGTGATACAAGATCCAAACACAACAAAGGACGATACAAGAGGTGGTAGTTCTTCTCCGTGAGGAGGTCCTGAGGGGTCTTCCCGTGAGGGGTCTTGAATCCACTTGGGGGATCTTCTCCGTAGAGGCCGCGGTCTCCGAAGGAGAAAGTATCAAGTGGATGAGCAAAGCTCTATCTC
Source organism: Aegilops tauschii subsp. strangulata (assembly GCF_002575655.3). Lineage (NCBI taxonomy): Eukaryota > Viridiplantae > Streptophyta > Magnoliopsida > Poales > Poaceae > Aegilops > Aegilops tauschii. Next base: position 200,439,084 of record NC_053038.3, on the reverse strand, counting down.
CAAAATGAGCTATCACATTGCTAACCCTAGAAAGAGGGAGGAGAGGGAGTATAAATAGTCTAGGGGCAAAGGGGTACATGGGCCTCGGCCCTTCACTGTGCGCAGACAGGAGGAGCCGGACGTCCGGGCGTCGGGTCGGCTGTCTGGTGATACAGGCAAAGGTGTCCCGTCTTTCGATGAGATGATGGATATCGCTTTGGTGGAAGTCGACTTTGACGATCCGACTACGAACGTGCGATGACGTCGCGCCTTAGCAATCGCTAAACCAACTCCGAGAGGTTATTGACCACGCCGGAGCACGATCAACCTGACCACGAGGGTCTGTTCCTGATGAGGACATCAATACCATTGTTACACCCACAGCCCCTGCTGCTATACATACTGGACCAATTACTAGAGCTCGCGCACGCCAATTAAATTACCAGGTACTTTCGTTTCTTGGTAATGATTCTAATATTCATGAGAATATGATGCTGCCTAAATTGGATACATTTGTTTTGCTTACAAATGAAGGGCCTAGCTTTGAGAAGGATGAACATTGGAGCAAGAACAAGCATGGAGATGATGGCATGCGCATGGGGAACAAGAACGGAGTTACAAGTGATGATTTCAAGACGTTGAAGCCACCATAATGCGTGCATGAAACCTTGGACGAAATATACAAGATGCTACTTCATAACTTTCGTCCAGAGGCTATTCTAGGTGCTGCGTCACCTTATTATTGGGCCAGGCCCATGTAATTTCGAAATACATCAGTATAGGCTGTTTTTAGAGTCCGTATGTGTGGGGAAACAAGAGATAGGGTTGGTTTCGGACCCCTTCCTCAAGGGCCACGAAATTCCCCCCCTCTTCCTCCATATATACAGCCCTTAGGGCGTCGTTTAGACTTTGGGTTTTGTTTAGATTAAAAGTTCGCCATAGCTGCAACTTCGCGTACTTCGTTTGTGTTCAGCGACCAGACAAAGGCGTCACAGAACTCCACCTTGATCAATAAAGCTTTCATCTTATATTCGCAATATCTAGATTGCAATCTCAGTTTCTTGCTTGTTCTTCGTTTGCTCGCAGGAAACAGACCCTCGTGGTCAGGTTGATCGTGCTCCGGCGTGGTCGATAACCTCTCGGAGTTGGTTTAGCGATTGCTAAGGTGCGACGTCCTCGCACGTTCGTAGTCGGATCGTCAAAGTCGACTTCCACCAAAGCGATATCCATCATCTCATCGAAAGACGGGACACCTTTGCCTCTATCAAGTGGTATCAGATTTCCAGGTTGCTCGGTGAGATTTTACAGTTTTTCATAGTTTAGATTGAGTCTGTTCTTCATACCTACAGTCCACGAAAAAGCCACAAAAAAAATTAGGGTTAGTTCATCATATCCGAACCAATCTGAGCCTTTGCATAATCTTTTTAGGGTTTTTGCTTTGTTGAATTTGCGGTTGCATCGTCGTGTCAAGTTGCTGGTCTTAGAGCCTAGTCTTTTAGAGTTTCGAGTTCTGGTCATAAGTTGTCACGCCGCCGCCGCACCATCATCATCGCCTTGCCATCTACCACCATTGCTTATCCGCCACCGCTTTGCATCCGTATCCATATACCACCACCAATCCGTATCCATATACCACCACCGATCCGTATCCATATACCACCGCTACCATATACCACCACCGCTGCCATATCCTACCGCCATATATCCACCACCAATCCGAGTTCTTTTCATATTCGGTTGGTTTTAGAGATCCATATATTTTCCGTTTCGTGTTTCCTTGCCTGAGTAGGTCTCGAAAAAAAAGAGTCTGGAGACCCCCGGGCAGTTTTTAGGCCAAAATTTCGGCAACCAAAAATATTTTTTCCCTATCCTATTTTTAGGCCCCGGGTAGTGTTTTGAGACACTCGCCATCATAGTGATTTTTTGTCGCACTTTTTCGTCGTCGCTGCCCTGATTTCCGAAAATAAAATAGTCAAAAAAATTTGTGCCCATCCTGTCAGTTTGACCTGGGAAGAGTTTTGAGACACTCGCCATTATAGTGATTTTTCGCAAAAAAAAAAAGAGGAGCGCAAAAAAAAAGAGCGCAAAAAAAAAGAGCGAAAAAAAAAATTCCAGAGTGTGCTTTTCCCTTGTTTACGTGCAGCGCCGTGATTTTGTTAGTGTTCTAGGCTCGCGTCTCTAGCACGGTCTAGCCTAGGACCAGCACAGTACCGTCGTTGAGCGTTTATTCAACTTTGCATCTCTGAATTGATTATTGCTTACCATTTTGCTACCATATTATAAGCCTTCCCAGCTCCACATAAGTCTACATCGTGCGTTTGACTCTTCCTGGTAATCGCTATATCCAAGCTTTGAGAGTTTTTGACTACAACGGTTGCCGATCACCACCTGCTGCTGGGTAAGAACTGGTAAGAATTTGAGATTCGCTTGAAGGTTTTGTGACACACCACCATCACCACCACTTCTAGTAGTCTGCAGGATCATATTCTTTTGTGTTTCTTTTGCTGCTAACCATGGCAGGTTCACAAGCCGATGAGACTGATTGGGAGAACATGACGAACAAGGAGTTGCATGATAAATTTCAGCAAATGATGAGTGGCCAGGTGGGAGATGTGCTAAACAGATTTGAAGAGGCTATGGAGAAGATAGATGCCGTGGAGAAGTCGTTTGAGACAAAGCTGGATAACAAGTTTACTGAATTACTCAAGCGTCTTCCCCAACCACCACCGGCTGCACATGTCGCACCTCTACAACAACAACAACCACATCTCCAACGCCGCCTTCCAAATCAAGTGGGACGGGCACAGCGCGTTCCAATTGAGATTGGTCAAAATTCGGGTTCTGCTGCACTTACTGTTGATGCTTCTTTGGCTCCTGCTCCTGCGGCGGCTGAGGAGGATGACGATTATGCGGGCGATTATGAGGATGAGGTTGATCAAAATCAGAACTACGTGCAGCCACCAGCACCACCACCAGCAGGTCGACCTCAGGTATATATTCGCAACGGTAGGCCGGCACCACCACCTCAGGTACGAGATCATGACCATCTCCCTAAACTGAAATTGAATATTCCACCATTTGAGGGTAGATATGTTCCTGCTATATATCTTACTTGGGAGTTAGAAACTGAACAACGATTTACATGTTTACAATATCCTGAGGAGAGACGTGTTCCTGCTGCTGTTTGTGCTTTCACTAGCTTTGCATGTGTTTGGTGGTATGAACATTGTAGATTATATCCTGTTCCAACTACTTGGGCTGCTTTGAAAACTGCTATGCGTACTCGTTGGGTTCCACCATATTATCAACGTGAATTACTTCAAAAATTGCAGCGTTTAAGACAAGGGAAAAATTCTGTAGAAGAATATTATCAGGAATTACAAACTGGCATGATTAGATGTGGTATTGTTGAGGAGAATGAAGCTATGCTTGCACGTTTTATGGGTGGATTAAATAAAGAGATTCAGACCATTCTAGAGTATAAGGATTATAATAATATCACTCGTTTATTCCATCTTGCTTGTAAAGCTGAACGTGAAGTGCAGGATCGACAGCCATTGGCGCGAACTAACTTTTCTGCAGGTCGACCTTCATCATGGACACCGCGTGCATCTTCTACTTCCACTTCACCATCACCTCCATCAGGTGCCACCTCCAGCCGTGATACAAGAAAGCAGGCACAACCACCACTCTCTGCCAAGAGCACGCCTGCCGGGCCTGCGCAGAGCTCTTCTTCTTCCATGGCATCGACAGGGCACACAAGTGATATTATTTGTCGTCGTTGTAAGGGAAGAGGACATTTTGTGAGAGAATGCAAATCTCAGCGTGTCATGATTGCTACTGAGGATGGTGGGTATGAGTCCGCTAGTGACTATGATGAGGAGACTTTGGCTCTTATTACACGTGAAGAACATGGTGGAGATGATTCTGAAAATGAGACGCAATACATGGCTCCTGAAGACGTTGACAGGTATGAATGTTTAGTTGCTCAACGTGTTTTGAGTGTGCAGGTCACACAAGCAGAGCAAAATCAGAGGCATAATTTGTTCCATACAAAGGGAGTTGTGAAGGAACGTTCTGTTCGCGTCATCATCGATGGAGGGAGCTGTAACAACTTGGCTAGCATGGAGATGGTGGAGAAGCTATCTCTCACCACAAGACCACATCCACATCCTTACTACATCCAATGGTTCAACAACAGCGGCAAGGTTAAGGTAACACGTACCGTTCGTGTGCATTTTAGTATCTCTACATATGCTGATTATGTTGATTGTGATGTGGTACCCATGCAAGCATGTTCCTTATTACTAGGTAGACCATGGCAATTTGATAAAAATTCTGTACACCATGGTAGAAACAATCAGTATACTCTTGTTCATAAGGATAAAAATATTACTTTGCTTCCTATGACTCCTGATTCCATTTTGAAAGATGACATTAATAGAGCTAATAAAGCAAAACAGGAGAAAAATAAGAGTGAAAATCAGATTGTGGCAAAGGAATTTGAGCAACAAATGAAACCTAATAATAAACCATCTAGTGTTGTTTCTGAAATTAAATTGAAAAGTGCATGTTTACTTGCCACAAAATCTGATATTGATGAACTAGATTTCCACAAATCTGTTTGCTATGCTTTTGTGTGCAAAGAGGCATTATTTTCATTCGAGGACGTGCCTTCCTCTTTGGCCCCTGCTGTCACTAACATTTTGCAGGAGTTCGCTGACGTCTTCCCACAAGACGTGCCACCGGGATTACCACCTATTCGAGGGATTGAGCATCAAATTGACTTAATTCCCGGTGCATCGCTACCCAACCGTGCACCATACCGTACCAATCCAGAGGAGACGAAGGAGATTATGCGTCAAGTACAGGAGCTGCTTGACAAAGGTTATATACGTGAATCTCTTAGTCCTTGTGCTGTTCCTATTATACTCGTGCCTAAAAAGGATGGTACGTCGCGTATGTGTGTTGATTGTAGAGGCATTAATAATATTACTATTCGTTATCGTCATCCTATTCCTAGGCTAGATGATATGCTTGATGAATTGAGTGGCTCTACAATATTCTCCAAAGTTGATTTGCGTAGTGGATACCATCAAATTCGTATGAAATTGGGAGATGAATGGAAAACTGCCTTTAAAACTAAGTTTGGTTTATATGAGTGGTTAGTCATGCCTTTTGGGTTAACTAATGCACCTAGTACTTTCATGAGACTAATGAACGAAGTTTTACGTGCTTTCATTGGACGATTTGTGGTAGTCTATTTTGATGATATACTGATTTATAGCAAATCTTTGGAAGAACATTTGGAACATTTACGTGCTGTTTTTATTGCTCTACGTGATGCACGTTTGTTTGGTAACCTTGGGAAGTGCACCTTTTGCACCGACCGAGTATCTTTTCTTGGCTATGTTGTTACTCCACAGGGAATTGAAGTTGATAAAGCCAAGATTGAAGCTATTGAGAGTTGGCCGCAGCCCAAAACGGTCACACAAGTGCGGAGTTTTCTTGGACTCGCTGGTTTCTATAGGCGTTTTGGGAGAGACTTTAGCACCATTGCTGCACCTCTCAACGAGCTTACAAAGAAGGATGTGCCTTTTGTTTGGGGTACCGCACAGGAAGAAGCCTTCACGGTATTGAAAGATAAGTTGACACATGCTCCTTTCCTCCAACTTTCTGATTTTAATAAGACTTTTGAGCTTGAATGTGATGCTAGTGGAATTGGGTTAGGAGGTGTGTTATTACAAGATGTTGAGTGGGCCTAGTCTGAATTATTCTACTTATGATAAAGAACTATATGCTCTTGTTAGGACTTTAGAAACATGGCAACATTATTTATGGCCCAAAGAATTTGTTATACATTCTGATCATGAATCTTTGAAACATATTAAAAGTCAAGCTAAACTGAATCGTAGACATGCTAAATGGGTTGAATTCATTGAAACTTTCCCTTATGTCATTAAACACAAGAAGGGTAAAGAAAATGTTATTGCTGATGCATTGTCTCGTCGCTATACTATGCTTTCACAACTTGACTTCAAAATATTTGGTTTGGAGACCATCAAAGATTAATATGTGCATGATGCTGATTTTAAAGATGTTTTGCAGAATTGTAAAGAAGGAAGAACCTGGAACAAGTTTGTCGTTAATGATGGATTTGTGTTCCGTGCTAACAAGCTATGCATTCCAGCTAGCTCTCTTCGTCTTTTGTTGTTGCAGGAGGCGCATGGAGGAGGATTAATGGGACACTTTGGCGTGAAGAAGACGGAGGACGTACTTGCTACACATTTCTTTTGGCCAAAGATGAGACGGGATGTTGAGCGTTTTGTTGCTCGCTGCACTACATGTCAAAAAGCCAAGTCACGACTCAATCCTCATGGTTTATATATGCCTTTGCCTGTACCTAGTGTTCCTTGGGAGGATATATCTATGGACTTTGTTTTAGGTTTACCTCGAACAAAGAAGGGGAGGGATAGCATATTTCTTGTCGTGGATAGATTCTCAAAAATGGCACACTTTATACCATGTCATAAAAGCGATGATGCTGTTAATGTTGCTGATTTGTTCTTCCGTGAAATTATTCGCTTGCATGGTGTGCCAAATACTATTGTTTCAGATCGTGATACTAAATTTCTTAGCCACTTTTGGAGATGTTTATGGGCTAAGTTGGGGACTAAATTGCTTTTTAGTACTACTTGTCACCCCCAAACTGATGGACAAACTGAAGTAGTCAATAGAACATTGTCTACTATGCTTAGGGCTGTTTTGAAGAATAATAAGAAAATGTGGGAAGAATGCTTGCCTCATATTGAGTTTGCTTATAATCGTTCATTGCATTCTACTACTAAGATGTGCCCTTTTGAAATTGTGTATGGTTTCCTACCTCGTGCACCTATTGATTTGTTGCCTCTTCCATCTTCGGAGAAGGTTAATTTTGATGCTAAACAACGTGCTGAATTGATCTTAAAAATGCATGAGTTAACTAAGGAAAACATTGAGCGTATGAATGCTAAATATAAACTTGCTGGAGATAAGGGTAGAAAACATGTTGTGTTTGCACCTGGAGATCTTGTTTGGTTACATTTGCGTAAGGATAGATTTCCTGATTTGCGCAAATCAAAGCTAATGCCACGTGCTGATGGTCCTTTTAAGGTGTTAGAGAAAATAAATGATAATGCATATAAACTTGAGCTGCCTGCAGATTTTGGGGTTAGTCCCACTTTTAACATTGCAGATTTGAAGCTTTATTTGGGTGAGGAAGATGAGCTTCCGTCGAGGACGACTTCATTTCAAGAAGGGGAGGATGATGAGGACATCAATACCATTGTTACACCCACAGCCCCTGCTGCTATACATACTGGACCAATTACTAGAGCTCGCGCACGCCAATTAAATTACCAGGTACTTTCGTTTCTTGGTAATGATTCTAATATTCATGAGAATATGATGCTGCCTAAATTGGATACATTTGTTTTGCTTACAAATGAAGGGCCTAGCTTTGAGAAGGATGAACATTGGAGCAAGAACAAGCATGGAGATGATGGCATGCGCATGGGGAACAAGAACGGAGTTACAAGTGATGATTTCAAGACGTTGAAGCCACCATAATGCGTGCATGAAACCTTGGACGAAATATACAAGATGCTACTTCATAACTTTCGTCCAGAGGCTATTCTAGGTGCTGCGTCACCTTATTATTGGGCCAGGCCCATGTAATTTCGAAATACATCAGTATAGGCTGTTTTTAGAGTCCGTATGTGTGGGGAAACAAGAGATAGGGTTGGTTTCGGACCCCTTCCTCAAGGGCCACGAAATTCCCCCCTCTTCCTCCATATATACAGCCCTTAGGGCGTCGTTTAGACTTTGGGTTTTGTTTAGATTAAAAGTTCGCCATAGCTGCAACTTCGCGTACTTCGTTTGTGTTCAGCGACCAGACAAAGGCGTCACAGAACTCCACCTTGATCAATAAAGCTTTCATCTTATATTCGCAATATCCAGATTGCAATCTCAGTTTCTTGCTTGTTCTTCGTTTGCTCGCAGGAAACAGACCCTCGTGGTCAGGTTGATCGTGCTCCGGCGTGGTCGATAACCTCTCGGAGTTGGTTTAGCGATTGCTAAGGCGCGACGTCCTCGCACGTTCGTAGTCGGATCGTCAAAGTCGACTTCCACCAAAGCGATATCCATCATCTCATCGAAAGACGGGACACCTTTGCCTCTATCAGTTCCTGCAAGCAAACGAAGAACAACCAAGAAACTGAGATTGCAATCTGGATATTGTGAATATAAGATGAAAGCTTTATTGATCAAGGTGGGGTTCTGTGACGCCTTTGTCTGGTCATTGAACACAAACGAAGTACGCGAAGTTGCAGCTATGGCGAACTTTTAATCTAAACAAAACCCAAAGTCTAAACGACGCCCTAAGGGCTGTATATATGGAGGAAGAGGGGGGAATTTCGTGGCCCTTGGGGAAGGGGTCCGAAACCAAACCTATCTCTTGTTTCCCCACACATACGGACTCTAAAAACAGCCTATACTCAAGTATTTCGAAATTACATGGGCCTGACCCAATAATAAGGTGACGCAACACCTAGAATAGCCTCTGGACGAAAGTTATGAAGTAGCATCTTGTATATTTCGTCCAAGGCTTCATGCACGCATTATGGTGGCTTCAACGTCCTGAAATCATCACTTGTAACTCCGTTCTTGTTCCCCATGCGCATGCCATCAACTCCATGCTTGTTCTTGCTCCAATGTTCATCCTTCTCCAAGCTCGGCCCTTCATTTGTAAGCAAAACAAATGTATCCAATTTAGACAGCATCATATTCTCATGAACATTAGAATCATTACCAAGAAACGAAAGTACCTGGTAATTTAATTGGCGTGCGCGAGCTCTAGTAATCGGTCCAGTGTGTATAATAGCAGGGGTTGTGGGTGTAAAAATGGTATTGATGTCCTCCTCATCCTCCCCTTCTTGAAATGAAGTCGTCCTCGACGGAAGCTCTTCTTCCCCACCCAAATAAGGCTTCAAATCTGCAATGTTAAAAGTGGGACTAACCCCAAAATCTGCAGGCAGCTCAAGTTTATATGCATTATCATTTATTTTCTCTAACACCTTAAAAGGACCATCAGCACGTGGCATTAGCTTTCATTTGCGCAAATCAGGAAGTCTATCCTTACGGAAATGTAACCAAACAAGATCTCCAGGTGCAAACACAACATGTTTTCTACCCTTATCTCCAGCAAGTTTATATTTAGCATTCATACGCTCAATGTTTTCCTTAGTTAACTCATGCATTTTTAAGATCAATTCAGCACGTTGTTTAGCATCAAAATTAACCTTCTCCGAAGATGGAAGAGGCAACAAATCAATAGGTGCACGAGGTAGGAAACCATACACAATTTCAAAAGGGCACATCTTAGTAGTAGAATGCAATGAACGATTATAAGCAAACTCAATATGAGGCAAGCATTCTTCCCACATTTTCTAATTATTCTTCAAAACAGCCCTAAGCATAGTAGACAATGTTCTATTGACTACTTCAGTTTGTCCATCAGTTTGGGGGTGACAAGTAGTACTAAAAAGCAATTTAGTCCCCAACTTAGCCCATAAACATCTCCAAAAGTGGCTAAGAAATTTAGTATCACGATCTGAAACAATAGTATTTGGCACACCATGCAAGCGAATAATTTCACGGAAGAACAAATCAGCAACATTAACAGCATCATCGCTTTTATGACATGGTATAAAGTGTGCCATTTTTGAGAATCTATCCACGACAAGAAATATGCTATCCCTCCCCTTCTTTGTTCGAGGTAAACCTAAAACAAAGTCCATAGATATATCCTCCCAAGGAACACTAGGTACAGGCAAAGGCATATATAAACCATGAGGATTGAGTCGTGACTTGGCTTTTTGACATGTAGTGCAGCGAGCAACAAAACGCTCAACATCACGTCTCATCTTTGGCCAAAAGAAATGTGTAGCAAGTACGTCCTCCGTCTTCTTCACGCCAAAGTGTCCCATTAATCCTCCTCCATGCGCCTCCTGCAACAACAAAAGACGAAGAGAGCTAGCTGGAATGCATAGCTTGTTAGCACGGAACACAAATCCATCATTAACGACAAACTTGTTCCAGGTTCTTCCTTCTTTACAATTCTGCAAAACATCTTTAAAATCGGCATCATGCACATATTAATCTTTGATGGTCTCCAAACCAAATATTTTGAAGTCAAGTTGTGAAAGCATAGTATAGCGACGAGACAATGCATCAGCAATAACATTTTCTTTACCCTTCTTGTGTTTAATGACATAAGGGAAAGATCCAATGAATTCAACCCATTTAGCATGTCTACGATTCAGTTTAGCTTGACTTTTAATATGTTTCAAAGATTCATGACCAGAATGTATAACAAATTCTTTGGGCCATAAATAATGTTGCCATGTTTCTAAAGTCCGAACAAGAGCATATAGTTCTTTATCATAAGTAGAATAATTCAGACTAGGCCCACTCAATTTTTCAGAAAAGAATGCAACAGGTTTACCATCTTGTAATAACACACCTCCTAATCCAATTCCACTAGCATCACATTCAAGCTCAAAAGTCTTATTAAAAATCAGGAAGTTGGAGGAAAGGAGCATGTGTCAACTTATCTTTCAATACCGTGAAGGCTTCTTCCTGTGCGGTAACCCAAACAAAAGGCACATCCTTCTTTGTAAGCTCGTTGAGAGGTGCAGCAATGGTGCTAAAATCTCTCACAAAACGCCTATAGAAACCAGCGAGTCCAAGAAAACTCCACACTTGTGTGACCGTTTTGGGCTGCGGCCAACTCTCAATAGCTTCAATCTTCGCTTTATCAACTTCAATTCCCTGTGGAGTAACAACATAGCCAAGAAAAGATACTCGGTCGGTGCAAAAGGTGCACTTCCCAAGGTTACCAAACAAACGTGCATCACGTAGAGCAATAAAAACAGCACGTAAATGTTCCAAATGTTCTTCCAAAGATTTGCTGTAAATCAGTATATCACCAAAATAGACTACCACAAATCATCCAATGAAAGCACGTAAAACTTCGTTCATTAGTCTCATGAAAGTACTAGGTGCATTAGTTAACCCAAAAGGCATGACTAACCACTCATATAAACCAAACTTAGTTTTAAATGCAGTTTTCCATTCATCTCCCAATTTCATACGAATTTGATGGTATCCACTACACAAATCAACTTTGGAGAATATTGTAGAGCCACTCAATTCATCAAGCATATCATCTAGCCTAGGAATAGGATGACGATAACGAATAGTAATATTATTAATGCCTCTACAATCAACACACATACGCGACGTACCATCCTTTTTAGGCACTAGTATAATAGGAACAGCACAAGGATTAAGAGATTCGCGTATATAACCTTTGTCGAGCAGCTCCTGTACTTGACGCATAATCTCCTTCGTCTCCTCTGGATTGGTACGGTATGGTGCATGGTTGGGTAGCGATGCACCGGGAATTAAATCAATTTGATGCTCAATCCCTCGAATAGGTGGTAATCCCGGCGGCACGTCTTGTGGGAAGACATCAGCGAACTCCTGCAAAATGTTAGTGACAGCAGGGGGCAAAGAGGAAGGCACGTCCTCGAATGAAAATAATGCCTCTTTGCACACAAAAGCATAGCAAACAGATTTGTTGAAATCTAGCTCATCAATATCAGATTTTGTGGCAAGTAAACATGCACTTTTCAATTTAATTTCAGAAACAACACTAGATGGTTTATTATTAGGTTTCATTTGTTGCTCAAATTCTTTTGCCGCAATATGATTTTCACTCTTATTTTTCTCCTGTTTTGCTTTATTAGCTCTATTAATGTCATCTTTGAAAATGGAATCAGGAGTCATAGGAAGCAAAGTAATATTTTTATCCTTATGAACAAGAGTATACTGATTGTTTCTACCATGGTGTACAGAATTTTTATCAAATTGCCATGGTCTACCAAGTAATAAGGAACATGCTTGCAAGGGTACCACATCACAATCAACATAATCAGCATATGTAGAGATACTAAAATGCACACGAACAGTACATGTTACCTTAACCTTGCCGCAGTTGTTGAACCATTGGATGTAATAAGGATGTGGATGTGGTCTTGTGGTGAGAGATAGTTTCTCCTCCATCTCCAAGCTAGCCAAGTTGTTACAGCTCCCTCCATCTATGATGACGCGAACAGAACGTTCCTTCACAACTCCCTTTGTATGGAACAAATTATGCCTCTGATTTTGCTCTGCTTGTGTGACCTGCACACTCAAAACACGTTGAGCAACTAAACATTCATACCTGTCAGCGTCTTCAGGAGCCATGTATTGCGTCTCATTTTCAGAATCATCTCCACCATGTTCTTCACGTGTAATAAGAGCCAAAGTCTCCTCATCATAGTCACTAGCGGACTCATACCCACCATCCTCAGTAGCAATCATCACACGCTGAGATTTGCATTCTCTCGCATAATGTCCTCTTCCCTTGCAACGACGACAAATAATATCACTTGTGTGCCCTGTTGACGCCATGGAAGAAGAAGAGCTCTGCGCAGGCCCGGCAGGTGTGCTCTTGGCGGAGAGTGGTGGTTGTGCCTGCTTTCTTGTATCACGGCTGGAGGTGGCACCTGATGGAGGTGATGGTGAAGTGGAAGTAGAGGATGCACGTGGTGGCCATGATGAAGGTCGACCTGCAGAAAAGTTAGTTCGCGCCAATGCTTGTCGATCCTGCACTTCACGTTCAGCTTTACAAGCAAGATGGAATAAACGAGTGATATTTTTATAATCCTTATACTCTAGAATGGTCTGAATCTCTTTATTTAATCCACCCATAAAACGTGCAAGCATAGCTTCATTCTCCTCAACAATACCACATCTAATCATGCCAGTTTGTAATTCCTGATAATATTCTTCTACAGAATTTTTCCCTTGTCGTAAACATTGCAGTTTTTGAAGCAATTCACGTTGATAATATGGTGGAACCCAACGAGTACGCATAGCAGTTTTCAAAGCAGCCCAAGTAGCTGGAACAGGATATAATCTACAATGTTCAGACCACCAAACACATGCAAAGCTAGTGAAAGCACAAACAGCAGCAGCAACCCGTCCCTCCTCAGGATATTGTAAACATGTAAATTGTTGTTCAGTTTCTAGCTCCCAAGTAAGATATATATCAGGAACATATCTACCCTCAAATGGTGGAATATTCAATTTCAGTTTAGGAAGATGGTCATGATCTCGTACCTGAGGTGGTGGTGCCGGCCCACCGTTGCGAATATATACCTGAGGTCGACCTGCTGGTGGTGGTGCTGGTGGCTGCACGTAGTTCTGATTTTGATCAACCTCATCCTCATAATCGCCCGCATAATCGTCATCCTCCTCAGCCGCCGCAGTAGCAGGAGCCAAAGAAGCATCAACAGTAGGTGCAGCGGCACCCGAATTTTGACCAGTCTCGATTGGAATGCGCTGTGCTCGGCCCACTTGATTTGGAAGGCGGCGTTGGAGATGTGGTTGTTGTTGTTGTAGAGGTGCGACAGGTGCAGCCGGTGGTGGTTGGGGAAGACGCTTGAGCAATTCATTAAACCTGTTATCCAGCTTTGTCTCAAACGACTTCTCCACGGCATCTATCTTCTCCATAGCCTCTTCAAATCTGTTTAGCACATCTCCCACCTGGCCACTCATCATTTGCTGAAATTTATCATGCAACCCCTTGTTCGTCATGTTCTCCCAATCAGTCTTATCGGCTTGTGATCCTGCCATGGTTAGCAGCAATAGAAACACAAAAGAATATGATCCTACAGACTACTAGGAAGTGGTGGTGACGGTGGTGTGTCACAAATCCTTCAAGCGAATCTCAAATTCTTACCAGTTCTTACCCAGCAGCAGGTGGTGATCGGCAACCGTTGTAGTCAAAACTCTCAAAGCTTGGATAGAGCGATTACCAGGGAGAGTCAAACGCACGACGTAGATGTATGTGGAGCTGGGAAGGCTTATAATATGGTAGCAAAATGGGTCAGCAATAATCAATTCAGATATGCAAAGTTGAATAAACGCTCAACGACGGTACTGTGCTGGTCCTAGGCTAGACCGTGCTAGAGACGCGAGCCTAGAACACTAACAAAATCACGGCGCTGCACGTAAACAAGGGAGGAGCACACTCTGAATTTTTTCTCTCTTTTTTTCACTTTTTTTGCACTTTTTTCCTCTATTTTTTTTGCTCCACAACAATTTTTTTTTGAAAAAGTCTACAAATGGTCTAAAAACTGCCTAGCCAGAATTTTCCAGACTTAGTTTTTTTTTGAAACTGGAACTATTTTTCTACTGCGGGTAACACAGAAGTTTGGGAGTCCTTCTCTGTCATGACTCGGAGTATGGCGTGATCCGGAAATCCAAAACAGAGTAACAAAATGCTGGACTCGGACTAGGACTGGTGGCGGAGATAAATCTGGTGGAACTCGGACTGGCGGCCGAGATGAATCTGGTGGAACTCGGACTAGTGGCAGATATATGTTGCAGGTGTACTCGGATTGGCGTGATGGCGGCGGATATGTGGTGGCGTATATGGACTCGGATTGGCGGTGAATATGTGGTGGTGGTATATGGCAGCGGCGATGAAGTTGGTGCGGTGGTGGTATATGGCAGTAGCGATGATGATGATGCGGTGGTGATATATGGCAGCGGCGATGTGACAACCTGTGAGCAGAACTCGAAACTCTAAAGGACTAGACGCTAAGACCAGCAACTTGACACGACGATGCAACCGCAAATTCAACAAAGCAAACACAGAAAAGATTATGCAAAGGCTCAGATTGGTTCGGATAGGATGAACTAACCCTAAAAATTTTTTTTGGCTTTTTCGTGGACTATAGGTATGAAGAACAAACTCGATCTAAACTACGAAAAACCGTAAAATCTCACCGAGCAACCTAGAAATCTGATTCCACTTGATAGAGGCAAAGGTGTCCCGTCTTTCGATGAGATGATGGATATCGCTTTGGTGGAAGTCGACTTTGACGATCCGACTATGAACGTGCGATGACGTCGCGCCTTAGCAATCGCTAAACCAACTCCGAGAGGTTATTGACCACGCCGGAGCACGATCAACCTGACCACGAGGGTCTGTTTCCTGCGAGCAAACGAAGAACAAGCAAGAAACTGAGATTGCAATCTGGATATTGCGAATATAAGATGAAAGCTTTATTGATCAAGGTGGGGTTCTGTGATGCCTTTGTCTGGTCGTTGAACACAAACGAAGTACGCGAAGTTGCAGCTATGGTGAACTTTTAATCTAAACAAAACCCAAAGTCTAAACGACGCCCTAAGGGCTGTATATATGGAGGAAGAGGGGGGAATTTCGTGGCCCTTGGGGAAGGGGTCCAAAACCAACCCTATCTCTTGTTTCCCCACACATACGGACTCTAAAAATAGCCTATACTCAAGTATTTCGAAATTACATGGGCCTGGCCCAATAATAAGGTGACGCAGCACCTAGAATAGCCTCTGGACGAAAGTTATGAAGTAGCATCTTGTATATTTCGTCCAAGGCTTCATGCACGCATTATGGTGGCTTCAACGTCCTGAAATCATCACTTGTAACTCCGTTCTTGTTCGCCATGCGCATGCCATCATCTCCATGCTTGTTCTTGCTCCAATGTTCATCCTTCTCAAAGCTAGGCCCTTCATTTGTAAGCAAAACAAATGTATCCAATTTAGGCAGCATCATATTCTCATGAACATTAGAATCATTAGCAAGAAACGAAAGTACCTGGTAATTTAATTGGCGTGCGCGAGCTCTAGTAATTGGTCCAGTATGTATAGCAGCAGGGGCTGTGGGTGTAACAATGGTATTGATGTCCTCATCAGTACCTGATAATTTAATTGGCATATCTGAGCTCTAGCAACTGTTCTAAGAGGTAAAACAGCAGGGGATATGGGTGTAACTGTGGTGGCCATGTCCTCATCATCCTCCCCTTCTTGAAAACAAAGCCGTCCTCGGCGTTGCTTATTCTGAAATCTGGCTAACAAAAGAGACAAGGTGTACACATTGTATATGTATATATCATCCATTTTTACTGATCTCAGTTGGGGCACATGTGACAAAGTTATACAAGACCACCCTTCAAAAGTCATGAAATATAAAGCCAATATATTATCACAAGAATTCAAAGGCATGAAAATATTGCAACTTAGTTTGCACATATAAGTGAAGCTCTTATTCATATCAAAAGATTGGCAATGCTTATCATTAAACCATCCTAACATTGATGAATCATCACCAAGATTAGAGGTCATATCAAAATGATTAAACATTGGCACAATTATTTTCAAACGTATTTGATCCAAATATGATTTATACCCTGATTCACTGATGAGGACATCAATACCATTGTTACACCCACAGGCCCTGCTGCTATACATACTGGACCAATTACTAGAGCTCGCGCACGCCAATTAAATTACCAGGTACTTTCGTTTCTTGCTAATGATTCTAATGTTCATGAGAATATGATGCTGCCTAAATTGGATACATTTGTTTTGCTTACAAATGAAGGGCCTAGCTTTGAGAAGGATGAACATTGGAGCAAGAACAAGCATGGAGATGATGGCATGCGCATGGGGAACAAGAACGGAGTTACAAGCGATGATTTCAGGACGTTGAAGCCACCATAATGCGTGCATGAAGCCTTGGACGAAATATACAAGATGCTACTTCATAACTTTCGTCCAGAGGCTATTCTAGGTGCTGCGTCACCTTATTATTGGGCCAGGCCCATGTAATTTCGAAATACATAAGTATAGGCTGTTTTTAGAGTCCGTATGTGTGGGGAAACAAGAGATAGGGTTGGTTTCGGACCCCTTCCTCAAGGGCCACGAAATTCCCCCCCTCTTCCTCCATATATACAGCCCTTAGGGCGTCGTTTAGACTTTGGGTTTTGTTTAGATTAAAAGTTTGCCCTAGCCGCAACTTCGCGTACTTCGTTTGTGTTCAGCGACCAGACAAAGGCGTCACAGAACCCCACCTTGATCAATAAAGATTTCATCTTATATTCGCAATATCCGGATTGCAATCTCAGTTTCTTGCTTGTTCTTCGTTTGCTCGCAAGAAACAGACCCTCGTGGTCAGGTTGATCGTGCTCCGGCGTGGTCGATAACCTCTCGGAGTTGGTTTAGCGATTGCTAAGGCGCGACGTCCTCGCACGTTCGTAGTCGGATCGTCAAAGTCGACTTCCACCAAAGCGATATCCATCATCTCATCGAAAGACGGGACACCTTTGCCTCTATCAAGTGGTATCAGAGCCAGGTTGCTCGGTGAGAATTTCCAGTTTCCCCTAGATTAGATTTATTTTCTTACCTATTGTCCAAGAAAAAGCCACAAAAAAGTTAGATCTATTCATCCTTTTGTCCAAGCCAGTCTGAGCCTTTGCAATTTTCTATTCATTGTTTGCATTATTGAATTATCGGTTGCATCGTCGTGTCGAGTTGCTGGTCTTAGGGTCTAGTTCGTTTAGAGTTTCGAGTTCTGTTCACATTAGTCACGTCGCCGCTGCATCGTTATCCCTTCTGCTGTCCACTACACCATCCATCAAATTCCACCACGTGCTACCCATAGTTCATTGTCACAATCATAGTTGAGGTCGTTCACATCTTCGCTTGATCCAATCTGCATCTTATCTAGTTTGTCTTGGAAAGAGGGAGAGAAAAAAAAAAGATAGAGAAAAAAAAAGAAAAAGAAGTCAGAAAAAAAAGAGAAAGAAAAAAAAGTGTGAGAAAAAAAAAGAGAGAAGAAAAAAAAAACAAAATTCGGATCTATCTAGACTCAATCTCGTAGTTGAATTCGGATTGGAATCTGTTTTGTGCACTGTTTAGTAAAACAGGCATACCTTCCTCATACGAAGTCCGTTTTGACTCCGCGAGTACTCAAATGAAAGCTAGCGACGAGCCGCATCTAAATAGTTGCAGAGACTAGTTCAATATTTGACACCTCAAAATCGTCTTCTAAATAGGTCTTTTTGCCCTCCGAAGTTCGCGGACACAGCTTATTCCAGTTTTTCAAGCCAGTTTCAGAATTCTTTCACTCCTCATATCAACTCGGAATTGAGTGATTCTTTTTGCATTGGAAAGCTTGAGTTAGTAGCATTCTTTGAAAAAAATTATCAGAAAATTGGCACAAACTTTTCAAGAGGAAAGTTGGAGAGAGTTGTTGTATATCCTGCTTGGCAGTTGTTTTTCATCATTATCTTTACTGCCGTTGTGATCTTCACTTATATCTTGCTGTCCAGAGCTACTTAGTATCCTTCATTGATGCTAGTTGTGCTACGCCGTGACCTCATTAGTGTTCTAGGCTCGCGTCTCTAGTCCGGTCTAGCCTAGGACCAGCACAGTACCGTCGTTGAGCGTTTATTCAACATTGCATCTCTGAATTGATTATTGCTAATATTTTGCTACCATATATAGCCAACCCAGCTCCACATATTTCTACACCGTGTATACGTACGTTCCCCTGGCAATCGCTTTACTCAATCTTTGGAGTTATTTGACACCGCTGGTTGCCTGTCACCACCTGCTGCTTGGTAAGAACTTGTAAGATATTGATATTTGCTTTACTGTGAGCGCTTTACCACCACATCCTAGTAGTTCATAGGAACATTATTCTTGAATTTTGTTTCTTGTTTCTACTAATCATGACAGGATCTAGAGTCAATTCATGGGATTTGTTTAGTTAAAAGTTAGCCATTGCAACTTCGTGTACTTCGTTTGTGTCCAACGACCAGACCAAGACCACTTACGGATCCCCACCACTATCAATACTTCATATATATTCGCAATATTCAGATTGCATTATCATATTCTTGCTCGTTCTTCGATTGCTTGCAGGAATAGACCTTCGTGGTCAGGCTGATCGTGCTTCCGGCATCGTCAGTAACCTCAGGAGATTGGTTTAGCGATTGATAAGGCGCAACGTCGTGCACGTTTGTAGTCGGATCGTCAAAGTCGTCTCCACCAAATCGATAGTTATCATCTCATCGAAAGATCGGGACACCCTCGCCTCTATCAAGTGGTATCAGAGCCCTGCTGCTATACATACTGGACCAATTACTAGAGCTCGCGCACGCCAATTAAATTACCAGGTACTTTCGTTTCTTGCTAATGATTCTAATGTTCATGAGAATATGATGCTGCCTAAATTGGATACATTTGTTTTGCTTACAAATGAAGGGCCTAGCTTTGAGAAGGATGAACATTGGAGCAAGAACAAGCATGGAGATGATGGCATGCGCATGGGGAACAAGAACGGAGTTACAAGCGATGATTTCAGGACGTTGAAGCCACCATAATGCGTGCATGAAGCCTTGGACGAAATATACAAGATGCTACTTCATAACTTTCGTCCAGAGGCTATTCTAGGTGCTGCGTCACCTTATTATTGGGCCAGGCCCATGTAATTTCGAAATACATAAGTATAGGCTGTTTTTAGAGTCCGTATGTGTGGGGAAACAAGAGATAGGGTTGGTTTCGGACCCCTTCCTCAAGGGCCACGAAATTCCCCCCCTCTTCCTCCATACATACAGCCCTTAGGGCGTCGTTTAGACTTTGGGTTTTGTTTAGATTAAAAGTTCGCCCTAGCTGCAACTTCGCGTACTTCGTTTGTGTTCAGCGACCAGACAAAGGCGTCACAGAACCCCACCTTGATCAATAAAGCTTTCATCTTATATTCGCAATATCCGGATTGCAATCTCAGTTTCTTGCTTGTTCTTCGTTTGCTCGCAAGAAACAGACCCTCGTGGTCAGGTTGATCGTGCTCCGGCGTGGTCGATAACCTCTCGGAGTTGGTTTAGCGATTGCTAAGGCGCGACGTCCTCGCACGTTCGTAGTCGGATCGTCAAAGTCGACTTCCACCAAAGCGATATCCATCATCTCATCGAAAGACGGGACACCTTTGCCTCTATCATTCACATGATTCTTTTGTGTCAATTGTTAATTCAATGGGTTCACTCAAAATTGTTTGATCACATGGCAAAGTCAAATCATGAACATAGTCCTCTAAAATAGCTGGTGTGATCAAAGTAGTGGGTAGCTCATCGCATGGTTCATCTAAATTAACAAGGCATTCATCATACTCATGTGGAGGTGGAAGATCGGTACCTTTGGCATTACCTCTTATGATCAACAAAGATGATGTAGGCACTCTAGGTGGCGACACGGCACATGGTGGAGGTGATGTAGTGCTCTCAACAATGGATGTTGTTTTCATAGGAGACACAGTGGTGGAAGGAACAACCGTCGCAACTCTTGGGATTTGCACCTTCCGCTTGTTTGTCTTGTGGGCAACACGTCTTGTTATGTCCTGTTTAGCTTTGCAAGCAAGACGAAACAAACGGTCCATAGGATAACATGTTTCATGAATTAGTATATCCTGAATGTCACGGTTTAATCCGCTCCAAAATCTATCCATAAAATCTTCTTCACTTTCTTCTAAAGAGGAATGCAACAAGGTAGTTTGTAAATCATCATAATATTTCGTTACGGTGTCACTACCTTGTTTTAAATGTTGCAACTTTTTCATCATGTCACGAGTATAATAAGCGGGGACAAATGTATGTCGCATGGCAAGTTTCAAATCATCCCAAGTAGTAGGTATATAATCAGGGTGTAACCGACAATATTCACTCCACGAAACTAAAGCATAACAGGTGAAAGAACCAACCGCAACCTTAACTTTTTTATGTTCATCAAAATTATGGGAAGCAAATAAATTATTTATGTTGAAATCCCATTCAATATATAAAGCAGGTCTAAAACGCCCATTAAATGGTGGTATAGAAACATTAACCTGAACATGTGCATCTGGATGTTTGTGCACCTCTCGTGACGGTTGTGATATTTGCATAGGTGGTGGCACGTCTCCCGCGATCGACAAAGCCCAGGAATTGACTCTAGATCCCGTCTGATTAGTAGAAACAAGAAACAAAATCCAAAAATAATGCTCCTATAACTACTAGGATGTGGTGGTAAAATGCTCACAGTAAAGCAAATATCAATGTCTTACAAGTTCTTACCATGCAGCAGACGGTGATCGGCAACCAGCAGTGTCAAGTAACTCCAAAAGTTGGGTAAAGCGATTGCCAGGTGAACTATAGATACACGGTGTAGAAATATGTGGAGCTAGGTGGCTTTATATATGTGGAAAAAATGCTACAACCACGTTAATTAATGCAAGTTGAAAATTCGTTCAAAGTGGTCGAGTGCTGGTCCTAGGCTAGACAACTAGAGACGCGAGCCTATGACACAAATGAATTCATGATGCTTCACTGAAAAAAATGTGTTTACAATGGTAGACAGGACGATAGATGTGGCTGAAAATAAAGATCCTCAGAAATAGAGCAATCAAAAACGTGCCTAACGTGAAAAACCAACGTGGCAGTAGAGAATCTTGTGGCCCTCTCCCTGATCCAAGTCAACTTTTAGGCACAAGTATACTAGTGACGTACCACTCCTTCAATAAGCTAGTCTTTTTTTTTGAAAGCCAACACCACAAAGGGATCAAGTCAACCGCTGCACTTTTTTCTCTCTCCAAAGAAAAACTGCACGGGCTATTTTCTTTTTTTTCATGGTAAAGACAACCGAATCAGCCAAGAGATTTTTTTTATCGTGAGGCCCTAGGCAAAAGCACGTGCACTTCCCTTCTCTTACTTCTTTTTTTTTCAAGTCAAAACGCCCCAGCAACCGTCCCACAAAATCAGCTAGATGCCAAACGCCAATTGCCTGTTTTTTTTCGTCAAATGCTTCCTTCCAAATAGCACAAAATCCTACGTAAAAAAAACAGATCCGCAGCTTTCCTTATTTTCTTCTTCCAAACGTGGAAACAACCACCTCTCCTTGATTTACATGCAGATTTATTTCCTCCTTTCCTTTTTTCACAGAAATTGCCCAATAAAATGGCCACCAACCAAACCGATTAACACTTGCCTTTTTTTCACTTGTTTCCTTGTGATACGTAACAAACTTTCCGCAACAAACACAAATTTTCGTCCAACTAGGAAGCAGATCAACGCTGGACTTTCCTTTTTTCCAATCTCCTTCCTTATTCTCCTCTACTCTTTCTTATAATTCTTCTTCTTTTTTTTCAATAAATGTGCCCGGATCTGATCCGACTTGTCTTTTTTTCTCCAAGATGGCTGCTCTTTTTCTCCTTTATTTTCACCAAGGAAATTCCAAAACTTGGAAACCACCAACCGAATCAGCCAACTATAGTACTACTTCCTCTTTTGTTTCTTTTCCTTCCCTTTTTTTACTTAGTTTCCAAAAACGTGAATGGCAAGGACTCCAAACCGAACAACTTTTTTTTAATTATCTCAACGTCACAAGTAGAAGTCCTTCCACGTGAAGGACTAGATCTTACTACCCAAGAGGAAAACAAGACACGCTTCACGTGGTTGCCTTAAAATATCTGCATACTGCCACTCTTTTCTTTATTCCTTCGAAATCTTCTTCCTAAACAAGTCACGTGAGTCGCCTCCTCCTTTCAAAAATATTCTGTCCTCAACCACTCAAACCGACAAGATCTGCACAATAGAATCAATATGACGTGATTGAACTATTGTGTTCCCCTCAAAACTACTAGTATATCATAACTTCCAATTGAACCAGTACTAGTAGTATCCGAAGGCTGACTTTCCTTGTAAGGTGAGAAACAAAATTTTATGTACTCCTCCCTTCTTTTTCTACGGAGGTTGATGCAACGGAAAACGATGACGACAGCAAATGACTCACGATGGCAGCAGTGAGTGCGAAGCGCGAACGATACTGATGTAGGGCGGCAACAACTGAGGTGATGGAGATGACAACGACAACCTCAGTGAATGATGGATGTGGATGCAGTCGGTGCAAGTGGATGCAACATGAACAATGCGTGACTAGAACTCGAAATTCTAAATGACAAGACGCTAAGAAACCAGCAACTCGACACAGATGCAACCGAAAATTCAACAATGCAAAAACTATGTGGCAATGGCGAAAAGGCTCGGACTGTCTTGGACATGGATGAACTAATCTAACTTTTTTGTGGCTTTTTGTGGGACTCCAGGTATGAAGAACAGATGCAATCTAGACTATGAAAAACTGGAAAATCTCACCGAGCAACCTGAAAACTGATACCACTTGATAGAGGCGAGGGTCCCGATCTTTCGATGAGATGATAACTATCGATTTGGTGGAGACGACTTTGACGATCCGACTACAAACGTGCACGACGTTGCGCCTTAGCAATCGCTAAACCAACTCCAAGAGGTTATTCACCATGCCGGAGCACGATCAACCTGACCACGAAGGTCTATTCCTGCAAGCAATCGAAGAACGGGCAAGAATATGATAAAGCAATCTGAATATTGCGAATATGGATGAAGTATTGATAAAAGTGGGGCTTCATAAGCGGTCTTGGTCTGGTCGTTGGACACAAACGAAGTACACGAAGTTGCAGCGATGGCTACCTTTTAACTAAATAAAACCCAAGTCTAAACGATGCCTTAAGGGCTATATTTATATGGAAAAGAGAGGGGATTTTGTCCACCCTTGGAAAGGTGGGACTAAAACACCTCCTAAGTCGTTTTCCCCTACAATATGGACTCTAAAAATAGATTACATGGGCCCGGCCCAAAATAAGGTCGTGCCACACCAATAATAAGCTATGGACGAAATTTATGAAAGGCCATCTTGTATATTTCGTCCATCTTCTTGTATGTCATCATGGTGACTTCAAAGTCCGGAAATCTCCACTTGAACCTCCATTCTTGTTCTCCTCGCACGCACCTTCATCTTCGTGCTTGACCATGCTCCAATGTTCAACCTTCTTGTCCATGCTAGGCCCTTCAATTGCAAACAACACAAATGTATCTAAGTTAGGCAGCATCATATTCTCATGAACACTAGAAACATTACCAAGAAACGAAAGTACCTGATAATTTAATTGGCATATCTGAGCTCTAGCAACTGTTCTAAGAGGTAAAACAGCAGGGGATATGGGTGTAACTGTGGTGGCCATGTCCTCATCATGTAGTAAGGATGTGGATGTGGTCTTGTCGTGAGAGATAGTTTCTCCACCATCTCCATGCTAGCCAAGTTGTTGCAGCTCCCTCCATCTATGATGACGCGAATAGAACGTTCCTTCACAACTCCCTTTTTATGGAACAAATTATGCCTCCGATTTTGCTCAGCTTGTGTAACCTGCACACTCAAAACACGTTGAGCAACTAAACATTCATACCTGTCAGCGTCTTCAGGAGCCATGTATTGCGTCTCATTTTCAGAATCATCTCCACCATGTTCTTCACGTGTAATAAGAGCCAAAGTCTCCTCATCATAGTCACTAGCGGACTCATACCCACCATCCTCAGTAGCAATCATCACACGCTGAGATTTGCATTCTCTCGCATAATGTCCTCTTCCCTTACAACGACGACAAATAATATCACTTGTGTGCCCTGTTGATGCCATGGAAGAAGAAGAGCTCTGCGCAGGCCCGGCGGGTGTGCTCTTGGCAGAGAGTGGTGGTTGTGCTTGCTTTCTTATATCACGGCTGGAGGTGGCACCCGATGGAGGTGATGGTGCAGTGGAAGTAGAGGATGCACGTGGTGTCCATGATGAAGGTTGACCTGCAGAAAAGTTAGTTCGCGCCAATGCCTGTCGATCCTGCACTTCACGTTCAGCTTTACAAGCAAGATGGAATAAACGAGTGATATTATTGTACTCCTTATACTCTAGAATGGTCTCAATCTCTCTATTTAATCCACCCATAAAACGTGCAAGCATAGCTTCATTCTCCTCAATAATACCACATCTAATCATGCCAGTTTGTAATTCCTGATAATATTCTTTTACGGAATTTTTTCCTTGTCTTAAACGCTACAATTTTTGAATTAATTCAAGTTGATAATATGGTGGAACCCAACGAGTACGCATAGCAGTTTTCAAAGCAGCCCAAGTAGCTGGAATAGGATATAATCTACAATGTTCAGACCCCAAACACATGCAAAGCTAGTGAAAGCACAAACAGCAGTAGGAACACGTCTCTCCTCAGGATATTGTAAACATGTAAATCGTTGTTCAGTTTCTAACTCCCAAGTAAGATATATATCAGGAACATATCTACCCTCAAATGGTGGAATATTCAATTTCAGTTTAGGGAGATGGTCATGATCTCGTACCTGAGGGAGAGCCCTACCATTGCCATTATTTGCATGTGGACGACCTGGTGGTTGTGGTGCTGGTGGTTGCACGTAGTTCTGATTTTGATCAACCTCATTCTCGTAATCTCCGACAAAATCATCCTCCGCATCAGCTGCAGGAGCCACAGAAGTATCAACAGCAGCACCAACTGATAGAGGCTAAGGTGTCCCGTCTTTCGATGAGATGATGGATATCGCTTTGGTGGAAGTCGACTTTGACGATCCGACTACGAACGTGCGAGGACGTCGCGCCTTAGCAATCGCTAAACCAACTCCGAGAGGTTATCGACCACGCCGGAGCACGATCAACCTGACCACGAGGGTCTGTTTCCTGCGAGCAAACGAAGAACAAGCAAGAAACTGAGATTGCAATCTGGATATTGCGAATATAAGATGAAAGCTTTATTGATCAAGGTGGAGTTCTGTGACGCCTTTGTCTGGTCGCTGAACACAAACGAAGTACGCGAAGTTGCAGCTATGGCGAACTTTTAATCTAAACAAAACCCAAAGTCTAAACGACGCCCTAAGGGCTGTATATATGGAGGAAGAGGGGGGAATTTCGTGGCCCTTGAGGAAGGGGTCCGAAACCAACCCTATCTCTTGTTTCCCCACACATACGGACTCTAAAAACAGCCTATACTTATGTATTCCGAAATTACATGGGCCTGGCCCAATAATAAGGTGACGCAGCACCTAGAATAGCCTCTGGACGAAAGTTATGAAGTAGCATCTTGTATATTTCGTCCAAGGCTTCATGCACGCATTATGGTGGCTTCAACGTCCTGAAATCATCACTTGTAACTCCGTTCTTGTTCGCCATGCGCATGCCATCATCTCCATGCTTGTTCTTGCTCCAATGTTCATCCTTCTCAAAGCTAGGCCCTTCATTTGTAAGCAAAACAAATGTATCCAATTTAGGCAGCATCATAATCTCATGAACATTAGAATCATTACCAAGAAACGAAAGTACCTGGTAATTTAATTGGCGTGCGCGAGCTCTAGTAATTGGTCCAGTATGTATAGCAGCAGGTGCTGTGGGTGTAACAATGGTATTGATGTCCTCATCATCCTCCCCTTCTTGAAATGAAGTCGTCCTCGACGGAAGCTCATCTCCCTCACCCAAATAAGGCTTCAAATCTGCGATGTTAAAAGTGGGACTAACCCCAAAATCTGCAGGCAGCTCAAGTTTATATGCATTATCATTTATTTTCTCTAACACCTTAAAAGGACCATCAGCACGTGGCATTAGCTTTCATTTGCGCAAATCAGGAAATCTGTCCTTACGCAAATGTAACCAAACAAGATCTCCAGGTGCAAACACAACATGTTTTCTACCCTTATCTCCAGCAAGTTTATATTTAGCATTCATACGCTCAATGTTTTCCTTAGTTAACTCATGCATTTTTAAGATCAATTCAGCACGTTGTTTAGCATCAAAATTAACCTTCTCCGAAGATGGAAGAGGCAACAAATCAATAGGTGCACGAGGTAGGAAACCATACACAATTTCAAAAGGGCACCTCTTAGTAGTAGAATGCAATGAACGATTATAAGCAAACTCAATATGAGGCAAGCATTCTTCCCACATTTTCTTATTATTCTTCAAAACAGCCCTAAGCATAGTAGACAATGTTCTATTGACTACTTCAGTTTGTCCATCGGTTTGGGGGTGACAAGTAGTACTAAAAAGCAGTTTAGTCCCCAACTTAGCCCATAAACATCTCCAAAAGTGGCTAAGAAATTTAGTTTCACGATCGGAAACAATAGTATTTGGCACACCATGCAAGCAAATAATTTCACGAAAGAACAAATCAGCAACATTAACAGCATCATCGCTTTTATGACATGGTATAAAGTGTGCCATTTTCAAGAATCTATCCACGACAACAAATATGCTATCCCTCCCCTTCTTTGTTCGAGGTAAACCTAAAACAAAGTCCATAGATATATCCTCCCAAGGAACACTAGGTACAGGCAAAGGCATATATAAACCATGAGGATTGAGTCGTGACTTAGCTTTTTGACATGTAGTGCAGCGAGCAACAAAACGCTCAACATCCCGTCTCATCTTTGGCCAAAAGAAATGTGTAGCAAGTACGTCCTCCGTCTTCTTCACGCCAAAGTGTCCCATTAATCCTCTTCCATGCGCCTCCTGCAACAACAAAAGACGAAGAGAGCTAGCTGGAATGCATAGCTTGTTAGCACGGAACACAAATCCATCATTAACGACAAACTTGTTCCAGGTTCTTCCTTCTTTACAATTCTGCAAAACATCTTTAAAATCAGCATCATGCACATATTGATCTTTGATGGTCTCCAAACCAAATATTTTGAAGTCAAGTTGTGAAAGCATAGTATAGCGACGAGACAATGCATCAGCAATAACATTTTCTTTACCCTTCTTGTGTTTAATGACATAAGGGAAAGTTTCAATGAATTCAACCCATTTAGCATGTCTACGATTCAGTTTAGCTTGACTTTTAATATGTTTCAAAGATTCATGATCAGAATGTATAACAAATTCTTTGGGCCATAAATAATGTTGCCATGTTTCTAAATTCCGAACAAGAGCATATAGTTCTTTATCATAAGTAGAATAATTCAGACTAGGCCCACTCAATTTTTCAGAAAAGTATGCAACAGGTTTGCCATCTTGTAATAACACACCTCCTAATCCAATGCCACTAGCATCACATTCAAGCTCAAAAGTCTTATTAAAATCAGGAAGTTGGAGTAAAGGAGCATGTGTCAACTTATCTTTCAATACCGTGAAGGCTTCTTCCTGTGCGGTACCCCAAACAAAAGGCACATCCTTCTTTGTAAGCTCGTTGAGAGGTGCAGCAATGGTGCCAAAATCTCTCACAAAACGCCTATAGAAACCAGCGAGTCCAAGAAAACTCCGCACTTGTGTGACCGTTTTGGGCTGCGGCCAACTCTCAATAGCTTCAATCTTGGCTTTATCAACTTCAATTCCCTGTGGAGTAACAACATAGCCAAGAAAAGATACTCGGTCGGTGCAAAAGGTGCACTTCCCAAGGTTACCAAACAAACGTGCATCACGTAGAGCAATAAAAACAGCACGTAAATGTTCCAAATGTTCTTCCAAAGATTTGCTATAAATCAGTATATCATCAAAATAGACTACCTCAAATCGTCCAATGAAAGCACGTAAAACTTCGTTCATTAGTCTCATGAAAGTACTAGGTGCATTAGTTAACCCAAAAGGCATGACTAACCACTCATATAAACCAAACTTAGTTTTAAATGCAGTTTTCCATTCATCTCCCAATTTCATACGAATTTGATGGTATCCACAACGCAAATCAACTTTGGAGAATATTGTAGAGCCACTCAATTCATCAAGCATATCATCTAGCCTAGGAATAGGATGACGATAACGAATAGTAATATTATTAATGCCTCTACAATCAACACACATACGCGACGTACCATCCTTTTTAGGCACTAGTATAATAGGAACAGCACAAGGACTAAGAGATTCGCGTATATAACCTTTGTCGAGCAGCTCCTGTACTTGACGCATAATCTCCTTCGTCTCCTCTGGATTGGTACGGTATGGTGCACGGTTGGGTAGCGATGCACCGGGAATTAAATCAATTTGATGCTCAATCCCTCGAATAGGTGGTAATCCTGGTGGCACGTCTTGTGGGAAGACGTCAGCGAACTCCTGCAAAATGTTAGTGACAACAGGGGGCAAAGAGGAAGGCACGTCCTCGAATGAAAATAATGCCTCTTTGCACACAAAAGCATAGCAAACAGATTTGCTGAAATCTAGTTCATCAATATCAGATTTTGTGGCAAGTAAACATGCACTTTTCAATTTAATTTCAGAAACAACACTAGATGGTTTATTATTAGGTTTCATTTGTTGCTCAAATTCCTTTGCCACAATCTGATTTTCACTCTTATTTTTCTCCTGTTTTGCTTTATTAGCTCTATTAATGTCATCTTTCAAAATGGAATCAGGAGTCATAGGAAGCAAAGTAATATTTTTATCCTTATGAACAAGAGTATACTGATTGTTTCTACCATGGTGTACAGAATTTTTATCAAATTGCCATGGTCTACCTAGTAATAAGGAACATGCTTGCATGGGTACCACATCACAATCAACATAATCAGCATATGTAGAGATACTAAAATGCACATGAACAGTACGTGTTACCTTAACCTTGCCGCTGTTGTTGAACCATTGGATGTAGTAAGGATGTGGATGTGGTCTTGTGGTGAGAGATAGCTTCTCCACCATCTCCATGCTAGCCAAGTTGTTACAGCTCCCTCCATCTATGATGACGCGAACAGAACGTTCCTTCACAACTCCCTTTGTATGGAACAAATTATGCCTCTGATTTTGCTCTACTTGTGTGACCTGCACACTCAAAACACGTTGAGCAACTAAACATTCATACCTGTCAGCGTCTTCAGGAGCCATGTAGTGCGTCTCATTTTCAGAATCATCTCCACCATGTTCTTCACGGGTAATAAGAGCCAAAGTCTCCTCATCATAGTCACTAGCGGACTCATACCCACCATCCTCAGTAGCAATCATTACACGCTGAGATTTGCATTCTCTCGCAAAATGTCCTCTTCCCTTACAACGACGACAAAAAATATCACTTGTGTGCCCTGTCGATGCCATGGAAGAAGAGCTCTGCGCAGGCCCGGCAGGTGTGCTCTTGGCAGAGAGTGGTGGTTGTGCCTGCTTTCTTGTATCACGGCTGGAGGTGGCACCTGATGGAGGTGATGGTGAAGTGGAAGTAGAAGATGCACGCGGTGTCCATGATGAAGGTCGACCTGCAGAAAAGTTAGTTCGCGCCAATGGCTGTCGATCCTGCACTTCACGTTCAGCTTTACAAGCAAGATGGAATAAACGAGTGATATTATTATAATCCTTATACTCTAGAATGGTCTGAATCTCTTTATTTAATCCACCCATAAAACGTGCAAGCATAGCTTCATTCTCCTCAACAATACCACATCTAATCATGCCAGTTTGTAATTCCTGATAATATTCTTCTACAGAATTTTTCCCTTGTCTTAAACGCTGCAATTTTTGAAGTAATTCACGTTGATAATATGGTGGAACCCAACGAGTACGCATAGCTGTTTTCAAAGCAGCCCAAGTAGCTGGAACAGGATATAATCTACAATGTTCAGACCACCAAACACATGCAAAGCTAGTGAAAGCACAAACAGCAGCAGGAACACGTCTCTCCTCAGGATATTGTAAACATGTAAATCGTTGTTCAGTTTCTAACTCCCAAGTAAGATATATATCAGGAACATATCTACCCTCAAATGGTGGAATATTCAATTTCAGTTTAGGGAGATGGTCATGATCTCGTACCTGAGGAGGTGGTGCCGGCCTACCGTTGCGAATATATACCTGAGGTCGACCTGCTGGTGGTGGTGCTGGTGGCGACACGTAGTTCTGATTTTGATCAACCTCATCCTCATAATCGCCCGCATAATCGTCATCCTCCTCAGCTGCCGCAGGAGCAGGAGCCAAAGAAGCATCAACAGTAGGTGCAGCAGCACCCGAATTTTGACCAATCTCAATTGGAACGCGCTGTGCCCGTCCCACTTGATTTGGAAGGCGGCGTTGGAGATGTGGTTGTTGTTGTTGTAGAGGTGCGACATGTGCAGCCGGTGGTGGTTGGGGAAGACGCTTGAGTAATTCAGTAAACTTGTTATCCAGCTTTGTCTCGAACGACTTCTCCACGGCATCTATCTTCTCCATAGCCTCTTAAAATCTGTTTAGCACATCTCCCACCTGGCCACTCATCATTTGCTGAAATTTATCATGCAACTCCTTGTTCGTCATGTTCTCCCAATCAGTCTCATCGGCTTGTGAACCTGCCATGGTTAGCAGCAATAGAAACACAAAAGAATATGATCCTGCAGACTACTAGAAGTGGTGGTGATGGTGGTGTGTCACAAAACCTTCAAGCGAATCTCAAATTCTTACCAGTTCTTACCCAGCAGCAGGTGGTGATCGGCAACCGTTGTAGTCAAAAACTCTCAAAGCTTGGATATAGCGATTACCAGGGAGAGTCAAACGCACGATGTAGACTTATGTGGAGCTGGGAAGGCTTATAATATGGTAGCAAAATGGTAAGCAATAATCAATTCAGAGATGCAAAGTTGAATAAACGCTCAACGACGGTACTGTGCTGGTCCTAGGCTAGACCGTGCTAGAGACGCGAGCCTAGAACACTAACAAAATCACGGCGCTGCACGTAAACAAGGGAAAAGCACACTCTGGAAAAAAATTCGCTCTTTTTTTTTGCGCTCTTTTTTTTGCGAAAAAATCACTATAATGGCGAGTGTCTCAAAACTCTTCCCTGGTCAAACTGACAGGACGGGCACAAAATTTTTTGACTATTTTTTTTCGGAAATCAGGGCAGCGACGACGAAAAAGTGCGACAAAAAATCACTATGATGGCGAGTGTCTCAAAACACTACCCGGGGCCTAAAAATAGGATAGGGAAAAAATATTTTTGGTTGCCGAAATTTTGGCCTAAAAACTGCCCGGGGGTCTCCAGACTCTTTTTTTTTCCGAGACCTACTCAGGCAAGGAAACACGAAACGGAAAATAGATGGATCTCTAAAACCAACCGAATATGAAAAGAACTCGGATTGGTGGTGGATATATGGCGGTAGGATATGGCAGCGGTGGTGGTATATGGTAGCGGTAGTGGTATATGGATACGGATCGGTGGTGGTATATAGATACGGATGCAGAGCGGTGGCGGATGAGCAATGGTGGTAGATGGCAAGGCGATGATGATGGTGCGGCGGCGGCGTGACAACTTATGACCAGAACTCGAAACTCTAAAAGACTAGACTCTAAGACCAGCAACTTGACACGACGATGCAACCGCAAATTCAACAAAGCAAAAACCCTAAAAAGATTATGCAAAGGCTCAGATTGGTTCGGATATGATGAACTAACCCTAATTTTTTTGTGGCTTTTTCGTGGACTGTAGGTATGAAGAACAGACTCGATCTAAAGTATGAAAAACTGTAAAATCTCACCGAGCAACCTGGAAATCTGATACCACTTGATAGAGGCAAAGGTGTCCCGTCTTTCGATGAGATGATGGATATCGCTTTGGTGGAAGTCGACTTTGACGATCCGACTACGAACGTGCGAGGACGTCGCGCTTTAGCAATCGCTAAACCAACTCCGAGAGGTTATCGACCACGCCGGAGCACGATCAACCTGACCACGAGGGTCTGTTTCCTGCGAGCAAACGAAGAACAAGCAAGAAACTGAGATTGCAATCTGGATATTGCGAATATAAGATGAAAGCTTTATTGATCAAGGTGGAGTTCTGTGACGCTTTTGTCTGGTCGCTGAACACAAACGAAGTACGCGAAGTTGCAGCTATGGCGAACTTTTAATCTAAACAAAACCCAAAGTCTAAACGACGCCCTAAGGGTTGTATATATGGAGGAAGAGGGGGGGAATTTCGTGGCCCTTGAGGAAGGGGTCCGAAACCAACCCTATCTCTTGTTTCCCCACACATACGGACTCTAAAAACAGCCTATACTTATGTATTTCGAAATTACATGGGCCTGGCCCAATAATAAGGTGACGCAGCACCTAGAATAGCCTCTGGACGAAAGTTATGAAGTAGCATCTTGTATATTTCGTCCAAGGCTTCATGCACGCATTATGGTGGCTTCAACGTCCTGAAATCATCACTTGTAACTCCGTTCTTGTTCCCCATGCGCATGCCATCATCTCCATGCTTGTTCTTGCTCCAATGTTCATCCTTCTCAAAGCTAGGCCCTTCATTTGTAAGCAAAACAAATGTATCCAATTTAGGCAGCATCATATTCTCATGAACATTAGAATCATTACCAAGAAACGAAAGTACCTGGTAATTTAATTGGCGTGCGCGAGCTCTAGTAATTGGTCCAATATGTATAGCAGCAGGGGCTGTGGGTGTAACAATGGTATTGATGTCCTCATCACCAACAGTTTGGCCAGGCTGAAGAAGGACACGGCTCGCTCGGCGGAGGGTTGTTTCGCGACGTGGAGGTAGTCGTTGTTGTTGTTGTTGCTGTTGTTGTTGCTGTTGTTGTTGTTGTTATTGTTGTTGTTGTTGTTGTTGTTGTTGTTGTTGTGGCAGAGGTGCGGCAGGTGCAGCCGGTGGTGGAAGACGCGCAAGCAGTTCGTTAAATCTGTTATCGAGCTTTGTTTCGAACGTCTTATCAAGGCCAGTTATCTTCTCCATGGCCTCTTCAAAATTGTTCAGCACATCTTGCACCTGTTCAGTCATCATTTGCTGAAACTTATCATGAAGCTCCTTGTTCGTTAAATTCTCCAAGTCAATCTCGTCGGCTTGTGATCCATGGTTAGCAGCAATAGAAACACATAAGAATATGATCCTACAGACGACTAACAAGTGGTGGTGGTGGTGTGTGTCACAAATTCGTCAAGCAAATCTAAAATTCTTACCAGTTCTTACCAAGCAGCAGGTGGTGACCAGCAACCGTTGTAGTCAAAACTCTCAAAGCTTGGATAGAGCGATTACCAGGGAGAGTCAAACGCACGACGTAGATGTATGTGGAGCTGGGAAGGCTTATAATATGGTAGCAAAAAGGGTCAGCAATAATCAATTCAGATATGCAAAGTTGAATAAACGCTCAACGACGGTACTGTGCTGGTCCTAGGCTAGACCGTACTAGAGACGCGAGCCTAGGACACTAACAAAATCACGGCGCTGCACGTAAACAAGGGAGGAGCACACTCTGAATTTTTTTCTTTTTTTCACTTTTTTTGCACTTTTTTTTATGAAACTGGAACTATTTTTCTTCTGCGTATGGCTCGGAAGTTGGGAGCCCTACTCTGTCACGACTCGGGGTATCGCGTGATCTGGAAATCGAGAACAAAGCAACAATTACTGGACTCGGACTAGGACTGGTGGAAACTCGGACTGGTGGCAGATATATGCAGGGCGGTGGAAGACGGACTGGTGGCGAATCTGTGATGGAGGTGGAATCGGATTAGCATGATGGCA
This sequence comes from Aegilops tauschii subsp. strangulata, assembly GCF_002575655.3. Lineage (NCBI taxonomy): Eukaryota > Viridiplantae > Streptophyta > Magnoliopsida > Poales > Poaceae > Aegilops > Aegilops tauschii. The sequence continues at coordinate 200,404,808 of NC_053038.3, read as the reverse complement.
GTGGATATGTGGTATATGGTAGCGGCGATGACGATGGCGGTATATGGAAGCGATGATGACGATGGTGGTATATGACAGCGGTGATGATGATGGTGGTATATGGCAGCGGTGATGATGATGGTGCGGCGGCGGCATGACAACTTGTGAACAGAACTCGAAACTCTAAAGTACTAGACGCTAGGACCAGCAACTTGACACGACGATGCAACCGCAAATTCAACAAAGCAAATACAGAAAAGATTATGCAAAGGCTCAGATTGGTTCGGATAAGATGAACTAACCCTAAATTTTTTTTTCGCTTTTTCGTGGACTATAGGTATGAAGAACAGACTCGATCTAAACTACGAAAAACTTTAAATCTCACCGAGCAACCTGGAAATCTGATACCACTTGATAGGGGCAAAGGTGTCCCGATGTATCGATGAGATGGTGGCTATCGTTTTCTGTGGGAGTCGACCTTGATGATCCGACTACGAACGTGCGAGACATCGCGCCTTAGCAATCGCTAAACCAACTTCCGAGGGTTATTGACCACCCCGGAGCACGATCAACCTGACCACGAGGCCCTGTTTCTTGCGAGCAAACAAAGAACAAGCAAGAAACTAAGATTGCAATCTGGATATTGCGAATATAAGTGGAAAGCTTTATTAATGAAGGTGGGGTTCTGTGACGCCGGTCTGGTCGTTGAACACAAATGAAGTACGCGAAGTTGCAGCTCTGGCGAACTTTTAATCTAAACAAAACCCAAAGTCTAAACGGTGCCCTAAGGGCTGTATATATGGAGGAAGAGGGGGGAATTTCGTGGCCCTTGGGGAAGGGATCCGAAACCAACCCTATCTCTAGTTTCCCCGCACATACGGACTCTAAAAACAGCCTATACTTCTGTATTTCGAAATTACATGGGCCTGGCCCAATAATAAGGTGACGCAGCACCTAGAATAGCCTCTGGACGAAGTTTATGAAGTGGCATCTTGTATATTTCGTCCAAGGCTTCATTCACTCATTATGGTGGCTTCAAAGTTCTGAAATCATCACTTCTAACTCCGTTCTTGTTCCCCTTGCGCATGCCATCAACTCCATGCTTGTTCTTGCTCCAATGTTCATCCCTCTTATCCACGCCAGGCCCTTCATGATGAGGACATCAATACCGTTGTTACACCCACAGCCCCTGCTGCTATACATACTGGACCAATTACTAGAGCTCGCGCACGCCAATTAAATTACCACGTACTTTCGTTTCTTGGTAATGATTCTAATGTTCATGAGAATATGATGCTGCCTAAATTGGATACATTTGTTTTGCTTACAAATGAAGGGCCTAGCTTTGAGAAGGATGAACATTGGAGCAAGAACAAGCATGGAGATGATGGCATGCGCATGGGGGACAAGAACGGAGTTACAAGTGATGATTTCAGGACATTGAAGCCACCATAATGCGTGCATGAAGCCTTGGACGAAATATACAAGATGCTACTTCATAACTTTCGTCCAGAGGCTATTCTAGGTGCTGCGTCACCTTATTATTGGGCCAGGCCCATGTAATTTCGAAATACTTGAGTATAGGCTATTTTTAGAGTCCGTATGTGTGGGGAAACAAGAGATAGGGTTGGTTTCGGACCCCTTCCCCAAGGGCCACGAAATTCCCCCCTCTTCCTCCATATATACAGCACTTAGGGCGTCGTTTAGACTTTGGGTTTTGTTTAGATTAAAAGTTCGCCATAGCTGCAACTTCGCGTACTTCGTTTGTGTTCAACGACCAGACAAAGGCGTCACAGAACCCCACCTTGATCAATAAAGCTTTCATCTTATATTTCGCAATATCCAGATTGCAATCTCAGTTTCTTGCTTGTTCTTCATTTGCTCGCAGGAAACAGACCCTCGTGGTCAGGTTGATCGTGCTCCAGCGTGGTCAATAACCTCTCGGAGTTGGTTTAGCGATTGCTAAGGCGCGACGTCATCGCACGTTCGTAGTCGGATCGTCAAAGTCGACTTCCACCAAAGCGATATCCATCATCTCATCGAAAGACGGGACACCTTTGCCTCTATCAAGTGGTATCAGATTTCCAGGTTGCTCGGTGAGATTTTACAGTTTTTCGTAGTTTAGATCGAGTCTGTTCTTCATACCTACAGTCCACGAAAAAGCCACACACAAAAAAATTAGGGTTAGTTCATCATATCCGAACCAATCTGAGCCTTTGCATAATCTTTTGAGGGTTTTTGCTTTGTTGAATTTGCGGTTGCATCGTCGTGTCAAGTTGCTGGTCTTAGAGTCTAGTCTTTTAGAGTTTCGAGTTCTGGTCATAAGTTGTCACGCCGCCGGCGCACCATCATCATCGCCTTGCCATCTACCACCATTGCTTATCCGCCACCGCTTTGAATCCGTATCCATATACCACCACCAATCCGTATCCATATACCACCACCGATCTGTATCCATATACCACCACCGCTACTGATGAGGACATCAATGCCATTGTTACACCCACAGGCCCTGTTGCTATACATACTGGACCAATTACTAGAGCTCGCGCACGCCAATTAAATTACCAGGTACTTTCGTTTCTTGGTAATGATTCTAATGTTCATGAGAATATGATGCTGCCTAAATTGGATACATTTGTTTTGCTTACAAATGAAGGGCCTAGCTTGGAGAAGGATGAACATTGGAGCAAGAACAAGCATGGAGATGATGGCATGCGCATGGGGAACAAGAACGGAGTTACAAGTGATGATTTCAGGACGTTGAAGCCACCATAATGCGTGCATGAAACCTTGGACGAAATATACAAGATGCTACTTCATAACTTTCGTCCAGAGGCTATTCTAGGTGCTGCGTCACCTTATTATTGGGCCAGGCCCATGTAATTTCGAAATACATAAGTATAGGCTGTTTTTAGAGTCCGTATGTGTGGGGAAACAAGAGATAGGGTTGGTTTCGGACCCCTTCCTCAAGGGCCACGAAATTCCCCCCTCTTCCTCCATATATACAGCCCTTAGGGCGTCGTTTAGACTTTGGGTTTTGTTTAGATTAAAAGTTCGCCATAGCTGCAATTTCGTGTACTTCGTTTGTGTTCAGCGACCAGACAAAGGCGTCACAGAACTCCACCTTGATCAATAAAGCTTTCATCTTATATTCGCAATATCCAGATTGCAATCTCAGTTTCTTGCTTGTTCTTCGTTTGCTCGCAGGAAACAGACCCTCGTGGTCAGGTTGATCATGCTCCGGCGTGGTCGATAACCTCTCGGAGTTGGTTTAGCGATTGCTAAGGCGCGACGTCCTCGCACGTTCGTAGTCGGATCGTCAAAGTCGACTTCCATCAAAGCGATATTCATCATCTCATCGAAAGACGGGACACCTTTGCCTCTATCAAGTGGTATCAGATTTCCAGGTTGCTCGGTGAGATTTTACAGTTTTTCGTAGTTTAGATCGAGTCTGTTCTTCATACCTACAGTCCACGAAAAAGCCACAAACAAAATTAGGGTTAGTTCATCATATCCGAACCAATCTGAGCCTTTGCATAATCTTTTTAGGGTTTTTGCTTTGTTGAATTTGTGGTTGCATCGTCGTGTCAAGTTGCTGGTCTTAGAGTCTAGTCTTTTAGAGTTTCGAGTTCTGGTCATAAGTTGTCACGCCGCCGCCGCACCATCATCATCGCCTTGCCATCTACCACCATTGCTTATCCGCCACCGCTCTGAATCCGTATCTATATACCACCACCAATCCGTATCCATATACCACCGATCCGTACCATATACCACCACCGTTGCCATATCCTACCGCCATATATCCACCACCAATCCGAGTTCTTTTCATATTCGGTTGGTTTTAGAGATCCATCTATTTTCCGTTTCGTGTTTCCTTGCCTGAGTAGGTCTCGGGAAAAAAAAAGTCTGGAGACCCCCGGGCAGTTTTTAGGCCAAAATTTTGGCAACCAAAAATATTTTTTCCCTATCCTATTTTTAGGCCCCGGGTAGTGTTTTGAGACACTCGCCATCATAGTGATTTTTTGTCGCACTTTTTCATCGTCGCTGCCCTGATTTCTGAAAAAAAATAGTCAAATTTTTTTTGTGCCCATCCTGTCAGTTTGACCTGGGAAGAGTTTTGAGACACTCGCTATTATAGTGATTTTTCGCAAAAAAAAAGAGCGCAAAAAAAAGAGCGCCAAAAAAAAGAGCGATTTTTTTTTCCAGAGTGTGCTTTTCCCTTGTTTACGTGCAGCGCCGTGATTTTGTTAGTGTTCTAGGCTCGCGTCTCTAGCACGGTCTAGCCTAGGACCAGCACAGTACCGTCGTTGAGCGTTTATTCAACTTTGCATCTCTGAATTGATTATTGCTTACCATTTTGCTACCATATTATAAGCCTTCCCAGCTCCACATAAGTCTTCATCGTGCGTTTGACTCTCCCTGGTAATCGCTATATCCAAGCTTTGAGAGTTTTTGACTACAACGGTTGCCGATCACCACCTGCTGCTGGGTAAGACCTGGTAAGAATTTGAGATTCGCTTGAAGGTTTTGTGACACACCACCATCACCACCACTTCTAGTAGTCTGCAGGATCATATTCTTTTGTGTTTCTATTGCTGCTAACCATGGCAGGTTCACAAGCCGATGAGACTGATTGGGAGAACATGACGAACAAGGAGTTGCATGATAAATTTTAGCAAATGATGAGTGGCCAGGTGGGAGATGTGCTAAACAGATTTGAAGAGGCTATGGAGAAGATAGATGCCGTGGAGAAGTCGTTCGAGACAAAGCTGGATAACAAGTTTACTGAATTACTCAAGCGTCTTCCCCAACCACCACCGGCTGCACATGTCGCACCTCTACAACAACAACAACAACCACATCTCCAACGCCGCCTTCCAAATCAAGTGGGACGGGCACAACGCGTTCCAATTGAGACTGGTCAAAATTCGGGTGCTGCTGCACCTACTGTTGATGCTTCTTTGGCTCCTGCTCCTGCGGCGGCTGAGGAGGATGACGATTATGCGGGCGATTATGAGGATGAGGTTGATCAAAATCAGAACTACGTGCAGCCACCAGCACCACCACCAGCAGGTCGACCTCAGGTATATATTCGCAACGGTAGGCCGGCACCACCACCTCAGGTACGAGATCATGACCATCTCCCTAAACTGAAATTGAATATTCCACCATTTGAGGGTAGATATGTTCCTGATATATATCTTACTTGGGAGTTAGAAACTGAACAACGATTTACATGTTTACAATATCCTGAGGACAGACGTGTTCCTGCTGCTGTTTGTGCTTTCACTAGCTTTGCATGTGTTTGGTGGTCTGAACATTGTAGATTATATCCTGTTCCAGCTACTTGGGCTGCTTTGAAAACTGCTATGCGTACTCGTTGGGTTCCACCATATTATCAACGTGAATTACTTCAAAAATTGCAGCGTTTAAGACAAGGGAAAAAATTCTATAGAAGAATATTATCAGGAATTACAAACTGGCATGATTAGATGTGGTATTGTTGAGGAGAATGAAGCTATGCTTGCACGTTTTATGGGTGGATTAAATAAAGAGATTCAGACCATTCTAGAGTATAAGGATTATAATAATATCACTCGTTTATTCCATCTTGCTTGTAAAGCTGAACGTGAAGTGCAGGATCGACAGCCATTGGCGCGAACTAACTTTTCTGCAGGTCGACCTTCATCATGGACACCGCGTGCATCTTCTACTTCCACTTCACCATCACCTCCATCAGGTGCCACCTCCAGCCGTGATACAAGAAAGCAGGCACAACCACCACTCTCTGCTAAGAGCACACCTGCCGGGCCTGCGCAGAGCTCTTCTTCTTCCATGGCATCGACAGGGCACACAAGTGATATTATTTGTCGTCGTTGTAAGGGAAGAGGACATTTTGCAAGAGAATGCAAATCTCAGCGTGTAATGATTGCTACTGAGGATGGTGGGTATGAGTCCGCTAGTGACTATGATGAGGAGACTTGGGCTCTTATTACCCGTGAAGAACATGGTGGAGATGATTCTGAAAATGAGACGCAATACATGGCTCCTGAAGACGCTGACAGGTATGAATGTTTAGTTGCTCAACGTGTTTTGAGTGTGCAGGTCACACAAGCAGAGCAAAATCAGAGGCATAATTTGTTCCATACAAAGGGAGTTGTGAAGGAACGTTCTGTTCGCGTCATCATAGATGGAGGGAGCTGTAACAACTTGGCTAGCATGGAGATGGTGGAGAAGCTATCTCTCACCACAAGACCACATCCACATCCTTACTACATCCAATGGTTCAACAACAGTGGCAAGGTTAAGGTAACACGTACTGTTCGTGTGCATTTTAGTATCTCTACATATGCTGATTATGTTAATTGTGATGTGGTACCCATGCAAGCATGTTCCTTATTACTAGGTAGACCATGGCAATTTGATAAAAATTCTGTACACCATGGTAGAAACAATCAGTATACTATTGTTCATTAGGATAAAAATATTACTTTGCTTCCTATGACTCCTGATTCCATTTTGAAAGATGACATTAATAGAGCTAATAAAGCAAAACAGGAGAAAAATAAGAGTGAAAATCAGATTGTGCCAAATGAATTTGAGCAACAAATGAAACCTAATAACAAACCATCTAGTGTTGTTTCTGAAATTAAATTGAAAAGTGCATGTTTACTTGCCACAAAATCTGATATTGATGAGCTAGATTTCAGCAAATCTGTTTGCTATGCTTTTGTGTGCAAAGAGGCATTATTTTCATTCGAGGACGTACCTTCCTCTTTGCCCCCTGCTGTCACTAACATTTTGCAGGAGTTCGCTGACGTCTTTCCACAAGACGTGCCACCGGGATTACCACCTATTCGAGGGATTGAGCATCAAATTGACTTAATTCCCGTTGCATCGCTACCCAACCGTGCACCATACCGTACCAATCCAGAGGAGACGAAGGAGATTATGCGTCAAGTACAGGAGCTGCTCGACAAAGCTTATATACGCGAATCTCTTAGTCCTTGTGCTGTTCCTATTATACTAGTGCCTCAAAAGGATGGTACGTCGCGTATGTGTGTTGATTGTAGAGGCATTAATAATATTACTATTCGTTATCGTCATCCTATTCCTAGGCTAGATGATATGCTTGATGAATTGAGTGGCTCTACAATATTCTCCAAAGTTGATTTGCGTAGTGGATACCATCAAATTCGTATGAAATTGGGAGATGAATGGAAAACTGCATTTAAAACTAAGTTTGGTTTATATGAGTGGTTAGTCATGCCTTTTGGGTTAACTAATGCACCTAGTACTTTCATGAGACTAATGAACGAAGTTTTACATGCTTTCATTGGACGATTTGTGGTAGTCTATTTTGATGATATACTGATTTATAGCAAATCTTTGGAAGAACATTTGGAACATTTACGTGCTGTTTTTATTGCTCTACGTGATGCACGTTTGTTTGGTAACCTTGGGAAGTGCACCTTTTGCACCGACCGAGTATCTTTTCTTGGCTATGTTGTTACTCCACAGGGAATTGAAGTTGATAAAGCCAAGATTGAAGCTATTGAGAGTTGGCCGCAGCCCAAAACAGTCACACAAGTGCGGAGTTTTCTTGGACTCGCTGGCTTCTATAGGCGTTTTGTGAGAGATTTTAGCACCATTGCTGCACCTCTCAACGAGCTTACAAAGAAGGATGTGCCTTTTGTTTGGGGTACCGCACAGGAAGATGCCTTCACGGTATTGAAAGATAAGTTTACACATGCTCCTTTACTCCAATTTCCTGATTTTAATAAGACTTTTGAGCTTGAATGTGATGTTAGTGGAATTGGATTAGGAGGTGTGTTATTACAAGATGGCAAACCTGTTGCCTACTTTTCTGAAAAATTGAGTGGGCCTAGTCTGAATTATTCTACTTATGATAAAGAACTATATGCTCTTGTTCGGACTTTAGAAACATGGCAACATTATTTATGGCCCAAAGAATTTGTTATACATTCTGATCATGAATCTTTGAAACATATTAAAAGTCAAGCTAAACTGAATCGTAGACATGCTAAATGGGTTGAATTCATTGAAACTTTCCCTTATGTCATTAAACACAAGAAGGGTAAAGAAAATGTTATTGCTGATGCATTGTCTCGTCGCTATACTATGCTTTCACAACTTGACTTCAAAATATTTGGTTTGGAGTCCATCAAAGGTCAATATGTGCATGATGCTGATTTTAAAGATGTATTGCAGAATTGTAAAGAAGGAAGAACCTGGAACAAGTTTGTCGTTAATGATGGATTTGTGTTCCGTGCTAACAAGCTATGCATTCCAGCTAGCTCTCTTCGTCTTTTGTTGTTGCAGGAGGCGCATGGAGGAGGATTAATGGGACACTTTGGCGTGAAGAAGACGGAGGACGTACTTGCTACACATTTCTTTTGGCCAAAGATGAGACAGGATGTTGAGCGTTTTGTTGCTCGCTGCACTACATGTCAAAAAGCTAAGTCACGACTCAATCCTCATGGTTTATATATGCCTTTGCCTGTACCTAGTGTTCCTTGGGAGGATATATCTATGGACTTTGTTTTAGGTTTACCTCGAACAAAGAAGGGGAGGGATAGCATATTTGTTGTCGTGGATAGATACTCGAAAATGGCACACTTTATACCATGTCATAAAAGCGATGATGCTGTTAATGTTGCTGATTTGTTCTTCCGTGAAATTATTCGCTTGCATGGTGTGCCAAATACTATTGTTTCAGATCGTGATACTAAATTTCTTAGCCACTTTTGGAGATGTTTATGGGCTAAGTTGGGGACTAAACTGCTTTTTAGTACTACTTGTCACCCCCAAACTGATGGACAAACTGAAGTAGTCAATAGAACATTGTCTACTATGCTTAGGGCTGTTTTGAAGAATAATAAGAAAATGTGGGAAGAATGCTTGCCTCATATTGAGTTTGCTTATAATCGTTCATTGCATTCTACTACAAGATGTGCCCTTTTGAAATTGTGTATGGTTTCCTACCTCGTGCACCTATTGATTTGTTGCCTCTTCCATCTTCGGAGAAGGTTAATTTTGATGCTAAACAACGTGCTGAATTGATCTTAAAAATGCATGAGTTAACTAAGGAAAACATTGAGCGTATGAATGCTAAATATAAACTTGCTGGAGATAAGGGTAGAAAACATGTTGTGTTTGCACCTGGAGATCTTGTTTGGTTACATTTGCGTAAGGATAGATTTCCTGATTTGCGCAAATCAAAGCTAATGCCACGTGCTGATGGTCCTTTTAAGGTGTTAGAGAAAATAAATGATAATGCATATAAACTTGAGCTGCCTGCAGATTTTGGGGTTAGTCCCACTTTTAACATTGCAGATTTGAAGCCTTATTTGGGTGAGGAAGATGAGCTTCCGTCGAGGACGACTTCATTTCAAGAAGGGGAGGATGATGAGGACATCAATGCCATTGTTACACCCACAGGCCCTGCTGCTATACATACTGGACCAATTACTAGAGCTCACGCACGCCAATTAAATTACCAAGTACTTTTGTTTCTTGGTAATGATTCTAATGTTCATGAGAATATGTTGCTGCCTAAATTGTATACATTTGTTTTGCTTACAAATGAAGGGCCTAGCTTGGAGAAGGATGAACATTGGAGCAAGAACAAGCATGGAGATGATGGCATGCGCATGGGGAACAAGAACGGAGTTACAAGTGATGATTTCAGGACGTTGAAGCCACCATAATGCGTGCATGAAGCCTTGGACGAAATATACAAGATGCTACTTCATAACTTTCGTCCAGAGGCTATTCTAGGTGCTGCGTCACCTTATTATTGGGCCAGGCCCATGTAATTTCGAAATACATAAGTATAGGCTGTTTTTAGAGTCCGTATGTGTGGGGAAACAAGAGATAGGGTTGGTTTCGGACCCCTTCCTCAAGGGCCACGAAATTCCCCCCTCTTCCTCCATATATACAGCCCTTAGGGCGTCGTTTAGACTTTGGGTTTTGTTTAGATTAAAAGTTCGCCATAGCTGCAACTTCGCGTACTTCGTTTGTGTTCAGCGACCAGACAAAGGCGTCACAGAACTCCACCTTGATCAATAAAGCTTTCATCTTATATTCGCAATATCCAGATTGCAATCTCAGTTTCTTGCTTGTTCTTCGTTTGCTCGCAGGAAATAGACCCTCGTGGTCAGGTTGATCGTGCTCCGGCGTGGTCGATAACCTCTCGGAGTTGGTTTAGCGATTGCTAAGGCGCGACGTCCTCGCACGTTCGTAGTCGGATCGTCAAAGTCGACTTCCATCAAAGCGATATTCATCATCTCATCGAAAGACGGGACACCTTTGCCTCTATCAGCTACCATATACCACCACCGCTGCCATATCCTACCATCATATATCCACAACCAATCCGAGTTCTTTTCATATTCGGTTTGTTTTAGAGATCCATCTATTTTTACCGTTTCGTGTTTCCTTGCCTGAGTAGGTCTTGGAAAAAAAGAGTCTGGAGACCCCCGGGCAGTTTTTAGGCCAAAATTTCGGCGACCAAAAATATTTTTTCCCTATCCTATTTTTAGGTCCCGGGGAGTGTTTTGAGACACTCGCCATCATAGTGATTTTTTGTCGCACTTTTTCGTCGTCGCTGCTCTGATTTCCGGAAAAAAAATAGTCAAATTTTTTTTGTGCCTATCCTGTCAGTTTGACCTGGGAAGAGTTTTGAGACACTCGCCATTATAGTGATTTTTCGCAAAAAAAAAGTGGAGCGCAAAAAAAGAAGAGCGCGAAAAAAAAGAGAATTTTTTTTCCCGAGTGTGCTTTTCCCTTGTTTACGTGCAGCGCCGTGATTTTGTTAGTGTTCTAGGCTCGCGTCTCTAGCACGGTCTAGCCTAGGACCAGCACAGTACCGTCGTTGGGCGTTTATTCAACTTTGCATCTCTGAATTGATTATTGCTCACCATTTTTGCTACCATATTATAAGCCTTCCCAGCTCCACATACATCTACATCGTGCGTTTCTATCCAAACTTTGAGAGTTTTGACTACAACGGTTGCCGATCACCACCTGCTGCTGGGTAAGAACTGGTAAAAATTTGAGATTCGCTGGAAGGATTTGTGACACACCACCATCACCACCACTTCCTAGTAGTCTGTAGGATCCTATTCTTCTGTGTTTCTATTGCTGCTAACCATGGCAGGATCACAAGCCGATGAGACTGATTGGGAGAACATGACGAACAAGGACTTGCATGATAAATTTCAGCAAATGATGAGTGGCCAGGTGGGAGATGTGCTAAACAGATTTGAAGAAGCTATGGAGAAGATAGATGCCGTGGAGAAGTCGTTCAAGACAAAGCTGGATAACAAGTTTACTGAATTACTCAAGCGTCTTCCCCAACCACCACCGGATGCATATGTCGCACCTCTACAACAACAACAACAACCACATCTCCAACGCCGCCTTCCAAATCAAGTGGGACGAGCACAGCGCGTTCCAATTGAGACTGGTCAAAATTCGGGTGCCGCTGCACCTACTGTTGATGCTTCTTTGGCTCCTGCTACTGCGGCGGCTGAGGAGGATGACGATTATGCGGGCGATTATGAGGATGAGGTTGATCAAAATCAGAACTACGTGCAGCCACCAGCACCACCACCAGCAGGTCGACCTCAGGTATATATTCGCAATTGATGAGGACATGACTACCTTGGATACGACCAAAAATATTGCATACATGCATATTTGTCAGGTGATTTCTAGTGCAAACTATTCAATAATCTATTTATGTTATCCAGAACAAAAATACTTCACACACTTTTGTGTTTTGTCTAATTGCAGGTGTATGGGACATTTGTACAGTCCACATATGAAGATAAGGCAAAAGGAGAAGTTTAGGTTCTGTTCAAAAAGTCCTCTCACGTCACTTTTGGACCAAGAGAAGATAGAGTCCAAGTCTCTCACGTTCTGGATTCAGATTCGGACCGCACAGACATACCTGACTCAAAACGCCAACAACTTTTTCATACGGACTCCGAATTGGGTGATTCTTTTTTTGTTGGAAACTAGATTTCGTGCTCTTTCCAACCCAATTGGATTCACCCTTAAATTCGTCCGGAGCATTGAGTTATGGTCGAAACAATCTGACGTTGCACCAGAATCCGAGTCAAACTACAAGTCCAAAGGTGTTGCATCACCTCCACTTGGGCCCATGAGCCTTGTACGACCTAGGGTTGGTTTTAGGCTGCCTTGGGACGTCCTCCCACCTCCTTGGCCGCCACCCCTTGCTCCTATATAAGTAGATCCATCCAGTAGCTTTTTCCTTGTGATTTGTTTAGTTAAAAGTTAGCCATTGCAACATCGTGTACTTCGTTTGTGTCCAACGACCAGACCAAGACCGCTTACGGATCCCCACCATTATCAATACTTCATATATATTCGCAATATTCAGATTGCTTTATCATATTCTTGCTCGTTCTTCGATTGCTTGCAGGAATAGACCTTCGTGGTCAGGCTGATCGTGCTTCCGGTATCGTCAGTAACCTCAGGAGATTGGTTTAGCGATTGCTAAGGCGCAACGTCGTGCACGTTTGTAGTCGGATCGTCAAAGTCGACTCCACCAAATCGATAGTTATCATCTCATTGAAAGATCGGGACACCCTCGCCCCTATCAGCAATGGTAGGCCGGCACCACCACCTCAGGTACGAGATCATGACCATCTCCCTAAACTGAAATTGAATATTCCACCATTTGAGGGTAGATATGTTCCTGATATATATCTTACTTGGGAGTTAGAAACTGAACAATGATTTACATGTTTACAATATCCTGAGGACAGACGTGTTCCTGCTGCTGTTTGTGCTTTCACTAGCTTTGCATGTGTTTGGTGGTCTGAACATTGTAGATTATATCCTGTTCCAGCTACTTGGACTGCTTTGAAAACTGCTATGCGTACTCGTTGGGTTCCACCATATTATCAACGTGAATTACTTCAAAAATTGCAGCGCTTAGACAAGGGAAAAATTCTGTACAAGAATATTATCAGGAATTACAAACTGGCATGATTAGATGTGGTATTGTTGAGGAGAATGAAGCTATGCTTGCACGTTTTATGGGTGGATTAAATAAAGAGATTCACACCATTCTAGAGTATAAGGATTATAATAATATCAGTCGTTTATTCCATCTTGCTTGTAAAGTTGAACGTGAAGTGCAGGATCGACAGCCATTGGGGCGAACTAACTTTTCTGCAGGTCGACCTTCATCATGGACACCACGTGCATCCTCTACTTGCACTTCACCATCACCTCCCTCAGGTGCCACCTCCAGCCGTGATACAAGAAAGCAGGCACAACCACCACTCTCTGCCAAGAGCACACCTGCCGGGCCTGCGCAGAGCTCGTCTTCTTCCATGGCGTCAACAGGGCACACAAGTGATATTATTTGTCGTCGTTGTAAGGGAAGAGGACATTATGCGAGAGAATGCAAATCTCAGCGTGTGATGATTGCTACTGAGGATGGTGGGTATGAGTCCGCTAGTGACTATGACGAGGAGACTTTGGCTCTTATTACACGTGAAGAACATGGTGGAGATGATTCTGAAAATGAGACGCAATACATGGCTCCTGAAGACGCTGACAGGTATGAATGTTTAGTTGCTCAACGTGTTTTGAGTGTGCAGGTCACACAAGCAGAGCAAAATCAGAGGCATAATTTGTTCCATACAAAGGGAGTTGTGAAGGAACGTTCTGTTTGCGTCATCATAGATGGAGGGAGCTGTAACAACTTGGCTAGCATGGAGATGGTGGAGAAACTATCTCTCACCACAAGACCACATCCACATCCTTACTACATCCAATGGTTCAACAACAGCGGCAAGGTTAAGGTAACACGTACTGTTCGTGTGCATTTTAGTATCTCTACATATGCTGATTATGTTGATTGTGATGTGGTACCCATGCAAGCATGTTCCTTATTACTTGGTAGACCATGGCAATTTGATAAAAATTCTGTACACCATGGTAGAAACAATCAGTATACTCTTGTTCATAAGGATAAAAATATTACTTTGCTTCCTATGACTCCTGATTCCATTTTGAAAGATGACATTAATAGAGCTAATAAAGCAAAACAGGAGAAAAATAAGAGTGAAAATCAGATTGTGGCAAAAGAATTTGAGCAACAAATGAAACCTAATAATAAACCATCTAGTGTTGTTTCTGAAATTAAATTGAAAAGTGCATGTTTACTTGCCACAAAATCTGATAATGATGAGCTAGATTTCAACAAATCTGTCTGCTATGCTTTTGTGTGCAAAGAGGCATTATTTTCATTTGAGGACGTGCCTTCCTCTTTGCCCCCTGCTGTCACTAACATTTTGCAGGAGTTCGCTGAAGTCTTCCCACAAGACGTGCCACCGGGATTACCACCTATTCGATGGACTGAGCATCAAATTGATTTAATTCCCGGTGCATCGCTACCCAACCGTGCACCATACCGTACCAATCCAGAGGAGACGAAGGAGATTATGCGTCAAGTACAGGAGCTGCTTGACAAAGGTTATATACGCGAATCTCTTAGTCCTTGTGCTGTTCCTATTATACTAGTGCCTAAAAAGGATGGTACGTCGCGTATGTGTGTTGATTGTAGAGGCATTAATAATATTACTATTCGTTATCGTCATCCTATTCCTAGGCTAGATGATATGCTTGATGAATTGAGTGGCTCTACAATATTCTCCAAAGTTGATTTGCGTAGTGGATACCATCAAATTCGTATGAAATTGGGAGATGAATGGAAAACTGCATTTAAAACTAAGTTTGGTTTATATGAGTGGTTAGTCATGCCTTTTGGCTTAACTAATGCACCCAGTACTTTCATGAGACTAATGAACGAAGTCTTACGTGCTTTCATTGGACGATTTGTGGTAGTCTATTTTGATGATATACTGATTTATAGCAAATCTTTGGAAGAACATTTGGAACATTTACGTGCTGTTTTTATTGCTCTACGTGATGCACGTTTGTTTGGTAACCTTGGGAAGTGCACCTTTTGCACCGACCGAGTATCTTTTCTTGGCTATGTTGTTACTCCATAGGGAATTGAAGTTGATAAAGCCAAGATTGAAGCTATTGAGAGTTGGCCGCAGCCCAAAACGGTCACACAAGTGCGGAGTTTTCTTGGACTCGCTGGTTTCTATAGGCGTTTTGTGAGAGATTTTAGCACCATTGCTGCACCTCTCAACGAGCTTACAAAGAAGGATGTGCCTTTTGTTTGGGGTACCGCACAGGAAGATGCCTTCACGGTATTGAAAGATAAGTTTACACATGCTCCTTTACTCCAACTTCCTGATTTTAATAAGACTTTTGAGCTTGAATGTGATGCTAGTGGAATTGGATTAGGAGGTGTGTTATTACAAGATGGTAAACCTGTTGCATACTTTTCTGAAAAATTGAGTGGGCCTAGTCTGAATTATTCTACTTATGGTAAAGAACTATATGCTCTTGTTCGGACTTTAGAAACATGGCAACATTATTTATAGCCCAAAGAATTTGTTATACATTCTGATCATGAATCTTCGAAACATATTAAAAGTCAAGCTAAACTGAATCGTAGACATGCTAAATGGGTTGAATTCATTGAAACTTTCCCTAATGTCATTAAACACAAGAAGGGTAAAGAAAATGTTATTGCTGATGCATTGTCTCGTCGCTATACTATGCTTTCACAACTTGACTTCAAAATATTTAGTTTGGAGACCATCAAAGATCAATATGTGCATGATGCTGATTTTAAAGATGTTTTGCAGAATTGTAAAGAAGGAAGAACCTGGAACAAGTTTGTCGTTAATGATGGATTTGTGTTCCGTGCTAACAAGCTATGCATTCCAGCTAGCTCTCTTCGTCTTTTGTTGTTGCAGGAGGCGCATGGAGGAGGATTAATGGGACACTTTGGCGTGAAGAAGACGGAGGACGTACTTGCTACACATTTCTTTTGGCCAAAGATGAGACGGGATATTGTGCGTTTTGTCGCTCGCTGCACTACATGTCAAAAAGCTAAGTCACGACTCAATCCTCATGGTTTATATATGCCTTTGCCTGTACCTAGTGTTCCTTGGGAGGATATATCTATGGACTTTGTTTTAGGTTTACCTCGAACAAAGAAGGGGAGGGATAGCATATTTGTTGTCGTGGATAGATTCTAAAAAATGGCACACTTTATACCATGTCATAAAAGCGATGATGCTGTTAATGTTGCTGATTTGTTCTTCCGTGAAATTATTCGTTTGCATGGTGTGCCAAATACTATTGTTTCAGATCGTGATACTAAATTTCTTAGCCACTTTTGGAGATGTTTATGGGCTAAGTTGGGGACTAAACTTCTTTTTAGTACTACTTGTCACCCCCAAACTGATGGACAAACTGAAGTAGTCAATAGAACATTGTCTACTATGCTTAGGGCTGTTTTGAAGAATAATAAGAAAATGTGGGAAGAATGCTTGCCTCATATTGAGTTTGCTTATAATCGTTCATTGCATTCTACTACTAAGATGTGCCCTTTTGAAATTGTGTATGGTTTCCTACCTCGTGCACCTATTTATTTGTTGCCTCTTCCATCTTCGGAGAAGGTTAATTTTGATGCTAAACAACGTGCTGAATTGATCTTAAAAATGCATGAGTTAACAAAGGAAAACATTGAGCGTATGAATGCTAAATATAAACTTGCTGGAGATAAGGGTAGAAAACATGTTGTGTTTGCACCTGGAGATCTTGTTTGGTTACATTTGCGGAAGGATAGATTTCCTGATTTGCGCAAACCAAAGCTAATGCCACGTGCTGATGGTCCTTTTAAGGTGTTAGAGAAAATAAATGATAATGCATATAAACTTGAGCTGCCTGCAGATTTTGGGGTTAGTCCCACTTTTAACATTGCAGATTTGAAGCCTTATTTGGGTGAGGGAGATGAGCTTCCGTCGAGGACGACTTCATTTCAAGAAGGGGAGGATGATGAGGACATCAATACCATTGTTACACCCACAGCCCCTGCTGCTATACATACTGGACCAATTACTAGAGCTCGCGCACGCCAATTAAATTACCAGGTACTTTCGTTTCTTGGTAATGATTCTAATGTTCATGAGAATATGATGCTGCCTCAATTGGATACATTTGTTTTGCTTACAAATGAAGGGCCTAGCTTTGAGAAGGATGAACATTGGAGCAAGAACAAGCATGGAGATGATGGCATGCGCATGGGGGACAAGAACGGAGTTACAAGTGATGATTTCAGGACATTGAAGCCACCATAATGCGTGCATGAAGCCTTGGACGAAATATACAAGATGCTACTTCATAACTTTCGTCCAGAGGCTATTCTAGGTGCTGCGTCACCTTATTATTGGGCCAGGCCCATGTAATTTCGAAATACTTGAGTATAGGCTATTTTTAGAGTCCGTATGTGTGGGGAAACAAGAGATAGGGTTGGTTTCGGACCCCTTCCCCAAGGGCCACGAAATTCCCCCCCTCTTCCTCCATTTATACAGCCCTTAGGGCGTCGTTTAGACTTTGGGTTTTGTTTAGATTAAAAGTTCGCCATAGCTGCAACTTCGCGTACTTCGTTTGTGTTCAACGACCAGACAAAGGCGTCACAGAACCCCACCTTGATCAATAAAGCTTTAATCTTATATTCGCAATATCCAGATTGCAATCTCAGTTTCTTGCTTGTTCTTCGTTTGCTCGCAGGAAACAGACCCTCGTGGTCAGGTTGATCGTGCTCCAGCGTGGTCAATAACCTCTCGGAGTTGGTTTAGCGATTGCTAAGGCGCGACGTCATCGCACGTTCGTAGTCGGATTGTCAAAGTCGACTTCCACCAAAGCGATATCCATCATCTCATCGAAAGACGGGACACCTTTTCCTCTATCACTTCATTTGTAAGCAAAACAAATGTATCCAATTTAGGCAGCATCATATTCTCATGAACATTAGAATCATTACCAAGAAACGGAAGTACCTGATAATTCAATTGGCGTGCGCGAGCTCTAGTAATTGGTCCAGTATATGTAGTAGTAGGGGCTGTGGGTGTAACAATGGTATTGATGTCCTCATCAGGGCTCGAATCATTGTCACAAAAGACTTGGTCATCTTCATCTTCATTCGCTTGCCAGTGCATGGCCACATGCTAAATGGCTTCCATTTACTCTTCACTCATTGAGTCATATGTGCCATCGTCGTTGAGCATCATGGTGCGCTTATTTGTACACTCGAAGGACTTGTGGCCTCGGCCGCTTCATGTGAAGCACTTGATGGAACTTGTCTTGATGGTCTCATCCGGTGGAGTTGTAGATGATGAAGCTCTCGGCTTGAAGTTGCTTGTAGTAGGAGGACGACTTGAGGTTGTCAAAGTTTTCTTGTAATTTGACTTGTCGCCGTTACTTGGTGAAGCTTTTGTTGAAGGAGAAGGTAGTGTAGTTGTTGAAGCTTGGTTGTAGGAGGAGCCGTAGGACTTGGAAGAGAACTTGGCATACTTGAAGTCATCTCGCACTTGTCGCTCCGCCTTGGTGGCTTGATGAACTAGTTTAATGAGGTTCAAGTAAGGTTGGAAATCGGTGATCTTCTTGATACAATGATTGAGTCCATTCAAGAAACGTGCCATAGTTTGCTCATCATCTTCCGTGACATTAGCTCGTATCATGGTGATCTCCATTTCCTTGTAGTATTCTTCAACGCTCTTTGTTCCTTGCTTGAGGAGTTGTAGTCGCTTGAAGATGTCGCAGTTATAGTATGTTGGCACAAAGCGCGCTCTAGTGACATCCTTCATTTGATCCCAAGTTGTGATTGGTGGTTCACATCTTGCTTCTCGGTACTCAATGACTTGCTCCCACCAAATGACGATGTAGTCTTGGAACTCAAGGGATGCCATGGCGATCTTCTTCTCTTCCTCATAGTTCTGCAACCGAAAGATCTTGTCAACCTTCAATGCCCATGAAAGATACTCTTCAGGGTCATTGCTTCCGGAAAACTTGGGCATGGCGAACTTGAGTTTGCCTTAGCGTTGCTCTTCATTGTGTTGGGGTCGAGGGTGATGACACCCTTGACGTGTGATAGAGGCAAAGGTGTCCCGTCTTTTGATGAGATGATGGATATCGCTTTGGTGGAAGTCGACTTTGACGATCCGACTACGAACGTGCGATGACGTCGCGCCTTAGCAATCGCTAAACCAACTCCGAGAGGTTATTGACCACGCCGGAGCACGATCAACCTAACCACGAGGGTCTGTTTCCTGCGAGAAAACGAAGAACAAGCAAGAAACTGAGATTGCAATCTGGATATTGCGAATATAAGATGAAAGCTTTATTGATCAAGGTGGGGTTCTGTGACGCCTTTGTCTGGTCGTTGAACACAAACGAAGTACGCGAAGTTGCAGCTATGGCGAAATTTTAATCTAAACAAAACCCAAAGTCTAAACGACGCCCTAAGGGCTGTATATATGGAGGAAGAGGGGGGAATTTCGTGGCCCTTGGGGAAGGGGTCCGAAACCAACCCTATCTCTTGTTTCCCCACACATACGGACTCTAAAAATAGCCTATACTCAAGTATTTCGAAATTACATGGGCCTGGCCCAATAATAAGGTGACGCAGCACCTAGAATAGCCTCTAGACGAAAGTTATGAAATAGCATCTTGTATATTTCGTCCAAGGCTTCATGCACGCATTATGGTGGCTTCAATGTCCTGAAATCATCACTTGTAACTCCGTTCTTGTCCCCCATGCGCATGCCATCATCTCCATTCTTGTTCTTGCTCCAATGTTCATCCTTCTCAAAGCTAGGCCCTTCATTTGTAAGCAAAACAAATGTATCCAATTTAGGCAGCATCATATTCTCATGAACATTAGAATCATTACCAAGAAACGAAAGTACCTGGTAATTTAATTGGCGTGCGCGAGCTCTAGTAATTGGTCCAGTATGTATAGCAGCAGGGGCTGTGGGTGTAACAATAGTATTGATGTCCTCATCATCCTCCGCTTCTTGAAATGAAGTCGTCCTCGACGGAAGCTCATCTCCCTCACCCAAATAAGGCTTCAAATCTGCAATGTTAAAAGTGGGAATAACCCCAAAATCTGCAGGCAGCCCAAGTTTATATGCATTATCATTTATTTTCTCTAACACCTTAAAAGGACCATCAGCACGTGGCATTAGCTTTGATTTGCGCAAATCAGGAAATCTATCCTTACGCAAATGTAACCAAACAAGATCTCCAGGTGCAAACAGAACATGTTTTCTACCCTTATCTCCAGCAAGTTTATATTTAGCATTCATACGCTCAATGTTTTCCTTAGTTAACTCATGCATTTTTAAGATCAATTCAGCACGTTGTTTAGCATCAAAATTAACCTTCTCTGAAGATGGAAGAGGCAACAAATCAATAGGTGCACGAGGTAGGAAACCATACACAATTTCAAAAGGGCACATCTTAGTAGTAGAATGCAATGAACGATTATAAGCAAACTCAAGAGGCAAGCATTCTTCCCACATTTTCTTATTATTCTTCAAAACAGCCCTAAGCATAGTAGACAATATTCTATTGACTACTTCAGTTTGTCCATCAGTTTGGGGGTGACAAGTAGTACTAAAAAGCAGTTTAGTCCCCAACATAGCCCATAAACATCTCCAAAAGTGGCTAAGAAATTTAGTACCACGATCTGAAACAATAGTATTTGGCACACCATGCAAACGAATAATTTCACGGAAGAACAAATCAGCAACATTAACAGCGTCATCGCTTTTATGACATGGTATAAAGTGTGCCATTTTTGAGAATCTATCCACGACAACAAATATGCTATCCTTCCCCTTCTTTGTTTGAGGTAAACCTAAAACAAAGTCCATAGATATATCCTCCCAAGGAACACTAGGTACAGGCAAAGGCATATATAAACCATGAGGATTAAGTCGTGACTTAGCTTTTTGACATGTAGTGCAGCGAGCAACAAAACGCTCAACATACCGTCTCATCTTTGGCCAAAAGAAATGTGTAGCAAGTACGTCCTTCGTCTTCTTCACGCCAAAGTGTCCCATTAATCCTCCTCCATGCGCCTCCTGCAACAACAAAAGACGAAGAGAGCTAGCTGGAATGCATAGCTTGTTAGCACGGAACACAAATCCATCATTAACAACAAACTTGTTCCATGTTCTTCCTTCTTTACAATTCTGCAAAACATCTTTAAAATCAGCATCATGATCTTTGATGGTCTCCAAACCAAATATTTTGAAGTCAAGTTGTGAAAGCATAGTATAGCGACGAGACAATGCATCAGCAATAACATTTTCTTTACCCTTCTTGTGTTTAATGACATAAGGGAAAGTTTCAATGAATTCAACCTATTTAGCATGTCTACGATTCAGTTTAGCTTGACTTTTAATATGTTTCAAAGATTCATGATCAGAATGTATAACAAATTCTTTGGGCCATAAATAATGTTGCCATGTTTCTAAAGTCCGAACAAGAGCATATAGTTCTTTATCATAAGTAGAATAATTCAGACTAGGCCCACTCAATTTTTCAGAAAAGTATGCAACAGGTTTACCATCTTGTAATAACACACCTCCTAATCCAGTTCCACTAGCATCACATTCAAGCTCAAAAGTCTTATTAAAATCAGGAAGTTGGAGTAAAGGAGCATGTGTCAACTTATCTTTCAATACTGTGAAGGCTTCTTCCTGTGCGGTACCCCAAACAAAAGGCACATCCTTCTTTGTAAGCTCGTTGAGAGGTGCAGCAATGGTGCTAAGATCTCTCACAAAACGCCTATAGAAACCAGCGAGTCCAAGAAAACTCCGCACTTGTGTGGCCATTTTGGGCTGCGGCCAACTCTCAATAGCTTCAATCTTGGCTTTATCAACTTCAATTCCCTGTGGAGTAACAACATAGCCAAGAAAAGATACTCGGTCGGTGCAAAAGGTGCACTTCCCAAGGTTACCAAACAAACGTGCATCACATAGAGCAATAAAAACAGCACGTAAATGTTCCAAATGTTCTTCCAAAGATTTGCTATAAATCAGTATATCATCAAAATAGACTACAACAAATCGTCCAATGAAAGCACGTAAAACTTCGTTCATTAGTCTCATGAAAGTACTAGGTGCATTAGTTAACCCAAAAGGCATGACTAACCATATAAACCAAACCTAATTTTAAATGCAGTTTTCCATTCATCTCCCAATTTCATACGAATTTGATGGTATCCACTACGCAAATCAACTTTGGAGAATATTGTAGAGCCACTCAATTCATCAAGCATATCATCTAGCCTAGGAATAGGATGACGATAACGAACAGTAATATTATTAATGCCTCTACAATCAACACACATACGCGACGTACCATCCTTTTTAGGCACTAGTATAATAGGAACAGCACAAGGACTAAGAGATTCGCGTATATAACCTTTGTCGAGCAGCTCCTGTACTTGACGCATAATCTCCTTCGTCTCCTCTGGATTGGTACGGTATGGTGCACGGTTGGGTAGCGATGCACCGGGAATTAAGTCAATTTGATGCTCAATCCCTCGAATAGGTGGTAATCCCGGTGGCACGTCTTGTGGGAAGACGTCAGCGAACTCCTGCAAAATGTTAGTGACAGCAGGGGGCAAAGAGGAAGGCACGTCCTCAAATGAAAATAATGCCTCTTTGCACACAAAAGCATAGCAGACAGATTTGTTGAAATCTAGCTCATCATTATCAGATTTTGTGGCAAGTAAACATGCACTTTTCAATTTAATTTCAGAAACAACACTAGATGGTTTATTATTAGGTTTCATTTGTTGCTCAAATTCTTTTGCCACAATCTGATTTTCACTCTTATTTTTCTCCTGTTTTGCTTTATTAGCTCTATTAATGTCATCTTTCAAAATGGAATCAGGAGTCATAGGAAGCAAAGTAATATTTTTATCCTTATGAACAAGAGTATACTGATTGTTTCTACCATGGTGTACAGAATTTTTATCAAATTGCCATGGTCTACCAAGTAATAAGGAACATGCTTGCATGGGTACCACATCACAATCAACATAATCAGCATATGTAGAGATACTAAAATGCACACGAACAGTACGTGTTACCTTAACCTTGCCGCTGTTGTTGAACAATTGGATGTAGTAAGGATGTGGATGTGGTCTTGTGGTGAGAGATAGTTTCTCCACCATCTCCATGCTAGCCAAGTTGTTACAGCTCCCTCCATCTATGATGACGCGAACAGAACGTTCCTTCACAACTCCCTTTGTATGGAACAAATTATGCCTCTGATTTTGCTCTGCTTGTGTGACCTGCACACTCAAAACACGTTGAGCAACTAAACATTCATACCTGTCAGCGTCTTCAGGAGCCATGTATTGCGTCTCATTTTCAGAATCATCTCCACCATGTTCTTCACGTGTAATAAGAGCCAAAGTCTCCTCATCATAGTCACTAGCGGACTCATACCCACCATCCTCAGTAGCAATCATCACACGCTGAGATTTACATTCTCTCGCATAATGTCCTCTTCCCTTACAACGACGACAAATAATATCACTTGTGTGCCCTGTTGACGCCATGGAAGAAGAAGAGCTCTGCGCAGGCCCGGCAGGTGTGCTCTTGGCATAGAGTGGTGGTTGTGCCTGCTTTCTTGTATCACGGCTGGAGGTGGCACCTGATAGAGGTGATGGTGAAGTGGAAGTAGAGGATGCACGTGGTGTCCATGATGAAGGTCGACCTGCAGAAACGTTAGTTCGCGGCAATGCCTGTTGATCCTGCACTTCACGTTCAGCTTTACAAGCAAGATGGAATAAACGAGTGATATTATTATAATCCTTATACTCTAGAATGGTCTGAATCTCTTTATTTAATCCACCCATAAAACGTGCAAGCATAGCTTCATTCTCCTCAACAATACCACATCTAATCATGCCAGTTTGTAATTCCTGATAATATTCTTCTACAGAATTTTTCCCTTGTCTTAAGCGCTGCAATTTTTGAAGTAATTCACGTTGATAATATGGTGGAACCCAACGAGTACGCATAGCAGTTTTCAAAGCAGCCCAAGTAGCTGGAACAGGATATAATCTACAATGTTAAGACCACCAAACACATGCAAAGCTAGTGAAAGCACAAACAGCAGCAGGAACACGTCTCTCCTCAGGATATTGTAAACATGTAAATCGTTGTTCAGTTTCTAACTCCCAAGTAAGATATATATCAGGAACATATCTACCCTCAAATGGTGGAATATTCAATTTCAGTTTAGGGAGATGGTCATGATCTCATACCTGAGGTGGTGGTGCCGGCCTACAGTTGCGAATATATACCTGAGTTCGACCTGCTGGTGGTGGTGCTGGTGGCTGCACGTAGTTCTGATTTTGATCAACCTCATCCTCATAATCGCCCGCATAATCGCATCCTCCTCAGCCGCCGCAGTAGCAGGAGCCAAAAAAGCATCAACAGTAGGTGCAGCGGCACCCGAATTTTGACCAGTCTCAATTGGAACGCGCTGTGCTCGTCCCACTTGATTTGGAAGGCGGCGTTGGAGATGTGGTTGTTGTTGTTGTAGAGGTGCGACATATGCAGCCGGTGGTGGTTGGGGAAGACGCTTGAGTAATTCAGTAAACTTGTTATCCAGCTTTGTCTCGAACGACTTCTCCACGGCATCTATCTTCTCCATAGCCTCTTCAAATTTGTTTAGCACATCTCCCACCTGGCCACTCATCATTTGCTGAAATTTATCATGCAACTCCTTGTTCGTCATGTTCTCCCAATCAGTCTCATCGGCTTGTGATCCTGCCATGGTTAGCAGCAATAGAAACACAAAAGAATATGATCCTACAGACTACTAGGAAGTGGTGGTGATGGTGGTGTGTCACAAATCCTTCAAGCGAATGTCAAATTCTTACCAGTTCTTACCCAACAGCAGGTGGTGATCGGCAACCGTTGTAGTCAAAACTCTCAAAGCTTGGATAGAGCGATTACCAGGGAGAGTCAAACGCACGATGTAGATGTATGTGGAGCCGGGAAGGCTTATAATATGGTAGCAAAAATGGTCAGCATAATCATTTCAGAGATGGAAAGTTGAATAAACGCTCAACGACGGTACTGTGCTGGTCCTAGGCTAGACTGTGCTAGAGACGCGAGCCTAGAACACTAACAAAATCACGGCGCTGCACGTAAACAAGGGAAAAGCACACTCTGGAAATTTTTTTTGCTCTTTTTTTTCGCTCCTCTTTTTTTGTGTGCGAAAAATCACTATAATGGCGAGTGTCTCAAAACTCTTCCCAGGTCAAACTGACAGGATAGGCACAAAAATTTTTTGACTATTTTTTTTCGGAAATCAGGGCAGCGACGACGAAAAAGTGCGACAAAAAATCACTATGATGGCGAATGTCTCAAAACACTCCCTGGGACCTAAAAATAGGATAGGGAAAAAATATGTTTGGTCGCCGAAATTTTGGCCTAAAAACTGCCCGGGGGTCTCCAGACTCTTTTTTTTTTCGAGACCTACTCAGGCAAGGAAACACGAAACGGAAAAGAGATGGATCTCTAAAACAAACCGAATATGAAAAGAACTCGGATTGGTGGTGGATATATGGTGGTAGGATATGGCAGCGGTGATGGTATATGGTAGCGGTGGTGGCATATGGATACGGATCGTGGTGGTATATGGATACGGATTGGTGGTGGTATATGGATACGGATTCAGAGCGGTGGCGGATAAGCAATGGTGGTAGATGGCAAGGCGATGATGATGGTGCGGCGGCGGCGTGACAACTTATGACCAGAACTCGAAACTCTAAAAGACTAGACTCTAAGACCAGCAACTTGACACGACGATGCAACCGCAAATTCAACAAAGCAAAAAGCCTAAAAAGATTATGCAAAGGCTCAGATTGGTTCGGATATGATGAACTAACCCTAATTTTTTTTGTGGCTTTTTCGTGGACTGTAGGTATGAAGAACAGACTCGATCTAAACTATGAAAAACTGTAAAATCTCACCGAGCAACCTGGAAATCTGATACCACTTGATAGAGGCAAAGGTGTCCCGTCTTTCGATGAGATGATGGATATCGCTTTGGTGGAAGTCGACTTTGACGATCCGACTACGAACGTGCGATGACGTCGCGCCTTAGCAATCGCTAAACCAACTCTGAGAGGTTATTGACCACGCCGGAGCACGATCAACCTGACCACGAGGGTCTGTTTCCTGCGAGCAAACGAAGAACAAGCAAGAAACTGAGATTGCAATCTGGATATTGCGAATATAAGATGAAAGCTTTATTGATCAAGGTGGGGTTCTGTGACGCCTTTGTCTGGTCGTTGAACACAAACGAAGTACGCGAAGTTGTAGCTATGGCGAACTTTTAATCTAAACAAAACCCAAAGTCTAAACGATGCCCTAAGGGCTGTATATATGGAGGAAGAGGGGGGAATTTCGTGGCCCTTGGGGAAGGGGTCCGAAACCAACCCTATCTCTTGTTTCCCCACACATACGGACTCTAAAAATAGCCTATACTCAAGTATTTCGAAATTACATGGGCCTGGCCCAATAATAAGGTGACGCAGCACCTAGAATAGCCTCTGGACGAAAGTTATGAAATAGCATCTTGTATATTTCGTCCAAGGCTTCATGCACGCATTATGGTGGCTTCAATGTCCTGAAATCATCACTTGTAACTCCGTTCTTGTCCCCCATGCGCATGCCATCATCTCCATTCTTGTTCTTGCTCCAATGTTCATCCTTCTCAAAGCTAGGCCCTTCATTTGTAAGCAAAACAAATGTATCCAATTTAGGCAGCATCATATTCTCATGAACATTAGAATCATTACCAAGAAACGAAAGTACCTGGTAATTTAATTGGCGTGCGCGAGGTCTAGTAATTGGTCCAGTATGTATAGCAGCAGGGGCTGTGGGTGTAACAACGGTATTGATGTCCTCATCAACATGGAGGATTGTCGCCCTCAAGTTGCTCTTGGCATGGAGGATTCCCATTGTCTTGTTGCACTTGGCGAACTTGTGGTACTTGTCGAGCTTGTGGAGGAGCTTGAGGAACTTGTCGGTGCAATTGTGCTTGAAAGTTCATCTCTTGCACTTCGTCGCGAAGTGCTTCTTCTTGCTCACGAGTATGTCGGTTGCGTGCGGCAACAGCGCGACTTGTGTCTCGGAGGGCACGTTGTGCCTCAAGTGCTTGAGCTTCACGTCGTTGTTGTTCTTGACGTTGTGCCTCGGCATCTTTTGCATCCTGGTGTTGGCGTGCGCGTTCTTCCTCTTGGTGGTGCAAGCGTTGCCTTTCTTGTGCTTGCTCGAGGGTAGCTTGATTTTGATGATGCCGATGTTCTTGCTCTACAATTTGCTCTTAAGGATCGGTGCCATGTAGAGGATTGCGGTTTGCTTAACGGTCTTAGCGCGCGGCTCGACAAAGAGTGTTTGATGTCGGTGTACTTGAACCAGAGATGGTGTCGGAGGAATGTGGCAACCCGGCTCAGAGCAACCGGTTTACCCTATATTGCGAGCCCAGAGACCATGTCTTCTAGCAACACACAACATCTTGGTGCAGAATACAACCGCTTTATTGATGCTAGCGGAACATGGTTCATATTACAACAAGTTGCGAGGCCAAGCAGCACACACGGTGCGGCTGAACAATATGTACATTATTTAGTGAACATAAAGGGGCCTCGATCACGACAACTACACGGCAGCGGAACTGATAGAGGGCAAAGGTGTCCCGTCTTTCGATGAGATGGTGGCTATCGTTTTGGAGGAAGTCGACTTTGACGATCCGACTACGAACGTGCGAGGACGTCGCACCTTAGCAATCGCTAAACCAACTCCGAGAGGTTATTGACCACGCCGGAGCACGATCAACCTGACCACGAAAGTCTGTTTCCTGCAGGCAAACGAAGAACAAGCAAGAAACTAAGATTGCAATCTGGATATTGCGAATATAAGAGGAAAGCTTTATTGATCAAGGTGGGGTTTTGTGACGCCTTTGTCTGGTCGTTGAACACAAACGAAGTACGCGAAGTTGCAGCTATGGCGAACTTTAATCTAAACAAAACCCAAAGTCTAAACGACGCCCTAAGGGCTGTATATATGGAGGAATAGGGGGGAATTTCGTGGCCCTTGTGGGAGGGGTCCGAATCCAATCCTAACTCATACGGACTCTAAAAACTGCCTATAGTTAAGTATTTCGAAATTACATGGGCCTGGCCCAATAATAAGGTGACGCAGCACCTAGAATAGCCTCTGGACCAAATTTATGAAGTGGCATCTTGTATATTTCGTCCAAGGCTTCATGCACTCCTTATGGTGGCTTCAAAGTCCTGAAATCATCACTTGTAACTCCGTTCTTGTTCCCCTTGCGCATGCCATCATCTCCAGGCTTGGTCTTGCCCCAGTGTTCATCCCTCTTATCCATGCCAGGCCCTTCATTTCTTGATAGAGGCAAAGGTGTCCCGTCTTTCGATGAGATGATGAATATCGCTTTGATGGAAGTCGACTTTGACGATCCGACTACGAACGTGCGAGGACGTCGCGCCTTAGCAATCGCTAAACCAACTCCGAGAGGTTATCGACCACGCCGGAGCACGATCAACCTGACCACGAGGGTCTGTTTCCTGCGAGCAAACGAAGAACAAGCAAGAAACTGAGATTGCAATCTGGATATTGCGAATATAATATGAAAGCTTTATTGATCAAGGTGGAGTTATGTGACGCCTTTGTCTGGTCGCTGAACACAAACGAAGTACGCGAAGTTGCAGCTATGGCGAACTTTTAATCTAAACAAAACCCAAAGTCTAAACGACGCCCTAAGGGCTGTATATATGGAGGAAGAGGTGGGAATTTCGTGGCCCTTGAGGAAGGGGTCCGAAACCAACCCTATCTCTTGTTTCCCCACACATACGGACTCTAAAAACAGCCTATACTTATGTATTTCGAAATTACATGGGCCTGGCCCAATAATAAGGTGACGCAGCACCTAGAATAGCCTCTGGACGAAAGTTATGAAGTAGCATCTTGTATATTTCGTCCAAGGCTTCATGCACGCATTATGGTGGCTTCAACGTCCTGAAATCATCACTTGTAACTCCGTTCTTGTTCCCCATGCGCATGCCATCATCTCCATGCTTGTTCTTGCTTCAATGTTCATCCTGCTCCAAGCTAGGCCCTTCATTTGTAAGCAAAACAAATGTATCCAATTTAGGCAGCATCATATTCTCATGAACATTAGAATCATTACCAAGAAACGAAAGTACCTGGTAATTTAATTGGCGTGCGCGAGCTCTAGTAATTGGGCCAGTATGTATAGCAGCAGGGGCTGTGGGTGTAACAATGGTATTGATGTCCTCATCATCCTCCCCTTCTTGAAATGAAGTCGTCCTCGACGAAAGCTCATCTCCCTCACCCAAATAGGGCTTCAAATCTGCAATGTTAAAAGTGGGACTAACCCCAAAATCTGCAGGCAGCTCAAGTTTATATGCATTATCATTTATTTTCTCTAACACCTTAAAAGGACCATCAGCACGTGGCATTAGCTTTGATTTGCCCAAATCAGGAAATCTATCCTTACGCAAATGTAACCAAACAAGATCTCCAGGTGCAAACACAACATGTTTTCTACCCTTATCTCCAGCAAGTTTATATTTAGCATTCATACGCTCAATGTTTTCCTTAGTTAACTCATGCATTTTTAAGATCAATTCAGCACGTTGTTTAGCATCAAAATTAACCTTCTCCGAAGATGGAAGAGGCAACAAATCAATAGGTGCACGAGGTAGGAAACCATACACAATTTCAAAAGGGCACATCTTAGTAGTAGAATGCAATGAACGATTATAAGCAAACTCAATATGAGGCAAGCATTCTTCCCACATTTTCTTATTATTCTTCAAAACAGCCCTAAGCATAGTAGACAATGTTCTATCGACTACTTCAGTTTGTCCATCAGTTTGGGGGTGACAAGTAGTACTAAAAAGAAGTTTAGTCCCCAACTTAGCCCATAAACATCTCCAAAAGTGGCTAAGAAATTTAGTATCACAATCTGAAACAATAGTATTTGGCACACCATGCAAACGAATAATTTCACGGAAGAACAAATCAGCAACATTAACAGCATCATTGCTTTTATGACATGGTATAAAGTGTGCCATTTTTGAGAATCTATCCACGACAACAAATATGTTATCCCTCCCCTTCTTTGTTCGAGGTAAACCTAAAACAAAGTCCATAGATATATCCTCCCAAGGAACACTAGGTACAGGCAAAGGCATATATAAACCATGAGGATTGAGTCGTGACTTAGCTTTTTGACATGTAGTGCAGCGAGCAACAAAACGCTCAACATCCCGTCTCATCTTTGGCCAAAAGAAATGTGTAGCAAGTACGTCCTCCGTCTTCTTCACGCCAAAGTGTCCCATTAATCCTCCTCCATGCGCCTCCTGCAACAACAAAAGACGAACAGAGCTAGCTGGAATGCATAGCTTGTTAGCACGGAACACAAATCCATCATTAACGACAAACTTGTTCCAGGTTCTTCCTTCTTTACAATTCTGCAAAACATCTTTAAAATCAGCATCATGCACATATTGATCTTTGATGGTCTCCAAACCAAATATTTTGAAGTCAAGTTGTGACAGCATAGTATAGCGACGAGACAATGCATCAGCAATAACATTTTCTTTACCCTTCTTGTGTTTAATGACATAAGGGAAAGTTTCAATGAATTCAACCCATTTAGCATGTCTACGGTTCAGTTTAGCTTGACTTTTAATATGTTTCAAAGATTCATGATCAGAATGTATAACAAATTCTTTGGGCCATAAATAATGTTGCCATGTTTCTAAAGTCCGAACAAGAGCATATAGTTCTTTATCATAAGTAGAATAATTTAGACTAGGCCCACTCAATTTTTCAGAAAAGTATGCAACAGGTTTGCCATCTTGTAATAACACACCTCCTAATCCAATTCCACTAGCATCACATTCAAGCTCAAAAGTCTTATTAAAATCAGGAAGTTGGAGTAAAGGAGCATGTGTCAACTTATCTTTCAATACCGTGAAGGCTTCTTCCTGTGCGGTACCCGAAACAAAAGGCACATCCTTCTTTGTAACCTCGTTGAGAGGTGCAGCAAGGGTGCTGAAATCTCTCACAAAACGCCTATAGAAACCAGCGAGGCCAAGGAAACTACTCACTTGTGTGACCGTTTTGGGCTGCGGCCAACTCTCAATAGCTTCAATCTTGGTTTTATCAACTTCAATTCACTGTGGAGTAACAACATAGCCAAGAAAAGATACTCGGTCGGTGCAAAAGGTGCACTTCCCAAGGTTACCAAACAAACATGCACCACGTAGAGCAATAAAAACAGCACGTAAATGTTCCAAATGTTCTTCCAAAGATTTGCTATAAATCAGTATATCATCAAAATAGACTACCACAAATCGTCCAATAAAAGCACGTAAAACTTCGTTCATTAGTCTCATGAAAGTACTAGGTGCATTAGTTAACCCAAAAGGCATGACTAACCACTCATATAAACCAAACTTAGTTTTAAATGCTGTTTTCCATTCATCTCCCAGTTTTATACGAATTTGATGGTATCCACTACGCAAATCAACTTTGGAATATATTGTAGAGCCACTCAATTCATCAAGCATATCATCTAGCCTAGGAATAGGATGACGATAACGAATAGTAATGTTATTAATGCCTCTACAATCAACACACATACGCGATGTACCATCCTTTTTAGGCACAAGTATAATAGGAACAGCACAAGGACTAAGAGATTCGCGTATATAACCTTTGTCGAGCAGCTCCTGTACTTGACGCATAATCTCCTTCGTCTCCTCTGGATTGGTACGGTATGGTGCACGGTTGGGTAGCGATGCACCGGGAATTAAGTCAATTTGATGCTCAATCCCTCGAATAGGTGGTAATCCCGGTGGCACGTCTTGTGGGAAGACGTCAGTGAACTCCTGCAAAATGTTAGTGACAGCAGGGGGCAAAGAGGAAGGCACGTCCTCGAATGAAAATAATGCCTCTTTGCACACAAAAGCATAGCAAACAGATTTGCTGAAATCTAGCTCATCAATATCAGATTTTGTGGCAAGTAAACATGCACTTTTCAATTTAATTTCAGAAACAACACTAGATGGTTTATTGTTAGGTTTCATTTGTTGCTCAAATTCTTTTGCCACAATCTGATTTTCACTCTTATTTTTCTCCTGTTTTGCTTTATTAGCTCTATTAATGTCATCTTTCAAAATGGAATCAGGAGTCATAGGAAGCAAAGTAATATTTTTATCCTTATGAACAAGAGTATACTGATTGTTTCTACCATGGTGTACAGAATTTTTATCAAATTCCATGGTCTACCAAGTAATAAGGAACATGCTTGCATGGGTACCACATCACAATCAACATATTCAGCATATGTAGAGATACTAAAATGCACACGAACAGTACGTGTTACCTTAACCTTGCCGCTGTTGTTGAACAATTGGATGTAGTAAGGATGTGGATGTGGTCTTGTGGTGAGAGATAGCTTCTCCACCATCTCCATGCTAGCCAAGTTTTACAGCTCCCTCCATCTATGATGACGCGAACAGAACGTTCCTTCACAACTCCCTTTGTATGGAACAAATTATGCCTCTGATTTTGCTCTGCTTGTGTGACCTGCACACTCAAAACACGTTGAGCAACTAAACATTCATACCTGTCAGCGTCTTCAGGAGCCATGTATTGCGTCTCATTTTCAGAATCATCTCCACCATGTTCTTCACGTGTAATAAGAGCCAAAGTCTCCTCATCATAGTCACTAGTGGACTCAGACCCACCATCCTCAGTAGCAATCATTACACGCTGAGATTTGCATTCTCTCGCATAATGTCCTCTTCCCTTACAACGACGATAAATAATATCACTTGTGTGCCCTGTCGATGCCATGGAAGAAGAAGAGCTCTGTGCAGGCCCGGCAGGTGCGCTCTTGGCAGATAGTGGTGGTTGTGCCTGCTTTCTTGTATCACGGTTGGAGGTGGAACCTGATGGAGGTGCTGGTGCAGTGGAAGTAGAAGATGCACGCGGTGTCCATGATGAAGGTCGACCTGCAGAAAAGTTAGTTCGCGCCAATGGCTGTCGATCCTGCACTTCACGTTCAGCTTTACAAGCAAGATGGAATAAACGAGTGATATTATTATAATCCTTATACTCTAGAATGGTCTGAATCTCTTTATTTAATCCACCCATAAAACGTGCAAGCATAGCTTCATTCTCCTCAACTATACCACATCTAATCATGCCAGTTTGTAATTCCTGATAATATTCTTCTACAGAATTTTTCCCTTGTCTTAAGCGCTGCAATTTTTGAAGTAATTCACGTTGATAATATGGTGGAACCCAACGAGTACGCATAGCAGTTTTCAAAGCAGCCCAAGTAGCTGGAACAGGATATAATCTACAATGTTCAGACCACCAAACACATGCAAAGCTAGTGAAAGCACAAACAGCAGCAGGAACACGTCTCTCCTCAGGATATTGTAAACATGTAAATCGTTGTTCAGTTTCTAACTCCCAAGTAAGATATATATCAGGAACATATCTACCCTCAAATGGTGGAATATTCAATTTTAGTTTAGGGAGATGGTCATGATCTCGTACCTGAGGTGGTGGTGCCGGCCTACCGTTGCGAATATATACCTGAGGTCGACCTGCTGGTGGTGGTGCTGGTGGCTGCACGTAGTTCTGATTTTGATCAACCTCATCCTCATAATCGCCCGCATAATCGTCATCCTCCTCAGCCGCCGCAGGAGCAGGAGCCAAAGAAGCATCAACAGTAGGTGCAGCAGCACCCGAATTTTGACCAGTCTCAATTGGAACGCGCTGTGCCCGTCCCACTTGATTTGGAAGGCGGCGTTGGAGATGTGGTTGTTGTTGTTGTAGAGGTGCGACATGTGCAGCCGGTGGTGGTTGGGGAAGACGCTTGAGTAATTCAGTAAACTTGTTATCCAGCTTTGTCTCGAACGACTTCTCCACCGCATCTATCTTCTCCATAGCCTCTTCAAATCTGTTTAGCACATCTCCCACCTGGCCACTCATCATTTGCTGAAATTTATCATGCAACTCCTTGTTCGTCATGTTCTCCCAATCAGTCTCATCGGTGTGTCACAAAACCTTCAAGCGAATCTCAAATACTTACCAGTTCTTACCCAGCAGCAGGTGGTGATCGGCAACCGTTGTAGTCAAAACTCTCAAAGCTTGGATAGAGCGATTACCAGGGAGAGTCAAACGCACGATGTAGATGTATGTGGAGCTGGGAAGGCTTATAATATGGTAGCAAAAATGGTCTGCAATAATCAATTCAGAGATGCAAAGTTGAAGAAACGCTCAACGACGGTACTGTGCTGGTCCTAGGCTAGACCGTGCTAGAGACGCGAGCCTAGAACACTAACAAAATCACGGCGCTGCACGTAAACAAGGGAAAAGCACACGCTGGAAAAAAAATTGCTCTTTTTTTTGCTTTTTTTTTGCGCTCCTTTTTTTTTGCAAAAAATCACTATAATTGCGAGTGTCTCAAAACTCTTCCCAGGTCAAACTGATAGGATGGGCACAAAAAAAATTTGACTATTTTTTTTGGAAATCAGGGCAGCGACGACGAAAAAGTGCGACAAAAAATCACTATGATGGCGAGTGTCTCAGAACACTCCCCGGGACCTAAAAATAGGATAGGGAAACATATTTTTGGTGGCCGAAATTTTGGCCTAAAAACTGCCCGGGGGTCTCCAGACTCCTTTTTTTTTCCGAGACCTACTCAGGCAAGGAAACACGAAACGAAAAATAGATGGATCTCTAAAACAAACCGAATATGAAAAGAACTCGGATTGATGGTGGATATATGGTGGTAGGATATGGCAGCGGTGGTGTTATATGGTAGCGGTGGTGGTATATGGATACGGATCGGTGGTGGTATATGGGTACGGATTGGTGGTGGTATATGGATAAGGATTCAGAGCGGTGGCGGATAAGCAATAGTGGTAGATGGCAAGGCGATGATGATGGTGCGGCGGCGGCGTGACAACTTATGACCAGAACTCGAAACTCTAAAAGACTAGACTCTAAGACCAGCAACTTGACACGACGATGCAACCGCAAATTCAACAAAGCAAAAACCCTAAAAAGATTATGCAAAGGCTCAGATTGGTTCGGATATACTGAACTAACCCTAATTTTTTTGTGGCTTTTTCGTGGACCGTAGGTATGAAGAACAGACTCGATCTAGACTACGAAAAACTGTAAAATCTCACCGAGCAACCTGGAAATCTGATACCAATTGATAGAGGCAAAGGTGTCCCGTCTTTCGATGAGATGATGGATATCGCTTTGATGGAAGTCGACTTTGACGATCCGACTACGAACGTGCGAGGACGTCGCGCCTTAGCAATCGCTAAACCAACTCCGAGAGGTTATTGACCACGCCGGAGCACGATCAACCTGACCACGAGGGTCTGTTTCCTGCTAGCAAACGAAGAACAAGCAGGAAACTGAGATTGCAATCTAGATATTGCGAATATAAGATGAAAGCTTTATTGATCAAGGTGGGGTTCTGTGACGCCTTTGTCTGGTCGTTGAACACAAACGAAGTACGCGAAGTTGCAATCTAAACAAAACCCAAAGTCTAAATGACGCCCTAAGGGCTGTATATATGGAGGAAGAGGGGGGAATTTCGTGGCCCTTGGGGAAGGGGTCCGAAACCAACCCTATCTCTTGTTTCCCCACACATACGGACTCTAAAAACAGCCTATACTCAAGTATTTCGAAATTACATGGGCCTGGCCCAATAATAAGGTGACGGAGCACCTAGAGTAGCCTCTGGACGAAAGTTATGAAGTAGCATCTTGTATATTTCGTCCAAGTCTTCATGCACGCATTATGGTGGCTTCAACGTCCTGAAATCATCACTTGTAACTCCGTTCTTGTTCCCCATGCGCATGCCATCATCTCCATGCTTGTTCTTGCTCCAATGTTCATCCTTCTCAAAGCTAGGCCCTTCATTTGTAAGCAAAACAAATGTATCCAATTTAGGCAGCATCATATTCTCATGAACATTAGAATCATTACCAAGAAACGAAAGTACCTGGTAATTTAATTGGCGTGCGTGAGCTCTAGTAATTGGTCCAGTATGTATAGCAGCAGGGGCTGTGGGTGTAACAATGGTATTGATGTCCTCATCACAATTCCACTAGCATCACATTCAAGCTCAAAAGTCTTATTAAAATCTGGAAGTTGGAGTAAAGGAGCATGTGTCAACTTATCTTTCAATACCACGAAGGCTTCTTCCTGTGCAGCAATGGTGCTGAAATCTCTCACAAAACGCCTATAGAATCCAGCAAGGCTAAGAAAACTCCTCACTTGTGTGACCGTTTTGGGCTGCGGCCAACTCTCAATAGCTTCAATCTTGGCTTTATCAACTTCAATTCCCTGTGGAGTAACAACATAGCCAAGAAAAGATACTCGGTCGGTGCAAAAGGTGCACTTCCCAAGGTTACCAAACAAACGTGCATCACGTAGAGCAATAAAAACAACACGTAAATGTTCCAAATGTTCTTCGAAAGATTTGCTATAAATCAGTATATCATCAAAATAGACTACCACAAATCGTCCAATGAAAGCACGTAAAACTTCGTTCATTAGTCTCATGAAAGTACTAGGTGCATTAGTTAACCCAAAAGGCATGACTAACCACTCATATAATCCAAACTTAGTTTTAAATGTTGTTTTCCATTCATCTCCCAATTTCATACGAATTTGATGGTATCCACTACGCAAATCAATTTTGGAGAATATTGTAGAGCCACTCAATTCATCAAGCATATCATCTAGCCTAGGAATAGGATGACGATAACGAATAGTAATATTATTAATGCCTCTACAATCAACGCACATACGCGACGTACCATCCTTTTTTGGCACTAAAATGATAGGAACAGCACAAGGACCAAGGAATTCGCGTATATAACCGTTGTCGAGCAGCTCTTGTACTTGACGCATAATCTCCTTTGTCTCCTCTGGACTGGTACGGTATGGTGCACGGTTGGGTAATGATGCACCGGGAATTAAGTCAATTTGATGCTCAATCCCTTGAATAGGTGGTAATCCCGGTGGCACGTCTTGTGGAAAGACGTCAGCAAACTCCTGCAAAATATTAGTGACAGCAGGAGGCAAAGAGGAAGGCACGTCCTCGAATGAAAATAATGCCTCCTTGCACACAAAAGCATAGCAAACAGATTTGCTAAAATCTAGATCATCAATATCAGATTTGGTGGCAAGTAAACATGCACTTTTCAGTTTAATTTCAGAAGCAACACTAGATGGTTTATTATTAGACTTCATTTGTTGCTAAAATTCTTTTGCCACAATCTGATTTTCACTCTTATTTTTCTCCTGTTTTGCTTTATTAGCTCTATTAATATGATATTTCAAAATGGAATCAGGAGTCATAGGAAGCAAAGTAATATTTTTATCGTTATGAACAAGAGTATACTAATTGTTTCTACCATGGTGTACAGAATTTTTATCAAATTGCCATGGTCTAGCAAGTAATAAGGAACATGCTTGCATAGGTACCACATCACAATCAACATAATCAGCATATGTAGAGATACTAAAATGCACACGAACAGTACGTGTTACCTTAACCTTGCCACTGTTGTTGAACCATTGGATGTAGTAAGGATGTGGATGTGGTCTTGTGGTGAGAGATAGCTTCTCCACCATCTCCATGCTAGCCAAGTTGTTGCAGCTCCCTCCATCTATGATGACGCGAATAGAACGTTCCTTCACAACTCCCTTTGTATGGAACAAATTATGCCTCTGGTTTTGCTCAGCTTGTGTAACCTGCACACTCAAAACACGTTGAGAAACTAAACATTCATACCTGTCAGCATCTTCAGCAGCCATGTATTGCGTCTCACGATGATGAGGACATGACTACCTTGGATACGACCAAAAATATTGCATACATGCATATTTGTCAGGTGATTTCTAGTGCAAACTATTCAATAATCTATTTATGTTATCCAGAACAAAAATACTTCACACACTTTTGTGTTTTGTCTAATTGCAGGTGTATGGGACATTTGTACAATCCACATATGAAGATAAGGCAAAAGGAGAAGTTTAGGTTCTGTTCAAAAAGTCCTCTCACGTCACTTTTGGGCCAAGAGCAGATAGAGTCCAAGTCTCTCACGTTCTGGATTCAGATTCGGACTGCACAGACATACCTGACTCAAAACGCCAACAACTTTTTCATACGGACTCCGAATTGGGTGATTCTTTTTTTGTTGGAAACTAGATTTCGTGCTCTTTCCATCCCAATTGGATTCACCTTTAAATTCGTCCGGAGCATTGAGTTATGATCGAAACAATCTGACGTTGCACCAGAATCCGAGTCAAACTACAAGTCCAAAGGTGTTGCATCACCTCCACTTGGGCCCATGAGCCTTGTACGACCTAGGGTTGGTTTTAGGCTGCCTTGGGACGTCCTCCCACCTCCTTGGCCGCCACCCCTTGCTCCTATATAAGTAGATCCATCTAGTAGCTTTTTCCTTGGAATTTGTTTAGTTAAAAGTTAGCCATTGCAACTTCGTGTACTTCGTTTGTGTCCAACGACCAGACCAAGACCGCTTACGGATTCCCACCACTATCAATACTTCATATATATTCGCAATATTCAGATTGCATTATCATATTCTTGCTCGTTCTTCGATTGCTTGCAGGAATAGACCTTCGTGGTCAGGCTGATCGTGCTTCCGGCATCGTCAGTAACCTCAGGAGATTGGTTTAGCGATTGATAAGGCGCAACGTCGTGCACGTTTGTAGTCGGATCGTCAAAGTCGTCTCCACCAAATCGATAGTTATCATCTCATTGAAAGATCGGGACACCTTTGCCTCTATCAAGTGGTATCAGTTTTCAGGTTGCTCGGTGAGAATTTCCAGTTTCCCCTAGATTAGATTTATTTTCTTACCTATTGTCCAAGAAAAAGCCACAAAAAAGTTAGATCTATTCATCCTTTTGTCCAAGCCAGTCTGAGCCTTTGCAATTTTCTATTCATAGTTCATTGTCACAATCATAGTTGAGGTCCTTCACATCTTCGCTTGATCCAATCTGCATCTTATCTAGTTTGTCTTGGAAAGACAGAGAAAAAAAAGAGAGAAAAAAAAGAAAAAGAAGTCAGAAAAAAAGAGAAAGAAAAAAAGTGTGAGGAAAAAAAAAGAGAGAAGAAAAAAAACAAAATTCGGATCTATCTAGACTCAATCTCGTAGTTGAATTCGGATTGGAATCTGTTTTGTGCACTGTTTAGTAAAACAGGCATACCTTCCTCATACGAAGTCCGTTTTGACTCCGCGAGTACTCAAATGAAAGCTAGCGACGAGCCGCATCTAAATAGTTGCAGAGGCTAGTTCAATATTTGACACCTCAAAATCGTCTTCTAAATAGGTCTTTTTGCCCTCCGAAGTTCGCGGACACAGCTTATTCCAGTTTTTCAAGCCAGTTTCAGAATTCTTTCACTCCTCATATCAACTCGGAATTGAGTGATTCTTTTTGCATTGGAAAGCTTGAGTTAGTAGCATTCTTTGAAAAAAATTATCAGAAAATTGGCACAAACTTTTCAAGAGGAAAGTTGGAGAGAGTTGTTGTATATCCTGCTTGGCAGTTGTTTTTCATCATTATCTTTACTGCCGTTGTGATCTTCACTTATATCTTGCTGTCCAGAGCTACTTAGTATCCTTCATTGATGCTAGTTGCGCTACGCCGTGACCTCATTAGTGTTCTAGGCTCGCGTCTCTAGTCCGGTCTAGCCTAGGACCAGCACAGTACCGTCGTTGAGCGTTTATTCAACATTGCATCTCTGAATTGATTATTGCTAATATTTTGCTACCATATATAGCCAACCCAGCTCCACATATTTCTACACCGTGTATACGTACGTTCCCCTGGCAATCGCTTTACTCAATCTTTGGAGTTATTTGACACCGCTGGTTGCCTGTCACCACCTGCTGCTTGGTAAGAACTTGTAAGATATTGATATTTGCTTTACTGTGAGCGCTTTACCACCACATCCTAGTAGTTCATAGGAACATTATTCTTGAATTTTGTTTCTTGTTTCTACTAATCATGACAGGATCTAGAGTCAATTCATGGGGTTTGTCGATCGTGGGAGATGTGCCATCACCTATGCAAATACCACAACCGTCACGAGAGGTGCACAAACATCCAAATGCACATGATCAGGTTAATGTTTCTATACCACCATTTAATGGCCATTTTAGACCTGCTTTATATATTGAATGGGAGTTTGACCTAAATAATATATTTGCTTCCAATAATTTTGATGTACGTAAAAAAGTTAAGGTTGCGGTTGGTTCTTTCACTGGTTATGCTGTAGTTTGGTGGAGTGAATATTGTCGGTTACACCCTAATGATATACCTACTACTTGGGATGATTTGAAACTTGCCATGCGACATACATTCGTTCCCGCTTATTATACTCGTGACATGATTACAAAGTTGCAACATTTAAAACAAGGTAGTGACACCGTAACGAAATATTATGATACTTTACAAACTACCTTGCTGCATTCCTCTTTAGAAGAAAGTGAAGAAGATTTTATGGATAGATTTTGGGGAGGATTAAATCGTGACATTCAGGAGATACTAATACATGAAGAGTGTTATCCTATGGACCATTTGTTTCATCTTGCTTGCAAAGCTGAACAGGAAATAAAACGACGTGTTGCGCACAAGGAGAACAAGCAAGAGATGCACATTCCAAGAGTTGATACGGTTGTCCCTTCAACTACTAAGCATACTATGACAACCACATCCGTTGTTGTGAGGACTACATCACCTCCACCATGTGACACATCATCACCGAGAGTGCCTACCTCATCTGAGTTGATCATAAGAGGTAATGACAAAGGTACTAATCTTCCACTTCCACATGAGTATGATGAATGTCTTGTCAATTTAAGTGCACCATGCGGTGAGCTACCCACTACTTTGATCACCCCAGCTACCTTAGAGGACTATGTTGATGATTTGACTTTGCCATGTGATCAAACAATTTTGAGTGAGCCCATTGAATTAACTATCGATGCAAAAGAATCAAGTGAATCAGGGAATAAATCAGATTTGGATCAAATATGTTTGAAAATAATTGTGCCAATGTTTAATCATTTTGATATGACCTCTAATCTTGGTGATGGTTCATCAATGATGGGATTTAATGATGAATATTGTCAATCTTTTCATATGAATAAGAGCTTCACTTATATGTGCAAACTGAGTTGCAATACTTTCATGCCTTCTACTTCTTGTGATAATATTTTGGCTTTATATTTTATTAACTATGAAAGTTACTCATGTATACATGTGTCATATGTGCAAAATCCACGGGAAGTAAAAATGGATGACATATACATATACAACATGTACACCTTGTCTCTTTTGTTAGCCACATTTCAGATTAAGCAACGCCGAGGACGGCTTTGTTTTCAAGAAGGGGAGGATGATGAGGACATGACTACCTTGGATACGACCAAAAATATTGCATACATGCATATTTGTCAGGTGATTTCTAGTGCAAACTATTCAATAATCTATTTATGTTATCTAGAACAAAAATACTTCACACACTTTTGTGTTTTGTCTAATTGCAGGTGTATGGGACATTTGTACAATCCACATATGAAGATAAGGCAAAAGGAGAAGTTTAGGTTCTGTTCAAAAAGTCCTCTCACGTCACTTTTGGGCCAAGAGAAGATAGAGTCCAAGTCTCTCACGTTTTGGATTCAGATTCGGACTGCACAGACATACCTGACTCAAAACGCCAACAACTTTTTCATACGGACTCCGAATTGGGTGATTCCTTTTTTGTTGGAAACTAGATTTCGTGCTCTTTCCAACCCAATTGGATTCACCTTTAAATTCGTCCGGAGCATTGAGTTATGGTCGAAACAATCTGACGTTGCACCAGAATCCGAGTCAAACTACAAGTCCAAAGGTGTTGCATCACCTCCACTTGGGCCCATGAGCCTTGTACGACCTAGGGTTGGTTTTAGGCTGCCTTGGGACGTCCTCCCACCTCCTTGGCCGCCACCCCTTGCTCCTATATAAGTAGATCCATCTAGTAGCTTTTTCCTTGGAATTTGTTTAGTTAAAAGTTAGCCATTGCAACTTCGTGTACTTCGTTTGTGTCCAACGACCAGTCCAAGACCGCTTACGGATTCTCACCACTATCAATACTTCATATATATTCGCAATATTCAGATTGCATTATCATATTCTTGCTCGTTCTTCGATTGCTTGCAGGAATAGACCTTCGTGGTCAGGCTGATCGTGCTTCCGGCATCGTCAGTAACCTCAGGAGATTGGTTTAGCGATTGATAAGGCGCAACGTCGTGCACGTTTGTAGTCGGATCTTCAAAGTCGTCTCCACCAAATCGATAGTTATCATCTCATCGAAAGATCGGGACACCTTTGCCTCTATCACACGATCAGAATCATCTCCACCGTTTTCTTCATGTGTAATAAGAGCCAAAGTCTCCTCATCATAGTCACTAGCGGACTCATACCGACCATCCTCAGTAACAATCATCACACGCTGAGATTTGCATTCTCTCGCAAAATGTCCTCTTCCCTTACAACGACGACAAATAATATCACTTGTGTGCCCTGTTGATGCCATGGAAGAAGAAGAGCTCTGCGCAGGCCCGGCAGGTGTGCTCTTGGCAGAGAGGGTGGTTGTGCCTACTTTCTTGTATCATGGCTGGAGGTGGCACTTGATGGAGGTGATGGTGCAGTGGAAGTAGAGGATGCACGTGGTGTCCATGATGAAGGTCGACCTGCAGAAAAGTTAGTTCGCGCCAATGCCTGTCGATTCCGCACTTCACGTTCAGCTTTACAAGCAAGATGGAATAAACGAGTGATATTATTATACTCCTTATACTCTAGAATGGTCTGAATGTCTCTATTTAATCCACCCATAAAACGTGCAAGGATAGGTTCATTGATAGCTTCATTCTCCTCAACAAGACCACATCTAATCATGCCTGTTTGTAATTCCTGATAATATTCTTCTACATAATTTTTTCCTTGTCAAACGCTGCAATTTTTGAACTAATTCACGTTGATAATATGGTGGAAGCCAACGAGTACGCATAGAAGTTTTCAAAGCAGCCCAAGTAGCTGGAATAGGATATAATCTACAATGTTCAGACCACCAAAAACATGCAAAGCTAGTGAAAGCACAAACAGCAGCAGGAACACGTCTCTCCTCAGGATATTGTAAACATGTAAATCGTTCTTCAGTTTCTAACTCCCAAGTAAGATATATATCAAGAACATATCTACCCTCATATGGTGGAATATTCAATTTCAGTTTAGGAAGATGGTCATGATCTCATACCATAGGGAGAGCCCTACCATTGTGATTATTTGCATGTGGACGACCTGGTGGTTGTGGTGCTGGTGGTTGCACGTAATTCTGATTTTAATCAACCTCATCCTCGTAATCTCCCGCATAATCATCCTCCGCATCAGCAGCAGGAGCCACAGAAGTATCAACAGCAGCACCAACAGTTTGGCCAGGCTGAAGAAGGACACGGCTCGCTCGGCGGAGGGCTGTTTCGCGATGTGGAGGTAGTTGTTGGTGTTGTTGTTGTTGCAGAGGTGCGGCAGGTGCAGCCGGTGGTGGAAGACGCGCAAGCAGTTCATTAAATCTGTTATCGAGCTTTGTTTCGAACGTCTTCTCAAGGCCAGTGATCTTCTCCATGGCCTCTTCAAAATTGTTCAGCACATCTTGCACCTGTTCAGTCATCATTTGCTGAAACTTATCATGAAGCTCCTTGTTCGTTAAGTTCTCCCAGTCAATCTCGTCGGCTTGTGATCCTGGCATGGTTAGCAGCAATAGAAACACACAAGAATATGATCCTACAGACTACTAACAAGTGGTGGTGGTGGGTGTCACAAATCCGTCAAGCAAAACTCAAATTCTGACCAGTTCTTACCAAGCAGCAGGTGGTGACCAGCAACCGTTGTAGTCAAAACTCTCAAAGCTTGGATAGAGCGATTACCAGGGAGAGTCAAATGCACAACGTAGATGTATGTGGAGCTGGGAAGGCTTATAATATGGTAGCAAAAAGGGTCAGCAATAATCAATTCAGATATGCAAAGTTGACTAAACGCTCAACGACGGTACTGTGCTGGTCCTAGGCTAGACCGTGCTAGAGACGCGAGCCTAGAACACTAACAAATCACGGCGCTGCATGTAAACAAGGGAAAAGCACACGCAGATGTATATGTGGACTCGGATTGGTGGTGGACAGGCGGATGTATATGTGGACTCGGGTTGGTGGTGGGCAGGCAGATGTATATGTGGACTCGGAT
Source organism: Aegilops tauschii subsp. strangulata (assembly GCF_002575655.3). Classification (NCBI taxonomy): domain Eukaryota; kingdom Viridiplantae; phylum Streptophyta; class Magnoliopsida; order Poales; family Poaceae; genus Aegilops; species Aegilops tauschii. The sequence goes on along the minus strand of NC_053038.3, from coordinate 200,360,375 downwards.
TGGTGGTGGACAGGCGGATGTATATGGCAGCGGTAAGGAATATGTTGGTGGTGGTGGTATATGGTAGGAACAATGACGATGGTGCGGCGGCGGCGTGACAACTTGTGAACAGAACTCAAAACTCTAAGGGAAACCAGACGCTAAGACCAGCAACTTGACACGACGATGCAACCGCAAGTTCAACAAAGCAAATATAGAAAAGATTACGCAAAGGCTCAGATTGGTTCGGATAGGATGAACTAACCCTAATTTTTTTTGGCTTTTTTCGTGGACTATAGGTATGAAGAACAGACTCGATCTAAACTACGAAAAACTGTAAAATCTCACCGAGCAACCTGGAAATCTGATACCACTTGATAGAGGGCAAAGGTGTCCCGTCTTTCGATGAGATGGTGGCTATCGTTTGGAGGAAGTCGACTTTGATGATCCGACTACGAACGTGCGAGGACGTCGCGCCTTAGCAATCTCTAAACCAACTCCGAGAGGTTATTGACCACGCCGGAGCACGATCAACCTGACCACGAAGGTCTGTTTCCTGCAGGCAAACGAAGAACAAGCAAGAAACTAAGATTGCAATCTGGATATTGCGAATATAAGAGGAAAGCTTTATTGATCAAGGTGGGGTTCTACGACGCCTTTGTCTGGTCGTTGAACACAAACGAAGTACGTGAAGTTGCAGCTATGGCGAACTTTAATCTAAACAAAACCCAACGTCTAAACGACGCCCTAAGGGCTGTATATATGGAGGAATAGGGGGCAATTTCGTGGCCCTTGTGGGAGGGGTCCGAATCCAACCCTAACTCTTGTTTCCCCACACATACGGACTCTAAAAACAGCCTATACTTAAGTATTTCGAAATTACATGGGCCTGGCCCAATAATAAGGTGACGCGGCACCTAGAATAGCCTCTGGACGAAATTTATGAAGTGACATCTTGTATATTTCGTCCAAGGTTTCATGCACTCCTTATGGTGGCTTCAAAGTCCTGAAATCATCACTTGTAACTCCGTTCTTGTTCCCCTTGCGCATGCCATCATCTCCAGGCTTGGTCTTGCCCCAGTGTTCATCCCTCTTATCCATGCCAGGCCCTTCATTTGTAAGCAAAACAAATGTATCCAATTTAGGCAGCATCATATTCTGATGAACATTAGAATCATTACCAAGAAACGAAAGTACCTAGTAATTCAATTGGCGTGCGCAAGCTCTAGTAATTGGGCCAGTATGTATAGCAGCAGGGGCTGTGGGTGTAACAATGGTATTGATGTCCTCATCAGGAACGACGACGAAGCGGGACTCCATAGCACAGGGACACCGATGTGCACACGATCTAGACTTGGACAACACTTCGTTCCAACGAGACTTTCCTGAAAGCTGGCATGACACGCCAGGTCAGTACATTGAATGTACTTGCAAGCTCACAACAAGCATAAACATAATGACAAACAATATCATGATAATTAACCAAGTGAATCATTATTGCAAAATCATACAGGAAATGCGGTGATCATGATCTCGTGACTCAAGTCCCTCAGACTTGCTTACCAAATGGTGATCACTCTCGGATCACAAGCGGACCAACATCTTGGCCTTTAATTGGGTTACCTCGTAACTGAACGGTGATCAAACTGACCAACAACTTGGTCCTTAATCGGGTTACCTCGTAACCAAATGGTGATCTTTCTCGGATCACAGACGGACCATCAACTTGGTCTCCATCAACCAACTGCTTTCTCAACCATCCTCTTTCCAACAGTGCAAAGTTATTATCTTAGTGTGCAAGATTATTTGAACGTTGACCCATGGTGTGACCTACTTTCGAGCATGTCCGTAACCGTGGACTCGGCTATAGATAGATTAAATACACTCTGCAGAGGTAGCGCACTGTACCCACACCACGGAACCCATGACCTCTCACTCCCATTCGGGTGGACCAATGACATTCCGACAGAACCCCTCCATTGCCATGACACTCTCCCGGCCACTCCGACTCCCCACTGGGCTAAGTTCTGGGTTGCCCCGTGTCTACCAAAGACACCAACGGCCACCGTCCTGGCAAACGGCCACCATCGTGGCAAAACATAAACGGTCCCAAATGGGGACAAGGTACCATAACAACAACGGGCACACAAGGTTATGTCTGCTTACCGGGCCAGGGTAACGCACGCCCATAACCTTCCCTCGTTGGAGGCACCGACCAGAGGCATGACAACAGACCGAATAAAGGCCTTCCCATAAAGGCAAATGTGGTTGCACTGGAAAAAACTCGATTCAGTGGCACCATGACCCGATCAACGATATGTTCAAGTTGAGTTATTATCAGGTTCAACTTAAAGTAAAAGTAATATGTGTCATGATATGCCATGCAAATGCAATCATAAAGCATGCATCACTTATCATTTGAACAATAACAGGTCAACTATATCAAGCACTAACCATACATATCAGAAACTCATAACACTTTTCTGGTTATGATTATTCAACAAACTAACCATGAAAATATCTTAGCATAATTCTTTTCTCACTCAAGAAAATATTAAGCCAACTAATTCTTTTCATAAACAAATTACTTCCTCATAATCAAATATAAATTCTAGTGACTTAAACTAACTTAGTTAGCCTTAATCTTTTATAACAAACATATGACCACAAACAAGCATTCAACAGAATAAATGTATATTTATTTTAGTGATTTAAATGCATGAACTAAATTATTCATTCAAGTAGAAAAATCACAAATATTGTAATAGCACCATGAAAATGTTGTTGTGGCTTGCCTTAGTGCAGGTGAGGTTCACACTCCTCCTGGTGATCCAAGACAAGCTTCACCTTCTGAAAACAATTATAAACATAAAAACAAAACATCAAGAAAAAACTCTGTAATTCACCAGAAAATCTAGACAGCAGAGAAGAATCTCATTTTTTGTGTGCTGCTACATATTTTCATAAATAACACAATGCAAAAAGAATCAATTCATTTGGACTTACGGTTAAAGAGTTGCGGCTGTTTAAAGCTCTTTGGTTAAATTTAAATTTGATTTAAATACAAACAGATTTGGGGGGGTGACGTCGAAGACGTAAACCCACGGGGCGCCTCCACTCGTACCGCTTCGGGCGCGGCCAGAGTGGCTGATAGCGGGTCCCGCTAGTCAGGTGAGAGGGAGGGGGAGAAGGAAACAGAGCACGATGGGTGATAGAGGCAAAGGTGTCCCGTCTTTCGATGAGATGATGGATATCGCTTTGGTGGAAGTCGACTTTGACGATCCGACTACGAACGTGCGATGACGTCGCGCCTTAGCAATCGCTAAACCAACTCCGAGAGGTTATTGACCACGCCGGAGCACGATCAACCTGACCACGAGGGTCTGTTTCCTGCGAGCAAACGAAGAACAAGCAAGAAACTGAGATTGCAATCTGGATATTGCGAATATAAGATGAAAGCTTTATTGATCAAGGTGGGGTTCTGTGACGCCTTTTTCTGGTCGTTGAACACAAACGAAGTACGCGAAGTTGCAGCTATGGCGAACTTTTAATCTAAACAAAACCCAAAGTCTAAACGACGCCCTAAGGGCTGTATATATGGAGGAAGAGGGGGGAATTTCGTGGCCCTTGGGGAAGGGGTCCGAAACCAACCCTATCTCTTGTTTCCCCACACATACAGACTCTAAAAACAGCCTATACTCAAGTATTTCGAAATTACATGGGCCTCGCCCAATAATAAGGTGACGCAGCACCTAGAATAGCCTCTGGACGAAAGTTATGAAGTAGCATCTTGTATATTTCGTCCAAGGCTTCATGCACGCATTATGGTGGCTTCAACGTCTTGAAATCATCACTTGTAACTCCGTTCTTGTTCCCCATGCGCATGCCATCATCTCCATGCTTGTTCTTGATCCAATGTTCATCCTTCTCAAAGCTAGGCCCTTCATTTGTAAGCAAAACAAATGTATCCAATTTAGGCAGCATCATATTCTCATGAACATTAGAATCATTACCAAGAAACGAAAGTACCTGGTAATTTAATTGGCGTGCGCGAGCTCTAGTAATTGGTCCAGTATGTATAGCAGCAGGGGTTGTGGGTGTAACAATGGTATTGATGTCCTCATCAACGGGGCTCCGCTGGAGCACACGCTGGTGAGGAGGGCATCTTGGCCCGAGCTAGAGGGATAGATCGAAGGAGAAGACTGAGGCACACCTGCACGTACCCGTAGATTAGTTAGGGGTGGTCGGACGGCGTCGGAAAGGACCTCTCTAGCGGTGGCAGAGAGCGGAGGTCGCCGGAGTTGGGGATGACGGCGACCAAAGGCTGCACCAGTGGCTCCAACCGGGTCGGAAGGCACCACTGAAGCATGGCGGAGGCTCTAGAAGAGTGGCCCGAGCCTGGGAGGGGCTGGAGCTGTGGAGACGACCCGAGGGGATCGCCGGCGAGCTCGAGTTCGGGGACGGCGGCCTGAGGCCTGCCCGGCCGGGCTACGGCTTCCTACAATCTTGTGGAGTGTGTGTGGTGAGTTGGTGATGCTCGAGAGGGCTGGGGAGGGCTGCATTTATAGGCAAGCGAGAGGAGGGGATCGGGCTCCGCCGGAGGACACCTGGACACGGCGCCCGGTGACGAACGGCGCCAGTGAGCGAGGGGGAAGGCGACGCAGCTCACGCGGGCACTATGGGTGGGCGGCGACGAGCACAGGATCGAGGGGGTGGCGACGAACATAGTGCGCGGTGCACTGTGCGGTTGGCCGGACCGCGCCCGTGCTCGCTGCGGCAAGCTCCGGCGTCGGCGAGCGCTAGGAGGGAGTTAAGGGAGTAGAGACGGGGATGGTGGCGAGGTTTCGCGAGGTGCGGTAGCCTGGGAAGCGAGCACGCAACGCACAGAGCGCTCGGCGGCACCCAGAGCGCGTCAGTTAGCCGGCTGGCATCGTGCACACACGTGGTGACCGCGTGCACTTCGGCATAGCGCCATGGCTGGCCCCAATTTCATGTCTGGTGTGTAGTCCTTAGTGTTTAGGGTTGAGCCAATGCTTTGAGTCGAGCTCAGGTGCTGTAAGATTGAGTTTTACTTCATGGTAAGTTTCTGGACAGTAACTTTGAGAGTTAACTGTGGCCAATCTACTGGGAGTTGGGAGCCGAGATTTGGAGGTTAGCAATCATCTAGGAAGGTAGTGATGCACAAGAAATTTCAGCAGCATTGGAGCAAGTAAAATGGTAGTTGCTGTAGAAACTACCATTTCTATCCAGAACAGAAAATATTTTCTATAGCAAAAATATTCCAAAAAGTGATGCAATATTTTTGCTCAGGAAGGTGCCCTAGTGTCCAAAGAATATTTGGGAATTTTCTCAGATTTTTGTGGGCAAGAAAAATTTGGGTTGCTTTGGAGCACAAGTGGCTGGTTAGGGTTTTAGAGGAGAAAATGAATATTTTTATTTAAGAAAAATATTCGTAATATTATTTTGAGGTTGACTAGAGAAGAAATGATGGCTAGAGAGAGAAATAAGTCACTTGAGTGAAAGTCAAGGTGGTGCCCAAGTGTTTAAGTCCAACTGAAGTGATTCAAAACTCCAAATTCAAATCAAAAACCAAATAAAAATCAGAAAAGAAGAGAGGGCAAAAACCAGGTTGCCACAAACCTCCCCCACTTAGGATGAATCTCGTCCTCGAGATTCGGTTGCTCGGGAGAACAATTCTGGATAGTTTGCCTTTAGAAACTCTTCCCGTTCCCAAGTTGCTTCTTCCTCTATGTGATGCTCCCAGTGAACCTTGTAAAATTTTCTCGTTTTACTACGAGTTACCCTTTCCATGTCATCCAAAATCCTGAGTGGTCTCTCTTCATACGTTAAATCCTTAGCCAACTCTATTTCTGCCATAGCAGTCTTTTTCTCAGGCGGTGATATACATTGTCTCAACTGGGAGACATGGAACACATTGTGCACTTCGGACAATTCTGGGGGCAGTTCCAACTGATATGCAACAGTACCCACTCTGGACATAACTGGGAACGGACCAATAAACCTGGGTGCCAATTTTCCACGAGTCTGAAACCTTTTGATTCCCTTCATAGGAGTGACTCGGAGGTATACATGCTCTCCGGGTTCAAAACTGACCTGTCGGTGCTTTGCATCATAGTAACTCTTTTGTCGGGATTTGGCTAATTGCAATCGGTCTCGGATTTCCCTGACTTGCTTTTCGGCTTCCATCATGAGATCTGTTCCGAAAATGCGTCTATCTTCGGTTTGAGACCAATTCAACGGAGTGCGACACTTACGGCCATACAGAGCCTCATAAGGTGACATCTTTAAACTGGCCTGGAAACTGTTGTTGTAGGAGAACTCGGCATACGGCAGACAGTCTTCCCATTTAGGCTCTTGGGCCAAGGCACATGCTCGAAGCATATCTTCAAGTATTTGGTTTACCCGCTCAGTCTGTACAACGGTCTGAGGATGATAAGCGGTACTATATTTTAGCGCTATTCCCAAAGCTTGATGCAGACGTGATCAGAAAGCGGAGGTAAATAGTGACCCCCGGTCAGAAGTGATTGTTCGAGGTACTCCATGCAGACTGACTATTCTGGACACATACAATTGTGCGAGCTGATCGGCTCGGTATGTGGTTCTGATGGGAATAAAATGAGCTACCTTGGTTAAGGTGTCGACTATGACCCATACTGCGTCATTGCCTCGTTGAGTCTTCGGTAGCCCTTGATAAAATCCATGCAGACATCATCCCACTTCCATTGTGGAACGGGCAACGGTTGGAGGAGTCCGGCTGGTTCCTGGTGTTCTGCCTTCACTTTGTTGCATATGTCGCAACAGGCCACAAAATAGGCAATGTCTTTCTTCATCCCATCCCACCAGAATATTTAGCGAAGGTCCTCATACATTTTAGTACCTCCAGGGTGAATAGAATACGAAGGTTCGTGTGCTTCTGACAGTATTCTCTTCCTTAAATATTCTTGCCTGGGTACACAAATCCTTCCACGGAATCACAATGTACCTTGTTGATCCTTAGAAAAATCCGAGGTCTATCCTGCTAACATACGCCTGGCATGTTTCTGTAGGACTGTGTCATTTGGCTGGGCCTTACGGATCTCTTCCTCGAGGGTAGGAGTAACTTCCATAATATTAGCACGACCAGCACCAATTATGACCAGATTGAACTAAGTAATCTCTTCTTGGAGTTCAGGAGGCAAGGATTCCATCATGGTATTTAGACTGACAGGCTTTCGGCTGAGTGCATCGGCAACCACGTTGGCCTTACCCGGGTGGTAATTTATTCCAAGATCATAGTCCTTGACTAACTCGAGCCACCTCCATTGGCGGAGATTCAGATCTGGCTGAGTGAATATGTATTTGAGACTTTTGTGGTCGGTAAAGATTTGGCACCTTTTTCCAATGAGACAGTGTCTCCAAATTTTTAGAGCATGAACCACCGCGGCCAATTCCAGATCATGAGTAGGATAGTTCCCCTCGTGGGGTCGTAGCTGTCGAGATGCATATGCTACCACCTTGCCATCTTGCATAAGTACGCATCCAAGACCTTGTCTGGAGGCGTCACAGTACACATCAAAGCTGCGGTAGATGTCTGGAAGAGTCAACACAGGTGCTGTTGTCAGTCTGGTTTTCAGCTCATTGGAACTTTTCTTGCAATCCTCGGGCCATTCAAATTTCGTATCTTTCTTGAGAAGCTCTGTCATTGGCTTGGCAATCTTAGAGAAACCTTCAATGAAACGGCGATAGTATCCGGCTAATCCAAGGAAACTCCGGATTTGAGATACTGTCGTGGGTGCCAACCAATCAAGTACGTCCTTTACCTTGCTTGGATCTATGGCTATACCTTCTGCGGACAGTATATGCCCAAGAAATCCAACTTGCTTGAGCCAAAACTCGCATTTACTGAATTTAGCATACAGTTGATGGTCACGAAGTCTTTGTAGGACAGCTTGAGGTGTCCTTTGTGCTCTTCTTCACTTTTTGAGTATATGAGAATATCATCGACGAAAACCACCACAAATTTATCAAGGAAGTCCATGAATACTTTATTCATCATATGCATGAAGAAAGCAGGGGCACTGGTAAGGCCGAAGGACATAACGGTATATTCATAAAGACCGTACCGAGTAGTGAACGCGGTCTTAGGAATATCTTCCTTTTTAATCCTGAGTTGGTGGTATCTTGTCCTTAAATCAATTTTGTAGAATACTTTTGCCCCACCGAGCTCATCAAATAAGTCATCAATCCTGGGCAGTGGATATTTGTTTTTGATGGTGACATCATTCAGCTGACGGTAATCCACACACTTACGGAGACTACCATCTTTCTTATCCACGAATATAGCTGGTGATCCCCATGGTGAAGAGGTGGGGCGGATATAACCTTTCTGGAGCATCTCATCAAGCTGTTTCTTTAGCTCCACTAATTCCGACGAAGGCATCTGATAATATTTCTTGTATAACGGTGCGGTTCCGGGCACAAGATCTATTGCAAACTCAAGCTCTCGGTCTGGCGGCATGCCTGGCAGTTCTTCTGGGAATACATCGGGAAACTCACTGACCACAGGAATTAATTCCAGTTCACCAGCCACAGCAGTGAAGACCATTTCTTTCTTGGGTATGGTTCTGCGGGCATAAAATTTTGTAGTCTGCACCTCTTGACTTGTCAAGGTGACTTCTTGGGTCACGCAATTAATGCATACTTGATATTGGGTTAACCAATTCATCCCCAAAATAATGTCCAACTTGACAGACTCAATGACTATCAAAGAAGTTGGAAAACAGACTCCGTTGATACCGATTTCCAGATTACGGCAAACCAGATTGCTTCTGAGCAAAGATCCCGGGGATTGTACCAACATATTCTTGCTCAAAATCGAACAAGGAAATTTGTTTTGGGCAGCAAAACTCCGCGAAGTAAAGAGTGGGAAGCTCCAGAGTCAAATAAAATTATGGCAGGTATGCTATTAACAGAAAACATACCAATGACAACCTCGGGGTTTTCTTGGGCTTCGTCTGCGAAGAGGTGATGGACTTGCCCGGTGATGTTTTTCTGGACAGGGTATGACCCCATAAAGTTGACTTGTGGCCTGAATGGAGCATTAGTCTTGCCGTTCTTGGGACATTGCCTGTCATAATGTCCGGTTTGCCCACAACTGAAACAAGAATTGTTGCGCTGGCACTCTTCTCGCACCGGATTGGTCACGACATTCTTGACTTTTGTAGTGGTTTTGTTAACATCTGCTGCCAATTGGGTTTGTAATCTACTTGAGTATGCTGCCAGGTACGAGCCTTTTGCACGGGTTGAACCTCCTTCCTCGGCTCGAACTTGCGCTTGTGATCATTATTTGTCGGCTTGTTGTCATGTATCAGCTTGTGCTCTCTTTCAGCAATGAGGGCCTTATTCACTAGAGTTTGGAAATCAGGGAAGTCAAATATACTGAGGGTGCATCGGAGATGCTGGTTTAATCCCCCAAGAAACATGTCAATCTTTCTTTCTTCGGTGACCACATCATAGAGGGAGTATTGAGCCAAATGATTGAACTTATGCAAATATTCACTCACAGACTAACTTCCTTGGATGAGCGTGAGGAATTCACTCTGCTTGACCTTCATAATTCCAGCAGGAATATGGTATTTACGGAACTGGTCCTTGAATTTTGTCCAGGTGATTTCTTCATCAGCAGGCCACATGGCTTTTGCATTTTCCCACCATATTGCGGCAGCGCCTTCAAGATAATGAGTTGCAAACGGGAGTTTGTCATCCTCTTAAGTACGAGCAATCTCGAGCTTCTTCTCAATGGTTCGTAACCAGTCGTCTGCATCCAAGGGATCATGATGTAGGGTGGAGCCCTATACGGCCGATCTTTCACGAAAGGAGCGGATCCCAACTAAGAACACGAAGAACACGGGGAAAAAGGGAGAGAAATCACAAGGGGAAACACTCAAGAAAAAGTCCAATCACACATCCACTAGATAATCAAACACACTAGATCCACAAGGTACATGAACAACAAAGGGAAAGATACAAGGTAGCGTTCATCCCAATCCTTGGAGGAGTTGAGGTCTTGATGATATCCTAGGAGGATCTTCCCGTGAGGGGTCTTGGATATATCCCGCACGATCTTCTCACATGGAGGTCTTGAACTCCATGGGAGTGGTAGTCTCTCTCTCTCTCTCTCACAAGAGTAGAGGAAGGTACAAGGAGCAAAGCTCTCTATCAAATGAGCTATCACTTTGCTAACCCTCGAAAGGATGAGGAGGTGGTCTATTTATAGTCTAAGCCTCGAAGGGGTAAGTGGGAAGGGATACAAGGCCAAAGGCCTGCGACTGCGCACAGGCAGGTAACGGTCGTCCGGTTGGTAGCGGTCGTCCGGTGTCTCAGGAGCGACCGGTCGTCCGCTGGAACCGTTCTGTGAAGGGACTCCGGTCGTCCGGTATCTTCGGACATCCGTTAATATTACCGGTCGTCCGATGGGGGCCGGAAGTCTGCTCGCTGGGAGGTGCTGTAGCTGGAGTTGGCTGGGCCTTCTGGCTGGTGCGGCTTCCAGGCGTCGGACGTCCGGTCTTGACCATTCGTCCGGTGGCTGTAGCATGTAGCAGCTCCGTTTCTTCCGTCTTCTCTTCCATGCTTCCCACGCGGATAGTGTAGTTGTTCCTTGGCGCTTGCACTCCTCCTCGTCATCCGTGAAGCTCCAGCGATACCTATGCATGCACACGGGTGGAGTGTCCAGTAGTATACCATCCTCGAAGGGGTCAAGTGAACACGTGTAAAGGAGAAGATTCACCTTTATGTATGAGAAGTAGAGGTCGCACGTGTCACTTGCCAAACGGACTCTTGCATGGTGATGACCGTAGGATGCTCTGCATCAGATCAATAACCTGACTGAAACTAGGAGGCTTGGTTCTCTAAAAATCTGGCAGTTTGGAGTGATGACCGTTCTGATTTCCATTCTGCCCAACCATAGCTTGCACACTCCTTAATATTTCAATCAGATCATTATTCCTCCTTTCCTCAAACATACGTAGAATTTGCTCGGTGGAGGGTGGATTTGGTGGTGGAGGCGGTGGTGGAACGTACGGCTCAGGGGAGTGTCCTGCCTGTCGTGCGGAACGACGAACAGGGACATCCTCACAAGCGTCGCTACTGCTGCCTCCTCGCGTCATCCTATTGTTTGTTTTTTCCAAGACAACGCAACCGAGATGAGCAACATCCAAAAATATAGTGGGGAAAAGCCAGCGACAAAAACCCGAAAGAAAACGGAATAACGAAGGAAACACGTCGAATAAGAAAGTTCCAACATAATTATACATAGACTCCTACATGAAAGATAAATGACATGATAAGTTCAACTACTCTCATACATGAAACGGAACATCATGACTTGTACGACTACATCCGTACATCCACCTAACAACTGCGGATACTCGAGCGCTCTAGTGCTCTGCTGGTGCTGTGGGGTCCTCTCCTGAAGTGGACTCGGATCCTGAACTGACGACGTTAACTGAGACCTCCGGGTTAAAGGTAACACGACGACGCTGCCTCGAGGGCTCTCCCTCCGGTGCAAGGTGGGGCTAAAGCATCGGGGCTATGGGGGTAGTGAGAAGGGAAACACACTCAGCAGGAGCACTGAGGGGATTCACGGTCGAGGTGCCCGAGCTACTCGGAGGAGTAACCGGTGGAATAGGTGAACTAGAACTTGATGGAATATAAAGAGTAAATCCCATAGACGATGGAGTAGTGAAAGCTCTAGTAGCGGCTAAAGCGGCACGAGCACGAGTCAGCTCTCGAGCCAGCTCGTGAATCAGAAGGTAGCTAGCAGTGATGTAGTGAGAAAGGTGGCTAGCAGTACTATCAGACTCCGGATCAATGATAGGAAACGGACATGGCTATTGTCGTGCAAGGAGGGATAGTAATGGAAACCTGGATGGTTCGGCATTCGAAACTCATTATAGCGCAGCTCGATGAGGACCTCAAATGCAGCAAACTTGATAGCCTGAGAAGCGGTAGAAGCGAAACCGCTCCTGGAGGTACGAATGTAAGTGCTGGATGATGAACTGGTGCATAGAGTAACCACTGCGTGATACTCATACACTGAGTCTGCTAGACGCTCCCGGTACACACGATAGACTGGGTCGTCGCCGAGAGGGTACAGCCGACGCCACACGTTACGAAGGAGATGCGGCGACGTGTACGGCATCAGCTGCAACTAGCATGGATACAGCACCGGAGCTGATGAGGACATCAATACCATTGTTACACCCACAGCCCCTGCTGCTATACATACTGGACCAATTACGAGAGCTCGCGCACGCCAATTAAATTACCACGTACTTTCGTTTCTTGGTAATGATTTTAATGTTCATGAGAATATGATGCTGCCTAAATTGGATACATTTGTTTTGCTTACAAATGAAGGGCCTAGCTTTGACAAGGATGAACATTGGAGCAAGAACAAGCATGGAGATGATGGCATGCGCATGGGGGACAAGAACGGAGTTACAAGTGATGATTTCAGGACGTTGAAGCCACCATAATGCGTGATGAAGCCTTGGACGAAATATACAAGATGCTACTTCATAACTTTCGTCCATAGGCTATTCTAGGTGCTGCGTCACCTTATTATTGGGCCAGGCCCATGTAATTTCGAAATACTTGAGTATAGGCTATTTTTAGAGTCCGTATGTGTGGGGAAACAAGAGATAGGGCTGGTTTCGGACCCCTTCCCCAAGGGCCACGAAATTCCCCCCTCATCCTCCATATATACAGCCCTTAGGGCGTCGTTTAGACTTTGGGTTTTGTTTAGATTAAAAGTTCGCCATAGCTGCAACTTCGCGTACTTCGTTTGTGTTCAACGACCAGACAAAGGCGTTACAGAACCCCACCTTGATCAATAAAGCTTTCATCTTATATTCGCAATATCCAGATTGCAATCTCAGTTTCTTGCTTGTTCTTCGTTTGCTCGCAGGAAACAGACCCTCGTGGTCAGGTTGATCGTGCTTCGGCGTGGTCAATAACCTCTCGGAGTTGGTTTAGCGATTGCTAAGGCACGACGTCATCGCACGTTCGTAGTCGGATCGTCAAAGTCGACTTCCACCAAAGCGATATCCATCATCTCATTGAAAGACGGGACACCTTTGCCTCTATCACCAAACCACCACCGGCTGCACATGTCGCACCTCTACAACAACAACAACCACATCTCCAACGCCGCCTTCCAAATCAAGTGGGACGAGCACAGCGCGTTCCAATTGAGACTGGTCAAAATTCGGGTGCCGCTGCACCTACGGTTGATGCTTCTTTGCCTCCTGCTACTGCGGCGGCTGAGGAGGATGACGATTATGCGGGCGATTATGAGGATGAGGTTGATCAAAATCAGAACTACGTGCAGCCACCAGCACCACCACCAGCAGGTCGACCTCAGGTATATATTCACAACGGTAGGCCGGCACCACCACCTCAGGTACGAGATCATGACCATCTCCCCAAACTGAAATTGAATATTCCACCATTTGAGGGTAGATATGTTCCTGATATATATCTTACTTGGGAGTTAGAAACTGAACAACGATTTACTTGTTTACAATATCCTGAGGAGAGACGTGTTCCTGCTGCTGTTTGTGCTTTCACTAGCTTTGCATGTGTTTGGTGGTCTGAACATTGTAGATTATATCTTGTTCCAGCTACTTGGGCTGCTTTGAAAACTGCTATGCGTACTCGTTGGGTTCCACCATATTATCAACGTGAATTACTTCAAAAATTGCAGCGCTTAAAACAAGGGAAAAATTCTGTAGAAGAATATTATCAGGAATTACGGACTGGCATGATTAGATGTGGTATTGTTGAGGAGAATGAAGCTGTGCTTGCACGTTTTATGGGTGGATTAAATAAAGAGATTCAGACCATTCTAGAGTATAAGGATTATAATAATATCACTCGTTTATTCCATCTTGCTTGTAAAGGTGAACGTGAAGTGCAGGATCGACAGCCATTGGCGCGAACTAACTTTTCTGCAGGTCGACCTTCATCATGGACACCACGTGCATCTTCTACTTCCACTGCACCAGCACCTCCATCAGGTTCCACCTCCAGCCATGATACAAGAAAGCAGGCACAACCACCACTATCTGCCAAGAGCGCACCTGCCGGGCCTGCACAGAGCTCTTCTTCTTCCATGGCATCGACAGGGCACACAAGTGATATTATTTGTCGTCGTTGTAAGGGAAGAGGACATTATGCGAGAGAATGCTAATCTCAGCGTGTAATGATTGCTACTGAGGATGGTGGGTATGAGTCCGCTAGTGACTATGATGAGGAGACTTTGGCTCTTATTACACGTGAAGAACATGGTGGAGATGATTCTGAAAATGAGACGCAATACATGGCTCCTGAAGATGCTGACAGGTATGAATATTTAGTTGCTCAACGTGTTTTGAGTGTGCAGGTCACACAAGCAGAGCAAAATCAGAGGCATAATTTGTTCCATACAAAGGGAGTTGTGAAGGAACGTTCTGTTCGCGTCATCATAGATGGAGGGAGCTGTAACAACTTGGCTAGCATGGAGATGGTGGAGAAGCTATCTCTCACCACAAGACCACATCCACATCCTTACTACATCCAATGGTTCAACAACAGCGGCAAGGTTAAGGTAACACGTACTGTTCGTGTGCATTTTAGTATCTCTACATATGCTGATTATGTTGATTGTGATGTGGTACCCATGCAAGCATGTTCCTTATTACTTGGTAGACCATGGCAATTTGATAAAAATTCTGTACACCATGGTAGAAACAATCAGTATACTCTTGTTCATAAGGATAAAAATATTACTTTGCTTCCTATGACTCCTGATTCCATTTTGAAAGATGACATTAATAGAGCTAATAAAGCAAAACAGGAGAAAAATAAGAGTGAAAATCAGATTGTGGCAAAAGAATTTGAGCAACAAATGAAACCTAATAATAAACCATCTAGTGTTGTTTCTGAAATTAAATTGAAAAGTGCATGTTTACTTGCCACAAAATCTGATATTGATGAGCTAGATTTCAGCAAATCTGTTTGCTATGCTTTTGTGTGCAAAGAGGCATTATTTTCATTCGAGGACGTGCCTTCCTCTTTGTCCCCTGCTGTCACTAACATTTTGCAGGAGTTCGCTGACGTCTTCCCACAAGACGTGCCACCGGGATTACCACCTATTCGCAGGATTGAGCATCAAATTGACTTAATTCCCGGTGCATCGCTACCCAACCGTGCACCATACCGTACCAATCCAGAGGAGACGAAGGAGATTATGCGTCAAGTACAGGAGCTGCTCGACAAAGGTTATATACGCGTATCTCTTAGTCCTTGTGCTGTTCCTATTATACTAGTGCCTAAAAAGGATGGTACGTCGCGTATGTGTGTTGATTGTAGAGGCATTAATAATATTAGTATTCGTTATCGTCATCCTATTCCTAGGCTAGATGATATGCTTGATGAATTGAGTGGCTCTACAATATTCTCCAAAGTTGATTTGCGTAGTGGATACCATCAAATTCGTATGAAATTGGGAGATGAATGGAAAACTGCATTTAAAACTAAGTTTGGTTTATATGAGTGGTTAGTCATGCCTTTTGGGTTAACTAATGCACCTAGTACTTTCATGAGACTAATGAACGAAGTTTTACGTGCTTTCATTGGACGATTTGTGGTAGTCTATTTTGATGATATACTGATTTATAGCAAATCTTTGGAAGAACATTTGGAACATTTACGTGCTGTTTTTATTGCTCTACGTGATGCACGTTTGTTTGGTAACCTTGGGAGGTGCACCTTTTTCTTGGCTATGTTGTTACTCCACAGGGAATTGAAGTTGATAAAGCCAAGATTGAAGCTGTTGAGAGTTGGCCGCAGCCCAAAACGGTCACACAAGTGCGGAGTTTTCTTGGACTCGCTGGTTTCTATAGGCGTTTTGTGAGAGATTTTAGCACCATTGCTGCACCTCTCAACGAGCTTACAAAGAAGGATGTGCCTTTTGTTTGGGGTACCGCACAGGAAGAAGCCTTCACGGTATTGAAAGATAAGTTGACACATGCTCCTTTACTGCAACTTCCTGATTTTAATAAGACTTTTGAGCTTGAATGTGATGCTAGTGGAATTGGATTAGGAGGTGTGTTATTACAAGATGGTAAACGTGTTGCATACCTTTCTGAAAAATTGAGCGGGCTTAGTCTGAATTATTCTACTTATGATAAAGAACTATATGCTCTTGTTCGGACTTTAGAAACATGGCAACATTATTTATGGCCCAAAGAATTTGTTATACATTCTGATCATGAATCTTTGAAACATATTAAAAGTCAAGCTAAACTGAATCGTAGACATGCTAAATGGGTTGAATTCATTGAAACTTTCCCTTATGTCATTAAACACAAGAAGGGTAAAGAAAATGTTATTGTTGATGCATTGTCTCGTCGCTATACTATGCTTTCACAACTTGACTTCAAAATATTTGGTTTGGAGACCATCAAAGATCAATATGTGCATGATGCTGATTTTAAAGATGTTTTGCAGAATTGTAAAGAAGGAAGAACCTGGAACAAGTTTGTCATTAATGATGGATTTGTGTTCCGTGCTAACAAGCTATGCATTCCAGCTATGATAGAGGCAAAGGTGTCCCGTCTTTCGATGAGATGATGGATATCGCTTTGGTGGAAGTCGACTTTGACGATCCGACTACGAACGTGCGATGACGTCGCGCCTTAGCAATCGCTAAACCAACTCCGAGAGGTTATTGACCACGCCGGAGCACGATCAACCTGACCACGAGGGTCTGTTTCCTGCGAGCAAACGAAGAACAAGCAAGAAACTGAGATTGCAATCTGGATATTGCGAATATAAGATGAAAGCTTTATTGATCAAGGTGGGGTTCTGTGACGCCTTTGTCTGGTCGTTGAACACAAACGAAGTACGCGAAGTTGCAGCTATGGCGAACTTTTAAACTAAACAAAACCCAAAGTCTAAACGACACCCTAAGGGCTGTATATATGGAGGAAGAGGGGGGAATTTCGTGGCCCTTGGGGAAGGGGTCCGAAACCAACCCTATCTCTTGTTTCCCCACACATACGGTCTCTAAAAATAGCCTATACTCAAGTATTTCGAAATTACATGGGCCTGGCCCAATAATAAGGTGACGCAGCACCTAGAATAGCCTCTGTACGAAAGTTATGAAGTAGCATCTTGTATATTTCGTCCAAGGCTTCATGCACGCATTATGGTGGCTTCAACGTCCTGAAATCATCACTTGTAACTCCATTCTTGTCCCCCATGCGCATGCCATCATCTCCATGCTTGTTCTTGCTCCAATGTTCATCCTTCTCAAAGCTAGGCCCTTCATTTGTAAGCAAAACAAATGTATCCAATTTAGGCAGCATCATATTCTCATGAACATTAGAATCATTACCAAGAAACAAAAGTACTTGGTAATTTAATTGGCGTGCGCGAGCTCTAGTAATTGGTCCAGTATGTATAGCAGCAGGGGCTGTGGGTGTAACAATGGTATTGATGTCCTCATCAAGCTAGCTCTCTTCGTCTTTTGTTGTTGTAGGAGGCGCATGGAGGAGGATTAATGGGACACTTTGGCGTGAAGAAGACGGAGGACGTACTTGCTACACATTTCTTTTGGCCAAAGATGAGACGGGATGTTGAGCGTTTTGTTACTCGCTGCACTACATGTCAAAAAGTTAAGTCACGACTCAATCCTCATGGTTTATATATGCCTTTGCCTGTACCTAGTGTTCCTTGGGAGGATATATCTATGGACTTTGTTTTAGGTTTACCTCGAACAAAGAAGGGGAGGGATAGCATATTTGTTGTCATGGATAGATTCTCAAAAATGGCACACTTTATACCATGTCATAAAAGCGATGATGCTGCTAATGTTGCTGATTTGTTCGTCTGTGAAATTATTCGTTTGCATGGTGTGCCAAATACTATTGTTTTAGATCGTGATACTAAATTTCTTAGCCACTTTTGGAGATGTTTATGGGCTAAGTTGGGGACTAAACTGCTTTTTAGTACTACTTGTCACCCCCAAACTGATGGACAAACTGAAGTAGTCAATAGAACATTGTCTTCTATGCTTAGGGCTGTTTTGAAGAATAATAACAAAATGTGGGAAGAATGCTTGCCTCATATTGAGTTTGCTTATAATCGTTCATTGCATTGTACTACTAAGATGTGCCCTTTTGAAATTGTGTATGGTTTCCTACCTCGTGCACCTATTGATTTGTTGCCTCTTCCATCTTCGGAGAAGGTTAATTTTGATGCTAAACAACGTCCTGAATTGATCTTAAAAATGCATGAGTTAACTAAGGAAAACATTGAGCGTATGAATGCTAAATATAAACTTGCTGGAGATAAGGGTAGAAAACTTGTTGTGTTTGCACCTGGAGATCTTGTTTGGTTACATTTGCGTAAGGATAGATTTCCTGTTTGTGCAAACCAAAGCTAATGCCACGTGCTGATGGTCCTTTTAAGGTGTTAGAGAAAATAAATGATAATGCATATAAACTTGAGCTGCCTGCAGATTTTGGGGTTAGTCCCACTTTTAACATTGCAGATTTGAAGCCTTATTTGGGTGAGGGAGATGAGCTTCCGTCGAGGACGACTTCATTTCAAGAAGGGGAGGATGATGAGGACATCAATACCATTGTTACACCCACAGCCCCTGCTGCTATACATACTGGACCAATTACTAGAGCTCGCGCACGCCAATTAAATTACCAGGTACTTTCGTTTCTGGGTAATGATTCTAATGTTCATGAGAATATGATGCTGCCTCAATTGGATACATTTGTTTTGCTTACAAATGAAGGGCCTAGCTTTGAGAAGGATGAACATTGGAGCAAGAACAAGCATGGAGATGATGGCATGCGCATGGGGGACAAGAACGGAGTTCCAAGTGATGATTTCAGGACATTGAAGCCACCATAATGCGTGCATGAAGCCTTGGACGAAATATACAAGATGCTACTTCATAACTTTCGTCCAGAGGCTATTCTAGGTGCTGCGTCACCTTATTATTGGGCCAGGCCCATGTAATTTCGAAATACTTGAGTATAGGCTATTTTTAGAGTCCGTATGTGTGGGGAAACAAGAGATAGGGCTGGTTTCGGACCCCTTCCCCAAGGGCCACGAAATTCCCCCCTCTTCCTCCATATATACAGCCCTTAGGGCGTCGTTTAGACTTTGGGTTTTGTTTAGATTAAAAGTTCGCCATAGCTGCAACTTCGCGTACTTCGTTTGTGTTCAATGACCAGACAATGGCGTCGCAGAACCCCACCTTGATCAATAAAGTTTTCATCTTATATTCGCAATATCCAGATTGCAATCTCAGTTTCTTGCTTGTTCTTCGTTTGCTCGCAGGAAACAGACCCTCGTGGTCAGGTTGATCGTGCTCCGGCGTGGTCAATAACCTCTCGGAGTTGGTTTAGCGATTGCTAAGGCGTGACGTCCTCGCACGTTCGTAGTCGGATCGTCAAAGTCGACTTCCATCAAAGCGATATCCATCATCTCATCGAAAGACGGGACACCTTTGCCTCTATCAGGAGCCATCTAGACTGACAACCATTAGTAGGTTAGAATAAAAATAAACGAGCGTATGCAATGCAACAACCAGCTACAAATGCTACTGGCACTCAACTTTTACTCTAGCTAACGTCCAGGAACACGGCGGTAGCCTAGCGTGTCCTACAGTCAGCACGGCTCTGATACCAAGCGTTGTGGCACCCCGGCTCAGAGCAACCAGTTTACCATGTATTGCCAGCCCAGAGACCATGTCTTCTGGCAACACACAACATCTTGGTACAGAATACAACCGCTTTATTGATGCTAGCGGAACATGGTTCATATTACAACAAGTTGCGAGGCCAAGCGGCACACACGGTGTGACTGAGCAATATGTACATTATTTAGTGAACATAAAGGGGCCTCGATCACGACAACTACACGGCAGTGGAACGACGACGAAGTGGGACTCCATAGCATAGGGACACCGATGTGGACACGATCTAGACTCGGACAGCACAGCACTTCGTTCCAATGAGACTTTGATAGAGGCAAAGGTGTCCCGTCTTTCGATGAGATGATGGATATCGCTTTGGTGGAAGTCGACTTTGACGATCCGACTACGAACGTGCGAGGACGTCGCGCCTTAGCAATCGCTAAACCAACTCCGAGAGGTTATCGACCACGCCGGAGCACGATCAACCTGACCACGAGGGTCTGTTTCCTGCGAGCAAACGAAGAACAAGCAAGAAACTGAGATTGCAATCTGGATATTGCGAATATAAGATGAAAGCTTTATTGATCAAGGTGGAGTTCTGTGACGCCTTTGTCTGGTCGCTGAACACAAACGAAGTACGCGAAGTTGCAGCTATGGCGAACTTTTAATCTAAACAAAACCCAAAGTCTAAACGACGCCCTAAGGGCTGTATATATGGAGGAAGAGGGGGGGAATTTCGTGGCCCTTGAGGAAGGGGTCCGAACCCAACCCTATCTCTTGTTTCCCCACACATACGGACTCTAAAAACAGCCTATACTGATGTATTTCGAAATTACATGGGCCTGGCCCAATAATAAGGTGACGCAGCACCTAGAATAGCCTCTGGACGAAAGTTATGAAGTAGCATCTTGTATATTTCGTCCAAGGTTTCATGCACGCATTATGGTGGCTTCAACGTCTTGAAATCATCACTTGTAACTCCGTTCTTGTTCCCCATGCGCATGCCATCATCTCCATGCTTGTTCTTGCTCCAATGTTCATCCTTCTCAAAGCTAGGCCCTTCATTTGTAAGCAAAACAAATGTATCCAATTTAGGCAGCATCATATTCTCATGAATATTAGAATCATTACCAAGAAACGAAAGTACCTGGTAATTTAATTGGCGTGCGCGAGCTCTAGTAATTGGTCCAGTATGTATAGCAGCAGGGGCTGTGGGTGTAACAATGGTATTGATGTCCTCATCAGACTTTCCTGAAAGCTGGCATGACACGCCAGGTCGGTACATTCAATGTACTTGCAAGCTCACAACAAGCATAAACATAATGACAAACAATATCATGATAATCAACCAAGTGAATCATTATTGCAAAATCATACTAGAAATGCAGTGATCATGATCTCGTGACTCTAGTCCCTCGGACTTGCTTACCAAACGGCGATCTCTCTCGGATCACAAGCGGACCAACATCTTGGCCTTTAACCGGGTTACCTCGTAACCGAACGGTGATCTTTCTCGGATCACAAACTGACCAACAACTTGGTCCTTAATCGGGTTACCTCGTAACCAAACGGTGATCTTCCTCGGATCACAGACGGACCAACAACTTGGTCTCCATTAACCAACTGGTTTCTCAACCATCCTCTTTTCCAACAGTGCAAAGTTATTATCTTCGTGTGCAAAATTATTTAAACGTTGACCCATGGTGTGACCTACTGATAGAGGCAAAGGTGTCCCGTCTGATGCGGAGCATCCTATGGACATCACCAAGTCAAGAGTCCATTTGGCAAGTGACACATGCGACATCTACTTCACATACATAAAGGTGAATCTTCTCCTTTACACGTGTTCACTTGACCCCTTTGAGGATGGTATACTACTTGACATTCCTTCCGTGTGCATGCATAGGTATTGTCGGAGCTTCATACTTAGCAAGGACGAGTTCATGCGGAAGAGAACATCTACACCATCCAAGAGGGAAGCCTGGAAGCGGAGAAGGAAGCGCCAAGAAGAAGGCAGCAGCTCCCAGGCGACCCCGTGTCCATGGGCCCCTCCGACCCCGTGCCCACGGGCCTCCCAGGCTAGCGGTCCTGAAGACCCCGTGCGCACGGGAGTGTACCGTGCCCACGGGACCCCCGTGTCCACGGGCCTCATGGACCCCGTGCGCACGGGCCCTTGCGTCAGGTCTCTGGATACCCCGTGCGCACGGGCTCCACTTACCCCGTGCACGCGGGGCCCCCTGTGTGATGTTGCGGGCTTTGCCCTTGTTTTACCATTTTGCCCCCACTTATCCCTCTCTTTGCCTAGGACTATATATACTCCTTCATCTCCTCCATTTAGACTAGGCTAAGAATAGAACTAAACACTAGAGCTTAGCTCATCTATCTCCCCTTGTGGGATTCCTCTTGAGAGAGAGACACTCCATTGGAGTTCAAGGCCTCCATTGGAGAAGATCCCTAGTGGATAAATCAAGCCCTCATCTCCTTCATAGGATTTGGGATGAACTCTAACATGTATCTTATTTCCCTTTGATTGTTCATGTACCTTGTGGATCTTGTGTGTTTGTTGGTCTAGTGGATGTGTGATTGAACTTGTTCTTGAGTGTTCCTCTTGTTTTATCTCTTGTGTTCATCTTGTTCTTGGGGATTCCCCCTCCAATTCGTGAAAGATCTCCACTTAGGGTTCCACCCTACAACATCTTGGTATCATGAGCCATGGTTTCTCACGAAATTGGAGCACCCCTTCGTGTTTTCTAGCCTTGTTTTGTGTGCTTTCATCCTAAACTTGAAAATTCCCCACCAAAAATAGCCCCAATTTTTTTTATGATTTGTTGGTTTGATGAGGTTTTGTTGGATTTGATCCATGGATTTGCTTGGTTTCAAGTGGATCTAGCTTTCCTCCACCTTCCCCTACCTTCCATCCTTCGATTTTGACCGCAATTTCGAGATTTACCCACGGATCCGGAGTAGTTCGTCCGCTCACAGAGCACCCCGTGCACACGGGCCAGACAGACGCCGTGCGCACGACCCTTCCAGTACGCTTCGGTCGCTGTCCCTTCGACCTCCCACCCTCCCATACCACCCCCATACCCCCAGCTAAACCCCAGCAACGAGATCCATCCATTTGGAGCTCAGATGGGGAAGAAATCCGCCAAACCCGCGTGTCCCAGGTGACCCCGTGCCCTCGTGTGTGTACCGTGCGCACGGCACCCCGTGCCCACGGGCCCTAGACCCCGTGCACACGGCCCCCCTACAGCAGCCACGTCCACTTCACCGTTTCGGCCATAACTTCCACATCCGGAGTCTGATTTTCGTGTTCTTTAGCTCGTTGAGTAGCTATTGACATCCCCCATCCACCTAGATAGGTTCCAACATCATTTGACTCCATCAAAATTTTGACATTTCGGCATCTTTGCCTAGGCCTTCCACCATATCATCCGCAAAACCCACCATAGCCTTCCGCAACCTACCCATTTTGCTCCATTTAGCATTTGTGGTTGTTTAAGTGGTGACTTGAGTCTCCTAAGGTGTTTCGGCTACTTAGGGACGGTTGCTTCTTCATCATCCATCACCACCACTTCCACATTGCCATCTCTGCTACCACCATTTGACATTTTCCTTTGGAGATTTTGAGTTTGCGGTTTTTACCGTTTCCTAAGGTGTTTCGGCTACTTAGGGACGGGTCTACATCATCTTGGTATCTACATCAAGAATACCGCCACTCATCATCGCCACAAGGTCGTCATCGACATCGACCACTTCACCAATTTGACAACCTAACCGTAAGCAAGAACGGTAACCTCTATATCATCTTGGTATCGTGGTATCCCATCATTGTACATTCTTGCCGTTAACCTCTTAGCCCATTTTTGCGTCACTTACCTATCGAGACTAGCCTTTGAGTATTGCCGGCAACGTTACTTGTGCACATTAGTGATCCACCCTTTCATTGCATACATACCATATCATTATTGGTATCATCATATCATCACTTGTCTCACAAGATTGTTCCCGCATATATGCTTTGTGCATTTCGCATAGTGGCCATATCAAAAAAAAGAATAAGCTTTTAAGCAAAAGAAAAGAGAGCAAAGAGCTTGTAAGCAAGTGCCATAGCATCATACCACATTGCACATAAGATTGTCATATCCGATCATCTTGGATCATCTTGAGAAGAACAGCAGGAACATCATACACATAGCATACATGGGATAGAAAGCTCATACATTTGGCATCTTATAGGTTGTGCACAAGTGTCGTATCCGCCTATTGAGCAATCGTGCTAGCGTCTCTCTTGAGTTGTACAACACGAGCGTTTTCCGTGGATTCCACATTTTGTGCTCATTCCTTGGTTGCACGACCCCATTTATCTATCCGTGTGTGTGTTTCCGTGTACCACATATTGCTATTGGTCTACTTGTTTCTCTTGCGAATTTGTGAATCTTTTCCACCATTATTGACTCTTGCTAACATTTTGCATCAAATTTTTGTGCCACTATCCTCACCAAGTGATGAGGACATCAATACCATTGTTACACCCACAGCCCCTGCTGCTATACATACTGGACCAATTACTAGAGCTCGCGCACGCCAATTAAATTACCAGGTACTTTCGTTTCTTGGTTATGATTCTAATGTTCATGAGAATATGATGGTGCCTAAATTGGATACATTTGTTTTGCTTACAAATGAAGGGCCTAGCTTTGAGAAGGATCAACATTGGAACAAGAACAAGCATGGAGATGATGGCATGCGCATGGGGGACAAGAACGGAGTTACAAGAGATGATTTCAGGACATTGAAGCCACCATAATGCGTGCATGAAGCCTTGGACGAAATATACAAGATGCTACTTCATTACTTTCGTCCAGAGGCTATTCTAGGTGCTGCGTCACCTTATTATTGGGCCAGTCCCATGTAATTTCGAAATACTTGAGTATAGGCTATTTTTAGAGTCCGTATGTGTGGGGAAACAAGAGATAGGGTTGGTTTCGGACCCCTTCCCCAAGGGCCACGAAATCCCCCCCCCTCTTCCTCCATATATACAGCCCTTAGGGCGTCGTTTAGACTTTGGGTTTTTTTTAGATTAAAAGTTCGCCATAGCTGCAACTTCGCGTACTTCGTTTGTGTTCAACGACCAGACAAAGGCGTCACAGAACCCCACCTTGATCAATAAAGCTTTCATCTTATATTCGCAATATCCAGATTGCAATCTCAGTTTCTTGCTTGTTCTTCGTTTGCTCGCAGGAAACAGACCCTCGTGGTCAGGTTGATCGTGCTCCGGCGTGGTCAATAACCTCTCGGAGTTGGTTTAGCGATTGCTAAGGCGCGACGTCATCGCACGTTCGTAGTCGGATCGTCAAAGTCGACTTCCACCAAAGCGCATCATCTCATCGAAAGACGGGACACCTTTGCCTCTATCAAGTGGTATCAGATTTCCAGGTTGCTCGGTGAGATTTTATAGTTTTCCGTAGTTTAGATCGAGTCTGTTCTTCATACCTACAGTCCACGAAAAAGCCAAACAAAAAAATTAGGGTTAGTTCATCATATCCGAACCAATCTGAGCCTTTGCATAATCTTTTTAGGGTTTTTGCTTTGTTGAATTTGCGGTTGCATCGTCGTGTCAAGTTGCTGGTCTTAGAGTCTAGTCTTTTAGAGTTTCGAGTTCTGGTCATAAGTTGTCACGCCGCCGCCGCACCATCATCATCGCCTTGCCATCTACCACCATTGCTTATCCGCCACCGCTGTGAATCCGTACCCATATACCACCACCAATCCGTATCCATATACCACCACCGATCCGTATCCATTTACCACCACGGCTACCATATACCACCACCGCTGCCATATCCTACCACCATATATCCACAACCAATCCGAGTTCTTTTCATATTCGGTTTGTTTTAGAGATCCATCTATTTTCCGTTTCGTGTTTCCTTGCCTGAGTAGGTCTCGAAAAAAAGAGTCTGGAGACCCCCGGGCAGTTTTTAGGCCAAAATTTTGGCGACCAAAAATATTTTTTCCCTATCCTATTTTTATGTCCCGGGGAGTGTTTTGAGACACTCGCCATCATAGTGACTTCTTGTCGCACTTTTTCGTCGTCGCTGCCCTGATTTTCAAAAAAAAAATAGTCAAATTTTTTTCATGCCTATCCTGTCAGTTTGACCTGGGAAGAGTTTTGAGACACTAGCCATTATAGTGATTTTTCGCAAAAAAAGAGCGCGAAAAGAAAAAGAGCAAAAAAAAATTCCAGAGTGTGCTTTTCCCTTGTTTACGTGCAGCGCCGTGATTTTGTTAGTGTTCTAGGCTCGCGTCTCTAGCACGGTCTAGCCTAGGACCAGCACAGTACCGTCGTTGAGCGTTTATTCAACTTTGCATCTCTGAATTGATTATTGCTGACCATTTTTGCTACCATATTATAAGCCTTCCCAGCTCCACATACATCTACATCGTGCGTTTGACTCTCCCTGGTAATCGCTCTATCCAAGCTTTGAGAGTTTTGACTACAACGGTTGCCGATCACCACCTGCTGCTGGGTAAGAACTGGTAAGAATTTGAGATTCGCTTGAAGGATTTGTGACACACCACCATCACCACCATTTCCTAGTAGTCTGTAGGATCATATTCTTTTGTGTTTCTATTGCTGCTAACCATGGCAGGATCACCAGCCGATAAGACTGATTGGGAGAACATGACGAACAAGGGGTTGCATGATAAATTTCAGAAAATGATGAGTGGCCAGGTGGGAGATGTGCTAAACAGATTTGAAGAGGCTATGGAGAAGATAGATGCCGTGGAGAAGTCGTTCGAGACAAAGCTGGATAACAAGTTTACTGAATTACTCAAGCGTCTTCCCCAACCACCACCGGCTGCATATGTCGCACCTCTACAACAACAACAACCACATCTCCAACGCCGCCTTCCAAATCAAGTGCGACGAGCACAGCGCGTTCCAATTGAGACTGGTTAAAATTCGGGTGCCGCTGCACCTACTGTTGATGCTTCTTTGGCTCCTGCTACTGCGGCGGCTGAGGAGGATGACGATTATGCGGGCGATTATGAGGATGAGGTTGATCAAAATCAGAACTACGTGCAGCCACCAGCACCACCACCAGCAGGTCGACCTCAGGTATATATTCGCAACGGTAGGCCGGCACCAGCACCACAGGTACGAGATCATGACCATCTCCCTAAACTGAAATTGAATATTCCACCATTTGAGGGTAGATATGTTCCTGATATATATCTTACTTGGGAGTTAGAAACTGAACAACGATTTACATGTTTACAATATCCTGAGGAGAGACGTGTTCCTGCTGCTGTTTGTGCTTTTACTAGCTTTGCATGTGTTTGGTGGTCTGAACATTGTAGATTATATCCTGTTCCAGCTTGATAGAGGCGAGGGTGTCCCGATCTTTCGATGAGATGATAACTATCGATTTGGTGGAGACGACTTTGACGATCCGACTACAAACGTGCATGACGTTGCGCCTTATCAATCGCTAAACCAATCTCCTGAGGTTACTGACGATGCCGGAAGCACGATCAGCCTGACCACGAAGGTCTATTCCTGCAAGCAATCGAAGAACGAGCAAGAATATGATAATGCAATCTGAATATTGCGAATATATATGAAGTATTGATAGTGGTGGGGATCCGTAAGCGGTCTTGGTCTGGTCGTTGGACACAAACGAAGTACACGAAGTTGCAATGGCTAACTTTTAACTAAACAAATCCCAAGGAAAAAGCTACTAGATGGATCTACTTATATAGGAGCAAGGGGTGGCGGCCAAGGAGGTGGGAGGACGTCCCAAGGCAGCCTAAAACCAACCCTAGGTCGTACAAGGCTCATGGGCCCAAGTGGAGGTGATGCAACACCTTTGGACTTGTAGTTTGACTCGGATTCTGGTGCAACGTCAGATTGTTTCGACCATAACTCAATGCTCCAGACGAATTTAAAGGTGAATCCAATTGGGTTGGAAAGAGCACGAAATCTAGTTTCCAACAAAAAAAGAATCACCCAATTCGGAGTCCGTATGAAAAAGTTGTTGGCGTTTTGAGTCAGGTATGTCTGTGCAGTCCGAATCTGAATCCAGAACGTGAGAGACTTGGACTCTATCTTCTCTTGGCCCAAAAGTGACGTGAGAGGACTTTTTGAACAGAACCTAAACTTCTCCTTTTGCCTTATCTTCATATGTGGATTGTACAAATGTCCCATACACCTGCAATTAGACAAAACACAAAAGTGTGTGAAGTATTTTTGTTCTGGATAACATAAATAGATTATTGAATAGTTTGCACTAGAAATCACCTGATAAATATGCATGTATGCAATATTTTTGGTCGTATCCAAGGTAGTCATGTCCTCATCATCCTCCCCTTCTTGAAAACAAAGCCGTCCTCGGCGTTGCTTAATCTGAAATGTGGCTAACAAAAGAGACAAGGTGTACATGTTGTATATGTATATGTCATCCATTTTTACTTCCCGTGGATTTTGCACATATGACACATGTATATATGAGTAACTTTCATAGTTAATAAAATATAAAGCCAAAATATTATCACAAGAAGTAGAAGGCATGAAAGTATTGCAACTCAGTTTGCACATATAAGTGAAGGTCTTATTCATATGAAAAGATGGACAATATTCATTATTAAACCATCCCAACATTGATGAACCATCACCAAGATTAGAGGTCATATCAAAATGATTAAACATTGGCACAATTATTTTCAAACATATTTGATCCAAATCTGATTTATTCCCTGATTCACTTGATTCTTTTGCATCGATAGTTAATTCAATGGGCTCACTCAAAATTGTTTGATCACATGGCAAAGTCAAATCATCAACATAGTCCTCTAAGGTAGCTGGTGTGATCAAAGTAGTGGGTAGCTCACCGCATGGTGCACTTAAATTGACAAGACATTCATCATACTCATGTGGAAGTGGAAGATTAGTACCTTTGTCATTACCTCTTATGATCAACTCAGATGAGGTAGGCACTCTCGGTGATGATGTGTCACATGGTGGAGGTGATGTAGTCCTCACAACAACGGATGTGGTTGTCATAGTATGCTTAGTAGTTGAAGGGACAACCGTATCAACTCTTGGAATGTGCATCTCTTGCTTGTTCTCCTTGTGCGCAACACGTCGTTTTATTTCCTGTTCAGCTTTGCAAGCAAGATGAAACAAATGGTCCATAGGATAACACTCTTCATGTATTAGTATCTCCTGAATGTCACGATTTAATCCTCCCCAAAATCTATCCATAAATCTTCTTCACTTTCTTCTAAAGAGGAATGCAGCAACGTAGTTTGTAAAGTATCATAATATTTCGTTACGGTGTCACTACCTTGTTTTAAATGTTGCAACTTTGTAATCATGTCACGAGTATAATAAGCGGGAACGAATGTATGTCGCATGGCAAGTTTCAAATCATCCCAAGTAGTAGGTATATCATTAGGGTGTAACCGACAATATTCACTCCACCAAACTACAGCATAACCAGTGAAAGAACCAACCGCAACCTTAACTTTTTTACGTACATCAAAATTATTGGAAGCAAATATATTATTTAGGTCAAACTCCCATTCAATATATAAAGCAGGTCTAAAATGGCCATTAAATGGTGGTATAGAAACATTAACCTGATCATGTGCATTTGGATGTTTGTGCACCTCTCGTGACGGTTGTGGTATTTGCATAGGTGATGGCACATCTCCCACGATCGACAAACCCCATGAATTGACTCTAGATCCTGTCATGATTAGTAGAAACAAGAAACAAAATTCAAGAATAATGTTCCTATGAACTACTAGGATGTGGTGGTAAAGCGCTCACAGTAAAGCAAATATCAATATCTTACAAGTTCTTACCAAGCAGCAGGTGGTGACAGGCAACCAGCGGTGTCAAATAACTCCAAAGATTGAGTAAAGCGATTGCCAGGGGAACGTACGTATACACGGTGTAGAAATATGTGGAGCTGGGTTGGCTATATATGGTAGCAAAATATTAGCAATAATCAATTCAGAGATGCAATGTTGAATAAACGCTCAACGACGGTACTGTGCTGGTCCTAGGCTAGACCGGACTAGAGACGCGAGCCTAGAACACTAATGAGGTCACGGCGTAGCACAACTAGCATCAATGAAGGATACTAAGTAGCTCTGGACAGCAAGATATAAGTGAAGATCACAACGGCAGTAAAGATAATGATGAAAAACAACTGCCAAGCAGGATATACAACAACTCTCTCCAACTTTCCTCTTGAAAAGTTTGTGCCAATTTTCTGATAATTTTTTTCAAAGAATGCTACTAACTCAAGCTTTCCAATGCAAAAAGAATCACTCAATTCCGAGTTGATATGAGGAGTGAAAGAATTCTGAAACTGGCTTGAAAAACTGGAATAAGCTGTGTCGCGAACTTCGGAGGGCAAAAAGACCTATTTAGAAGACGATTTTGAGGTGTCAAATATTGAACCAGTCTCTGCAACTATTTAGATGCGGCTCGTCGCTAGCTTTCATTTGAGTACTCGCGGAGTCAAAACGGACTTCGTATGAGGAAGGTATGCCTGTTTTACTAAACAGTGCACAAAACAGATTCCAATCCGAATTCAACTACGAGATTGAGTCTAGATAGATCCGAATTTTGTTTTTTTCTTCTCTCTTTTTTTTTCCTCACACTTTTTTTCTTTCTCTTTTTTTTCTGACTTCTTTTTCTTTTTTTTTCTCTCTTTTTTTTCTCTGTCTTTTTTTTCTCTCCCTCTTTCCAAGACAAACTAGATAAGATGCAGATTGGATCAAGCGAAGATGTGAACGACCTCAACTATGATTGTGACAATGAACTATGGGTAGCACATGGTGGAATTTGATGGATGGTGTGGTGGACAGCAGAAGGGATAACGATGCAGCGGCGACGTTACTAATGTGAACAGAACTCGAAACTCTAAACGAACTAGACCCTAAGACCAGCAACTCGACACGACGATGCAACCGATAATTCAATAATGCAAACAATGAATAGAAAATTGCAAAGGCTCAGACTGGCTTGGACAAAAGGATGAATAGATCTAACTTTTTTGTGGCTTTTTCTTGGACAATAGGTAAGAAAATAAATCTAATCTAGGGGAAACTGGAAATTCTCACCGAGCAACCTGAAAACTGATACCACTTGATAGAGGCGAGGGTGTCCCGATCTTTCGATGAGATGATAACTATCGATCTGGTGAAGACGACTTTGACGATCCGACTACAAACGTGCACGACGTTGCGCCTTATCAATCGCTAAACCAATCTCCTGAGGTTACTGACGATGCCGGAAGCACGATCAGCCTGACCACGAAGGTCTATTCCTGCAAGCAATCAAAGAACGAGCAAGAATATGATAATGCAATCTGAATATTGCGAATATATATGAAGTATTGATAGTGGTGGGGATCCGTAAGCGGTCTTGGTCTGGTCGTTGGACACAAACGAAGTACACGAAATTGCAATGGCTAACTTTTAACTAAACAAATCCCAAGGAAAAAGCTACTAGATGGATCTACTTATATAGGAGCAAGGGGTGGCGGCCAAGGAGGTGGGAGGACGTCCCAAGGCAGCCTAAAACCAACCCTAGGTCGTACAAGGCTCATGGGCCCAAGTGGAGGTGATGCAACACCTTTGGACTTGTAGTTTGACTCGGATTCTGGTGCAACGTCAGATTGTTTCGACCATAACTCAATGCTCCAGACGAATTTAAAGGTGAATCCAATTGGGTTGGAAAGAGCACGAAATCTAGTTTCCAACAAAAAACGAATCACCCAATTCGGAGTCCGTATGAAAAAGTTGTTGGCGTTTTGAGTCAGGTATGTCTGTGCAGTCCGAATCTGAATCCAGAACGTGAGAGACTTGGACTCTATCTTCTCTTGGCCCAAAAGTGACGTGAGAGGACTTTTTGAACAGAACCTAAACTTCTCCTTTTGCCTTATCTTCATATGTGGATTGTACAAATGTCCCATACACCTGCAATTAGACAAAACACAAAAGTGTGTGAAGTATTTTTGTTCTGGATAACATAAATAGATTATTGAATAGTTTGCACTAGAAATCACCTGACAAATATGCATGTATGCAATATTATTGGTCGTATCCAAGGTAGTCATGTCCTCATCCACTTGATAGAGGCGAGGGTGTCCAGATCTTTCGATGAGATGATAACTATCGATTTGGTGGAGACGACTTTGACGATCCGACTACAAACGTGCAAGACGTTGCGCCTTATTAATCGCTAAACCAATCTCCTGAGGTTACTGACGATGCCGGAAGCACGATCAGCCTGACCACGAAGGTCTATTCCTGCAAGCAATCGAAGAACGAGCAAGAATATGATAATGCAATCTGAATATTGCGAATATATATGAAGTATTGATAGTGGTGGGGATCCGTAAGCGGTCTTGGTCTGGTCGTTGGACACAAACGAAGTACACGAAGTTGCAATGGCTAACTTTTAACTAAACAAATCCCAAGGAAAAAGCTACTAGATGGATCTACTTATATAGGACCAAGGGGTGGCGGCCAAGGAGGTGGGAGGACGTCCCAAGGCAGCCTAAAACCAACCCTAGGTCGTACAAGGCTCATGGGCCCAAGTGGAGGTGATGCAACACCTTTGGACTTGTCGTTTGACTCGGATTCTGGTGCAACGTCAGATTGTTTCGACCATAACTCAATGCTCCAGACGAATTTAAAGGTGAATCCAATTGGGTTGGAAAGAGCACGAAATCTAGTTTCCAACAAAAAAAGAATCACCCAATTCGGAGTCCGTATGAAAAAGTTGTTGGCGTTTTGAGTCAGGTATGTCTGTGCAGTCCGAATCTGAATCCAGAACGTGAGAGACTTGGACTCTATCTTCTCTTGGCCCAAAAGTGACGTGAGAGGACTTTTTGAACAGAACCTAAACTTCTCCTTTTGCCTTATCTTCATATGTGGATTGTACAAATGTCCCATACACCTGCAATTAGACAAAACACAAAAGTGTGTGAAGTATTTTTGTTCTGGATAACATAAATAGATTATTGAATAGTTTGCACTAGAAATCACCTGATAAATATGCATGTATGCAATATTTTTGGTCGTATCCAAGGTAGTCATGTCCTCATCACAGCTACTTGGGCTGCTTTGAAAACTGCTATGCGTACTCGTTGGGTTCCACCATATTATCAACGTGAATTACTTCAAAAATTGCAGCGCTTAAGACAAGGGAAAAATTCTGTAGAAGAATATTATCAGGAATTACAAAACTGGCATGATTAGATGTGGTATTGTTGAGGAGAATGAAGCTATGCTTGCACGTTTTATGGGTGGATTAAATAAAGAGATTCAGACCATTCTAGAGTATAAGGATTATAATAATATCACTCGTTTATTCCATCTTGCTTGTAAAGCTGAACGTGAAGTGCAGGATCGACAGGCATTGGCGCGAACTAACTTTTCTGCAGGTCGACCTTCATCATGGACACCACGTGCATCCTCTACTTCCACTTCACCAGCACCTCCATCAGGTGCCACCTCCAGCCGTGATACAAGAAAGCAGGCACAACCACCACTCTCTGCCAAGAGCACACCTGCCGGGCCTGCGCAGAGCTCTTCTTCTTCCATGGCGTCAACAGGGCACACAAGTGATATTATTTGTCGTCGTTGTAAGGGAAGAGGACATTATGCGAGAGAATGCAAATCTCAGCGTGTGATGATTGCTACTGAGGATGGTGGGTATGAGTCCGCTAGTGACTATGATGAGGAGACTTTGGCTCTTATTACACGTGAAGAACATGGTGGAGATGATTCTGAAAATGAGACGCAATACATGGCTCCTGAAGATGCTGACATGTATGAATGTTTTGTTGCTCAACGTGTTTTGAGTGTGCAGGTCACACAAGCAGAGCAAAATCAGAGGCATAATTTGTTCCATACAAAGGGAGTTGTGAAGGAACGTTCTGTTCGCGTCATCATAGATGGAGGGAGCTGTAACAACTTGGCTAGCATGGAGATGGTGGAGAAACTATCTCTCACCACAAGACCACATCCACATCCTTACTACATCCAATGGTTCAACAACAGCGGCAAGGTTAAGGTAACACGTACTGTTTGTGTGCATTTTAGTATCTCTACATATGTTGATTATGTTGATTGTGATGTGGTACCCATGCAAGCATGTTCCTTATTACTTGGTAGACCATGGCAATTTGATAAAAATTCTGTACACCATGGTAGAAACAATCAGTATACTCTTGTTCATAAGGATAAAAATATTACTTTGCTTCCTATGACTCCTGATTCCATTTTGAAAGATGACATTAATAGAGCTAATAAAGCAAAACAGGAGAAAAATAAGAGTGAAAATCAGATTGTGGCAAAAGAATTTGAGCAACAAATGAAACCTAATAATAAACCATCTAGTGTTGTTTCTGAAATTAAATTGAAAAGTGCATGTTTACTTGCCACAAAATCTGATATTGATGAGCTAGATTTCAACAAATCTGTTTGCTATGCTTTTGTGTGCAAAGAGGCATTATTTTCATTCGAGGACGTGCCTTCCTCTTTGCCCCCTGCTGTCACTAACATTTTGCAGGAGTTTGCTGACGTCTTCCCACAAGACGTGCCACCGGGATTACCACCTATTCGAGGGATTGAGCATCAAATTGACTTAATTCCCGGTGCATCGCTACCCAACCGTGCACCATACCGTACCAATCCAGAGGAGACGAAGGAGATTATGCGTCAAGTACAGGAGCTGCTCGACAAAGGTTATATACGCGAATCTCTTAGTCCTTGTGCTGTTCCTATTATACTAGTGCCTAAAAAGGATGGTACGTCGCGTATGTGTGTTGATTGTAGAGGCATTAATACTATTACTATTCGTTATCGTCATCCTATTCCTAGGCTAGATGATATGCTTGATGAATTGAGTGGCTCTACAATATTCTCCAAAGTTGATTTGCGTAGTGGATACCATCAAATTCGTATGAAATTGGGAGATGAATGGAACACTGCATTTAAAACTAAGTTGGGTTTATATGAGTGGTTAGTCATGCCTTTTGGGTTAACTAATGCACCTACTACTTTCATGAGACTAATGAACGAAGTTTTACGTGCTTTCATTGGAGGATTTGTGGTAGTCTATTTTGATGATATACTGATTTATAGCAAATCTTTGGAAGAACATTTGGAACATTTACGTGCTGTTTTTATTGCTCTACGTGATGCACGTTTGTTTGGTAACCTTGGGAAGTGCACCTTTTGCACCGACCGAGTATCTTTTCTTGGCTATGTTGTTACTCCACAGGGAATTGAAGTTGATAAAGCCAAGATTGAAGCTATTGAGAGTTGGCCGCAGCCCAAAACGGTCACACAAGTGCGGAGTTTTCTTGGACTCGCTGGTTTCTATAGGCGTTTTGTGAGAGATTTTAGCACCATTGCTGCACCTCTCAACGAGCTTACAAAGAAGGATGTGCCTTTAGTTTGGGGTACCGCACAGGAAGAAGCCTTCACGGTATTGAAAGATAAGTTGACACATGCTCCTTTACTCCAACTTCCTGATTTTAATAAGACTTTTGAGCTTGAATGTGATCTAGTGGAATTGGATTAGGAGGTGTGTTATTACAAGATGGTAAACCTATTGCATACTTTTCTGAAAAATTGAGTGGGCCTAGTCTGAATTATTCTACTTATGATAAAGAACTATATGCTCTTGTTCGGACTTTAGAAACATGGCAACATTATTTATGGCCCAAAGAATTTGTTATACATTCTGATCATGAATCTTTGAAACATATTAAAAGTCAAGCTAAACTGAATCGTAGACATGCTAAATGGGTTGAATTCATTGAAACTTTCCCTTATGTCATTAAACACAAGAAGGGTAAAGAAAATGTTATTGCTGATGCATTGTCTCGTCGCTATACTATGCTTTCACAACTTGACTTCAAAATATTTGGTTTGGAGACCATCAAAGATCAATATGTGCATGATTCTGATTTTAAAGATGTTTTGCAGAATTGTAAAGAAGGAAGAACCATGAACAAGTTTGTCGTTAATGATGGATTTGTG
Organism: Aegilops tauschii subsp. strangulata; assembly: GCF_002575655.3. Classification (NCBI taxonomy): domain Eukaryota; kingdom Viridiplantae; phylum Streptophyta; class Magnoliopsida; order Poales; family Poaceae; genus Aegilops; species Aegilops tauschii. The sequence continues at coordinate 200,324,551 of NC_053038.3, read as the reverse complement.
TTCCGTGCTAACAAGCTATGCATTCCAGCTAGCTCTCTTCGTCTTTTGTTGTTGCAGGAGGCGCATGGAGGAGGATTAATGGGACACTTTGGCGTGAATAAGACGGAGGACGTACTTGCTACACATTTCTTTTGGCCAAAGATGAGACGGGATGTTGAGCGTTTTGTTGCTTATAATCGTTCATTGCATTCTACTACTAAGATGTGCCCTTTTGAAATTGTGTATGGTTTCCTACCTCGTGCACCTATTAATTTGTTGCCTCTTCCATCTTCGGAGAAGGTTAATTTTGATGCTAAACAACATGCTGAATTGATCTTAAAAATGCATGAGTTAACTAAGGAAAACATTGAGCGTATGAATGCTAAATATAAACTTGCTGGAGATAAGGGTAGAAAACATGTTGTGTTTGCACCTGGAGATCTTGTTTGGTTACATTTGCATAAGGATAGATTTCCTGATTTGCGCAAATCAAAGCTAATGCCACGTGCTGATGGTCCTTTTAAGGTGTTAGAGAAAATAAATGATAATGCATATAAACTTGAGCTGCCTGCAGATTTTGGGGTTAGTCCCACTTTTAACATTGCATATTTGAAGCCTTATTTGGGTGAGGAAGATGAGCTTCCGTCGAGGACGACTTCATTTCAAGAAGGGGAGGATGATGAGGACATCAATACCATTGTTACACCCACAGCCCCTGCTGCTATACATACTGGACCAATTACTAGAGCTCGCGCACGCCAATTAAATTACCAGGTACTTTTGTTTCTTGGTAATGATTCTATTGTTCATGAGATTATGATGCTGCCTGAATTGGATACATTTTTTTTGCTTACAAATGAAGGGCCTAGCTTTGAGAAGGATGAACATTGGAGCAAGAACAAGCATGGAGATGATGGCATGCGCATGGGGGACAAGAAGGGAGTTACAAGTGATGATTTCAGGACATTGAAGCCACCATAATGCGTGCATGAAGCCTTGGACGAAATATACAAGATGCTACTTCATAACTTTCGTCCAGAGGCTATTCTAGGTGCTGCCTCACCTTATTATTGGGCCAGGCCCATGTAATTTCGAAATACTTGAGTATAGGCTATTTTTAGAGTCCGTATGTGTGGGGAAACAAGAGATAGGGTTGGTTTCTGACCCCTTCCCCAAGGGCCACGAAATCCCCCCCCCCCCCCTCTTCCTCCATATATACAGCCCTTAGGGCGTCGTTTAGACTTTGGGTTTTGTTTAGATTAAAAGTTTGCCATAGCTGCAACTTCGCGTACTTCATTTGTGTTCAACGACCAGACAAAGGCGTCCCAGAACCCCACCTTGATCAATAAAGCTTTCATCTTATATTCGCAATATCCAGATTGCAATATCAGTTTCTTGCTTGTTCTTCGTTTGCTCGCAGGAAACAGACCCTCGTGGTCAGGTTGATCCTGCTCCGGCGTGGTCAATAACCTCTCGGAGTTGGTTTAGCGATTGCTAAGGCGCGACGTCATCGCACGTTCGTAGTCGGATCGTCAAAGTCGACTTCCACCAAAGCGATATCCATCATCTCATCGAAAGACGGGACACCTTTGCCTCTATCACCCCACATGGTTCCATCACGATGAAGATGACCACGATTTGTTCTTTACCACCTCACCTACACCACTTGAGTGGAATGAACAAGGTAACAAAGGTGAAGGTGATGCTCTTGTCCCACTAGTGGACATTCTTGATATTGATTGCTTGCATGATGTCGATCCACCTATTCCCATGCTTCATGCTAGGGCGACTTCCTCAGGTCATGACTTACCACTTTATGATGAATATGATGATGAGCATGTTGAATTGCCTAGTTGTGATGCCATGTTATATAGGATTTCTTGTGACAATTCTCTAGGTCACATCATGTTTGACAATCCGCTTGACTTGTCATATGCTATGCCTGAGATCAACAATATGTCATATTTGCAATCTCATCGTAGTGACTATGCATATGCCATTAAAATTAATCAAATTTGCACTTATGGCATAGATGACAAGCCCATGGTTATTGGCATTTGTTTTTCTTATGATGATATTGCTATGCTCCCTTTGCATCATTTATCTCATATGCCATGCCATGACCACCTAGCTTCGGATATGCATTGTTTTGGATGTTGTTCATATTCTCCATATGATGTTTCCACTATTGCTCATGAGGAGACCCCCATAGTTTCCTCATACATTTTAGGAGATTTTGATCCATCCCACCCATTGCATGATCCTCATACTTGTGTGCACAATATGCTTTCCATGAATGATGTGCCATATAATTGCATACTTCATTTGTGTCCTCATCATGTCATACATAACAACTATTCTTTCATGATGGATGACATGTTCTTATACCATGCATCAAATTTCTTTGAGCGATGCTTATCTTGTGCTAACTCACACATGCACATACACATCATGATGGATGATGTGTACATTTACCACGCACACACATTCTTTCGTTTGTGTCTCTTTTGTGTAGGTACCCATGAATACTTGTCAACCTCACAATCCCATGAGTTGACAAAACGAGCTCTAGAGAGCAACGATGATTTGGGATACCATGGAGTTTCATTCCCACCACTCCCTTCACGCAAAGACTTCGCGCATTTCTTCTACATGGCCCTCACATGGCTATGGGTTATATACCACTTCTCACTTTATGCCCATATTTCCATGTTCACTATGTTTGATATAATCATTCATATGCCTTTGTCATGCATTTGTGACCCATGCTTTGCATTACACATGTTTCTTGATTCTCACACTTGTATGTGTATTTGCAAGCTTGGCGGAGATATCTCTTTTTATTGCCATGTTACATTTGTGACCCGTTCCTATGATGATACTATGATCTTGCTTTGTGTTCGTGCTTGCGGTATGTCATGTGCATTGTCTATGCCCACTATTTGCAACCATGACATGATTGACTTGATTGCCTCGCACATGTTGAACAATTGCTCTTTCCTTTGTGTTGAGTGCCACGATATCTTCACTACACCCTATGCACATTATGCTTGGATTGTCTTGCACTTGCCCCATGTGTTTAGACATCTCATTATACTTGGTGTTGTGAATGATTCCTATGCCTACCATAGACCTTTCACTGAGTGCTTTATGCATACTTGCTATGACCTTGAGGTAGATGCTTGTTCACTTCTCAAGCATATTTGCATCTCTACCTCCCAGTTGCATGCTTGTTTCGATGATGTCCTTGATTGTGCTCAACTTACATGCTTAAATGCCATGCCACACTTCTTTGTCAAACCATATGCTGGGCTTGATGACAACACTTGTTGGGTGAATCACCTCTTGAATGCTTGGTTTTGCTCTTAAGCCAACCACATTTGTTTTTCCAAGTGCTTGTTATCTTTGCTCCTTGAAGGAATTACAAGACGGTGCGACATTGGAGAGTGCCTATTTGAAACTACAAGATGATGCATGCTTGGTGATCATCACCTTCTACACGGCAACATCATCTCTTTCCCATGGTGATTTGGATTTCGATCCGAGGTCGGATCTTTCCCAAGGGGGAGGGGATGATGCGGAGCATCCTATGGACATCACCAAGTCAAGAGTCCATTTGGCAAGTGACACGTGCGACATCTACTTCACATACATAAAGGTGAATCTTCTCCTTTACACGTGTTCACTTGACCCCTTTGAGGATGGTATACTACTTGACATTCCTTCCGTGTGCATGCATAGGTATTGTCGGAGCTTCACACTTAGCAAGGACAAGTTCATGCGGAAGAGAACATCTACACCATCCAAGAGGGAAGCCTGGAAGCGGAGAAGGAAGCGCCAAGAAGGCAGCAGCTCCCAGGTGACCCCTTGTCCACGGGCCCCTCCGACCTCGTGCCCACGGGCCTCCCAGGCTGGCGGTCCTAAAGACCCCGTGCGCACGGGAGTGTACCGTGCCTACGGGACCCCCGTGTCCACGGGCCTCATGGACCCCATGCGCACGGGCCCTTGCGTCAGGTCTCTGGATACCCTGTGCGCACGGGCTCCACTTACCCCGTGCACACGGGGACCCCTGTGTGATGCTGCGGGCTTTGCCCTTGTTTTACCATTTCGCCCCCACTTATCCCACTCTTTGCCTAGGACTATATATACTCCTTCATTGATGTAGGGTGGAACCCTAGATGGCCGATCTTTCATGAAAGGAGCGGATCCCTACGGAGAACGTGATGAACACGAGGGGGAACACGAGGGAAACACGAGGGGAACACAAGAGAAATCACTCAACCAACAAAAATAGATCACACATGCGCTAGATCGATGAACACAAAGGTAAGATACAAGATCCAAGTCCAACAAAGGACGATACAAAGGGTAACCGGTTCTTCTCCGTGAGGAGGTCTTGATGGGGGTCTTCTCCGTGAGGAGGTCTTGAATCCAAGGTGGATCATCTCCGTAGAGGGGTCGCGGTCTCTCTCGTGGAGTAGATCCGATATGGATGAACAAAGCTCTATCTCTAAATGAGCTAAACCAGTGCTAACCCTAACTAGGAGGAGGTGGGGGAGTATATATAGTCTAAGGGACGAAGGGGTACATGGGCCTCGGCCCAGATGCGCTGCACGCAGGCAGAGGGGGGCGGATGTCCGGGCGACGGGCCGGATGTCCGGGCCTTCCTGAGACGCCGGATGTCCGGGCGTTGGGGCCGGATGTCCGGGCTGGCAGGGTCCAGCTTCTGTGATGGGGCGCCGGATTTCCGGGAGCTGGGCCGGATGTCCGGCGGCTCGCGACGGGCCGGATGTCTGGGCCTGGGGGCCGGATGTCCGGGCTGACTTGGTTCAGCTTCGGGTGTCTTCTGTGATGGGCGCCGGATTTCCGGGGGTCGGGCCGGATGTCCGGGCTGGGGCCGGATGTCCGGGGCCTGTAACAGCTGTCTCTTCTTCCTTCTCCTTCCTTTGCTTCCGCGCACGCTTGGCCTTGGTCCTTGGGTTCTCCATGGTCTCCTCGGGTGTACCTGAGTATGAACAAGGTCCGCGCTTGAAGTAGCATCCATGTCTTGTGATAGAGGCAAAGGTGTCCCGTCTTTCGATGAGATGATGGATATCGCTTTGGTGGAAGTCGACTTTGACGATCCGACTACGAACGTGCGATGACGTCGCGCCTTAGCAATCGCTAAACCAACTCCGAGAGGTTATTGACCACGCCGGAGCACGATCAACCTGACCACGAGGGTCTGTTTCCTGCGAGCAAACGAAGAACAAGCAAGAAACTGAGATTGCAATCTGGATATTGCGAATATAAGATGAAAGCTTTATTGATCAAGGTGGGGTTCTGTGACGCCTTTGTCTGGTCGTTGAACACAAACGAAGTACGCGAAGTTGCAGCTATGGCGAACTTTTAATCTAAACAAAACCCCCAAAGTCTAAACGACGCCCTAAGGGCTGTATATATGGAGGAAGAGGGGGAATTTCGTGGCCCTTGGGGAAGGGGTCCGAAACCATCCCTATCTCTTGTTTCCCCACACATACGGACTCTAAAAATAGCCTATACTCAAGTATTTCGAAATTACATGGGCCTGGCCCAATAATAAGGTGACGCAACACCTAGAATAGCCTCTGGACGAAAGTTATGAAGTAGCATCTTGTATATTTCGTCCAAGGCTTCATGCACGCATTATGGTGGCTTCAATGTCCTGAAATCATCACTTGTAACTCCGTTCTTGTCCCCCATGCGCATGCCATCATCTCCATGCTTGTTCTTGCTCGAATGTTCATCCTTCTCAAAGCTAGGCCCTTCATTTGTAAGCAAAACAAATGTATCCAATTTAGGCAGCATCATATTCTCATGAACATTAGAATCATTACCAAGAAACGAAAGTACCTGGTAATTTAATTGGCGTGCGCGAGCTCTAGTAATTGGTCCAGTATGTATAGCAGCAGGGGCTGTGGGTGTAACCATGGTATTGATGTCCTCATCATCCTCCCCTTCTTGAAATGAAGTCGTCCCCGACGGAAGCTCATCCCCCTCACCCAAATAAGGCTTCAAATCTGCAATGTTAAAAGTGGGACTAACCCCAAAATCTGCAGGCAGCTCAAGTTTATATGCATTATCATTTATTTTCTCTAACACCTTAAAAGGACCATCAGCACGTGGCATTAGCTTTGATTTGCGCAAATCAGGAAATCTATCCTTACGCAAATGTAACCAAACAAGATCTCCAGGTGCAAACACAACATGTTTTCTACCCTTATCTCCAGCAAGTTTATATTTAGCATTCATACGCTCAATGTTTTCCTTAGTTAACTCATGCATTTTTAAGATCAATTCAGCATGTTGTTTAGCATCAAAATTAACCTTCTCCGAAGATGGAAGAGGCAACAAATCAATAGGTGCACGAGGGAGGAAACCATACACAATTTCAAAAGGGCACATCTTAGTAGTAGAATGCAATGAACGATTATAAGCAAACTCAATATGAGGCAAGCATTCTTCCCACATTTTCTTATTATTCTTCAAAACAGCCCTAAGCATAGTAGACAATGTTCTATTGACTACTTCAGTTTGTCCATCAGTTTGGGGGTGACAGGTAGTACTAAAAAGCAGCTTAGTCCCCAACTTAGCCCATAAACATCTCCGAAAGTGGCTAAGAAATTTAGTATCACGGTCTGAAACAATAGTATTTGGCACACCATGCAAACGAATAATTTCACGGAAGAACAAATCAGCAACATTAACAGCATCACCGCTTTTATGACATGGTATAAAGTGTGCCATTTTTGAGAATCTATCCACAACAACAAATATGCTATCCCTCCCCTTCATTGTTCGAGGTAAACCTAAAACAAAGTCCATAGATATATCCTCCCAAGGAACACTAGGTACAGGCAAAGGCATATATAAACCATGAGGATTGAGTCGTGACTTAGCTTTTTGACATGTAGTGCAGCGAGCAAGAAAACGCTCAACATCCCGTCTCATCTTTGGCCAAAATAAATGTGTAGCAAGTACGTCCGCCGTCTTCTTCACAATCAACATAATCAGCATATGTAGAGATACTAAAATGCACACGAACAGTACGTGTTACCTTAACCTTGCCGCTGTTGTTGAACCATTGGATGTAGTAAGGATGTGGATGTGGTCTTGTGGTGAGAGATGGCTTCTCCACCATCTCCATGCTAGCCAAGTTGTTACAGCTCCCTCCATCTATGATGACGCGAACAGAACGTTCCTTCACAACTCCCTTTGTATGGAACAAATTATGCCTCTGATTTTGCTCTGCTTGTGTGACCTGCACACTGAAAACACGTTGAGCAACTAAACATTCATACCTGTCAGCATCTTCAGGAGCCATGTATTGCGTCTCATTTTCAGAATCATCTCCACCATGTTCTTCACGTGTAATAAGAGCCAAAGTCTCCTCATCATAGTCACTAGCGGACTCATACCCACCATCCTCAGTAGCAATCATCACACGCTGAGATTTGCATTCTCTCGAATAATGTCCTCTTCCCTTACAACGACGACAAATTATATCACTTGTGTGCCCTGTTGACGCCATGGAAGAAGAAGAGCTCTGCGCAGGCCCGGCAAGTGTGCTCTTGGCAGAGAGTGGTGGTTGTGCCTGCTTTCTTGTATCACGGCTGGAGGTGGCACCTGATGGAGGTGATGGTGAAGTGGAAGTAGAGGATGCACGTGGTGTCCATGATGAAGGTCGACCTGCAGAAAAGTTAGTTCGCGCCAATGGCTGTCGATCCTGCACTTCACGTTCAGCTTTACAAGCAAGATGGAATAAATGAGTGATATTATTATAATCCTTATACTCTAGAATGGTCTGAATCTCTTTATTTAATCCACCCATAAAACGTGCAAGCATAGCTTCATTCTCCTCAACAATACCACATCTAATCATGCCAGTTTGTAATTCCTGATAATATTCTTCTACAGAATTTTTCCCTTGTCTTAAGCGCTGCAATTTTTGAAGTAATTCACGTTGGTAATATGGTGGAACCCAACGAGTACGCATAGCAGTTTTCAAAGCAGCCCAAGTAGCTGGAACAGGATATAATCTACAATGTTCAGACCACCAAACACATGCAAAGCTAGTGAAAGCACAAACAGCAGCAGGAACACGTCTCTCCTCAGGATATTGTAAACATGTAAATCGTTGTTCAGTTTCTAACTCCCAAGTAAGATATATATCAGGAACATATCTACCCTCAAATGGTGGAATATTCAATTTCAGTTTAGGGAGATGGTCATGATCTCGTACCTGAGGTGGTGGTGCCGGCCTACCGTTGCGAATATATACCTGAGGTCGACCTGCTGGTGGTGGTGCTGGTGGCTGCACGTAGTTCTGATTTTGATCAACCTCATCCTCATAATCGCCCGCATAATCGTCATCCTCCTCAGCCGCCGCAGTAGCAGGAGCCAAAGAAGCATCAACAGTAGGTGCAGCGGCACCCGAATTTTGACCAGTCTCAATTGGAACGCGTTGTGCTCGTCCCACTTGATTTGGAAGGCGGCGTTGGAGATGTGGTTGTTGTTGTTGTAGAGGTGCGACATATGCAGCCGGTGGTGGTTGGGGAAGACGCTTGAGTAATTCAGTAAATTTGTTATCCAGCTTTGTCTCGAACGACTTCTCCACGGCATCTATCTTCTCCATAGCCTCTTCAAATCTGTTTAGCACATCTCCCACCTGGCCACTCATCATTTGCTGAAATTTATCATGCAACTCCTTGTTCGTCATGTTCTCCCAATCAGTCTCATCGGCTTGTGATCCTGCCATGGTTAGCAGCAATAGAAACACAAAAGAATATGATCCTACAGACTACTAGGAAGTGGTGGTGATGGTGGTGTGTCACAAATCCTTCAAGCGAATCTCAAATTCTTACCAGTTCTTACCCAGCAGCAGGTGGTGATCGGCAACCGTTGTAGTCAAAACTCTCAAAGCTTGGATAGAGCGATTACCAGGGAGAGTCAAGCGCACGATGTAGATGTATATGGAGCTGGGAAGGCTTATAATATGGTAGCAAAAATGGTCAGCAATAATCAATTCAGAGATGCAAAGTTGAATAAACGCTCAACGACGGTACTGTGTTGGTCCTAGGCTAGACCGTGCTAGAGACGCGAGCCTAGAATACTAACAAAATCACGGCGCTGCACGTAAACAAGGGAAAAGCACACTCTGGATTTTTTTTGCTCTTTTTTTTCGCGCTTTTTTTTGTGCTCCTCTTTTTTTTTGCGAAAAATCACTATAATGGCGAGTGTCTCAAAACTCTTCCTAGGTCAAACTGACAGGATAGGCACAAAAAAAATTGACTATTTTTTTTCGGAAATCAGGGCAGCGACGACGAAAAAGTGCGTCAAAAAATCACTATGATGGCGAGTGTCTCAAAACACTCCCCGTGACCTAAAAATAGGATAGGGAAAAAATATTTTTGGTCGCCGAAATTTTGGCCTAAAAACTGCCAGGGGGTCTCCAGACTCTTTTTTTTGTGTGGCTTTTTCGTGGACTGTAAGTATGAAGAACAGACTCGATCTAAACTACGAAAAACTGTAAAATCTCACCGAAGCGATATCCATCATCTCATCGAAAGATGGGACACCTTTGCCTCTATCAGACGATGCAACCGCAAATTCAACAAAGCAAACACAGAAAAGATTATGCAAAGGCTCAGATTGGTTCGGATAGGATGAACTAACCCTAAATTTTTTTTTGGCTTTTTCGTGGACTATAGGTATGAAGAACAAACTCGATCTAAACTACGAAAAACTGTAAAATCTCACCGAGCAACCTGGAAATCTGATACCACTTGATAGAGGCGAAGGTGTCCCATCTTTCGATGAGATGATGGATATCGCTTTGGTGGAAGTCGACTTTGACGATCCGACTACGAACGTGCGATGACGTCGCGCCTTAGCAATCGCTAAACCAACTCCGAGAGGTTTTTGACCACGCCGGAGCACGATCAACCTGACCACGAGGGTCTGTTTCCTGCGAGCAAATGAAGAACAAGCAAGAAACTGAGATTGCAATCTGGATATTACGAATATAAGATGAAAGCTTTATTGATCAAGGTGGGGTTCTGTGACGCCTTTGTCTGGTCGTTGAACACAAACGAAGTACGCGAAGTTGCAGCTATGGCGAACTTTTAATCTAAACAAAACCCCCAAAGTCTAAACGACGCCCTAAGGGTTGTATATATGGAGGAAGAGGGGGGAATTTCGTGGCCCTTGGGGAAGGGGTCCGAAACCATCCCTATCTCTTGTTTCCCCACACATACGGACTCTAAAAATAGCCTATACTCAAGTATTTCGAAATTACATGGGCCTGGCCCAATAATAAGGTGACACAGCACCTAGAATAGCCTCTGGACGAAAGTTATGAAGTAGCATCTTGTATATTTCGTCCAAGGCTTCATGCACGCATTATGGTGGCTTCAATGTCCTGAAATCATCACTTGTAACTCGGTTCTTGTCCCCCATGCGCATGCCATCATCTCCATGCTTGTTCTTGCTCCAATGTTCATCCTTCTCAAAGCTAGGCCCTTCATTTGTAAGCAACACAAATGTATGCAATTTAGGCAGCATCATATTCTCATGAACATTAGAATCATTACCAAGAAACGAAAGTACCTGGTAATTTAATTGGCGTGCGCGAGCTCTAGTAATTGGTCCAGTATGTATAGCAGCAGGGGCTGTGGGTGTAACCATGGTATTGATGTCCTCATCATCTTGCATGCGGAAATGGAAGATTCGGAAAGGAGCGAGTTCACCTTAGGTCCAATGGCGTAGGCTCGAGTGTACATGGGGATGATCGTCGGATGCTCCGCATCATCTCCCCTCCCTTGGGAAAGATCCGACCTCGGATCGAAATCCTCATCACCATGGAAACGGTTGTCGTGGACGGACTGTAATTGGACGGAGTGGAAGTCATGGCGCAATCCAAGTACTCCAAGGTGTCTCCGTAGTGGTATACATGCAAAGAGAGCAAACACAAACGACACTCGGAAATACAATGGTTAGCGCACACAAAGTGTCCATCATGTAAGAATGAGTCCCTACGGCAAGATTGTTCGTGACAAAACATATGAAGCTTATCAAGATGATAGAGAATGATATGCAAAGCGTTCATGAGAGAAAAATCATACATTGTGCACACAAATGTGTTGTTAATATGATGAATGCTACCACGGTGCAAAATGAATAGCATGAATATGGCAATGGATGCTCAATATGAATAAGTTATCATGCAATTGATGGTAGGCAATATGATCATGATGTATGAATATGCCATCAAGAAAGATCACAACAAATTTGCTAAGGAAGTGTACAAGCTCATATATCATGGATGACATCGAAATACAAGATGCAACAAGGCAATCATAATATGAGTCAATCCATGCATAAGATGCAAATTTGCTATGGGTATGATATGTCCATCGAGCATGACATGTATGAGCACAATCAACAAATATGAAGGTGGGGGTGCAATGTGTCAAAGGAGTGTTGATGTACCAGTGCTCGATGTCGTGGCATGAGTGGAGGTTGGAAGGTGCATCCAATAAGTGCGAGAGCTCCTCAATGTGAAGGTCCATAGAACCAATCTCCAATGTCGCTCCTTCGTTCACGAGATGTAACATGTAGACAACAAGAAGGAAACAACAATGAAAGAATGACCCATGCAATATGCATATTTGAGAATGGCTCTGATGAGGACATCAATACCATTGTTACACCCACAGCCCCTGCTGCTATACATACTGGACCAATTACTAGAGCTCGCGCACGCCAATTAAATTACCAGGTACTTTCGTTTCTTGGTAATGATTCTAATGTTCATGAGAATATGATGCTGCCTAAATTGGATACATTTGTTTTGCTTACAAATGAAGGGCCTAGCTTTGAGAAGGATGAACATTGGAGCAAGAACAAGCATGGAGATGATGGCATGCGCATGGGGAACAAGAACGGAGTTACAAGTGATGATTTCAGGACGTTGAAGCCACCATAATGCGTGCATGAAGCCTTGGACGAAATATACAAGATGCTACTTCATAACTTTCGTCCAGAGGCTATTCTAGGTGCTGCGTCACCTTATTATTGGGCCAGGCCCATGTAATTTCGAAATACATAAGTATAGGCTGTTTTTAGAGTCCGTATGTGTGGGGAAACAAGAGATAGGGTTGGTTTCGGACCCCTTCCTCAAGGGCCACGAAATTCCCCCCTCTTCCTCCATATATACAGCCCTTAGGGCGTCGTTTAGACTTTGGGTTTTGTTTAGATTAAAAGTTCGCCATAGCTGCAACTTCGCGTACTTCGTTTGTGTTCAGCGACCAGACAAAGGCGTCACAGAACTCCACCTTGATCAATAAAGCTTTCATCTTATATTCGCAATATCCAGATTGCAATCTCAGTTTCTTGCTTGTTCTTCGTTTGCTCGCAGGAAACAGACCCTCGTGGTCAGGTTGATCGTGCTCCGGCGTGGTCGATAACCTCTCGGAGTTGGTTTAGCGATTGCTAAGGCGCGACGTCCTCGCACGTTCGTAGTCGGATCGTCAAAGTCGACTTCCATCAAAGCGATATTCATCATCTCATCGAAAGACGGGACACCTTTGCCTCTATCAACTGGTATCAGATTTCCAGGTTGCTCGGTGAGATTTTACAGTTTTTCGTAGTTTAGATCGAGTCTGTTCTTCATACCTACAGTCCACGAAAAAGCCACACACAAAAATTAGGGTTAGTTCATCATATCCGAACCAATCTGAGCCTTTGCATAATCTTTTTAGGGTTTTTGCTTTGTTGAATTTGCGGTTGCATTGTCGTGTCAAGTTGCTGGTCTTAGAGTCTAGTCTTTTAGAGTTTCGAGTTCTGGTCATAAGTTGTCACGCCGCCGCCGCACCATCATCATCGCCTTGCCATCTACCACCATTGCTTATCCGCCACCGCTCTGAATCCGTATCTATATACCACCACCAATCCGTATCCATATACCACCACCAATCCGTATCCATATACCACCATCGATCCGTATCCATATACCACTACCGCTACCATATACCACCACCGCTGCCATATCCTACCGCCATATATCCACCACCAATCCGAGTTCTTTTCATATTCGGTTGGTTTTAGAGATCCATATATTTTCCGTTTCGTGTTTCCTTGCCTGAGTAGGTCTCGGAAAAAAAAAATTCAGTTTCGTGTTTCCTTGCCTGGAGACCCCCGGGCAGTTTTTAGGCCAAAATTTCGGCAACCAGAAATATTTTTTCCCTATCCTATTTTTAGGCCCCGGGTAGTGTTTTGAGACACTCGCCATCATAGTGATTTTTTGTCGCACTTTTTCGTCGTCGCTGCCCTGATTTCCGAAAAAAATAGTCAAAAATTTTGTGCCCGTCCTGTCAGTTTGACCTGGGAAGAGTTTTGAGACACTTGCCATTATAGTGATTTTTCGCAAAAAAAAAGAGGAGCGCAAAATAAAAAGAGAGCGCAAAAAAAAAGAGCGAAAAAAAATTTCCAGAGTTTACTGAATTGCAGAGTTTGACCTGGTAAGAACTGGTAAGAATTTGAGATTCGCTTGAAGGTTTTGTGACACACCACCATCACCACCACTTCTAGTAGTGTGCAGGATCATTTTCTTTTGTGTTTCTATTGTTGCTAACCATGGCAGGTTCACAAGCCGATGAGACTGATTGGGAGAACATGACGAACAAGGAGTTGCATGATAAATTTCAGCAAATGATGAGTGGCCAGGTGGGAGATGTGCTAAACAGATTTGAAGAGGCTATGGAGAAGATAGATGCCGTGGAGAAGTCGTTCGAGACAAAGCTGGATAACAAGTTTACTGAATTACTCAAGCGTCTTCCCCAACCACCACCGGCTGCACATGTCGCACCTCTACAACAACAACAACCACATCTCCAACGCCGCTTTCCAAATCAAGTGGGACGGGCACAGCGCGTTCCAATTGAGATTGGTCAAAATTCGGGTGCTGCTGCACCTACTGTTGATGCTTCTTTGGCTCCTGCTCCTGCGGCGGCTGAGGAGGATGACGATTATGCGGGCGATTATGAGGATGAGGTTGATCAAAATCAGAACTACGTGCAGCCACCAGCACCACCACCAGCAGGTCGACCTCAGGTATATATTCGCAACGGTAGGCCGGCACCACCACCTCAGGTATGAGATCATGACCATCTCCCTAAACTGAAATTGAATATTCCACCATTTGAGGGTAGATATGTTCCTGATATATATCTTACTTGGGAGTTAGAAACTGAACAACGATTTACATGTTTACAATATCCTGAGGAGAGACGTGTTCCTGCTGCTGTTTGTGCTTTCACTAGCTTTGCATGTGTTTGGTGGTCTGAACATTGTAGATTATATCCTGTTCCAGCTACTTGGGCTGCTTTGAAAACTGCTATGCGTACTCGTTGGGTTCCACCATATTATCAACGTGAATTACTTCAAAAATTGCAGCGTTTAAGACAAGGGAAAAATTCTGTAGAAGAATATTATCAGGAATTACAAACTGGCATGATTAGATGTGGTATTGTTGAGGAGAATGAAGCTATGCTTGCACGTTTTATGGGTGGATTAAATAAAGAGATTCAGACCATTCTAGAGTATAAGGATTATAATAATATCACTCGTTTATTCCATCTTGCTTGTAAAGATGAACGTGAAGTGCAGGATCGACAGCCATTGGCGCGAACTAACTTTTCTGCAGGTCGACCTTCATCATGGACACCGCGTGCATCTTCTACTTCCACTTCACCATCACCTCCATCAGGTGCCACCTCCAGCCGTGATGAGGACATCAATACAATTATTACACCCACAGGCCCTGCTGCTATACATACTGGACCAATTACTAGAGCTCGCGCACGCCAATTAAATTACCAGGTACTTTCGTTTCTTGCTAATGATTCTAATGTTCATGAGAATATGATGCTGCCTAAATTGGATACATTTGTTTTGCTTACAAATGAAGGGCCTAGCTTTGAGAAGGATGAACATTGGAGCAAGAACAAGCATGGAGATGATGGCATGCGCATGGGGAACAAGAACGGAGTTACAAGTGATGATTTCAGGACGTTGAAGCCACCATAATGCGTGCATGAAGCCTTGGACGAAATATACAAGATGCTACTTCATAACTTTCGTCCAGAGGCTATTCTAGGTGCTGCGTCACCTTATTATTGGGCCAGGCCCATGTAATTTCGAAATACATATGTATAGGCTGTTTTTAGAGTCCGTATGTGTGGGGAAACAAGAGATAGGGTTGGTTTCGGACTCCTTCCTCAAGGGCCACGAAATTCCCCCCCTCTTCCTCCATATATACAGCCCTTAGGGCGTCGTTTAGACTTTGGGTTTTGTTTAGATTAAAAGTTCGCCATAGCTGCAACTTCGCGTACTTCGTTTGTGTTCAGCGACCAGACAAAGGCGTCACAGAACCCCACCTTGATCAATAAAGCTTTCATCTTATATTCGCAATATCCAGATTGCAATCTCAGTTTCTTGCCTGTTCTTCGTTGCTCGCAGGAAACAGACCCTCGTGGTCAGGTTGATCGTGCTCCGGCGTGGTCGATAACCTCTCGAAGTTGGTTTAGCGATTGCTAAGGCGCGACGTCCTCGCACGTTCGTAGTCGGATCGTCAAAGTCGACTTCCATCAAAGCGATATTCATCATCTCATCGAAAGACGGGACACCTTTGCCTCTATCAAGTGGTATCAGATTTCCAGGTTGCTCGGTGAGATTTTACAGTTTTTCGTAGGTTAGATCGAGTCTGTTCTTCATACCTACAGTCCACGAAAAAGCCACAAAAAAAAATTAGGGTTAGTTCATCATATCCGAACCAATCTGAGCCTTTGCATAATCTTTTTAGGGTTTTTGCTTTGTTGAATTTGCGGTTGCATCGTCGTGTCAAGTTGCTGGTCTTAGAGTCTAGTCTTTTAGAGTTTCGAGTTCTGGTCATAAGTTGTCACGCCGCCGCCGCACCATCATCATCGCCTTGCCATCTACCACCATTGCTTATCCGCCACCGCTTTGAATCCGTATCCATATACCACCACCGCTGCCATATACTACCGCCATATATCCACCACCAATCCGAGTTCTTTTCATAGTCGGTTTGTTTTAGAGATCCATATATTTTCCGTTTCGTGTTTCCTTGCCTGAGTAGGTCTCGAAAAAAAGAGTCTGGAGACCCCCGGGCAGTTTTTAGGCCAAAATTTCGGCAACCCAAAATATTTTTTCCCTATCCTATTTTTAGGCCCCGGGTAGTGTTTTGAGACACTCGCCATCATAGTGATTTTTTGTCGCACTTTTTCGTCGTCGCTGCCCTGATTTCCGAAAAAAAAAATAGTCAAAAAATTTTGTGCCCATCCTGTCAGTTTGACCTGGGAAGAGTTTTGAGACACTCGCCATTATAGTGATTTTTTTCGCAAAAAAAAAAAACAAAAAAGGAGGAGCGCAAAAAAAAAAAAAAAGAGCGCAAAAAAAAAAAAAAAAAGAGCGAAAAAAAAAATTCCTGAGTGTGCTTTTCCCTTGTTTACGTGCAGCGCCGTGATTTTGTTAGTGTTCTAGGCTCGCGTCTCTAGCACGGTCTAGCCTAGGACCAGCACAGTACCGTCGTTGAGCGTTTATTCAACTTTGCATCTCTGAATTGATTATTGCTTACCATTTTGCTACCATATTATAAGCCTTCCCAGCTCCACCTAAGTCTACATCGTGCGTTTGACTCTCCCTGGTAATCGCTATATCCAAGCTTTGAGAGTTTTTGACTACAACGGTTGCCGATCACCACCTGCTGCTGGGTAAGAACTGGTAAGAATTTGAGATTCGCTTGAAGGTTTTGTGACACACCACCATCCCACCACTTCTAGTAGTCTGCAGGATCATATTCTTTTGTGTTTCTATTACTGCTAACCATGGCAGGTTCACAAGCCGATGAGACTGATTGGGCGAACATGACGAACAAGGAGTTGCATGATAAATTTCAGCAAATGATGAGTGGCCAGGTGGGAGATGTGCTAAACAGATTTGAAGAGGCTATGGAGAAGATAGATGCCGTGGAGAAGTCGTTTGAGACAAAGCTGGATAACAAGTTTACTGAATTACTAAAGCGTCTTCCCCAACCACCACCGGCTGCACATGTCGCACCTCTACAACAACAACAACCACATCTCCAACGCCGCCTTCCAAATCAAGTGGGACGGGCACAGCGCGTTCCAATTGAGATTGGTCAAAATTCGGGTGCTGCTGTCCCTACTGTTGATGCTTCTTTGGCTCCTGCTCCTGCGGCGGCTGAGGAGGATGACGATTATGCGGGCGATTATGAGGATGAGGTTGATCAAAATCAGAACTACGTGCAGCCACCAGCACCACCACCAGCAGGTCGACCTCAGGTATATATTCGCAACGGTAGGCCGGCACCACCACCTCAGGTACGAGATCATGACCATCTCCCTAAACTGAAATTGAATATTCCACCATTTGAGGGTAGATATGTTCCTGATATATATCTTACTTGGGAGTTAGAAACTGAACAACGATTTACATGTTTACAATATCCTGAGGAGAGACGTGTTCCTGCTGCTGTTTGTGCTTTCACTAGCTTTGCATGTGTTTGGTGGTCTGAACATTGTAGATTATATCCTGTTCCAGCTACTTGGGCTGCTTTGAAAACTGCTATGCGTACTCGTTGGGTTCCACCATATTATCAACGTGAATTACTTCAAAAATTGCAGCGTTTAAGACAAGGAAAAAATTCTGTAGAAGAATATTATCAGGAATTACAAACTGGCATGATTAGATGTGGTATTGTTGAGGAGAATGAAGCTATGCTTGCACGTTTTATGGGTGGATTAAATAAAGAGATTCAGACCATTCTAGAGTATAAGGATTATAATAATATCACTCGTTTATTCCATCTTGCTTGTAAAGCTGAACGTGAAGTGCAGGATCGACAGCCATTGGCGCGAACTAACTTTTCTGCAGGTCGACCTTCATCATGGACACCGCGTGCATCTTCTACTTCCACTTCACCATCACCTCCATCAGGTGCCACCTCCAGCCGTGATACAAGAAAGCAGGCACAACCACCACTCTCTGCCAAGAGCACACCTGCCGGGCCTGTGCAGAGCTCTTCTTCTTCCATGGCATCGACAGGGCACACAAGTGATATTATTTGTCGTCGTTGTAAGGGAAGAGGACATTTTGCGAGAGAATGCAAATCTCAGCGTGTCATGATTGCTACTGAGGATGGTGGGTATGAGTCCGCTAGTGACTATGATGAGGAGACTTTGGCTCTTATTACACGTGAAGAACATGGTGGAGATGATTCTGAAAATGAGACGCAATACATGGCTCCTGAAGCCGCTGACCGGTATGAATGTTTAGTTGCTCAACGTGTTTTGAGTGTGCAGGTCACACAAGCAGAGCAAAATCAGAGGCATAATTTGTTCCATACAAAGGGAGTTGTGAAGGAACGTTCTGTTCGCGTCATCATAGATGGAGGGAGCTGTAACAACTTGGCTAGCATGGAGATGGTGGAGAAGCTATCTCTCACCACAAGACCACATCCACATCCTTACTACATCCAATGGTTCAACAACAGCGGCAAGGTTAAGGTAACACGTACTGTTCGTGTGCATTTTAGTATCTCTACATATGCTGATTATGTTGATTGTGATGTGGTACCCATGCAAGCATGTTCCTTATTACTAGGTAGACCATGGCAATTTGATAAAAATTCTGTACACCATGGTAGAAACAATCAGTATACTCTTGTTCATAAGGATAAAAATATTACTTTGCTTCCTATGACTCCTGATTCCATTTTGAAAGATGACATTAATAGAGCTAATAAAGCAAAACAGGAGAAAACTAAGAGTGAAAATCAGATTGTGGCAAAGGAATTTGAGCAACAAATGAAACCTAATAATAAACCATCTAGTGTTGTTTCTGAAATTAAATTGAAAAGTGCATGTTTACTTGCCACAAAATCTGATATTGATGAACTAGATTTCAGCAAATCTGTTTGCTATGCTTTTGTGTGCAAAGAGGCATTATTTTCATTCGAGGACGTGCCTTCCTCTTTGCCCCCTGCTGTCACTCACATTTTGCAGGAGTTCGCTGACGTCTTCCCACAAGACGTGCCACCGGGATTACCACCTATTCGAGGGATTGAGCATCAAATTGACTTAATTCCCGGTGCATCGCTACCCAACCGTGCACCATACCGTACCAATCCAGAGGAGACGAAGGAGATTATGCGTCAAGTACAGGAGCTGCTCGACAAAGGTTATATACGCGAATCTCTTAGTCCTTGTGCTGTTCCTATTATACTCGTGCCGAAAAAGGATGGTACGTCGCGTATGTGTGTTGATTGTAGAGGCATTAATAATATTACTATTCGTTATCGTCATCCTATTCCTAGGCTCGATGATATGCTTGATGAATTGAGTGGCTCTACAATATTCTCCAAAGTTGATTTGCGTAGTGGATACCATCAAATTCGTATGAAATTGGGAGATGAATGGAAAACTGCATTTAAAACTAAGTTTGGTTTATATGAGTGGTTAGTCATGCCTTTTGGGTTAACTAATGCACCTAGTACTTTCATGAGACTAATGAACGAAGTTTTACGTGCTTTCATTGGACGATTTGTGGTGGTCTATTTTGATGATATACTGATTTATAGCAAATCTTTGGAAGAACATTTGGAACATTTACGTGCTGTTTTTATTGCTCTACGTGATGCACGTTTGTTTGGTAACCTTGGGAAGTGCACCTTTTGCACCGACCGAGTATCTTTTCTTGGCTATGTTGTTACTCCACAGGGAATTGAAGTTGATAAAGCCAAGATTGAAGCTATTGAGAGTTGGCCGCAGCCCAAAACGGTCACACAAGTGCGGAGTTTTCTTGGACTCGCTGGTTTCTATAGGCGTTTTGTGAGAGATTTTAGCACCATTGCTGCACCTCTCAACGAGCTTACAAAGAAGGATGTGCCTTTTGTTTGGGGTACCGCACAGGAAGAAGCCTTCACGGTATTGAAAGATAAGTTGACACATGCTCCTTTACTCCAACTTCCTGATTTTAATAAGACTTTTGAGCTTGAATGTGATGCTAGTGGCATTGGATTAGGAGGTGTGTTATTACAAGATGGCAAACCTGTTGCATACTTTTCTGAAAAATTGAGTGGGCCTAGTCTGAATTATTCTACTTATGATAAAGAACTATATGCTCTTGTTCGGACTTTAGAAACATGGCAACATTATTTATGGCCCAAAGAATTTGTTATACATTCTGATCATGAATCTTTGAAACATATTAAAAGTCAAGCTAAACTGAATCGTAGACATGCTAAATGGGTTGAATTCATTGAAACTTTCCCTTATGTCATTAAACACAAGAAGGGTAAAGAAAATGTTATTGCTGATGCATTGTCTCGTCGCTATACTATGCTTTCACAACTTGACTTCAAAATATTTGGTTTGGAGACCATCAAAGATCAATATGTGCATGATGCTGATTTTAAAGATGTATTGCAGAATTGTAAAGAAGGAAGAACCTGGAACAAGTTTGTCGTTAATGATGGATTTGTGTTCCGTGCTAACAAGCTATGCATTCCAGCTAGCTCTCTTCGTCTTTTGTTGTTGCAGGAGGCGCATGGAGGAGGATTAATGGGACACTTTGGCGTGAAGAAGACGGAGGACGTACTTGCTACACATTTCTTTTGGTCAAAGATGAGACGGGATGTTGAGCGTTTTGTTGCTCGCTGCACTACATGTCAAAAAGCTAAGTCACGACTCAATCCTCATGGTTTATATATGCCTTTGCCTGTACCTAGTGTTCCTTGGGAGGATATATCTATGGACTTTGTTTTAGGTTTACCTCGAACAAAGAAGGGGAGGGATAGCATATTTGTTGTCGTGGATAGATTCTCGAAAATGGCGCACTTTATACCATGTCATAAAAGCGATGATGCTGTTAATGTTGCTGATTTGTTCTTTCGTGAAATTATTCGCTTGCATGGTGTGCCAAATACTATTGTTTCAGATCGTGATACTAAATTTCTTAGCCACTTTTGGAGATGTTTATGGGCTAAGTTGGGGACTAAACTGCTTTTTAGTACTACTTGTCACCCCCAAACTGATGGACAAACTGAAGTAGTCAATAGAACATTGTCTACTATGCTTAGGGCTGTTTTGAAGAATAATAAGAAAATGTGGGAAGACTGCTTGCCTCATATTGAGTTTGCTTATAATCGTTCATTGCATTCTACTACTAAGATGTGCCCTTTTGAAATTGTGTATGGTTTCCTACCTCGTGCACCTATTGATTTGTTGCCTCTTCCATCTTCGGAGAAGGTTAATTTTGATGCTAAACAACGTGCTGAATTGATCTTAAAAATGCATGAGTTAACTAAGGAAAACATTGAGCGTATGAATGCTAAATATAAACTTGCTGGAGATAAGGGTAGAAAACATGTTGTGTTTGCACCTGGAGATCTTGTTTGGTTACATTTGCGTAAGGATAGATTTCCTGATTTGCGCAAATCAAAGCTAATGCCACGTGCTGATGGTCCTTTTAAGGTGTTAGAGAAAATAAATGATAATGCATATAAACTTGAGCTGCCTGCAGATTTTGGGGTTAGTCCCACTTTTAATATTGCAGATTTGAAGCCTTATTTGGGTGAGGAAGATGAGCTTCCGTCGAGGACGACTTCATTTCAAGAAGGGGAGGATGATGAGGACATCAATACAATTATTACACCCACAGGCCCTGCTGCTATACATACTGGACCAATTACTAGAGCTCGCGCACGCCAATTAAATTACCAGGTACTTTCGTTTCTTGCTAATGATTCTAATGTTCATGAGAATATGATGCTGCCTAAATTGGATACATTTGTTTTGCTTACAAATGAAGGGCCTAGCTTTGAGAAGGATGAACATTGGAGCAAGAACAAGCATGGAGATGATGGCATGCGCATGGGGAACAAGAACGGAGTTACAAGTGATGATTTCAGGACGTTGAAGCCACCATAATGCGTGCATGAAGCCTTGGACGAAATATACAAGATGCTACTTCATAACTTTCGTCCAGAGGCTATTCTAGGTGCTGCGTCACCTTATTATTGGGCCAGGCCCATGTAATTTCGAAATACATATGTATAGGCTGTTTTTAGAGTCCGTATGTGTGGGGAAACAAGAGATAGGGTTGGTTTCGGACTCCTTCCTCAAGGGCCACGAAATTCCCCCCCTCTTCCTCCATATATACAGCCCTTAGGGCGTCGTTTAGACTTTGGGTTTTGTTTAGATTAAAAGTTCGCCATAGCTGCAACTTCGCGTACTTCGTTTGTGTTCAGCGACCAGACAAAGGCGTCACAGAACCCCACCTTGATCAATAAAGCTTTCATCTTATATTCGCAATATCCAGATTGCAATCTCAGTTTCTTGCCTGTTCTTCGTTGCTCGCAGGAAACAGACCCTCGTGGTCAGGTTGATCGTGCTCCGGCGTGGTCGATAACCTCTCGGAGTTGGTTTAGCGATTGCTAAGGCGCGACGTCCTCGCACGTTCGTAGTCGGATCGTCAAAGTCGACTTCCATCAAAGCGATATTCATCATCTCATCGAAAGACGGGACACCTTTGCCTCTATCAAGCCGTGATACAAGAAAGCAGGCACAACCACCACTCTCTGCCAAGAGCACACCTGCCGGGCCTGCGCAAAGCTCTTCTTCTTCCATGGCATCGACAGGGCACACAAGTGATATTATTTGTCGTCGTTGTAAGGGAAGAGGACATTTTGCGAGAGAATGCAAATCTCAGCGTGTCATGATTGCTACTGAGGATGGTGGGTATGAGTCCGCTAGTGACTATGATGAGGAGACTTTGGCTCTTATTACACGTGAAGAACATGGTGGAGATGATTCTGAAAATGAGACGCAATACATGGCTCCAGAAGACGCTGACAGGTATGAATGTTTAGTTGCTCAACGTGTTTTGAGTGTGCAGGTCACACAAGCAGAGCAAAATCAGAGGCATAATTTGTTCCATACAAAGGGAGTTGTGAAGGAACGTTCTGTTCGCGTCATCATAGATGGAGGGAGCTGTAACAACTTGGCTAGCATGGAGATGGTGGAGAAGCCATCTCTCACCACAAGACCACATCCACATCCTTACTACATCCAATGGTTCAACAACAGCGGCAAGGTTAAGGTAACACGTACTGTTCGTGTGCATTTTAGTATCTCTACATATGCTGATTATGTTGATTGTGATGTGGTACCCATGCAAGCATGTTCCTTATTACTAGGTAGACCATGGCAATTTGATAAAAATTCTGTACACCATGGTAGAAACAATCAGTATACTCTTGTTCATAAGGATAAAAATATTACTTTGCTTCCTATGACTCCTGATTCCATTTTGAAAGATGACATTAATAGAGCTAATAAAGCAAAACAGGAGAAAAATAAGAGTGAAAATCAGATTGTGGCAAAGGAATTTGAGCAACAAATGAAACCTAATAATAAACCATCTAGTGTTGTTTCTGAAATTAAATTGAAAAGTGCATGTTTACTTGCCACAAAATCTGATATTGATGAACTAGATTTCAGCAAATCTGTTTGCTCTGCTTTTGTGTGCAAAGAGGCATTATTTTCATTCGAGGACGTGCCTTCCTCTTTGCCCCCTGCTGTCACTAACATTTTGCAGGAGTTCGCTGACGTCTTCCCACAAGACGTGCCACCGGGATTACCACCTATTCGAGGGATTGAGCATCAAATTGACTTAATTCCCGGTGCATCGCTACCCAACCGTGCACCATACCGTACCAATCCAGAGGAGACGAAGGAGATTATGCGTCAAGTACAGGAGCTGCTCGACAAAGGTTATATACGCGAATCTCTTAGTCCTTGTGTTGTTCCTATTATACTAGTGCCTAAAAAGGATGGTACGTCGCGTATGTGTGTCGATTGTAGAGGCATTAATAATATTACTATTCGTTATCGTCATCCTATTCCTAGGCTAGATGATATGCTTGATGAATTGAGTGGCTCTACAATATTCTCCAAAGTTGATTTGCGTAGTGGATACCATCAAATTCGTATGAAATTGGGAGATGAATGGAAAACTGCATTTAAAACCAAGTTTGGTTTATATGAGTGGTTAGTCATGCCTTTTGGGTTAACTAATGCACCTAGTACTTTCATGAGACTAATGAACGAAGTTTTACGTGCTTTCATTGGACGATTTGTGGTAGTCTATTTTGATGATATACTGATTTATAGCAAATCTTTGGAAGAACATTTGGAACATTTACGTGCTGTTTTTATTGCTCTACGTGATGCACGTTTGTTTGGTAACCTTGGGAAGTGCACCTTTTGCACCGACCGAGTATCTTTTCTTGGCTATGTTGTTACTCCACAGGGAATTGAAGTTGATAAAGCCAAGATTGAAGCTATTGAGAGTTGGCCGCAGCCCAAAACGGTCACACAAGTGCGGAGTTTTCTTGGACTCGCTGGTTTCTATAGGCGTTTTGTGAGAGATTTTAGCACCATTGCTGCACCTCTCAACGAGCTTACAAAGAAGGATGTGCCTTTTGTTTGGGGTACCGCACAGGAAGAAGCCTTCACGGTATTGAAAGATAAGTTGACACATGCTCCTTTACTCCAACTTCCTGATTTTAATAAGTCTTTTGAGCTTGAATGTGATGCTAGTGGAATTGGATTAGGAGGTGTGTTATTACAAGATGGCAAACCTGTTGCATACTTTTCTGAAAAATGGAGTGGGCCTAGTCTGAATTATTCTACTTATGATAAAGAACTATATGCTCTTGTTCGGACTTTAGAAACATGGCAACATTATTTATGGCCCAAAGAATTTGTTATACATTCTGATCATGAATCTTTGAAACATATTAAAAGTCAAGCTAAACTGAATCGTAGACATGCTAAATGGGTTGAATTCATTGAAACTTTCCCTTATGTCATTAAACACAAGAAGGGTAAAGAAAATGTTATTGCTGATGCATTGTCTCGTCGCTATACTATGCTTTCACAACTTGACTTCAAAATATTTGGTTTGGAGACCATCAAAGATCAATATGTGCATGATGCTGATTTTAAAGATGTCTTGCAGAATTGTAAAGAAGGAAGAACCTCGAACAAGTTTGTCGTTAATGATGGATTTGTGTTCCGTGCTAACAAGCTATGCATTCCAGCTAGCTCTCTTCGTCTTTTGTTGTTGCAGGAGGCGCATGGAGGAGGATTAATGGGACACTTTGGCGTGAAGAAGACGGAGGACGTACTTGCTACACATTTCTTTTGGCCAAAGATGAGACGGGATGTTGAGCGTTTTGTTGCTCGCTGCACTACATGTCAAAAAGCTAAGTCACGACTCAATCCTCATGGTTTATATATGCCTTTGCCTCTACCTAGTGTTCCTTGGGAGGATATATCTATGGACTTTGTTTTAGGTTTACCTCGAACAAAGAAGGGGAGGGATAGCATATTTGTTGTCGTGGATAGATTCTCGAAAATGGCACACTTTATACCATGTCATAAAAGCGATGATGCTGTTAATGTTGCTGATTTGTTCTTTCGTGAAATTATTCGCTTGCATGGTGTGCCAAATACTATTGTTTCCGATCGTGATACTAAATTTCTTAGCCACTTTTGGAGATGTTTATGGGCTAAGTTGGGGACTAAACTGCTTTTTAGTACTACTTGTCACCCCCAAACTGATGGACAAACTGAAGTAGTCAATAGAACATTGTCTACTATGCTTAGGGCTGTTTTGAAGAATAATAAGAAAATGTGGGAAGACTGCTTGCCACATTGGAGCAAGAACAAGCATGGAGATGATGGCATGCGCATGGGGAACAAGAACGGAGTTACAAGTGATGATTTCAGGACGTTGAAGCCACCATAATGCGTGCATGAAGCCTTGGACGAAATATACAAGATGCTACTTCATAACTTTCGTCTAGAGGCTATTCTAGGTGCTGCGTCACCTTATTATTGGGCCAGGCCCATTTAATTTCGAAATACATAAGTATAGGCTGTTTTTAGAGTCCGTATGTGTGGGGAAACAAGAGATAGGGTTGGTTTCGGACCCCTTCCTCAAGGGCCACGAAATTCCCCCCCTCTTCCTCCATATATACAGCCCTTAGGGCGTCGTTTAGACTTTGGGTTTTGTTTAGATTAAAAGTTTGCCATAGCTGCAACTTCGCGTACTTCGTTTGTTTTCAGCGACCGGACAAAGGCGTCACAGAACTCCACCTTGATCAATAAAGCTTTCATCTTATATTCGCAATATCCAGATTGCAATCTCAGTTTCTTGCTTGTTCTTCGTTTGCTCACAGGAAACAGACCCTCGTGGTCAGGTTGATCGTGCTCCGGCGTGGTCGATAACCTCTCGGAGTTGGTTTAGCGATTGCTAAGGCGCGACGTCCTCGCACGTTCGTAGTCGGATCGTCAAAGTCGACTTCCATCAAAGCGATATTCATCATCTCATCGAAAGACGAGACACCTTTGCCTCTATCAGGCTCAAAGGGAATGAGTTCACCTTTATGAGGATGTCAAAAATGTTGGTGTTGCACATCATGTATGCCTTCACATAACCAATATGTCTCGTGATTGTACCGCCTTGTGAATCCGTCAAAATGAAAGAACATGACAAACACTCGGAAAAACAAATGAGGTTAGTGCAAATGTAGCACCTATCATTCGAGTGGTAAGATACCCAACAAGTGTTCTCATCATTCTTATCATAAGAAAGGGCAAGGTGTGGTATGTAGGGAAGCATAAGATGCAACTACAACCAAAGACAATAGGCTTAAACAAACAAGCATGCATCAGAAGTAATATGTCCAAGTCTACAAGATCATTAAGCATAGAGGCAATTATTGGAGGCAAGCGACAATAAACAAGATATATCATGTGAGAGGCATGAGCATATATGTCATCAACCCAAGAAAGCGAGTAATGGAACATGGGTGATGCAACAAAGCAAGCAATCATAGAGATCAAGTCAAGCAAGCTAGTAGTGCGAAGATGCAACGTACTAGAAGGAATCATGGCAAGCATGTCATGTGTGCAAATAGTGGGCATATATAATGCACATGACATTTCACAAGCATAAAGGCAAGATATGAGCAAAATATCATCAATGTATTGGCAAGAAGTCCTATGTAAATAGCAATGGAACATCATGACTCTCCCAACACAAGAATTGACAATAGCATGAGGCACATGATAAACATGGCAATAGCAACAAGGATCTCCACCAAACATGCAAATACACATAGGAGTAGCATAATGGTGAATCATGGGTAGATGCAAGCAAGGGTCACAATTGCATGGCAAAATCATAGAAAGAGGCATAGCATGCAAAGTGAACACGGGAAAATGGACATAACGTAACAAGTGATATATAGCCCAAAGCCGTGTGAGAGCCAAGTAAAAGGAATGCGCGGAGTCGTTGCGCGAAGGGAATGGTGGGAAGGACAATCCACGGGATCCCAAGTCATCTTTGCTCTCAAGAGCTCGTTTCGTCAACTCATGGGATTGTGAGGTTCACAAGTGTTCATAACTACACAAAACAAAGACAAAGGGAAAATTGTGTGTGTGTGGTAGATGTACACATCATCCATCATGATGTGCACGTGCTTGTGTTGGTTAGCACAAAATATCCAATGCTCAAATAAATGAGATGCGTGATATAGAAACATGTCATCCATCATGAGAGGTTTGTTATTATGTATAGCATAATGGAGACTCAAATTGTGTAATGCATCATGAGAAATATGTAGAGCATTGTTATTCATGGAATGCATATGGTGCAAGCAATTATGGGAATCATGCAAAGTATTGAATGCATCAAAATCTCCTAATATGTATGAGGAAACTATGGGGGTCTCCTCATGAGCATTTGTAGAAACATCACATGGAGAATATTGACAACATCCAAAACAATGCATATTCGGAACAATGTGATCATGGCATGGTATAGTAGATGAATTGCGGAAATCATGTAAAGGAAGCATGGCAATATCATCACATGAAAAACAAAAGCCAATGACCATCATCTCGTCATCTATGCCATAAGTGCAAATGGGATGTATTTTAATGGGGCATGCTTAGTCACTATGTTGAGATTGAAATGAAGCAATATGGGAGATCTCACTCATAGCATATGACAAGTTCAATGGATTGTCAAACATGAAGTGACCAATAGAATTTTCTCATGATATCCTATGGAGCATAGCATCACAACTAGGCAACTCAACATGCTCATCATCATATTCATCATAAATTGGTAAGTCATGACATGAAGAAGTCGCACTAGCATGAAGCATGGGAATAGGTGGATCAACATCATGCAAGCAATCATTGGTGAGATAGTCCACTAGTGGGACAAGAGAAGGACCATCACCTATGTTACCTTTGGAGCATCGCTCATGTGTTGTAGGTGAGGTGTCGAAGACCAAGTCGTGGTCGTCTTCATCTTGATGGAACCATGTGGGGGGTGCATCATTGTCCACCATGGCCATCGTCGTCTCCATTGGAGGTATGGACTCGTCGAGGATAGGCATGTCGTCATGTCGGAGACCTAGCACCAAAGAAAAGACACTCGGAGTAGAGTTTAAGTCGTTAGAAATCATAGTGGTCTGACGTGCCGTGTCAACTACCTCACTCACTAAGTGGTGTGGCTCACTCACTCCCGGTAAGATGCTCTCACTCATATGGTTGGTGGAGTCACTCAAATGGCACTCAACCTCACATAGGATGTGTGGCATGCTCTCATGTGTGGGGCTAGTGGTGGTCACACTCATCCTCTCATAGGAAATGCACTCAATGTCATATATGGTGGAGTCACTCATGTCACTCATGGTTAGGTGGCTCTCCTCACATGGCAATTGGGTCATCTCATGATATGTGGGTGTTGGAGAGATGTTGGTGCAAATGTCTCCATGCTCAACTTCTATCGCCGCCTTGGTTGAAGGGATAGTCCCATGCTCAACCTTCTTGTCGTCGTCTTGTTGTTGGAGGCCCATATGATGTGGCACCTCGTAGCTCGTCTCCATGACCGAAGGGAATTTCCCATGCTCGGCCATCTTCCTTGAGGGGCTTCCGAAGATGGAAGTGTCACCCTCGCTCGTAGGTGGTCGCCTTGTTGTTGAAGATGTCGATGCAGGCGAACTCATGGGAAGTAGGCGAAGATGTCGTACGTCCAAAGGCGAAGATGCCTTGATAGCACTTGGCGAAGATGCCGAAGTGGTTGGTGTAGCCGTAGCTCCGTTTTGGTGGTGCTCGTCTCGCGGTCTTCTCTTATGCTCGTGAAGCTTGGACTTGTACGTTTGCGCTTGTGGAGCATCTTCATGTTGATGGTGTCGTTGTCGCACTTGAGCTCGTAGTAGATGTCGTTCGTCGTCGTTGTGCACATGATGCTTGGAGGTGTCTTGCCCTTCATGACGATGTGGATCACGAGCGTGATGGTGGTCGCCATGTAGATGTGGACGTGGACGACTTGCACTTGCGTCGCGTGGGCGCTCTGAAGATGATCGACTTGCTTGCCGTCGCCTTGAGGATGATGAAGGGGAAGAAGACTTGTAGTCGGCCACCATGTCCCGTAGTTGATCCTTTAGCTCGCCCAACTTGGTGTCGATGTAGTCCCTTTTCCTTGCTTCGGAGTGTCGTATGTCGATGGCGAGGTTATCGAGGCGCTCTCGCAAGGTAGATTGTGCGCCTTGCATTTCGTGTTGTAGTCCGAAGATGGACATTTTGGTGATGTAGTTGTTCGCGCCGTCGTTGTTGTCGAAGACCGGAGATGAAATGCCTTGCCTATCCATCGCAAGACTCGAGCAAATATGAGTGGGAGAAAGAGAAGAACGATACCAAATGTACCTTGACCGATGTTGAAGATGGATCAATGATCACTCAATGTGTAACAAGGAAATAGCACAATTGGTACCAATTCTTGTCGGTTTCTCACACCTACACAAATAAGGCTTATGGTGGAGCTCGGTGAGGATAGTGGCACAAAAATTTGATGCAAAATGTTTGCAAGAGTCAATAATGTTGAAAGGGATTCACAAATTCGCAAGTGAAACAAGTAGACCAATAGCAAAGAATGGCACACGGAAACACACACAGATAGATAAATGGGGTCGTGCAACCAAGGAATGAGCACAAAATGTGGAGTCCACGGAAAACGCTCGTGGTGCACAACTCAAGAGAGACGCTAGCACGATTGCTCTATATGCGGATACGACACTTGTGCACAACCTATGATATGCAAAATGGATACACTTTCTATCCCAAGTATGCTATATATGTATGGTTCCCCGTGTTTCTCTCAAGATGATCCAAGATGATCGGATATGACAATCTTATATGCAATGTGGTATGATGCTATGGCACTTGCTTACAAGCTTCTTTGCTCTTCTCTTTTGCTTAAAAGCTTATTCTTCTTTTTTTTGTATGGCCACTTTGCAAAATGCACAAACCAAGATAGCAATTGTGTATATGCGGGAACAATCTTGGGGCACACGAGCTTATATGATACCAATATGATATGGTATGTATGTAATGGAAGGTGTAGATCACTAATGTGCACAAGTAACGTTGCCGGCAATACTCAAATGGCTAGTCTCGATAGGAAAGTGGCGCAAAATGGGCTAGGGGTTAACAATGCAATGTGCAAGGGAATATACAATGGAGGGATACCACGATACCAAGATGATATGGAGGTTACCGTCCGAGGTGATGTTGAGTGGCGGTGTTCTTGATGTAGATACCAAGATGATGGAGACTCGTCCCTAAGTAGCCGAAACAACTTAGGAAACGGAAAAACCGCAAACTCAAAATCTCAAATGTCAAATGGTGGTAGCGGGGTGTGGAGGTGGTTGCGGAAGCTCAATGGGATTGCGAAAATGCAATGATGGGTTTTTGCGAGTAGGCAATGCGGAAATGGAGGGTAAGGTGGTGAACTATACACGGTGTCGGAGTTCGAAGCACGGTCCCTAAGTAGCCGAAACACCTTAGGAGACTCGAATCACAACTCAAACAACCTCAAATGCAATGGAGATCAAAATTGGTTAGGTTGCGGAAGTCGGTGGTGGTTATGCGGAAGTTATGGTGGAAGCCCTAGGCAAAGATGCCAAAATGCCAAAAATTTGATGGAGTCAAATGGTGAAGGGACCTATCTAGAGGGATAGAGGATGTCAATAGCTACTCAACGAGCTAAAGAACGCGAAAATCGGACTCCGGATGTGAAAGTTACGGTCAAAACGGTGAAACGGAAGAGCTGAAATGACAGGGGCCAGACATCCGGGGCTTTGGCCGGATTTCCGGGACCTGATGTCCAGAACCACGCGCGAAAATGCGCTCCAGGAGCCGGATGTCCGGGGCACGGGCCGGATGTCCGGGGGGCCAGATGTCCGGGGCTACGGGCCGGATGTCCGGGCTCCAAATCCGAGGATGAACTCGAGGAACTCGATTTTGGGGCGGAAATTGATGATTTCAAGGGCAAAATTGGAGAGATTTCGTGGATGGAAAGTGGGAAAAAATGGGGGAAAGCTAGATCCACAAGTAACAAAGCAAATCCACGGATCAAATTCAACAAAACATCATCAAACCAACAAATCACAAAAAAAATTGGGGCTATTATTTGGTGGGGATTTTCGAATTTTGGGACAAAATCAACAAAACTAGGCTAGAAAACACAATGGGGAGGCTCCGAAATCGTGATCAACGTGGCTCATGATACCAAGATGATGTAGGGTGGAACCCAAGATGGCCGATCTTTCACGAAAGTAGCGGATCCCTACAGAGAACGTGATGAACACGAGGGGGAACACGAGGGAAACACGAGGGGGAACACGAGGGAAACACGAGGGGAACACGAGAGAAATCACTCAACCAACAAAAATGGATCACACATGCGCTAGATCGATGAACACAAAGGTAAGATACAAGATCCAAGTCCAACAAAGGACGATACAAAGGGTAACCGGTTCTTCTCCGTGAGGAGGTCTTGAATCCAAGGTGGATCGTCTCCGTAGAGGGGCCGCGGTCTCTCTCGTGGAGTAGATCCGATATGGATGAGCAAAGCTCTATCTCTAAATGAGCTAAACCAATGCTAACCCTAACTAGGAGGAGGTGGGGGAGTATATATAGTCTAAGGGACGAAGGGGTACATGGGCCTCGGCCCAGATGCGCTGCACGCAGGCAGAGGGGCCGGATGTCCGGGCCTTCCTGAGACGCCGGATGTCCGGGCGTTGGGGCCGGATGTCCGGGCTGGCAGGGTCCAACTTCTGTGATGGGGCGCCGGATTTCCGGGAGCT
The DNA here is from genome assembly GCF_002575655.3 of Aegilops tauschii subsp. strangulata. NCBI lineage: Eukaryota > Viridiplantae > Streptophyta > Magnoliopsida > Poales > Poaceae > Aegilops > Aegilops tauschii. The sequence continues at coordinate 200,292,219 of NC_053038.3, read as the reverse complement.
GGGCCGGATGTCCGGCAGCTCGCGACGGGCCGGATGTCCGGGCCTGGGGGCCGGATGTCCGGGCTGACTTGGTTCAGCTTCGGGTGTCTTCTGTGATGGGCACCGGATTTCCGGGGGTCGGGCCGGATGTCCGGGCTGGGGCCGGATGTCCGGGGCCTGTAGCAGCTGTCTCTTCTTCCTTCTCCTTCCTTTGCTTCCGCGCACGCTTGGCCTTGGTCCTTGGGTTCTCCATGGTCTCCTCGGGTGTACCTGAGTATGAACAAGGTCCGCGCTTGAAGTAGCATCCATGTCTTGCATGCGGAAAGGGAAGATTCGGAAAGGAGCGAGTTCACCTTAGGTCCAATGGCGTAGGCTCGAGTGTACATGGGGATGATCGTCGGATGCTCCGCATCATTCATCTCTTCCATTTAGACTAGGCTAAGAATAGAACTAAACACTAGAGCTTAGCTCATGTATCTCCCTTGTGGGATTCCTCTTGAGAGAGAGACACTCCATTAGAGTTCAAGGCCTCCATTGGAGAAGATCCCTAGTGGATAAATCAAGCCCTCATCTCCTTCATAGGATTTGGGATGAACTCTACCATGTATCTTATTTCCCTTTGATTGTTCATGTACCTTGTGGATCTTGTGTGTTTGTTGGTCTAGTGGATGTGTGATTGGACTTGTTCTTGAGTGTTCCTCTTGTTTTATCTCTTGTGTTCATCTTGTTCTTGGGGATTCCCCCTCCAATTCGTGAAAGATCTCCACTTAGGGTTCCACCCTACAACACCGTCTTTCGATGAGATTGTGGCTATCGTTTTGGAGGAAGTCGACTTTGACGATCCGACTACGAACGTGCGAGGACGTCGCGCCTTAGCAATCGCTAAACCAACTCCGAGAGGTTATTGATCACGCCGGAGCACGATCAACCTGACCATGAAGGTCTGCTTCCTGCAGGCAAACGAAGAACAAGTAAGAAACTAAGATTGCAATCTGGATATTGCGAGTATAAGAGGAAAGCTTTATTGATCAAGGTGGGGTTCTGTGACGCCTTTGTCTGGTCGTTGAACACAAACGAAGTACGCGAAGTTGCAGCTATGGTGAACTTTAATCTAAACAAAACCCAAAGTCTAAACGACGCCCTAAGGGCTGTATATATGGAGGAAGAGGGGGGAATTCCGTGGCCCTTGGAGGAGGGTTCTGAAACCAACCCTAACTCTTGTTTCCCCACACATGCGGGCTCTAAAAACAGCCTATACTTAAGTATTTTGAAAATACATGGGCCTGGCCCAATAATAAGGTGACGCAGCACCTATAATAGCCCCTGGACGAAATTTATGAAGTGGCATCTTGTATTTTTTGTCCAAGGCTTCATGCACCCCTTATGGTGGCTTCAAAGTCCTGAAATCATCACTTGTAACTCCGTTCTTGATCCCCTTGCGCATGCCATCATCTCCCTGCTTGGTCTTGCTCCAGTGTTCATCCCTCTTATCCATGCCAGGCCCTTCATTTGTAAGCAAAACAAATGTATCCAATTTAGGCAGCATCATATTCTCATGAACATTAGAATCATTACCAAGAAACGAAAGTACCTGGTAATTCAATTGGCGTGCGTGAGCTCTAGTTATTGGTCCAATATGTATAGCAGCAGGGGTTGTGGGTGTAACAATGGTATTGATGTCCTCATCACCTACTTTCGAGCGTGTCCGTAACCGTGGACTCGGCTATCGATAGATTAAATACACTCTGCAAAGGTAGCGCACTGTACCCACACCACGGAACCCATGGCCTCGCACTCCCATTCGGGTGGACCAACGGCATTCTGACAAAATCCCTCCATTGCCATGACACTCTCCCGGCCACTCCGACTCCCCACTGGGCTAAGTCCTGGCTGGCCCCGTGTCTACCAAAGACACCAACGGCCACAGTCGTGGCAAACGGCCACCATCGTGGCAAAACATAAACGGTCCCAAACGGGGACAAGGTACCATAACAACAACAGGCACACAAGGTTATGTCTGCTTACCGGGCCAGGGTAACGCACGCAGATGAGGACATGACTACCTTGGATACGACCAAAAATATTCCATACATGCATATTTGTCAGGTGATTTCTAGTGCAAATTATTCAATAATCTATTTATGTTATCCAGAACAAAAATACTTCACACACTTTTGTGTTTTGTCTAATTGCAGGTGTATGGAACATTTGTACAATCCACATATGAAGATGGGGGAAAAGGAGAAGTTTAGGTTCTGCTCAAAAAGTCCTCTCACGTCACTTTTGGCCCAAGAGAAGATAGAGTCCAAGTCTCTCACGTTCTGGATTCAGATTCGGACTGCACAGACATACCTGACTCAAAACACCAATAACGTTTTCATACGGACTCCGAATTGGGTGATTCGTTTTTTGTTGGAAAATAGATTTCGTCCTCTTTCCAACCCAATTGGATTCACCTTTAAATTCGTCCGGAGCGTTGAGATATGGACGAAACAATCTGACGCTACAGCAGAATCCGAGTCAAACAACAAGTCCAAAGGTGTTGCATCACCTCCACTTGGGCCCATGAGCCTTGTACGACCTAGGGTTGGTTTTAGGCTGCCTTGGGACGTCCTCCCACCTCCTTGGCCGCCACCCCTTGCTCCTATATAAGTAGATCCATCTAGTAGCTTTTTCTTTGGGATTTGTTTAGTTAAAAGTTAGCCATTGCAACTTCGTGTACTTCGTTTGTGTCCAACGACCAGACCAAGACCACTTACGGATCCCCACCTTTATCAATACTTCATCTATATTCGCAATATTCAGATTGCATTATCATATTCTTGCTTGTTCTTCGATTGTGTGCAGGAATAGACCTTCGTGGTCAGGCTGATCGTGCTTCCGGCATCGTCAGTAACCTCAGGAGATTGGTTTAGCGATTGCTAAGGTGCAACGTCGTGCATGTTTGTAGTCGGATCGTCAAAGTCGACTCCACCAAATCGATAGTTATCATCTCATCGAAAGATCGGGACACCCTCGCCTCTATCAAGTGGTATCAGTTTTCAGGTTGCTCGGTGAGAATTTCCAGTTTCCCCTAGATGAGATTTATTTTCTTACCTATTGTCCAAAGAAAAGCCACCAAAAAGTTAGATCTATTCATCCTTTTGTCCAAGCCAGTCTGAGCCTTTGCAATTTTCTTTTCATTGTTTGCATTATTGAATTATCGGTTGCATCGTCGTGTCGAGTTGCTGGTCTTTGGGTCTAGTTCGTTTAGAGTTTCGAGTTCTGTTCACATTAGCCACGTCGCCGCTGCATCGTTATCCCTTCCGCTGTCCACCACACCATCCATCATTTTCCACCACGTGCTACCCATAGTTCATTGTCACAATCATAGTTGAGGTGGTTCACATCTTCGCTTGATCCAATCTGCATCTTATCTAGTTTGTCTTGGAAAGAGGGAGAAAAAAAAGTCAGAGAAAAAAAGAGAGAAAGAAAAAGAAAAAAAGTGTGAGGAAAAAAAAGAGAGAAGAAAAAAAAACAAAATTCGGATCTATCTAGACTCAATCTCGTAGTTGAATTTGGATTGGAATTTGTTTTGTGCACTGTTCAGTAAAACAGGCATAACTTCCTCATACGAAGTCCGTTTTGGCTCTGCGAGTACTCAAATGAAAGCTAGCGACGAGCCGCATCTAAATAGTTGCAGAGACTAGTTCAATATTTGACACCTCAAAATCGTCTTCGAAATAGGTCTTTTTGCCCTCCGAAGTTCGCGGACACAGCTTATTCCAGTTTTTCAAGCCAGTTTCAGAATTCTTTGACTCCTCATATCAACTCGGAATTAAGTGATTCTTTTTGCATTGGAAAGCTTGAGTTAGTAGCATTATTTGAAATAATTTATCAGAAAATTGGCTCAAACTTTTCAAGAGGAAAGTTGGAGAGAGAGTTGTTGTATATCTTGCTTGGCAGTTGTTTTTCATCATTATCTTTACTGCCGTTGTGATCTTCACTTATATCTTGCTGTCCAGAGCTACTTAGTATCCTTCATTGATGCTAGTTGTGCTACGCCGTGACCTCATTAGTGTTCTAGTCTCGCGTCTCTAGTCCGGTCTAGCCTAGGACCAGCACCGTACCGTCGTTGAGCGTTTATTCAACATTGCATCTCTGACTTGATTATTGCTAATATTTTGCTACCATATATAGCCAACCCAGCTCCACATATTTCTGCACCGTGTATACGTACGTTCCCCTGGCAATCGCTTTACACAACCTTCAGAGTTATTTGACACCGCTGGTTGCCTATCACTACCTACTGCTTGGTAAGAACTTGTAAGATATTGATATTTGCTTTACTGTGAGCACTTCACAACCACATCCTAGTAGTTCATAGGAACATTATTCTCGAATTTTGTTTCTTGTTTCTACTAATCATGACAGGTTCCGGAGATAGACGTTCTTGGACGACGGACACATCTTCACCATCACGAGAGTTGGGACAACACGCACAAGCACATGGTTAGGTTATCTCTTTACCGTCATTTGAGGGTAGATTTAATCCTGCTATTTATCTAGCTTGGGAGCTTGAAGTAGAACAAGTTTTTAGTCACCATGACTTCTGAACTTGAGCGACTACGAGCTGCCACTAGAGCATTTACTGGTTTTGCTTCTGTTTGGTGGAGTGTGCATTGTAAGAAAAACATTGATAACCAACCCACAACTTGGAAAGATTTGCAAGCTGTAATGAGACAACAATTTTTTCGTCCTTACTATCGTCGTGAATTGCTTCGCAAATTGGAACAATTAAAACAAGGCAGTAACACTGTTCATGCTTACTACCAAGAGTTCAAATCTTATATGCATCATTGTGACATAGAAGAATCTGTGGATGATACAATGAATAGATTTTTTGGTGGTTTGAACCATGATATTCAGGCACGATTTCAGTATATTCCTCGTTGCATTACTGGTATGTATGTTCGTGCTTGTACCTTTGAGAGACAGTTACAGGAGGAAGCATTGGGTGACTACAACAACTACTATTCTAGTTCATGCTCACCACCACCGCTTGGTTCCTCCACTGTTGCACCTACTAGAGCAGCCACACCTCAGATTGTGAGCGCAACATCATCTCAAGAGTATGGTACATTGCCATCATCCGTACCTAGATCAGCTACATCTTTGCGACAAGGTAACTGTAAAGGTATTGATGATATAACTTCACATGGGAATGATGCATGCCTAGTTAACTTGAATACATCATGTGTTGAGTTACCTGTTGATTTGAGCGCATCACCTATTTTAGAGAATCATGTTACTGTCATGAATGCATCATGTGATCAAACAACTGAAATACCAACAATTTTGAGTGCACCCAATGAATTAACTGTTGATGCAAAAGAACCAATGTTTAATCATTTTGATATGACCTCTAATCTTGGTGATGATTCTGTGTCAAATGACTTATTGCATGTTTGCTTATTTAAGCATGTTGTAGCATGTAAATTTGATGCAAGTAAGGTTTATTCACCAATGTTGGGATGGTTTAATGATGAATATTGTCAATCTTTTCATATGAATAAGAGCTTCACTTATATGTGCAAACTGAGTTGCAATACTTTCATGCCTTCTACTTCTTGTGATAATATTTTGGCTTTATATTTTATTAACTATGAAAGTTACTCATGTATACATGTGTCATATGTGCAAAATCCACGGGAAGTAAAAATGGATGACATATACATCTACAACATGCACACCTTGTCTCTTTTGTTAGCCACATTTCAGATTAAGCAATGCCGAGGACGGCTTTATTTTCAAGAAGGGGAGGATGATGAGGACATTACTACCTTGGATACGACCAAAAATATGGCATACATGCATATTTGTCAGGTGATTTCTAGTGCAAATTATTCAATAATCTATTTATGTTATACAGAACAAAAATACTTCACACACTTTTGTGTTTTGTCTAATTGCAGGTGTATGGAACATTTGTACAATCCACATATGAAGATAGGGGAAAAGGAGAAGTTTAGGTTCTGTTCAAAAAGTCCTCTCACGTCAGTTTTGGGCCAAGAGAAGATAGAGTCCAAGTCTCTCACGTTTTGGATTCAGATTCGGACTGCACAGACATACCTGACTCAAAACGCCAATAACTTTTTCATACGGACTCCGAATTGGGTGATTCGTTTTTTGTTGGAAAGTAGATTTCGTCCTCCTTCCAACCCAATTGGATTCACCTTTAAATTCGTCCGGAGCGTTGAGATATGGATGAAACAATCTGACGCTGCAGCAGAATCCGAGTCAAACAACAAGTCCAAAGGTGTTGCATCACCTCCACTTGGGCCCATGAGCCTTGTGCGACCTAGGGTTGGTTTTAGGCTGCCTTGGGACGTCCTCCCACCTCCTTGGCCGCCACCCCTTGCTCCTATATAAGTAGATCCATCTAGTAGCTTTTTCCTTGGGATTTGTTTAGTTAAAAGTTAGCCATTGCAACTTCGTGTACTTCGTTTGTGTCCAACGACCAGACCAAGACCGCTTACGGATCCCCACCTTTATCAATACTTCATCTATATTCGCAATATTCAGATTGCATTATCATATTCTTGCTTGTTCTTCGATTGTGTGCAGGAATAGGCCTTCGTGGTCAGGCTGATCGTGCTTCCGGCATCGTCAGTAACCTCAGGAGATTGGTTTAGCGATTGCTAAGGCGCAACGTCGTGCATGTTTGTAGTCGGATCGTCAAAGTCGACTCCACCAAATCGATAGTTATCATCTCATCGAAAGATCGGGACACCCTCGCCTCTATCACACGCCCATAACCTTCCCTCGTTGGAGGCACCGACCAGAGGCATGACAACGGACCGAATAAAGGCCTTCCCATAAAAGCAAATGTGGTTGCACTGGGAAAAACTCGATTCAGTGGCACCACGACCCGATCAACGATATGTTCAAGTTGAGTTATTTTCAGGTTCAACTTAAAGTAAAGTAATCGGTGTCATGATATGCCATGCAAATGCAACCATAAAGCATGCATCACTTATCATTTGAACAATAACATGTCAACTATATCAAGCACTTTACATATCAGAAACTCATAACACTTTTCAGGTTATGATTATTCAGCAAACTAACCACGACAATATCTTAGCATAATTCTTTTCTCACTCAAGAAAATATTAAGCCAACTAATTCTTTTCATAAACAAATTACTTCTTCATAATCAAATATAAATTCTAGAGACCTAAACTAACTTAGTTAGCCTTACTCTTCTGTAACAAACATATCAACACAAACAAGCATTCAAAAGAATAAATGTATATTTATTTTAGTGATTTAAATGCATGAACTAAATTATTCATTCAAGTAGAAAAATTACAAATATTGTAATGGCACCATGAAAATGTTGTTGTGGCTTGCCTTAGTGCAGGTGAGGTTCACACTCCTCCTGGTGATCCTCAAGACAAGGTTCAGCTTCTGAAAACAATTATAAACATAAAAACAAAACATCAAGGAACACTCTGAAATTCACCAGAAAATCTAGACAGCAGAGAAAAATCTCATTTTTTGTGTGCTGCTAGATATTTTCATAAAGAACAGAGTGCAAAAAGAATCAATTCATTTGGACTTATGGTTAAAGAGTTGTGGCTGTTTAAAGCTCTCTGGTTAAATTTAAATTTGATTTAAATAAAAACATATCTGGGGGTGACGTCGAAGACGTAAACCCGCGGGGTGCCTCCACTCGCACCGCTTCGGGCGCGGCCAGAGTGGCTGACAGCGGGTTCCGCTAATCAGCTGAGAGGGAGGGGAAGAAAGAAACAGAGCACAACGGGGCTCCGCCGGAGCACACGCCGGCGAGGAGGGCATCTTTGATGAGGACATCAATACCATTGTAACACCCACAACCCCTGCTGCTATACATACTTGACCAATTACTAGAGCTCGCGCACGCCAATTAAATTACCAGGTACTTTCGTTTCTTCGTAATGATTCTAATGTTCATGAGAATATGATGCTGCCTAAATTGGATACATTTGTTTTGCTTACAAATGAAGGGCCTAGCTTTGAGAAGGATGAACATTGGAGCAAGAACAAGCATGGAGTTGATGGCATGCGCATGGGGAACAAGAACGGAGTTACAAGTGATGATTTCTGGACGTTGAAGCCACCATAATGCGTGCATGAAGCCTTGGACGAAATATACAAGATGCTACTTCATAACTTTCGTCCAGAGGCTATTCTAGGTGCTGCGTCACCTTATTATTGGGCCAGGCCCATGTAATTTCGAAATACTTGAGTATAGGCTGTTTTTAGAGTCCGTATGTGTGGGGAAACAAGAGATAGGGTTGGTTTCGGACCCCTTCCCCAAGGGCCACGAAATTCTCCCCTCTTCCTCCATATATACAACCCTTAGGGCGTCGTTTAGACTTTGGGGGTTTTGTTTAGATTAAAAGTTCGCCATAGCTGCAACTTCGCGTACTTCGTTTGTGTTCAGCGACCAGACAAAGGCGTCATAGAACCCCACCTTGATCAATAAAGCTTTCCTCTTATATTCGCAATATCCAGATTGCAATCTCGGTTTCTTGCTTGTTCTTCGTTTGCTCGCAGGAAACAGACCCTCGTGGTCAGGTTGATCGTGCTCCGGCATGGTCAATAACCTCTCGGAGTTGGTTTAGCGATTGCTAAGGCGCGACGTCATCGCACGTTCGTAGTCGGATCGTCAAAGTCGACTTCCACCAAAGCGATATCCATCATCTCATCGAAAGACGGGACACCTTTGCCTCTATCAATCTTGGCCCGAGCTAGAGGGATAGATCTAAGGAGAAGACTGAGGCGCACCTGCCCGTACCCGTAGATTTGCTAGGGGTGGCCAGACGGCGTCGCAAAGGACCTCTCCAGCGGCGGCAGAGAGCGGAGGTCGCCGGATTTGGGACGACGGCGACCAAAGGCTGCACCAATGGCTCAAACCGGGTCGGACGGCACCACTGAAGCACGACGGAGGCTCTGGAAGTGTGGCCCGAGCCTGGGAGGGGCTAGAGCTGTGGAGACGACCCGAGGGGACCGCCGGCAAGCTCGAGCTCGGGGACGGCGGCCCGAGGCCTGCCCGGCCGGGCTACGGCTTCCTACGGTCTTGTGGAGTGTTTGTGGTGAGTTGGTGATGCTCGAGAGGGCTGGGGAGGGCTGCATTTATAGGCGAGCGAGAGGACGGGATCGGGCTCCGCCGGAGGACACCTGGACATGGCGCCCGGCGCCGAACGGCGTTAGTGAGCGAGGGGGAAGGCGACGCAGCTCACGCGGGCACTGTGGGTGGGCGGCGACGAGCACATGATCGAGGGGGGTGGCGACGAACACAGTGCGCGGCGCACTGTGCAGTTGGCCGGACCGCGCCCGTGCTCGCTGCGGCGAGCTCCGTCGTCGGCGAGCACCGGGAGGGAGTTAAGGGAGTAGAGACGGGGATGTTGGCGAGGTTTGGCGAGGTGTGGCAGCCTGGGAAGCGAGCACGCGACCCACAGAGCGCTCGGCGGCACCCAGAGCGTGTTGGTTAGTCGGCTGGCACCGTGCACACACGTGGTCACCGCGTGCACTTCGGTATAGCGCCACGGCTGGCCCCAATTTCATGTCTGGCGTGTAGTCCTTAGTGTTTAGGGTTGAGCCAATGCTTTGAGTCGAGCTCAGGTGCTGTAAGATTGAGTTTTACTTCATGGTAAGTTTCTGGACAGTAACTTTGAGAGTTAACTGTGGCCAATCTACTGGGAGTTGGGAGCCGAGATTTGGAGGTTAGCAATCATCTAGGAAGGTAGTGATGCACAAGAAATTTCAGCAGCATTGGAGCAAGTAAAATGGTAGTTGCTGTAGAAACTACCATTTCTGTCCAGAACAGAAAATATTTTATATAGCAAAAATATTCCAAAAAGTGATGCAATATTTTTGCTCAGGACGGTGCCCTAGTGTCCAAAGAATATTTGGGAATTTTCTCAGATTTTTGTGGGCAAGAAAAATTGGGGTTGCTTTGGAGCACAAGTGGCTGGTTAGGGTTTTAAAGGAGAAAATGAATATTTTTCATTTAAGAAAAATATTCATATTATTATTTTGAGGTTGACCAGAGAAGAAATGATGGCTAGAGAGAGAAATGAGTCACTTGGGTGAAAGTCAAGGTGGTGCCCAAGTGTTTAAGTCCAACTGAAGTGATTCAAAACTCCAAATTCAAATAAAAAACCAAATAAAATCAGAAAAGAAGAGAGGGCAAAAACCAGGCTGTCACAAGGAATTTTGACTCGAGTGACTCCGTCTTGAATATGATGAAGAGGTAGAAGAGCAGTTGGCCAACAAGGCACAAATCTTGTCCATTCTTGCATTGCTCTCTTGTTTTTGTTCGTCGAGCTTGTTGTCGAAGTAGCACCTTGGACGTTGCTGGGAGTGGCACAAGTCGGTTGCGAGATTGTCGATGCGGTCGCTCAATGCTTGTTCTTCTTGATGAAATGATCTTTGTGCGTCGAAGAGGTGGTTCTTGGTGACGTAGGTGTTCGGGTCCTCATCTTGCTTGATGAAGAGTGGGTTGGTAGAAGTAGTTGGCCTATGCATCATTCCAAGTAAATGCGTGTGTGGGAGAAAGAGAAGAACTATACCAAATGTACCTTGATCGATGTTGAAAATGGATCAAAGATCACTCAATGATGTAACAAGGAAATAGCACAATTGGTACCATATCTCGTCAATTTCTAACACCTACACAAATAAAGCCTTTGGTGGAGCTTGGTGAGGATGGTGGATAAAATTTATTCAATTTGTTAGTAAGACTCAATAATGTTGAAAAAGATCCGCAAATTTTCAAATGTAGCAAGTAGACCAATAGCGAGATAAGGCACACGGAAATACACACACGGATAGATAAATGGGGTCGCGCAACCAAGGAATGAGCCAAAATGTGGAATCCACAAAAATACTCTTGTTGCACAACGCTTGGGAGACGCTAGCTCGATGGCACAATAGGCGGATACGAGACTTGTGCACAACCTACTAAGCAAAAATGCAACAACTTCTATCCCAAGAATGCTATATGTATGGTGTTCCGATGATATGATCCAAGATGATTGAGTATGACAAACTTAATGTAGTATGATGCTATGGTGCTTTCTTAAAAGCTCTTTGCTTATCTTTTCCTTTTGCTTAAAAGCTCGTTTGGCTCTTTTTCTTTTGAGCTCTTCTTTGGCCTCTTATGCAAAACTTCACGAACCAAGATAGCAATTGCGTATATGCGATGACATCCTTTGTGACACAAGAGATGATACCAATATATGTAAACCAATATGAAGTGATATATGCAATGACCACTAATGTGCACAAGTAACGTTGCCGGCAATAATCAATGGCTAGTCTCGATAGGAAGGTGATGCAAACATGGGTTATGGTGGTCATCGATGTAATGGCAAGGTAGTACACGAATGTGTTGCCGAAGTTACCGTCCTTGTTTAGGGTTGAGGGTGTCAAAATGGTGGAGTGGTTGTTGTTGATGACGAGTCCGTGTCGAAGACGAGCAGTGGTGATGTTGTTGTCGAACCGTCCCTATGTAGCTGAAACACGTTTGGAAACGGAAACCGCAACTCAAATTCTCAAAGAACAAAACATGTCAAAATTGTCGGAGTTGGAAACGGGTAAGCTATGGTGGATGCGGAAAGCGGTGGTGCTATGCGGAAGTGCAAGTGGAAACTTGGGCAAGATTTGTCAAAAGTTAGGCGGAAGGGAAGTGGTGCTAGAAGTGGGGCTACGGGAGGCCGGATGTCCGAGCTGTCGGGCCGGATGTCCGGGGGCACGGGCCAGATGTCCGGGCCTCCAAATCCAAGATGAACTCGTGGGGAAAAGGTATAATGATGGGGGAAAATTCGAGAGATTTCGTGGATGGAAACTGGAGAAATGATGGGGGAATGCTAGATATACCTGGTACACACGAAATCCGCGGATCAAATCCAACAAAACTTCATCGCACTAACAAATCAAAAAAAAAATTGGGGGGCTATTTTTGGTGGGGAATTTTGGAAATTGGCACAAAATCAACAAAACTAGGCTAGAAAACAAAGTGTAGAGCTCCAAATTCGTGATCAACCAAGGCTCATGATACCAAGATGATCATGAGCAACCTGGCTCTGATCCAAGATGATATCGGGTGGAAACCCTAGGGCCGATCATTCACGAAATGGAGAGGATCCTACGAAGAACACGACGAACACACAAGGAGAAACATGAGGGGAAACACTCAAATTGACGAGAACAGTCACACATGTGCTAGATCCATGAACATAAAGAGTGATACAAGATCCAAACGCAACAAAGGATGATACAAGAGGTGGTAGTTCTTCTCCGTGAGGAGGTCTTGAGGGGTCTTCCCATTAGGGGTCTTGAATCCACTTGGGGGATCTTCTCGGTAGAGGTCGTGGTCTCCGAAGGAGAAAGTATCAAGTGGATGAGCAAAGCTCTATCCCCAAAATGAGACATCACATTGCTAACCCTAGAAAGAGGGAGGAGAGGGAGTATAAATAGTCTATGGGGCGAAGGGGTACATGGGCCTCGGCCCTTTCACTGTGCGTAGATAGGAGGAGCCGGACCCGAGCGTCGGGCCGGATGACCGGGCAGGGGGCCGGATGTCCGGGCTGGCAGGGCCGTTTTGGTGCGGTTCGGTGAAGGAGGGCCGGATTTCCGGGCCAGGAGCCGGATGTCCGGGGTCGTCGGGCCGGATGTCCGGGGCCAGGCCGGATGTCCGGGCCATGTAGCATTGCGGCTACTGGTTGTTGCTGTGTGGGCATCTTCAGGGGCTGGATGTCCGGGGCCATGGCCGTATGTTCCGGCCCTGGGAGCTGCTCTCGGTTCTTTCCGTCGTTCCTCTTCATCCTTGCGCTTGGGGACTTATCCATCTTCGCGAGCATTTTCGGGAGGGTCCTCTTGATACCTGATCATGCATAACATGCCAGACTGAGGTAGAAGCCATGTCTCGAGTCAGTCATATGTAATATCACTAAGGAGAGATGTCACCTCTGTCTCGAGAGCTCTAGCTCGTGCTCGTGTCATCGACCCTTTTGGCACTTGGTGAGACGATGGTAGGTCCACGGGGATGACCATAGGATGCTCCGCATCACTTTCTTATCGAGACTAGCCGTTGAGTATTGCTGGGCAACATTACTTGTGCACTTTAGTGATCATCAATCCGCACCTTCCATTGTGTGCATATATCATCATACCATCTCTTGTGTCATCAATTGTTCCCGCATATACAAAATTGCTATCTTGGTTCTATCTTTTCACATAAGTGGCCATATAAAAAAAGCAATAGCCATAGCATCGCCACATTGCATATCATATAATATCATTGATCATCTGGGATCATCGTGTGCGAAACACCGAGAACCATACGTACATAGCAAACTTGGGATAGAAGTCGTTATGTTTCGTTTCTCATAGGTTTTGTGCACAAGTTATCGTATCCGCCTATTGAGCAATCGTGCTAGAGTCTCTCTAGAGTTGTGCAAGAAGAGCATTTTCCGAGGATTCCACATTTTGAGCTCATTCCTTGGTTGCACGACCTCATTTATCTATCCGTGTGTGTGTGTTTCCGTGTGCCATTCGTTGCGAATTTGTGTATCTCTTTCAACATTATTGACTCTTGCTAACAATTACATTAATTTTTATGCCACCTATCCTGACCAAGCTACTCCATAAGCCTTACTTGTGTAGCTCTGAGAATTGACAAGATGCGGTACCAATTGTGCTACTTCCATAATACCATATTGGGTGACCATTGATCCATCTTCAACATTGGAAAATGTATATTCGGTCTAGTTCTTTCCTTTCTTCCACTCACATTTGCTTGAGCATGATGGATAGGCAAAGAACATCATCTCCGATCTTTGATTGTTGGGAATCGTTGCTTGGAAAACAAAAAAAATATATACGCACACGTAATAATCTATCCATGGAGATGCATAGCAACGAGGGGGGAGTGTGTTTACGTATCGTCATAGACCGTGAGCGGAAGCGTTTCACAACGTGGTTTACGTAGTCGAACTTCTTCGCGCTTCAACCGATCAAGTACCGAACGCACGATACCTCCGCGTTCTGCACAAGTTCAGCTCGGTGACGTCCCTCGCCTTCTTGATCCAGCAAGACGTCGAGGTAGTAGATGAGTTCCGTCAGCACGACGGCATGGTGACGGTGATGGTGAAGTGATCTCCGCAGGGCTTCGCCAAAGCACTACAGAAATATGACCAGGGGTGTAAACGGTGGAGGGGGCACCACACACGGCTAGGCAATTTTCTGGGGTGTGCTAGGCGCGCCCCTCCCACATATATATAGGTGGGAGGGAGGGAGGAGCAGCCATAGGAGGCGCCCAAGTTGGAGGAATCCTACATGGAGTCCCTCCCAAGCCGCGCCCCCTGTGATATATAACTGAGGGGGAAGGAAAGAGGGGGAGAGGGAAGGAAGTGGGAATCCTAATCCACACTTTTCTTTCCCTTCTCCCCTTTCATTCTCCTCCTTAGGCCGACCCATATGGGGGGCGCACCAGCCCCTTGTGGCTGGTGCGTTTCCTCTCTTGGCCCATAAGGCCCATATCTTTTGCCACGGGTGCCCGGAACCCCTTCCGATGACCCGATAAGTACCCAGTACCCCCCGAAACACTTCCGGTGTCCGAATACCATCCTCCTATATATAAATATTTACCTCTCGACCATTTCGAGACTCCTCGTCATGTCTGTGATCTCATCTGGGACTCCGAACAACATTCGGTCACCAAATCACATAACTCATATAATACTATATCGTCATCGAACGTTAAGCGTGCGGACCCTATGGGTTCGAGAACTATGTAGACATGATCGAGACAACTCTCCCGTCAATAACAAATAGCAGAACCAGGATCCCCATATTGGCTCCTACATATACTACGAATATCTTTATTTGTCAAGCCGTTATGACAACATACGTAATTCCCTTTGTCCATCGGCATGTTACTTGCCCGAGCAATCTTCGGTATCTTCATACCTAGTTCAATCTCGTTACCGGCAAGTCTCTTTACTCGTGTCGTAGTACATCACCTAGTGACCAACTCCTTAGTCGTTTGCTTGTGAGCTTATGATGTGTATTATCGAGAGGGCCCAGAGATACCTCTCCGATACTCGGAGTGACAAATCCTAATCTCGATATATGCCAACCCAACAAACACCTTCGGAGATACCTGTAAAGCATCTTTATGATCACCCAGTTATGTTGTGACGTTTGATAGCACACAAGGCATTCCTCCGGTATCCGAGAGTTGCATCATCTCATAGTCGAAGGAATATGTATTTGACATGAAGAAAGCAATAGCAATAAACTGAACGATCAATATGCTAAGCTAATGGATGGGTCTTGTCCATAACATCATTCTCCTAATGATGTGATCCCATTATCAAATTACGACACATGTCTATGGTTAGGAAACCTTAACCATCTTTGATCAACGAGCTAGTCTAGTAGAGGCTTACTAGGGACACAATATGTTTTTATGTATTCACACATGTATTTAGGTTTCCGATCAATACAATTCTAGCATGAATAATAAACATTTATCACGAATAAGGAAATATAAAATAACAACTTTATTATTGCCTCTAGGTCATATTTCCTTCAGTCTCCCACTTGCACTAGAGTCAATAATCGAGTTCACATCGCCATGTGATTAACACCGATAGTTCACATTGCCATGTGATTAACACCGATAGTTGACATCGCCATGTGACCAAGACCCAAAGAGTTTACTAGAGTCAATAATCTAGTTGACATCGCCATGTGATTAACACCCAAAGAGTACTAAGGTCTGATCATGTTTTGCTTGTGAGAGAGGTTTAGTCAATGGGTCTGTCATATTCAGATCCGTATCTATTTTGCAAATTTGTATGTCTACAATGTTGTGCGTGGAGCTACCCTAGGTAATTGCTCCCACTTTCAATATGTAACCATATTGAGACTTAGAGTCATCTGGATTGCTGTAAATGCTTGCATCGACGTAACTGATGTAGGGTGGAACCCTAGATGGCCGATCTTTCACGAAAGGAGCGGATCCCAACGAGGAACTCGAAGAACACGAGGGGAAACACGAGAGAATCACTCAATCAACAAGAATAGATCACACATGCGCTATATCGATGAACACAAAGGTAAGATACAAGATCCAAAGTCAACAAAGGACGATACAAAGGTAACCGGTTCTTCTCCGTAAGGAGGTCTTGATGGGGGTCTTCTCCGTGAGGAGGTCTTGAATCCAAGGTGATCTTCTCTGTAGAGGGGCCGCGGTCTCTCTCGTGGAGTAGATCTGTAATGGATGAGCAAAGCTCTATCTCACATATGAGCTAATCCTTTGCTAACCCTAACTAGGAGGAGGTGGGGGTCTATATATAGTGTTAGCCCATGAAGGGGTAAGTGAGAGGGGGGATACATGGGCCCGTGGCCCGTTCATTGTGCGCAGACAGGTGTCGGATGTCCGGGCGACGGGCCGGATGTCCGGGCAGGGAGGCCGGATGTCCGGGCTGACGGGGTTCAGCTTCGGGTGCCTTCTGTGATGGGCACCGGATTTCCGGGGGTCGGGCCGGATGTCCGGGCTGGTCCGGATGTCCAGGCTGGGGTCGGATGTCCGGGGCCTGTAGCAGCTGTCTCTTCTTCCTTCTCCTTCCTTCGGTCCCGCGCACACTTGGCCTTGGTCCTTGGGCTCTCCATGGTCTCCTTGGGTGTACCTGAGTATGCACAAGGTCCGTGCTTGAAGTAGCATCCATGTCTTACATGCGGAAAGGGAAGATTCGGAAAGGAGCGAGTTCACCTTAGGTCCAATGGCGTAGGTTTGAGTGTACATGGGGATGATCGTAGGATGCTCCGCATCATCTCCCCTCCCTTGGGAAAGATCCGTCCTCGGATCGAAAACCTCATCACCATGGAAACGGTTGTCGTGGACGGACTTGTAGTTGGACGAAGTGGAAGACTTGGCGCAATCCAAGTACTCCAAGGTGTCTCCGGAGTGGTATTCATGCAAAAAGAGCAAACACAAGCGACACTTGGAAATACAATGGTTAGCGCACACAAGGTGTCCATCATGTAAGAATGAGTCCGTGAGGCAAGATTGTTCATGACAAAGCACATGAAGCTTAGCAAGATGATATGGAATGAGATGTAAAGCATTCATGGGAGCAAAAGCATTCATTGTGCACACAAATGTATTGTGAATGTGATTAATGCAACCACGGTGCAAAATGATGTCATAGTGAGACGGTTTATCAATAGCATGAATATGGCAATGGATTCTCAATATGAATAAGTTATCATGCAATTGATGGTAGGCAATATGATCATGATGTATGAATATGCCATCAAGAAAGATCACAACAAATTTGCTAAGGAAGTGCACAAGCTCATATATCATGGATGACATCGAAATACAAGATGCAACAAGGCAATCATAAGGTGAGTCAATCAATCCATGCATAAGATGTGAATTTTCTATGGGTATGATATGTCCATCGAGCATGACATATGGGAACACAATCAACAAATATGTATGTGTTAGTGCAATGTGTCAAATGATTGTTGATGTACCAATGCTCGATGTCGTGGCACTCCTCAACTTGAAGGTGCATAGGGTCCATCTCCAATGTAGGTCCTCCATCCAATCGATGTATCATGTAGACAAGAAGAAGGAGACAACAATGAAAGAATGACCCATCCAATATGCGTATTTGAGGATGGCTCAAAGGGAAGGAGGTCACCTTTAGGAGTTTCTCAAGGATGTTGGAGTTGCACATCTTGTATGCCTTCACATAACCAATATGTCTCGTGATGGTACCTCCTTTTGAATCCTTCAAAATGAAAGAACATGACAAACACTCAGAAAAACAAATGATGTTAGTGCAAATGTAACACCTATCATTCGAGTGGTAAGATACCCAACAAGTGTTCTCATCATTCTTATCATAAGAAAGGACAAGGGGTGGTATGGTATGAAAGCATATGATGCAACTACAACCAAAGACAAGAAGCTCAATCAAAGTAGCATGCATCACAAGTAATATGTCCAAGTCTCCATGGTTAATAAGCATAGCAAGTTGGCACTCAATACAAGGGGATATGAGAGTTGCAACTAATGGAGACAAGAGACAATGATCAAGACAAATCAAGTGACAGGCATGAATATATATGTCATCAACCCAAGAAAGCGAGTAAGAATGGAACATGGGTGATGCAACATAGCAAGTAATCATAGCGATCAAGTCAAGCAAGCTAGTAGTGCGAAGATGCAACGTACTAGAAGGAATCATGGCAATCATGTCATGTGTGCCAATAGTGGGCATGAATAAAGCACATGGCATATCACAAGCATGAAAGCAAGATATGAGGAAAGTATCATCATTGTATTGGCAAGAAGTCCTATGTAAATAGCAATGGAACATCATGACTCTCCCAACACTAGAATCAACAATAGCATGAGGCACATTATAAACATGGCAATAGCAACAAGGATCTCCACCAAACATGCAAATACACATAGGAGTAGCATAATGGTGAATCATGGGTAGATGCAAGCAAGGGCCACAATTGCATTGCAAAGTCATGTAAAGAGGCATAACATGCAAAGTGAACACGATAGAAGGGGCATAAGGTGACAAGTGGTAAATAGCCCAAAGCCGTGTGAGAACCAAGTGAGAGAGATGCGCGTAGTCGTAGCGCGAAGAGAGTGGTGGTAATGGTAGTCCACGGGATCCCAAATCGTCGTTGCTCTCAAGAGCTCGTTTCGTCAACTCTTGGGATTGAGAGGTTGACGAGTATACGTAAGTACCTACACAAAACAAAGACAAAGGGAAAATTGTGTGTGCATGGTATATGTACACATCATCCATCATGATGCGCACGTGCTTGTGTTGGTTAGCACAAAATATCCAATGCTCAAATAAATGAGATGCATGATATAGAAACATGTCATCCATCATGAGAGGTTTGTTATTATGTATAGCATAATGGAGACTCAAATTGTGTAATGCATCATGAGAAATATGTAGAGCATTGTTATTCATGGAATGCATATGGTGCACGCAATTATGGGAATCATGCAAAGTATGGAATGCATCAAGATCTCCTAATATGTATGAGGAAACTATGGGGGTCTCCTCATGAGCATTAGTGGAAACATCACATGGATAATATTGACAACATCCAAAACAATGCATATTTGGAACAATGTGATCATGAAAAACAAAAGCCAATGACCATCATCTCGTCATCTATGCCATAAGTGCAAATGGGATTTATTTTAATGGGGCATGCATAGTTACTATGTTGAGATTGAAATGATGCAATATGGGAGATCTCACTCATAGCATATGACAAGTTCAAAGGATTGTCAAACATAACGTGACCAATAGAATTTTCCCAAGATATCCTATGGAGCATAGCATCCCAACTAGGCAACTCAACATGCTCATCATCATATTCATCATAAATTGGTAAGCCATGACATGAAGAAGTCGCACTAGCATGAAGCATGGGAATAGGTGGATCAACATCATGCAAGCAATCATTGGGAAAATAGTCCACTAGTGGGACAAGAGAAGCACTATCACCTATGTTACCGTTGGAAGGTCGCTCATGTTTTGTAGGTGAGGTGTCGAAGATCCACTCGTTGTCATCTTCATCTTGATGGAACCATGTGGGGGGTGCATCATCGTCCACCATGGCCATCGTTGTCTCCATTGGAGGTATGTACTCGTCAAGGATAGGCATGTCGTCATGTAGGAGACCTAGCACCAAAGAAAACACACTCGGAGTAGAGGTTAAGTCGTTAGAAATCAAAGTGGCCTCATGTGCCGTGTCAATTACCTCACTCACTAAGTGTTGTGGCTCACTCACTCCCGGTATGATGCTCTCACTCATATGGTTGGTGGAGTCACTCAAATGGCTCTCAACCTCACATAGGATGTGTGGCATGCTCTCATGTGTGGGGCTAGTGGTGGTCACACTCATCCTCTCATAGGAAATGCACTCAATGTCACATATGGTGGAGTCACTCATATCTCTCATGGTGGTGTGGCTCTCCTCACATGGGAATTGGGGCATCTCTTCATATGTGGGTGTCGGAGAGATGTTGGTGCAAATGTCTCCATGCTCAATCATGTCGTAGTCGTAGCCGTGGATGAAGGCCGAAGATGGCACATCATCACTCTCCTCTAAGACCAAAGATAAGGTCTCATGTGCGGTCTCGTAGCTTGACTCGTAGTATGAGACACATAGGGGCGCCGTCTTCATGTTGTTGAAGAGGTTCGTGCTCGTCGCCGTGGTCGAAGGGGATGGCCCTTGCTCGACCTTCTTGTCGCCGTCTTGTTGTTGGAGGCCCATATGATGTGGCACCTCGTAGCTCGTCTCCATGACCGAAGAGAATTTCCCATGCTCGGCCATCTTCCTTGAGGGCCTTCCGAAGATGGAAGTTTCACCCTCGCTCGTAGGTGGTCGCCTTGTTGTTGAAGATGTCGATGTAGGCGAACTCATGGGAAGTAGGCGAAGATGCCGTACGTCCAAAGGCAAAGATGCCTTCATAGCACTTGGCGAAGATGCTGAAGTGGTTGTTATAGCTGTAGCTCCGTCTTGGTGGTGCTCGTCTCGCGGTCTTCTCTTATGCTCATGAAGCTTGGACTTGGCGTGAAGTAGGGCTTGTTGGGACTTATACGTTTGCGCTTGTGGAGCATCTTCATGATGATGGTGTCGTTTTCGCACTTGAGCTCGTAGTAGATGTCGTTCGTCGTCGTCGTGCACAAGATGCTTGGAGGTGACTTGCCCTTCATGACGATGTTGATCACGAATGTGATGGTGGTCGCCATGTATATGTGGACGTGGACGACTTGCGCTTGCATCGTGTGGGCGCTCCGAAGATGATCGACTTGCTCGCCGCCGCCTTGAGGATGATGAAGGGGAAGAAGACTTGTAGTCGGCCACCATGTCTCGTAGTTGATCCTTTAGCTCGCCCAACTTGGTGTCGATGTAGTCCCTTTCCCTTGCTTCGGAGTGTCGTATATCGATGGCGAGGTTGTCGAGGCGCTCTCGCAAGGTAGATTGTGCGCCTTGCATTTGTCGTTGTAGATCGAAGATGGACATTTTGGTGATGTAGTTGTTCACGCCGTCGTTGTTGTCGAAGACCGGAGATGAAATGCCTTCCCTATCCATCACAAGACTCGAGCAAATATGAGTGGGAGAAAGAGAAGAACTATACCAAATGTACCTTGACCGATTGTGAAGATGGATCAATGATCACTCAATGTGTAACAAGGAAATAGCACAATTGGTACCAATTCTTGTCGGTTTCTCACACCTACACAAATAAGGCTTATGGTGGAGCTCGGTGAGGATAGAGGCACAAAACATTTGATGAAAAATGTTAGCAAGAGTTAATAATGTTGAAAGAGATTCACAAATTCGCAAGTGAAACAAGTAGACCAATAGCAAAGAATGGCACACGGAAACACACACACAGATAAATAAATGGGGTCGTGCAACCAAGGAATGAGCACAAAATGTGGAGTCCACGGAAAACGCTCGTGTTGCACAACTCAAGAGAGACGCTAGCACGATTGCTCTATAGGTGGATACGACACTTGTGCACAACCTATGATATGCGAAATGGAGAAACTTTCTATCCCAAGTATGCTATATATGTATGGTTCCCGGTGTTTCTCTCAAGATGATCCAAGATGATCATATATGACAATCTTATATGCAATGTGGTATGATGCTATGGCACTTGCTTACAAGCTTCTTTGCTCTTTCTCTTTTGCTTAAAAGTTTATTCTCTCTCTTTTTTTTATATATGGCCACGATGCACAAATGAAGATAGCAATTGTATATATGCGGGAACAAACTTGTGGCATAAGAGATGATATGGTGATACCAATATGATGTGGTATGTATGCAAGGGAAGGTGTAGATCACTAATGTGCACAAGTAACGTTGCCGGCAATACTCAAATGGCTAGTCTCGATAGGCAAGTGACGCAAAATGGGCTAGGGGGTTATCAATGCAATTGCAAGGGGATATACAATGGAGGGATACCACGATACCAAGATGATATGGAGGTTACCGTCCGAGGCAATGATGAGTGGCGGTGTTCTTGATGTAGATACCAAGATGATGGAGACTCGTCCCTAAGTAGCCGAAACACCTTAGGAAACGGAAAAACCGCGAACTCGAAATCTCAAATGTCAAATGTCAAATGGTGGTAGCGGAAAGCGGTGGTGGTTTTGCGGAAACTCAAAGGGATTGCGGAAATGCAATTATGGGGTTTGGAGAACGCAATGCGGAAGTGGAGGGTAAGGTGGTGGATTATACACGGTGTCGGAGTTGGAAGCACGGTCCCTAAGTAGCCGAAACACCTTAGGAGACACAACTCACAACACAAGCAAAATTGGGTTAAGTTGAGGTGGCGGAAGTGTATGGTGGGTAAGCCTATGCGGTAGTGGTGGTGGTGGTTGATGAAGAAGCAACCATCCCTAAGTAGCCGAAACACCTTAGGAGACTTGAATCACAACTCAAACAACCACAAATGCTAAGGGGAACAAAATGTGTTAGGTTGCGGAAGTCGGTGGTGGTTATGCAGAAGTTATGGTGGAAGCCCTAGGCACAGATGCCAAAGTGCCAAAAATTTGATGGAGTCAAATGGTGATGGGACCTATCTAGAGGGATAGAGGATGTCAATAGCTACTCAACGAGCTAAAGAACGCGATAATCGGACTCCGGATGTGAAAGTTACGGTCAAAACGGTGAAACGGGACAGGCTGAATTCCCAGGGGTCGGACATCCGGGGCTTGGGCCGGATTTCCGGGACCTGATGTCCAGAACCGCGCGCGAAATTGCGCTCCAGGAGCCGGATGTCCGGGCCACGGGCCGGATGTCCGGGGGGCCAGATGTCCGGGGCTACAAGCCGGATGTCCGGGCTCCAAATCCGAGGATGAACTCGAGGAACTCGATTTTGGGGGCGGAAATTGATGATTTCGGGGACAAAATTGCGGAGATTTCGTGGATGGAAAGTGGGGAAAAGTGTGGGAAAGCTAGATCCACAAGTAACAAACAAATCCATGGATCAAAAATCAACAAAACATCATCACACCAACAAATCACAAAAAAAATTGGGGGCTATTTTTTGGTGGGGATTTTCTAATTTGGGACAAAATCAACAAAACTAGGCTAGAAAACACAACGGGGAGGCTCCAAATTCGTGGTAAACCTAAGCTCTGATCCAAGATGATGTAGGGTGGAACCCTAGATGGCCGATCTTTCACGACAGGAGCGGATCCCAACGAGAAACTCGAAGAACACGAGGGGAAACACGAGGGAAAACACGAGAGAATCACTCAACCAACAAGAATAGATCACACATGCGCTAGATCGATGTACACAAAGGTAAGATACAAGATCCAAAGTCAACAAAGGACGATACAAAGGTAACCGGTTCTTCTCCGTAAGGAGGTCTTGATGGGGGTCTTCTCCGTGAGGAGGTCTTGAGTCCAAGGTGATCTTCTCCGTAGAGGGGCCGCGGTCTCTCTCGTGGAGTAGATCCGTAATGGATGAGCAAAGCTCTATCTCACATATGAGCTAATCCTTTGCTAACCCTAACTAGGAGGAGGTGGGGGTCTATATATAGTGTTAGCCCATGAAGGAGTAAGTGAGAGGGGGGATACATGGGCCCGTGGCCCGTTCACTGTGCGCAGACAGGTGCCGGATGTCCGGGCGACGGGCCGGATGTCCGGGGCTTCGCGACGGGCAGGATGTCCGGGCAGGGAGGCCGGATGTCCGGGCTGACGGGGTTCAGCTTCAGGTGCCTTCTGTGATGGGCGCCGGATTTCCGGGGGTCGGGTCGGATGTCCGGGCTGGAGCCGGATGTCCGGGGCCTGTAGCAGCTGTCTCTTTTTCCTTCTCCTTCGTTCGGTCCCGCGCACACTTGGCCATGGTCCTTGGGCTCTCCATGGTCTCGTTGGGTGTACCTGAGTATGCACAAGGTCCGTGCTTGAAGTAGCATCCATGTCTTACATGCGGAAAGGAGCGAGTTCACCTTAGGTCCAATGGTGTAGGTTTGGTGTACATGGGGATGATCGTAGGATGCTCCGCATCAGTAACCCTTTACGAAGAACTCCTTGTTACCTCCATAACCGAGAAACATTTCCTTAGTCCTCTTTAAGGTACCTACGGATAATTTTGACCGTTGTCCAGTGATCTACTCCTGGATCACCATTGTACCCCTTTGCCAACTCATGACTAGGAACACAGTAGGTCTGGTACACAACATGGCATACTTTATAGAACCTATGGCTGAGGCATAGGGAATGACTTTCATTCTCTCTCTATCTTTTGCCGTGGTCGGGCTTTGATTCTTACTCAACTTCACACCTTGCAATACAGGCTAGAACTCCTTTAACTGATCCATTTTAAACTACTTCAGAATCTTGACAAGGTATGTACTCATTGAAAATCGTATCAAGCGTCTTGATCTGTCTCTATAGATCTTGATGCATAATATGTAAGCAGCTTCACCGAGGTCTTTCATTTAAAAATTCATATTCAAATATCATTTTATGCTTTCCAAAAATTCTATATCATTTTCAATCAACAATATGTCATCCACATATAATATCAGAAATGCTACAGAGCTCCCACTCACTTTCTTGTAAATGCAGGCTTCACCATAAGTCTATATAAAACCATATGCTTTGATCACTTCATCAAAGCGTATATTCCAACTCTGAGGTGCTTGCACCAGTCCATAGATGGATCACTGGAGCTTGCACACTTTGTTAGCACCTTTAGGATCGACAAAACCTTCTGGTTGCATTAGATACAACTCTTCTGTAAGAAATCCATTAAGGAATGCAGTTTTGACATCCATTTACCAAATTTCATAATTATAAAATGCGGCAATTGCTAACATGATTCAGACTAACTTAAGCATCGCTACGGGTGAGAAGGTCTCATCATAGCCAACCCCTTGAACTTGTCAAAAACCTTTCGCGACAAGTCGAGCTTTGTACATGGTGACATTACCATCAGTGTCTGTCTTCTTCTTGAAGATCCATTTATTCTCAATGGCTTGCCGATCATCGGGGAAGTCCACCAAAGTCCACACTTTGTTCTCATACATGGATCCTATATCAGATTTCATGGCCTCAAGCCATTTGTCGAAATCTGGGCTCATCATAGATTATTCAGAGTTCGTACGTTCGTCATGGTCTAGTAACATGATTTCTAGGATAGGATTACCGTACCACTCTGGTGCGGAACGTGCTCTGTTGGACCTACGAGGTCCAGTAGCAACTTGATCTGAAGTTTCATGATCATCATCATTAGCTTCCTCTCTAGTTGGTGTAGGCATCACGGGAACGGTTTTCTCTGATGTGCTACTTTCCAAATTGAGAGAAGGTACAATTACCTCATCAATTCTACTTTCCTCCCACTCACTTCTTTCGAGAGAAACTCCTTCTCTAGAAATGATCCATTTTTGGCAACAAAGATCTTGCCTTTCGTATCTGTGGTAGAAGATCTACCCATTTGTTTCCTTAGGGTATCCTATGAAGACGCACTTCTCCGATTTGGGTTCGACCTTATCAGTATGAAGCCTTTTGACATAAGTGTCGCAACTCCAAATTTTAAGAAACAACAGCTTAGGTTTCTTGCTAAACCATGGTTCATACGGTGTCGTCTCAACAGATTTAGACGGTGCCCTATTAATCGTGAATGCGGCTGTCTCTAATTCATAACCCCAAAATGATAGTGGTAAATCGGTAATAGACATCTTAGATCGCACTATACCCAATAAAGTACGGTTACGACGTTTGGACACACCATTACGCCATGGTGTTCCAGGTGGCATGAGTTGTGAAACAATTCCACATTGTTTTAAATAAAGGCAAAACTCGTAACTCAAATATTTGCCTCCGCGATCAAATCTTAGAAACTTTCTTTTCTTGTTACGATGATTCTCCACTTCACCCTGAAATTCTTTGAAATTTTCAAATGTTTCAGACTTGTGTTTCATTAAGTAGATATACCCATACCTACTCAAATCATCTATGAAGGTCAGAAAATAATGATACCCGCTGCGTGCTTCAATACTCATCGGACCTCATACATCGGTATGCATTATTTCCAATAGGTCTTTAGCTCGCTCCATTGTTCTGAAGAACGGAGTTTTAATCATCTTGCCCATGAGGCATGGTTCGCAAGTATCAAATGATTCATAATCAAGTGATTCTAAAAGTCCATCTGTATGGAGTTTCTTCATGCGCTTTACACCAATATGACCTAAACGGCAGTGCCACATGTTGCACTATCATTATCAACTTTGCATCTTTTGGCATCAATATTATGAATATGTGTATCACTACGATCGAGATTCAATAAACCATTCACTTTGAGTGTATGACCATAGAAGGTTTTATTCATGTAAATAGAACAACAATTATTCTCTGGCTTAAATGAATAACCGTATTGCAATAAACATGATCCAATCATATTCATGCTCAACGCAAACACCAAATAACATTTATTTAGGTTCAACACTAATCCCGGAGGTAGAGGGAGTGTGCGATGGTGATCGTATCAACCTAGGAATCACTTCCAACACACATCGTCACTTCGTCCTTAACTAGTCTCTGTTCATTCTGCAACTCCTGTTTCGAGCTACTAATCTTAGCAACTGAACCGGTATCAAATACCCAGGGGCTACTACAAACACTAGTAAAGTACACATCAATAACATGTATATCAAATATACATTTCTTTACTTTGCCATCCTTCTTATCCGCCATGTATTTGGGGGCAGTTCCGCTTCGAGTGACCATTTCCTTTGAAGTAGAAGCACTCAGTTTCAGGCTTAGGTCCAGCTTTGGGTTTCTTCACGGGAGACGGGAGTGGCAACTTGCTTGCCATTCTTCTTGAAGTTCCCTTTCTTTTTCGTGCCCTTGTTCTTGAAACTAGTGGTCTTGTTAACCATGAACACTTGATGCTCTTTCTTGATTTCTACCTTCGCGGATTTCAGCATCGCCAAGAGCTCGGGAATCGTTTTCGTTATCCCTTGCATATTATAGTTCATCACGAAATTCTAGTAACTTGGTGATAGTGACTAGAGAACTCTGTCAATCACTATCTTATCTGGAAGATTAACTCCCACTTGATTCAAGCAATTGTAGTACCCAGACATTCTGAGCACATGCTCACTGGCTGAGCTATTCACCTCCATCTTGTAGGAAAAGTACTTGTCAGAGGTCTCATACCTCTCGACACGGGCATGAGTCTGAAATACCAATTTCAGATCTTACAACATCTCATATGCTCCGTGGTCTTCAAAATGTTTTTGAAGTCCCAATTCTAAGTCGTAAAGCATGGCGCGCTAAACTATTAAGTAGTCATCATATCGAGCTTGCCAAACATTCATAACATCTGCATCTGCTCCTGCAATAGGTCTGTCACCTAGCGGTGCATCAAGGACATAATTTTTCTGTGCAGCAATGAGGATAATCCTCAGATCACAGACCCAGTCCGCATCATTGCTACTATCATCTTTCAACTTATTTTTCTCTAGGAACATATCAAAAAATAAGGGAGCTATATTGCGAGCTGTTGATGTACAACACAGATTTGCAAATACTATCGGGACTAAGTTCATGATAAATTAAGTTCAATTAATCAAATTACTAATGAACTCCCACTTAAATCAACATCCCTCAAGTTGTCTAAGTGATACATGATCCATATCAACTAACCCATGTCCGCTCATCACATGAGATCGGGTAGTCATCAATGGTGAACATCTCTATGTTGATCATATCTACTATATGACTCATGTTCGACCTTTTGGTCTCCAGTGTTCTGAGGCCATGTCTGTACATGCTAGGCTCGTCAAGTTTGACCCAAGTATTCTGCGTGTGTAAATCTGGCTTACACCCGTTGTATGTGAACGTAGAGTCTATCACACCCGATCATCACGTGGTATCTCGAAACGACGAACTTTTGCAATGGTGCATACTCGGGGAGAACACTTTTACCTTGAAATTTAGTGAAGGGGTCATCTTATAATGTGATGCGGAGCATCCTACGGTCATCCCCATGGACCTACCATCGTCTCATCAAGAGCCAAGAGGACCCATGACACGAGCACGAGCTAGAGCTCTCGAGAATGAGGTGACTTCTTTCCTTAGTGATATCACATATGATCCACTCGAGACATGGCTACTACCTAAGTCCGATATGCTATGCATGATTAGGTGTCAAGAGGACCCTCCCGGAGATGTACATGAAGACGGACAAGCCGCCAAGTCCATGGATGAAGAGAACCAACGGAAACGGTCAAGAACACCTCCCAAGCCCCGGACATCCGGCCAGGACCCCAGACATCCGGCCCCTGGGGCGTCATCCACAGCAGCCTCCCAGCTGCCCAACATCTATAGGCCCCGGACATCCGGCCCGAGCCCGGAAATCCGGCTAGATGCCCGGACATCCGGCGCCACGCACCAGAACCTACCGAAGCTAACCCCGCCAGCCCGGACATCCGGCCTCCTAGCCCGGACATCCGGCTCCACCTGTCTGCGCACAGTAAAGGGCCGAGCCCCATGTACCCTTTCGCCCCCCTAGACTATATATACTCTCCCATCTCCCTCTTTCTAGGGTTAGCAAAGGATTAGCTCATGTTTGTGTGAGAGCTTTGCTCATCCACTGGAGAAGATCCTTCCAAGCGGATTCAAAACCCCCTCTTGGGTGGCCCCATCAAGACCTCCTCATGGAGAAGAACCGGCTACTCTTTGTATCGTCCTTTGTTGATCGTGGATCTTGTATCTCCTCTCGTGTTTCGAGGATCTAGCACATGTGTAATCGAATCTTGTTGGTTTGAGTGATTCTCTCGTGTTTTCCCTCATGTTTCCCCTCGTGTTCTTCGTGTTCCTCTTTGGGATCCACTCCTTTCATGAAAGATCGGCCATCTAGGGTTCCACCCTACATCATCTTGGTATCACGAGCCACGTTGATCACGATTTCGGAGCCCCCCCTCTTTGTTTTTTAGCTTGATTTTTTTGTTTTTCGTCCTAATCCGAAAATTCCCCACAAAAATAGCCCCAATTTTTTTTGTGATTTGTTGGTGTGATGAAGTTTTGTTGGATTTGATCCGCGGATTTCGTGTGTTGCAGGTAGATCTATCTTTCCCCATCTTTTCCCCAATTTCCATCCACAAAATCTTCCGAATTTTGCCCCGGATTTGACCTCTCCACGCGGTGTTCTTCAAGTTCATCCACGGATCCAGAACCCGGACATCCGGCCCGCCCCGGACATCCGGCGTCAAGCCCGGACATCCGGCCCCTGACAGCATCACTTCCATCCACCGTTTCCTTTCCGCCTAACTCTCGACCAATTTTGTTCCGGTGCCCACATACACTTCCGCATACCACCACCACTTCCGCATAAGACCACCATAGCTTTCCCGCTACCAACTCCGACAATTTTGACCCGTTTTGCTTTGAGAATTTGAGTTGTGGTTTCCATGTCCTATTGTGTTTCGGCTATCTAGGTACAGTTCGACATCAACATCACCACTGCTCATCTTCGCCAAGGACTCCTACGAACGGCTACATTACTTTGGTATCAACTTCACCTTCATGTCATCTTGGTATCGTGATATCATCATACTTTCTTGCATTTGCATTGATAACCCCATAGCCTTACTTTTGTGTCGCTTACCCATCGAGACTAGACTTTGAGTATTGCCGGCAACGTGGCTTGTGCACATTAGTGATCATACTTCCCATAGCATACATACCATACCATCGTGGTGCATATCTTGGTATCATCTCTTGTGCCACAAAGTTGTCATCGCATACACAATTGCTATCTTGGTTCGTGAAGCATTGCATGAGAAAAGAGCTCAAACAACAAAGAGCCAAACAAGCTTTTAAGCAAAAGGGAAAGATAAGCAAAGAGCTTATAAGCAAGAACCATAGAATAATACTACATTAAGATTGTCATACTCGATCATCTTGGATCATACCATCGGTATACCATACATATAGCATACTTGGGGTAGAAGCCGTTGCATTTTTGCTTAGTAGGTTGTGCACAAGTTTCGTATCCGCCTATTGTGCAATCGTGCTAGCATCTCTCTAGTGTTGTGCAACAAGAGCATTTTCGTGGACTCCACATTTTCGCTCACCCCTTGGTTGCACGACCCCACTTATCTATTTGCGTGTCTGTTTCCGTGTACCTTATCTTGCTATTGGTCTACTTGTTGCATTCGCAAATTTGTGAATCTTTTCCAACATTATTGAGTCTCACTTACAATTGCATCAAATTTTGTGCCACCATCCTAACCAAGCTCCACCATAAGCTTTTACTTGTGTAGGTGTGAGAAACCGACAAGAATTGGTACCAATTGTGCTATTTCCTTGTTACACATTGGAGTGATCTTGATCCATCTTCAACATCGGTCAAGGTACATTTGGTATTGGTTCTTCTTTTTCTCCCACTCACGTACTTTGTTTGGAATGATGGATAGGCCAAGTACTTCTACCAACCCACTCTTCTTGGAGCAAGACGACGACATGTCATCCTATGTCACCAAGAGCCACCTCTTTGGTGCACAACGAGCTTTGCATCAAGAACAACAAGCAATGAGCGACCGCATCGACAACCTCGCCACCGACTTGCGACTCTCCGAGCAACGTACAAGAGACTACTTCGACAACAAGCTCGACGAACACAAGCACGAGAATGATGCAAGAATGGATGAGATTCGTGCCTTGTTGGTCAACCGCTCCTCTACCACTTCGTCCTACTCAAGAAGGAGCCGCTTGAGTCGACACTCCGATGACACTATCTCCGGCTCAAGTACCCTGACATCGAACACTCTTCGTCGTGCCACGCGTCAAGATCGTCAAGCAAACCGCAATCCTCTACACGACACCGACTCTCAAGAGCATCGACATCGTCAAAACCAAGCTGCATTCGCGCAAGCACAAGAACGGCAACGCCAACGACAGCGAGAACAAGAGGAGCGAGCGCAACAACATCAAGATGCACAAGACGCCGAGGCACAACGTCAAGAACAACAACTTCGTGAAGCCCAAGCACTTGAAGCGCAACATGCCCTTCGAGATTCAAGTCGAGCCGTAGCCAACCGAGGTCGACAAGCTCGTCTACATCAAGAAGCACTTCGCGACGAAGCTCAAGAAAGGATTTTCCAAGCACGTGTGCATCGTCACGCTCCTCGTCAAGCTCGACAAGTTCCTCCTCAAGCTAGACAAGAACATCAAGTCCATCGAGAGCATGAAGACAATGGACCTCCTCCAAGACAAGGGCAACATGAGGTCGACAACCCTCCTCGCCAAGAGCAACATGAGGTCGACAACCCTCCTCGCCAAGAGCAACATGAGATCGACAATCCTCCTCGCCAAGAGCAACATGAGATTGTCAATCATCAACGACATGGGCGTCATCATCCCCGACCCCAACACAATGAAGAGCAACGATATGGCAAGCTAAAGTTCACCATGCCTAAGTTCAACGAAAGCAATGACCCCGAAGAGTAGATCTCATGGGCATTGAAGGTTGACAAAATCTTCCGCTTGCACAACTACGAAGAAGAGAAGAAGATCGCAATGGCATCTCTTGAGTTCCAAGACTATGTCTTCATTTGGTGGGAACAAGTCATTGAGCGCCGAGAGACCAAAGGTGAACTGCCAATCACCACTTGGGCGCAAATGAAGGATGTCATGAGAGCATGATTCGTGCCAAACTACTACAACTGTGACCTCTTCAAGAAACTTCAACTCCTCAAGCAAGGAACCGAGAGCGTTGAAGAGTACTACAAGGAAATGGAGATTGCCATGATACGAGCCAATGTCACGAAAGATGATGAGCAAACTATGGCACGTTTCTTGAATGGACTCAACCATCCTATCAAGAAGTTCGCCGACTTCCAACCATACTCGAACCTCATCGAGCTAGTCCACCAAGCAACCAAAGCGGAACGTCAAGTGCAAGATGATCTCAAATATGCCAAGTTCTCATCCAAGTCATATGGTTTCTCCAACAGTCAAGCTTCGACGACTCCAACACCTTCTACCTCAACCAAGCCATCTACAAGCAACGGCGACAAGTCAAGTTACAAGAAAGCTTCGACAAGCTCAAGTCGTCCTCCTACTACAAGCAACTTCAAGCCAAAAGCTTCATCATCATCTACTCCAACCGATGACCATCAAGACATGTTCCTTCAAATGCTTCACATGCGAAGGCCGAGGCCACAAGTCCTTTGAGTGCACCAACAAACGCACCATGATCCTCAACGACGACGGAACCTATGACTCAATGAGTGAAGGAGAAATGGAAGCCCTTGAGCAAGTGGCCATGCACCGCCAAGTGAACAACGAAGACGACGATGATCACGTCTTTTGTGATGAAGATTCAAGTCCCGCTCTTGTTGTTTCCAAGGTCTTGACTCTTCAACATCAACAAGAAGAAGATCAAAGATGCCATATGATGTAGGGTGGAACCCTAGATGGCCGATCTTTCACGAAAGGAGCGGATCCCTACGAAGAACGTGATGAACACGAGGGGGAACACGAGGGAAACACGAGGGGAACACGAGAGAAATCACTCAACCAACAAGAATAGATCACACATGCGCATAGATCGATGAACACAAAGGTAAGATACAAGATCCAAAGTCAACAAAGGACGATACAAAGGGTAACCGGTTCTTCTCCGTGAGGAGGTCTTGATGGGGGTCTTCTCCGTTAGGAGGTCTTGAATCCAAGGTGGATCGTCTCCGTAGAGGGGCCGCGGTCTCTCTCGTGGAGTAGATCCGATATGGATGAGCAAAGCTCTATCTCTAAATGAGCTAATCCTTTGCTAACCCTAGAAAGATGGAGGAGAAGGAGTATATATAGTCTAGGGGGTCGAAGGGGTACACGGGCCTCGGCCCTTACTGTGCGCAGACAGGGGTGGCCGGATGTCTGGGTGACGGGCCGGATGTCCGGGGCTTCAGGAGAGGCCGGATGTCCGGGCTGGGGGCCGGATGTCCGGGCTGGAGGGCAAAACTTCTGGATGTTCTGTAGCGTGGCGCCGGATGTCCGGGCTTTTGGCCGGATTTCCGGGCTTTGGCCGGATGTCCGGGCCCTGTAGGCTTGGGCGTCTGGGCTGCTGCTGCTGTGGATGCTCCAGGGGCCGGATGTCCGGGGTCATGGCCGGATGTCCGGGGCCTGGAAGGTGAACTTGCCCGTTTCCGTTGGTTCTCTTCATCCATGGACTTGGCGGCTTGTCCGTCTTCACGTGCATCCTCGGGAGGCTCCTCTTAACACCTAATCATGCATAGCATATCGGACTTAGGTAGTAGCCATGTCTCGAGTGGATCATATGTGATATCACTAAGGAAGGAAGTCACCTCGTTCTCGAGAGCTCTAGCTCGTGCTCGTGTCATAGGTCCTCTTGGCTCTTGATGAGACGATGGTAGGTCCATGGGGATGACCGTAGGATGCTCCGCATCATCTCCCCTCCCTTGGGAAAGATCCGACCTCGGATCGAAATCCTCATCACCATGGTACGGGGATAGATCTTTGATGTTGAAGATGTCGCTCACGGAGTACTTGTCGCGTGGGATGTCGATCTTGTATCCGTTGTTGTTGTAGCGTGCAAGCACCTTGAAGGGTCCATCCGCTCGGGGTAGTAGCTTGGACTTGCGTTCCTTGGGGAAGCGATCCTTGCGAAGGTGTAGCCACACAAGATCTCCAACATTGAACATCATGGGTTGCTTGTTGACGTTGAGCTTGGTCGCGAGTCGTTGTACTTGGCGCTCGATGGTGTTTCTTGTATCTTCGTGCATCTTCTTAAGGAAATTGACTCGGGCACTCGCGTCCATGTTTGTGCGCTCTTGTAGCGGTAGAGGTAGAATGTCCAATGGAGACAATGGGTTGAAGCCATAGACGACCTCGAAGGGGGACTTGCCGGTAGTCGAATGTCTTGCACGATTGTAGGCATACTCGGCGATTGGTAGGCACTCCTCCCACTCCTTGATGTTCTTCTTTATCAACACGCGTAGTAGAGTGGAGAGCGTGCGGTTGGTCACCTCCGTTTGGCCGTCGGTTTGTGGATGGTATGCCGAAGAGAACAAAAGCTTGATTCCGAGCTTGGCGCACAATGTCTTCCAAAAGTAACTCAAGAACTTGACGTCGCGGTCCGAGATAATCGTCTTTGGCACTCCATGAAGGCGCAAGATTTCCCTACAAAACAAATTTGCAACATGTGAAGAATCGTCTATCTTGTTGCAAGGAATGAAATGTGCCATTTTGGAGAATTGGTCCACAACAACAAAAACGGAATCCTTGCCATTTCGAGTTCTAGGCAAACCAAGCACAAAGTCCATGCTAATGTCTTCCCATGGGTGGTATGGAATTGGAAGTGGCATATAGAGGCCATGAGATTGAGCTTTGGACTTAGCTTTGCGGCATGTAGAGCATCGGTTGGTGAAGCGATTGACGTCGCGGAACATCTTGGGCCAAAAGTAGTTCTTGGAGAGCGTAGCAAATGTCTTGTCGCGTCCAAAGTGTCCCATGAGTCCGCCTCCATGAGATTCCTGCAAAAGCAACAAGCGAAAAGAGGACTCGGGGATGCAAAGTTTGTTAGCTCTCATAAGATATCCATCTTTGATGTAGTATCGATCCCAAGAAGTATGCGTCAAACACTTGGCATAAGGAATAGAAAATGTAGGATCATGCTCATACAAGTCTTTTATATGCTCAAAGCCAATACATTTAACTCAAGTTGATTAACAAGCATGCATATACGGGAAAGTGCATCCGCCACAACATTTTCCTTACCTTTAATATACTTGATGACATAAGGAAACGACTCAATGAACTCACTCCATTTAGCATGACGCTTGTTCAACTTAGTTTGACCCTTAAGGTATTTAAGCGTTTCATGGTCGGTATGGATGATGAACTCATGAGGGCATAGGTAATGTTCCCATTCATGCAAAACTCGCACCAAAGCATATAGCTCTTTGTCATAGATAGGGTAATTGAGTTGCGCTCAGGAGAGTTTCTCACTAAAATAAGCAATTGGGCGCTTCTCTTGCGTTAACACACCTCCTATGCCATTACCACTAGCATCACAATGAATTTCGAAAGGTTTGTCAAAGTTGGGTAATGCAAGCACGGGAGCATGAGTAAGAAAATTCTTAAGCTCATTGAAAGCGATATCTTGAGATGTTCCCCCAAACAAACGGTGCATTTTTCTTACTCAAAGCATGCAAAGGTGAAGCAATGGTGCTAAAATCCTTCACAAATCTGCGATAGAAACCGGCTAAACCAAGAAAACTACGCACTTGTTGCAAATTGGTTGGTTGGGGCCAAGTATTAATAGCATTGATCTTAGATTCATCAACATGAACACCCTTAGAAGATACTACGAAACCCAAGAAAACAAGCTTATCAACACCAAATAGGCATTTTTCCATATTAGCATAAAGTTGCTCTTTTCGAAGAGTTTGTAGCACGGTGCGAAGGTGGGTGACATGCTCTTTGAGAGATTTGCTAAACACAAGGATATCATCAAAGTAGACAACAACAAATACACCAATGTAAGGGCGAAACACGTAATGCATAAGACGCATGAAAGTACCGGGTGCTTCCGATAAACCCATAGGCATGACTAACCACTCATATAGACCAAACTTTGTTTTGAAAGCGGTTTTCCATTCATCACCCTCTTGTATGCGGATTTGATATTAACCACTTTTACGATCAATTTTGGAAAAGATAGTGGCACCGCAAAGTTCATCAAGCATATCATCAAGGCGTGGAATGGGATACCTATAACGAACGGTGATAGCATTGATAGGTCTACAATCGGAACACATGCGAAAGCTACCGTCTCGTTTTGGCATAAGAATGGCCGGTACGGCGCAAGGACTCAAACTTTCACGCACATGTCCATGGTCTATGAGATGCTTTACTTGCCTTTGAATTTCTTTGGTTTCTTCGGGGTTGACGCGGTAGGGCGCTTTGTTTGGAAGCGGCGCTCCGGGGATGAGATCAATTCGGTGCTCAATGCCTCGTAGTGGAGGTAGACCCGGAGGTAGCTCATCGGGGAAAACATCTTGGAATTCCTGCAAAAGAAGATAACACCAAAGGTAGATCGTGAGAGTTGTTAATTTTTGGTGCCTCATCCTTGCACAATAGGACATAGTGTAGGACACTTGATGGGTTCTCACACACTTCTCTCATCTCACGTTTGGTGGCAAATAGGACTAAGTTTTTCTTATCGCTCATCATGGAGGCACTCAATTTGGGCTTGTGGCGCTCACTCTCTTTTTGGTGGTACACTCTCTCACTATTCTCTCCACGATGGGTGTTTTGCTTGTCGGCGAGCACTTGGCTTGGAGACATAGGACGTAGCACAAACTCTTTCCCTTTCATCTTGAAGCTATAGTGATTTGTACGCCCATTGTGAATGACACCTCGGTCAAATTGCCATGGCCGTCCAAGGAGGAGGTGGCACACGGTCATCGGAAGGACATCACACTCCAAAGTGTCTTCATAGGCGCCGATCTTGAAAGAGACTTGTACTCTCTGCTCGACTTGTATGGTGCCGGTGTCGCTTAGCCATTGAACCTTGTAGGGGTGCGGGTGCTTCATCTTGACCAATTGGAGTTTGGAGCATAGTTCTTCACTTGCCAAGTTATGGCAACTCCCTCCATCGATGATGATAGAGGCGAGGGTGTCCCGATCTTTCGATGAGATGATAACTATCGATTTGGTGGAGTCGACTTTGACGATCCGACTACAAACGTGCACGACGTTGCGCCTTAGCAATCGCTAAACCAATCTCCTGAGGTTACTGACGATGCCGGAAGCACGATCAACCTGACCACGAAGGTCTATTCCTGCAAGCAATCGAAGAACGAGCAAGAATATGATAAAGCAATCTGAATATTGCGAATATATATGAAGTATTGATAATGGTGGGGATCCGTAAGCGGTCTTGGTCTGGTCGTTGGACACAAACGAAGTACACGAAGTTGCAATGGCTAACTTTTAACTAAACAAATCCCAAGGAAAAAGCTACTAGATGGATCTACTTATATAGGAGCAAGGGGTGGCGGCCAAGGTGGTGGGAGGACGTCCCAAGGCAGCCTAAAACCAACCCTAGGTCGTACAAGGCTCATGGGCCCAAGTGGAGGTGGTGCAACACCTTTGGACTTGTAGTTTGACTCGGATTCTGGTGCAACGTCAGATTGTTTCGACCATAACTCAATGCTCCGGACGAATTTAAAGGTGAATCAAATTGGGTTGGAAAGAGCACGAAATCTAGTTTCCAACAAAAAAGAATCACCCAATTCGGAGTCCGTATGAATAAGTTGTTGGCGTTTTGAGTCAGGTATGTCTGTGTAGTCCGAATCTGAATCCAGAACGTGAGAGACTTGGACTCTATCTTCTCTTGGCCCAAAAGTGACGTGAGAGGACTTTTTGAACAGAACCTAAACTTCTCCTTTTGCCTTATCTTCATATGTGGATTGTACAAATGTCCCATACACCTGCAATTAGACAAAACACAAAAGTGTGTGAAGTATTTTTGTTCTGGATAACATAAATAGATTATTGAATAGTTTGCACTAGAAATCACCTGACAAATATGCATGTATGCAATATTTTTGGTCGTATCCAAGGTAGTCATGTCCTCATCATCCTCCCCTTCTTGAAAACAAAGCCGTCCTCGGCGTTGCTTAATCTGAAATGTGGCTAACAAAAGAGACAAGGTGTACATGTTGTATATGTATATGTCATCCATTTTTACTTCCCGTGGATTTTGCACATATGGCACATGTATACATGAGTAACTTTCATAGTTAATAAAATATAAAGCCAAAATATTATCACAAGAAGTAGAAGGCATGAAAGTATTGCAACTCAGTTTGCACATATAAGTGAAGCTCTTATTCATATGAAAAGATTGACAATATTCATCATTAAACCATCCCAACATTGATGAACCATCACCAAGATTAGAGGTCATATCAAAATGATTAAACATTGGCACAATTATTTTCAAACATATTTGATCCAAATCTGATTTATTCCCTGATTCACTTGATTCTTTTGCATCGATAGTTAATTCAATGGGCTCACTCAAAATTGTTTGATCACATGGCAAAGTCAAATCATCAACATAGTCCTCTAAGGTAGCTGGTGTGATCAAAGTAGTGGGTAGCTCACCGCATGGTGCACTTAAATTGACAAGACATTCATCATACTCATGTGGAAGTGGAAGATTAGTGATGAGGACATCAATACAATTATTACACCCACAGTCCCTGCTGCTATACATACTGGACCAATTACTAGAGCTCGCGCACGCCAATTAAATTACCAGGTACTTTCGTTTCTTGCTAATGATTCTAATGTTCATGAGAATATGATGCTGCCTAAATTGGATACATTTGTTTTGCTTACAAATGAAGGGCCTAGCTTTGAGAAGGATGAACATTGGAGCAAGAACAAGCATGGAGATGATGGCATGCGCATGGGGAACAAGAACGGAGTTACAAGTGATAATTTCAGGACGTTGAAGCCACCATAATGCGTGCATGAAGCCTTGGACGAAATATACAAGATGCTACTTCATAACTTTCGTCCAGAGGCTATTCTAGGTGCTGCGTCACCTTATTATTGGGCCAGGCCCATGTAATTTCGAAATACATAAGTATAGGCTGTTTTTAGAGTCCGTATGTGTGGGGAAACAAGAGATAGGGTTGGTTTCGGACCCCTTCCTCAAGGGCCACGAAATTCCCCCCCTCTTCCTCCATATATACAGCCCTTAGGGCGTCGTTTAGACTTTGGGTTTTGTTTAGATTAAAAGTTCGCCATAGCTGCAACTTCGCGTACTTCGTTTGTGTTCAGCGACCAGACAAAGGCGTCACAGAACCCCACCTTGATCAATAAAGCTTTCATCTTATATTCGCAATATCCAGATTGCAATCTCAGTTTCTTGCCTGTTCTTCGTTTGCTCGCAGGAAACAGACCCTCGTGGTCAGGTTGATCGTGCTCCGGCGTGGTCGATAACCTCTCGGAGTTGGTTTAGCGATTGCTAAGGCGCGACGTCCTCGCACGTTCGTAGTCGGATCGTCAAAGTCGACTTCCATCAAAGCGATATTCATCATCTCATCGAAAGACGGGACACCTTTGCCTCTATCAAGTGGTATCAGATTTCCAGGTTGCTCGGTGAGATTTTACAGTTTTTCGTAGTAATCTCCTTCGTCTCCTCTGGATTGGTACGGTATGGTGCACGGTTGGGTAGCGATGCACCGGGAATTAAGTCAATTTGATGCTCAATCCCTCGAATAGGTGGTAATCCCGGTGGCACGTCTTGTGGGAAGACGTCAGCGAACTCCTGCAAAATGTGAGTGACAGCAGGGGGCAAAGAGGAAGGCACGTCCTCGAATGAAAATAATGCCTCTTTGCACACAAAAGCATAGCAAACAGATTTGCTGAAATCTAGTTCATCAATATCAGATTTTGTGGCAAGTAAACATGCACTTTTCAATTTAATTTCAGAAACAACACTAGATGGTTTATTATTAGGTTTCATTTGTTGCTCAAATTCCTTTGCCACAATCTGATTTTCACTCTTATTTTTCTCCTGTTTTGCTTTATTAGCTCTATTAATGTCATCTTTCAAAATGGAATCAGGAGTCATAGGAAGCAAAGTAATATTTTTATCCTTATGAACAAGAGTATACTGATTGTTTCTACCATGGTGTACAGAATTTTTATCAAATTGCCATGGTCTACCTAGTAATAAGGAACATGCTTGCATGGGTACCACATCACAATCAACATAATCAGCATATGTAGAGATACTAAAATGCACACGAACAGTACGTGTTACCTTAACCTTGCCGCTGTTGTTGAACCATTGGATGTAGTAAGGATGTGGATGTGGTCTTGTGGTGAGAGATAGCTTCTCCACCATCTCCATGCTAGCCAAGTTGTTACAGCTCCCTCCATCTATGATGACGCGAACAGAACGTTCCTTCACAACTCCCTTTGTATGGAACAAATTATGCCTCTGATTTTGCTCTGCTTGTGTGACCTGCACACTCAAAACACGTTGAGCAACTAAACATTCATACCTGTCAGCGTCTTCAGGAGCCATGTATTGCGTCTCATTTTCAGAATCATCTCCACCATGTTCTTCACGTGTAATAAGAGCCAAAGTCTCCTCATCATAGTCACTAGCGGACTCATACCCACCATCCTCAGTAGCAATCATGACACGCTGAGATTTGCATTCTCTCGCAAAATGTCCTCTTCCCTTACAACGACGACAAATAATATCACTTGTGTGCCCTGTCGATGCCATGGAAGAAGAAGAGCTCTGCACAGGCCCGGCAGGTGTGCTCTTGGCAGAGAGTGGTGGTTGTGCCTGCTTTCTTGTATCACGGCTGGAGGTGGCACCTGATGGAGGTGATGGTGAAGTGGAAGTAGAAGATGCACGCGGTGTCCATGATGAAGGTCGACCTGCAGAAAAGTTAGTTCGCGCCAATGGCTGTCGATCCTGCACTTCACGTTCTGCTTTACAAGCAAGATGGAATAAACGAGTGATATTATTATAATCCTTATACTCTAGAATGGTCTGAATCTCTTTATTTAATCCACCCATAAAACGTGCAAGCATAGCTTCATTCTCCTCAACAATACCACATCTAATCATGCCAGTTTGTAATTCCTGGTAATATTCTTCTACAGAATTTTTTCCTTGTCTTAAACGCTGCAATTTTTGAAGTAATTCACGTTGATAATATGGTGGAACCCAACGAGTACGCATAGCAGTTTTCAAAGCAGCCCAAGTAGCTGGAACAGGATATAATCTACAATGTTCAGACCACCAAACACATGCAAAGCTAGTGAAAGCACAAACAGCAGCAGGAACACGTCTCTCCTCAGGATATTGTAAACATGTAAATCGTTGTTCAGTTTCTAACTCCCAAGTAAGATATATATCAGGAACATATCTACCCTCAAATGGTGGAATATTCAATTTCAGTTTAGGGAGATGGTCATGATCTCGTACCTGAGGTGGTGGTGCCGGCCTACCGTTGCGAATATATACCTGAGGTCGACCTGCTGGTGGTGGTGCTGGTGGCTGCACGTAGTTCTGATTTTGATCAACCTCATCCTCATAATCGCCCGCATAATCGTCATCCTCCTCAGCCGCCGCAGGAGCAGGAGCCAAAGAAGCATCAACAGTAGGGACAGCAGCACCCGAATTTTGACCAATCTCAATTGGAACGCGCTGTGCCCGTCCCACTTGATTTGGAAGGCGGCGTTGGAGATGTGGTTGTTGTTGTTGTAGAGGTGCGACATGTGCAGCCGGTGGTGGTTGGGGAAGACGCTTTAGTAATTCAGTAAACTTGTTATCCAGCTTTGTCTCAAACGACTTCTCCACGGCATCTATCTTCTCCATAGCCTCTTCAAATCTGTTTAGCACATCTCCCACCTGGCCACTCATCATTTGCTGAAATTTATCATGCAACTCCTTGTTCGTCATGTTCGCCCAATCAGTCTCATCGGCTTGTGAACCTGCCATGGTTAGCAGCAATAGAAACACAAAAGAATATGATCCTGCAGACTACTAGAAGTGGTGGGATGGTGGTGTGTCACAAAACCTTCAAGCGAATCTCAAATTCTTACCAGTTCTTACCCAGCAGCAGGTGGTGATCGGCAACCGTTGTAGTCAAAAACTCTCAAAGCTTGGATATAGCGATTACCAGGGAGAGTCAAACGCACGATGTAGACTTATGTGGAGCTGGGAAGGCTTATAATATGGTAGCAAAATGGTAAGCAATAATCAATTCAGAGATGCAAAGTTGAATAAACGCTCAACGACGGTACTGTGCTGGTCCTAGGCTAGACCGTGCTAGAGACGCGAGCCTAGAACACTTACAAAATCACGGCGCTGCACGTAAACAAGGGAAAAGCACACTCAGGAATTTTTTTTCGCTCTTTTTTTTTTTTTTTGCGCTCTTTTTTTTTGCGCTCCTCCTTTTTTTTTTTTTTTTTTGCGAAAAAATCACTATAATGGCGAGTGTCTCAAAACTCTTCCCAGGTCAAACTGACAGGATGGGCACAAAATTTTTTGACTATTTTTTTTTTTCGGAAATCAGGGCAGCGACGACGAAAAAGTGCGACAAAAAATCACTATGATGGCGAGTGTCTCAAAACACTACCCGGGGCCTAAAAATAGGATAGGGAAAAAATATTTTTGGTTGCCGAAATTTTGGCCTAAAAACTGCCCGGGGGTCTCCAGACTCCTTTTTTTTTTTTTCCGAGACCTACTCAGGCAAGGAAACACGAAACGGAAAATATATGGATCTCTAAAACAAACCGACTATGAAAAGAACTCGGATTGGTGGTGGATATATGGCGGTAGTATATGGCAGCGGTGGTGGTATATGGATACGGATTCAAAGCGGTGGCGGATAAGCAATGGTGGTAGATGGCAAGGCGATGATGATTTCAAGTACTCGTGCCTAAAAAGGATGGTACGTCGCGTATGTGTGTTGATTGTAGAGGCATTAATAATATTACTATTCGTTATCGTCATCCTATTCCTAGGCTCGATGATATGCTTGATGAATTGAGTGGCTCTACAATATTCTCCAAAGTTGATTTGCGTAGTGGATACCATCAAATTCGTATGAAATTGGGAGATGAATGGAAAACTGCATTTAAAACTAAGTTTGGTTTATATGAGTGGTTAGTCATGCCTTTTGGGTTAACTAATGCACCTAGTACTTTCATGAGACTAATGAACGAAGTTTTACGTGCTTTCATTGGACGATTTGTGGTGGTCTATTTTGATGATATACTGATTTATAGCAAATCTTTGGAAGAACATTTGGAACATTTACGTGCTGTTTTTATTGCTCTACGTGATGCACGTTTGTTTGGTAACCTTGGGAAGTGCACCTTTTGCACCGACCGAGTATCTTTTCTTGGCTATGTTGTTACTCCACAGGGAATTGAAGTTGATAAAGCCAAGATTGAAGCTATTGAGAGTTGGCCGCAGCCCAAAACGGTCACACAAGTGCGGAGTTTTCTTGGACTCGCTGGTTTCTATAGGCGTTTTGTGAGAGATTTTAGCACCATTGCTGCACCTCTCAACGAGCTTACAAAGAAGGATGTGCCTTTTGTTTGGGGTACCGCACAGGAAGAAGCCTTCACGGTATTGAAAGATAAGTTGACACATGCTCCTTTACTCCAACTTCCTGATTTTAATAAGACTTTTGAGCTTGAATGTGATGCTAGTGGCATTGGATTAGGAGGTGTGTTATTACAAGATGGCAAACCTGTTGCATACTTTTCTGAAAAATTGAGTGGGCCTAGTCTGAATTATTCTACTTATGATAAAGAACTATATGCTCTTGTTCGGACTTTAGAAACATGGCAACATTATTTATGGCCCAAAGAATTTGTTATACATTCTGATCATGAATCTTTGAAACATATTAAAAGTCAAGCTAAACTGAATCGTAGACATGCTAAATGGGTTGAATTCATTGAAACTTTCCCTTATGTCATTAAACACAAGAAGGGTAAAGAAAATGTTATTGCTGATGCATTGTCTCGTCGCTATACTATGCTTTCACAACTTGACTTCAAAATATTTGGTTTGGAGACCATCAAAGATCAATATGTGCATGATGCTGATTTTAAAGATGTATTGCAGAATTGTAAAGAAGGAAGAACCTGGAACAAGTTTGTCGTTAATGATGGATTTGTGTTCCGTGCTAACAAGCTATGCATTCCAGCTAGCTCTCTTCGTCTTTTGTTGTTGCAGGAGGCGCATGGAGGAGGATTAATGGGACACTTTGGCGTGAAGAAGACGGAGGACGTACTTGCTACACATTTCTTTTGGCCAAAGATGAGACGGGATGTTGAGCGTTTTGTTGCTCGCTGCACTACATGTCAAAAAGCTAAGTCACGACTCAATCCTCATGGTTTATATATGCCTTTGCCTGTACCTAGTGTTCCTTGGGAGGATATATCTATGGACTTTGTTTTAGGTTTACCTCGAACAAAGAAGGGGAGGGATAGCATATTTGTTGTCGTGGATAGATTCTCGAAAATGGCGCACTTTATACCATGTCATAAAAGCGATGATGCTGTTAATGTTGCTGATTTGTTCTTTCGTGAAATTATTCGCTTGCATGGTGTGCCAAATACTATTGTTTCAGATCGTGATACTAAATTTCTTAGCCACTTTTGGAGATGTTTATGGGCTAAGTTGGGGACTAAACTGCTTTTTAGTACTACTTGTCACCCCCAAACTGATGGACAAACTGAAGTAGTCAATAGAACATTGTCTACTATGCTTAGGGCTGTTTTGAAGAATAATAAGAAAATGTGGGAAGACTGCTTGCCTCATATTGAGTTTGCTTATAATCGTTCATTGCATTCTACTACTAAGATGTGCCCTTTTGAAATTGTGTATGGTTTCCTACCTCGTGCACCTATTGATTTGTTGCCTCTTCCATCTTCGGAGAAGGTTAATTTTGATGCTAAACAACGTGCTGAATTGATCTTAAAAATGCATGAGTTAACTAAGGAAAACATTGAGCGTATGAATGCTAAATATAAACTTGCTGGAGATAAGGGTAGAAAACATGTTGTGTTTGCACCTGGAGATCTTGTTTGGTTACATTTGCGTAAGGATAGATTTCCTGATTTGCGCAAATCAAAGCTAATGCCACGTGCTGATGGTCCTTTTAAGGTGTTAGAGAAAATAAATGATAATGCATATAAACTTGAGCTGCCTGCAGATTTTGGGGTTAGTCCCACTTTTAATATTGCAGATTTGAAGCCTTATTTGGGTGAGGAAGATGAGCTTCCGTCGAGGACGACTTCATTTCAAGAA
Organism: Aegilops tauschii subsp. strangulata; assembly: GCF_002575655.3. Classification (NCBI taxonomy): domain Eukaryota; kingdom Viridiplantae; phylum Streptophyta; class Magnoliopsida; order Poales; family Poaceae; genus Aegilops; species Aegilops tauschii. The sequence goes on along the minus strand of NC_053038.3, from coordinate 200,247,270 downwards.
GGGGAGGATGATGAGGACATCAATACAATTATTACACCCACAGTCCCTGCTGCTATACATACTGGACCAATTACTAGAGCTCGCGCACGCCAATTAAATTACCAGGTACTTTCGTTTCTTGCTAATGATTCTAATGTTCATGAGAATATGATGCTGCCTAAATTGGATACATTTGTTTTGCTTACAAATGAAGGGCCTAGCTTTGAGAAGGATGAACATTGGAGCAAGAACAAGCATGGAGATGATGGCATGCGCATGGGGAACAAGAACGGAGTTACAAGTGATGATTTCAGGACGTTGAAGCCACCATAATGCGTGCATGAAGCCTTGGACGAAATATACAAGATGCTACTTCATAACTTTCGTCCAGAGGCTATTCTAGGTGCTGCGTCACCTTATTATTGGGCCAGGCCCATGTAATTTCGAAATACATAAGTATAGGCTGTTTTTAGAGTCCGTATGTGTGGGGAAACAAGAGATAGGGTTGGTTTCGGACCCCTTCCTCAAGGGCCACGAAATTCCCCCCCCTCTTCCTCCATATATACAGCCCTTAGGGCGTCGTTTAGACTTTGGGTTTTGTTTAGATTAAAAGTTCGCCATAGCTGCAACTTCGCGTACTTCGTTTGTGTTCAGCGACCAGACAAAGGCGTCACAGAACCCCACCTTGATCAATAAAGCTTTCATCTTATATTCGCAATATCCAGATTGCAATCTCAGTTTCTTGCCTGTTCTTCGTTTGCTCGCAGGAAACAGACCCTCGTGGTCAGGTTGATAGGGGCGAGGGTGTCCCGATCTTTCGATGAGATGATAACTATCGATTTGGTGGAGACGACTTTGACGATCCGACTACAAACGTGCACGACGTTGCGCCTTATCAATCGCTAAACCAATCTCCTGAGGTTACTTACGATGCCGGAAGCACGATCAGCCTGACCACGAAGGTCTATTCCTGCAAGCAATCGAAGAACGAGCAAGAATATGATAATGCAATCTAAATATTGCGAATATATATGAAGTATTGATAGTGGTGGGAATCCGTAAGCGGTCTTGGTCTGGTCGTTGGACACAAACGAAGTACACGAAGTTGCAATGGCTAACTTTTAACTAAGCAAATTCCAAGGAAAAAGCTACTAGATGGATCTACTTATATAGGAGCAAGGGGTGGCGGCCAAGGAGGTGGGAGGACGTCCCAAGGCAGCCTAAAACCAACCCTAGGTCGTACAAGGCTCATGGGCCCAAGTGGAGGTGATGCAACACCTTTGGACTTGTAGTTTGACTCGGATTCTGGTGCAACGTCAGATTGTTTCGACCATAACTCAATGCTCCGGACGAATTTAAAAGTGAATCCAATTGGGTTGGAAAGAGCACGAAATCTAGTTTCCAACAAAAAAAGAATCACCCAATTCGGAGTCCGTATGAAAAAGTTGTTGGCGTTTTGAGTCAGGTATGTCTGTGCAGTCCGAATCTGAATCCAGAACGTGAGAGACTTGGACTCTATCTTCTCTTGGCCCAAAAGTGACGTGAGAGGACTTTTTGAACAGAACCTAAACTTCTCCTTTTGCCTTATCTTCATATGTGGATTGTACAAATGTCCCATACACCTGCAATTAGACAAAACACAAAAGTGTGTGAAGTATTTTTGTTCTGGATAACATAAATAGATTATTGAATAGTTTGCACTAGAAATCACCTGACAAATATGCACTCTCGGTGATCAACTCAGATGAGGTAGGCACTCTCGGTGATGATGTGTCACATGGTGGAGGTGATGTAGTCCTCACAACAACGGATGTGGTTGTCATAGTATGCTTAGTAGTTGAAGGGACAACCGTATCAACTCTTGGAATGTGCATCTCTTGCTTGTTCTCCTTGTGCGCAACACGTCGTTTTATTTCCTGTTCAGCTTTGCAAGCAAGATGAAACAAATGGTCCATAGGATAACACTCTTCATGTATTAGTATCTCCTGAATGTCACGATTTAATCCTCCCCAAAATCTATCCATAAAATCTTCTTCACTTTCTTCTAAAGAGGAATGCAGCAAGGTAGTTTGTAAAGTATCATAATATTTCGTTACGGTGTCACTACCTTGTTTTAAATGTTGCAACTTTGTAATCATGTCACGAGTATAATAAGCGGGAACGAATGTATGTCGCATGGCAAGTTTCAAATCATCCCAAGTAGTAGGTATATCATTAGGGTGTAACCGACAATATTCACTCCACCAAACTACAGCATAACCAGTGAAAGAACCAACCGCAACCTTAACTTTTTTACGTACATCAAAATTATTGGAAGCAAATATATTATTTAGGTCAAACTCCCATTCAATATATAAAGCAGGTCTAAAACGGCCATTAAATGGTGGTATAGAAACATTAACCTGATCATGTGCATTTGGATGTTTGTGCACCTCTCGTGACGGTTGTGGTATTTGCATAGGTGATGGCACATCTCCCACGATCGACAAACCCCATGAATTGACTCTAGATCCTGTCATGATTAGTAGAAACAAGAAACAAAATTCAAGAATAATGTTCCTATGAACTACTAGGATGTGGTGGTAAAGCGCTCACAGTAAAGCAAATATCAATATCTTACAAGTTCTTACCAAGCAGCAGGTGGTGACAGGCAACCAGCGGTGTCAAATAACTCCAAAGATTGAGTAAAGCGATTGCCAGGGGAACGTACGTATACACGGTGTAGAAATATGTGGAGCTGGGTTGGCTATATATGGTAGCAAAATATTAGCAATAATCAATTCAGAGATGCAATGTTGAATAAACGCTCAACGACGGTACTGTGCTGGTCCTAGGCTAGACCGGACTAGAGACGCGAGCCTAGAACACTAATGAGGTCACGGCGTAGCACAACTAGCATCAATGAAGGATACTAAGTAGCTCTGGACAGCAAGATATAAGTGAAGATCACAACGGCAGTAAAGATAATGATGAAAAACAACTGCCAAGCAGGATATACAACAACTCTCTCCAACTTTCCTCTTGAAAAGTTTGTGCCAATTTTCTGATAATTTTTTTCAAAGAATGCTACTAACTCAAGCTTTCCAATGCAAAAAGAATCACTCAATTCCGAGTTGATATGAGGAGTGAAAGAATTCTGAAACTGGCTTGAAAAACTGGAATAAGCTGTGTCCGCGAATTTCGGAGGGCAAAAAGACCTATTTAGAAGACGATTTTGAGGTGTCAAATATTGAACTAGTCTCTGCAACTATTTAGATGCGGCTCGTCGCTAGCTTTCATTTGAGTACTCGCGGAGTTAAAACGGACTTCGTATGAGGAAGGTATGCCTGTTTTACTAAACAGTGCACAAAACAGATTCCAATCCGAATTCAACTACGAGATTGAGTCTAGATAGATCCGAATTTTGTTTTTTTTTCTTCTCTCTTTTTTTTTCTCACACTTTTTTTTTCTTTCTCTTTTTTTTTCTGACTTCTTTTTCTTTTTTTTTCTATCTTTTTTTTTTCTCTCCCTCTTTCCAAGACAAACTAGATAAGATGCAGATTGGATCAAGCGAAGATGTGAACGACCTCAACTATGATTGTGACAATGAACTATGGGTAGCACGTGGTGGAATTTGATGGATGGTGTGGTGGACAGCAGAAGGGATAACGATGCAGCGGCGACGTGACTAATGTGAACAGAACTCGAAACTCTAAACGAACTAGACCCTAAGACCAGCAACTCGACACGACGATGCAACCGATAATTCAATAATGCAAACAATGAATAGAAAATTGCAAAGGCTCAGACTGGCTTGGACAAAAGGATGAATAGATCTAACTTTTTTGTGGCTTTTTCTTGGACAATAGGTAAGAAAATAAATCTAATCTAGGGGAAACTGGAAATTCTCACCGAGCAACCTGAAAACTGATACCACTTGATAGGGGCGAGGGTGTCCCGATCTTTCGATGAGATGATAACTATCGATTTGGTGGAGACGACTTTGACGATCCGACTACAAACGTGCACGACGTTGCGCCTTATCAATCGCTAAACCAATCTCCTGAGGTTACTTACGATGCCGGAAGCACGATCAGCCTGACCACGAAGGTCTATTCCTGCAAGCAATCGAAGAACGAGCAAGAATATGATAATGCAATCTAAATATTGCGAATATATATGAAGTATTGATAGTGGTGGGAATCCGTAAGCGGTCTTGGTCTGGTCGTTGGACACAAACGAAGTACACGAAGTTGCAATGGCTAACTTTTAACTAAGCAAATTCCAAGGAAAAAGCTACTAGATGGATCTACTTATATAGGAGCAAGGGGTGGCGGCCAAGGAGGTGGGAGGACGTCCCAAGGCAGCCTAAAACCAACCCTAGGTCGTACAAGGCTCATGGGCCCAAGTGGAGGTGATGCAACACCTTTGGACTTGTAGTTTGACTCGGATTCTGGTGCAACGTCAGATTGTTTCGACCATAACTCAATGCTCCGGACGAATTTAAAAGTGAATCCAATTGGGTTGGAAAGAGCACGAAATCTAGTTTCCAACAAAAAAAGAATCACCCAATTCGGAGTCCGTATGAAAAAGTTGTTGGCGTTTTGAGTCAGGTATGTCTGTGCAGTCCGAATCTGAATCCAGAACGTGAGAGACTTGGACTCTATCTTCTCTTGGCCCAAAAGTGACGTGAGAGGACTTTTTGAACAGAACCTAAACTTCTCCTTTTGCCTTATCTTCATATGTGGATTGTACAAATGTCCCATACACCTGCAATTAGACAAAACACAAAAGTGTGTGAAGTATTTTTGTTCTGGATAACATAAATAGATTATTGAATAGTTTGCACTAGAAATCACCTGACAAATATGCATGTATGCAATATTTTTGGTCGTATCCAAGGTAGTCATGTCCTCATCACAGGTTGATCGTGCTCCGGCGTGGTCGATAACCTCTCGGAGTTGGTTTAGCGATTGCTAAGGCGCGACGTCCTCGCACGTTCGTAGTCGGATCGTCAAAGTCGACTTCCATCAAAGCGATATTCATCATCTCATCGAAAGACGGGACACCTTTGCCTCTATCAATTAGTACCTTTGTCATTACCTCTTATGATCAACTCAGATGATGTAGGCACTCTCGGTGATGATGTGTCACATGGTGGAGGTGATGTAGTCCTCACAACAACGGATGTGGTTGTCATAGTATGCTTAGTAGTTGAAGGGACAACCGTATCAACTCTTGGAATGTGCATCTCGCGCTTGTTCTCCTTGTGCGCAACACGTCGTTTTATTTCCTGTTCAGCTTTGCAAGCAAGATGAAACAAATGGTCCATAGGATAACACTCTTCATGAATTAGTATCTCCTGAATGTCACGATTTAATCCTCCCCAAAATCTATCCATAAAATCTTCTTCACTTTCTTCTAAAGAGGAATGCAGCAAGGTAGTTTGTAAAGTATCATAATATTTCGTTACGGTGTCACTACCTTGTTTTAAATGTTGCAACTTTGTAATCATGTCACGAGTATAATAAGCGGGAACGAATGTATGTCGCATGGCAAGTTTCAAATCATCCCAAGTAGTAGGTATATCATTAGGGTGTAACCGACAATATTCACTCCACCAAACTACAGCATAACCAGTGAAAGAACCAACCGCAACCTTAACTTTTTTACGTACATCAAAATTATTGGAAGCAAATATATTATTTAGGTCAAACTCCCATTCAATATATAAAGCAGGTCTAAAACGGCCATTAAATGGTGGTATAGAAACATTAACCTGATCATATGCATTTGGATGTTTGTGCACCTCTCGTGACGGTTGTGGTATTTGCATAGGTGATGGCACGTCTCCCACGATCGACAAACCCCATGAATTGACTCTAGATCCTGTCATGATTAGTAGAAACAAGAAACAAAATTCGAGAATAATGTTCCTATGAACTACTAGGATGTGGTTGTAAAGTGCTCACAGTAAAGCAAATATCAATATCTTACAAGTTCTTACCAAGCAGTAGGTAGTGATAGGCAACCAGCGGTGTCAAATAACTCTGAAGGTTGTGTAAAGCGATTGCCAGGGAACGTACGTATACACGGTGCCGAAATATGTGGAGCTGGGTTGGCTATATATGGTAGCAAAATATTAGCAATAATCAAGTCAGAGATGCAATGTTGAATAAACGCTTAACGACGGTACTGTGCTGGTCCTAGGCTAGACCGGACTAGAGACGCGAGCCTAGAACACTAATGAGGTCACGGCGTAGCACAACTAGCATCAATGAAGGATACTAAGTAGCTCTGGACAGCAAGATATAAGTGAAGATCACAACGGCAGTAAAGATAATGATGAAAAACAACTGCCAAGCAAGATATACAACAACTCTCTCTCCAACTTTCCTCTTGAAAAGTTTGAGCCAATTTTCTGATAAATTATTTCAAATAATGCTACTAACTCAAGCTTTCCAATGCAAAAAGAATCACTCAATTCCGAGTTGATATGAGGAGTCAAAGAATTCTGAAACTGGCTTGCAAAACTGGAATAAGCTGTGTCCGCGAACTTCGGAGGGCAAAAAGACCTATTTAGAAGACGATTTTGAGGTGTCAAATATTGAACTAGTCTCTGCAACTATTTAGATGCGGCTCGTCGCTAGCTTTCATTTGAGTACTCGTGGAGCCAAACGGACTTCGTATGAGGAAGTTATGCCTATTTTACTAAACAGTGCACAAAACAGATTCCAATCCGAATTCAACTACGAGATTGAGTCTAGATAGATCCGAATTTTGTTTTTTTTTCTTCTCTCTTTTTTTTCCTCACACTTTTTTTCTTTTTCTTTTTCTGTTTTTTTCTCTGACTTCTTTTTCTTTTTTTTTCTCTGTCTTTTTTCTATCCCCCTTTCCAAGACAAACTAGATAAGATGCAGATTGGATCAAGCGAAGGTGTGAACGACCTCAACTATGATTGTGACAATGAACTATGGGTAGCACGTGGTGGAATTTGATGGATGGTGTGGTGGACAGCAGAAGGGATAACGATGCAGCGGCGACGTGACTAATGTGAACAGAACTCGAAACTCTAAACGAACTAGACCCTAAGACTAGCAACTCGACACGACGATGCAACCAATAATTCAATAATGCAAACAATGAATAGAAAATTGCAAAGGCTCAGACTGGCTTGGACAAAAGGATGAATAGATCTAACTTTTTTGTGGCTTTTTCTTGGACAATAGGTAAGAAAATAAATCTAATCTAGGGGAAACTGGAAATTCTCACCGAGCAACCTGAAAACTGATACCACTTGATAGAGGCGAGGGTGTCCCGATCTTTCGATGAGATGATAACTATCGATTTGGTGGAGTCGACTTTGACGATCCGACTACAAACGTGCACGACGTTGCGCCTTAGCAATCGCTAAACCAATCTCCTGAGGTTACTGACGATGCCGGAAGCACGATCAGCCTGACCACGAAGGTCTATTCCTGCAAGCAATCAAAGAACGAGCAAGAATATGATAAAGCAATCTGAATATTGCGAATATATATGAAGTATTGATAATGGTGGGGATCCGTAAGCGGTCTTGGTCTGGTCGTTGGACACAAACGAAGTACACGAAGTTGCAATGGCTAACTTTTAACTAAACAAATCCCAAGGAAAAAGCTACTAGATGGATCTACTTATATAGGAGCAAGGGGTGGCGGCCAAGGAGGTGGGAGGACGTCCCAAGGCAGCCTAAAACCAACCCTAGGTCGTACAAGGCTCATGGGCCCAAGTGGAGGTGGTGCAACACCTTTGGACTTGTAGTTTGACTCGGATTCTGGTGCAACGTCAGATTGTTTCGACCATAACTCAATGCTCCGGACGAATTTAAAGGTGAATCCAATTGGGTTGGAAAGAGCACGAAATCTAGTTTCCAACAAAAAAGAATCACCCAATTCGGAGACCGTATGAAAAAGTTGTTGGCGTTTTGAGTCAGGTATGTCTGTGCTGTCCGAATCTGAATCCAGAACGTGAGAGACTTGGGCTCTATCTTCTCTTGCCCCAAAAGTGACGTGAGAGGACTTTTTGAACAGAACCTAAACTTCTCCTTTTGCCTTATCTTCATATGTGGATTATACAAATGTCCCATACACCTGCAATTAGACGAAACACAAAAGTGTGTGAAGTATTTTTGTTCTGGATAACATAAATAGATTATTGAATAGTTTGCACTAGAAATCACCTGACAAATATGCATGTATGCAATATTTTTGGTCGTATCCAAGGTAGTCATGTCCTCATCAGATGATGACCTAGACGGACCGTCCATTGATGCCGACCTTTGTGTGGAAGATATGGCATCTTTGATCTTCGTCTTGTTGATGTTGAAGAGTCAAGACCTTGGAGACAACAAGAGCGGGACTTGAGTCTTCGTCACAAAAGATGTGATCATCTTCTTCGTCATTGTTCACTTGTCGGTGCATGGCCACTTGCTCAAGAGCTTCCATTTCTCCTTCACTCATGGAGTCGTAGGTGCCGTCGTCGTTGAGGATCATGGTGCGCTTGTTTGTGCACTCGAAGGACTTGTGCCCTCGGCCTCCGCATGTGAAACATTTGATGGAACTTGTCTTGATGGTCTCATCGGTTGGAGTAGATGATGATGAAGCTTTCGGCTTGAAGTTGCTTGTAGTAGGAGGACGACTTGAGCTTGTCGAAGTTTTCTTGTAACTTGACTTGTCGCCATTGCTTGTGGTGGGAGTCGTCGAAGCTTGATTGTTGGAGAGGCCATAGGACTTGGATGAGAACTTGGCATACTTGAAGTCGTCTTGTACTTGTCGTTCCGCTTTGGTAGCTTGATGCACTAGCTCGATGAGGTTCGAGTATGGTTGGAAGTCGGCAATCTTCTTGATAGGGTGATTGAGTCCATTCAAGAAACGTGCTAAGATGATGTAGGGTGGAACCCTAGATGGCCGATCTTTCACGAAAGGAGCGGATCCCTACGAAGAACATGATGAACACGAGGGGGAACGCGAGGGAAACACGAGGGGAACACGAGAGAAATCACTCAACCAACAAGAATAGATCACACATGCGCATAGATCGATGAACACAAAGGTAAGATACAAGATCCAAAGTCAACAAAGGACGATACAAAAGGTAACCGGTTCTTCTCCGTGAGGAGGTCTTGATGGGGGTCTTCTCCGTGAGGAGGTCTTGAATCCAAGGTGGATCGTCTCCATAGAGGGGCCGCGGTCTCTCTCGTGGAGTAGATCTGATATGGATGAGCAAAGCTCTATCTCTAAATGAGCTAATCCTTTGCTAACCCTAGAAAGATGGAGGAGAAGGAGTATATATAGTCTAGGGGGTCGAAGGGGTACACGGGCCTCGGCCCTTACTGTGCGCAGACAGGGGTGGCCGGATGTCCGGGCGACGGGCCGGATGTCCGGGGCTTCAGGAGAGGCCGGATGTCCGGGCTGGAGGGCAAAACTTCTGGATGTTCTGTAGCGTGGCGCCGGATGTCCGGGCTTTTGGCCGGATGTCCGGGCGGGACGCCGGATGTCCGGGCCCTGTAGGCTTGGGCGTCTGGGCTACTGCTGCTGTGGATGCTCCAGGGGCCGGATGTCCGGGGTCATGGCCGGATGTCCGGGGCCTGGAAGGTGAACTTGCCCATTTCCGTTGGTTCTCTTCATCCATGGACTTGGCGGCTTGTCCGTCTTCACGTGCATCCTCGGGAGGCTCCTCTTGACACCTAATCATGCATAGCATATCGGACTTAGGTAGTAGCCATGTCTCGAATGGATCATATGTGATATCACTAAGGAAGGAAGTCACCTCGTTCTCGAGAGCTCTAGCTCGTGCTCGTGTCATAGGTCCTCTTGGCTCTTGATGAGACGATGGTAGGTCTATGGGGATGACCGTAGGATGCTCCGCATCACCATATCTTCCACACCAAGGCCGGAATCAATGGAAGGTCCGTCAAGGTCATCATCGATGGAGGGAGTTGCCATAACTTAGCGAGTGAAGAACTATGCTCCAAACTCCAATTGGTCAAGATGAAGCACCCGCACCCCTACAAGGTTCAATGGCTAAGAGACACCAGAAGTGAGTACAAGTTTCTTTCAAGATCAGAGCCTACGAAGACACTTTGGAGTGTGATGTACTCCCGATGACCGTTTGCCACCTCCTTCTTGGACGGCCTTGGCAATTTGACCGAGGTGTCATCCACAACGGGCGTACAAACCACTATAGCTTCAAGATGAAAGGAAAAGAGTTTGTGCTACGACCTATGTCTCCAAGCCAAGTGATCGCCGAAAAACAAGCCACCCATCATGGAGACAATAGTGAGAGAGCGAACCACCAAAAAGAGAGTGAGGGACACAAGCCCAAATTGAGTGCCTTCATGATGAGCAACAAGAAAAACAGTTCTATTTGCCACCCAACGTGAGATGAGAGAAGTGTGTGAGAACCCATCAAGTGTCCTACACTATGTCCTATTGTGCAAGGACGAGGCACCAAAAGCTAACACCTCTCACAATCTTCCTCTAGTGTTATCTTCTTTATTGCAGGAATTCCAAGATGTTTTCCCCGATGAGCTACCTCCGGGTCTACCTGCACTACGAGGCATTGAGCACCAAATCGACCTCATCCCCGGAGCACCTCTACCTAACAAGGCCCCATACCGCGTCAACCCCGAAGATACCAAAGAAATACAAAGGCAAGTAAAGCATCTCATAGATCATGGACATGTGCGTGAAAGTTTGAGTCCTTGTGCCATACCGGTCATCCTTGTGCCAAAACGAGACGGTAGCTTTCGCATGTGTTCCGATTGTAGACCTATAATTGCTATCACCGTTCGCTATAGGTACCCCATTCCACACCTTAATGATATGCTTGATGAGCTTAGCGGTGCCACTATTTTTTCCAAAATTGATCTTAAAAGTGCTTACTATCAAATCCGCATACAAGAGGGTGATGAATGGAAAACCGCTTTCAAAATTAAGTTTGGTTTCTATGAGTCGTTAGTCATGCCTATGGGTTTGTCGGAAGCACCCGGTACTTTCATGCGTCTTATGCATTATGTGTTTCGCCCTTACATTGGTGAATTTGTGGTTGTCTACTTTGATGATATCCTTGTTTTTAGCAAATCTCTCAAAGAGCATGTCACCCACCTTCGAACCGTGCTACAAACTCTTTGAAAAGAGCAACTTTATGCTAATATGGAAAAATGCCTCTTTGGTGTTGATAAGCTTGTTTTCTTGGGTTTTGTAGTATCTTCTAAGGGTGTTCATGTTGATGAATCTAAGATCAATGCTATAAAAACTTGGCCCCAACCAACCAATTTGCAACAAGTGAGTAGTTTTCTTGGTTTAGCCGGTTTCTACCATAGATTTGTGAATGATTTTAGCACCATTGCATCACCTTTACACGCTTTGAGCAAGAAGAATGCACCCTTTGTTTGGGGACCATCGCAAAATAGCGCATTCAATGAGCTTAAAAATTTGCTTACTCATGCTCCCGTGCTTGCATTACCCAACTTTGACAAACCTTTTGAAATTCATTGTGATGCTAGTGGTAATGGCATAGGAGGTGTGTTAACGCAAGAGAAGCGCCCCATAGCATACTTTAGTGAGAAACTCTCCGGAGCGCAACTCAATTACCCCATCTATGACAAAGAGCTATATGCTTTAGTCCGAGTTTTGCATGAATGGGAACATTACCTTAGCTCTCATGAATTCATCATCCATACCGATCATGAAACGCTTAAATACCTTAAGGGTCAAACTAAGTTGAACAAGCGTCATGCTAAATGGAGTGAGTTTATTGAGTCATTTCCTTATGTCATCAAGTATATTAAAGGTAAGGAAAATGTTGTGGCGGATGCACTTTCCCGTATATGCATGCTTGTTACCCAACTTGAATTAAATGTCATTGGTTTTGAGCATGCAAAAGACTTGTACGAGCATGATCCTACCTTTGCTATTCCTTATGCCGAATTTTTGACGCATACATCTTGGGAACGCTATTACCTCAAAGATGGTTACCTTATGAGAGCTAACAAACTATGCATCCCCGAGTCTTCTCTTCGTTTGTTGCTTTTGCAAGAATCTCATGGCGGAGGACTAATGGGACATTTTGGACGCGACAAGACATTCGCCACGCTCTCCAAGAACTACTTTTGGCCTAAGATGTTTCGTGATGTCAACCGCTTCACCAACCGATGCTCTACATGTCGCAAAGCTAAGTCTAGAGCCCAATCTCATGGCCTTTAAATGCCACTTCCAATTCCATATCAACCATGGGAAGATATGAGCATGGATTTTGTGCTTGGTTTGCCTCGAACAAGAAATGGCAAGGATTCCGTATTTGTTGTTGTGGACCGATTCTCCAAAATGGCTCATTTCATTCCTTGCAACAAGATAGACGATGCTTCACATGTTGCAAATTTGTTTTGTAGGGAAATCTTGCGCCTTCATGGGGTGCCAAAGACGAAAGTCTCGGACCGCGACGTCAAGTTCTTGAGTTACTTTTGGAAGACATTGTGCGCCATCGGAATCAAGCTTTTGTTCTCTTCGGCATACCATCCACAAACCGATGGAGAAACGGAGGTGACCAACCACACGCTCTCCACTCTACTACGCGTGTTGATAAAGAAGAACATCAAGGAGTGGGAGGAGTGCCTACCTATTGTCGAGTACGCCTACAATCGTGCAAGACATTCGACTACCGGCAAGTCCCCCTTCGAGGTCGTCTATGGCTTCAACCCATTGTCACCATTGGACATTCTACCTCTACCGCTACAAGAGCGCACAAACATGGACACGAGTGCCCGAGTCAACTACCTCAAGAACATGCATGAAGATACAAGACACACCATCGAGCGCCAAGTACAAAGACTCGCGACCAAGCTCAACGTCAACAAGCAACCCATGATATTCAATGTTGGAGATCTTGTGTGGCTACACCTTCGCAAGGACCGCTTCCCCAACGAACGCAAGTCCAAACTTCTACCATGAGCCGATGGACCCTTCAACGTGCTTGCACGCTACAACAACAACACATATAAGATCAACATCCCACGCGACAAGTACTCCGTGAGCGACATCTTCAACATAGAAGATCTCTCCCCGTACCATGGTGATGAGGATTTCGATCCGAGGTCGGATCTTTCCCAAGGGAGGGGAGATGATGCGGAGCATCCTACATTCATCCCCATGGACCTACCATCGTCTCATCAAGAGCCAAGAGGACCCATGACATGAGCACGAGTTAGAGCTCTCGAGAACGAGGAGACTTCTTTCCTTAGTGATACCACATATGATCCACTCGAGACATGGCTACTACCTAAGTCCGATATGCTATGCATGATTAGGTGTCAAGAGGACCCTCCCGGAGATGTACATGAAGACGGACAAGCCACCAAGTCCATGGATGAAGAGAACCAACGAAAACGGTCAAGAACACCTCCTAGGCCCCGGACATCCGGCCAGGACCCCGGACATCCAGCCCCTGGAGCGTCATCCATAGCAGCCTCGCAACCGCCCAACATCTACAGGCCCCGGACATCCGGCCCCAGCCCGGTAATCCGGCCAGACGCCCGGACATCCGGCGCCACGCACCAGAACCTACAGAAGCTAGCCCCGCGCAGCCCGGACATCTGGCCTCCTAGCCTGGACATCCGGCCCCTCCTGAAGCCCCGGACATCCGGCCCGTCGCCCGGACATCCGGCTCCGCCTGTCTGCACACAGTAAAGGGCCAAGCCCCATGTACCCTTTCGCCCCCCTAGACTATATATACTCTCCCATCTCCCTCTTTCTAGGGTTAGCAAAGGATTAGCTCATGTTTGTGCGAGAGCTTTGCTCATCCCGTTGGTTACCTTCTCCTCGGAGATCACGCCTCCACTGGAGAAGATCCTTCCAAGCGGATTCAAGACCCCGTCTTGGGTGGCCCCATCAAGACCTCCTCACGGAGAAGAACCGGCTACTCTTTGTATCCTCCTTTGTTGATCGTGGATCTTGTATCTCCTCTCGTGTTTCGAGGATCTAGCACATGTGTAATCGAATCTTGTTGGTTTGAGTGATTCTCTCGTGTTTTCCCTCGTGTTTCCCCTCGTGTTCTTCTTTGGGATCCGCTCCTTTCGTGAAATATCGGCCATCTAGGGTTCCACCCTACATCATAATTGATGTAGGGTGGAACCCTAGATGGCCGATCTTTCATGAAAGGAGCGGATCCCTATGAAGAACGTGATGAACACGAGGGGAAACACGAGGGGAACACGAGAGAAATCACTCAACCAACAAGAATAGATCACACATGCGCTAGATCGATGAACACAAAGGTGAGATACAAGATCCAAATCCAACAAAGGACGATACAAGAGGTAACCGGTTCTTCTCCGTGAGGAGGTCTTGATGGGGGCTACCCAAGAGGGGGTCTTGAATCCAAGGTGATCTTCTCCGAAGAGGGGCCGCAGTCTCTCTCAAGGAGGAGATCCGTAATGGATGAGCAAAGCTCCATCTCACATGTGAGCTAATCCTTTGCTAACCCTAGAAAGAGGAAGGGGATGGAGTATATATAGTCTAGGGGGGCGAAGAGGTACATGGGCTTCGGCCCTTTACTGTGCGCAGACAGACGGAGCCGGATGTCCGGGCGTTGGGCCGGATGTCCGGGGCTTCGGGGGGGGGATGTCCGGGCTAGGGGGCCGGATGTCCGGGCTGTCGGTGAAACCTTCTATAGGTTCTAGTGCGTGGCGCCGGATTTCCGGGCTTCTGGCCGGATTTCCGGGCTCGGGCCGGATGTGCGGGCTGGACGCCAGATGTCCGGGCCCTGTAGACGTGGGCGGCAGGGCTTCGGCTGATGTGGTCGCTCCAGGGGCCAGATGTCCGGGGCCTTGGCCGGATGTCCGGGGCCTGGAAGGTGAACTTGCCCGTTTCCGTTGGTTGTCTTCATCCATGGACATGGCGGCTTGTCCGTCTTCACGAGCATCTTCGGGAGGGTCCTCTTGACACCTGATCATGCATAGCATATCGGACTTAGGTAGTAGCCATGTCTCGAGTGGATTATATGTGATATCACTAAGGAAGGAAGTCACCTCGTTCTCGAGTGCTCTAGCTCATGCTCGTGTCATGGGTCCTCTTGGCTCTTGATGAGACGATGGTAGGTCCATGGGGATGATCGTAGGATGCTCC
Organism: Aegilops tauschii subsp. strangulata; assembly: GCF_002575655.3. Lineage (NCBI taxonomy): Eukaryota > Viridiplantae > Streptophyta > Magnoliopsida > Poales > Poaceae > Aegilops > Aegilops tauschii. The sequence continues at coordinate 200,232,151 of NC_053038.3, read as the reverse complement.
GCATCATCTCCCCTCCCTTGGGAAAGATCCGACCTCGGATCGAAATCCTCATCACCATGGTACGGGGAGAGATCTTTGATGTTGAAGATGTCGCTCACTGAGTACTTGTCGCGTGGGATGTCGATCTTGTATGCGTTGTTGTTGTAGCGTGCAAGCACCTTGAAGGGTCCATCGGCTCGTGGTAGAAGTTTGCACTTGCGCTCGTTGGGGAAACGGTCCTTGCGAAGGTGTAGCCACACAAGATCTCCAACTTGGAAAATCATCGGTTGCTTGTTGACGTTGAGCTTGGTCGCGAGTCGTTGTACTTGGCGCTCGATGGTGTGCCTTGTATCTTCATGCAGCTTCTTGAGGAAGTTGACTCGGGCACTCGTGTCCATGTTTGTGCGCTCTTGTAGCGGTAGAGGTAGAATGTCCAATGGTGAAAATGGGTTGAAGCCATAGACGACCTCGAAGGGGGACTTGCCGGTAGTCGAATGTCTTGCACGGTTGTAGGCGTACTCGGCGATAGGTAGGCACTCCTCCCACTCCTTGATGTTCTTCTTTATCAACACGCGTAATAGAGTGGAGAGCGTGCGGTTCGTCACCTCCGTTTGGCCGTCGGTTTGTGGATGGTATGCCGAAGAGAACAAAAGCTTGATTCCGAGCTTGGCGCACAAGGTCTTCCAAAAGTAACTCAAGAACTTGACGTCGCGGTCCGAGACAATCGTCTTTGGCACTCCATGAAGTCACAAGATTTCCCTACAAAACAAATTTGCAACATGTGAAGCATCGTCTATCTTGTTGCAAGGAATGAAATGTGCCATTTTGGAGAATCGGTCCACAACAACAAAAACGGAATCCTTGCCAATTCGAGTTCTAGGCAAACCAAGCACAAAATCCATGCTAATATCTTCCCATGGGTGATATGGAATTGGAAGTGGCATATAGAGGCCATGAGATTGGGCTTTAGACTTAGCTTTGCGACATGTAGAGCATCGGTTGGTAAAGTGATTGACGTCGCGAAACATCTTGGGCCAAAAGTAGTTCTTGGAGAGCGTAGCAAATGTCTTGTTGCGTCCAAAGTGTCCCATGAGTCCGCCTCCATGAGATTCCTGCAAAAGCAACAAGCGAAGAGAGGACTCGGGAATGCAAAGTTTGTTAGCTCTCATAAGATATCCATCTTTGATGTAGTATCGATCCCAAGAAGTATGCGTCAAACACTTGGCATAAGGAATAGCAAATGTAGGATCATGCTCATACAAGTCTTTTATATGCTCAAAGCCAATGACATTTAACTCAAGTTGAGTAACAAGCATGCATATACGGGAAAGTGCATCCGCCACAACATTTTCCTTACCTTTAATGTACTTGATGACATAAGGAATGACTCAATAAATTCACTCCACTTAGCATGACGCTTGTTCAACTCATGAGGGCGTAGGTAATGTTCCCATTCACGCAAGACTCGCACTAAAGCATATAGCTCTTTGTCATAGATGGGATAATTTAGTTGCGCTCTGGAGAGTTTCTCACTAAAGTATGCAATGGGGCGCTTCTCTTGCGTTAACACACCTCCTATGCCATTACCACTAGCATCGCAATGAATTTCAAAATGTTTGTCAAAGTTGGATAATGCAAGCACAGGAGCATGAGTAAGCAAATTCTTAAGCTCATTGAAAGCGATATCTTGGGATGTTCCCCAAACAAACGGTGTATTTTCTTACTCAAAGCATGCAAGTGTGAAGCAATGGTGCTAAAATCCTTCACAAATCTACGGTAGAAACCGGCTAAACCAAGTAAACTACGCACTTGTTGCAAATTGGTTGGTTGGGGCCAAGTTTTAATAGCATTGATCTTAGATTCATCAACATGAACACCCTTAGAAGATACTACAAAACCCAAGAAAACAAGCTTATCAACATCAAAAAGGTATTTTTCCATATTAGAATAAAGTTGCTCTTTTCGAAGAGTTTGTAGCACGGTGCGAAGGTGGGTGACATGCTCTTTGAGAGATTTGCTAAAAACGAGGATATCATCAAAGTAGACAACAACAAATTCACCAATGTAAGGGCGAAACACATAATGCATAAGGCACATGAAGGTACCGGGTGCTTCCGATAAACCCATAGGCATGACTAACCACTCATATAGACCAAACTTGGTTTTGAAAGCGGTTTTCCATTCATCACCCTCTTGTATGCGGATTTGATAGTAACCACTTTTAAGATCAATTTTGGAAAAGATAGTGGCACCGCTAAGCTCATCAAGCATATCATCAAGGCGTGGAATGGGGTACCTATAACGAACGGTGATAGCATTGATAGGTCTACAATCGGAGCACATGCGAAAGCTACCGTCTCGTTTTGCCACAAGAATGACCGGTACGGCACAAGGACTCAAACTATCACGCACATGTCCATGATCTATGAGACGCTTTACTTGTGATAGAGGCGAGGGTGTCCCGATCTTTCGATGAGATGATAACTATCGATTTGGTGGAGTCGACTTTAACGATCCTACTACAAACGTGCACGACGTTGCGCCTTAGCAATCGCTAAACCAATCTCCTGAGGTTACTGACGATGCCGGAAGCACGATCAGCCTGACCACGAAGGTCTATTCCTGCAAGCAATCGAAGAACGAGCAAGAATATGATAAAGCAATCTGAATATTGCGAATATATATGAAGTATTGATAATGGTGGGGATCCGTAAGCGGTCTTGGTCTGGTCGTTGGACACAAAAGAAGTACACGAAGTTGCAATGGCTAACTTTTAACTAAACAAATCCCAAGGAAAAAGCTACTAGATGGATCTATGATGAGGACATCAATACCATTGTTACACCCACAGCCCCTGCTGCTATACATACTGGACCAAATACTAGAGCTCGCGCACGCCAATTAAATTACCAGGTACTTTCGTTTCTTGGTAATGATTCTAATGTTCATGAGAATATGATGCTGCCTAAATTGGACACATTTGTTTTGCTTACAAATGAAGGGCCTAGCTTTGAGAAGGATGAACATTGGAGCAAGAACAAGCATGGAGATGATGGCATGCGCATGGGGGACAAGAACGGAGTTACAACTAATGATTTCAGGACGTTGAAGCCACCATAATGCGTGCATGAAGCCTTGGACGAAATATACAAGATGCTACTTCATAACTTTCGTCCAGAGGCTATTCTAGGTGCTGCGTCACCTTATTATTGGGCCAGGCCCATGTAATTTCGAAATACTTGAGTATAGGCTATTTTTAGAGTCCGTATGTGTGGGGAAACAACAGATAGGGTTGGTTTCGGACCCCTTCCCCAAGGGCCACGAAATTCCCCCCTCTTCCTCCATATATACAGCCCTTAGGGCGTCGTTTAGACTTTGGGTTTTGTTTAGATTAAAAGTTCACCATAGCTGCAACTTCGTGTACTTCGTTTGTGTTCAACGATCAGACAAAGGCGTCACAGAACCCCACCTTGATCAATAAAGCTTTCATCTTATATTCGCAATATCCAGATTGCAATCTCAGTTTCTTGCTTGTTCTTTGTTTGCTCGCAGGAAACAGACCCTCGTGGTCAGGTTGATCGTGCTCCGGCATGGTCAATAACCTCTCGGAGTTGGTTTAGCGATTGCTAAGGCGCGACGTCCTCGCACGTAAGCAGTCGGATCGTCAAAGTCGACTTCCATCAAAGCGATATCCATCATCTCATCGAAAGACGGGACACCTTTGCCTCTGTCAAGTGGTATCAGATTTCCAGGTTGCTCGGTGAGATTTTACAGTTTTTCGTAGTTTAGATCGAGTCTGTTCTTCATACTTACAGTCCACGAAAAAGCCACAAAAAAATTAGGGTTAGTTCAGTATATCCGAACCAATCTGAGCCTTTGGATAATCTTTTTAGGGTTTTTGCTTTGTCGAATTTGCGGTTGCTTCGTCGTGTCAAGTTGCTGGTCTTAGAGTCTAGTCTTTTAGAGTTTCGAGTTCTGGTCATAAGTTGTCACGCCGCCGCCGCACCATCATCATCGCCTTGCCATCTACCACTATTGCTTATCCGCCACCGCTCTGAATCCGTATCCATATACCACCACCAATCCGTATCCATATACCACCATCGATCCGTATCCACATACCACCATCGATCCGTATCCATATACCACCACCGCTACCATATACCACCACCGCTGCCATATCCTACCACCATATATCCACCACCAATCCGAGTTCTTTTCATATTCGGTTTGTTTTAGAGATCCATCTATTTTCCGTTTCCTGTTTCCTTGCCTGAGTAGGTCTGGAGACCCCCGGGCAGTTTTAGGCCAAAATTTCGGCAACCAAAAATATTTTTTCCCTATCCTATTTTTATGTCCCGGGGAGTGTTTTGAGACACTCGCCATCATAGTGATTTTTTGTCGCACTTTTTCGTCGTCGCTGCCCTGATTTCCAAAAAAAATAGTCAAAAAATTTTTGTCCCCATCCTGTCAGTTTGACCTGGGAAGAGTTTTGAGACACTCGCCATTATAGTGATTTTTCGCAAAAAAAAGGCGCAAAAAAAAGAGCAAAAAAAAATTCCAGAGTGTGCTTTTCCCTTGTTTACGTGCAGCGCCGTGATTTTGTTAGTGTTCTAGGCTCGCGTCTCTAGCACGGTCTAGCCTAGGACCAGCACAGTACCGTCGTTGAGCGTTTCTTCAACTTTGCATCTCTGAATTGATTATTGCAGACCATTTTTGCTACCATATTATAAGCCTTGCCAGCTCCACATACATCTACATCGTGCGTTTGACTCTCCCTGGTAATCGCTCTATCCAAGCTTTGAGAGTTTTGACTACAACGGTTGCCGATCACCACCTGCTGCTGGGTAAGAACTGGTAATAATTTGAGATTCGCTTGAAGGTTTTGTGACACACCACCATCACCACCACTTCCTAGTAGTTTGCAGGATCATATTCTTTTGTGTTTCTATTGCTGCTAACTATGGCAGGATCACAAGCCGATGAGACTGATTGGGAGAACATGACGAACAAGGAGTTGCATGATAAATTTCAGCAAATGATGAGTGGCCAGGTGGGAGATGTGCTAACAGATTTGAAGAGGCTATGGAGAAGATAGATGCCGTGGAGAAGTCGTTCGAGACAAAGATGGATAACAAGTTTACTGAATTACTCAAGCGTCTTCCCCAACCACCACCGGCTGCACATGTCGCAACTCTACAACAACAACAACCACATCTCCAACGCCGCCTTCCAAATCAAGTGGGACGAGCACAGCGCGTTCCAATTGAGACTGGTCAAAATTCGGGTGCCGCTGCACCTACTATTGATGCTTCTTTGGCTCCTGCTACTGCGGCGGCTGAGGAGGATGACGATTATGCGGGCGATTATGAGGATGAGGTTGATCAAAATCAGAACTACGTGCAGCCACCAGCACCACCACCAGCAGGTCGACCTCAGGTACACATTCGCAACGGTAGGCCAGCACCACCACCTCAGGTACGAGATCATGACCATCTCCCTAAACTGAAATTGAATATTCCACCATTTGAGGGTAGATATGTTCCTGATATATATCTTACTTGTGACTTAGAAACTGAACAACGATTTACATGTTTACAATATCCTGAGGAGAGACGTGTTCCTGCTGCTGTTTGTGCTTTCACTAGCTTTGCATGTGTTTGGTGGTCTGAACATTGTAGATTATATCCTGTTCCAGCTACTTGGGCTGCTTTGAAAACTGCTATGTGTACTTGTTGGGTTCCACCATATTATCAACGTGAATTACTTCAAAAATTGCAGCGCTTAAGACAAGGGAAATTTTTTGTAGAAGAATATTATCAGGAATTACAAACTGGCATGATTAGATGTGGTATTGTTGAGGAGAATGAAGCTATGCTTGCACGTTTTATGGGTGGATTAAATAAAGAGATTCATACCATTCTAGAGTATAAGGATTATAATAATATCACTCGTTTATTTCATCTTGCTTGTAAAGCTGAACGTGAAGTGCAGGATCGACAGCCATTGGCGCGAACTAACTTTTCTGCAGGTCGACCTTCATCATGGACACCGCGTGCATCTTCTACTTCCACTGCACCAGCACCTCCATCAGGTTCCACCTCCAGCCGTGATACAAGAAAGCAGGCACAACCACCACTATCTGCCAAGAGCGCACCTGCTGGGCCTGCACAGAGCTCTTCTTCTTCCATGGCATCGACAGGGCACACAAGTGATATTATTTGTCGTCGTTGTAAGGGAAGAGGACATTATGCGAGAGAATACAAATCTCAGCGTGTAATGATTGCTACCGAGGATGGTGGGTATGAATCTGCTAGTGACTATGATGAGGAGACTTTGGCTCTTATTACACGTGAAGAACATGGTGGAGATGATTCTGAAAATGAGACGCAATACATGGCTCCTGAAGACGCTGACAGGTATGAATGTTTAGTTTCTCAACGTGTTTTGAGTGTGCAGGTCACACAAGCAGAGCAAAATCAGAGGCATAATTTGTTCCATACAAAGGGAGTTGTGACGGAACGTTCTGTTCGCGTCATCATAGATGGAGGGAGCTGTAACAACTTGGCTAGCATGGAGATGGTGGAGAAGCTATCTCTCACCACAAGACCACATCCACATCCTTACTACATCCAATGGTTCAACAACAGCGGCAAGGTTAAGGTAACACGTACTGTTCGTGTGCATTTTAGTATCTCTACATATGCTGATTATGTTGATTGTGATGTGGTACCCATGCAAGCATGTTCCTTATTACTTGGTAGACCATGGCAATTTGATAAAAATTCTGTACACCATGGTAGAAACAATCAGTATACTCTTGTTCATAAGGATAAAAATATTACTTTGCTTCCTATGACTCCTGATTCCATTTTGAAAGATGACATTAATAGAGCTAATAAAGCAAAACAGGAGAAAAATAAGAGTGAAAATCAGATTGTGGCAAAAGAATTTGAGCAACAAATGAAACCTAATAATAAACCATCTAGTGTTGTTTCTGAAATTAAATTGAAAAGTGCATGTTTGCTTGCCACAAAATCTGATATTGATGAGCTAGATTTCAGCAAATCTGTTTGCTATGCTTTTGTGTGCAAAGAGGCATTATTTTCATTCGAGGACGTGCCTTCCTCTTTGCCCCCTGCTGTCACTAACATTTTGCAGGAGTTCGCTCACGTCTTCCCACAAGACGTGCCATCGGGATTACCACCTATTCGAGGGATTGAGCATCAAATTGACTTAATCCCCGGTGCATCGCTACCCAACCATGCACCATACCGTACCAATCCAGAGGAGACGAAGGAGATTATGCGTCAAGTACAGGAGCTGCTCGACAAAGGTTATATACGCGAATCTCTTAGTCCTTGTGTTGTTCCTATTATACTAGTGCCTAAAAAGGATGGTACGTCGCGTATGTGTGTTGATTGTAGAGGCATTAATAATATTACTATTCGTTATCGTCATCCTATTCCTAGGCTAGATGATATGCTTGATGAATTGACTGGCTCTACAATATTCTCCAAAGTTGATTTGCGTAGTGGATACCATCAAATTCGTATGAAATTGGGAGATGAATGGAAAACTGCATTTAAAACTAAGTTTGGTTTATATGAGTGGTTAGTCATGCCTTTTGGGTTAACTAATGCACCTAGTACTTTCATGAGACTAATGAACGAAGTTTTACGTGCTTTCATTGGATGATTTGTGGTAGTCTATTTTGATGATATACTGATTTATAGCAAATCTTTGGAAGAACATTTGGAACATTTACGTGCTGTTTTTATTGCTCTACGTGATGCACGTTTGTTTGGTAACCTTGGGAAGTGCACCTTTTGCACCGACCGAGTATCTTTTCTTGGCTATGTTGTTACTCCACAGGGAATTGAAGTTGATAAAGCCAAGATTGAAGCTATTGAGAGTTGGCCGCAGCCCAAAACGGTCACACAAGTGCGGAGTTTTCTTGGACTCGCTGGTTTCTATAGGCGTTTTGTGAAAGATTTTAGCACCATTGCTGCACCTCTCAACGAGCTTACAAAGAAGGATGTGCCTTTTGTTTGGGGTACCGCACAGGAAGAAGCCTTCACGGTATTGAAAGATAAGTTGACACATGCTCCTTTACTCCAACTTCCTGATTTTAATAAGACTTTTGAGCTTGAATGTGATGCTAGTGGAATTGGATTAGGAGGTGTGTTATTACAAGATGGTAAACCTGTTGCATACTTTTCTAAAAGATTGAGTGGGCCTAGTCTGAATTATTCTACTTATGATAAAGAACTATATGCTCTTGTTCGGACTTTAGAAACATGGCAACATTATTTATGGCCCAAACAATTTGTTATACATTCTGATCATGAATCTTTGAAACATATTAAAAGTCAAGCTAAACTGAATCGTAGACATGCTAAATGGGTTGAATTCATTGAAACTTTCCCTTATGTCATTAAACACAAGAAGGGTAAAGAAAATGTTATTGCTGATGCATTGTCTCGTCGCTATACTATGCTTTCACAACTTGACTTCAAAATATTTGGTTTGGAGACCATCAAAGATCAATATGTCATGATGCTGATTTTAAAGATGTTTTGCAGAATTGTAAAGCAGGAAGAACCTGGAACAAGTTTGTCGTTAATGATGGATTTGTGTTCCGTGCTAACAAGCTATGCATTCCAGCTAGCTCTCTTCGTCTTTTGTTGTTGCAGGAGGCGCATGGAGGAGGATTAATGGGACACTTTGGCGTGAAGAAGACGGAGGACGTACTTGCTACACATTTCTTTTTGCCAAAGATGAGACGGGATGTTGAGAGTTTTGTTGCTCGCTGCACTACATGTCAAAAAGCTAAGTCACGAATCAATCCTCATGGTTTATATATGCCTTTGCCTGTACCTAGTGTTCCTTGGGAGGATATATCTATGGACTTTGTTTTAGGTTTACCTCGAACAAAGAAGGGGAGGGATAGCATATTTGTTGTCGTGGATAGATTCTCAAAAATGGCACACTTTATACCATGTCATAAAAGCGATGATGCTGTTAATGTTGCTGATTTGTTCTTCCGTGAAATTATTCGTTTGCATGGTGTGCCAAATACTATTGTTTCAGATCGTGATACTAAATTTCTTAGCCACTTTTGGAGATGTTTATGGGCTAAGTTGGGGACTAAACTGCTTTTTAGTACTACTTGTCACCCCCAAACTGATGGACAAACTGAAGTAGTCAATAGAACATAGTCTACTTTGCTTAGGGCTGTTTTGAAGAATAATAAGAAAATGTGGGAAGAATGCTTGCCTCATATTGAGTTTGCTTATAATCGTTCATTGCATTCTACTACTAAGATGTGCCCTTTTGAAATTGTGTATGGTTTCCTACCTCATGCACCTATTGATTTGTTGCCTCTTCCATCTTGGAAGAAGGTTAATTTTGATGCTAAACAACATGCTGAATTGATCTTAAAAATGCATGAGTTAACTAAGGAAAACATTGAGCGTATGAATGCTAAATATAAACTTGCTGGAGATAAGGGTAGAAAACATGTTATGTTTGCACCTGGAGATCTTGTTTGGTTACATTTGCGTAAGGATAGATTTCCTGATTTGCGCAAATCAAAGCTAATGCCACGTGCTGATGGTCCTTTTAGGGTGTTAGAGAAAATAAATAATAATGCATATAAACTTGAGCTGCCTGCAGATTTTGGGGTTAGTCCCACTTTTAACATTGCAGATTTGAAGCCTTATTTGGGTGAGGGAGATGAGCTTCCGTAGAGGACGACTTCATTTCAAGAAGGGGCGGATGATGAGGACATCAATACCATTGTTACACCCACAACCCCTGCTGCTATACATACTGGACCAATTACTAGAGCTCGCGCACGCCAATTAAATTACCAGGTACTTCCGTTTCTTGGTAATGATTCTAATGTTCATGAGAATATGATGCTGCCTAAATTGGATACATTTGTTTTGCTTACAAATGAAGGGCCTAGCTTTGAGAAGGATGAACATCGGAGCAAGAACAAGCATGGAGATGATGGCATGCGCATGGGGGACAAGAACGGAGTTACAAGTGATGATTTCAGGACGTTGAAGCCACCATAATGCGTGCATGAAGCCTTGGACGAAATATACAAGATGCTACTTCATAACTTTCGTCCAGAGGCTATTCTAGGTGCTGCATCACCTTATTATTGGGCCAGGCCCATGTAATTTCGAAATACTTGAGTATAGGCTATTTTTAGAGTCCGTATGTGTGGAGAAACAAGAGATGGGGTTGGTTTCGGACCCCTTCCCCAAGGGCCACGAAACTCCCCCCTCTTTCTCCATATATACAGCCCTTAGGGCGTCGTTTAGACTTTGGGTTTTGTTTAGATTAAAAGTTCGCCATAGCTGCAACTTCGCGTACTTCATTTGTGTTCAACGACCAGACAAAGGCGTCACAGAACCCCACCTTGATCAATAAAGCTTTCATCCTATATTCGCAATATCCAGATTGCAATCTCAGTTTCTTGCTTGTTCTTCGTTTGCTCGCAGGAAACAGGCCCTCGTGGTCAGGTTGATCGTGCTCTGGCGTGGTCAATAACCTCTCGGAGTTGGTTTAGCGATTGCTAAGGCGCGACGTCCTCGCACGTTCGTAGTCGGATCGTCAAAGTCGACTTCCATCAAAGCGATATCCATCATCTCATCGAAAGACGGGACACCTTTGCCTCTATCACTTGGCCCAAAAGTGACGTGAGAGGACTTTTTGAACAGAACCTAAACTTCTCCTTTTCTCCTATCTTCATATGTGGATTGTACAAATGTCCCATACACCTGCAATTAGACAAACGCAAAAGTGTGTTAAGTATTTTTGTTCTGGATAACATAAATAGATTATTGAATAGTTTGCACTAGAAATCACCTGATAAATATGCATGTATGCAATATTTTTGGTCGTATCCAAGGTAGTCATGTCCTCATCAACTTGCCTTTGTATTTCTTTGGTTTCTTCGGGGTTGACGCGGTAGGGAGCTTTGTTTGGAAGTGGCGCTCCGGGGATGAGATCGATTCGGTGCTCAATGCCTCGTAGTGGAGGTAGACCCGGAGGTAGCTCATCGGGGAAAACACCTTGGAATTCCTGTAATAAAGAAGATAACACCAAAGGTAGATTGTGAGAGTTGTTAGTTTTTGGTGCCTCGTCCTTGCACAATAGGACATAGTGTAGGACACTTGATGGGTTCTCACACACTTCTCTCATCTCACGTTTGGTGGCAAAGAGAACTAAGTTTTTCTTGTCGCTCATCGTGGAGGCACTCAATTTGGGCTTGTGGCGCTCACTCTCTTTTTGGTGGTTCGCTCTCTCACTATTCTCTCCACGATGGGTGTTTTGCTTGTCGGCGAGCACTTGGCTTGGAGACATAGGATGTAGCACAAACTCTTTCCCTTTCATCTTGAAGCTATAGTGATTTGTACGCCCATTGTGAATGACACCTCGGTCAAATTGCCATGGCCGTCCAAGAAGGAGGTGGCAAACGGTCATCGGAAGGACATCACACTCCAAAGTGTCTTCATAGGCGCCGATCTTGAAAGAGACTTGTACTCTATGCTCGACTTGTATGGTGCCGGTGTCGCTTAACCATTGAACCTTGTAGGGGTGCGGGTGCTTCATCTTGACCAATTGGAGTTTGGAGCATAGTTCTTCACTTGCCAAGTTATGGCAAGTCCCTCCATCGATGATGACCTTGACGGACCGTCCATTCATGCCGGCCTTTGTGTGGAAGATATGGGATCTTTGATCTTCATGTTGAAGAGTCAAGACCTTGGGGATAACAAGAGCGGGACCTGAGTCTTCGTCACAAAAGATGTGATCATCTTCTTCTTCATTGTTCACTTGTCGGTGCATGGCCACTTGCTCAAGGGCTTCCATTTCTCCTTTACTCATGGAGTCGTATGTTCCGTCGTCGTTGAGGATCATGGTGCGCTTGTTTGTGCACTCGAAGGACTTGTGGCCTCGGCCTCCGCATGTGAAACATTTGATGAAATTTGTCTTGATGGTCTCATCGGTTGGAGTAGATGTTGATGAAGCTTTCGGCTTGAAGTTTCTTGTAGTAGGAGGACGACTTGAGCTTGTCGAAGTTTTCTTGTAACTTGACTTGTCGCCGTTGCTTGTAAATGGCTTGGTTGAGGTAGAAGGTGTTGGAGTCGTCGAAGTTTGATTGTTGGAGAGGCTATAGGACTTGGATGAGAACTTGGCATACTTGAAGTCGTCTTGTACTTGTTGTTCCGCTTTGGTAGCTTGATGCACTAGCTCGATGAGGTTCGAGTATGGTTGGAAGTCGGCAATCTTCTTGATAGGGTGATTGAGTCCATTCAAGAAAGTGCCATAGTTTGCTCATCATCTTCTTTGACATTGACTCGTATCATGGCAATCTCCATTTCCTTGTAGTACTCTTCAACGCTCTTGGTTCCTTGCTTGAGTTGTTGGAGTTTCTTGAAGAGGTCGTGGTTGTAGTAGTTTGGCACGAATCGTGCTCTCATGACATCCTTCATTTGTGCCCAAGTGGTGATGGGTGGTTCACCTCTTGCCGCTCGGCGCTCAATGACTTGTTCCCACCAAATGGGGACGTAGTCTTGGAATTCGAGGGATGCCATTGCGATCTTCTTCTCTTCTTCATAGTTGTGCAAGCGGAAGATTTTTTTCAACCTTCGATGCCCATGATATGTACTCTTCGGGGTCATTGCTTCCGGTAAACATGGGCATGGTGAACATTAGCTTGCCATATCGTTGCTCTTCATTGCGTTGGCGTCGGGGAGGATGACGCCCATGTCGTTGAGGATTGACAATCTCATGTTGCTCTTGGCGAGGAGGGTTGTTGACCTCATGTTGCTCTTGGCGAGGAGGGGGTCCATTGTCTTCTTGCTCTCGATGGACTTGACGTTCTTGTCTCTCTTGAGGAGGAGCTTGTCGATCTTGATGAGGAACTTGTCGATCTTGACGAGGAGCTTGTCGCTGCACACGTGCTTTGTAAATCCTTTCTTGAGCTTCGTCTCGAAGTGCTTCTTGATGTAGTCGAGCTTGCTCCTCTTGTTCTTGTTGTCATTGGCGTTGCCGTTCTTGTGCTTGTGCGAAAGCAGCTTGGTTTTGACGATGTCGATGCTCTTGAGAGTCGGTGTCGTGTAGAGGATTGCGGTTTTCTTGACGGTCTTGACGCGCGGCACGACGAAGAGTGTTCGATGTCGGTGTACTTGAACCGGAGAGGGTGTCGTCGGAGTGACGACTTGAGCGGCTCCGTCTTGAAGAGGACGAAGTTGTAGAAGAGCGGACCATCATGGTTCGGATATCTTCTTTGAGGGAACTCATGGATGTGTCGAAGTAGTCTCTTGTACGTTGCTCGGATTGTCGTAGGTCGGTGGCGAGATTGTCGGTGCGGTCGCCCAAAGCAAGTTGTTCTTGATGCAAAGCCCGATGTGCACCAAATAGTTGAGCCTTGGTGACGTAGGATGACATGTCGTCGTCTTGCTCCAAGAAGAGTGGGTTGGTAGAAGTACTTGGCCTATCCATCATTCCAAACAAAGATATGTGAGTGGGAGAAAGAGAAGAACCAATACCAAATGTACCTTGACCGATATTGAAAATGGATCAAAGATCACTCCAATGTGTAGCAAGGAAATAGCACAATTGGTACCAATTCTTGTCGGTTCTCACCCCTACACAAGTAAAAGCTTATGGTGGAGCTTGGTTAGGATGGTGGCACAAAATTTTGATGCAATTGTAAGTGAGACTCAATAATGTTGGAAAAGATTCGCGACTTGTAAATGCAACAAGTAGACCAATAGCAAGATATGGTACACGGAAACACACACGCAAATAGATAAGTGGGGTTGGGCAACCAAGGACGAGCCAAAATGTGGAATCCACCAAGATGCTCTTGTTGCACAACACTACAGAGACGCTAGCACGATTGCACAATAGGCGGATACGAACTTGTGCACAACCTACTAAGCAAAAATGCAACGACTTCTATCCCAAGTATGCTTTATGTATGATGTTTCTATGCTTTTGATCCAAGATGATCGAGTATGACAATCTTAATGTTGTATGATGCTATGGTTCTTGCTTATAAGCTCTTTGCTTATCTTTCCCTTTTGCTTAAAAGCTTGTTTGACTCTTTGTTGTTTGAGCTCTTTTCTCATGCAATGCTTCACGAACCAAGATAGCAATTGTGTATACGAAGACAACTTTGTGACACAAGAGATGATACCAAGATATGCAACACGATGATGGTATGTATGCTATGGGAAGTATGATCACTAATGTGCACAAGTCACGTTGCCGGCAATACTCAAAGGCTAGTCTCGATGGTTAAGCTACGCAAAAGTAAGGCCATGGGGTTATCAATGCAAATGCAAGAGAGTATAATGATATCACGATACCAAAGTGATACCAAGGTGAGGTTGATACCACAATTGTGATGTAGCCGTTCGTAGTAGTCCTTGGCGAAGATGAGCGGTGGTGATTGTTGATGCCAAACCGTACCTAGATAGCCGAAACACAATAGGACACGGAAACCACAACTCAAATTCTCAAAGCAAAACGGGGCAAAATTGTCGGAGTTGGTAGTGGGAAGGGCTATGGTGGTGCTATGCGGAAGTGGTGGTGGTATGCGGAAGTGTATGTGGGCACCGGGACAAAATTTGGCGAGAGTTAGGCGGGAAACGGAGTGGATGATGGAAGTGATGCTGTCAGGGGCCGGATGTCCGGGCTCGGGATCCGTGGACGAACTCGAAGAACACCGCATGGAGAGGTCAAATCCGGGGCAAAATTCGGAAGATTTTGTGGATGGAATTTGGGGAAAAGATGGGGAAAAGCTAGATCTACCTGCAACACACGAAATCCGCGGATCAAATCCAACAAAACTTCATCACACCAACAAATCACAAAAAAATTTGGGGCTATTTTTGTGGGGCAATTTTCGGATTAGGGCGAAAAACAACAAAATCAAGCTAGAAAACAAAGAGAGGGGGCTCCGAAATCGTGATCAATGTGGCTCATGATACCAAGATATCATGAGACAAGCTGGCTCTGATCCAAGATGATGTAGGGTGGAACCCTAGATGGCCGATCTTTCACGAAAGGAGCGGATCCCTACGAAGAACGTGATGAACACGAGGGGAAACACGAGGGAAAACACGAGGGGAACACGAGAGAAATCACTCAACCAACAAGAATAGATCACACATGCGCTAGATCGATGAACACAAAGGTGAGATACAAGATCCAAATCCAACAAAGGACGATACAAGAAGTAACCGGTTCTTCTCCGTGAGGAGGTCTTGATGGGGGCCACCCAAGAGGGGGTCTTGAATCCAAGGTGATCTTCTCCGAAGAGGGGCCGCAGTCTCTCTCGAGGAGGAGATCCGTAATGGATGAGCAAAGCTCTATCTCACATATGAGCTAATCCTTTGCTAACCCTAGAAAGAGGAAGGGGATGGAGTATATATAGTCTAGGGGGGCGAAGAGGTACATGGGCTTCGGCCCTTTACTGTGCGCAGACAGACGGAGCCGGATGTCCGGGCGTCGGGCCGGATGTCCGGGGCTTCGGGAGGGGCTGGATGTCCGGGCTGGCGGCGAAAGCTTCTGTAGGTTCTGGTGCGTGGCGCCGGATTTCCGGGCTCGGGCCGGATGTCCGGGCCCTGTAGACGTGGGCGGCAGGGCTTCGGCTGATGTGGTCGCTCCAGGGGCCGGATGTCCGGGGCCTGGAAGGTGAACTTGCCCATTTCCGTTGGTTTTCTTCATCCATGGACTTGGCGGCTTGTCCGTTTTCACGAGCATCTTCGGGAGGGTCCTCTTGACACCTGATCATGCATATCGGACTTAGGTAGTAGCCATGTCTCGAGTGGATCATACGTGATATCACTAAGGAAGGAAGTCACCTTGTTGTCGAGAGCTCTAGCTCGGGCTCGTGTCATGGGTCCTCTTGGCTCTTGATGAGACGATGGTAGGTCCATGGGGATGATCGTAGGATGCTCCGCATCAATAATGCTACCGCCGTACTAAGCAAAATAAGATGCATAAAAGATAAACATCACATGCAATCGAAATATGTGACATGATATGGCCATCATCATCTCGTGCTTTTGATCTCCATCTTCAAAGCATCGTCATGATCTCCATCGTCACCGCCTCGACACCTTGATCTCCATCGTTGAGTCGTGGTCGTCTCGCCAACTATTGCTTCTACAACTATTGCTAACTCATAGTGATAAAGTAAAGCAATCACATGGTGTTTGCATTTCATACAATAAAGAGGCAACCATAAGGCTCCTGCCAGTTGCCTGATATCTTACAAAACATGATCATCTCATACAATAACATATATCACATCATGTCTTGACCATATCACATCACATCATACCCTGCAAAAACAAGTTAGACGTCCTCTACTTTGTTGTTGCAAGTTATACGTGGCTGCTACAGGTTTCTAGCAAGAACCGTTCTTACCTACTGCAAAAACCACAACGGTGATTCGTCAAGTTTGTTGTTTTAACCTTCTTCAAGGATCGGCCGTAGTCAAATTCTATTCAACTAAAGTAGCAAAAACACCCGCCAGCCACCTTTATGCAAAACTAGTTGCATGTCAGTCGGTGGAACCAGTCTCATGTGCGTGGACATGTAAGGTTGGTCCAGGCCGCTTCATCCCACAATACCGCAGAATCAAAATAAGACGTTGGTGGTAAGCAGTATGACTGTCACCACCCACAACTCTTTGTGTTCTACTCGTGCATATCATGTACGCATAGACCTGGCTCATGATGCCACTGTTGGGAATCGTTGCATGGAAAAACAAAAAAAATTCTACGCACACGCAATGATCTATCCATGGAGATGCATAGCAACGAGGGGGAGAGTGTGTCTACGTACCCTCGTAGACCGTAAGGGGAAGCGTTTCACAACGTGGTTGATGTAGTCGAACTTCTTCGTGCTTTAACCGATCAAGTACCAAACGCATGGCACCTCCGCGTTTTGCACACGTTCAGCTTGGTGACGTCCCTCGCCTTCTTGATCCAGCAAGACGTTGAGGTAGTAGATGAGTTCCATCAGCACGACGGCATGGTGACGGTGATGGTGAAGTGATCTCCGCAGGGCTTCGCCTAAGCACTATGAAAATATGACCGGGGGTGTAAACGATGGAGGGGGGTGCCGCACACGGCTAGGCAATTGTCTGGGTGTGCTAAGCGCCCTCCCTGCCACATATATATAGGTGGGAGGGAGGGAGGAGAGGCCATAGGAGGCGCCCAAGTAGGAGGAATCCTACTTGGAGTCCCTCCCAAGCCGCGCCCCCTACCATATATAACCCAGGGGGAAGGAAAGAGGGGGGAGAGAGAAGGAAGTGGGAATCCTAATCCACACTTTCCTTTCCCTTCTCCCCTTCCTTTCTCCTCCTTAGGCCGGCCCGTACGGGGGCGCACCAGCCCCTTGTGGCTGGTGTGTTTGCCCTCTTGGCCCATAAGGCCCATATCTTTTGTCGGGGGTGCCCGGAACCCCTTCTAGTGACCTGATAAGTACCCGGTACCCCCCGAAACACTTCCGGTGTCCGAATACCATCGTCCTATATATCAATCTTTACCTCTTGACCATTTCGAGACTGCTCTTCATGTCTGTGATCTCATCTGGGACTCCAAACAACATTCAGTCACCAAATCACATAAGTCATATAATACAATATCGTCATTGAACGTTAAGCGTGCGGACCCTACGGGTTCGAGAACTATGTAGACATGACCGAGATACCTCTCCGGTCAATAACCAATAGCGAAACCTGGATGCCATATTGGCTCCTACATATTCTATGAAGATCTTTATCGGTCGAACCGTTATGACAACATAAGTAATTCCCTTTGTCCATCGGTATGTTACTTGCCTGAGATTCGATCGTCGGTATCTTCATACCTAGTTCAATCTCGTTACCGGGAAGTCTCTTTACTCGTTCCGTAATACATCACCTAGTGACCAACTCCTTAGTCATTTGCTTGCAAGCTTATGATGTGTATTACCGAGAGGCCCAGAGATACCTCGCCGATACTCGGAGTGACAAAATCCTAATCTCGATCTATGCCAACCCAACAAACACCTTCGGAGATACATGTAGAGCATCTTTATGATCACGCAATTATGTTGTGATGATTTATAGCACATAAGGCATTCCTCCGGTATCCAGGAGTTGCGTAATCTCATAGTCGAAGGAATATGTATTTTACGTGAAGAAAGCAATAGCAATAAACTGAACGATCAATATGCTAAGCTAACGGATGGGTCTTGTCCATCACATCATTCTCCTAATGATGTGATCACATTATCAAATGACAACACATGTCTAGGGTTAGGAAACCTTAACCATCTTTGATCAACGAGCTAGTCTAGTAGAGGCTTACTAGGGACACAGTATTTTTTTATGTATTCACACATGTATTTAGGTTTCCGATCAATACAATTCTAGCATGAATAATAAACCTTTATCATGAATAAGGAAATATAAAATAACAACTTTATTATTGCCTCTAGGTCATATTTCCTTCATCGATGACAATGACAGCGCAAACAACTACATCACCTTTGGACTACAGTGACAAATGCAAGGTGCACAATATACATTGCGAGAGTGCATCGAGAACCTCGCCACCTACATACGAAATGCCGACGCAAGGAAAAGGGACTACATCAACGACACATTCGACTACTTCGACGAAAGGTCGGACAAACACATGGAGGAATTATGACAAGTGTTGTCCGACAACAAGTCTTCTTCCCCTTCGTCATCCTCAAGGCGGCAGCGAGGGAGTAGCAAATCTTCGGAGCTCCCATGTGATGCAAGTGCAATTTGTCCACATCCACATCTTCATAATGACCACCATCACATTCGTGATCCACGTCATCATGAAGTGTAAGTCACCTCCAAGCATCATGTGTGCGATGACGATGAACTCCATCGAGCTCAAGCACGACAACGACACCATCAACATGAAGATGCTCGAGACGTACAAACCTACAAGTCCTAATAAGCTCTACATCCAACTACGACCAACCTTCATGAGAACAAGAGAAGACCGCGAGATGAGCACCACCAAGAGGAGGCTACGGCTACCACCACCACTTCGGCATCTTCGCCAAGTGTTATCAAGGCATCTTCGCCCTTGGATGTACATCATCTTCGCCTACTTCCCACGAGTAAAGCTACGTTGACATCATCAAGTCCAGGGCGACCACCTACAAGCGAGGGTGACACTTCCATCTTCGGAAGCCCCTCAAGGAAGATGGCCAAGCATGGGAAAGTTCCTTCGGTCATGGAGACGAGCTATGAGGTGCCACATCATATGGGCCTCCTACAACAAGACTGCGACAAGACGGTCGAGCAAGGGCCATCCCCTTCGACCACTGCGACAAGACAGTCGAGCAAGGGCCATCCCCTTCGACCATGGCGACAAGCACGAACCTCTTCAAAAACATGAACATGGCGCCCCAATGGGACTCATACTCCGAGTAAATGATGAGGACATCAATACCATTGTTACACCCACAACCCCTACTACTATACATACTAGACCGATTACTAGAGCTCGCGCACGCCAATTAAATTACCAGGTACTTTCGTTTCTTGGTAATGATTCTAATGTTCATGAGAATATGATGTTGCCTAAATTGGATACATTTGTTTTGCTTAAAAATGAAGGGCCTAGCATGGAGAAGGATGAACATTGGAGCAAGAACAAGCATGGAGTTGATGTGATGAGGACAACAATACCATTGTTACACCCACAGCCCCTGCTGCTATACATACACAATTTCAAAAGGGCACATCTTAGTAGTAGAATGCAATGAACGATTGTAAGCAAACTCAATATGAGGCAAGCATTCTTCCCACATTTTCTTATTATTCTTCAAAACAGCCCTAAGCATAGTAGACAATGTTCTATTGACTATTTCAGTTTGTCCATCAGTTTGGGGGTGACAAGTAGTACTAAAAAGCAGTTTAGTCCCCAACTTAGCCCATAAACATCTCCAAAAGTGGCTAAGAAATTTAGTATCACGATCGGAAACAATAGTATTTGGCACACCATGCAAGCGAATAATTTCAAAAGAACAAATCAGCAACATTAACAGCATCATCGCTTTTATGACATGGTATAAAGTGTGCCATTTTCGAGAATCTATCCACGACAACAAATATGCTATCCCTCCCCTTCTTTGTTCGAGGTAAACCTAAAACAAAGTCCATAGATATATCCTCCCAAGGAACACTAGGTACAGGCAAAGGCATATATAAACCATGAGGATTGAGTCGTGACTTAGCTTTTTGACATGTAGTGCAGCGAGCAACAAAACGCTCAACATCCCGTCTCGTCTTTGGCCAAAAGAAATGTGTAGCAAGTACGTTCTCTGTCTTCTTCACGCCAAAGTGTCCCATTAATCCTCCTCCATGCGCCTCCTGCAACAACAAAAGACGAAGAGAGCTAGCTGGAATGCATAACTTGTTAGCACGGAACACAAATCCATCATTAACGACAAACTTGTTCCAGGTTCTTCCTTCTTTACAATTCTGCAATACATCTTTAAAATCAGCATCATGCACATATTGATCTTTGATGGTCTCCAAACCAAATATTTTGAAGTCAAGTTGTGAAAGCATAGTATAGCGACGAGACAATGCATCAGCAATAACATTTTCTTTACCCTTCTTGTGTTTAATGACATAAGGGAAAGTTTCAATGAATTCAACCCATTTAGCATGTCTACGATTCAGTTTAGCTTGACTTTTAATATGTTTCAAAGATTCATGATCAGAATGTATAACAAATTCTTTGGGCCATAAATAATGTTGCCATGTTTCTAATGTCCGAACAAGAGCATATAGTTCTTTATCATAAGTAGAATAATTCAGACTAGGCCCACTCGATTTTTCAGAAAAGTATGCAACAGGTTTGCCATCTTGTAATAACACACCTCCTAATCCAATGCCACTAGCATCACATTCAAGCTCAAAAGTCTTATTAAAATCAGGAAGTTGGAGTAAAGGAGCATGTGTCAACTTATCTTTCAATACCGTGAAGGCTTCTTCCTGTGCGGTACCCCAAACAAAAGGCACATCCTTCTTTGTAAGCTCGTTGAGAGGTGCAGCAATGGTGCTAAAATCTCTCACAAAACGCCTATTGAAACCAGCGAGTCCAAGAAAACTCCGCACTTGTGTGACCGTTTTGGGCTGCGGCCAACTCTCAATAGCTTCAATCTTGGCTTTATCAACTTCAATTCCCTGTGGAGTAACAACATAGCCAAGAAAAGATACTCGGTCGGTGCAAAAGGTGCACTTCCCAAGGTTACCAAACAAACGTGCATCACGTAGAGCAATAAAAACAGCACGTAAATGTTCCAAATGTTCTTCCAAAGATTTGCTATAAATCAGTATATCATCAAAATAGACTACCACAAATCGTCCAATGAAAGCATGTAAAACTTCGTTCATTAGTCTCATGAAAGTACTAGGTGCATTAGTTAACCCAAAAGGCATGACTAACCACTCATATAAACCAAACTTAGTTTTAAATGCAGTTTTCCATTCATCTCCCAATTTCATACGAATTTGATGGTATCCACTACGCAAATCAACTTTGGAGAATATTGTAGAGCCACTCAATTCATCAAGCATATCATCTAGCCTAGGAATAGGATGACGATAACGAATAGTAATATTATTAATGCCTCTACAATCGACACACATACGCGACGTACCATCCTTTTTAGGCACTAGTATAATAGGAACAGCACAAGGACTAAGAGATTCGCGTATATAACCTTTGTCGAGCAGCTCCTGTACTTGACGCATAATCTCCTTCGTCTCCTCTGGATTGGTACGGTATGGTGCACGGTTGGGTAGCGATGCACCGGGAATTAAGTCAATTTGATGCTCAATCCCTCGAATAGGTGGTAATCCCGGTGGCACGTCTTGTGGGAAGACGTCAGCGAACTCCTGCAAAATGTTAGTGACAGCAGGGGGCAAAGAGGAAGGCACGTCCTCGAATGAAAATAATGCCTCTTTGCACACAAAAGCATAGCAAACAGATTTGCTGAAATCTAGTTCATCAATATCAGATTTTGTGGCAAGTAAACATGCACTTTTCAATTTAATTTCAGAAACAACACTAGATGGTTTATTATTAGGTTTCATTTGTTGCTCAAATTCCTTTGCCACAATCTGATTTTCACTCTTATTTTTCTCCTGTTTTGCTTTATTAGCTCTATTAATGTCATCTTTCAAAATGGAATCAGGAGTCATAGGAAGCAAAGTAATATTTTTATCCTTATGAACAAGAGTATACTGATTGTTTCTACCATGGTGTACAGAATTTTTATCAAATTGCCATGGTCTACCTAGTAATAAGGAACATGCTTGCATGGGTACCACATCACAATCAACATAATCAGCATA
The DNA here is from genome assembly GCF_002575655.3 of Aegilops tauschii subsp. strangulata. Lineage (NCBI taxonomy): Eukaryota > Viridiplantae > Streptophyta > Magnoliopsida > Poales > Poaceae > Aegilops > Aegilops tauschii. The sequence goes on along the minus strand of NC_053038.3, from coordinate 200,209,731 downwards.
TGTAGAGATACTAAAATGCACACGAACAGTACGTGTTACCTTAACCTTGCCGCTGTTGTTGAACCATTGGATGTAGTAAGGATGTGGATGTGGTCTTGTGGTGAGAGATAGCTTCTCCACCATCTCCATGCTAGCCAAGTTGTTACAGCTCCCTCCATCTATGATGACGCGAACAGAACGTTCCTTCACAACTCGCTTTGTATGGAACAAATTATGCCTCTGATTTTGCTCTGCTTGTGTGACCTGCACACTCAAAACACGTTGAGCAACTAAACATTCATACCTGTCAGCGTCTTCAGGAGCCATGTATTGCGTCTCATTTTCAGAATCATCTCCACCATGTTCTTCACGTGTAATAAGAGCCAAAGTCTCCTCATCATAGTCACTAGCGGACTCATACCCACCATCCTCAGTAGCAATCATGACACGCTGAGATTTGCATTCTCTCGCAAAATGTCCTCTTCCCTTACAACGACGACAAATAATATCACTTGTGTGCCCTGTCGATGCCATGGAAGAAGAAGAGCTCTGCGTAGGCCCGGCAGGTGTGCTCTTGCCTGATGGAGGTGATGGTGAAGTGGAAGTAGAAGATGCACGCGGTGTCCATGATGAAGGTCGACCTGCAGAAAAGTTAGTTCGCGCCAATGGCTGTCGATCCTGCACTTCACGTTCAGCTTTACAAGCAAGATGGAATAAACGAGTGATATTATTATAATCCTTATACTCTAGAATGGTCTGAATCTCTTTATTTAATCCACCCATAAAACGTGCAAGCATAGCTTCATTCTCCTCAACAATACCACATCTAATCATGCCAGTTTGTAATTCCTGATAATATTCTTCTACAGAATTTTTCCCTTGTCTTAAACGCTGCAATTTGAAGTAATTCACGTTGATAATATGGTGGAACCCAACGAGTACGCATAGCAGTTTTCAAAGCAGCCCAAGTAGCGGGAACATGATATAATCTACAATGTTCAGACCACCAAACACATGCAAAGCTAGTGAAAGCACAAACAGTAGCAGGAACACGTCTCTCCTCAGGATATTGTAAACATGTAAATCGTTTGTCATCTGCCGGGCCTACGCAGAGCTCTTCTTCTTCCATGGCATCGACAGGGCACACAAGTGATATTATTTGTCGTCGTTGTAAGGGAAGAGGACATTTTGCGAGAGAATGCAAATCTCAGCGTGTCATGATTGCTACTGAGGATGGTGGGTATGAGTCCGCTAGTGACTATGATGAGGAGACTTTGGCTCTTATTACACGTGAAGAACATGGTGGAGATGATTCTGAAAATGAGACGCAATACATGGCTCCTGAAGACGCTGACAGGTATGAATGTTTAGTTGCTCAACGTGTTTTGAGTGTGCAGGTCACACAAGCAGAGCAAAATCAGAGGCATAATTTGTTCCATACAAAGCGAATTGTGAAGGAACGTTCTGTTCGCGTCATCATAGATGGAGGGAGCTGTAACAACTTGGCTAGCATGGAGATGGTGGAGAAGCTATCTCTCACCACAAGACCACATCCACATCCTTACTACATCCAATGGTTCAACAACAGCGGCAAGGTTAAGGTAACACGTACTGTTCGTGTGCATTTTAGTATCTCTACATATGCTGATTATGTTGATTGTGATGTGGTACCCATGCAAGCATGTTCCTTATTACTAGGTAGACCATGGCAATTTGATAAAAATTCTGTACACCATGGTAGAAACAATCAGTATACTCTTGTTCATAAGGATAAAAATATTACTTTGCTTCCTATGACTCCTGATTCCATTTTGAAAGATGACATTAATAGAGCTAATAAAGCAAAACAGGAGAAAAATAAGTGTGAAAATCAGATTGTGGCAAAGGAATTTGAGCAACAAATGAAACCTAATAATAAACCATCTAGTGTTGTTTCTGAAATTAAATTGAAAAGTGCATGTTTACTTGCCACAAAATCTGATATTGATGAACTAGATTTCAGCAAATCTGTTTGCTATGCTTTTGTGTGCAAAGAGGCATTATTTTCATTCGAGGACGTGCCTTCCTCTTTGCCCCCTGCTGTCACTAACATTTTGCAGGAGTTCGCTGACGTCTTCCCACAAGACGTGCCACCGGGATTACCACCTATTTGAGGGATTGAGCATCAAATTGACTTAATTCCCGGTGCATCGCTACCCAACCGTGCACCATACCGTACCAATCCAGAGGAGACGAAGGAGATTATGCGTCAAGTACAGGAGCTGCTCGACAAAGGTTATATACGCGAATCTCTTAGTCCTTGTGCTGTTCCTATTATACTAGTGCCTAAAAAGGATGGTACGTCGCGTATGTGTGTTGATTGTAGAGGCATTAATAATATTACTATTCGTTATCGTCATCCTATTCCTAGGCTAGATGATATGCTTGATGAATTGAGTGGCTCTACAATATTCTCCAAAGTTGATTTGCGTAGTGGATACCATCAAATTCGTATGAAATTGGGAGATGAATGGAAAACTGCATTTAAAACTAAGTTTGGTTTATATGAGTGGTCAGTCATGCGTTTTGGGTTAACTAATGCACCTAGTACTTTCATGAGACTAATGAACGAAGTCTTACGTGCTTTCACTGGACGATTTGTGGTAGTCTATTTTGATGATATACTGATTTATAGCAAATCTTTGGAAGAACATTTGGAACATTTACGTGCTGTTTTTATTGCTCTACGTGATGCACGTTTGTTTGGTAACCTTGGGAAGTGCACCTTTTGCACCGACCGAGTATCTTTTCTTGGCTATGTTGTTACTCCACAGGGAATTGAAGTTGATAAAGCCAAGATTGAAGCTATTGAGAGTTGGCCGCAGCCCAAAACGGTCACACAAGTGCGGAGTTTTCTTGGACTCGCTGGTTTCTATAGGCGTTTTGTGAGAGATTTTAGCACCATTGCTGCACCTCTCAACGAGCTTACAAAGACGGATGTGCCTTTTGTTTGGGGTACCGCACAGGAAGAAGCCTTCACGGTATTGAAAGATAAGTTGACACATGCTCCTTTACTCCAACTTCCTGATTTTAATAAGACTTTTGAGCTTGAATGTGATGCTAGTGGCATTGGATTAGGAGGCGTGTTATTACAAGATGGCAAACCTGTTGCATACTTTTCTGAAAAATTGAGTGGGCCTAGTCTGAATTATTCTACTTATGATAAAGAACTATATGCTCTTGTTCGGACTTTAGAAACATGGCAACATTATTTATGGCCCAAAGAATTTGTTATACATTCTGATCATGAATCTTTGAAACATATTAAAAGTCAAGCTAAACTGAATCGTAGACATGCTAAATGGGTTGAATTCATTGAAACTTTCCCTTATGTCATTAAACACAAGAAGGGTAAAGAATTGAATTCATTGAAACTTTCCCTTATGCTTTCACAACTTGACTTCAAAATATTTGGTTTGGAGACCATCAAAGATCAATATGTGCATGATGCTGATTTTAAAGATGTTTTGCAGAATCGTAAAGAAGGAAGAACCTGGAACAAGTTTGTCGTTAATGATGGATTTGTGTTCCGTGCTAACAAGCTATGCATTACAGCTAGCTCTCTTCGTCTTCTGTTGTTGCAGGAGGCGCATGGAGGAGGATTAATGGGACACTTTGGCGTGAAGAAGACGATGGACGTACTTGCTACACATTTCTTTTGGCCAAAGATGAGACGGGATGTTGAGCGTTTTGTTGCTCGCTGCACTACATGTCAAAAAGCTAAGTCACGACTCAATCCTCATGGTTTATATATGCCTTTGCCTGTACCTAGTGTTCCTTGGGAGGATATATCTATGGACTTTGTTTTAGGTTTACCTCGAACAAAGAAGGGGAGGGATAGCATATTTGTTGTCGTGGATAGATTCTCAAAAATGGCACACTTTATACCATGTCATAAAAGCGATGATGTTGTTAATGTTGCTGATTTGTTCTTCCGTGAAATTATTCGTCTGCTTGGTGTGCCAAATACTATTGTTTCAGATCGTGACACTAAATTTCTTAGCCACTTTTGGAGATGTTTATGGGCTAAGTTGGGGACTAAACTTCTTTTTAGTACTACTTGTCACCCCCAAATTTCTTAGCCACTTTTGGAGATGCTTAGGGCTGTTTTGAAGAATAATAAGAAAATGTGGGAAGAATGCTTGCCTCATATTGAGTTTGCTTATAATCGTTCATTGCATTCTACTACTAAGATGTGCCCTTTTGAAATTGTGTATGGTTTCCTACCTCATGCACCTATTGATTTGTTGCCTCTTCCATCTTCGGAGAAGGTTAATTTTGATGCTAAACAACGTGCTGAATTGATCTTAAAAATGCATGATATAACTAAGGAAAACATTGAGCGTATGAATGCTAAGTATAAACTTGCTGGAGATAAGGGTAGAAAACATGTTGTGTTTGCACCTGGAGATCTTGTTTGGTTACATCTGCGTAAGGATAGATTTCCTGATTTGCGCAAATCAAAGCTAATGCCACGTGCTGATGGTCCTTTTAAGGTGTTAGAGAAAATAAATGATAATGCATATAAACTTGAGCTGCCAGCAGATTTTGGGGTTAGTCCCACTTTTAACATTGCAGATTTGAAGCCTTATTTGGGTGAGGGAGATGAGATTCCGTCGAGGACGACTTCATTTCAGGAAGGGGAGGATGATGAGGACATCAATACCATTGTTACACCCACAGCCCCTGCTGCTATACATACTGGACCAATTACTAGAGCTCGCGCACGCCAATTAAATTACCAGGTACTTTCGTTTCTTGGTAATGATTCTAATGTTCATGAGAATATCATGCTGCCTAAATTGGATACATTTGTTTTGCTTACAAATGAAGGGCCTAGCTTTGAGAAGGATGAACATTGGAGCAAGAACAAGCATGGAGATGATGGCATGCGCATGGGGGACAAGAACGGAGTTACAAGTGATGATTTCAGGACATTGAAGCCACCATAATGCGTGCATGAAGCCTTGGACGAAATATACAAGATGCTACTTCATAACTTTCGTCCAGAGGCTATTCTAGGTGCTGCGTCACCTTATTATTGGGCCAGGCCCATGTAATTTCGAAATACTTGAGTATAGGCTATTTTTAGAGTCCGTATGTGTGGGGAACCAAGAGATAGGGTTGGTTTCGGACCCCTTACCCAAGGGCCACGAAATTCCCCCCTCTTCCTCCATATATACAACCCTTAGGGCGTCGTTTAGACTTCGGGTTTTGTTTAGATTAAAAGTTCGCCATAGCTGCAACTTCGCGTACTTCGTTTGTGTTCAACGACCAGACAAAGGCGTCACAGAACCCCACCTTGATCAATAAAGCTTACATCTTATATTCGCAATATCCAGATTGCAATCTCAGTTTCTTGCTTGTTCTTCGTTTGCTCGCAGGAAACAGACACTCGTGGTCAGTAACCTCTCGGAGTTGGTTTAGCGATTGCTAAGGCGCTATGTCATCGCACGTTCGTAGTCGGATCGTCAAAGTCGACTTCCACCAAAGCGATATCCATCATCTCATCGAAAGACGGGAGACCTTTGCCTCTATCATGATGGCATGCGCAAGGGAGACAAGAACAGAGTTTCAAGTGATTATTTCAGGACTTTGAAGCCACCATAATGAGTGCACGAAGCATTGGACGAAATATACAAGATGCTACTTCATAACTTTCATCCAGAGGCTATTCTAGGTGCTGCGTCACCTTATTATTGGGCCAGGCCCATGTAATTTCGAAATACTTGAGTATAGGCTGTTTTTAGAGTCCGTATGTGTGGGAAAACAAGAGATAGGGTTGGTTTCGGACCCCTTCCCCAAGGGCCACGAAATTCCCCCCTCTTCCTCCATATATACAGCCCTTAGGGCGTCGTTTAGACTTTGGGTTTTGTTTAGATTAAAAGTTCGCCATAGCTACAACTTCGCGTACTTCGTTTGTGTTCAACGACCAGACAAAGGCGTCACAGAACCCCACCTTGATCAATAAAGCTTTCATCTTATATTCGCAATATCCAGATTGCAATCTCAGTTTCTTGCTTGTTCTTCGTTTGCTCGCAGGAAACAGACCCTCGTGGTCAGGTTGATCGTACTCCGGCGTGGTCAATAACCTCTCGGAGTTGGTTTAGCGATTGCTAAGGCGCGACGTCATCGCACGTTTGTAGTCTGATCGTCAAAGTCGACTTCCACCAAAGCGATATCCATCATCTCATCGAAAGACGGGACACCTTTGCCTCTATCGAGTGGTATCAGATTTCCAGGTTGCTCGGTGAGATTTTACAATTTTTCATAGTTTAGATCGAGTTTGTTCTTCATACCTATAGTCCACGAAAAAGCCAAAAAAAATTTTAGGGTTAGTTCATTCTATCCGAACCAATCTGAGCCTTTGCATAATCTTTTCTGTGTTTGCTTTGTTGAATTTGCGGTTGCATCGTCGTGTCAAGTTGCTGGTCTTAGCGTCTAGTCCTTTAGAGTTTCGAGTTCTGTTCACAGGTTGTCACGTCGCCTGTGCCATATATCACCACCGCATCATCATCATCACTGCTGCCATATACCACCACCGCACCAACTTCATCGCCGCTGCCATATACCACCACCACATATTCACCGCCAATCCGAGTCCATATACGCCACCACATATCCGCCACCATCACGCCAATCCGAGTACACCTGCAACATATATCCGCCATCAGTCCAAGTCCAGTATTTTGTTACTCTGTTTTGGATTTCCAGATCACGCCATACTCCGAGTCGTGACAGAGAAGGACTCCCAAACTTTTGTGTTACCCGCAGTAGAAAAATAGTACCAGTTTAAAAAAATCGAAGTCTGGAAAATTCTGGCTAGGCAGTTTTTAGACCATTTGTAGACTTTTTCGAAAAGAATTTGTTGCGGAGCAAAAAAAAAGAGGAAAAAAAGTGCAAAAAAAAAATTCAGAGTGTGCTCCTCCCTTGTTTACTTGCAGCGCCGTGATTTTGTTAGTGTTGTAGGCTCGCGTCTCTAGCACGGTCTTGCCTAGGACCAGCACAGTACCGTCGTTGAGCGTTTATTCCACTTTGCATATCTGAATTGATTATTGCTGACCCTTTTTGCTACCATATTATAAGCCTTCCCAGCTCCACACACATCTACGTCGTGCGTTTGACTCTCCCTGGTAATCGCTCTATCCAAGCTTTAAGAGTTTTGAGTACAACGGTTGCCGATCACCACCTGCTGCTGGGTAAGAACTGGTAAGAATTTGAGATTCGCTTGAAGGATTTGTGACACACCACCATCACCACCACTTCCTAGTAGTCTGTAGGATCATATTCTTTTGTGTTTCTATTGCTGCTAACCATGGCAGGATCACAAGCCGATGAGACTGATTGGGAGAACATGACGAACAAGGGGTTGCATGATAAATTTCAGCAAATGATGAGTGGCCAGGTGGGAGATGTGCTAAACAGATTTGAAGAGGCTCTGGAGAAGATAGATGCCGTGGAGAAGTCGTTTGAGACAAAGCTGGATAACAGGTTTAATGAATTGCTCAAGCGTCTTCCCCAACCACCACCGGCTGCACCTGTCGCACCTCTACAACAACAACAACCACATCTCCAACGCCGCCTTCCAAATCAAGTGGGACGAGCACAGCGCGTTCCACTTGAGACTGGTCAAAATTCGGGTGCCGCTGCACCTACTATTGATGCTTCTTTGGCTCCTGCTACTGCGGCGGCTGAGGAGGATGACGATTATGCGGGCGATTATGAGGATGAGTTGATCAAAATCAGAACTACGTGCAGCCACCAGCACCACCTCCAGCAGGTCGACCTCAGGTATATATTCGCAACGGTAGGCCTGCACCACCACCTCAGGTACGAGATCATGACCATGTTCCTAAACTGAAATTGAATATTCCACCGTTTGAGGGTAGATACATTCCTGATGTATATCTTACTTGGGAGTTAGAAACTGAACAACATTTTACATGTTTACAATATCCCGAGGAGAGACGGGTTGCTGCTGCTGTTTGTGCTTTCACTAGTTTTGCATGTGTATGGTGGTCTGAACATTGTAGATTATATCCTATTCCAGCTACTTGGGCTGCTTTGAAAACTGCTATGCGTACTCGTTGGGTTCCACCATATTATCAACGTGAATTGCTTCAAAAACTGCAGCGTTTACAACAAGGGAAAAATTCTGTAGAAGAATATTATCAGGAATTACAAACTGGCATGATTAGATGTGGTATTGTTGAGGAGAATGAAGCTACGCTTGCACGTTTTATGGGTGGTTTAAATAGAGAGATTCAGACCATTCTAGAGTATAAGGAGTATACTAATATCACTCGTTTATTCCATCTTGCTTGTAAAGCTGAACGTGAAGTGCAGGATCGACAAGCATTGGCGCGAACTAACTTTTCTGTAGGTCGACCTTCATCGTGGACACCGCGTGCATCTTCTACTTCCACTGCACCAGCACCTCCATCAGGTTCCACCTCCAGCCGTGATACAAGAAAGCAAGCACAACCACCACTATCTGCCAAGAGCGCACCTGCCGGGCCTGCACAGAGCTCTTCTTCTTCCATGGCATCAACAGGGCACACAAGTGATATTATTTGTCGTCGTTGTAAGGGAAGAGGACATTATGCGCGAGAATGCAAATCTCAGCGTGTAATGATTGCTACTGAGGATGGTGGGGTATGAGTCCGCCAGTGACTATGATGAGGAGACTTTGGCTCTTATTACACGTGAAGAACATGGTGGAGATGATTCTGAAAATGAGACGCAATACATGGCTCCTGAAGACGCTGACAGGTATGAATGTTTAGTTGCTCAACGTGTTTTGAGTGTGCAGGTCACACAAGCAGAGCAAAATCAGAGGCGTAATTTGTTCCATACAAAGGGAGTTGTGAAGGAACGTTCTGTTCCCATCATCATAGATGGAGGGAGCTGTAACAACTTGGCTAGCATGGAGATGGTGGAGAAACTATCTCTCACCACAAGACCACATCCACATCCTTACTACATCCAATGGTTCAACAACAGCGGCAAGGTTAAGGTAACACGTACTGTTCGTGTGCATTTTAGTATCTCTACATATGCTGATTATGTTGATTGTGATGTGGTACCCATGCAAGCATGTTCCTTATTACTTGGTAGACCATGGCAATTTGATAAAAATTCTGTACACCATGGTAGAAACAATCAGTATACTCTTGTTCATAAGGATAAAAATATTACTTTGCTTCCTATGACTCCTGATTCCATTTTGAAACATGACATTAATAGAGCTAATAAAGCAAAACAGGAGAAAAATAAGTGTGAAAATCAGATTGTGGCAAAAGAATTTGAGCAACAAATGAAACCTAATAATAAACCATCTAGTGTTGTTTCTGAAATTAAATTGAAAAGTGCATGTTTACTTGCCACAAAATCTGATATTGATGAGCTAGATTTCAACAAATCTGTTTGCTATGCTTTTGTGTGCAAAGAGGCATTATTTTGATTCGAGGACGTGCCTTCCTCTTTGCCCCCTGCTGTCACTAACATTTTGCAGGAGTTCGCTGACGTCTTTCCACAAGACGTGCCACTGGGATTACCACCTATTCGAGGTATTTAGCATCAAATTGACTTAATTCCCGGTGCATCGCTACCCAACCGTGCACCATACCGTACCAATCCAGACGAGACGGAGGAGATTATGCGTCAAGTACAGGAGCTGCTCGACAAAGGTTATATACGCGAATCTCTTACTCCTTGTGTTTTTCCTATTATACTTGTGCCTAAAAAGGATGGTAAATCGCGTATCTGTGTTCATTGTAGAGGCATTAATAACATTACTATTCGTTATTGTCATCCTATTCCTAGGCTAGATGATATGCTTGATGAATTGAGTGGCTCTACAATATTCTCCAAAGTTGATTTGCGTAGTGGATACCATCAAATTCGTATAAACTGGGAGATGAATGGAAAACAACATTTAAAACTAAGTTCGGTTTATATGAGTGGTTAGTCATGCCTTTTGGGTTAACTAATGCACCTAGTACTTTCATGAGACTAATGAACGAAGTTTTACGTGCTTTTATTGGACGGTTTGTGGTAGTCTATTTTGATGATACACTGATTTATAGCAAATCTTTGGAAGAACATTTGGAACATTTACGTGCTGTTTTTATTGCTCTACGTGATGCACGTTTGTTTAGTAACCTTGGGAAGTGCACCTTTTGCACCGACCGAGTATCTTTTCTTGGCTATGTTGTTACTCCACAGGGAATTGAAGTTGATAAAGCCAAGATTGAAGCTATTGAGAGTTGGCCGCAGCCCAAAACGGTCACACAAGTGAGGAGTTTCCTTGGCCTCGCTGGTTTCTATAGGCGTTTTGTGAGAGATTTCAGCACCATTGCTGCACCTCTCAACGAGCTTACAAAGAAGGATGTGCCTTTTGTTTGGGGTACCGCACAGGAAGAAGCCTTCACGGTATTGAAAGATAAGTTGACACATGCTCCTTTACTCCAACTTCCTGATTTTAATAAGACTTTTGAGCTTGAATGTGATGCTAGTGGCATTGGATTAGGAGGTGTGTTATTACAAGATGGCAAACCTGTTGCATACTTTTCTGAAAAATTGAGTGGGCCTAGTCTGAATTATTCTACTTATGATAAAGAACTATATGCTCTTGTTCAGACTTTAGAAACATGGCAACATTATTTATGGCCCAAAGAATTTGTTATACATTCTGATCATGAATCTTTGAAACATATTAAAAGTCAAGCTAAACTGAATCGTAGACATGCTAAATGGGTTGAATTCATTGAAACTTTCCCTTATGTCATTAAACACAAGAAGGGTAAAGAAAATGTTATTGCTGATGCATTGTCTCGTCGCTATACTATGCTGTCACAACTTGACTTCAAAATATTTGGTTTGGAGACCATCAAAGATCAATATGTGCATGATGCTGATTTTAAAGATGTATTGCAGAATTGTAAAGAAGGAAGAACCTGGAACAAGTTTGTCGTTAATGATGGATTTGTGTTCCGTGCTAACAAGCTATGCATTCCAGCTAGCTCTCTTCGTCTTTTGTTGTTGCAGGAGGCGCATGGAGGAGGATTAATGGGACACTTTGGCGTGAAGAAGGCGGAGGATGTACTTGCTACACATTTCTTTTGGCCAAAGATGAGACGGGATGTTGAGCGTTTTGTTGCTCGCTGCACTACATGTCAAAAAGCTAAGTCACGACTCAATCCTCATGGTTTATATATGCCTTTGCCTGTACCTAGTGTTCCTTGGGAGGATATATCTATGGCCTTTGTTTTAGGTTTACCTCGAACAAAGAAGGGGAGGGATAGCATATTTGTTGTCGTGGATAGATTCTCAAAAATGGCACACTTTATACCATGTCATAAAAGCGATGATGCTGTTAATGTTGCTGATTTGTTCTTCCGTGAAATTATTCGTTTGCATGGTGTGCCAAATACTATTGTTTCAGATCGTGATACTAAATTTCTTAGCCACTTTTGGAGATGTTTATGGGCTAAGTTGGGGACTAAACTGCTTTTTAGTACTACTTGTCACCCCCAAACTGATGGACAAACTGAAGTAGTCAATAGAACATTGTCTACTATGCTTAGGGCTGTTTTGAAGAATAATAAGAAAATGTGGGAAGAATGCTTGCCTCATATTGAGTTTGCTTATAATCGTTCATTGCATTCTACTACTAAGATGTGCCCTTCTGAAATTTGTATGGTTTCCTACCTCGTGCACCTATTGATTTGTTGCCTCTTCCATCTTCGGAGAAGGTTAATTTTGATGCTAAACAACGTGCTGAATTGATCTTAAAAATGCATGAGTTAACTAAGGAAAACATTGAGCGTATGAATGCTAAATATAAACTTGCTGGAGATAAGGGTAGAAAACATGTTGTGTTTGCACCTGGAGATCTTGTTTGGTTACATTTGCGTAAGGATAGATTTCCTGATTTGCGCAAATCAAAGGTAATGCCACGTGCCGATGGTCCTTTTAAGGTGTTAGAGAAAATAAATTATAATGCATATAAACTTGAGCTGCCTGCAGATTTTGGGGTTAGTCCCACTTTTAACATTGCAGATTTGAAGCCTTATTTGGGTGAGGGAGATGAGCTTCCGTCGAGGACGACTTCATTTCAAGAAGGGGAGGATGATGAGGACATCAATACCATTGTTACACCCACAGCCCCTGCTGCTATACATACTGGACCAATTACTAGAGCTCGCGCACGCCAATTAAATTACCAGGTACTTTCGTTTCTTGGTAATGATTCTAATGTTCATGAGAATATGATGCTGCCTAAATTGGATACATTTGTTTTGCTTACAAATGAAGGGCCTAGCTTTGAGAAGGATGAACATTGGAGCAAGAACAAGCATGGAGATGATGGCATGCGCATGGGGAACAAGAACGGAGTTACAAGTGATGATTTCAGGACGTTGAAGCCACCATAATGCGTGCATGAAGCCTTGGACGAAATATACAAGATGCTACTTCATAACTTTCGTCCAGAGGCTATAGTAGGTGCTGCGTCACCTTATTATTGGGCCAGGCCCATGTAATTTTGAAATACTTGAGTATAGGCTGTTTTTAGAGTCCGTATGTGTGGGGAAACAAGAGATAGGGTTGGTTTCGGACCCCTTCCCCAAGGGCCACGAAATTCCCCCCTCTTCCTCCATATATACAGCCCTTAGGGCGTCGTTTAGACTTTGGGTTTTGTTTAGATTAAAAGTTCGCCATAGCTGCAACTTCGCGTACTTCATTTGTGTTCAACGACTAGACAAAGGCGTCACAGAACCCCACCTTGATCAATAAAGCTTTCATCTTATATTCGCAATATCCAGATTGCAATCTCAGTTTCTTGCTTGTTCTTTGTTTGCTCGCAGGAAACAGACCCTCGTGGTCAGGTTGATCGTGCTCCGGCGTGGTCAATAACCTCTCGGAGTTGGTTTAGCGATTGCTAAGGCGCGACGTCATCGCACGTTCGTAGTCGGATCGTCAAAGTCGACTTCCACCAAAGCAATATCCATCATCTCATCGAAAGACGGGACACCTTTGCCTCTATCAATTCTTGTGTGTTTCTATTGCTGCTAACCATGCCAGGATTACAAGCCGACGAGATTGACTGGGAGAACTTAACGAACAAGGAGCTTCATGATAAGTTTCAGCAAATGATGACTGAACAGGTGCAAGATGTGCTGAACAACTTTGAAGAGGCCATGCAGAAGATCACTGGACTTGAGAAGACGTTCGAAACAAATCTCGATAACAGATTTAATTAACTGTTTGCGCGTCTTCCACCACCGGCTGCACCTGCCGCATCTCTGCAACAACAACAACAACTACTACCTCCACATCGTGAAACAACCCTCCGCCAAGCGAGCCGTGTCCTTCTTCAGCCTGGCCAAACTGTTGGTGCTGCTGTTGATACTTCTGTGGCTCCTGCTGCTGATGCGGAGGACGATTATGCGGGAGATTACGAGGATGAGGTTGATCAAAATCAGAACTATGTGCAACCACCAGCACCACAATCACCAGGTCGTCCACATGCAAATAATGGCAATGTTAGGGCCCCCCTCAGGTACGAGATCATGACCATCTCCCTAAACTAAAATTAAATATTCCACCATTTAAGGGTAGATATGTTCCTGATATATATCTTACTTGGGAGTTAGAAACTGAACAACGATTTACATGTTTACAATATCCTGATGAGAGACGTGTTCCTGCTGCTGTTTGTGCTTTCACTAGCTTTGCATGTGTTTGGTGGTCTGAACATTGTAGATTATATCCTGTTCCAGCTACTTGGGCTGCTTTGAAAACTGCTATGCGTACTTGTTGGGTTCCACCATATTATCAACGTGAATTAATTCAAAAATTGCAGCGTTTAAGACAAGGAAAAAATTATGTAGAAGAATATTATCAGGAATTACAAACTGGCATGATTAGATGTGGTATTGTTGAGGAGAATGAAGCTATGCTTGCACGTTTTATGGGTGGATTAAATAGAGAGATGCAGACCATTCTAGAGTATAAGGAGTATAATAATATCACTCGTTTATTCCATCTTGCTTGTAAAGCTGAACGTGAAGTGCAGGATCGACAGGCATTGGCGCGAACTAACTTTTCTGTAGGTCGACCTTCATCATGGACACCACGTGCATCCTCTACTTCCACTGCACCATCACCTCCATCAGGTGCCACCTCCAGCCGTGATACAAGAAAGCAGGCACAACCACCACCCTCTGCTAAGAGCACACCCGCTGGGCCTGCGCAGAGCTCTTCTTCTTCCATGGCGTCAACATGGCACACAAGTGATATTATTTGTCGTCGTTGTAAGGGAAGAGGACATTTTGCGAGAGAATGCAAATCTCAGCATGTGATGATTGCTACTGAGGATGGTGGGTATGAGTCCGCTAGTGACTATGATGAGGAGACTTTGGCTCTTATTACACATGAAGAACACGGTGGACATGATTCTGATCATGAGACGCAATACATGGCTGCTGAAGATGCTGACAGGTATGAACGTTTAGTTGCTCAACGTGTTTTGAGTGTGCAGGTTACACAAGCTGAGCAAAATCAGAGGCATAATTTGTTCCATACAAAGGGAGTTGTGAAGGAACGTTCTATTCGCGTCATCATAGATGGAGGGAGCTGCAACAACTTGGCTAGCATGGAGATGGTGGAGAAGCTATCTCTCACCACAAGACCACATCCACATCCTTACTACATCCAATGGTTCAACAACAGCGGCAAGGTTAAGGTAACACGTACTGTTCGTGTGCATTTTAGTATCTCTACATATGCTGATTATGTTGATTGTGATGTGGTACCCATGCAAGCATGTTCCTTATTACTTGGTAGACCATGGCAATTTGATAAAAATTCTGTACACCATGGTAGAAACAATCAGTATACTCTTGTTCATAAGGATAAAAATATTACTTTGCTTCCTATGACTCCTGATTCGATTTTGAAACATGACATTAATAGAGCTAATAAAGCAAAACAGGAGAAAAATAAGTGTGAAAATCAGATTGTGGCAAAAGAATTTGAGCAACAAATGGAACCTAATAATAAACCATCTAGTGTTGTTTCTGAAATTAAATTGAAAAGTGCATGTTTACTTGCCACAAAATCTGATATTGATGAGCTAGATTTTAGCAAATCTGTTTGCTATGCTTTTGTGTGCAAAGAGGTATTATTTTCATTCGAGGACGTGCCTTCCTCTTTAGCCCCTGCTGTCACTAAAATTTGGCAGGAGTGCAGCCGCAGCGACAACGGCCACTCCGGCGCAAGCCGTGATCCCCCAATAGCACATGCCACAGGTGCGACTACTGGGCACGCACCTTGTCCAGAGCAAGGCGAGCGAGACAGAGCGCCGAACACGACAACTAATCCTCGGGCGCACCTTGCTCATCATCAAACTACCGCGGAAATTGGGCCCCAGGGACGAGAACGCGGCGCCGCCCCTGCTGGTACTACCAGGAGTGGAGCGACGTCGCGGTCTACCTCATCAGCTATGCCAAGCACAGCTTCGGAAGCCATTGATGAGGACATCAATACCATTGTTACACCCACAGCCCCTGTTGCTATACATACTCGACCAATTACTAGAGCTCGCGCGCGCCAATTGAATTATCAGGTACTTTCGTTTCTTGGTAACGATTCTAATGTTCATGAGAATATGATGCTGCCTAAATTGGATACATTTGTTTTGCTTACAAATGAAGGGCCTAGCTTGGACAAGAAAGATGAACCTTGGAGCAAGTTCAAGCATGGAGATGATGGCATGCGCAAGGGGGACAAGAACAGAGTTACAAGTGATGATTTCAGGACTTTGAAGCCACCATAATGAGTGCATGAAGCCTTGGACGAAATATACAAGATGCCACTTCATAAATTTCGTCCAGAGGCTATTCTAGGTGCTGCGTCACCTTATTTTTGGGCCTGGCCCATGTAATTTCTAAATACTTGATTATAGGCAGTTTTTAGAGTGCGTATGTGTGGGGAAACAATAGTTACGGTTGGTTTCGGACCCCTCCTCCAAGGGCCACGAAATTCCCCATCTCTCCTCCACATATACAGCCCTTAGGGCATCGTCTAGACTTTGGGTTTTGTTTAGATTAAAAGTTCGCCATAGCTGCAACTTCGCGTACTTCATTTGTGTTCAACGACCAGACAAAGGCGTCACAGAACCCCACCTTCATTAATAAAGCTTTCCTCTTTTATTCGCAATATCCAGATTGCAATCTCAGTTTCTTGCTTATTCTTCGTTTGCTCGCAGGAAATAGACCCTTGTGGTCAGGTTGATCGTGCTCCGGCGTGGTCAATAACCCCTCGAAAGTTGGTTTAGCGATTGCTAAGGCGCGACATCTTCGCACATTCGTAGTCGGATCATCAAAGTCGACTCCCAGAGAAAACGATTGCTATCTCATCGAAACATCGGGACACCTTCGCCTCTATCAAGTGGTATCAGATTCCCAGGTTGCTCGGTGAGATTTTACAGTTTTTCGTAGTTTAGATCGAGTCTGTTTCTTCATACCTACAGTCCACGAAAAAGCCGAAAAAAAGTCAAGCTAAACTGAATCGTAGACATGCTAAATGGGTTGAATTCATTGAGAATTTCCCTTATGTCATTAAACACAAGAAGGGTAAAGAAAATGTTATTGCTGATGCATTGTCTCGTCGCTATACTATGCTTTCACAACTTGACTTCAAAATATTTGGTTTGGAGACCATCAAATATCAATATGTGCATGATACTGATTTTAAAGATGTAATGCAGAATTGTAAAGAAGGAAGAACGTGGAACAACTTCGTCATTAATGATGGATTTGTGTTTCGTGTTAACAAGCTATGCATTCCAGCTAGCTCCGTTCGTCTTTTGCTGTTGCAGGAGGCGCATGGAGGAGGATTAATGGGAAACATTGGCGTGAAGAAGACGGAGGATATACTTGCTACACATTTCTTTTGGCCAAAGATGAGACGGGATGTTGAGCGTTTTGTTGCTCGCTGCACTACATGTCAAAAAGCTAAGTCACGACTCAATCCTCATGGTTTATATATGCCTTTGCCTGTACCTAGTGTTCCTTGGGAGGATATATCTATGGACTTTGTTTTAGGTTTACCTCGAACAAAGAAGGGGAGGGATAGCATATTTGTTGTCGTGGATAGATTCTCAAAAATGGCACACTTTATACCATGTCATAAAAGCGATGATGCTGTTAATGTTGCTGATTTGTTCTTCCGTGAAATTATTCGTTTGCTTGGTGTGCCAAATACTATTGTTTCAGATCGTGATACTAAACTTCTTAGCCACTTTTGGAGATGTTTATGGGCTAAGTTCGGGACTAAACTTCTTTTTAGTACTACTTGTCACCCCCAAACTGATGGACAAACTGAAGTAGTCAATAGAACATTGTCTACTATGCTTAGGGCTGTTTTGAAGAATAATAAGAAAATGTGGGAAGAATGCTTGCCTCATGTTGAATTTGCTTATAATCGTTCATTGCATTCTACTACTAAGATGTGCCCTTTTGAAATTGTGTATGGTTTCCTACCTCGTCCACCTATTGATTTGTTGCCTCTTCCATCTTCGGAGAAGGTTAATTTTGATGCTAAAGAACATGCTGAATTGATTTTAAAAATGCATGAGTTAACTAAGGAAAACATTGAGCGTATGAATGCTAAATATAAACTTGCTGGAGATAAGGGTAGAAAACATGTTGTGTTTGCACCTGGAGATCTTGTTTGGTTACATCTGCGTAAGGATAGATTTCCTGATTTGCGCAAATCAAAGCTAATGCCACATGCTGATGGTCCTTTTAAGGTGTTAGAGAAAATAAATGATAATGCCACTTCATAAATTTCGTCCAGAGGCTATTCTAGGTGCTGCGTCACCTTATTTTTGGGCCTGGCCCATGTAATTTCGAAATACTTGATTATAGGCAGTTTTTAGAGTCCGTATGTGTGGGGAAACAAGAGTTAGGGTTGGTTTCGGACCCCTTCTCCAAGGGCCACGAAATCCCCCCTCTCTCCTCCATATATACAGCCCTTAGGGCATCGTTTAGACTTTGAGTTTTGTTTAGATTAAAAGTTCGCCATAGCTGCAAGTTCGCGTACTTCGTTTGTGTTCAACGACCAGACAAAGGCGTCACAGAACCCCACCTTCATTAATAAAGCTTTCCTCTTTTATTCGCAATATCTAGATTGCAATCTCAGTTTCTTGCTTGTTCTTCGTTTGCTCGCAGGAAATAGACCCTCGTGGTCAGGTTGATCGTGCTCCGGCGTGGTCAATTACTCCTCGGAAGTTGGTTTAGCGATTGCTAAGGCGCGTCGTCTTCGCACGTTCGTAGTCAGATCGTCAAAGTCGACTCCCACAGAAAACGATTGCTATCTCATCGAAACATCGGGACACCTTCGCCTCTATCAGCCATGGCGCGAGCCCAACTCCTGCTAAGATTTCCACCAGCAACTGACCAAATGGATGAGTGGAGAGCCACTATCCAGAGCTTGATCGGCTTTGCTGAAGCTGAGGGATCACAGCAGGCGGGGCCATCACGGTGCCCACAAGCAACGACAGCAGCCTAGAATGCTGGCCGTGTTGAGGGGGGCACACCAACAATGCAGTCCCCTCCACGGCAGCAAACCCAGGGGCAGCAACAAGAACAACGCGGTCACGAGCACGACGAAGCATCAATGGCGTCATCCGATCCACGGGCTCGTCGAGATCAGCGGCAAGTCCTGGAAGATCGATGGAGGGAAGATGCGCGTCTCACTATAGAGCGACGCCGAGAAACTCGGTGTCAATCTGACAGGCGCAACGGCCCAGACATCGACGAACCGCACCCAGTGATGGCGGGTACTTATCCTTTGAGGTTGGGTGCCCTGCCTTCACTCGCGAGCTGCTGTAAGTTCACTGGCCGTCTTCCCACGTCTTCAAACCTGAGTTGCCTAAAAAGTATGATGGAAAACTGAACCCGGCAGAGTTCCTAAGCGTTTACATGATTGATGTTCAGGCCGCCGGAGGGAGAGATGAGAAGATGATTGCCAACTACTTCCCTTTGGCGCTCAAGCCAAACGTGAGGTCATGGCCGATTCACCTGCCAAAGAATTCCATTTTAGCATGGGATGGCCTATGTAATGAATTTGTTGGCGCCTTCATGGGCGGCCATCGATAGCAAGGACGGCCAGTGATTTGCAAGTTCTTCCACAGAAGGAAGGGGAGAGCTTGTGAAAGTATATGCAGAGATTCAACCGAGTGCACCACAATATTCCAGAGATACACCCGGCAGTTATGATTGTCGCGTTGCACTCGAGCGTGCGCAACAGGAGGATCCGTTCAAAAATGAATGTCCGGCTACCCAAGATTGTCAATGAGTTATACACCTTGGCGGACAAATGCGCTCGAGCTGAAGAAGGAAGGTGACTCCCCGGAGAGGAGGATGGCATCGAGGTTGATTCAGACGATGACGAGGAAGCCGCTGGCTCAAAGAGGAAGGGGCAGAAGCGCAAAAAGAAGCGTAAGGAAAATTCAGTATTGGCCGTTGAGGGCGCTGGCCATCCTGGCACCGGCAAGAAGTCCAAAACCAACGCCCCCGGCAAGGAAAGTTCCGCGTGCGTTGATTGCCGGGATGCTTCGACGGCAGAGAAGGCCTTAAAGTCCAATGGGCCATACTACAAAATCCATCACACTATGGGTCATGATCTCCAAGAGTGTTATCAAGTCGAGAAACTTGCAAGAAGCAGAAAGCTGAGTATGAGAAGATCGACAAGGATAGATACCAAGAAGGTGCTGGCGGGAAGGGTCGTGGCGGTAGAGGAGGCCGCCGTGGCAAGACCCCTCAGCAAAAAGAGAAACTTGCTAGAAGCCGTGAGAAAAAGGAAGATGATGATGGGAGTGATGAAGCAGATGAAGAAGAAACTAGTGAGCAAGAATTCTAGAAAGCAACTGAAGCTATGTGCATTGATTGAGGTGCATCCCTGCACTCCTCTCATCGCCAACTCAAGAAGTGAGCGCATGAGGTCAATGTTGTAGAGCCAGCTGCAGACTCTCGGAAGCTGCTCAAATGGTCCCGCACGCCTATCATCTTTGATGAAGAGGATCACCCTGACCGCACTACTGCGGTAGGGTGTTTGCCGTTGTTGGTCTCACCAACAATCCGCAACCTCAAAGTCACAAAGATGCTAGTTGACGGCGGGGCTAGACTGAACCTGATCTCTCCCAAGGTAATCAGCAAGTTACAAATATCAGATGAATAGCTCAAGTTACTGGCACGTTCCAAGGAATCAACCCCGGCAGGAGACGGTCTATGGGAAAGATTACACTGTTGGTAATATTTGGTGGAGAACTGAATTACCGGACTGAGAGGGTTGTGTTTGATGTTGTCGATCTTCCTCTGCCTTACAATGGGAAACTTGACCAACCAGCTTTGGCAAAGTTCATGGCAGCATCGACTATGCTTACAATACTCTAAAGATTCCAGGGCCGATGGGCATCATTTCCATCCCATCAGACAAGAAAGATGAAATCATATGTGTGGATGAGATGTACCGAGACGTGGTAGCTGCTGAGGCCGATGAAGTTGCAGCTCTCACCAAGGAAACAAAGAAAGGAAAGAAGACTAACAGAGATGCCGGCAAAGAGTCCGAGAAGCGCGCCTCTCCGGAGCGTGCTGCTCCTGTTGACGACTTGCCGGAGAGTTCCACTAGTAAGAGGTCCAAGGTTGCTTCACTTGATGTAAAGAAGGTCCCGACAAGGCTGGATGGCGCTGACGGTACATTCACCATCAGTGCCACCCTTGATGACAAATAGGAAAGCGCGCTCGTTGCCTTCCTGTGGGCGAATGTCGATGTGTTTGCTTGACAACCATCTGAAATCTCCGACATTCCTAGGGAAGTAATCGAGCACCACCTTGTTGTCTGCCCTCATGCCTTGCATGTCAAGCAGAAGGCCAGAAAGCTTGAGGCAGCTGGTTTGGCCAGAGGAGTTTTACATCCAACATGGTTAGCAAACCCAGTGGTAGTGCGCAAGGCGAATGGGGAATGGAGGCTTTGCATAGACTTCACATATCTGAACAAAGAATGCAAGAAGGACCCTTTCCCCTTGCCGCACATCGATCAGATTGTGGATTCCACTTCTGGATGTGACCTGCTTTCCTTTTTGGATGCATACTTCTGATACCATCAGATATTCATGTCAAAGGAAGACGAAGAGAAGACCGCGTACATAACTCTATCTGGCACGTACTGCTTTGTATGAATGCCCTTCGGGTTGTAGAGCGTTGGATCCACTTTTGCAAGAGCAGTGCAAATTGGTTTCGAGCCTTAGTTGCACACGAATGTAGAAGCTTACATGGAAGACATTGTGACGTAGGGTGGAACCCTAGACGGCCGATCTTTCACGAAAGGAGCGGATCCCAACTAAGAACACGAGGGGAAAACGAGGGGAAGCACAAAAGGGAACACGAGAGAATCACTCAACCAACAAGAATAGATCACACATGCGCTAGATCAATGAACACAAAGGTGAGATACAAGATCCAAATCCAACAACGGACGATACAAACGGTAACCGGTTCTTCTCCGTGAGGAGGTCTTGATGGGGGCCACCCAAGAGGGGGTCTTGAATCCAAGGTTCATGAGGACATCAATACCATTGTTACACCCACAGCCCCTACTGCTATACATACTGGACCAATTACTAGAGCTCGCGCACGCCAATTAAATTACCAGGTACTTCCGTTTCTTGGTATTGATTCTAATGTTCATGAGAATATGATGCTGCCTAAATTGGATACATTTGTTTTGCTTACAAATGAAGGGCCTAGCTTTGAGAAGGATGAACATTGGAGCAAGAACAAGCATGGAGATGATGGCATGCGCATGGGGAACAAGAACGGAGTTACAAGTGATGCTTTCAGGACGTTGAAGCCACCATAATGCGTGCATGAAGCCTTGGACGAAATATACAAGATGCTACTTCATAACTTTCGTCCAGAGGCTATTCTAGGTGCTGCGTCACCTTATTATTGGGCCAGGCCCATGTAATTTCGAAATACTTGAGTATAGGCAATTTTTAGAGTCTGTATGTGTGGGGAAACAAGAGATAGGGTTGGTTTCGGACCCCTTCCTCAAGGGCCACGAAATTCCCCCCCGCCTCTTCCTCCATATATACAGCCCTTAGGGCGTCGTTTAGACTTTGGGTTTTGTTTAGATTAAAAGTTCGCCATAGCTGCAACTTCGCGTACTTCGTTTATGTTCAACGACCAGACAAAGGCGTCACAGAACCCCACCTTGATCAATAAAGCTTTCATCTTATATTCGAAATATCCAGATTGCAATCTCAGTTTCTTGCTTGTTCTTCGTTTGCTCGTAGGACACAGACCCTCATGGTCAGGTTGATCGTGCTCCGGCGTGGTCAATAACCTCTCGGAGTTGGTTTAGCGATTGCTAAGGCGCGACGTCATCGCACGTTCGTAGTCGGATCGTCAAAGCGGACTTCCACCAAAGCGATATCTATCATCTCATCGAAAGACGGGACACCTTTGCCTCTATCAAGTGGTATCAGATTTCCAGGTTGCTCGGTGAGATTTTACAGTTTTTCGTAGTTTAGATCGAGTCTGTTCTTCATACCTATAGTCCACGAAAAAGCCAAAAAAAATTTAGGGTTAGTTCATCCTATCCGAACCAATCTGAGCCTTTGCATAATCTTTTCTGTGTTTGCTTTGTTGAATTTGCGGTTGCATCGTCGTGTCAAGTTGTTGGTCTTAGCGTCTAGTCCTTTAGAGTTTCGAGTTCTGTTCACAGGTTGTCACGTCGCCGCTGCCATATATCACCACCGCATCATCATCATCGCTGCTGCCATATACCACCACCGCACCAACTTCATCGCCACTGCCATATACCACCACCACATATTCACCGCCAATCCGAGTCCATGTACGCCACCACCTATCCGCCGCCATCACGCCAATCCGAGTACACCTGCAACATATATCCGCCACCAGTCCGAGTTCCACCAGATTCATCTCCGCCACCAGTCCTAGTCCAAGTCCAGTATTTTGTTACTCTGTTTTGGATTTCCAGATCACACCATACTCCGAGTCGTGACAGAGAAGGACTCCCAAACTTCTGTGTTACCCGCAGTAGAAAAATAGTTCCAGTTTAAAAAAAAAACTAAGTCTGGAAAATTCTGGCTAGGCAGTTTTTAGACCATTTGTAGACTTTTTCGAAAAAAATTGTTGCGGAGCAAAAAAAAATGAAAAAAAAATTCAGAGTGTGCTCCTCCCTTGTTTACGTGCAGCGCCGTGATTTTGTTAGTGTTCTAGGCTCGCGTCTCTAGCACGGTCTAGCCTAGGACCAGCATAGTACCGTCGTTGAGCGTTTATTCAACTTTGCATATCTGAATTGATTATTGCTGACCCTTTTTGCTACCATATTATAAGCCTTCCCAGCTCCACATACATCTACGTCGTGCGTTTGACTCTCCCTGGTAATCGCTCTATCCAAGCTTTGAGAGTTTTGACTACAATGGTTGTCGATCACCACCTGCTGCTGGGTAAGAACTGGTGATGAGGACATCAATACCATTGTTACACCCACAGGCCCTGCTGCTATACATACTGGACCAATTACTAGAGCTCGCGCACGCCAATTAAATTACCAGGTACTTTCGTTTCTTGGTAATGATTCTAATGTTCATGAGAATATGATGCTGCCTAAATTGGATACATTTGTTGTGCTTACAAATGAAGGGCCTAGCTTGGAGAAGGATGAACATTGGAGCAAGAACAAGCATGGAGATGATGGCATGCGCATGGGGAACAAGAACGGAGTTACAAGTGATGATTTCAGGACGTTGAAGCCACCATAATGCGTGCATGAAGCCTTGGACGAAATATACAAGATGCTACTTCATAACTTTCGTCCAGAGGCTGTTCTAGGTGCTGCGTCACCTTATTATTTGGCCAGGCCCATGTAATTTCGAAATACATAAGTATAGGCTGTTTTTAGAGTCCGTATGTGTGGGGAAACAAGAGATAGGGTTGGTTTCGGACCCCTTCCTCAAGGGCCACGAAATTCCCCCCCTCTTCCTCCATATATACAGCCCTTAGGGCGTCGTTTAGACTTTGGGTTTTGTTTAGATTAAAAGTTCGCCATAGCTGCAACTTAGCGTACTTCGTTTGTGTTCAGCGACCAGACAAAGGCGTCACAGAACTCCACCTTGATCAATAAAGCTTTCATCTTATATTCGCAATATCCAGATTGCAATCTCAGTTTCTTGCTTGTTCTTCGTTTGCTCGCAGGAAACAGACCCTCGTGGTCAGGTTGATCGTGCTCCGGCGTGGTCGATAACCTCTCGGAGTTGGTTTAGCGATTGCTAAGGCGCGACGTCCTCGCACGTTCGTAGTCGGATCGTCAAAGTCGACTTCCATCAAAGCGATATTCATCATCTCATCGAAAGACGGGATACCTTTGCCTCTATCAAGTGGTATCAGATTTCGAGGTTGCTCGGTGAGATTTGACAGTTTTTCGTAGTTTAGATCGAGTCTGTTCTTCATACCTACAGTCCACGAAAAAGCCAAAAAAAAATTAGGGTTAGTTCATCATATCCGAACCAATCTGAGCCTTTGCATAATCTTTTTAGGGTTTTTGCTTTGTTGAATTTGCGGTTGCATCGTCGTGTCAAGTTGCTGGTCTTAGAGTCTAGTCTTTTAGAGTTTCGAGTTCTGGTCATAAGTTGTCACGCCGCCGCCGCACCATCATCATCGCCTTGCCATCTACCACCATTGCTTATCCGCCACCGCTCTGAATCTGTATCTATATACCACCACCAATCCGTATCCATATACCACCGATCCGTATCCATATACCACTACCGCTACCATATACCACCACCGCTGCCATATCCTACCGCCATATATCCACCACCAATCCGAGTTCTTTTCATATTCGGTTGGTTTTAGAGATCCATATATTTTCCGTTTCGTGTTGCCTTGCCTGAGTAGGTCTCAAAAAAAATATATTTTTAGGCCAAAATTTCGGCAACCAAAAATATTTTTTCCCTATCCTATTTTTAGGCCCCGGGTAGTGTTTTGAGACACTCGCCATCATAGTGATTTTTTGTCGCACTTTTTCGTCGTCGCTGCCCTGATTTCCGAAAAAAAATAGTCAAAAAAATTTGTGCCCATCCTGTTAGTTTGACCTGGGAAGAGTTTTGAGACACTCGCCATTATAGTGATTTTTCGCAAAAAAAAGAGGAGTGCAAAAAAAAAGAGCGCAAAAAAAAAAGTGCGCAAAAAAAAAGAGCGAAGAAAAAAAAATTCCAGAGTGTGCTTTTCCCTTGTTTACGTGCAACGCCGTGATTTTGGTAGTGTTCTAGGCTCGCGTCTCTAGCACGGTCTAGCCTAGGACCAGCACAGTACCGTCGTTGAGCGTTTATTCAACTTTGCATCTCTGAATTGATTATTGCTTACCATTTTGCTACCATATTATAAGCCTTCCCAGCTCCACATAAGTCTACATCGTGCGTTTGACTCTCCCTGGTAATCGCTATATCCAAGCTTTGAGAGTTTTTGACTACAACGGTTGCCGATCACCACCTGCTGCTGGGTAAGAACTGGTAAGAATTTGAGATTCGCTTGAAGGTTTTGTGACACACCACCATCTCCACCACTTCTAGTAGTCTGCAGGATCATATTCTTTTGTGTTTCTATTGCTGCTAACCATGGCAGGTTCACAAGCCGATGAGACTGATTGGGAGAACATGACGAACAAGGAGTTGCATGATAAATTTCAGCAAATGATGTGTGGCCAGGTGGGAGATGTGCTAAACAGATTTGAAGAGGCTATGGAGAAGATAGATGCCGTGGAGAAGTCGTTCGAGACAACGCTGGATAACAAGTTTACTGAATTACTCAAGCGTCTTCCCCAACCACCACCGGCTGCACATGTCGCACCTCTACAACAACAACAACCACATCTCCAATGTCGCCTTCCAAATTAAGTGGGACGGGCACGGCGCGTTCCAATTGAGACTGGTCAAAATTCGGGTGCTGCTGCACCTACTGTTGATGCTTCTTTGGCTCCTGCTCCTGCGGCGGCTGAGGAGGATGACGATTATGCGGGCGATTATGAGGATGAGGTTGATCAAAATCAGAACTACGTGCAGCCACCAGCACCACCACCAGCAGGTCGACCTCAGGTATATATTCGCAACGGTAGGCCGGCACCACCACCTCAGGTACGAGATCATGACCATCTCCCTAAACTGAAATTGAATATTCCACCATTTGAGGGTAGATATGTTCCTGATATATATCTTACTTGGGAGTTAGAAACTGAACAACGATTTACATGTTTACAATATCCTGAGGACAGACGTGTTCCTGCTGCTGTTTGTGCTTTCACTAGCTTTGCATGTGTTTGGTGGTCTGAACATTGTAGATTATATCCTGTTCCAGCTACTTGGGCTGCTTTGAAAACTGCTATGCGTACTCGTTGGGTTCCACCATATTATCAACGTGAATTACTTCAAAAATTGCAGCGTTTAAGACAAGGGAAAAATTCTGTAGAAGAATATTATCAGGAATTACAAACTGGCATGATTAGATGTGGTATTGTTGAGGAGAATGAAGCTATGCTTGCACGTTTTATGGGTGGATTAAATAAAGAGATTCAGACCATTCTAGAGTATAAGGATTATAATAATATCACTCGTTTATTCCATCTTGCTTGTAAAGCTGAACGTGAAGTGCAGGATCGACAGCCATTGGCGCGAACTAACTTTTCTGCAGGTCGACCTTCATCATGGACACCGCGTGCATCTTCTACTTCCACTTCACCATCACCTCCATCAGGTACCACCTCCAGCCGTGATACAAGAAATCAGGCACAACCACCACTCTCTGCCAAGAGCACACCTGCCGGGCCTGCGCAGAGCTCTTCTTCTTCCATGGCATCGACAGGGCACACAAGTGATATTATTTGTCGTCGTTGTAAGGGAAGAGGACATTTTGCGAGAGAATGCAAATCTCAGCGTGTAATGATTGCTACTGAGGATGGTGGGTATGAGTCCGCTAGTGACTATGATGAGACTTTGGCTCTTATTACCCGTGAAGAACATGGTGGAGATGATTCTGAAAATGAGACGCAATACATGGCTCCTGAAGACGCTGACAGGTATGAATGTTTAGTTGCTCAACGTGTTTTGAGTGTGCAGGTCACACAAGCAGAGCAAAATCAGAGGCATAATTTGTTCCATACAAAGGGAGTTGTGAAGGAACGTTCTGTTCGCGTCATCATAGATGGAGGGAGCTGTGACAACTTGGCTAGCATGGAGATGGTGGAGAAGCTATCTCTCACCACAAGACCACATCCACATCCTTACTACATCCAATGGTTCAACAACAGCGGCAAGGTTAAGGTAACACGTACTGTTCGTGTGCATTTTAGTATCTCTACATATGCTGATTATGTTGATTGTGATGTGGTACCCATGCAAGCATGTTCCTTATTACTAGGTAGACCATGGCAATTTGATAAAAATTATGTACACCATGGTAGAAACAATCAGTATACTCTTGTTCATAAGGATAAAAATATTACTTTGCTTCCTATGACTCCTCATTCCATTTTGAAAGATGACATTAATAGAGCTAATAAAGCAAAACAGGAGAAAAATAAGAGTGAAAATCAGATTGTGGCAAATGAATTTGAGCAACAAATGAAACCTAATAATAAACCATCTAGTGTTGTTTCTGAAATTAAATTGAAAAGTGCATGTTTACTTGCCACAAAATCTGATATTGATGAGCTAGATTTCAGCAAATCTGTTTGCTATGCTTTTGTGTGCAAAGAGGCATTATTTTCATTCGCGGACGTGCCTTCCTCTTTGCCCCCTGCTGTCACTAACATTTTGCAGGAGTTCGCTGACGTCTTTCCACAAGACGTCCCACCGGGATTACCACCTATTCGAGGGATTGAGCATCAAATTGACTTAATTCCCGGTGCATCGCTACCCAACCGTGCACCATACCGTACCAATCCAGAGGAGACGAAGGAGATTATGTGATGAGGACATCAATACCATTGTTACACCCTCGCCTCTATCAAGTGGTCCTCTATCATTATGCGTCAAGTACATGAGCTGCTCGACAAAGGTTATATACGCGAATCTCTTAGTCCTTGTGCTGTTCCTATTATACTAGTGCCTAAAAAGGATGGTACGCCGCGTATGTGTGTTGATTGTAGAGGCATTAATAATATTACTATTCGTTATCGTCATCCTATTCCTAGGCTAGATGATATGCTTGATGAATTGAGTGGCTCTACAATATTCTCCAAAGTTGATTTGCGTAGTGGATACCATCAAATTCGTATGAAATTGGGAGATGAATGGAAAACTGCATTTAAAACTAAGTTTGGTTTATATGAGTGGTTAGTCATGCCTTTTGGGTTAACTAATGCACCTAGTACTTTCATGAGACTAATGAACGAAGTTTTACGTGCTTTCATTGGACGATTTGTGGTAGTCTATTTTGATGATATACTGATTTATAGCAAATCTTTGGAAGAACATTTGGAACATTTACGTGCTGTTTTTATTGCTCTACGTGATGCACGTTTGTTTGGTAACCTTGGGAAGTGCACCTTTTGCACCGACCGAGTATTTTTTCTTGGCTATGTTGTTACTCCACAGGGAATTGAAGTTGATAAAGCCAAGATTGAAGCTATTGAGAGTTGGCCGCAGCCCAAAACAGTCACACAAGTGCGGAGTTTTCTTGGACTCGCTGGTTTCTATAGGCGTTTTGTGAGAGATTTTAGCACCATTGCTGCACCTCTCAACGAGCTTACAAAGAAGGATGTGCCTTTTGTTTGGGGTACCGCACAGGAAGAAGCCTTCACGGTATTGAAAGATAAGTTGACACATGCTCCTTTACTCCAACTTCCTGATTTTAATAAGACTTTTGAGCTTGAATGTGATGCTAGTGGAATTGGATTAGGAGGTGTGTTATTACAAGATGGCAAACCTGTTGCATACTTTTCTGAATAATTGAGTGGGCCTAGTCTGAATTATTCTACTTATGATAAAGAACTATATGCTCTTGTTCGGACTTTAGAAACATGGCAACATTATTTATGGCCCAAAGAATTTGTTATACATTCTGATCATGAATCTTTGAAACATATTAAAAGTCAAGCTAAACTGAATCGTAGACATGCTAAATGGGTTGAATTCATTGAAACTTTCCCTTATGTCATTAAACACAAGAAGGGTAAAGAAAATGTTATTGCTGATGCATTGTCTCGTCGCTATACTATGCTTTCACAACTTGACTTCAAAATATTTGGTTTGGAGACCATCAAAGATCAATATGTGCATGATGTTGATTTTAAAGATGTATTGCAGAATTGTAAAGAAGGAAGAACCTGGAACAAGTTTGTCGTTAATGATGGATTTGTGTTCCGTGCTAACAAGCTATGCATTCCAGCTAGCTCTCTTCGTCTTTTGTTGTTGCAGGACGCGCATGGAGGAGGATTAATGGGAAACTTTGGCGTGAAGAAGACGGAGGACGTACTTGCTACACATTTCTTTTGGCCAAAGATGAGACGGGATGTTGAGCGTTTTGTTGCTCGCTGCACTACATGTCAAAAAGCTAAGTCACGACTCAATCCTCATGGTTTATATATGCCTTTGCCTGTACCTAGTGTTCCTTGGGAGGATATATCTATGGACTTTGTTTTAGGTTTACCTCGAACAAAGAAGGGGAGGGATAGCATATTTGTTGTCGTGGATAGATTCTCGAAAAGGGCACACTTTATACCATGTCATAAAAGCGATGATGCTGTTAATGTTGCTGATTTGTTCTTTCGTGAAATTATTCGCTTGCATGGTGTGCCAAATACTATTGTTTCAGATCGTGATACTAAATTTCTTAGCCACTTTTGGAGATGTTTATGGGCTAAGTTGGGGACTAAACTGCTTTTTAGTACTACTTGTCACCCCCAAACTGATGGACAAACTGAAGTAGTCAATAGAACATTGTCTACTATGCTTAGGGCTGTTTTGAAGAATAATAAGAAAATGTGGGAAGAATGCTTGCCTCATATTGAGTTTGCTTATAATCGTTCATTGCATTCTACTACAAAGATGTGCCCTTTTGAAATTGTGTATGGTTTCCTACCTCGTGCACCTATTGATTTGTTGCCTCTTCCATCTTCGGAGAAGGTTAATTTTGATGCTAAACAACGTGCTGAATTGATCTTAGAAATGCATGAGTTAACTAAGGAAAACATTGAGCGTATGAATGCTAAATATAAACTTGCTGGAGATAAGGGTAGAAAACATGTTGTGTTTGCACCTGGAGATCTTGTTTGGTTACATTTGCGTAAGGATAGATTTCCTGATTTGCGCAAATCAAAGCTAATGCCACGTGCTGACGGTCCTTTTAAGGTGTTAGAGAAAATAAATGATAATGCATATAAACTTGAGCTGCCTGCAGATTTTGGGGTTAGTCCCACTTTTAACATTGCAGATTTGAAGCCTTATTTGGGTGAGGAAGATGAGCTTCCGTCGAGGACGACTTCATTTCAAGAAGGGGAGGATGATGAGGACATCAATACCATTGTTACACCCACAGGCCCTGCTGCTATACATACTGGACCAATTACTAGAGCTCGCGCACGCCAATTAAATTAGCAGGTACTTTCGTTTCTTGGTAATGATTCTAATGTTCATGAGAATATGATGCTGCCTAAATTGGATACATTTGTTGTGCTTACAAATGAAGGGCCTAGCTTGGAGAAGGATGAACATTGGAGCAAGAACAAGCATGGAGATGATGGCATGCGCATGGGGAACAAGAACGGAGTTACAAGTGATGATTTCAGGACGTTGAAGCCACCATAATGCGTGCATGAAGCCTTGGACGAAATATACAAGATGCTACTTCATAACTTTCGTCCAGAGGCTATTCTAGGTGCTGCGTCACCTTATTATTGGGCCAAGCCCATGTAATTTCGAAATACATAAGTATAGGCTGTTTTTAGAGTCCGTATGTGTGGGGAAACAAGAGATAGGGTTGGTTTCGGACCCCTTCCTCAAGGGCCACGAAATTCCCCCCCTCTTCCTCCATATATACAGCCCTTAGGGCGTCGTTTAGACTTTGGGTTTTGTTTAGATTAAAAGTTCGCCATAGCTGCAACTTAGCGTACTTCGTTTGTGTTCAGCGACCAGACAAAGGCGTCACAGAACTCCACCTTGATCAATAAAGCTTTCATCTTATATTCGCAATATCCAGATTGCAATCTCAGTTTCTTGCTTGTTCTTCGTTTGCTCGCAGGAAACAGACCCTCGTGGTCAGGTTGATCGTGCTCCGGCATGGTCGATAACCTCTCGGAGTTGGTTTAGCGATTGCTAAGGCGCGACGTCCTCGCACGTTCGTAGTCGGATCGTCAAAGTCGACTTCCATCAAAGCGATATTCATCATCTCATCGAAAGACGGGACACCTTTGCCTCTATCAAAGGTGATCTTCTCTGAAGAGGGGCCGCAGTCTCTCTCGAGGAGGAGATCCGTAATGGATGAGCAAAGCTCTATCTCAACTCTGAGCTAAACCAATGCTAACCCTAACTAGGAGGAGGTGGGGGAGTATATATAGACTAAGGGACGAAGGGGTACATGGGCCTCGGCCCAGATGCGCTGCACGCAGGCAGGGAGGGGGCGGATGTCCGGGCGTCGGGTCAGATGTTCGGTCCTTCACGAGGTGCGGGATGTCCGGGCTAGCGGGCCGGAAGTCCGGGCTGGAGTGGCCGGTCTCGGAGCTCTCTTGATAGGAGGGGTCCGGATGTCCGGGCTGGGGGCCGGATGTCCGGCGGCTCGGGAAGAGGCGGATGTCCGGGCCTCTGGCCGGATGTCCGGGCTGACGGGGTTCAGCTTCGGGTGTGTTCTGTGATGGGCGCCGGATTTCCGGGGGTCGGGCCGGATGTCCGGGGCCTGTAGCAGCCGTCTCTTCTTCCTTCTCCTTTCTTTGCTTCCGTGCACGCTTGGCCTTGGGTTCTCCATGGTCTCCTCGGGTGTTCCTGAGTATGAACAAGGTCCGCGCTTGAAGTAGCATCCATGTCTTGCATGCGGAAAGGGAAGATTCAGAAAGGAGCGAGTTCACCTTAGGTCCAATGGCGTAGGCTCGAGTGTACATGGAGATGATCGTCGGATGCTCTGCATCATCTCCCCTCCTTTGGGAAAGATCCGACCTCGGATCGAAAACCTCATCACCATGGAAACGATTGTCGTGGGCGGACTTGTAGTTGGACGAAGTGGAAAACATCGCGCAATCCAAGTACTCCAAGGTGTGTCTGGAGTGGTACACATGCAAAAAGAACAAACACAAACAACACTTGGAAATACAATGGTTAGCGCACACAAAGTGTCCATCATGTAAGAATGAGTCCGTGAGGCAAGATTGTTCATGACAAAGCACATGAAGCTTAGCAAGATGATATGGAATGAGATGTAAAGCATTCATGGGAGCAAAAGCATTCATTGTGCACACAAATGTGTTGTGAATGTGATCAATGCAACCACGGTGCAAAATGATGTCATAGTGAGACGGTTTATCAATAGCATGAATATGGTAATGGATGCTCAATATGAATAAGTTATCATGCAATTGATGGTAGGCAATATGATCATGATGTATGAATATGCCATCAAGAAAGATCACAACAAATTTGCTAAGGAAGTGTACAAGCCCATATATCATGGATGACATCGAAATACAAGATGCAACAAGGCAATCATAATGTGAGTCAATCCATGCATAAGATGCAAATTTGTTATGGGTGGTGTTGTACCATAGCTTGATGTCGTGGTAGAAGTGTTGGTCCAGTGGTGCATCCACTAAGTCCGAGCACTTCTCAACTTGAAGGTCCATAGGGTCCATCTCCAATGTTGCTCCTCCATTCACGAGATGTATCATGTAGACAACAAGAAGCAAACAACAATGAAAGAATGACCCATCCAATATGCGTATTTGAGAATGGCTCAAAGGGAAGGAGGTCACCTTTAGGAGTTTCTCAAGGATGACGGAGTTGCACATCTTGTATGCCTTCACATAACCAATATGTCTCGTGATGGTACCTCCTTATGAATCCTTCAAAATGAAAGAACATGACAAACACTCGGAAAAACAAATGAGGTTAGCGTAAATGCAAAACCTATCATTCGAGTGGTAAGATACCCAACAAGTGTTCTCATCATTCTTATCATAAGAAAGGACAAGGTGTGACATGGTATGTAAGCATATGATGCAACTACAATCAAAGACAATAGGCTCAATCAACCAAGCATGCATCACAAGTGAAGTATCCAAGTCTCCAAGATCATTAAGCATAGAGGCAACTATTGGAGGCAAGCGACAATAAACAAGATATATCATGTGAGAGGCATGAGCATATATGTCATCTACCCAAGAAAGCAAGTAATGGAACATGGGTGATGCAACCAAGCAAGTAATCATAGTGATCAAGTCAAGCAAGCTAGTAGTGCGAAGATGCAACGTACTAGAAGGAATCATGGCAAGCATGTCATGTGTGCAAACAGTGGTCATGAATAATGCACAAGACATATCACAAGCATGAAAGCAAGATATGAGCAATATATCATCAATGTATTGGCAAGAGGCCGTATGTAAATAGCAATGGGACATCATGATTCTCCCAACACAACAATCAACAAATAGCATGAGGCACAAGGAGCATGGTAATAGCAACAAGTATCTCCACCAAGCATGCAAATACACATAGAAGTAGCATAATGGTGAATCATATGTAAGTGCAAGCAAGGGTCACAATTGCATGTCAAAGGCATGGAAAGAGGTGTAATATGCAAAGTGAACACGATAGAATGGTCATAAGGTAACAAGTGATAAATAGCCCAAAGCCGTGTGAGAGCCAAGTAGAAGAGATGCGCGTAGTCCTTGCGCAAATGGAATGGTGGTAACGATAGTCCACGAGATCCCAAGTCATCGTTGCTCTCAAGAGCTCGTTTCGTCAACTCTTGGGATTGAGAGGTTGATGAGTATACATGAGTACCTACACAAAACAAAGACAAAGGAAAAATTGTGTGTGCGTGGTATATGTACACATCATCCATCATGATGCATACGTGCATGTGTTGGTTAGCACAAAATAGCCAATGCTCAAATAAATGAGATGCGTGATATAGAAACATGTCATCCATCATGAGAGGTTTGTTATTATGTATAGCATAATGGAGACTCAAATTGTGTAATGCATCACTAGTGATATCTAGAGCATTGTTATGAATGGAATGCATATGGTGCAAACCATTATGGGAATCATGCAAAGTATGGAATGCATCAAGATCTCCTAATATGTATGAGGAAACTATGGGGGTCTCCTCATGAGCATTTGTAGAAACATCACATGGAGAATATTGACAACATCCAAAACAATGCATATTTGGAACAATGTGATCATGGCATGGTATAGTAGATGAATTGCGCAAATTATGTAAAGGAAGCATAGCAATATCATCACATGAAAAACAAAAGCCAATGACCATCATCTCGTCATCTATGCCATAAGTGCAAATGGGATTTATTTTAATGGGGCATGCATAGTTACTATGTTGATATCGAAATGATGCAATATGGGAGATCTCACTCATAGCATATGACATGTTCAATGGATTGTCAAACATGAAGTGACCAATAGAATTTTCACATGATATCCTATGGAGCATAGCATCACAACTAGGTAACTCAACATGCTCATCATCATATTCATCATAAATTGGTAAGTCATGACATGAGGAAGTCGCACTAGCATGAAGCATGGGAATAGGTGGATCAACATCATGCAAGCAATCATTGGTAAGATAGTCCACTAGTGGGACAAGAGAAGCACTATCACCTATGTTACCTTTGGAGCGTAGCTCATGTGTTGTAGGTGAGGTCGCAACTTGATGGTACCATGTGGGGGGTTCATCATCGTCCACCATGGCCATCGGTTTTCCCATTGGAGGTATGGAATCGTCAAGGATAGGCATGTCGTCATGTAGGAGACCTAGCACAAAAGAAAACACACTCGGAGTAGAGGTTAAGTTGTGAGAAATCATATTGGCCTCACATGCCGTGTCAACTATCTCACTCACTAAGTGTTGTGGCTCACTCACTCCCTCAAGGATGCTCTCACTCATATGGTTGGTGGAGTCACTCAAATGGCTCTCAACCTCACATAGGATGTGTGGCATGCTCTCAAGTGTGGGACTAGTGGTGGTCACACTCATCCTCTCATAGGAAATGCGCTCAATGTCACATATGGTTGAGTCACTCATATCACTCATGGTGGGATGGCTCTCCTCACATGGCAATTGGGTCATCTCATGATATGTGGGTGTCGGAGAGATGCTGGTGCAAATATCTCCATGCTCAACTCCTATCGCCGCCTTGGTTGAAGGGATAGTCCCATGCTCAACCTTCTTGTTGCCGTCTTGTTGTTGGAGGCCCATATGATGTGGCACCTCGTAGCACGTCTCCATGACCGAAGGCAATTTCCCATGCTCGACCATCTTCCTTGAGGGGCTTCCGAAGATGGAAGTGCCGCCCTCACTTGTAGGTGGTCGCCTTGTTGTTGAAGATGTCGATGTAGGCGAACTCACGGGAAGTAGGCAAAGATGTTGTACGTCCAAAGGCGAAGATGCCTTGAGAACACTTGGCGAAGATGCCGAAGTGGTTGGTGTAGCCGTAGCTCCGTTTTGGTGGTGCTCGTCTCGCGGTCTTCTCTTTTGCTCATGAAGCTTGGACTTGGCGTGAAGTAGAGCTTGTTGGGACTTGTGCATTTGCGCTTGTGGAGCATCTTCATGAGGATGGTGTCTATGTCGTACTTGAGCTCGTAGTAGATGTCGTTCGTCGTCGTTGTGCACATGATGCTTGGAGGTGACTTGCCCTTCATGACGATGTGGATCACGAACGTGATGGTGGTCGCCATGTATATGTGGACGTGGACGACTTGCGCTTGCGTCGCGTGGGCGCTCCGAAGATGATCGACTTGCTCGCCGCCGCCTTGAGGATGGTGAAGGGGAAGAAGACTTGTAGTCGGCCACCATGTCTCGTAGTTGATCCTTTAGCTCGCCCAACTTGGTGTCAATGTAGTCCCTTTTCCTTGCTTCGGAGTGTCGTATGTCGATGGCGAGGTTGTCGAGGCGCCCTCGCAAGGTAGATTGTGCACCTTGCATTTGTCGTTGCAGTCCGAAGATGGACGCTTTGGTGATGTAGTTGTTCGTGCCATCGTTGTTGTCGAAGACCGGAGATGAAGTGCCTTGCATATCCATCACAAGACTCGAGCAAATATGAGTGGGAGAAAGAGAAGAACTATACCAAATGTACCTTGACCGATGTTGAAGATGGATCAATGATCACTCAATGTGTAACAAGGAAATAGCACAATTGGTACCAATTCTTGTCGGTTTCTCACACCTGCACAAATAAGGCTTATGGTGGAGCTCGGTGAGGATAGTGGCACAAAAATTTGATGCAAAATGTTAGCAAGAGTCAATAATGTTGAAAAAGATTCACAAATTCGCAAGTGAAACAAGTAGACCAATAGCAATGAATGGCACACGGAAACACACACACACGGATAGATAGATGGGCTCGTGCAACCAAGGAATGAGCACAAAATGTGGAGTCCACGGAAAACGCTCGTGTTGCACAACTCAAGAGAGACGCTAGCACGATTGCTCTATAGGCGGATACGACACTTGTGCACAACCTATAAGATGCAAAATGGATAAACTTGCTATCCCAAGTATGCTATATATGTATGGTTCCCGATGTTTCTCTCAAGATGATCCAAGATGATCGGATATGACAATCTTATATGCAATGTGGTATGATGCTATGGAACTTGCTTACAAGCTCTTTGTTCACTCTTTTTCTTTGCTTAAAAGCTTATTGTTTTTTTATATGTATGGCCACTTTTGCACAATGCACAAACCAAGATAGCAATTGTGTATATGCAGGAACAATCTTGTGACACAAGGGATGATATGATACCAAGATGATATGGTATGTATGCAATGGAAGGTGTAGATCACTAATGTGCACAAGTAACGTTGCCGGCAATACTCAAATGGCTAGTCTCGATAGGCAAGTGATGCAAAATGGACTAGGGGTTAACAATGTAATGTGCAAGGGAATATACAATGGAGGGATACCACGATACCAAGATGATATGGAGGTTACCGTCCGAGGTGATGATGAGTGGCGGTGATCTTGATGGAGATACCAAGATGATGGATACTCGTCCCTAAGTAGCCGAAACACCTTAGGAAACGGAAAAACCACGAACTCGAAATCTCAAATGTCAAATGTCAAATGGTGGTAGCGGGAATGCGGTGGTGTTTTTGCGTAAGCGCAATGGGATTGCGGAAATGCAATGATGGGTTTTGAGATGCAATGCGGAAGTGGAGGGTTAGGTGGTGAACTATACACGATGTCGGGGTTGGAAGCACGTCCCTAAGTAGCTGAAACACCTTAGGAGACACAACTCACAACACAAACAAAATTGGGTTATGTTGGGGTGGTGGAAGTTTATGGTGGGTAAGCCTATGCGGAAGTTATGGTGGTGGTTGATGCAGAAGCAATCGTCCCTAAGTAGCCGAAGCACCTTAGGAGAGTCGAATCACAACTCAAACAACCACAAATGCTATAAGGAACAAAATTGGTTAGGTTGCGGAAGTCGGTGGTGGTTATTCGGATGATATGGTGGAAGCCTTAGGCAAAGATGCCAAAGTGCCAAAAATTTGATGAAGTCAAATGGTTATGTAACCTATCTAGATGGATAGAGGATGTCAATAGCTACTCAACGAGCTAAAGAACGTAAAAAAGGACTCCGGATGAATTAGTTATGCACAAAACGGTGAAACGGGACAGGCTGAATGCCCAAGGGCCGGACATCCGGGGTCGGGGCCGGATTTCCGGGACCTGATGTCCAGAACCGCGCGCGAAATTGCGCTCCAGGAGCCGGATGTCCGAGCCACGGGCCGGATGTCCGGGGCTACGGGCCGGATGTCCGGGCTCCAAATCCGAGGATGAACTCGAGGAACTCGATTTTGTGGGCGAAAATTGATGATTTCAAGGGCAAAATTGGAGAGATTTCGTGGATGGAAAGTGGGGGAAAGCTACATCTATTCGAAACCATGCAAATCCATGGATCAAAATCAACAAAACATCATCAAACCAACAAATCACAAAAAAATTTGGGGGCTATTTTTGGTGGGGATTTTCGAATTTAGGATGAAATCAATAAAACTAGGCTAGAAAACACAACAGGGAGGCTCCGAAATCGTGATCAACGCGGCTCATGATACCAAGATGATGTAGGGTGGAACCCTAGACGGCCGATCTTTCACGAAAGGAGCGGATCCCAACTAAGAACACGAGGGGAAAACAAGGGGAAACACAAAAGGGAACACGAGAGAATCACTCAACCAACAAGAATAGATCACACATGCGCTGGATCGATGAACACAAAGGTGAGATACAAGATCCAAATCCAACAACGGACGATACAAACGGTAACCGGTTCTTCTCCGTGAGGAGGTCTTGATGGGGGCCACCCAAGAGGGGGTCTTGAATCCAAGGTGATCTTCTCCGAAGAGGGGCCGCGGTCTCTCTCGAGGAGGAGATCCGTAATGGATGAGCAAAGCTCTATCTCAACTATGAGCTAAACCAATGCTAACCCTAACTAGGAGGAGGTGGGGGAGTATATATAGTCTAAGGGACGAAGGGGTACATGGGCCTCGGCCCAGATGCGATGCACGCAGGCAGGGAGGGGCCGGATGTCCGGGCGTCGGGCCGGATGTCCGGGCGTCGGGCCGGATGTCCGGGCTGGAGTGGCCGGTCTCGGAGCTCTCTGGATAGGCGGGGTCCGGATGTCCGGGCTGGGGGCCGGATGTCCGGGGGCTCGGGAAGAGCCGGATGTCCGGGCTGACGGGGTTCAGCTTCGGGTGCGTTTTGTGATGGGCGCCGGATTTCCGGGGGTCGGACCGGATGTCCGGGCTGGGCCGAATGTCCGGGCTGGGGCGGGATGTCCGGGGCCTGTAGCAGCTGTCTCTTCTTCCTTCTCCTTCCTTTGCTTCCGCGCACGCTTGGCCTTGGTCCTTGGGTTCTCCATGGTCTCCTCGGGTGTACCTGAGTATGAACAAGGTCCGCGCTTGAAGTAGAATCCATCTCTTGCATGCGGAACGGGAAGATTCTGAAAGGAGCGAGTTCACCTTAGGTCCAATGGCGTAGGCTCGAGTGTACATGGGGATGATCGTCGGATGCTCCGCATCACATTGTGGTCAAAACCAAGGATAGATCAACGCTCATTCAAGATTTGGAAGACACCTTTGCAAACTTGCGCAAGATCAACCTGAAGTTGAACCCTGAGAAGTGTGTGTTCGGCGTGCCCTCCGGCAAGTGATGAGGACATCAATACCATTGTTACACCCACAGCCCCTGCTGCTATACATACTGGACCAATTACTAGAGCTCGCGCACGCCAATTAAATTACCAGGTACTTTCGTTTCTTGGTAATGATTCTAATGTTCATGAGAATATGATGCTGCCTAAATTGGATACATTTGTTTTGCTTACAAATGAAGGGCCTAGCTTTGAGAAGGATGAACATTGGAGCAAGAACAAGCATGGAGATGATGGCATGCGCATGGGGAACAAGAACGGAGTTACAAGTGATGATTTCAAGACGTTGAAGCCACCATAATGCGTGCATGAAACCTTGGACGAAATATACAAGATGCTACTTCATAACTTTCGTCCAGAGGCTATTCTAGGTGCTGCGTCACCTTATTATTGGGCCAGGCCCATGTAATTTCGAAATACATCAGTATAGGCTGTTTTTAGAGTCCGTATGTGTGGGGAAACAAGAGATAGGGTTGGTTTCGGACCCCTTCCTCAAGGGCCACGAAATTCCCCCCTCTTCCTCCATATATACAGCCCTTAGGGCGTCGTTTAGACTTTGGGTTTTGTTTAGATTAAAAGTTCGCCATAGCTGCAACTTCGCGTACTTCGTTTGTGTTCAGCGACCAGACAAAGGCGTCACAGAACTCCACCTTGATCAATAAAGCTTTCATCTTATATTCGCAATATCCAGATTGCAATCTCAGTTTCTTGCTTGTTCTTCGTTTGCTCGCAGGAAACAGACCCTCGTGGTCAGGTTGATCGTGCTCCGGCGTGGTCGATAACCTCTCGGAGTTGGTTTAGCGATTGCTAAGGCGCGACGTCCTCGCACGTTCGTAGTCGGATCGTCAAAGTCGACTTCCACCAAAGCGATATCCATCATCTCATCGAAAGACGGGACACCTTTGCCTCTATCAAGTGGTATCAGATTTCCAGGTTGCTCGGTGAGATTTTACAGTTTTTCATAGTTTAGATCGAGTCTGTTCTTCATACCTACAGTCCACGAAAAAGCCACAAAAAAATTAGGGTTAGTTCATCATATCCGAACCAATCTGAGCCTTTGCATAATCTTTTTAGGGTTTTTGCTTTGTTGAATTTGCGGTTGCATCGTCGTGTCAAGTTGCTGGTCTTAGAGCCTAGTCTTTTAGAGTTTCGAGTTCTGGTCATAAGTTGTCACGCCGCCGCCGCACCATCATCATCGCCTTGCCATCTACCACCATTGCTTATCCGCCACCGCTTTGCATCCGTATCCATATACCACCACCAATCCGTATCCATATACCACCACCGATCCGTATCCATATACCACTACCGCTACCATATACCACCACCGCTGCCATATCCTACCGCCATATATCCACCACCAATCCGAGTTCTTTTCATATTCGGTTGGTTTTAGAGATCCATATATTTTCCGTTTCGTGTTTCCTTGCCTGAGTAGGTCTCGGAAAAAAAAAGAGTCTGGAGACCCCCGGGCAGTTTTTAGGCCAAAATTTCGGCAACCAAAAATATTTTTTCCCTATCCTATTTTTAGGCCCCGGGTAGTGTTTTGAGACACTCGCCATCATAGTGATTTTTTGTCGCACTTTTTCGTCGTCGCTGCCCTGATTTCTGAAAAAAAAATAGTCAAAAAATTTTGTGCCCATCCTGTCAGTTTGACCTGGGAAGAGTTTTGAGACACTCGCCATTATAGTGATTTTTCGCAAAAAAAAAAAAACAAGAGGAGCGCAAAAAAAAAGAGCGCAGAAAAAAAAAGAGCGAAAAAAAAAATTCCAGAGTGTGCTTTTCCCTTGTTTACGTGCAGCGCCGTGATTTTGTTAGTGTTCTAGGCTCGCGTCTCTAGCACGGTCTAGCCTAGGACCAGCACAGTACCGTCGTTGAGCGTTTATTCAACTTTGCATCTCTGAATTGATTATTGCTTACCATTTTGCTACCATATTATAAGCCTTCCCAGCTCCACATAAGTCTACATCGTGCGTTTGACTCTTCCTGGTAATCGCTATATCCAAGCTTTGAGAGTTTTTGACTACAACGGTTGCCGATCACCACCTGCTGCTGGGTAAGAACTGGTAAGAATTTGAGATTCGCTTGAAGGTTCTGTGACACACCACCATCACCACCACTTCTAGTAGTCTGCAGGATCATATTCTTTTGTGTTTCTTTTGCTGCTAACCATGGCAGGTTCACAAGCCGATGAGACTGATTGGGAGAACATGACGAACAAGGAGTTGCATGATAAATTTCAGCAAATGATGAGTGGCCAGGTGGGAGATGTGCTAAACAGATTTGAAGAGGCTATGGAGAAGATAGATGCCGTGGAGAAGTCGTTTGAGACAAAGCTGGATAACAAGTTTACTGAATTACTCAAGCGTCTTCCCCAACCACCACCGGCTGCACATGTCGCACCTCTACAACAACAACAACCACATCTCCAACGCCGCCTTCCAAATCAAGTGGGACGGGCACAGCGCGTTCCAATTGAGATTGGTCAAAATTCGGGTGCTGCTGCACCTACTGTTGATGCTTCTTTGGCTCCTGCTCCTGCGGCGGCTGAGGAGGATGACGATTATGCGGGCGATTATGAGGATGAGGTTGATCAAAATCAGAACTACGTGCAGCCACCAGCACCACCACCAGCAGGTCGACCTCAGGTATATATTCGCAACGGTAGGCCGGCACCACCACCTCAGGTACGAGATCATGACCATCTCCCTAAACTGAAATTGAATATTCCACCATTTGAGGGTAGATATGTTCCTGATATATATCTTACTTGGGAGTTAGAAACTGAACAACGATTTACATGTTTACAATATCCTGAGGAGAGACGTGTTCCTGCTGCTGTTTGTGCTTTCACTAGCTTTGCATGTGTTTGGTGGTCTGAACATTGTAGATTATATCCTGTTCCAACTACTTGGGCTGCTTTGAAAACTGCTATGCGTACTCGTTGGGTTCCACCATATTATCAACGTGAATTACTTCAAAAATTGCAGCGTTTAAGACAAGGGAAAAATTCTGTAGAAGAATATTATCAGGAATTACAAACTGGCATGATTAGATGTGGTATTGTTGAGGAGAATGAAGCTATGCTTGCACGTTTTATGGGTGGATTAAATAAAGAGATTCAGACCATTCTAGAGTATAAGGATTATAATAATATCACTCGTTTATTCCATATTGCTTGTAAAGCTGAACGTGAAGTGCAGGATCGACAGCCATTGGCGCGAACTAACTTTTCTGCAGGTCGACCTTCATCATGGACACCGCGTGCATCTTCTACTTCCACTTCACCATCACCTCCATCAGGTGCCACCTCCAGCCGTGATACAAGAAAGCAGGCACAACCACCACTCTCTGCCAAGAGCACGCCTGCCGGGCCTGCGCAGAGCTCTTCTTCTTCCATGGCATCGACAGGGCACACAAGTGATATTATTTGTCGTCGTTGTAAGGGAAGAGGACATTTTGCGAG
Source organism: Aegilops tauschii subsp. strangulata (assembly GCF_002575655.3). NCBI lineage: Eukaryota > Viridiplantae > Streptophyta > Magnoliopsida > Poales > Poaceae > Aegilops > Aegilops tauschii. The sequence continues at coordinate 200,166,766 of NC_053038.3, read as the reverse complement.
AGAATGCAAATCTCAGCGTGTCATGATTGCTACTGAGGATGGTGGGTATGAGTCCGCTAGTGACTATGATGAGGAGACTTTGGCTCTTATTACACGTGAAGAACATGGTTGATAGAGGCAAAGGTGTCCCGTCTTTCGATGAGATGATGAATATCGCTTTGATGGAAGTCGACTTTGACGATTCGACTACGAACGTGCGAGGACGTCGCGCCTTAGCAATCGCTAAACCAACTCCGAGAGGTTATCGACCACGCCGGAGCACGATCAACCTGACCACGAGGGTCTGTTTCCTGCGAGCAAACGAAGAACAGGCAAGAAACTGAGATTGCAATCTGGATATTGCGAATATAAGATGAAAGCTTTATTGATCAAGGTGGGGTTCTGTGACGCCTTTGTCTGGTCGCTGAACACAAACGAAGTACGCGAAGTTGCAGCTATGGCGAACTTTTAATCTAAACAAAACCCAAAGTCTAAACGACGCCCTAAGGGCTGTATATATGGAGGAAGAGGGGGGAATTTCGTGGCCCTTGAGGAAGGGGTCCGAAACCAACCCTATCTCTTGTTTCCCCACACATACGGACTCTAAAAACAGCCTATACTTATGTATTTCGAAATTACATGGGCCTGGCCCAATAATAAGGTGACGCAGCACCTAGAATAGCCTCTGGACGAAAGTTATGAAGTAGCATCTTGTATATTTCGTCCAAGGCTTCATGCACGCATTATGGTGGCTTCAACGTCCTGAAATCATCACTTGTAACTCCGTTCTTGTTCCCCATGCGCATGCCATCATCTCCATGCTTGTTCTTGCTCCAATGTTCATCCTTCTCAAAGCTAGGCCCTTCATTTGTAAGCAAAACAAATGTATCCAATTTAGGCAGCATCATATTCTCATGAACATTAGAATCATTAGCAAGAAACGAAAGTACCTGGTAATTTAATTGGCGTGCGCGAGCTCTAGTAATTGGTCCAGTATGTATAGCAGCAGGGCCTGTGGGTGTAATAATTGTATTGATGTCCTCATCATCCTCCCCTTCTTGAAATGAAGTCGTCCTCGACGGAAGCTCATCTTCCTCACCCAAATAAGGCTTCAAATCTGCAATATTAAAAGTGGGACTAACCCCAAAATCTGCAGGCAGCTCAAGTTTATATGCATTATCATTTATTTTCTCTAACACCTTAAAAGGACCATCAGCACGTGGCATTAGCTTTGATTTGCGCAAATCAGGAAATCTATCCTTACGCAAATGTAACCAAACAAGATCTCCAGGTGCAAACACAACATGTTTTCTACCCTTATCTCCAGCAAGTTTATATTTAGCATTCATACGCTCAATGTTTTCCTTAGTTAACTCATGCATTTTTAAGATCAATTCAGCACGTTGTTTAGCATCAAAATTAACCTTCTCCGAAGATGGAAGAGGCAACAAATCAATAGGTGCACGAGGTAGGAAACCATACACAATTTCAAAAGGGCACATCTTAGTAGTAGAATGCAATGAACGATTATAAGCAAACTCAATATGAGGCAAGCATTCTTCCCACATTTTCTTATTATTCTTCAAAACAGCCCTAAGCATAGTAGACAATGTTCTATTGACTACTTCAGTTTGTCCATCAGTTTGGGGGTGACAAGTAGTACTAAAAAGCAGTTTAGTCCCCAACTTAGCCCATAAACATCTCCAAAAGTGGCTAAGAAATTTAGTATCACGATCTGAAACAATAGTATTTGGCACACCATGCAAGCGAATAATTTCACGAAAGAACAAATCAGCAACATTAACAGCATCATCGCTTTTATGACATGGTATAAAGTGCGCCATTTTCGAGAATCTATCCACGACAACAAATATGCTATCCCTCCCCTTCTTTGTTCGAGGTAAACCTAAAACAAAGTCCATAGATATATCCTCCCAAGGAACACTAGTACAGGCAAAGGCATATATAAACCATGAGGATTGAGTCGTGACTTAGCTTTTTGACATGTAGTGCAGCGAGCAACAAAACGCTCAACATCCCGTCTCATCTTTGGCCAAAAGAAATGTGTAGCAAGTACGTCCTCCGTCTTCTTCACGCCAAAGTGTCCCATTAATCCTCCTCCATGCGCCTCCTGCAACAACAAAAGACGAAGAGAGCTAGCTGGAATGCATAGCTTGTTAGCACGGAACACAAATCCATCATTAACGACAAACTTGTTCCAGGTTCTTCCTTCTTTACAATTCTGCAATACATCTTTAAAATCAGCATCATGCACATATTGATCTTTAATGGTCTCCAAACCAAATATTTTGAAGTCAAGTTGTGAAAGCATAGTATAGCGACGAGACAATGCATCAGCAATAACATTTTCTTTACCCTTCTTGTGTTTAATGACATAAGGGAAAGTTTCAATGAATTCAACCCATTTAGCATGTCTACGATTCAGTTTAGCTTGACTTTTAATATGTTTCAAAGATTCATGATCAGAATGTATAACAAATTCTTTGGGCCATAAATAATGTTGCCATGTTTCTAAAGTCCGAACAAGAGCATATAGTTCTTTATCATAAGTAGAATAATTCAGACTAGGCCCACTCAATTTTTCAGAAAAGTATGCAACAGGTTTGCCATCTTGTAATAACACACCTCCTAATCCAATGCCACTAGCATCACATTCAAGCTCAAAAGTCTTATTAAAATCAGGAAGTTGGAGTAAAGGAGCATGTGTCAACTTATCTTTCAATACCGTGAAGGCTTCTTCCTGTGCGGTACCCCAAACAAAAGGCACATCCTTCTTTGTAAGCTCGTTGAGAGGTGCAGCAATGGTGCTAAAATCTCTCACAAAACGCCTATAGAAACCAGCGAGTCCAAGAAAACTCCGCACTTGTGTGACCGTTTTGGGCTGCGGCCAACTCTCAATAGCTTCAATCTTGGCTTTATCAACTTCAATTCCCTGTGGAGTAACAACATAGCCAAGAAAAGATACTCGGTCGGTGCAAAAGGTGCACTTCCCAAGGTTACCAAACAAACGTGCATCACGTAGAGCAATAAAAACAGCACGTAAATGTTCCAAATGTTCTTCCAAAGATTTGCTATAAATCAGTATATCATCAAAATAGACTACCACAAATCGTCCAATGAAAGCACGTAAAACTTCGTTCATTAGTCTCATGAAAGTACTAGGTGCATTAGTTAACCCAAAAGGCATGACTAACCACTCATATAAACCAAACTTAGTTTTAAATGCAGTTTTCCATTCATCTCCCAATTTCATACGAATTTGATGGTATCCACTACGCAAATCAACTTTGGAGAATATTGTAGAGCCACTCAATTCATCAAGCATATCATCGAGCCTAGGAATAGGATGACGATAACGAATAGTAATATTATTAATGCCTCTACAATCAACACACATACGCGACGTACCATCCTTTTTAGGCACGAGTATAATAGGAACAGCACAAGGACTAAGAGATTCGCGTATATAACCTTTGTCGAGCAGCTCCTGTACTTGACGCATAATCTCCTTCGTCTCCTCTGGATTGGTACGGTATGGTGCACGGTTGGGTAGCGATGCACCGGGAATTAAGTCAATTTGATGCTCAATCCCTCGAATAGGTGGTAAACCCGGTGGCACGTCTTGTGGGAAGACGTCAGCGAACTCCTGCAAAATGTTAGTGACAGCAGGGGGCAAAGAGGAAGGCACGTCCTCGAATAAAAATAATGCCTCTTTGCACACAAAAGCATAGCAAACAGATTTGCTGAAATCTAGTTCATCAATATCAGATTTTGTGGCAAGTAAACATGCACTTTTCAATTTAATTTCAGAAACAACACTAGATGGTTTATTATTAGGTTTCATTTGTTGCTCAAATTCCTTTGCCACAATCTGATTTTCACTCTTATTTTTCTCCTGTTTTGCTTTATTAGCTCTATTAATGTCATCTTTCAAAATGGAATCAGGAGTCATAGGAAGCAAAGTAATATTTTTATCCTTATGAACAAGAGTATACTGATTGTTTCTACCATGGTGTACAGAATTTTTATCAAATTGCCATGGTCTACCTAGTAATAAGGAACATGCTTGCATGGGTACCACATCACAATCAACATAATCAGCATATGTAGAGATACTAAAATGCACACGAACAGTACGTGTTACCTTAACCTTGCCGCTGTTGTTGAACCATTGGATGTAGTAAGGATGTGGATGTGGTCTTGTGGTGAGAGATAGCTTCTCCACCATCTCCATGCTAGCCAAGTTGTTACAGCTCCCTCCATCTATGATGACGCGAACAGAACGTTCCTTCACAACTCCCTTTGTATGGAACAAATTATGCCTCTGATTTTGCTCTGCTTGTGTGACCTGCACACTCAAAACACGTTGAGCAACTAAACATTCATACCTGTCAGCATCTTCAGGAGCCATGTATTGCGTCACATTTTCAGAATCATCTCCACCATGTTCTTCACGTGTAATAAGAGCCAAAGTCTCCTCATCATAGTCACTAGCGGACTCATACCCACCATCCTCAGTAGCAATCATGACACGCTGAGATTTGCATTCTCTCGCAAAATGTCCTCTTCCCTTACAACGACGACAAATAATATCACTTGTGTGCCCTGTCGATGCCATGGAAGAAGAAGAGCTCTGCGCAGGCCCGGCAGGTGTGCTCTTGGCAGAGAGTGGTGGTTGTGCCTGCTTTCTTGTATCACGGCTGGAGGTGGCACCTGATGGAGGTGATGGTGAAGTGGAAGTAGAAGATGCACGCGGTGTCCATGATGAAGGTCGACCTGCAGAAAAGTTAGTTCGCGCCAATGGCTGTCGATCCTGCACTTCACGTTCAGCTTTACAAGCAAGATGGAATAAACGAGTGATATTATTATAATCCTTATACTCTAGAATGGTCTGAATCTCTTTATTTAATCCACCCATAAAACGTGCAAGCATAGCTTCATTCTCCTCAACAATACCACATCTAATCATGCCAGTTTGTAATTCCTGATAATATTCTTCTACAGAATTTTTTCCTTGTCTTAAACGCTGCAATTTTTGAAGTAATTCACGTTGATAATATGGTGGAACCCAACGAGTACGCATAGCAGTTTTCAAAGCAGCCCAAGTAGCTGGAACAGGATATAATCTACAATGTTCAGACCACCAAACACATGCAAAGCTAGTGAAAACACAAACAGCAGCAGGAACACGTCTCTCCTCAGGATATTGTAAACATGTAAATCGTTGTTCAGTTTCTAACTCCCAAGTAAGATATATATCAGGAACATATCTACCCTCAAATGGTGGAATATTGAATTTCAGTTTAGGGAGATGGTCATGATCTCGTACCTGAGGTGGTGGTGCCGGCCTACCGTTGCGAATATATACCTGAGGTCGACCTACTGGTGGTGGTGCTGGTGGCTGCACGTAGTTCTGATTTTGATCAACCTCATCCTCATAATCGCCCGCATAATCGTCATCCTCCTCAGCCGCCGCAGGAGCAGGAGCCAAAGAAGCATCAACAGTAGGGGCAGCAGCACCCGAATTTTGACCAATCTCAATTGGAACGCGCTGTGCCCGTCCCACTTGATTTGGAAGGCGGCGTTGGAGATGTGGTTGTTGTTGTTGTTGTAGAGGTGCGACATGTGCAGCCGGTGGTGGTTGGGGAAGACGCTTGAGTAATTCAGTAAACTTGTTATCCAGCTTTGTCTCAAACGACTTCTCCACGGCATCTATCTTCTCCATAGCCTCTTCAAATCTGTTTAGCACATCTCCCACCTGGCCACTCATCATTTGCTGAAATTTATCATGCAACTCCTTGTTCGTCATGTTCGCCCAATCAGTCTCATCGGCTTGTGAACCTGCCATGGTTAGCAGCAATAGAAACACAAAAGAATATGATCCTGCAGACTACTAGAAGTGGTGGTGATGGTGGTGTGTCACAAAACCTTCAAGCGAATCTCAAATTCTTACCAGTTCTTACCCAGCAGCAGGTGGTGATCGGCAACCGTTGTAGTCAAAAACTCTCAAAGCTTGGATATAGCGATTACCAGGGAGAGTCAAACGCACGATGTAGACTTATGTGGAGCTGGGAAGGCTTATAATATGGTAGCAAAATGGTAAGCAATAATCAATTCAGAGATGCAAAGTTGAATAAACGCTCAACGACGGTACTGTGCTGGTCCTAGGCTAGACCGTGCTAGAGACGCGAGCCTAGAACACTAACAAAATCACGGCGCTGCACGTAAACAAGGGAAAAGCACACTCTGGAATTTTTTTTTCGCTCTTTTTTTTTTTGCGCTCCTCTTTTTTTTTTTGCGAAAAATCACTATAATGGCGAGTGTCTCAAAACTCTTCCCAGGTCAAACTGACAGGATGGGCACAAAATTTTTTGACTATTTTTTTTCGGAAATCAGGGCAGCGACGACGAAAAAGTGCGACAAAAAATCACTATGATGGCGAGTGTCTCAAAACACTACCCGGGGCCTAAAAATAGGATAGGGAAAAAATATTTTTGGTTGCCGAAATTTTGGCCTAAAAACTGCCCGGGGGTCTCCAGACTCTTTTTTTTTCCGAGACCTACTCAGGCAAGGAAACACGAAACGGAAAATATATGGATCTCTAAAACCAACCGAATATGAAAAGAACTCGGATTGGTGGTGGATATATGGCGGTAGGATATGGCAGCGGTGGTGGTATATGGTAGCGGTAGTGGTATATGGATACGGATCGGTGGTGGTATATGGATACGGATTGGTGGTGGTATATGGATACGGATGCAAAGCGGTGGCGGATAAGCAATGGTGGTAGATGGCAAGGCGATGATGATGGTGCGGCGGCGGCGTGACAACTTATGACCAGAACTCGAAACTCTAAAAGACTAGGCTCTAAGACCAGCAACTTGACACGACGATGCAACCGCAAATTCAACAAAGCAAAAACCCTAAAAAGATTATGCAAAGGCTCAGATTGGTTCGGATATGATGAACTAACCCTAATTTTTTTTGTGGCTTTTTCGTGGACTGTAGGTATGAAGAACAGACTCGATCTAAACTATGAAAAACTGTAAAATCTCACCGAGCAACCTGGAAATCTGATACCACTTGATAGAGGCAAAGGTGTCCCGTCTTTCGATGAGATGATGGATATCGCTTTGGTGGAAGTCGACTTTGACGATCCGACTACGAACGTGCGAGGACGTCGCGCCTTAGCAATCGCTAAACCAACTCCGAGAGGTTATCGACCACGCCGGAGCACGATCAACCTGACCACGAGGGTCTGTTTCCTGCGAGCAAACGAAGAACAGGCAAGAAACTGATATTGCAATCTGGATATTGCGAATATAAGATGAAAGCTTTATTGATCAAGGTGGGGTTCTGTGACGCCTTTGTCTGGTCGCTGAACACAAACGAAGTACGCGAAGTTGCAGCTATGGCGAACTTTTAATCTAAACAAAACCCAAAGTCTAAACGACGCCCTAAGGGCTGTATATATGGAGGAAGAGGGGGGAATTTCGTGGCCCTTGAGGAAGGGGTCCGAAACCAACCCTATCTCTTGTTTCCCCACACATACGGACTCTAAAAACAGCCTATACTTATGTATTTCGAAATTACATGGGCCTGGCCCAATAATAAGGTGACGCATCACCTAGAATAGCCTCTGGACGAAAGTTATGAAGTAGCATCTTGTATATTTCGTCCAAGGCTTCATGCACGCATTATGGTGGCTTCAACGTCCTGAAATCATCACTTGTAACTCCGTTCTTGTTCCCCATGCGCATGCCATCATCTCCATGCTTGTTCTTGCTCCAATGTTCATCCTTCTCAAAGCTAGGCCCTTCATTTGTAAGCAAAACAAATGTATCCAATTTAGGCAGCATCATATTCTCATGAACATTAGAATCATTAGCAAGAAACGAAAGTACCTGGTAATTTAATTGGCGTGCGCGAGCTCTAGTAATTGGTCCAGTATGTATAGCAGCAGGGCCTGTGGGTGTAATAATTGTATTGATGTCCTCATCAATGGTGGAGATGATTCTGAAAATGAGACGCAATACATGGCTCCTGAAGACGCTGACAGGTATGAATGTTTAGTTGCTCAACGTGTTTTGAGTGTGCAGGTCACACAAGCAGAGCAAAATCAGAGGCATAATTTGTTCCATACAAAGGGAGTTGTGAAGGAACGTTCTGTTCGCGTCATCATCGATGGAGGGAGCTGTAACAACTTGGCTAGCATGGAGATGGTGGAGAAGCTATCTCTCACCACAAGACCACATCCACATCCTTACTACATCCAATGGTTCAACAACAGCGGCAAGGTTAAGGTAACACGTACCGTTCGTGTGCATTTTAGTATCTCTACATATGCTGATTATGTTGATTGTGATGTGGTACCCATGCAAGCATGTTCCTTATTACTAGGTAGACCATGGCAATTTGATAAAAATTCTGTACACCATGGTAGAAACAATCAGTATACTCTTGTTCATAAGGATAAAAATATTACTTTGCTTCCTATGACTCCTAATTCCATTTTGAAAGATGACATTAATAGAGCTAATAAAGCAAAACAGGAGAAAAATAAGAGTGAAAATCAGATTGTGGTAAAGGAATTTGAGCAACAAATGAAACCTAATAATAAACCATCTAGTGTTGTTTCTGAAATTAAATTGAAAAGTGCATGTTTACTTGCCACAAAATCTGATATTGATGAACTAGATTTCCACAAATCTGTTTGCTATGCTTTTGTGTGCAAAGAGGCATTATTTTCATTCGAGGACGTGCCTTCCTCTTTGCCCCCTGCTGTCACTAACATTTTGCAGGAGTTCGCTGACGTCTTCCCACAAGACGTGCCACCGGGATTACCACCTATTCGAGGGATTGAGCATCAAATTGACTTAATTCCCGGTGCATCGCTACCCAACCGTGCACCATACCGTACCAATCCAGAGGAGACGAAGGAGATTATGCGTCAAGTACAGGAGCTGCTTGACAAAGGTTATATACGCGAATCTCTTAGTCCTTGTGCTGTTCCTATTATACTCGTGCCTAAAAAGGATGGTACGTCGCGTATGTGTGTTGATTGTAGAGGCATTAATAATATTACTATTCGTTATCGTCATCCTATTCCTAGGCTAGATGATATGCTTGATGAATTGAGTGGCTCTACAATATTCTCCAAAGTTGATTTGCGTAGTGGATACCATCAAATTCGTATGAAATTGGGAGATGAATGGAAAACTGCCTTTAAAACTAAGTTTGGTTTATATGAGTGGTTAGTCATGCCTTTTGGGTTAACTAATGCACCTAGTACTTTCATGAGTCTAATGAACGAAGTTTTACGTGCTTTCATTGGACGATTTGTGGTAGTCTATTTTGATGATATACTGATTTATAGCAAATCTTTGGAAGAACATTTGGAACATTTACGTGCTGTTTTTATTGCTCTACGTGATGCACGTTTGTTTGGTAACCTTGGGAAGTGCACCTTTTGCACCGACCGAGTATCTTTTCTTGGCTATGTTGTTACTCCACAGGGAATTGAAGTTGATAAAGCCAAGATTGAAGCTATTGAGAGTTGGCCGCAGCCCAAAACGGTCACACAAGTGCGGAGTTTTCTTGGACTCGCTGGTTTCTATAGGCGTTTTGTGAGAGATTTTAGCACCATTGCTGCACCTCTCAACGAGCTTACAAAGAAGGATGTGCCTTTTGTTTGGGGTACCGCACAGGAAGAAGCCTTCACGGTATTGAAAGATAAGTTGACACATGCTCCTTTACTCCAACTTCCTGATTTTAATAAGACTTTTGAGCTTGAATGTGATGCTAGTGGCATTGGATTAGGAGGTGTGTTATTACAAGATGGCAAACCTGTTGCATACTTTTCTGAAAAATTGAGTGGGCCTAGTCTGAATTATTCTACTTATGATAAAGAACTATATGCTCTTGTTCGGACTTTAGAAACATGGCAACATTATTTATGGCCCAAAGAATTTGTTATACATTCTGATCATGAATCTTTGAAACATATTAAAAGTCAAGCTAAACTGAATCGTAGACATGCTAAATGGGTTGAATTCATTGAAACTTTCCCTTATGTCATTAAACACAAGAAGGGTAAAGAAAATGTTATTGCTGATGCATTGTCTCGTCGCTATACTATGCTTTCACAACTTGACTTCAAAATATTTGGTTTGGAGACCATCAAAGATCAATATGTGCATGATGCTGATTTTAAAGATGTATTGCAGAATTGTAAAGAAGGAAGAACCTGGAACAAGTTTGTCGTTAATGATGGATTTGTGTTCCGTGCTAACAAGCTATGCATTCCAGCTAGCTCTCTTCGTCTTTTGTTGTTGCAGGAGGCGCATGGCGGAGGATTAATGGGACACTTTGGCGTGAAGAAGACAGAGGACGTACTTGCTACACATTTCTTTTGGCCAAAGATGAGACGGGATGTTGAGCGTTTTGTTGCTCGCTGCACTACATGTCAAAAAGCTAAGTCACGACTCAATCCTCATGGTTTATATATGCCTTTGCCTGTACCTAGTGTTCCTTGGGAGGATATATCTATGGACTTTGTTTTAGGTTTACCTCGAACAAAGAAGGGGAGGGATAGCATATTTGTTGTCGTGGATAGATTCTCGAAAATGGCACACTTTATACCATGTCATAAAAGCGATGATGCTGTTAATGTTGCTGATTTGTTCTTTCGTGAAATTATTCGCTTGCATGGTGTGCCAAATACTATTGTTTCCGATCGTGATACTAAATTTCTAGCCACTTTGGGAGATGTTTATGGGCTAAGTTGGGGACTAAACTGCTTTTTAGTACTACTTGTCACCCCCAAACTGATGGACAAACTGAAGTAGTCAATAGAACATTGTCTACTATGCTTAGGGCTGTTTTGAAGAATAATAAGAAAATGTGGGAAGAATGCTTGCCTCATATTGAGTTTGCTTATAATCGTTCATTGCATTCTACTACTAAGATGTGCCCTTTTGAAATTGTGTATGGTTTCCTACCTCGTGCACCTATTGATTTGTTGCCTCTTCCATCTTCGGAGAAGGTTAATTTTGATGCTAAACAACGTGCTGAATTGATCTTAAAAATGCATGAGTTAACTAAGGAAAACATTGAGCGTATGAATGCTAAATATAAACTTGCTGGAGATAAGGGTAGAAAACATGTTGTGCACCTGGAGATCTTGTTTGGTTACATTTGCGTAAGGATAGATTTCTTGATTTGCGCAAATCAAAGCTAATGCCACGTGCTGATGGTCCTTTTAAGGTGTTAGAGAAAATAAATGATAATGCATATAAACTTGAGCTGCCTGCAGATTTTGGGGTTAGTCCCACTTTTAACATTGCAGATTTGAAGCCTTATTTGGGTGAGGAAGATGAGCTTCCGTCGAGGACGACTTCATTTCAAGAAGGGGAGGATGATGAGGACATCAATACCATTGTTACACCCACAGCCCCTGCTGCTATACATACTGGACCAATTACTAGAGCTCGCGCACGCCAATTAAATTACCAGGTACTTTCGTTTCTTGGTAATGATTCTAATATTCATGAGAATATGATGCTGCCTAAATTGGATACATTTGTTTTGCTTACAAATGAAGGGCCTAGCTTTGAGAAGGATGAACATTGGAGCAAGAACAAGCATGGAGATGATGGCATGCGCATGGGGAACAAGAACGGAGTTACAAGTGATGATTTCAAGACGTTGAAGCCACCATAATGCGTGCATGAAACCTTGGACGAAATATACAAGATGCTACTTCATAACTTTCGTCCAGAGGCTATTCTAGGTGCTGCGTCACCTTATTATTGGGCCAGGCCCATGTAATTTCGAAATACATCAGTATAGGCTGTTTTTAGAGTCCGTATGTGTGGGGAAACAAGAGATAGGGTTGGTTTCGGACCCCTTCCTCAAGGGCCACGAAATTCCCCCCCTCTTCCTCCATATATACAGCCCTTAGGGCGTCGTTTAGACTTTGGGTTTTGTTTAGATTAAAAGTTCGCCATAGCTGCAACTTCGCGTACTTCGTTTGTGTTCAGCGACCAGACAAAGGCGTCACAGAACTCCACCTTGATCAATAAAGCTTTCATCTTATATTCGCAATATCCAGATTGCAATCTCAGTTTCTTGCTTGTTCTTCGTTTGCTCGCAGGAAACAGACCCTCGTGGTCAGGTTGATCGTGCTCCGGCGTGGTCGATAACCTCTCGGAGTTGGTTTAGCGATTGCTAAGGCGCGACGTCCTCGCACGTTCGTAGTCGGATCGTCAAAGTCGACTTCCACCAAAGCGATATCCATCATCTCATCGAAAGACGGGACACCTTTGCCTCTATCAGCAAGCTACTTGGTTCCTTTGTGTCACATCGAGGGATAGAGGCCAACCCCGACAAGATCAAGGCAATTGAGCAGATTCAGGCACCCAGGACTGTCAAGGATGTGAGACTTTTAACTGGATACGTTGCCACGTTAAGTAGGTTCATTTCCAAGTCTGCCGAGTGCGCCCTGCTGTTCTTCAAAATTCTGAAGAATGCAGGGCCGATGAAATGGACCGCGGAGGCAGAAGCGGCACTGCGAGACCTGAAGGCATACCTTTCCTCTACCCCTACCTTAGTTGCTCCTAGACCACAAGAGCCATTATTACTATATTTAGCAGCAATGAATCAAGTGGTTAGTGCAGCGCTGGTGGCGCTGCAGGAAAAGGATGAAGAAGCAGCTGCAGCAGCTGTTCCCTCTAGAGATGAAACGAACTAGTCACGGCAGGATTAGGCACAGATCAGGAGAAAGAAGAGCAAGTTAGTGACGGCAATTCCAAGACCACGACAAGGAAGGAAGTGGTGCAGCAGCCAGTGTACTTTGTCAGCTCTCTACTACATGGGGCTAGGTTAAGGTATTCTAGGGTGCAAAAGTTGATTTTTGGCCTCATCATGGCCTCAAGGAAACTACACCACTACTTCCAAGCCCATGAGATCACAGTTATCACTCGTTTCCCACAGCAACGCATACTAAGGAACCCTGAAGCTACTGGCAGGATAGTTGAATGGGCACTAGAGTTATCAAGCTTTGGCCTGATGTACGAAAGTACCTCAACCATTCAGAGTAGGGCATTGGCAGAGTTCATTGCAGAATGGACGCCCACCCCAGATAAAGAAGTACCAGAGACAGTTATTCCCGGCAAGGAAGCGCCCCAAGAGTGGATCATGTATTTTGACGGTGCTTACTCATTGCAAGGCGCGGGAGCTGGCATGCTTGTTGTTGCACCCACCGGAGAACACCTCAAATATATGGTTCACATGCACGTCCCCTGGGAGAAAGCCACCAACAACACTGCTGAGTATGAGGGGCTCCTTGTCGGGCTTAGAATCGCAGTAGAGTTGGGAATCAAGAAGTTGATCATCCGTGGAGACTCACAACTCTTGGTGAGACAAGTAAATAAGGATTACTAGAGCCCATTGATGGAGGCATATCTAGAGGAAGTGAGAAAGTTCGAGGAGCATTTTGATGGACTACAAACAGGTACCGCGTGCGAAAAACAGCATTGCTGATTATCTATCAAAATGCGCTGCCCAGAAACTCCATGTGGAACCAGGGACTTTTGTCCTCCACCTAACTCAACCTTCGGTGTCCCCAGCAACGATGGCCAGAAAGAGGAGGAAGTTGGACTCCCGCAAGCATCTCCCGGCAGGGCTTCCTCAAGTCCCCGGTAGAGAAGCTGTTCGGAACAACTCTACCTTGGTTGTTGAGCTGCACTCTTCCGCGGAACCACAAGTTTCTGTAGTCGAGGTAGGCGCTCCCACAAACGAAGAGGTGCCATTAGTCTGGGCACAACACATAGTCCACTACCTTCAAATAGGAGAACTTCCCGAAGATCAAGAATAAGCCGAAAGAGTAGCCCGAAGGGCGAGTATGTATCAATTTGTTGATGACACACTATACAGAAGAAGGCCCAGCGGTATGAAGTTGAAGTGCACTTGCCGGGAAGAAGGACAGGAACTATTGGCAGAAATACACAAGGGCGTGGGCGGCTCCCATATTGGATCAAGAGCCTTGGTTGGAAAAGCTTTCCGGCAAGGTTTCTACTGGCCCACAGCCCTCCAAGATGTGATTGAGCTAGTCACCATATGTGAAGCCTGCCAGTTCCACTCCAAGAACATCCATCAACCGGCTCAAGCTCTCGAGACAATACCTTTATCATGGCCATTTATGATCTGGAGGCTTGACATCTTGGGCCCCTTCCCCCGTGCTTCCAGGGGCTTTGAATTCTTGTACATTGCGATCGACAAGTTTACAAAGTGGCTGGAAGTTGAGCCAGTGAGGAAGGTAACCACACAGTCAGCTATCAAGTTCTTGAAGGGATTGGTGTGCCATTTTGGAGTGCCTGCCAGAGTGACCACTGACAACGGCACCCAATTCACAAGTCGCGACTTCATGCAATATGTTCAAACCCTCGGAAGCCAGGTCGCATTTGCCTTTGTTGCCCATCCCCGGAGCAATGGATAAGCTGAGAGGATGAACGCTGAAGTGCTGCATGGACTCAAGATAAGTTGCAAAGGTGCAGCAGACGTTGCATCGACAAGTTGCCGGTGGTACTTTGGCCCCTCCGTACAACACCAAATCGAGCCACCGGCTAGACTCCCTTCTCCCTAGTGATGTGGAGCATCCTACGATCATCCCCATGTACACTCGAGCCTACGCCATTGGACCTAAGGTGAACCCGCTCCTAAATGCTTCTCCTTTCCATTCATGTGAGACATGGTTGCTACCTAATGCAAGGACACTACACATGCCTAGGTACCAAGGAGACCCTCTTGGAGATGCTCGGGATGACGGACAAGTCCCCAAGTACAAGGATGAAGGAGCACGACGAGAGGAACCGGAGAAAGTCTACAGGCCCCGGACATCCGGCCCTGGCCCAGACATCCGGCCCCTGAAGATGTCAACAACAGCAGCAGCCCAGCAACTGAAGTGCTACAGGGCCGGACATCCGGCCAGGCCCCGGACATCCGCCCCCTCCCGCAAGCCCGGACATCCGGCACCAGCCCGGAAATCCGGCGCCCATCACAGAACGTCCAAAAGCTGGATCTCGCCAGCTCGGACATCCGGCCCAGCGCCCGGACATCCGGCCCGTCGCCCGGACATCCGGCCCCTCCTGCCTGCGTGCAGTGTATCCGGGCCGAAAGCCCATGTACCCCTTCGCCCCTTAGACTATATATACTCCCCCTCCACCTACGTTTTAGGGTTAGCAAAGGATTAGCTCATATGTGAGATAGAGCTTTGCTCATCCATTACGGATCTACTCCACGAGAGAGACCGCGGCCCCTCTACGGAGAAGATCACCTTGGATTCAAGACCTCCTCACGGAGAAGACCCCCATTAAGACCTCCTCACGGAGAAGAACCGGTTACCTTTGTATCGTCCTTTGTTGACTTTGGATCTTGTATCTTACCTTTGTGTTCATCGATCTAGCGCATGTGTGATCTATTCTTATTGGTTGAGTGATTTCTCTCGTGTTTCCCTCGTGTTTCCCCTCGTGTTCATCGCGTTCTTCGTAGGGATCCGCTCCTTTCCTGAAAGATCGGCCATCTAGGGTTCTACCCTACATCATCTTGGATCAGAGCCAGCTTGTCTCATGATATCTTGGTATCATGAGCCACGTTGATCACGATTTCGGTGCCTCCCCGTTGGGTTTTCTAGCCTAGTTTTGTTGATTTCATCCTAAATTCGAAAATCTCCACCAAAAATAGCCCCCAATTTTTTTTGTGATTTGTTGGTTTGATGATGTTTTGTTGAATTTGATCCGTGGATTTGCTTTGTTACTTGTGGATCTAGCTTTCCCCCAATTTTCCCCACTTTCCATCCACGAAATCTCTCCAATTTTGCCCCCGAAATCATCAATTTCCGCCCCCAAAATCAAGTTCCTCGAGTTCATCCTCGGATTTGGAGCCCGGACATCCGGCCCGTAGCCCCGGATATCTGCCCCTCCCCCCCGGACATCCGGCCCGTGGCCCGGACATCCGGCCCGTGGCCCGGACATCCGGCTCCTGGAGCGCAATTTCGCGCGCGGTTCTGGACATCAGGTCCCGAAAATCCGGCCCGAGCCCCGGATGTCCGGCCCCTGGGCATTCAGCCTGTCCCGTTTCACCATTTTGTGCATAACTAATTCGTCCGGAGTCCTTTTTGACGTTCTTTAGCTCGTTTTGAAGCTATTGACGTCCCCCATCCCACAAAAATACTACCATCACCATTTGACTCCATCAAATTTTTGGAACTTTGGCATCTTTGCCTAGGGCTTCCACCACATCATCCGCATAACCACCATAGCCTTCCGCAACCTAACCAATTTTGTTCCTTATAGCATTTGTGGTTGTTTGAGTTGTGATTCGAGTCTCCTAAGGTGTTTCGGCTAGTTAGGGACGATTGCTTCTTCATCAACCGCCACCATAACTTCCGTATAGGCTTACCCACCATACACTTCCACCATCCCAACTTAACCCAATTTTGTTTGTGTTGTGAGTTGTGTCTCCTAAGGTGTTTCGGCAACTTAGGGACTGTGTTTCCAGCTCCCACACCGTGTATAATCCACCAACTTACCCTCCACTTCCGCATTGCGTTCTCGAAACCCCATCATTGCATTTCTGCAATCCCTTTGAGTTTCCGCAAAACCACCACCGCATTCCCGCAACCACCATTTGACATTTGAGATTTTGAGTTCGCGGTTTTTCCGTTTCCTAAGGTGTTTCAGCTACTTAGGGACGAGTCTCCATCATCTTGGTATCTACATCAAGAACACCGCCACTCATCATCGACACGGACGGTAACCTCCATATCATCTCGGTATCGTGGTATCCCTCCATTGTATATTCCCTTGCATTGCATTGTTAACCCTTAGCCCATTTTGCGTCACTTGCCTATCGAGACTAGCCATTTGAGTATTGCCGGCAACGTTACTTGTGCACATTAGTGATCAATACCTTCCATTGCATACATACCATATCATATTGGTATCATATCATCCCTTGTGTCACAAGATTGTTTCCGCATATACACAATTGTTATCTTGGTTTGTGCATTTCGCATTGTGGCCATACATATAAAAAAACAATAAGCTTTTAAGCAAAAGAGAAAGAGCAAATAGCTTGTAAGCAAGTGCCATAGCATCATACCACATCACATAAGATTGTCATATCCGATCATCTTGGATCATCTTGAGAGAAACACCGGGAACCATACATATATAGCATACTTGGGATAGCAAGTTTATCCATTTTGCATATCATAGGTTGTGCACAAGTGTCGTATCCGCCTATAGAGCAATCGTGTTAGCGTCTCTCTTGAGTTGTGCAACACGAGTGTTTTACGTGGACTCCACATTTTGTGCTCATTCCTTGGTTGCACGACCCCATTTATCTATCCGTGTGTGCGTTTCCGTGTGCCATTCTTTGCTATTGGTCTACTTGTTTCACTTGCGAATTTGTGAATCTCTTTCAACATTATTGACTCTTGCTAACATTTTGCATCAAATTTTTGTGCCACTATCCTCACCGAGCTCCACCATAAGCCTTATTTGTGTAGGTGTGAGAAACCGACAAGAATTGGTACCAATTGTGCTATTTCCTTGTTACACATTGAGTGATCATTGATCCATTTTCAACATCGGTCAAGGTACATTTGGTATAGTTCTTCTCTTTCTCCCACTCATATTTGCTCGAGTCTTGTGATGGATAGGCAAGGCATTTCATCTCCGGTCTTCGACAACAACGACGGCGTGAACAACTACATCACCAAAGCGTCCATCTTCGATCTACAACGACAAATGCAAGCACACAATCTACCTTGCGAGAGCGCCTCGGCAACCTCGCCATTGACATATGACACTCCGAAGCAAGGAAAAGGGACTATATCGACACCAAGTTGGGCGAGCTAAAGGATCAACTACGAGACATGGTGGCCGACTACAAGTCTTCTTCCCCTTCATCATCCTCAAGGCGGCGAGCAAGTCGATCATCTTCGGAGCGCAAAACGGATGCAAGCGCAAGTCGTCCATGTCAACATCTCCATGGCGACCACCATCAAGTGCGTGATCCACATCGTCATGAAGGGCAAGTCACCTCCAAGCAACATGTGCACGACGACGACGAACGACATCTACTACGAGCTCAAGCACGACAACGACACCATCATCATGATGATGCTCCACAAGCGCAAACGCACAAGTCCCAACAAGCCCTACTTCATGCCAAGGCCAAGCTTCAAGAGCAAAAGAGAAGACCGCGAGACGAGCACCACCAAGACGGAGCTACAGCTATAACAACCAATTCGGCATCTTCGCCAAGTGCTATGAAGGAATCTTCGCCTTCGGACATACGGCATCTTCGCCTACTTCCCATGAGTTCGCCTACATCAACATCTTCAACAACAAGGCGACCACCTACGAGCGAGGGCGACACTTCCATCTTCGGAAGCCCCTCAAGGAAGATGGCCGAGCATGGGAAATTCCCTTCGGTCATGGAGACGAGCTACGAGGTGCCACATCATATGGGCCTCCAACAACAAGACGGCGACAAGACGGTCGAGCAAGGGCCATCCCCTTCGACCACGGCAACGAGCACGAACCTCTTCAACTACATGAAGATGGCGCCCCAAAAGGACTCATACTCCGAGTCAAGCTACGAGACCGCACATGAGACCTTATCTTTGGTCTTGGAGGAGAATGATGATGTGCCATCTTCAGCCTTCATCCACGGCTACGATTGCGACATGATTGAGCATGGAGACCTTTGCACCAACATCTCTCCGACACCCACATATGTGCCCCAATTCCCATGTGAGGAGAGCCACCCCACCATGAGTGATATGAGTGACTCCACCATATGTGACATTGTGTGCATTTCCTATGAGAGGATGAGGGTGACCACCACTAGCCCCACACATGAGAGCATGCCACACATCCTATGTGAGGTTGAGAGCCATTTGAGTGACTCCACCAACCATATGAGTGAGAGCATCTTTGAGGAAGTGAGTGAGCCACGACACTTAGTGAGTGAGGTAATTGAGAGTGCACATGAGGCCACTATGATTTTTAATGACTTAACCTCTACTCCTAGTGTGTTTTCTTCTTTGGTACTAGGTCTTCTACATGACGACATGCCTATCCTTGATGAGTCCATACCTCCAATGGAGACAACGATGGCCATGGTGGACGATGATGCACCCCCCACATGGTTCCATCAAGATGAAGATGACAACAAGTGGATCTTTGACACCTCACCTACAAAACATGAGCGACCTTCCCAAGGTAACATAGGTGATAGTGCTTCTCTTGTCCCACTAGTGGACTATTTCACCAATGATTGCTTGCATGATGTTGATCCACCTATTACCATGCTTCATGCTAGTGCGACTTCCTCATGTCATGACTTACCAATTTATGATGAATATGATGATGAGCATGTTGATTTGCCTAGTTGTGATGCTATGCTCCATAGGATATCTTGTGAAAATTCTATTGGTCACTTCATGTTTGACAATCCATTGAACTTGTCATATGCTATGAGTGAGATCTCCCATATTGCTTCATTTCAATCTCAACATAGTGACTATGCATGCCCCATTAAAATACATCCCATTTGCACTTATGGCATAGATGACGAGATGATGGTCATTGGCTTTTGTTTTTCATGTGATGATATTGCTATGCTTCCTTTACATGATTTGCGCAATTCATCTATTATGCCATGCCATGATCACATTGTTCCAAATATGCATTGTTTTGGATGTTGTCAATATTGTCCATGTGATGTTTCTACAAATGCTCATGAGGAGACCCCCATAGTTTCCTCATACATATTAGGAGATCTTGATGCATTCCATACTTTGCATGATTCCCATAATTGTTTGCACCATATGCATTCCATTCATAACAATGCTCTAGATATCACTGGTGATGCATTACACAATTTGAGTCTCCATTATGCTATACATAATAACAAACCTCTCATGATGGATGACATGTTTCTATATCACGCATCTCATTTATTTGAGCATTGGCTATTTTGTGCTAACCAACACTTGCACGTGCGCATCATGATGGATGATGTGTACATATACCACGCACACACAATTTTCCCTTTGTCATTGTTTTGTGTAGGTACTCACGTATACTCGTCAACCTCTCAATCCCAAGAGTTGACGAAACGAGCTCTTGAGAGCAACGATGATTTGGGATCCCGTGGATTGTCCTTCCCACCATTCCCTTCGCGCAACGACTTCGCGCATTCCTTTTACTTGGCTCTCACACGGCTTTGGGCTATATATCACTTGTTACGTTATGCCCATTTTCCCGTGTTCACTTTGCATGCTATGCCTCTTTCTATGATTTTGCCATGCAATTGTGACCCTTGCTTGCTCTTACCCATGATTCACCATTATGATACTCCTATGTGTGTTTGCATGCTTGGTGGAGATCCTTGTTGCTATTGCCATGTTTATCATGTGCCCCATGCTATTGATGCTATTTTGCTCATATCTTGCCTTTATGCTTGTGAAATGTCATGTGCATTATATATGCCCACTATTTGCACACATGACATGCTTGCCATGATTCCTCCTAGTACGTTGCATCTTCGCACTACTAGCTTGCTTGACTTGATCACTATGATTGATTGCTTTGTCACATCACCCATGTTCCATTATTACTCGCTTTCTTGGGTTGATGACATATATGCTCATGCCTCTCACTTGATTTGTCTTGATCATTGTCTCTTGTCTCCATTAGTTGCATCTCTCATATCACCTTGTATTGAGTGCCAACTTGCTATGCTTATTGATCGTGGAGACTTGGACATGTTACTTGTGAAGCATGCTTGTTTCATTGAGCCTATTGTATTTGGTTGTTCTCGCATCATACGCCTCCATACCATGAACTACACCATTGTACTTTCTTATGATGAGCATTATGCATACACTTGTTGCGTATCTTACCACTCGAATGACAGGTTTTGCATTTACGCTAACCTCATTTGTTTTTCCAAGTGTTTGTCATGTTCTTTCATTTTGAAGGATTCAAAAGGAGGTACCATCACGAGACATATTCGTTATGTGAAGGCATACAAGATGTGCAACTCCATCACCCTTGAGAAACTACTAAAGGTGAACTCCTTCCATTTGAGCCATCCTCAAATACGCATATTGGATGGGTCATTCTTTCATTGTTGTTTCCTTCTTGTTGTCTACATGATACATCTCGCGAATGGAGGAGCGACATTGGAGATTGGCTCTATGGACCTTCACATTGAGGAGCGCTCGCACTTATTGGATGCACCTTCCAACCTCCACTCATGCCACGACACCGAGCATTGGTACATCAACACTCCTTTGACACATTGCATCAACACCTCCATATTTGTTGATTGTGCTCACACATGTCATGCTCGATGGACATATCATAGTCACCACAAGTTTGCACCCTATGCATGGATTGACTCACATTATGCTTGTCTTGTTGCATCTATTTCCATGTCATCCATGATATATGAGCTTGTGCATTTCCTTAGCAAATTTGTTGTGATCTTTCTTGATGGCATATTCATACATAATGATCACATTGCCTACCATCAATTGCATGATAACATAATCATATTGAGCATCCATTGCCATATTCATGCTATTGATAAACCGTCTCACTATGACATCATTTTGCACCGTGGTTGCATTCATCATATTCACAACACATTTGTGTGCACAATGTATGATTTTTCTCTCATGAACGCTTTGCATATCATTCTCCATCATCTTGATAAGCTTCATGTGTTTTGTCACGAACAATCTTGCCGCACGGACTCATTCTTACATGATGGACACTTTGTGTGCGCTAACCATTGTATTTCCGAGTGTCGTTTGTGTTTGCTCTCTTTGCATGTATACCACTCCGGAGACACCTTGGAGTACTTGGATTGCACCATGACTTCCACTCCGTCCAATTACAAGTCCGTCCACGACAACCGTTTCCATGGTGATGAGGATTTCGATCCGAGGTCGGATCTTTCCCAAGGGAGGGGAGATGATGCGGAGCATCCTACGATCATCTCCATGTACACTCGAGCCTACGCCATTGGACCTAAGGTGAACACGCTCCTAAATGCTTCTCCTTTCCATTCATGTGAGACATGGTTGCTACCTAATGCAAGGACACTACACATGCATAGGTACCAAGGAGACCCTCTCGGAGATGCTCGGAATGATGGACAAGTCCCCAAGTACAAGGATGAAGGAGCACGATGAGAGGAACCGGAGAAAGTCTACAGGCCCCGGACATCCGGCCCCTGAAGATGTCAACAACAGCAGCAGCCCAGCAACCGAAGTGCTACAGGGCCCGGACATCCGGCCCCTCCCGCAAGCCCGGACATCCGGCACCAGCCCGGAAATCCGGCGCCCATCACAGAACGTCCAGAAGCTGGATCTCGCCAGCCCGGACATCCGGCCCAGCGCCCGGACATCCGGCGTCTCGGGAAAGCCCGGACATCCGGCCCGTCGCCCGAACATCCGACCTGTCCTGCCTGCGTGCAGTGTATCCGGGCCGAAAGCCCATGTACCCCTTCGCCCCTTAGACTATATATACTCGCCCTCCACCTACGTTTTAGGGTTACTGATGAGGACATCAATACAATTATTACACCCACAGGCCCTGCTGCTATACATACTGGACCAATTACTAGAGCTCGCGCACGCCAATTAAATTACCAGGTACTTTCGTTTCTTGCTAATGATTCTAATGTTCATGAGAATATGATGCTGCCTAAATTGGATACATTTGTTTTGCTTACAAATGAAGGGCCTAGCTTTGAGAAGGATGAACATTGGAGCAAGAACAAGCATGGAGATGATGGCATGCGCATGGGGAACAAGAACGGAGTTACAAGTGATGATTTCAGGACGTTGAAGCCACCATAATGCGTGCATGAAGCCTTGGACGAAATATACAAGATGCTACTTCATAACTTTCGTCCAGAGGCTATTCTAGGTGCTGCGTCACCTTATTATTGGGCCAGGCCCATGTAATTTCGAAATACATAAGTATAGGCTGTTTTTAGAGTCCGTATGTGTGGGGAAACAAGAGATAGGGTTGGTTTCGGACCCTTCCTCAAGGGCCACGAAATTCCCCCCCTCTTCCTCCATATATACAGCCCTTAGGGCGTCGTTTAGACTTTGGGTTTTGTTTAGATTAAAAGTTCGCCATAGCTGCAACTTCGCGTACTTCGTTTGTGTTCAGCGACCAGACAAAGGCGTCACAGAACCCCACCTTGATCAATAAAGCTTTCATCTTATATTCGCAATATCCAGATTGCAATCTCAGTTTCTTGCCTGTTCTTCGTTTGCTCGCAGGAAACAGACCCTCGTGGTCAGGTTGATCGTGCTCCGGCGTGGTCGATAACCTCTCGGAGTTGGTTTAGCGATTGCTAAGGCGCGACGTCCTCGCACGTTCGTAGTCGGATCGTCAAAGTCGACTTCCATCAAAGCGATATTCATCATCTCACCGAAAGACGGGACACCTTTGCCTCTATCAGTTACCAAAGGATTAGCTCATATGTGAGATAGAGCTTTGCTCATCCATTACGGATCTACTCCACGAGAGAGACCGCGGCCCCTCTACGGAGAAGATCACCTTGGATTCAAGACCTCCTCACGGAGAAGACCCCCATCAAGACCTCCTCATGGAGAAGAACCGATTACCTTTGTATCGTCCTTTGTTGACTTTGGATCTTGTATCTTACCTTTGTGTTCATCGATCTAGCGCATGTGTGATCTATTCTTGTTGGTTGAGTGATTTCTCTCGTGTTTCCTCGTGTTTCCCCTCGTGTTCATCGCGTTCTTCGTAGGGATCCGCTCCTTTCGTGAAAGATCGGCCATCTAGGGTTCCACCCTACATCACCTAGTGTATGGGGCAGAAGCAGTGCTCCGCACGGGACCCATATACGGGTCACCTCGAGTACTTGCCTATGACGAAGTAGAGCAAGAGCAGCGCTGGCATGACGATGTTGTGCTCCTTGAGAAAGATCGTCTCTGGGCCGTTGTGCGTGCTGCATGCTACCAGCAAGCCCTGCGCCGCTATCATAGCCGCAGGGTCTATGCCCAGAGCCTTGAGGAAGGCGGCCCTGTCCTTAGGCGTGTTTAGTCCACCAAGGATTTCAACAAGTTGACGCCGAAGTGGGAAGGCCCTTACCGGGTAGTACGAGTCACGAGACCTGGCACAGTCCATCTGGAGACCGAAGATGGCATTAAGGTGCACAACTCATGGAATATTGAGCATCTTCACAACTTCTACTCGTAAGGCACGGCTGCCGGGGCCAGCCCCGGCAGCCAACCTTTTGTACAAGCCTTGCCGATGTGCATGTAAATCTCTGTACAAAGCCAGGCGCAGACCCTATGCAGAGATAATAAAATGAAGCGTTGGCGCCTAAAAACTTGCATGCATGTTTAGTTTAGCATGAATTTTCCATGATCATTTACAGAGGATCATATGCTGCTATGTTTTCCCTCTGTACTAACTGCAGGGCCCCTTTCGTGGACACAATCTGATAGAGGCAAAGGTGTCCAGTCTTTCGATGAGATGATGGATATCGCTTTGGTGGAAGTCGACTTTGACGATCCGACTACGAACGTGCGATGACGTCGCGCCTTAGCAATCGCTAAACCAACTCCGAGAGGTTATTGACCACGCCGGAGCACGATCAACCTGACCACGAGGGTCTGTTTCCTGCGAGCAAACGAAGAACAAGCAAGAAACTGAGATTGCAATCTGGATATTGCGAATATATGATGAAAGATTTATTGATCAAGGTGGGGTTCTGTGACGCCTTTGTCTGGTCGTTGAACACAAACGAAGTACGCGAAGTTGCAGCTATGGCGAACTTTTAATCTAAACAAAACCCAAAGTCTAAACGACGCCCTAAGGGCTGTATATATGGAGGAAGAGGGGGGAATTTCGTGGCCCTTGGGGAAGGGTTCCGAAACCAACCCTATCTCTTGTTTCCCCACACATACGGACTCTAAAAATAGCCTATACTCAAGTATTTCGAAATTACATGGGCCTGGCCCAATAATAAGGTGACGCAGCACCTAGAACAGCCTCTGGACGAAAGTTATGAAGTAGCATCTTGTATATTTCGTCCAAGGCTTCATGCACGCATTATGGTGGCTTCAATGTCCTGAAATCATCACTTGTAACTCCGTTCTTGTCCCCCATGCGCATGCCATCATCTCCATGCTTGTTCTTGCTCCAATGTTCATCCTTCTCAAAGCTAGGCCCTTCATTTGTAAGCAAAACAAATGTATCCAATTTAGGCAACATCATATTCTCATGAACAGTAGAATCATTACCAAGAAACGAAAGTACCTGGTAATTTAATTGGCGTGCGTGAGCTCTAGTAATTGGTCCAATATGTATAGCAGCAGGGGCCATGGGTGTAACAATGGTATTGATGTCCTCATCATCCTCCCCTTCTTGAAATGAAGTCGTCCTCGACGGAAGCTCATCTCCCTCACCCAAATAAGGCTTCAAATCTGCAATGTTAAAAGTGGGACTAACCCAAAAATCTGCAGGCATTTATATGCATTATCATTTATTTTCTCTAACACCTTAAAAGGACCATCAGCACGTGGCATTAGCTTTGATTTGCGCAAATCAGGAAATCTATCCTTAAGCAAATGTAACCAAACAAGATCTCCAGGTGCAAACACAACATGTTTTCTACCCTTATCTCCAGCAAGTTTATATTTAGCATTCATACGCTCAATGTTTTCCTTATTTAACTCATGCATTTTTAAGATCAATTCAGCACGTTGTTTAGCATCAAAACTAACCTTCTCCGAAGATGGAAGAGGCAACAAATCAATAGGTGCACGAGGTAGGAAACCATACACAATTTCAAAAGGGCACATCTTAGTAGTAGAATGCAATGAACGATTATAAGCAAACTCAATATGAGGCAAGCATTCTTCCCACATTTTCTTATTATTCTTCAAAACAGCCCTAAGCATAGTAGACAATGTTCTATTGACTACTTCAGTTTGTCCATCAGTTTGGGGGTGACAAGTAGTACTAAAAAGCAGTTTAGTCCGCAACTTAGCCCATAAACATCTCCAAAAGTGGCTAAGAAATTTAGTATCACGATCTGAAACAATAGTATTGGGCACACCATGCAAACGAATAATTTAACGGAAGAACAAATCAGCAACATTAACAGCATCATCGCTTTTATGACATGGTATAAAGTGTGCCATTTTTGAGAATCTATCCACGACAACAAATATGCTATCCCTCCCCTTCTTTGTTCGAGGTAAACCTAAAACAAAGTCCATAGATATATCCTCCCAAGGAATACTAGGTACAGGCAAAGGCATATATAAACCATGAGGATTGAGTCGTGACTTAGCTTTTTGACATGTAGTGCAGCAAGCAACAAAACGCTCAACATCCCGTCTCATCTTTGGCCAAAAGAAATGTGTAGCAAGTACGTCCTCCGTCTTCTTCACGCCAAAGTGTCCCATTAATCCTCCTCCATGCGCCTCCTGCAACAACAAAAGACGAAGAGAGCTAGCTGGAATGCATAGCTTGTTAGCACGGAACACAAATCCATCATTAACGACAAACTTGTTCCAGGTTCTTCCTTCTTTACAATTCTGCAAAACATCTTTAAAATCAGCATCATGCACATATTGATCTTTGATGGTCTCCAAACCAAATATTTTGAAGTCAAGTTGTGACAGCATAGTATAGCGACGAGACAATGCATCAGCAATAACATTTTCTTTACCCTTCTTGTATTTAATGACATAAGGAAAAGTTTCAATGAATTCAACCCATTTAGCATGTCTACGATTCAGTTTAGCTTGACTTTTAATATGTTTCAAAGATTCATGATCAGAATGTATAACAAATTCTTTGGGCCATAAATAATGTTGCCATGTTTCTAAAGTCCGAACAAGAGCATATAGTTCTTTATCATAAGTAGAATAATTTAGACTAGGCCCACTCAATTTTTCAGAAAAGTATGCAACAGGTTTACCATCTTGTAATAACACACCTCCTAATCCAATTCCACTAGCATCACATTCAAGCTCAAAAGTCTTATTAAAATCAGGAAGTTGGAGTAAAGGAGCATGTGTCAACTTATCTTTCAATACCGTGAAGGCTTCTTCCTGTGCGGTACCCCAAACAAAAGGCACATCCTTCTTTGTAAGCTCGTTGAGAGGTGCAACAATGGTGCTGAAATCTCTCACAAAACGCCTATAGAAACCAGCGAGGCCAAGGAAACAACTCACTTGTGTGACCGTTTTGGGCTGCGGCCAACTCTCAATAGCTTCAATCTTGGCTTTATCAACTTCAATTCCCTGTGGAGTAACAACATAGCCAAGAAAAGATACTCGGTCGGTGCAAAGGGTGAACTTCCCAAGGTTACCAAACAAACGTGCATCACGTAGAGCAATAAAAACAGCACGTAAATGTTCCAAATGTTCTTCCAAAGATTTGCTATAAATCAGTATATCATCAAAATAGACTACCACAAATCGTCCAATAAAAGCACGTAAAACTTCGTTCATTAGTCTCATGAAAGTACTAGGTGCATTAGTTAACCCAAAAGGCATGACTAACCACTCATATAAACCAAACTTAGTTTTAAATGCTGTTTTCCATTCATCTCCCAGTTTCATACGAATTTGATGGTATCCACTACGCAAATCAACTTTGGAAAATATTGTAGAGCCACTCAATTCATCAAGCATATCATCTAGCCTAGGAATAGGATGACGATAACGAATAGTAATGTTATTAATGCCTCTACAATCAACACACATACGCGATGTACCATCCTTTTTAGGCACAAGTATAATAGGAACAGCACAAGGACTAAGACATTCGCGTATATAACCTTTGTCGAGCAGCTCCTGTACTTGACGCATAATCTCCTTCGTCTTCTCTGGATTGGTACGGTATGGTGCACGGTTGGGTAGCGATGCACCGGGAGTTAAGTCTATTTGATGCTCAATCCCTCGAATATGATAGAGGCAAAGGTGTCCCGTCTTTCGATGAGATGATGAATATCGCTTTGGTGGAAGTCGACTTTGACGATCCGACTACGAACGTGCGAGGACGTCGCGCCTTAGCAATCGCTAAACCAACTCCGAGAGGTTATCGACCACGCCGGAGCATGATCAACCTGAACACGAGGGTCTGTTTCCTGCGAGCAAACGAAGAACAAGCAAGAAACTGAGATTGCAATCTGGATATTGCGAATATAAGATGAAAGCTTTATTGATCAAGGTAGGGTTCTGTGACGCC
Organism: Aegilops tauschii subsp. strangulata; assembly: GCF_002575655.3. NCBI lineage: Eukaryota > Viridiplantae > Streptophyta > Magnoliopsida > Poales > Poaceae > Aegilops > Aegilops tauschii. Next base: position 200,138,432 of record NC_053038.3, on the reverse strand, counting down.
TTTGTCTGGTCGTTGAACACAAACGAAGTACGCGAAGTTGCAGCTATGGCGAACTTTTAATCTAAACAAAACCCAAAGTCTAAACGACGCCCTAAAGGCTGTATATATGGAGGAAGAGGGGGGGAATTTCGTGGCCCTTGGGGAAGGGGTCCGAAACCAACCCTATCTCTTGTTTCCCCACACATACGGACTCTAAAAACAGCCTATACTCAAGTATTTCGAAATTACATGGGCCTGGCCCAATAATAAGGTGACGCAGCACCTAGAATAGCCTCTGGACGAAAGTTATGAAGTAGCATCTTTTATATTTCGTCCAAGGCTTCATGCACGCATTATGGTGGTTTCAACGTCCTGAAATCATCACTTGTAACTCCGTTCTTGTTCCCCATGCGCATGCCATCATCTCCATGCTTGTTCTTGCTGCAATGTTCATCCTTCTCAAAGCTAGGCCCTTCATTTGTAAGCAAAACAAATGTATCCAATTTAGGCAGCATCATATTCTCATGAACATTAGAATCATTACCAAGAAACGAAAGTACCTGGTAATTTAATTGGCGTGCGCGAGCTCTAGTAATTGGTCCAGTATGTATAGCAGCAGGGGCTGTGGGTGTAACAATGGTATTGATGTCCTCATCAATAAGGAGGCATTTCCTTGCTGCGGCCGTGGACCCAGCTGTCAGCCTCTTCACGTACAGTACTCTTCTGATGGAAGTCGTTCCTTGACCACGTTGACCACGCCGCGCCGAGAGCACCAGGGCGGTGGACGTCGGCGAGGCCTAGGAAGGGGACGACGCGGAGCCAGGGAAGAAGCGGCAGTGGAAGCCCACGCGGACAGGAGTACGAGGGTTCACTAGTTCAGCTGCGGTGTGAGCATGCCGTCGCCGCAGGGCCTGGCCAATGGTGGGAGTAGTAGGGGGCGGTGAGGCCTCAACGACAGCACAGCCGGCCAATGGAGGAAGGAGCAGGCGGTCTCGCCGGCGCTGGTTTGGGCGGCTGGTGCAAGAAGAGCAGCGATTGAAGAAACAGCAGGACCGTTCGATTCAAATCCAACGGTCACTGCTGCTAGAATCGTTTGTTGACTAAGTTGACAAAGCCCTGCGTACGCGTCAACTTAGTAGGCCCACAAGTCAGCCTCCGAACCGGTGTGCCCTAGATGTCAGTGGGAGGAATCATTTTTTCGCGTAATAAGGAGGCAGTTGAGTGCGTGCGGCCAGGCCATCGGAGGGAGTAGGGTGGGTCGGTGAAGCCTGCGCGGCATGACTGCGGGCCACAAGAGGAGGGAGCGGTCCCCCCGGCGCTGGTTTTGGTGGCTGGAGCAGGAAGATCAGAGAATGAAGAAGCACGTCGGCCGTTGGATGGACATCCAACAGTCACTGCTGCTAGAATCGTGTGTTGACTCACAAAGCCTTGCGTAAACAAGTCAGCCTCGAAATTTGTGGCGTGTACAGCCCATTTGCTATCATTTTTATAATTTTTACTCATTTTCTAATTCATATGGAATTTATTGCAGCCATTTTCCATTTTTAGAATTGCTGCCCATTTTCTGGTCAGTACCAGGGTTAAAAAATTGAACTAAAAATGTGCGAAATTTTCAAAATTCGCAATTTTTTGCTGGGGAACAAAATATTCTTAATCCAAAAATTATTAGCCATACTAAAACAAATTTAAAAATAAATTAGTACTATGTCATGTTAAAATCCAATGAAATATAAAATATGAGTGAAGAACAAAAACAAAAAAAGAAACTAATTTTCCCATTTACTTTTAACACATACTGACCAAACTCTTTGGCCAGGCCGGAATCCATCCCTCCTCAGCTTGAAAGATTTGCAGCCCAGTAAGTCGGAGAAAACAAATAGGCCTAGCTTGTGTATTCTTAAAAAAGAAATAGTGGCCTACATATTTTCCCAAAGAAAAAACTGCTGGGCTGGTCATGTTGTTAGACGGGCCACAAAGACCGCACAACCCAGTTTATAGCCCGCTCCTCCGAACAAATCCCCAAAAAAAATTATGCAATTCTGTCGTTAATTGACTATACGTTGAAAATGATGTGCGTCCCAGATATCAGCAGGGTGGATTAGAGTAAAAAACGAGGGGTGCATCTGAGTAGTAAAAGAGGTGCTTTGCTTGTATTCGGGAGTGGACCTGGTGGGTCCACGAGCATCCAGCTGCCGCCACCGTCGACGAGCACCATCCAAGACGTATTCATGCCGACCCAGTACATACCGTTAATGTAGTTGAGGGTGACGGGGATCAGATCGCAGTCGAGAGGGTTGATGCTCGCCACCCTACGATCGTTATGCTGCGTGACACGCCGTTTCTGAAGATCAGGCGACATCAGCAAGCAAGGAGCTGGCTTAAAAAGCTCCGGCCTGAGGGCTTTGAGTAAACGGTACAGCCCCGACGAGCATGCGGCGAGCGGCATGGTACTGAGATTGTCCACACGCGAAACAATGAGCTTGATTACCTCTGTGGGGAGCGAATTCCAGCCACTCTTTCGGCGGACGCTGCTCGGTTCTGCCATTGTTAATGCTTGGGTTTCGGAAGAGGCGGGTGGCGCCTTAGCGGGGATGGAAGATTGGACGATTATCTGCGGACAAGGATGGAGAAGCGAATATGTGCTGCGGGAAGTGGACAGGTGATGATGACTACAGCACGCCGCTTGACTTAGGAGACACATACCAGCAGCGTAGGGTCATATCGATGCCAGACAACTTGCTTGAGTGATCAGAGTACCGGTACTCCCTACAGTACCTACTACTATGCCCTAACTTGCTTGACTAGAGTAGTAGTGGAGTAGGACTCTGCTCTACTACTAGCACCGGAGGATTAGTATATTCTAATCTAAAATAGTTACAAACTTCAATGCACGAGCATGGAACGACTACGAACCGCCATCGGTGCTAACTCCAATCCCCAGCAAACGTTCGCTCGCAGACATGGCAGTTACAAACGCCCGCGACGCAGTTACAGTACGTGTGTAAGGGTGGCGGTTTTGTCAAATACTATGGCTTAAAAACAGGCCACCATTGGATGGAAATCTGACGGTTACGTGGGATTCGCCATGATTGAGCTCGTGGCGAACAATCGCCAGATATCATTACTAAAAAAAGGTTAAAACACCTGGGGCTATAACTTGCACCGGCTGACCACTAACAATGATACTAACATAGTTGTAAAATGGCCAGAGACCGTGTCTACGTGGTGTTTGGAATTATATGAAAAAAAAACTAGCAAGATGCACGTGCATTGCACGGAACATCAAGATGCATTTTTTTACAAAACACCTGTTGTGATTCACCCATGCAGGAGTAATCCCAGGTGTAAAAACTAATGATATCTCGAGAATTTTATCGGAAACATGGTATCTCGACCATTTCATCGAAAAATGATATCTCGAGAAAGATGATAGATAAGGTGAGGAGGAGTGGGGCGTGGTGGTGACTGGTGGTCAGATTGGGCGGAGGCATGGGGATGGACAGCGCCGACAGCGGCCACCATGCCAGATTGTTCCAGAGACTTCCTTTTTTAATTGCTTGGCAATGAGGTTGTGAGAGATAAGGATGAACGAGGCAAGGCCTTATCTGTAAATGTGGAGAGAGGTGCGGGTATCTTTTGTAAAATTGTCATAGTTTGCTTTCTATCCGTCAGATATAGATCGGGCGGTCTATACTATAAGATGGCAGGCACACGATCATCACCAACTAGGTTTTTTCTCTACTCCTACTCCTATATTACTTATACTTATATATACTCATATAAAAGACTCAGTTGGTGATGATGGTGTGTCCGCCATCCGCCATTTCTGACCATTAGATCTGCATCTAACGGCTGTGATGTAAGTTGTGGCCTTTTGCAACAATTCCCACTTCTCTGCTCCAGTTTACACAAAACCCCTTAGTATCTTGAAACCAACCACATTCCTCCCTTACCTCATCAAAACAGCCCAAATAATATATTTGGAGTGAAACATAAGATATTTTTAGTGATATGTATATCAAAACTAAACTATTTTCTTTCAAATTCGTGAATATGTATTATTCTACTTTGGATCCGTTGCAATGGACGGGCTCATTGCTATAAAGGTTTATCTCTTGCATCGTCCGCAACGAACACCTAGTGTACTGGTCCTGGTCGGATGCTTGTAGCGCGATGGCCTGAGTTCGAATTCTGTCCTAAACTATAGCTTTTTATATTTTTCTAATATATACTTCTTTAGCTAGTGTACTGGGAGTGGAACCCACAGAGTACTTAGAATAGAAGATTAAGGATGGATTCGTTTCTTTCTAACTTTCTGTACGAATCTGTAGCCAGCCTGCAAGTAATGTACACTGTACTGACAATGGAACCCATAGAGTACTTAGAATACAAGATTAAGGATGCAATTAACTTGTTATAGAGGGAGAATCATACACGCAATTAACTCAAATGGATTGGACATGACTCTATTATTCTCCAACGGCGACCGGCAAATTTCCTCCCGCGGGCCGGAGTAGGTTTCTCGGTTTGCATGCGGGTTTAACGGAGGGGTTTGATGGAGGCGAGGAGGCGTGTTCAGCTGGGCATGCAGCGAGCGGTGCAATACTATTCGATTTGACAACTACTAGTATATTATAAAAAATAAAGAAGAGTAGTAGAGATAGAGATGAGTACAGATAGAGACTAGGGAGGAGCACCATCTACTGCTTCGTGTGCTACTCCTGTGCTCCATTCGGCGGCCGCAACGTCCCCTACAGCCACTCCCTCCTGCGCTCCATTCGGAGGGCGATGTTGAAATTTGGGGAGCGCACTCTCGCGACTGCTGGCAGCGACGACTTCACCGACAACGACTTCTTCCCCGACCTCGGTAACCTCTTCCTCAATGACATGGGCGACAACCTCAACGCCAACGGTGCTGCTCCCGTTGCATCGTATGTGTTTCTGTCCTTCCTGTTCAAAATCATGGAAGAATTCATGTTTCTAGTCTGTGTCCTAGATTAGATCTGTTCATCTACTATGCTTGTCCACATTATTAGTTTAATCTTTGTTATAGTCGTCATGATTTATTTTGTGCTTATTCAGACTAAATCTCGTAGTAACTTGCTCATATATTCAACTGGCGCACCGTCCCCTACAGCCACTCCCGTTTCATGGACGGCCTGGCCGATGCCTCCAAGGAGCCCTTCGTCTACTGCTATGAGTGCCCGATGTCGTTTTGGGGCTCGCCGGCGCACCACGTGCATCACCTCACGCAGGCGTCCGTCTATCACTACTGGCCCGCGGTGAAGAACATCAAGTACGAGACGTGCTACCCGTTCACCATGCCGGAGTCGCTGGAGGATCACCGCCGCCTGCTAGTCTCGGAGGAGGACGGCAGCGTCTTCCTCTTGATTGCAGGTACCGGCGAGGCCCGCGCAGGCCGCCGCCCCATCTCTGTAGTGTGCGTCAGGGGCGACGCCGCTGACGCTGACACTGACACGAGGCCGATGTACGGGTGCGTGCTCACTGTTACTACCCCTCAGAGGTACGTGGGCGGCGACACTGGCTACATCAAGCTGACTAGGACTGTGTCGAGCTGGGACCTTCCCACCGATGTGGACATGGAACGCGCATGGTATGATCTGGCCCCCAATGTGGTGCACGGGGACTCCAAGGAGGTTCACCTGGACATATGCATTACCAAGTTAAATGTTGATCATTAGTCTTCGCTCAATGTAATATTCTGTCTAAGCATGTGGAGACTTCCATGCATGATCTTGCTCTATTGGAGTATCACGCATGAATAAAAGTGTATCCATTTATGGTTTAGTCTAGAATCTTCCATGTATGAAATTTTTACTACAGTACTGGTGAAAGACTTATGATGAACCGTTTCTTACATCTCCTTTGCCCCCTTCCAAGTCATCCTGATTTAATGCCTCCGTCTAGGTGTATAAGGGCATGGTTAATACTTAATAGTATAGCCAACTGTTGACTATAAGAAAGTGCCATGTCATCTGTAGCCAACATGTATAACAATCGATACTCAAAAACTAATTCTTAAAGATCATTTCTTGCAAAGCACAATAAGTGTTATTTCTTCACAAGTTTTGGATGCAGGTTGAACAGTTGAACGCTTTTGTTTGCAAAATATACATTTTTTTTTATCTATTTCACCCAGATGTTTATGAGCTCTAGAGATGAAATAATATCCGAAGAAACCTATCGATACCCGTTACGCATGAGATGACCCCTACATCCTTTGTCAAAATAAACAACTCCCCGATCAATGCATTTCACTGTTCTGTGCAACGCACGGGCACCTTAGTATAGATTAGTACGACCAAAAATTGAACTAACATTATATATAGTACGATAAATACTGATGCATGTCACCTAAAATTATATCATTGAAAACTATGTTCAAATACGAATCCAACGATATAGTTTTTGTTGACATGCACTAACATTTTGTAAGTTAAATCTTCAGTCAAATTCAATGGGGGACTAATAAACCACGACTGATGTAGTACTAGTGTAGAGGGCGGCGCTGCACGCGAGTCTCACCCCGCTCGTGGCGCGGCAGTAAAGCCGTCATATCACAAATCCCAACCACTCCCGGTAATAAGTGGCCTGATAAAATAAACGGACAAGCAACCATCACATCCCTCCGTCTTTTTTGCATTTCATCTCTCTGCATTTACTTTCTTCGGTTCATCTCGCACACTCGATCCCTAGCTACTACTCCTAGTATCCCTAGCTACTACTCCTAGGGCCAGTTCTTTTGGCGGCTTAAAAAATAAGCCGTCTCTTCCCCACCTTTTCCCATAAGACTAGTCATAGTGGAGAGTAACATTAAGGCGCCTCACTCATTTATTTGGGCTTCTAAACTACTACTAGTACCTCCGTCCTGGTTTATTCGTCACCATTGTAATTTGTGCTAAATTTTGACCAAAGATTTAACTGATAAAATTTTAGTGCATGTGACATATGCTCGTACTTACAAAATGCGTACGGATACACAAGGTTTCCAAACTTTTCCTTTTACATACTTAATTAAGGACGCTAATAATTCCCGAACGTTTGGGATTTATCATTTGCGTCCCAAAACTAATGAGATCGCTTTACGAAACTAAATTATATTCCTAATAAAAGCCACAGCACTCGCAGGAGCGCTTGCGGCGCGCCACGAGTGCCCTGGTGCGCGGTCGTTTCCCAACGCGCCGACAGAAGACGTCTTCCTCAGCCTCGCAACTCGCGAGGTGCTGATTGGCGGCTTGCCCGTAGGCGAGCGCGATCTCACTGGTGTTGTGATCCTGCGCCAACAGGTACTCCTCGCTGGAAGCGTGCACCTGGTCCACGTACCGCCAAGCGTAGAAGAGGCGCTTGGGCCCAACTGCACTCAGGGCTTTGCCACGGGCATCCTCCGCAACCCTCACGGCCCTCGCACGACCCTTCTGGCAAAGAGCCAATTGCCTGACTCTCTTAGACGCGACATAGGCCTGCCAGGCAGCTTGCCTCGCGGCGCGCTTCTCTTCCTCGGCCTTCTTCTCTGCCTCTATTTTGGCACGCTCTACCGAAGGCAAAGCCTCCCACAAGGCGACATCCATTTCTTTCCAAAGCTCCTCAAGGCTGGGGGGCTCGACGGGCAGCGCGGCGTTCTCCTCGTAGCAGGGAGCCGACGCGTCCTCCGACGCGCGTGCTGTCGAGATTGGGAACGCTGAAGTGTCCACCTCGACGAGTCGCGGCGAGGAGCGGAACGCCGACGCGTCCTCCTTGACAAGTGGCGGCGAGGAACGGAACGGCGACGCGTCCTCCTCGACTAGTGCAGGGAGGAACGGAACGGCGACGCGTGACCGTCCGCGCGGTGCAGTGAGGGGAGCTAGGGCTTGGGAGGGGGGATGCCATGGTGGTCGACGTGAGAGGGAGGGGGAGGAGATAGCGATGAACATGAGCGTTCTTCCGAATGTCGTGGGAGACGAAGTATTTATAGCGAGCAATGGCACACCTACGTAATATATATGGACTGAGCTTCACTGACTTAACTGCAGGTCAAGTTGCGTCACTGACATGTGGGCCAGATACCTGTTGGGCCCACATGTCAGTGACCCAATGCACGTACAGTTAAGTAACTGAAGCAGCTACGTGGGCATATTTGTTGGAGTAAATTAAGGGTGAGGGAAGGGGTGGAAATATTGTTGGTCACAACGGATTGGACGAGCGCGGGGGAGGAGAGTCATGCATGCAGATTTTTTTCCACACGGGGTGGAGTGGTGGGACTGCTGGAGGGAGAAGGAGAGTCAAGCAGGCATTCAGATTTCAAGGTGCACTAAATTATTGCATGCGATGATTAAGGCTAGCCATAGTGGTGGTTATGTGGTACTCCCTCCTTTCCGGTTTATAGGCCTTAATTTGAAAATCTCTTCAACCAAGGTAGATGATGAATGGTGGAATTAATTCCGTAGTTTGCAATAGTACTTAATTAGTACTCTCGTTTTTCTCAAAAATTTGTGTAAGTCGATGCATTAATTACACAACATGCATGCATGACCACTCCTATAAAAATCTCAGTTGGTGGTGATGGTATATCTGCCTCTGGACAACGTGAGCCGTTTGATCAACTTGGAACCAACGACTGAGATGTGTGTGCATAGAGACATGGCCTTGCCACCGGAGGTACTATATAGCAGATATTTACCCACCTCTGCCACTATATAAAATACGGAACTACTCATTCTAGCCTCATTTCCTTTCTGGTTCATCTCCTTGCATTCTTGCCGGCGGTGGTGAAGGTTCCTGAAGATGGAGTCCAGACTCTAGAAACCACTACAAAAACTATTCCACCGCCTCTATCTTGGTAAGCGTAGGTGAAAATTTTGAATTGAGCCCTTTAAACTAGAAGGGAGGTAGTGGTACTCTAATAGCTAACCTTGTTGTGATGACTAGATAGGACATGGCACGCACCTGGACGGAGGAACTAGTCTGCATTGTGCGTTTAAGTTCTGTCTGAAGTCAATGTACCTCTACTTTGACCAAACTTATAGAAAAATGTACATCAACATTCACAATGTCAAATCAATATTTTCATACTCATTATAAAACGTAGTTTTTATACTCATTATAATCAGTATTGTAGATATTGATATTTTTAGTATAAATTTGGTCAAAAACTTTGCAAACGGTTGACAGAAGTAAAAAGGACCAGAGGGGGTATCATGCATGCGGAGTAGGCAAAAAAATTGCTTATTTATAGCCAGTCGAAGTCTCAAAGGGCGCGACCGCGCGAGGGAGGCGAAGGTCGTGGGAGGCGCGACGATTGAGGGAATTAAGTGAAGTTACATCCACGCGCCAGCATGGCGTGCGAACAGGCAGAAGCTATACCGACAGGCCTACGATATGGGTCTAGTAGACATGACATCTAGTGGGTCCCGCATAGTACTCGAGAACTCTTTGGGGGCTTGCAGCCGTTTATCCACCGGGCAAGCCAACAACCCCACGCCGTTCGCACGCCCTACTCGTTCCCGTCTTCTACTTTACAATAGTCCGCTCCCAGTCATCCCGTCCTTTCGCATTACACCAGTTCAACTTCTCCTAACCCTCCTCCAAAATCCACGGCCTCCCAAATCTCCATGGTCGCCGCTGAGTACCAGGTTAGAGCCATCATCGGTGATGAGTTCATCGTCATCTACACCCATGGATCCGCGACGGTGAAAGCATGCCTTGCTCGCTTCCTGAGCATGTTCAACAGTTCAAAGGATGAGTGGGTCGCTGGGCTAGGTGTTGAGTACACCACAGTCCTGGAAAGCAAGAAGATTCTAAAGGAGGCAGAGAAGAAGAAGCCCGCCGTGTTCCAGGTTTGCGTACATAACGTGTGCTTGGTCTACCACATATGCCATGCCGACGTTGAGTGCCAGGATTTTAAGAACTTCCTCAAGGACGAAAGAGTGAAATTCGTTACTGTAGACTTTAGGAACGACAGGGATGTCCTGGGTCAGATAGGCCTCGTTGTAGGCTAGCCCTTCGATCTCCAGAAGGCAAGCCTGGTGTCCTCTTCTCAGCCTTCAATGTTGACCCTGGCAGCAGCCATGATTGATCCTTCGTACGCTAAACTGAAGAAACCTCACCACGAGTTTCATCATGCATGGGAGTCGAAGACAATAGAAGAAGATCACATCATGTACGCAGTAATGGATGCCTACCTTTTTTTAAATCTCTACAAGGGTTGGATGAAGAAGCAGAGCCGAGTGTCCGGTTCAAGCAAAGAGCGGCGGCGAAGAGGTAGAGGAAGAGGGACGAGGACGAAGTCGAGGATGTGGACTCGGACTCCGAGTAAGGTGGCAGTCCCGTCGCTCATGCTGGTTCTACTACAGTGTCAAGCGGACTAGTTGCTTAGTTTTATTTCAGGGGTGTGTTGTGCTGAGCCCCCAGCAGAACTATGTTTATGTTCTTTGTTGTTATTTGAACTTTATGTTCTTTCTTGTTATTTGAACTCTTTAGTACGTACAGTAGTACTAGTACTATGTCTTACTACTGTTCTTCTTGCAGTTGGTACTACTGCTCGTATCTTCCTGTTCCTACTGTACTTAATATGTTCGTACTAGTAGTATAATTTGGGTCAGTCGATTGCTGAAAGAAGGTTGACGGAGCGAAGGAAGAAGACGGCAGAGAAGCTACCCCAGTATCTATATTAGGGTGGCAGTGTGCCCATGATCTATCTTATGAGTGTTGGGTGTGGAATGCAGTTCGCCGAAAAAATGGATCGTGCCCGGGGTTAAACGGATGGCGGGGGTGGGGGGAGCATGGCGGTGGCAGGCGGTTTAGGGGAGGGCGGGCCGGCGGCGGCAGGTGGTTAGGCGTGTGGCGGGCTGAGAAGATGAACAGTGCATCAAGTTCGGAGGTTGAAGAAGCCCTTCTAGGCATCCATGTTGCATCCAACGGCTCACAAGAGTCGACTGACCCAAATTGCTCCTTCAGATTGCAGGATCCACGTGGCATTCAAGGTCTCGAAGGTAGATTCCGCGTCCGCACCTAGTTTGCGGGCTCGGTGCGGGCGTGACCGGCTTCCGCCGCGGCAACCACCATGCGCGCCTCCTCCACGCGGGCGGAGACAACAATGACATGCTAGTTCCTCCTCGCCAGCATGCTGGAGCACGCGCTCGTCCTCCTCTTCGTACGCTGCATGCATAGATGCGGCTCCACCAGCTGCTCGCGTGCTTGGCAGCGCGGCGGCATCGCGAGGAGGGACTGCAGACAATGTGAGCGGGCGAGCCTTCGTCTTCATGGTATAGGGATGGCGGCGACACGGCGGTGATGGGGGAGAAATGGTTGGCCGGAGAAGGCGGGCGCTGGCATGCGCAACGACGGAGGTGACATATTGATGAGTGCGCGTATGGGAGCTTAGTTTAGTTTTATATAGGGTTGGTCAAACTTAAAAGAAAACTGTACTACTACACGTAAACATTAGACTGAGGCAGCGCTTATATTAGTTACCGCAGCCACGATACAGTATCAAGTGCAAGCGCATGAACGGCGGCCGAGCGGTCGATCGAACGGTGCGTCACTATGTCGCGCTCGAAGGACACCCACCAAACCTTTTTGTGTGTGTGATACGTCTCCAACGTATCTATAATTTTTGATTGTTCCATGCTATTATATTATCCATCTAGGATGTTTTATATGCTATTTTATATGATTTTTGGGACTAACCTATTAACCTAGAGCCCAGTGCCAGTTTCTATTTTTTTCCTTGTTTTTGAGTTTTACAGAAAAGGAATACCAAATGGAGTCCAATTGACGTGCCAATTTTTGATGATTTTTTATGGACCAAAAGGAGCCCCCGGAGTAAAATAGTTGGGCCAGAAGAGTCCGAGCCGTCCACGAGGGTGGAGGGCGCACCCCTGCCTCGTGGACGACTCGGAGACCCCCCTGACGTGAGACCGACGCCAAAAATTCCTATAAATACAGAAACCCCCGAAAAGAAACCTAGATCAGGAGTTCCGCCGCCGCAAGCCTCTGTAGCCACCAAAAACCAATCGGGACCCTGTTCCGGCACCCTGCCGGAGGGGGGAATCATCACCGGTGGCCATCTTCATCATCCCGGCGCTCTCCACGATGAGGAGGGAGTAGTTCACCCTCGGGGCTGAGGGTATGTACCAGTAGCTATGTCTTTGATCTCTCTCTCTCTCTCGTGTTCTTGATTTGGCACGATCTTGATGTATCGCGAGCTTTTCTATTATACTTGGATCTTATGATGTTTCTCCCCCTCTACCTTCTTGTAATTGATTGATTTTTCCCTTTGAAGTTATCTTATCGGATTGAGTCTTTAAGGATTTGAGAACACTTGATGTATGTCTGGCATGTGCTTATCTGTGGTGACAATGGTATATTCACGTGATCCACTTGATGTATGTTTTGGTGATCAACTTGCGAGTTCTGTGACCTTGTGATGAGGACATCAATACCATTGTTACACCCACAACCCCTGCTGCTATACATACTGGACCAATTACTAGAGCTCGCGCACGTCAATTAAATTACCAGGTACTTTCGTTTCTTGGTAATGATTCTAATGTTCATGAGAATATGATGCTGCCTAAATTGGATACATTTGTTTTGCTTACAAATGAAGGGCCTAGCTTTGAGAAGGATGAACATTGGAGCAAGAACAAGCATGGAGATGATGGCATGCGCATGGGGGACAAGAACGGAGTTACAAGTGATGATTTCAGGACATTGAAGCCACCATAATGCGTGCATGAAGCCTTGGACGAAATATACAAGATGCTACTTCATAACTTTCGTCCAGAGGCTATTCTAGGTGCCGCGTCACCTTATTATTGGGCCAGGCCCATGTAATTTCGAAATACTTGAGTATAGGCTGTTTTAGAGTCCGTATGTGTGGGGAAACAAGAGATAGGGTTGGTTTCGGACCCCTTCCCCAAGGGCCACGAAATTCCCCCCTCTTCCTCCATATATACAGCCCTTAGGGCGTCGTTTAGACTTTGGGTTTTGTTTAGATTAAAAGTTCGCCATAGCTGCAACTTCGCGTACTTCGTTTGTGTTCAACGACCAGACAAAGGCGTCACAGAACCCCACCTTGATCAATAAAGCTTTCATCTTATATTCGCAATATCCAGATTGCAATCTCGGTTTCTTGCTTGTTCTTCGTTTGCTCGCAGGAAACAGACCCTCGTGGTCAGGTTGATCGTGCTCCGGCGTGGTCAATAACCTCTCGGAGTTGGTTTAGCGATTGCTAAGGCGCGACGTCCTCGCACGTTCGTAGTCGGATCGTCAAAGTCGACTTCCACCAAAGCGATATCCATCATCTCATCGAAAGACGGGACACCTTTGCTTCTATCAAGTGGTATCAGATTTCCAGGTTGCTCGGTGAGATTTTACAGTTTTCGTAGTTTAGATCGAGTCTGTTCTTCATACCTACAGTCCACGAAAAAGCCACAAAAAAAAATTAGGGTTAGTTCATCATATCCGAACCAATCTGAGCCTTTGCATAATCTTTTTAGGGTTTCTGCTTTGTTGAATTTGCGGTTGCATCGTCGTGTCAAGTTGCTGGTCTTAGAGTCTAGTCTTTTAGAGTTTCGAGTTCTGGTCATAACTTGTCACGCCGCCGCCGCACCATCATCATCGCCTTGCCATCTACCACCATTGCTTATCCGCCACCGCTTTGAATCCGTATCCATATACCACCACCAATCCGTATCCATATACCACCACCGATCCGTATCCATATACCACCACCGCTACCATATACCACAACCGCTGCCATATCCTACCACCATATATCCACAACCAATCCGAGTTCTTTTCATATTTGGTTTGTTTTAGAGATCCATCTATTTTTCGTTTCGTGTTTCCTTGCATGAGTAGGTCTCGGGAAAAAAAAAGTCAAAAAAATTGTGTGCCTATCCTGTCAGTTTGACCTGGGAAGAGTTTTGAGACACTCGCCATTATAGTGATTTTTCGCAAAAAAAAGAGGAGCGCAAAAAAAAAGAGCGCGAAAAAAAAGAGCAAAAAAAACAGTGTGCTTTTCCCTTGTTTACGTGCAGCGCCATGATTTTGTTAGTGTTCTAGGCTCGCGTCTCTAGCACGGTCTAGCCTAGGACCAGCACAGTACCGTCGTTGAGCGTTTATTCAACTTTGCATCTCTGAATTGATTATTGCTGACCATTTTTGCTACCATATGATAAGCCTTCCCAGCTCCACATACATCTACATCGTGCGTTTGACTCTCCCGGTAATCGCTCTATCCAAGCTTTGAGAGTTTTGACTACAACGGTTGCCGATCACCACCTGCTGCTGGGTAAGAACTGGTAAGAATTTGAGATTCGCTTGAAAGATTTGTGACACACCACCATCACCACCACTTCCTAGTAGTCTGTAGGATCATATTCTTTTGTGTTTCTATTGCTGCTAACCATGGCACGATCACAAGCCGATGAGACTGATTGGGAGAACATGACGAACAAGGAGTTGCATGATAAATTTCAGCAAATGATGAGTGGCCAGGTGGGAGATGTGCTAAACAGATTTGAAGAGGCTATGGAGAAGATAGATGCCGTGGAGAAGTCGTTCGAGACAAAGCTGGATAACAAGTTTACTGAATTACTCAAGCGTCTTCCCCAACCACCACCGGCTGCATATGTCGCACCTCTACAACAACAACAACCACATCTCCAACGCCGCCTTCCAAATCAAGTGGGACGAGCACAGCGCGTTCCAATTGAGACTGGTCAAAATTCGGGTGCCGCTGCACCTACTGTTGATGCTTCTTTGGCTCCTGCTACTGCGGCGGCTGAGGAGGATGACGATTATGCGGGCGATTATGAGGATGAGGTTGATCAAAATCAGAACTACGTGCAGCCACCAGCACCACCACCAGCAGGTCGACCTCAGGTATATATTCGCAACGGTAGGCCGGCACCACCACCTCAGGTACGAGATCATGACCATCTCCCTAAACTGAAATTGAATATTCCACCATTTGAGGGTAGATATGTTCCTGATATATATATGACTTGGGAGTTAGAAACTGAACAACGATTTACATGTTTCCAATATCCTGAGGAGAGACGTGTTCCTGCTGCTGTTTGTGCTTTCACTAGCTTTGCATGTGTTTGGTGGTCTGAACATTGTAGATTATATCCTGTTCCAGCTACTTGGGCTGCTTTGAAAACTGCTATGCGTACTCGTTGGGTTCCACCATATTATCAACGTGAATTACTTCAAAAATTGCAGCGCTTAAGACAAGGGAAAAATTCTGTAGAAGAATATTATCAGGAATTACAAACTGGCATGATTAGATGTGGTATTGTTGAGGAGAATGAAGCTATGCTTGCACGTTTTATGGGTGGATTAAATAAAGAGATTCAGACCATTCTAGAGTATAAGGATTATAATAATATCACTCGTTTATTCCATCTTGCTTGTAAAGCTGAACTGAAGTGCAGGATCGACAGGCATTGGCGCGAACTAACTTTTCTGCAGGTCAACCTTCATCATTGACACCACATGCATCCTCTACTTCCACTTCACCATAACCTCCATCAGGTGCCACCTCCAACCGTGATACAAGAAAGCAGGCACAACCACAACTCTCTGCCAAGAGCACACCTGCCGGGCCTGCGCAGAGCTCTTCTTCTTCCATGGCGTCAACAGGGCACACAAGTGATATTATTTGTCGTCGTTGTAAGGGAAGAGTACATTATGCGAGAGAATGCAAATCTCAGCGTGTGATGATTGCTACTGAGGATGGTGGGTATGAGTCCGCTAGTGACTATGATGAGGAGACTTTTGGCTCTTATTACACGTGAAGAACATGGTGGAGATGATTCTGAAAATGAGACGCAATACATGGCTCCTGAAGACGCTGACAGGTATGAATGTTTAGTTGCTCAACGTGTTTTGAGTGTGCAGGTCACACAAGCAGAGCAAAATCAGAGGCATAATTTGTTCCATACAAAGGGAGTTGTGAAGGAACGTTCTGTTCGCGTCATCATAGATGGAGGGAGCTGTAACAACTTGGCTAGCATGGAGATGGTGGAGAAACTATCTCTCACCACAAGACCACATCCACATCCTTACTACATCCAACGGTTCAACAACAGCGGCAAGGTTAAGGTAACACGTACTGTTCGTGTGCATTTTAGTATCTCTACATATGCTGATTATGTTGATTGTGATGTGGTACCCATGCAAGCATGTTCCTTATTACTAGGTAGACCATGGCAATTTGATAAAAATTCTGTACACCATGGTAGAAACAATCAGTATACTCTTGTTCATAAGGATAAAAATATTACTTTGCTTCCTATGACTCCTGATTCCATTTTGAAAGATGACATTAATAGAGCTAATAAAGCAAAACAGGAGAAAAATAAGAGTGAAAATCAGATTGTGGCAAAAGAATTTGAGCAACAAATGAAACCTAATAATAAACCATCTAGTGTTGTTTCTGAAATTAAATTGAAAAGTGCATGTTTACTTGCCACAAAATCTGATATTGATGAGCTAGATTTCAACCAATCTGTTTGCTATGCTTTTGTGTGCAAAGAGGCATTATTTTCATTCGAGGACGTGCCTTCCTCTTTGCCCCCTGCTTTCACTAACATTTTGCAGGAGTTCGCTGACGTCTTCCCACAAGACGTGCCACCGGGATTACCACCTATTCGAGGGATTGAGCATCAAATTGATTTAATTCCTCGTGCATCGCTACCCAACCGTGCACCATACCGTACCAATCCAGAGGAGACGAAGGAGATTATGCGTCAAGTACAGGAGCTGCTCGACAAAGGTTATATACGTGAATCTCTTAGTCCTTGTGCTGTTCCTATTATACTAGTGCCTAAAAAGGATGGTACGTCGCGTATGTGTGTTGATTGTAGAGGCATTAATAATATTACTATTCATTATCGTCATCCTATTCCTAGGCTAGATGATATGCTTGATGAATTGAGTGGCTCTACAATATTCTCCAAAGTTGATTTGCGTAGTGGATACCATCAAATTCGTATGAAATTGGGATATGAATGGAAAACTGCATTTAAAACTAAGTTTGGTTTATATGAGTGGTTAGTCATGCCTTTTGGGTTAACTAATGCACCAAGTACTTTCATGAGACTAATGAACGAAATTTTACGTGCTATCATTGGACGATTTGTGGTAGTCTATTTTGATGATATACTGATTTATAGCAAATCTTTGGAAGAACATTTGGAACATTTACGTGCTGTTTTTATTGCTCTACGTGATGCACGTTTGTTTGGTAACCTTGGGAAGTGCACCTTTTGCACCGACCGAGTATCTTTTCTTGGCTATGTTGTTACTCCACAGGGAATTGAAGTTGATAAAGCCAAGATTGAAGCTATTGAGAGTTGGCCGCAGCCCAAAACGGTCACACAAGTGCGGAGTTTTCTTGGACTCGCTGGTTTCTATAGGCGTTTTGTGAGAGATTTTAGCACCATTGCTGCACCTCTCAACGAGCTTACAAAGAAGGATGTGCCTTTTGTTTGGGGTACCGCACAGGAAGAAGCCTTCACGGTATTGAAAGATAAGTTGACACATGCTCCTTTACTCCAACTTCCTGATTTTAATAAGACTTTTGAGCTTGAATGTGATGCTAGTGGAATTGGATTAGGAGGTGTGTTATAACAAGATGGTAAACCTGTTGCATACTTTTCTGAAAAATTGAGTGGGCCTAGTCTGAATTATTCTACTTATGATAAAGAACTATATGCTCTTGTTCGGACTTTAGAAACATGGCAACATTATTTATGGCCCAAAGAATTTGTTATACATTCTGATCGTGAATCTTTGAAACATATTAAAAGTCAAGCTAAACTGAATCGTAGACATGCTAAATGGGTTGAATTCATTGAAACTTTCCCTTATGTCATTAAACACAAGAAGGGTAAAGAAAATGTTATTGCTGATGCATTGTCTCGTCGCTATACTATGCTTTCACAACTTGACTTCAAAATATTTGGTTTGGAGACCATCAAAGATCAATGCATGATGCTGATTTTAAAGATGTTTTGCAGAATTGTAAAGAAGGAAGAACCTGGAACAAGTTTGTCGTTAATGATGGATTTGTGTTCCGTGCTAACAAGCTATGCATTCCAGCTAGCTCTCTTCGTCTTTTGTTGTTGCAGGAGGCGCATGGAGGAGGATTAATGGGACACTTTGGCGTGATGAAGACGGAGGACATACTTGCTACACATTTCTTTTGGCCAAAGATGAGACGGGATGTTGAGCGTTTTGTTGCTCGCTGCACTACATGTCAAAAAGCTAAGTCACGACTCAATCCTCATGGTTTATATATGCCTTTGCCTGTACCTAGTGTTCCTTGGGAGGATATATCTATGGACTTTGTTTTAGGTTTACCTCGAACAAAGAAGGGGAGGGATAGCATATTTGTTGTCGTGGATAGATTCTCAAAAATGGCACACTTTATACCATGTCATAAAAGCGATGATGCTGTTAATGTTGCTGATTTGTTCTTCCGTGAAATTATTCGTTTGCATGGTGTGCCAAATACTATTGTTTCAGATCGTGATACTAAATTTCTTAGCCACTTTTGGAGATGTTTATGGGCTAAGTTGGGGACTAAACTGCTTTTTAGTACTACTTGTCATCCCCAAACTGAAGGACAAACTTAAGTAGTCAATAGAACATTGTCTACTATGCTTAGGGCTGTTTTGAAGAATAATAAGAAAATGTGGGAAGAATGCTTGCCTCATATTGAGTTTGCTTATAATCGTTCATTGCATTCTACTACTAAGATGTGCCCTTTTGAAATTGTGTATGGTTTCCTACCTCGTGCACCTATTGATTTGTTGCCTCTTCCATCTTCGGAGAAGGTTAATTTTGATGCTAAACAACGTGCTGAATTGATCTTAAAAATGCATGAGTTAACTAAGGAAAACATTGAGCGTATGAATGCTAAATATAAACTTGCTGGAGATAAGGGTAGAAAACATGTTGTGTTTGCACCTGGAGATCTTGTTTGGTTACATTTGCGTAAGGATAGATTTCCTGATTTGCGCAAATCAAAGCTAATGCCACGTGCTGATGGTCCTTTTAAGGTGTTAGAGAAAATAAATTATAATGCATATAAACTTGAGCTGCCTGCAGATTTTGGGGTTAGTCCCACTTTTAACATTGCAGATTTGAAGCCTTATTTGGGTGAGGGAGATGAGCTTCCGTCGAGGACGACTTCATTTCAAGAAGGGGAGGATGATGAGGACATCAATACCATTGTTACACCCACAGCCCCTGCTGCTATACATACTGGACCAATTACTAGAGCTTGCGCACGCCAATTAAATTACCAGGTACTTTCGTTTCTTGGTAATGATTCTAATGTTCATGAGAATATGATGCTGCCTAAATTGGATACATTTGTTTTGCTTACAAATGAAGGGCCTAGCTTTGAGAAGGATTAACATTGGAGCAAGAACAAGCATGGAGATGATGGCATGCGCATGGGGGACAAGAACGGAGTTACAAGTGATGATTTCAGGACGTTGAAGCCACCATAACGCGTGCATGAAGCCTTGGACGAAATATACAAGATGCTACTTCATAACTTTCGTCCTGAGGCTATTCTAGGTGCTGCGTCACCTTATTATTGGGCCAGGCCCATGTAATTTCGAAATACATAAGTATAGGCTGTTTTTAGAGTCCGTGTGTGTGGGGAAACAAGAGATAGGGTTGGTTTCGGACCCCTTCTCCAAGGGCCACGAAATTCCCCCCCTCTTCCTCCATATATACAGCCCTTAGGGCGTCGTTTAGACTTTGGGTTTTGTTTAGATTAAAAGTTCGCCATAGCTGCAACTTCGCATACTTCGTTTGTGTTCAACGACCAGAGAAAGGCGTCACAGAACCCCACCTTGATCAATAAAGCTTTCATCTTATATTCGCAATATCCAGATTGCAATCTCAGTTTCTTGGTTGTTCTTCGTTTGCTGGCAGGAAACAGACCCTCGTGGTCAGGTTGATCGTGCTCCGGCATGGTCAATAACCTCTCGGAGTTGGTTTAGCGATTGCTAAGGCGCGACGTCATCGCACGTTCGTAGTCGGATCGTCAAAGTCGACTTCCACCAAAGCGATATCCATCATCTCATCGAAAGACGGGACACCTTCGCTTCTATCACCTTGTGAACTTATGCATAGGGGTTGGCACACGTTTTGATCTTGACTCTCCGGTAGAAACTTTGGGGCACTCTTTGAAGTTCTTTGTGTTGGTTGAATAGATGAATCTGAGATTGTGTGATGCATATCGTATAATCATGGCCGCGGATACTTGTGGTGACATTGGAGTATCTAGGTGACATTAGGGTTTTGGTTGATTTGTGTCTTAAGGTGTTATTCTAGTACGAACTCTAGGATAGATCGAATGGAAAGAATAGCTTCGTGTTATTTTACTACGGACTCTTGATTAGATCGATCAGAAAGGATAACTTTGAGGTGGTTTCGTACCCTACAATAATCTCTTCATTTGTTCTCCGCTATTAGTGACTTTGGAGTGACTCTTTGTTGCATGTTGAGGGATTGTTATATGATCCGATTATGTTATTATTGTTGAGAGAACTTGCACTAGTGAAAGTATGAACCCTAGGCCTTGTTTCAACACATTGCAATACCGTTTGTGCTCACTTTTATCATTAGTTACCTTGCTGTTTTTATATTTTCAGATTAGAAAAACCTATATCTACCATCCATATTGCACCTGTATCACCATCTCATCGCCGAACTAGTGCACCTATACAATTTACCATCGTATTGGGTGTGTTGGGACACAAGAGACTCTTTGCTATTTGGTTGCAGGGTTGTTTGAGAGAGACCATCTTCATCCTACGCCTCCCACGGATTGATAAACCTTAGGTCATCCACTTGAGGGAAATTTGCTACTGTCCTACAAACCTCTTGATGAGGACATGTTGTAGGGTGGAACCCTAAGTGGAGATCTTTCACGAACTGGAGGCGGAATGATGCGGAGCATCCTATGATCATCCCCATGGACCTACCATCGTCTCATCAAGAGCCAAGAGGATCTATGACACGAGCTAGAGCTAGAGCTCTCGAGAACGAGGTGACTTCCTTCCTTAGTGATATCACATATGATCCACTTGAGACATGGCTACTACCTTAGTCCGATATGCTATGCATGATTAGTTGTCAAGAGGAACCTCCCGAGGATGCACGTGAAGACGGACAAGCCGCCAAGTTCACGGATGAAGAGAACCGCCGGAAGGAGAAGAAGACAGCTCCAGGGCCCGGACATCCGGCCCCAGCCCCGGACATCCGGCCGCTGGAGACATCTACTACAGCCACATCCCAGCCGCCCAACATCTACAGGCCCCGGACATCCGGCCAGAAGCCCGGAAATCCGGCGCCACGCACCAGAACCTAGAGAAGCTTTCGCCGTCAGCCCGGACATCCCGCCCCCTAGCCCGGACATCCGGCCCCTCCCGAAGCCCCGGACGTCCGGCCCGACGCCCGGACATCCGGCTCCGCCTGTCTGCGCACAGTGAAGGACCGAAGCCAATGTACCTCTTCACCCCCCTAGACTATATATACTCCATCCCCTTCCTCTTTCTAGGGTTAGCAAAGGATTAGCTCATATGTGAGATAGAGCTTTGCTCATCCATTACGGATCTCCTCCTCGAGAGACTGCGGCCCCTCTTCGGAGAAGATCACCTTGGATTCAAGACCTCCTCACGGAGAAGACCCCCATCAAGACCTCCTCACGGAGAAGAACCGGTTACCTTTGTATCGTCCTTTGTTGGACTTGGATCTTGTATCTTACCTTTGTGTTCATCGATCTAGCGCATGTGTGATCTATTCTTGTTGGTTGAGTGATTCTCATGTTTTCCCTCGTGTTTCCCCTCTTGTTCTTCGAGTTCCTCTTTGGGATCCGCTCCTTTCGTGAAAGATCGGCCATCTAGGGTTCCACCCTACATCATCTTGGTATCATGAGCCACATTGATCACGATTTCGGAGCCCCTTCTCTTTGTTTTCTAGCTTGATTTTGTTGTTTTTCGTCCTAATCCAAAAATTGCCCCACAAAATAGCCCCAATTTTTTTTGTGATTTGTTGGTGTGATGAAGTTTTGTTGGATTTGATCCACGGATTTCGTGTGTTGCAGGTAGATCTAGCTTTTCCCCACCTTTTCCCCATTTTCCATCCACAAAATCTTCCGAATTTGCCCCGGATTTGACCTCTCCACGCGGTGTTCTTTGAGTTCGTCCACGGATCCCGAGCCCGGACATCCGGCCCGACAGCCCGGACATCCGGCCGAACCCGGACATCCGGCCTTCAGCCCGGACATCCGGCCCCTGACAGCATCACTTCCATCCTCCACTCCGCTTTCCGCCTAACCCTCGCCAAATTTTGTCCTGGTGCCCACATACACTTCCGCATACGACCACCACTTCCGCATAGCACCACCATAGCCCTTCCTGCTACCAACTCCGACAATTTTGACCCGTTTTGCTTTGAGAATTTGAGTTGTGGTTTCCGTGTCCTATTGTGTTTCGGCTATCTAGGTACGGTTCGGCATCAACATCACCACCGCGCATCTTCGCCAAGGACTACTACGAACGGCTACATCACAATTGTGGTATCAACCTCACCTTGGTATCACTTTGGTATCGTGATATCATCATACTCTCTTGCATTTGCATTGATAACCCCATGGCCATACTTTTGCGTAGCTTACCCATCGAGACTAGCCTTTGAGTATTTCCGGCAACGTGACTTGTGCACATTAGTGATCATACTTCCCATAGCATACATACCATCATCGTGTTGCATATCTTGGTATCATCTCTTGTGTCACAAAGTTGTCTTCGCATACACAATTGCTATCTTGGTTCGTGAAGCATTGCATGAGAAAAGAGCTCAAACAACAAAGAGCCAAACAAGCTTTTAAGCAAAAGAAGAAAGATAAGCAAAGAGCTTATAAGCAAGAACCATAGCATCATACAACATTAAGATTGTCATACTCGATCCTCTTGGATCAAAAGCATAGATACATATAGCATACTTGGGATAGAAGTCGTTGCATTTTTGCTTAGTAGGTTGTGCACAATTTCGTTTCTGCCTATTGTGCAATCGTGCTAGCGTCTCTCTAGTGTTGTGCAACAAGAGCATCTTGGTGGATTCCACATTTTGGCTCATCCTTGGTTGCCCAACCCCACTTATCTATTTGCGCGTGTGTTTCCGTGTACCTTATCTTGCTATTGGTCTACTTGTTGCATTTACAAGTCGCGAATCTTTTCCAACATTATTGAGTCTCACTTACAGTTGCATTAAATTTTGTGCCACCATCCTAACCAAGCTCCACCATAAGCTTTTACTTGTGTAGGTGTGAGAACCGACAAGAATGGGTACCAATTGTGCTATTTCCTTGATACTCATTGGAGTGATCTTTGATCCATTTTCAACATTGGTCAAGGTACATTTGGTATTGGTTCTTCTCTTTCTCCCACTCACATATCTTTGTTTGGAATGATGGATAGGCCAAGTACTTCTACCAACCCACTCTTCTTGGAGCAAGACGACGACATGTCATCCTACGTCACCAAGAGTCAACTATTTGGTGCATATCGGGCTTTGCATCAAGAACAACTTGCTTTGGGCGACCGCATCGACAATCTCGCCACCGACCTACGACAATCCGCGCAATGTACAAGAGACTACTTCGACACATCCATGAGTTCCCTCAAAGAAGATATCCGAACCATGATGGTCCGCTCTTCTACAACTTCGTCCTCGTCAAGACGGAGCCGCTCAAGTCGACACTCCGACGAAACTATCTTCGGTTCAAGTACACCGACATCGAACACTCTTCGTCGTGCCGCGCGTCAAGACCGTCAAGCTAACCGCAATCCTCTACATGACACCGACTCTCAAGAGCATCGACATCGTCAAAACCAAGCTGCTTTCGCACAAGCACAAGAACGGCAACGCCAACGACAACAAGAACAAGAGGAGCGCGCGCGACAATATCAAGATGCACAAGACGTCGAGGCACAACGTCAAGAATAAACAACTACGTGAAGCTCAAGCACTTGAGGCGCAACGTGCCCTTCAAGATTCAAGTCGTGCCGTAGCCGATCGAGGCCGACAAGCTCGACTACATCACGAAGCACTTCGCGACGAAGCTCAAGATAGGTTTTACAAAGCACGTGTGCATCGACAAGTTCCTCGTCAAGATCGACAAGCTCCTCCTCAAGCGAGACAAGAACGTCAAGTCCACCGAGAGCAAGAAGACAATGGACCCCCTCCTCGCCAAGAGCAACATGAGGTCGACAACCCTCCTCGCCAAGAGCAACATGAGGAAGACAACCCTCCTCGCCAAGAGCAACATGAGATTGTCAATCCTCAACGACATGGGCGTCATCATCCCCGACCCCAACACAATGAAGAGCAACGATATGGCAAGCTAAAGTTCACCATGCCCAAGTTTACTAGAAGCAATGACCCCGAAGAGCACATATCATGGGCATTGAAGGTTGACAAAATCTTCCGCTTGCACAACTACGAAGAAGAGAAGAAGATCGCAATGGCATCCCTCGAATTCCAAGACTACGTCCTCATTTGGTGGGAACAAGTCATTGAGCGCCCAGCGGCAAGAGGTGAACCACCCATCACCACTTGGGCACAAATGAAGGATGTCATGAGAGCATGATTCGTGCCAAACTACTACAACCGCGACCTCTTCAAGAAACTCCAACAACTCAAGCAAGGAACCAAGAGCGTTGAAGAGTACTACAAGGAAATGGAGATTGCCATGATACGAGCCAATGTCAAAGAAGATGATGAGCAAACTATGGCGCGTTTCTTGAATGGACTCAATCACCTTATCAAGAAGATTGCCAACTTCCAACCATACTCGAACCTCATCGAGCTAGTGCATCAAGCTACCAAAGCGGAACGGCAAGTACAAGACGACTTCAAGTGTGCCAGGTTCTTATCCAAGTCCTACGGCTTCTCCAACAATCAAGCTTCGATGAATCCACCACCTTCTACCTCAACCAAGCCATCTACAAGCAACGGCGATGATGAGGACATCAATACCATTGTTACACCCACAGCCCCTGCTGCTATACATACTGGACCAATTACTAGAGCTCGCGCATGCCAATTAAATTACCAGGTACTTTCGTTTCTTGGTAATGATTCTAATGTTCATGAGAATATGATGCTGCCTAAATTGGATACATTTGTTTGCTTACAAATGAAGGGCCTAGCTTTGAGAAGGATGAACATTGGAGCAAGAACAAGCATGGAGATGATGGCATGCGCATGGGGGACAAGAACGGAGTTACAAGTGATGATTTCAGGACGTTGAAGCCACCATAATGCGTGCATGAAGCCTTGGACGAAATATACAAGATGCTACTTCATAACTTTCGTCCAGAGGCTATTCTAGGTGCTGCGTCACCTTATTATTGGGCCAGGCCCATGTAATTTTGAAATATATAAATATAGGCTGTTTTTAGAGTCCGTGTGTGTGGGGAAACAAGAGATAGGGTTGGTTTCGGACCCCTTCTCCAAGGGCCACGAAATTCCCCCCTCTTCCTCCATATATACAGCCCTTAGGGCACCGTTTAGACTTTGGGTTTTGTTTAGATTAAAAGTTTGCCATAGCTGCAACTTCGTGTACTTCGTTTGTGTTCAACGACCAGACAAAGGCGTCACAGAACCCCACCTTGATCAATAAAGCTTTCATCTTATATTCGCAATATCCAGATTGCAATCTCAGTTTCTTGCTTGTTCTTCGTTTGCTCGCAGGAAACAGACTCTCGTGGTCAGGTTGATCGTGCTCCGGCATGGTCAATAACCTCTCGGAGTTGGTTTAGCGATTGCTAAGGCGCGATGTCATCGCACGTTCGTAGTCCGATCGTCAAAGTCGACTTCCACCAAAGCGATATCCATCATCTCATCGAAAGACGGGACACCTTTGCCTCTATCAAGTGGTATCAGATTTCCAGGTTGCTTGGTGAGATTTTACAGTTTTTCGTAGTTTAGATCAAGTCTGTTCTTCATACCTACAGTCCACGAAAAAGCCACAAAAAAATTTGGGTTAGTTCAGTATATCCGAACCAATCTGAGCCTTTGCATAATCTTTTTAGGGTTTTTGCTTTGTTGAATTTGCGGTTGCATCGTCGTGTCAAGTTGCTGGTCTTAGAGTCTAGTCTTTTAGAGTTTCGAGTTCTGGTCATAAGTTGTCACGCCGCCGCCGCACCATCATCATCGCCTTGCCATCTACCACTATTGCTTATCCGCCATCGCTCTGAATCCGTATCCATATACCACCACCAATCCGTATCCATATACCACCACCGCTACCATATACCACCACCGCTGCCATATCCTACCACCATATATCCACCACCAATCCGAGTTCTTTTCATATTCGGTTTGTTTTAGATATCCATCTATTTTCCGTTTCGTGTTTCCTTGCCTGAGTAGGTCTCGAAAAAAAATGAGTCTGGAGACCCCCGGGCAGTTTTTAGGCCAAAATTTTGGCAACGAAAAATATTTTTTCCCTATCCTATTTTTAGGTCCCGGGGAGTGTTTTGAGACACTCGCCGTCATAGTGATTTTTTTCGCACTTTTTCGTCCTCGCTGCCCTGATTTCCGAAAAAAAAATTAGTCAAAAAATTGTGTGCCCATCCAGTCAGTTTGACCTGGGAAGAGTTTTGAGACACTCGCCATTATAGTGATTTTTCGCAAAAAAAAAGAGCGAAAAAAAGAGAGCGAAAAAAAAGAGCAAAAAAAATCCAGAGTGTGCTTTTCCCTTGTTTACGTGCAGCGCCGTGATTTTGTTAGTGTTCTAGGCTCGCGTCTCTAGCACGGTCTAGCCTAGGACCAGCACAGTACCGTCGTTGAGCGTTTCTTCAACTTTGCATCTCTGAATTGATTATTGCAGACCATTTTTGCTACCATATCATAAGCCTTCCCAGCTCCACATACATCTACATCGTGTGTTTGACTCTCCCTGGTAATCGCTCTATCCAAGCTTTGAGAGTTTTGACTACAACGGTTGCCGATCACCACCTGCTGCTGGGTAAGAACTGGTAAGAATTTGAGATTCGCTTGAATGTTTTGTGACACACCACCATCACCACCACTTCCTAGTAGTCTGCAGGATCATATTCTTTTGTGTTTCTATTGCTGCTAACTATGGCAGGATCACAAGCCGATGAGACTGATTGGGAGAACATGACGAACAAGGAGTTGCATGATAAATTTCAGCAAATGATGAGTGGCTAGGTGGGAGATGTGCTAAACAGATTTGAAGAGGCTATGGAGAAGATAGATGCCGTGGAGAAGTCGTTCGAGACAAAGCTGGATAACAAGTTTACTGAATTACTCAAGCGTCTTCCCAACCACCACCGGCTGCACATGTCGCACCTCTACAACAACAACAACCACATCTCCAACGTCGCCTTCCAAATCAAGTGGGACGAGCACAGCGCGTTCCAATTGAGACTGGTCAAAATTCGGGTGCCGCTGCACCTACTGTTGATGCTTCTTTGGCTCCTGCTACTGCGGCGGCTGAGGAGGATGACGATTATGCGGG
The DNA here is from genome assembly GCF_002575655.3 of Aegilops tauschii subsp. strangulata. Classification (NCBI taxonomy): domain Eukaryota; kingdom Viridiplantae; phylum Streptophyta; class Magnoliopsida; order Poales; family Poaceae; genus Aegilops; species Aegilops tauschii. The sequence continues at coordinate 200,110,864 of NC_053038.3, read as the reverse complement.
CGATTATGAGGATGAGGTTGATCAAAATCAGAACTACGTGCAGCCACCAGCACCACCACCAGCAGGTCGACCTCAGGTATATATTCACAACGGTAGGCCGGCACCAGCACCTCAGGTACGAGATCATGACCATCTCCCTAAACTGAAATTGAATATTCCACCATTTGAGGGTAGATATGTTCCTGATATATATCTTACTTGGGAGTTAGAAACTGAACAACGATTTACATGTTTACAATATCCTGAGGAGAGACGTGTTCCTGCTGCTGTTTGTGCTTTCACTAGCTTTGCATGTGTTTGGTGGTCTGAACATTGTAGATTATATCCTGTTCCAGCTACTTGGGCTGCTTTGAACACTGCTATGCGTACTCGTTGGGTTCCACCATATTATCAACGTGAATTACTTCAAAAATTGCAGCGCTTAAGACAAGGGAAAAATTCTGTAGAAGAATATTATCAGGAATTACAAACTGGCATGATTAGATGTGGTATTGTTGAGGAGAATGAAGCTATGCTTGCACGTTTTATGGGTGGATTAAATAAAGAGATTCAGACCATTCTAGAGTATAAGGATTATAATAATATCACTCGTTTATTCCATCTTGCTTGTAAAGCTGAACGTGAAGTGCAGGATCGACAGCCATTGGCGCGAACTAACTTTTCTGTAGGTCGACCTTCATCATGGACACCGTGTGCATCTTCTACTTTCACTGCACCAGCACCTCCGTCAGGTTCCACCTCCAGCCATGATACAAGAAAGAAGGCACAACCACCACTATCTGCCAAGAGCGCACCTGCCGGGCCTGCACAGAGCTCTTCTTCTTCCATGGCATCGACAGGGCACACAAGTGATATTATTTGTCGTCATTGTAAGGGAAGAGGACATTATGCGAGAGAATGCAAATCTCAGCATGTAATGATTGCTACTGAGGATGGTGGGTATGAGTCCGCTAGTGACTATGATGAGGAGACTTTGGCTCTTATTACACGTGAAGAACATGGTGGAGATGATTCTGAAAATGAGACGCAATACATGGCTCCTGAAGACGCTGACAGGTATGAATGTTTAGTTGCTCAACGTGTTTTGAGTGTGCAGGTCACACAAGCAGAGCAAAATCAGAGGCATAATTTGTTCCATACAAAGGGAGTTGTGAAGGAACATTCTATTCGCGTCATCATAGATGGAGGGAGCTGTAACAACTTGGCTAGCATGGAGATGGTGGAGAAGCTATCTCTCACCACAAGACCACATCCACATCCTTACTACATCCAATGGTTCAACAACAGCGGCAAGGTTAAGGTAACACGTACTGTTCGTGTGCATTTTAGCATCTCTACATATGCTGATTATGTTGATTGTGATGTGGTACCCATGCAAGCATGTTCCTTATTACTTGGTAGACCATGGCAATTTGATAAAAATTCTGTACACCATGGTAGAAACAATCAGTATACTCTTGTTCATAAGGATAAAAATATTACTTTGCTTCCTATGACTCCTGATTCCATTTTGAAAGATGACATTAATAGAGCTAATAAAGCAAAACAGGAGAAAAATAAGAGTGAAAATCAGATTGTGGCAAAAGAATTTGAGCAACAAATCAAACCTACTAATAAACCATCTAGTGTTGTTTCTGAAATTAAATTGAAAAGTGCATGTTTACTTGCCACAAAATCTGATATTGATGAGCTAGGTTTCAGCAAATCTGTTTGCTATGCTTTTGTGTGCAAAGAGGCATTATTTTCATTCGAGGACGTGCCTTCCTCTTTGCCCCCTGCTGTCACTAACATTTTGCAAGAGTTCGCTGACGTCTTCCCACAGGACGTGCCACCGGGATTACCACCTATTCGAGGGATTAAGCATCAAATTGACTTAATTCCCGGTGCATCGCTACCCAACCGTGCACCATACCATACCAATCCAGAGGAGACGAAGGAGATTATGCGTCAAGTACAGGAGCTGCTCGACAAAGGTTATATACGCGAATCTCTTAGTCCTTGTGCTATTCCTATTATACTAGTGCCTAAAAAGGATGGTACGTCGCGTATGTGTGGTAATTGTAGAGGCATTAATAATATTACTATTTGTTATCGTCATCCTATTCCTAGGCTAGATGATATGCTTGATGAATTGAGTGGCTCTACAATATTCTCCAAAGTTGATTTGCGTAGTGGATACCATCAAATTCGTATGAAATTGGGAGATGAATGGAAAACTGCATTTAAAACTAAGTTTGGTTTATATGAGTGGTTAGTCATGCCTTTTGGGTTAACTAATGCACCTAGTACTTTCATGAGACTAATGCATGAAGTTTTACGTGCTTTCATTGGACGATTTGTGGTAGTCTATTTTGATGATATACTGATTTATAGCAAATCTTTGGAAGAACATTTGGAACATTTACGTGTTGTTTTTATTGCTCTACGTGATGCACGTTTGTTTGGTAACCTTGGGAAGTGCACCTTTTGCACCGACCGAGTATCTTTTCTTGGCTATGTTGTTACTCCACAGGGAATTGAAGTTGATAAAGCCAAGATTGAAGCTATTGAGAGTTGGGCGCAGCCCAAAACGGTTACACAAGTGTGGAGTTTTCTTGGACTCGCTGGTTTCTATAGGCGTTTTGTGAGAGATTTTAGCACCATTGCTGCACCTCTCAACGAGCTTACAAAGAAGGATGTGCCTTTTGTTTGGGGTACCGCACAGGAAGAAGCCTTCACGGTATTGAAAGATAAGTTGACACATGCTCCTTTACTCCAACTTCCTGATTTTAATAAGACTTTTGAGCCTGAATGTGATTCTAGTGGAATTGGATTAGGAGGTGTGTTATTACAAGATGGCAAACCTGTTGCATACTTTTCTGAAAAATTGAGTGGGCCTAGTCTGAATTATTCTACTTATGATAAAGAACTATATGCTCCTGTTCGGACTTTAGAAACTTGGCAACATTATTTATGGCCCAAAGAATTTGTTATACATTCTGATCATGAATCTTTGAAACATATTAAAAGTCAAGCTAAACTGAATCGTAGACATGCTAAATGGGTTGAATTCATTGAAACTTTCCCTTATGTCATTAAACACAAGAAGGGTAAAGAAAATGTTATTGCTGATGCATTGTCTCGTCGCTATACTATGCTTTCACAACTTGACTTCAAATATTTGGTTTGGAGACCATCAAATATCAATATGTGCATGATGCTGATTTTAAAGATGTATTGCAGAATTGTAAAGAAGGAAGAACCTGGAACAAGTTTGTCGTTAATGATGGATTTGTGTTCCGTGCTAACAAGCTATGCATTCCAGCTAGGTCTCTTCATCTTTTGTTGTTGCAGGAGGCGCATGGAGGAGGATTAATGGGACACTTTGGCGTGAAGAAGACGGAGGACGTACTTGCTACACATTTCTTTTGGCCAAAGATGAGACGGGATGTTGAGCGTTTTGTTTGCTCGCTGCACTACATGTCAAAAAGCTAAGTCACGACTCAATCCTCATGGTTTATATATGCCTTTGCCTGTACCTAGTGTTCCTTGGGAGGATATATCTATGGACTTTGTTTTAGGTTTACCTCGAACAAAGAAGGGGAGGGATAGAATATTTGTTGTCGTGGATAGATTCTCGAAAATGGCACACTTTATACCATGTCATAAAAGTGATGATGTTGTTAATGTTGCTGATTTGTTCTTTCGTGAAATTATTTGCTTGCATGGTGTGCCAAATACTATTGTTTCAGATCGTGATACTAAATTTCTTAGCCACTTTTGGAGATGTTTATGGGCTAAGTTGGGGACTAAACTACTTTTTAGTACTACTTGTCACCCCCAAACTGATGGACAAACTGAAGTAGTCAATAGAACATTGTCTACTATGCTTAGGGCTGTTTTGAAGAATAATAAGCCAATGTGGGAAGAATGCTTGCCTCATATTGAGTTTGCTTATAATCGTTCATTGCATTCTACTACTAAGATGTGCCCTTTTGAAATTGTGTATGGTTTCCTACCTCGTGCACCTATTGATTTGTTGCGTCTTCCATCTTCGGAGAAGGTTAATTTTGATGCTAAACAACGTGCTGAATTGATCTTAAAAATGCATGAGTTAACTAAGGAAAACATTGAGCGTATGAATGCTAAATATAAACTTGCTGGAGATAAGGGTAGAAAACATGTTGTGTTTGCACCTGGAGATCTTGTTTGGTTACATTTGCGTAAGGATAGATTTCCTGATTTGCGCAAATCAAAGCTAATGCCACGTGCTGATGGTCCTTTTAAGGTGTTAGAGAAAATAAATTATAATGCATATAAACTTGAGCTGCCTGCAGATTTTGGGGTTAGTCCCACTTTTAACATTGCAGATTTGAAGCCTTATTTGGGTGAGGGAGATGAGCTTCCGTCGAGGACGACTTCATTTCAAGAAGGGGAGGATGATGAGGACATCAATACCATTGTTACACCCACAGCCCCTGCTGCTATACATACTGGACCAATTACTAGACCTCGCGCACGCCAATTAAATTACCAGGTACTTTCGTTTCTTGGTAATGATTCTAATGTTCATGAGAATATGATGCTGCCTAAATTGGATACATTTGTTTTGCTTACAAATGAAGGGCCTAGCTTTGAGAAGGATTAACATTGGAGCAATAACAAGCATGGAGATGATGGCAAGCGCATGGGGGACAAGAACGGAGTTACAAGTGATGATTTCAGGACGTTGAAGCCACCATAATGCGTGCATGAAGCCTTGGACGAAATATACAAGATGCTATTTCATAACTTTCGTCCAGAGGCTATTCTAGGTGCTGCGTCACCTTATTATTGGGCCAGGCCCATGTAATTTCGAAATACATAAGTATAGGCTGTTTTTAGAGTCCGTGTGTGTGGGGAAACAAGAGATAGGGTTGGTTTCGGACCCCTTCTCCAAGGGCCACGAAATTCCCCCCCCCCCTCTTCCTCCATATATACAGCCCTTAGGGCACCGTTTAGACTTTGGGTTTTGTTTAGATTAAAAGTTCGCCATAGCTGCAACTTCGCGTACTTCGTTTGTGTTCAACGACCAGACAAAGGCGTCACAGAACCCCACCTTAATCAATAAAGCTTTCATCTTATATTCGCAATATCCAGATTGCAATCTCAGTTTCTTGCTTGTTCTTCATTTGCTCGCAGGAAACAGACCCTCGTGGTCAGGTTGATCGTGCTCCGGCGTGGTCAATAACCTCTCGGAGTTGGTTTAGCGATTGCTAAGGCGCGACGTCATCGCACGTTCGTAGTCGGATCGTCACAGTCGACTTCCACCAAAGCGATATCCATCATCTCATCGAAAGACGGGACACCTTTGCCTCTATCAGGCGACAAGTCAAGTTAAAAGAAAGCTTCGACAAGCTGAAGTCGTCCTCCTACTACAAGCAACTTGAAGAAAGCTTCATCATCATCTACCCCAACCGAGGCCACAAGTCTTTCATGTGCACAAACAAGCGCACCATGATCCTCAGCGACGACGGCACATATGACTCAATAAGTGAAGGAGAAATGGAAGCTCTTGAGCAAGTGGCCATGCACCGACAAGTGAACAATGAAGAAGAAGATGATCACATCTTTTGTGACGAAGACTCAAGTCCCGCTCTTGTTGTCTCCAAGGTCTTGACTCTTCAACATCAACAAGACGAAGATCAAAGATGCCATATCTTCCACACAAAGGCCGGCATCAATGGACGGTCCGTCAAGGTCATCATCGATGGAGGGAGTTGCCATAACTTGGCAAGTGAAGTACTATGCTCCAAACTCCAATTGGTCAAGATGAAGCACCCGCACCCCTACAAGGTTCAATGGTTAAGCGACACCGGCACCATACAAGTCGAGCATAGAGTACAAGTCTCTTTCAAGATCGGCACCTATGAAGACACTTTGGAGTGTGATGTCCTTCCGATGACCGTTTGCCACCTCCTTCTTGGACGGCTATGGCAATTTGACCGAGGTGTCATTCACAATGGGCGTACAAATCACTATAGCTTCAAGATGAAAGGGAAAGAGTTTGTGCTACGTCCTATGTCTCCAAGCCAAGTGCTCGCCGACAAGCAAAACACCCATCGTGGAGAGAATAGTGAGAGAGCGAACCACCAAAAAGAGAGTGAGCGCGACAAGCCCAAATTGAGTGCCTCCACGATGAGCGACAAGAAAAACTTAGTTCTCTTTGCCACCAAACGTGAGATGAGAGAAGTGTGTGAGAACCCATCCAGTGTCCTACACTATGTCCTATTGTGCAAGGACGAGGCACCAAAAGCTAACACCTCTCACAATCTTCCTCTAGTGTTATCTTCTTTAGTGCAAGAATTCCAAGATGTTTTCCCCGATGAGCTACCTCTGGGTCTACCTCCAATACGAGGCATTGAGCACCGAATCGATCTCATCCCCGGTGTGCCGCTTCCAAACAAAGCTCCCTACCGCGTCAACCCCGAAGAAACCAAAGAAATACAAAGGCAAGTAAAGCATCTCATAGATCATGGACATGTGCGAGAAAGTTTGAGTCCTTGTGCCGTACCGGTCATTCTTGTGCCAAAACGAGACGGCAGTTTTCACATGTGTTCCGATTGTAGACCTATCAATGCTATCACCGTTCGTTATAGTTACCCCATTCCATGCCTTGATGATATGCTTCATGAACATAGCGGTGCCACTATCTTTTCCAAAATTGATCTTAAAAGTGGTTACTATCAAATCCGCATACAAGAGGGTGATGAATGGAAAACCGCTTTCAAAACCAAGTTTGGTCTATATGAGTGGTTAGTCATGCCTATGGGTTTATCGGAAGCACCCGGTACTTTCATGTGTCTTATTCATTACGTGTTTCGCCCTTACATTGGTGAATTTGTTGTTGTCTACTTTGATCATATCCTTGTGTTTAGCAAATCTCTCAAAGAGCATGTCACCCACCTTCGCACCGTGCTACAAACTCTTCGAAAAGAGCAACTTTATGCTAATATGGAAAAATGCCTATTTGGTGTTGATAAGCTTGTTTTCTTGGGTTTCGTAGTATCTTCTAAGGGTGTTCATGTTGATGAATCTAAGATCAATGCTATTAAAACTTGGCCCCAACCAACCAATTATCAACAAGTGTGTAGTTTTCTCGGTTTAGCCGGTTTCTACCATCGATTTGTGAAGGATTTTAGCACCATTGCTTCACCTTTGCATGCTTTGAGTAAGAAAAATGCACCGTTTGTTTGGGGAACATCCGAAGACATCGCTTTCAATGAGCTTAAAAATTTGCTTACTCATGCCCCCGTGCTTGCATTACCCAACTTTGACAAACCTTTTGAAATTCATTGCGATGCTAGTGGTAATGGCATAGGAGGTGTGTTAACACAAGAGAAGCGCCCAATTGCTTACTTTAGTGAGAAACTCTCCGGAGCGCAACTCAATTACCCCATCTATGACAAAGAGCTATATGCTTTAGTGCGAGTCTTGCGTGAATGGGAACATTACCTTCGCCCTCACGAGTTCATTATCCACACCGATCATGAAACGCTTAAATACCTTAAGGGTCAAAACTAAGTTGAACAAGCGTCATGCTAAGTGGAGTGAGTTTATTGAGTCTTTTCCTTATGTCATCAAGTATATTAAAGGTAAGGAAAATGTTGTGGCGGATGCGCTTTCCCGTATTTGCATGCTTGTTACTCAACTTGAATTGAATGTCATTGGGTTTGAGCACATAAAAGACTTGTATGAGCATGATCCTACTTTTGCTATTCCTTATGCAAAGTGTTTGACGCATCCATTTTGGGAACGCTACTACATCAAAGATGGATATCTTATGAGAGCTAACAAACTTTGCATCCCCGAGTCCTCTCTTCGCTTGTTGCTTTTGCAGGAAACTCATGCAGGCGGACTCATGGGACACTTTGGACGCGACAAAACATTTGCTACGCTCTCCAAGAACTACTTTTGGCCCAAGATGTTTCGCGACGTCAATCGCTTCACCAACCGATTCTCCACATGTCGCAAAGCTAAGTCTAAAGCCCAATCTCATGGCCTTTACATGCCACTTCCAATTCCATATCAACCATGGGAAGATATTTGCAAGGATTTTGTGCTTGGTTTGCCTAGAACTAGAAATGGCAAGGATTCTGTTTTTGTTGTTGTGGACCGATTCTCCAAAATGGCTCATTTCATTCCTTGCAACAAGATAGACGATGCTTCACATGTTGCAAATTTGTTTTGTAGGGAAATCTTGCGACTTCATGGAGTGCCAAAGACGATTGTCTCGGACCGCAACGTCAAGTTCTTGAGTTACTTTTGGAAGACCTTGTGCGCCAAGCTTGGAATCAAGCTTTTGTTCTCTTCGGCATACCATCCACAAACCGACGGCCAAACAGAGGAGACGAACCGCACGCTCTCCACTGTACTATGCGTGTTGATAAAGAAGAACATCAAGGAGTGGGAGGAGTGCCTACCTATCGCCGAGTACGCCTACAACCGTGCAAGACATTCGACTACCGGCAAGTCCCCCTTCGAGGTTGTCTATGGCTTCAACCCATTGTCACCATTGGACATTCTACCTCTACCGCTACAAGAGCGCACAAACATGGACGCGAGTACCCGAGTCAACTTCCTCAAGAAGATGCATGAAGATACAAGGCACACCATCGAGCGCCAAGTACAACGACTCGTGACCAAGCTCAACGTCAACAAGCAACCGATGATTTTCCAAGTTGGAGATCTTGTGTGGCTACACCTTCGCAAGGACCGTTTCCCCAACGAGCGCAAGTCCGAACTTCTACCACGAGCCGATGGACCCTTCAAGGTGCTTGCACGCTACAACAACAACGCATACAAGATCGACATCCCACGCGACAAGTACTCCATGAGCGACATCTTCAACATCAAAGATCTCTCCCCGTACCATGGTGATGAGGATTTCGATCCGAGGTCGGATCTTTCCCAAGGGAGGGGAGATGATGCGGAGCATCCTACGATCATCCCCATGGACCTACCATCGTCTCATCAAGAGCCAAGAGGACCTATGACACGAGCACGAGCTAGAGCTCTCGAGAACGAGGTGACTTCCTTCCTTAGTGATATCACATATGATCCACTCGAGACATGGCTACTACCTAAGTCCGATATGCTATGCATGATTAGGTGTCAAGAGGAACCTCCCGAGGATGCACGTGAAGACGGATAAGCCGCCAAGTTCACGGATGAAGAGAACCACCGGAAGGAGAAGAAGACAGCTCCAGGGCCCGGACATCCGGCCCTAGCCCCGGACATCCGGCCGCTGGAGACATCTACTATAGCCACATCCCAGCCGCCCAACATCTACAGGCCCCGGAAATCCGGCCCCAGCCTGGACATCCGGCCAGAAGCCCGGAAATCCGGCGCCACGCACCAGAACCTACAGAAGCTTTCGCCGTCAGCCCGGACATTCGGCCCCCTAGCCCGGACATCCGGCCCCTCCCGAAGCCCCGGACATCCGGCCCGACGCCCGGACATCTGGCTCCGCCTGTCTGCGCACAGTGAAGGGCCGAAGCCCATGTACATCTTCGCCCCCCTAGACTATATATACTCCATCCCCTTCCTCTTTCTAGGGTTAGCAAAGGATTAGCTCATATGTGAGATAGAGCTTTGCTCATCCATTACGGATCTCCTTGATAGAGGCAAAGGTGTCCCGTCTTTCGATGAGATGATGAATATCGCTTTGATGGAAGTCGACTTTGACGATCCGACTACGAACGTGCGAGGACGCCGCGCCTTAGCAATCGCTAAACCAACTCCGAGAGGTTATCGACCACGCCGGAGCACGATCAACCTGACCACGAGGGTCTGTTTCCTGCAAGCAAACGAAGAACAAGCAAGAAACTGAGATTGCAATCTGGATATTGCGAATATAAGATGAAAGCTTTATTGATCAAGGTGGAGTTCTGTGACGCCTTTGTCTGGTCGCTGAACACAAACGAAGTACGCGAAGTTGCAGCTATGGCGAACTTTTAATCTAAACAAAACCCAAAGTCTAAACGACGCCCTAAGGGCTGTATATATGGAGGAAGGGGGGGGGGGAATTTCGTGGCCCTTGAGGAAGGGGTCCGAAACCAACCCTATCTCTTGTTTCCCCACACATACGGACTCTAAAAACAGCCTATACTTATGTATTTCGAAATTACATGGGCCTGGCCCAATAATAAGGTGACGCAGCACCTAGAATAGCCTCTGGACGAAAGTTATGAAGTAGCATCTTGTATATTTCGTCCAAGGCTTCATGCACGCATTATGGTGGCTTCAACGTCCTGAAATCATCACTTGTAACTCCGTTCTTGTTCCCCATGCGCATGCCATCATCTCCATGCTTGTTCTTGCTCCAATGTTCATCCTTCTCAAAGCTAGGCCCTTCATTTGTAAGCAAAACAAATGTATCCAATTTAGGCAGCATCATATTCTCATGAACATTAGAATCATTACCAAGAAACGAAAGTACCTGGTAATTTAATTGGCGTGCGCGAGCTCTAGTAATTGGTCCAGTATGTATAGCAGCAGGGGCTGTGGGTGTAACAATGGTATTGATGTCCTCATCATCCTCCCCTTCTTGAAATGAAGTCGTCCTCGACGGAAGCTCATCTTCCTCACCCAAATAAGGCTTCAAATCTGCAATGTTAAAAGTGGAACTAACCCCAAAATCTGCAGGCAGCTCAAGTTTATATGCATTATCATTTATTTTCTCTAACACCTTAAAAGGACCATCAGCACGAGGCATTAGCTTTGATTTGCGCAAATCAGGAAATCTATCCTTACGCAAATGTAACCAAACAAGATCTCCAGGTGCAAACACAACATGTTTTCTACCCTTATCTCCAGCAAGTTTATATTTTGCATTCATACGTCAATGTTTTCCTTAGTTAACTCATGCATTTTTAAGATCAATTCAGCACGTTGTTTAGCATCAAAATTAACCTTCTCCGAAGATGGAAGAGGCAACAAATCAATAGGTGCACGAGGTAGGAAACCATACACAATTTCAAAAGGGCACATCTTAGTAGTAGAATGCAATGAACGATTATAAGCAAACTCAATATGAGGCAAGCATTCTTCCCACATTTTCTTATTATTCTTCAAAACAGCCCTAAGCATAGCAGACAATGTTCTATTGACTACTTCAGTTTGTCCATCAGTTTGGGGGTGACAAGTAGTACTAAAAAGCAGTTTAGTCCCCAACTTAGCCCATAAACATCTCCAAAAGTGGCTAAGAAATTTAGTATCACGATCGGAAACAATAGTATTTGGCACACCATGCAAGCGAATAATTTCACGAAAGAACAAATCAGCAACATTAACAGCATCATCGCTTTTATGACATGGTATAAAGTGTGCCATTTTCGAGAATCTATCCACGACAACAAATATGCTATCCCTCCCCTTCTTTGTTCGAGGTAAACCTAAAACAAAGTCCATAGATATATCCTCCCAAGGAACACTAGGTACAGGCAAAGGCATATATAAACCATGAGGATTGAGTCGTGACTTAGCTTTTTGACATGTAGTGCAGCGAGCAACAAAACGCTCAACATCCCGTCTCATCTTTGGCCAAAAGAAATGTGTAGCAAGTACGTCCTCCGTCTTCTTCACGCCAAAGTGTCCCATTAATCCTCCTCCATGCGCCTCCTGCAACAACAAAAGACGAAGAGAGCTAGCTGGAATGCATAGCTTGTTAGCACGGAACACAAATCCATCATTAACGACAAACTTGTTCCAGGTTCTTCCTTCTTTACAATTCTGCAAGACATCTTTAAAATCAGCATCATGCACATATTGATCTTTGATGGTCTCCAAACCAAATATTTTGAAGTCAAGTTGTGAAAGCATAGTATAGCGACGAGACAATGCATCAGCAATAACATTTTCTTTACCCTTCTTGTATTTAATGACATAAGGAAAAGTTTCAATGAATTCAACCCATTTAGCATGTCTACGATTCAGTTTAGCTTGACTTTTAATATGTTTCAAAGATTCATGATCAGAATGTATAACAAATTCTTTGGGCCATAAATAATGTTGCCATGTTTCTAAAGTCCGAACAAGAGCATATAGTTCTTTATCATAAGTAGAATAATTTAGACTAGGCCCACTCAATTTTTCAGAAAAGTATGCAACAGGTTTACCATCTTGTAATAACACACCTCCTAATCCAATTCCACTAGCATCACATTCAAGCTCAAAAGTCTTATTAAAATCAGGAAGTTGGAGTAAAGGAGCATGTGTCAACTTATCTTTCAATACCGTGAAGGCTTCTTCCTGTGCGGTACCCCAAACAAAAGGCACATCCTTCTTTGTAAGCTCGTTGAGAGGTGCAGCAATGGTGCTAAAATCTCTCACAAAACGCCTATAGAAACCAGCGAGTCCAAGAAAACTCCGCACTTGTGTGACCGTTTTGGGCTGCGGCCAACTCTCAATAGCTTCAATCTTGGCTTTATCAACTTCAATTCCCTGTGGAGTAACAACATAGCCAAGAAAAGATACTCGGTCGGTGCAAAAGGTGCACTTCCCAAGGTTACCAAACAAACGTGCATCACGTAGAGCAATAAAAACAGCACGTAAATGTTCCAAATGTTCTTCCAAAGATTTGCTATAAATCAGTATATCATCAAAATAGACTACCACAAATCGTCCAATGAAAGCACGTAAAACTTCGTTCATTAGTCTCATGAAAGTACTAGGTGCATTAGTTAACCCAAAAGGCATGACTAACCACTCATATAAACCAAACTTAGTTTTAAATGCAGTTTTCCATTCATCTCCCAATTTCATACGAATTTGATGGTATCCACTACGCAAATCAACTTTGGAGAATATTGTAGAGCCACTCAATTCATCAAGCATATCATCTAGCCTAGGAATAGGATGACGATAATGAATAGTAATATTATTAATGCCACTACAATCAACACACATACGCGACGTACCATCCTTTTTAGGCACTAGTATAATAGGAACAGCACAAGGACTAAGAGATTCGCGTATATAACCTTTGTCGAGCAGCTCCTGTACTTGACGCATAATCTCCTTCGTCTCCTCTGGATTGGTACGGTATGGTGCACGGTTGGGTAGCGATGCACCGGGAATTAAGTCAATTTGATGCTCAATCCCTCGAATAGGTGGTAATCCCGGTGGCACGTCTTGTGGGAAGACGTCAGCGAACTCCTGCAAAATGTTAGTGACAGCAGGGGGCAAAGAGGAAGGCACGTCCTCGAATGAAAATAATGCCTCTTTGCACACAAAAGCATAGCAAACAGATTTGCTGAAATCTAGTTCATCAATATCAGATTTTGTGGCAAGTAAACATGCACTTTTCAATTTAATTTCAGAAACAACACTAGATGGTTTATTATTAGGTTTCATTTGTTGCTCAAATTCCTTTGCCACAATCTGATTTTCACTCTTATTTTTCTCCTGTTTTGCTTTATTAGCTCTATTAATGTCATCTTTCAAAATGGAATCAGGAGTCATAGGAAGCAAAGTAATATTTTTATCCTTATGAACAAGAGTATACTGATTGTTTCTACCATGGTGTACAGAATTTTTATCAAATTGCCATGGTCTACCTAGTAATAAGGAACATGCTTGCATGGGTACCACATCACAATCAACATAATCAACATATGTAGAGATACTAAAATGCACACGAACAGTACGTGTTACCTTAACCTTGCCGCTGTTGTTGAACCATTGGATGTAGTAAGGATGTGGATGTGGTCTTGTGGTGAGAGATAGCTTCTCCACCATCTTCATGCTAGCCAAGTTTTTACAGCTCCCTCCATCTATGATGACGCGAACAGAACGTTCCTTCACAACTCCCTTTGTATGGAACAAATTATGCCTCTGATTTTGCTCTGCTTGTGTGACCTGCACACTCAAAACACGTTGAGCAACTAAACATCCATACCTGTCAGCGTCTTCAAGAGCCATGTATTGCGTCTCATTTTCAGAATCATCTCCACCATGTTCTTCACGTGTAATAAGAGCCAAAGTCTCCTCATCATAGTCACTAGCGGACTCATACCCACCATCCTCAGTAGCAATCATCACACGCTGAGATTTGCATTCTCTCGCAAAATGTCCTCTTCCCTTACAACGACGACAAATAATATCACTTGTGTGCCCTGTCGATGCCATGGAAGAAGAAGAGCTCTGCGCAGGCCCGGCAGGTGTGCTCTTGGCAGAGAGTGGTGGTTGTGCCTGCTTTCTTGTATCACGGCTGGAGGTGGCACCTGATGGAGGTGATGGTGAAGTGGAAGTAGAAGATGCACGCGGTGTCCATGATGAAGGTCGACCTGCAGAAAAGTTAGTTCGCGCCAATGGCTGTCGATCCTGCACTTCACGTTCAGCTTTACAAGCAAGATGGAATAAACGAGTGATATTATTATAATCCTTATACTCTAGAATGGTCTGAATCTCTTTATTTAATCCACCCATAAAACGTGCAAGCATAGCTTCATTCTCCTCAACAATACCACATCTAATCATGCCAGTTTGTAATTCCTGATAATATTCTTCTACAGAAATTTTTCCCTTGTCTTAAACGCTGCAATTTTTGAAGTAATTCACGTTGATAATATGGTGGAACCCAACGAGTACGCATAGCAGTTTTCAAAGCAGCCCAAGTAGCTGGAACAGGATATAATCTACAATGTTCAGACCACCAAACACATGCAAAGCTAGTGAAAGCACAAACAGCAGCAGGAACACGTCTCTCCTCAGGATATTGTAAACATGTAAATCGTTGTTCAGTTTCTAACTCCCAAGTAAGATATATATCAGGAACATATCTACCCTCAAATGGTGGAATATTCAATTTCAGTTTAGGGAGATGGTCATGATCTCGTACCTGAGGTGGTGGTGCCGGCCTACCGTTGCGAATATATACCTGAGGTCGACCTGCTGGTGGTGGTGTTGGTGGCTGCACGTAGTTCTGATTTTTATCAACCTCATCCTCATAATCGCCCGCATAATCGTCATCCTCCTCAGCCGCCGCAGGAGCAGGAGCCAAAGAAGCATCAACAGTAGGTGCAGCCGCACCCGAATTTTGACCAATCTCAATTGGAACGCGCTGTGCCCGTCCCACTTGATTTGGAAAGCGGCGTTGGAGATGTGGTTGTTGTTGTTGTAGAGGTGCGACATGTGCAGCCGGTGGTGGTTGGGGAAGACGCTTGAGTAATTCAGTAAACTTGTTATCCAGCTTTGTCTCGAACGACTTCTCCACGGCATCTATCTTCTCCATAGCCTCTTCAAATCTGTTTAGCACATCTCCCACCTGGCCACTCATCATTTGCTGAAATTTATCATGCAACTCCTTGTTCGTCATGTTCTCCCAATCAGTCTCATCGGCTTGTGAACCTGCCATGGTTAGCAACAATAGAAACACAAAAGAAAATGATCCTGCACACTACTAGAAGTGGTGGTGATGGTGGTGTGTCACAAAACCTTCAAGCGAATCTCAAATTCTTACCAGTTCTTACCCAGCAGCAGGTGGTGATCGGCAACCGTTGTAGTCAAAAACTCTCAAAGCTTGGATATAGCGATTACCAGGGAGAGTCAAACGCACGATGTAGACTTATGTGGAGCTGGGAAGGCTTATAATATGGTAGCAAAATGGTAAGCAATAATCAATTCAGAGATGCAAAGTTGAATAAACGCTCAACGACGGTACTGTGCTGGTCCTAGGCTAGACCGTGCTAGAGACGCGAGCCTAGAACACTAACAAAATCACGGCGCTGCACGTAAACAAGGGAAAAGCACACTCTGGAATTTTTTTTTTCGCTCTTTTTTTTTGCGCTCCTCTTTTTTTTTTTTGCGAAAAATCACTATAATGGCGAGTGTCTCAAAACTCTTCCCAGGTCAAACTGACAGGACGGGCACAAAATTTTTGACTATTTTTTTTCGGAAATCAGGGCAGCGACGACGAAAAAGTGCGACAAAAAATCACTATGATGGCGAGTGTCTCAAAACACTACCCGGGGCCTAAAAATAGGATAGGGAAGAAATATTTTTGGTTGCCGAAATTTTGTTTTTTTTCCGAGACCTACTCAGGTAAGGAAACACGAAACGGAAAATATATGGATCTCTAAAACCAACCGAATATGAAAAGAACTCGGATTGGTGGTGGATATATGGCGGTAGGATATGGCAGCGGTGGTGGTATATGGTAGCGGTAGTGGTATATGGATATGGATCGGTGGTGGTATATGGATACGGATTGGTGGTGGCGGATGAGCAATGGTGGTAGATGGCAAGGCAATGATGATGGTGCGGCGGCGGCGTGACAACTTATGACCAGAACTCGAAACTCTAAAAGACTAGACTCTAAGACCAGCAACTTGACACGACGATGCAACCGCAAATTCAACAAAGCAAAAACCCTAAAAAGATTATGCAAAGGCTCAGATTGGTTCAGATATGATGAACTAACCCTAAATTTTTTTTGTGGCTTTTTCGTGGACTGTAGGTATGAAGAACAGACTCGATCTAAACTACGAAAAACTGTAAAATCTCACCGAGCAACCTGGAAATCTGATACCACTTGATAGAGGCAAAGGTGTCCCGTCTTTCGATGAGATGATGAATATCGCTTTGCTGGAAGTCGACTTTGACGATCCGACTACGAACGTGCGAGGACGTCGCGCCTTAGCAATCGCTAAACCAACTCCGAGAGGTTATCGACCACGCCGGAGCACGATCAACCTGACCACGAGGGTCTGTTTCCTGCGAGCAAACGAAGAACAAGCAAGAAACTGAGATTGCAATCTGGATATTGCGAATATAAGATGAAAGCTTTATTGATCTAGGTGGAGTTCTGTGACGCCTTTGTCTGGTCACTGAACACAAACGAAGTACGCGAAGTTGCAGCTATGGCGAACTTTTAATCTAAACAAAAACCAAAGTCTAAACGACGCCCTAAGGGCTGTATATATGGAGGAAGAGGGGGGAATTTCGTGGCCCTTGAGGAAGGGGTCCGAAACCAACCCTATCTCTTGTTTCCCCACACATACGGACTCTAAAAACAGCCTATACTTATGTATTTCGAAATTACATGGGCCTGGCCCAATAATAAGGTGATGCAGCACCTAGAATAGCCTCTGGACGAAAGTTATGAAGTAGCATCTTGTATATTTCGTCCAAGGCTTCATGCACGCATTATGGTGGCTTCAACGTCCTGAAATCATCACTTGTAACTCCGTTCTTGTTCCCCATGCGCATGCCATCATCTCCATGCTTGTTCTTGCTCCAATGTTCATCATTCTCAAAGCTAGGCCCTTCATTTGTAAGCAAAACAAATGTATCCAATTTAGGCAGCATCATATTCTCATGAACATTAGAATCATTACCAAGAAACGAAAGTACCTGGTAATTTAATTGGCGTGCGCGAGCTCTAGTAATTGGTCCAGTATGTATAGCAGCAGGGGCTGTGGGTGTAACAATGGTATTGATGTCCTCATCACTCCTCCTCAAGAGAGACTGCGGCCCCTCTTCGGAGAAGATCACCTTGGATTCAAGACCTCCTCAAGGAGAAGACCGCCATCAAGACCTCCTCACGGAGAAGAACCGGTTACCTTTGTATCGTCCTTTGTTGGACTTGGATCATGTATCTTACCTTTGTGTTCATCGATCTAGCGCATGTGTGATCTATTCTTGTTGGTTGAGTGATTCTATCGTGTTTTCCCTCGTGTTTCCCCTCTTGTCCTTTGAGTTCCTCTTTGGGATCCGCTCCTTTCATGAAAGATCGGCCATCTTGGGTTCCACCCTACATGAGGGAATCCCCAAGAATAAGATGACCACAAGAGGGAAAACACTCAAATTGACTAGATCCAATCACACATATGCTAGATCCAATCACACAAAGAGAGATCCAATGATTCAAAGACAACAAAGGAAAGATACAAGGTACTTGTTCATCCCAATCCTATGAGGAATGAGGTCTTGAAGGGGGACCACCCATGAGGGGGTCTTGAGGTTGATCACTCCAAGAGGAGGTCTTGATCTCCTAGTGGAGTGGATCCATGGAGCAAAGCTCACATATGTCTATCATATCCTTTGCTAACCCTAACATATGGTCTAGGTACGGAATATATAGGCATGGGGACGAAGTGGATGAAGAGGAGGCCCAGACAGCAATCACAGCCGTCCATCCTGTAGGGCCCGTGCGCACGGGGTAAGTTGGGTCCGTGCGCACGGGGGTCCCCTGGGCACGGTACAAGCCCGTGCGCACGGGGTGCTCCAGTGCCAGCTCCCTATGTAGCGCGTGGGCACGGGGTGTCAGGGCCCGTGCACACGGGGTCGCCTGGGACCTCCTGTCCAGCTGCGGTTGTGCTTCCCGTTCTTCCTCATGGCCTTGGGGTCCTTCTCCTTGGCCTCCGGGATGCTCCGTAGCTGCTGGGTGGCGTGCGTCCTCGTACCTAATAATGCACAATGTTCCGTGGTGAGGTAGCGACCAAGTCCCATAGATATTCATGTAAATCTTGAAGAGGAGCGGGTTCACCTTAAGTCCGGTAGGTCCACTTGGGACTCGAGCTGCTATGTACATGGAGATGACCATGGGATGCTCCGCATCATCCCCTCCCCCTTGGGAAAGATCCGGCCTCGGATCGTAAACCGTATCGCCATGTACACGGTAGGAATTGATGCCTTGTCGCTCGGTGAGGTGCTCTAATATTTTGGTGCCGTGCAACGTGAATGCCTTCCCATGATGAAGATAGCTCATGATGGTACCACCTTGCAAGACCTTCAAAACGAAAGAACATGACAAGCACTTGGAAAAACCCATGAGGTTAGCGTGAACGCAAAGCCTATCATTCGGGAAGGGAAATGCCCAACAAGTGAATTTATCATGTCTATCATAAGGAAGGGCAAGGTAGGGTGACATGTCATGGAGGCATATGATGTGAGTACAACCAACTATAATAAACTCAACCAAACAAACATGCTTCACAAGTAATATGTCTAAGTCTCCAAGATCAATAAACATAGCATGTGTGCACTCACTAGAATGGCATATGAGAAGTGCAACTAATGGAGACAAGAGACAATGATCAAGACAAATCAACTGAGAGACGTGAACATATATGTCATCAACCCAAGAAAGCGAGTAATAAAGGAACATGGGTGATGCAACCAAGCAAGCAATCGTAGTAATCAAGTCAAGCAAGCTAGTATTGTGAAGATGCAACATACTAGAAGGAGTCATGGCAATCATATCATGTGTGTAAATGGTGGGCATGAATATTGCACGTGACATATCACAAGCATGAAGGCAAGATATGAGCAAAATAGCATCAATAGCATGAGGCACATGATAAACATGGAAATAGCAACAAGGATCTCCACCGAGCAAATACACATAGAAGTAGCATAATGGTGAATCGTGGGTAAGTGCAAGCAAGGGTCACAATTGCGTGGCAAAGGCATAGAAGCAAGCATAACATGCAAAGTGAACACGATAGTAGAATGGGCATAATGTAACAAGTGATATATAGCCCATAGCCTTGTGAGAGCCAAGTAGAAGAGATGCGCGTAGTCGTTGCGCGAAGAGAATGGTAGGAAGGACAATCTATGGGATCCCAAATCGTCGTTGCTCTCAATAGCTCGTTTCGTCAACTCTTGGGATTGAGAGGTTGACGAGTATACGTGAGTACCTACACACAACAAAAACAAAGGGAAAATTGTGTGTGCGTGGTAGATGTACACATTATCCATCATGATGCGCACGTGCTTGTGTTCATTAGCACAAAATATCCAATGCTCAAATAAATGAGTTGCATGATATAGAAACATGTCATCCATCATGAGAGGTTTGTTGTTATGTATAGCATAATGGAGACTCAAAGTATGTAATGCATCACTAGCAACATCTAGAGCATTGTGAGGAATGGTATGCATGTGGTGCACACAAGGGATGTAATCATGCGATACACAATAATTTTCATGGCATGGCATATGAGATGAATTGCACAAATTTTGCAAAGGAAGCATTGCAATATCATCGCAAGAGAAACAAAAGCCAATGACCATCATCTCGTCATCTATGCCATAAGTGCAAATGGGATTTATGTTAATGGGACATGCATAGGTACTATGTTGAGATTGAAATGAAGTAATATTGGAGATCTCACTCATAGCATATGACAAGTTCAATGGATTGTCAAACATGACGTGACCAATGGAATTTTCACATGATATCCTATGGAGCATAGCATCACAACTAGGCAACTCAACATGATCATCATCATATTTATCATAAATTGGTAAGTCATGACATGAGGAAGTCGCACTAGCATGAAGCATGGTAATAGGTGTGTCAACATCATGCAAGCAATCATTGGTAAGATAGTCCACTAGTGAGACAAGAGAAGCACCATCACCTATGTTACCTTTGGAGCATCGCTCATGTGTTGTAGGTGAGGTGTCGAAGATCCACTCGTTGTCATCTTCATCTTGATGGAACCATGTGGGGGGTGCATCGCTGTCCACCATGGCCATCGTCGTCTCCATTGGAGGTATGGACTCGTCTAGGATAGGCATGTCGTCATGTAGGAGACCTAGCACCAAAGAAGAAAACAAACTAGGAGTAGAGGTTAAGTCATTAGAAATCATTGTGGCCTCACATGATGTGTCAACTACCACACTCACGAAGTGTTGTGGCTCACTCACTCCCTCTTGGATGCTCTCACTTGTATGGTTGGTGGAGTCACTCGAATGGCTCTCAACCTCACATAGGATGTGTGGCATGCTCTCATGTGTGGGGCTAGTGGTGGTCACACTTATCCGCTCATAGGAAATGCACTTAATGTCACATATGGTGGAGTCACTCATATCACTCATGGTGGGGTGGCTCTCCTCACATGGGAATTGAGGCATCTCTTCATATGTGGGTGTCGGAGTTATGGTGGTGCAAATGTCTCCATGCTCAACTCCTATCGCCGCCTTGGTTGACGGGATAGTCCCATGCTCAACCTTCTTGTCGCCGTCTTGTTGTTGGAGGCCCATATGATGTGGCACCTCATAGCTCGCCTCCATGACCGAAGGGAATTTCCCTTGCTCGGCCATCTTCCTTGAGGGGCTTCCGAAGATGGAAGTGTCGCCCTCGCTCGTAGGTGGACGCCTTGTTGTTGAAGATGTCGATGTAGGCGAACTCACGGGAAGTAGGCGAAGATGCCGTACGTCCAAAGGTGAAGATGCCTTGATAGCACTTGGCGAAGATGCCGAAGTGGTTGGTGTAGCCGTAGCTCCGTCGTGGTGGTGCTCGTCTCGCGGTCTTCTCTTTTGCTCATGAAGGACTTGGCGTGAAGTAGGGCTTGTTCGGACTTGTACGTTTGCGCTTGTGGAGCATCTTCAAGTCGATGATGTCGTTGTCGTGCTTGAGCTCGTAGTAGTTGTCGTTCGTCATTGTTGTGCACATGATGCTTGGAGGTGTCTTGCCCTTCATGACGATGTTGGCGATGGTCGCCATGGAGATGTGGACGTGGACGACTTGCGCTTGCATCAGTTTTGCGCTCCGAAGATGATTGACTTGCTCGCCGCCGCCTTGAGGATGATGAAGGCGAAGAAGACTTGTAGTCGGCCACCAAATCTCGTAGTTGATCCTTTAGCTCGCCCAACTTGGTGTCGATGTAGTCCCTTTTCCTTGCTTCGGAGTGGTGTATGTCGATGGCGAGGTTGTCGAGGCGCTCTCGCAAGGTAGATTGTGCGCCTTGCATTTCGTGTTGTAGGCCGAAGATGGACATTTTGGTGATGTAGTTGTTCGCGTCGTCGTTGTCGTGGAAGACCGGAGATGAAATGCCTTGCCTATCCATCACAAGACTCGAGCAAATGTGAGTGGAAGAAAGGAAAGAACTAGACCAAATGTACCTTTTCCAATGTTGAAGATGGATCAATGGTCACTCAATAATGTATCAAGGAAATAGCACAATTGGTACCGGATCTTGTCAATTCTCACACCTACACAAATAAGGCTTATGGTGGAGCTTGGTGAGGATAGTGGCACAAAAAATTCATGCAAAATGTTAGCAAGAGTCAATAATGTTGGAAAAGATTCACAAATTCGCAAGTGAAACAAGTAGACCAATAGCAATATGTGGCACACGGAAACACACACTCGGATAGATAAATGGGGTCATGCAACCAAGGAATGAGCACAAAATGTGGAATCCACGGAAAACGCTCGTGTTGCACAACTCAAGAGAGGCGCTAGCACGATTGCTCAATAGGCGGATACGACACTTGTGCACAACCTATAAGATGCAAAATGGATAAACTTCTATCCCAAGTATGCTATGTATGTATGGTTCCCGATGTTTCTCAAGATGATCCAAGATGATCGGATATGACAATCTTATGTGTAATGTGGTATGATGCTATGGCACTTGCTTACAAGCTCTTTGCTCTCTTTTCTTTTGCTTAAAAGCTTATTCTTTTTTTTATATGGCCACTATGCGAAATGAACAAACCAAGATAGCAATTGTGTATATGCGGGAACAATATTGTGACACAAGGAGTGATATGATGATACCAAAATGATATGGTATGTATGCAATGGAAGGGTGGATCACTAATGTGCACAAGTAACGTGGCCCGGCAATACTCAAATGGCTAGTCTCGATAGGCAAGTAACGCAAAATGGGCTAAGGGGTTAACAATGTAATGGCAAGAATGTACAATGATGGGATACCACGATACCAAGATGATATAGAGGTTACCGTTCTTGCTTACGGTTAGGTTGTCAAAATGGTGTAGTGGTCGATGTCGAAGACGACCTCGTGGCGATGATGAGTGGCGGTGTTCTTGATGTAGATACCAAGATGATGTAGACCCGTCCCTAAGTAGCCGAAACACCTTAGGAAATGGTAAAAACCGCAACCTCAAAATCTCCAAAGGCAAATGTCAAATGGTGGTAGCGGAGATGTGAATGTGGAAGTGGTGGTGATGGATGATGAAGAAGCAACCGTCCCTAAGTAGCCGAAACACCTTAGGAGACTCAAGTCACCACTCAAACAACCACAAATGCTAAATGGAGCAAAATGGGTAGGTTGCGGAAGGCTATGGTGGGTTTTGCGGATGATATGGTGGAAGGCCTAGGCAAAGATGCCGAAATGTCAAAATTTTGATGGAGTCAAATGATGTTGGAACCTATCTAGGTGGATGGTGGATGTCAATAGCTACTCAACGAGCTAAAGAACACGAAAATCGGACTCCGGATGTGGAAGTTATGGCCGAAAACGTAAAGTGCACGCAGCTGAGTCTGGGAGGGCCGTGCGCACGGGGTCAAAATGGGCCCGTGGGCACGGGGTGTCCAGAGAGTTTTCGAGGGCCCGTGCGCACGGGGTCTGGGGTCCGTGGGCACGGGGTGGGCGAAATTTTTGCGATTTCGTGGCGGAAATTGGAGAGATTTTGGGGATGGATTGTGGGGAAAATATGGGGGAAGGCTAGGTCCACTTGAAACCAAGCAAGTCCATGGATCAAATCCAACAAAACCTCGACAAACCAACAAATCACAAAAAAAATTGGGGCTATTTTTGGTGGGGATTTTCGAAATTGGGCATGAACACAACAAAATTAGGCTAGAAAACAAAGAGGGGGGCTCCAATTTCGTGAGAAACCATGGCTCATGATACCAAAATGTTGTAGGGTGGAACCCTAAGTGGAGATCTTTCACGAATTGGAGGGGGAATCCCCAAGAATAAGATGAACACAAGAGGGAAAACACTCAAATTGACTAGATCCAATCACACATATGCTAGATCCAATCACACAAAGAGAGATACAATGATTCAAAGACAACAAAGGAAAGATACAAGGTACTGGTTCATCCCAATCCTATGAGGAATGAGGTCTTGATGGGGGGCCACCCATGAGGGGGTCTTGAGGTTGATCACTCCAAGAGGAGGTCTTGATCTCCTAGTGGAGTGGATCCGTGGAGCAACGCTCACATATGTCTATCATATCCTTTGCTAACCCTAACATATGGTCTAGGTACGGAATATATAGGCATGGGGACGAAGTGGATGAAGAGGAGGCCCAAACAGCAATCACAGCCGTCCATCATGTAGGGCCCGTGCGCACGGGGTAAGTTGGGCCCGTGGGCACGGTACAAGCCCGTGCGCACGGGGTGCTCCAGCGCCAGCTCCCTGTGTAGCCCGTGGGCACGGGGTGTCGGGGCCCGTGCGCACGGGGTCAACTGGGACCTCCTGTCCAGCTGCGGTTGTGCTTCTCGTTCTTCCTCGTGGCCTTGGGGTCCTTCTCCTTGGCCTCCGGGATGCTCCGTAGCTGCTGGGTGGCGGGCGCCTCGTACCTAATAATGCACAATGTTCCGTGGTGAGGTAGCGACCAAGTCCCATAGATATTCATGTAAATCTTGCAGAGGAGCGCGTTCACCTTAAGTCCGGTAGGTCCACTTGGGACTCGAGCTGCTATGACGGTGTACATGGAGATGACCATGGGGTGGTCCGCATCATCCCCTCCCCCTTGGGAGAGATCCGACCTCGGATCGTAAACCGTATCGCCATGTACACTGTAGGAATTGATGCCTTGTCGCTCGGTGAGGTGCTCTAATATGTTGGTGCCGTGCAACGTGTATGCCTTCCCATGATGAAGATAGCTCATGATGGTACCACCTTGCAAGACCTTCAAAACGAAAGAACATGACAAGCACTTGGAAAAACCCATGAGGTTAGCGTGAACGCAAAGCCTATCATTCGGGAAGGGAAATGCCCAACAAGTGAATTCATCATGTGTATCATAAGGAAGGGCAAGGTAGGGTGACATGTCATGGAGGCATATGATGTGAGTACAACCAACTATAATAAACTCAACCAAACAAACATGCTTCACAAGTAATATGTCTAAGTCTCCAAGATCAATAAACATAGCATGGGTGCACTCACTAGAATGGCATATGAGAAGTGCAACTAATGGAGACAAGAGACAATGATCAAGACAAATCAAGTGAGAGGCGTGAACATATATGTCATCAACCCAAGAAAGCGAGTAATAAAGGAACATGGGTGATGCAACCAAGCAAGCAATCATAGTAATCAAGTCAAGCAAGCTAGTATTGTGAAGATGCAACATACTAGAAGGAGTCACGGCAATCATGTCATGTGTGTAAATGGTGGGCATGAATATTGCACGTGACATATCACAAGCATGAAGGCAAGATATGAGCAAAATAGCATCAATAGCATGAGGCACATCATAAACATGGCAATAGCAACAAGGATCTCCACCGAGCATGCAAATACACATAGAAGTAGCATAATGGTGAATCATGGGTAAGTGCAAGCAAGGGTCACAATTGCGTGGCAAAGGCATAGAAGCAAGCATAACATGGAAAGTGAACACGATAGTAGAATGGGCATAATGTAACAAGTGATATATAGCCCATAGCCTTGTGAGAGCCAAGTAGAAGAGATGCGCGTAGTCGTTGCGCGAAGAGAATGGTAGGAAGGACAATCTATGGGATCCCAAATCGTCGTTGCTCTCAAGAGCTCGTTTCGTCAACTCTTGGGATTGAGAGGTTGACGAGTATACGTGAGTACCTACACACAACAAAAACAAAGGGAAAATTGTGTGTGTGTGGTAGATGTACACATCATCCATCATGATGCGCACATGCCTGTGTTCGTTAGCACAAAATATCCAATGCTCAAATAAATGAGTTGCATGATATAGAAACATGTCATCCATCATGAGAGGTTTGTTGTTATGTATAGCATAATGGAGACTCAAAGTATGTAATGCATCACTCGCAACATCTAGAGCATTTCGTGGACTGTAGGTATGAAGAACAGACTCGATCTAAACTACGAAAAACTGTAAAATCTCACCGAGCAACCTGGAAATCTGATACCACTTGATAGAGGCAAAGGTGTCCCGTCTTTCGATGAGATGATGAATATCGCTTTGCTGGAAGTCGACTTTGACGATCCGACTACGAACGTGCGAGGACGTCGCGCCTTAGCAATCGCTAAACCAACTCCGAGAGGTTATCGACCACGCCGGAGCACGATCAACCTGACCACGAGGGTCTGTTTCCTGCGAGCAAACGAAGAACAAGCAAGAAACTGAGATTGCAATCTGGATATTGCGAATATAAGATGAAAGCTTTATTGATCTAGGTGGAGTTCTGTGACGCCTTTGTCTGGTCACTGAACACAAACGAAGTACGCGAAGTTGCAGCTATGGCGAACTTTTAATCTAAACAAAAACCAAAGTCTAAACGACGCCCTAAGGGCTGTATATATGGAGGAAGAGGGGGGAATTTCGTGGCCCTTGAGGAAGGGGTCCGAAACCAACCCTATCTCTTGTTTCCCCACACATACGGACTCTAAAAACAGCCTATACTTATGTATTTCGAAATTACATGGGCCTGGCCCAATAATAAGGTGATGCAGCACCTAGAATAGCCTCTGGACGAAAGTTATGAAGTAGCATCTTGTATATTTCGTCCAAGGCTTCATGCACGCATTATGGTGGCTTCAACGTCCTGAAATCATCACTTGTAACTCCGTTCTTGTTCCCCATGCGCATGCCATCATCTCCATGCTTGTTCTTGCTCCAATGTTCATCCTTCTCAAAGCTAGGCCCTTCATTTGTAAGCAAAACAAATGTATCCAATTTAGGCAGCATCATATTCTCATGAACATTAGAATCATTACCAAGAAACGAAAGTACCTGGTAATTTAATTGGCGTGCGCGAGCTCTAGTAATTGGTCCAGTATGTATAGCAGCAGGGGCTGTGGGTGTAACAATGGTATTGATGTCCTCATCACTCCTCCTCAAGAGAGACTGCGGCCCCTCTTCGGAGAAGATCACCTTGGATTCAAGACCTCCTCAAGGAGAAGACCGCCATCAAGACCTCCTCACGGAGAAGAATCGGTTACCTTTGTATCGTCCTTTGTTGGACTTGGATCATGTATCTTACCTTTGTGTTCATCGATCTAGCGCATGTGTGATCTATTCTTGTTGGTTGAGTGATTCTATCGTGTTTTCCCTCGTGTTTCCCCTCTTGTCCTTTGAGTTCCTCTTTGGGATCCGCTCCTTTCATGAAAGATCGGCCATCTTGGGTTCCACCCTACATGAGGGAATCCCCAAGAATAAGATGACCACAAGAGGGAAAACACTCAAATTGACTAGATCCAATCACACATATGCTAGATCCAATCACACAAAGAGAGATCCAATGATTCAAAGACAACAAAGGAAAGATACAAGGTACTTGTTCATCCCAATCCTATGAGGAATGAGGTCTTGAAGGGGGACCACCCATGAGGGGGTCTTGAGGTTGATCACTCCAAGAGGAGGTCTTGATCTCCTAGTGGAGTGGATCCATGGAGCAAAGCTCACATATGTCTATCATATCCTTTGCTAACCCTAACATATGGTCTAGGTACGGAATATATAGGCATGGGGACGAAGTGGATGAAGAGGAGGCCCAGACAGCAATCACAGCCGTCCATCCTGTAGGGCCCGTGCGCACGGGGTAAGTTGGGTCCGTGCGCACGGGGGTCCCCTGGGCACGGTACAAGCCCGTGCGCACGGGGTGCTCCAGTGCCAGCTCCCTATGTAGCGCGTGGGCACGGGGTGTCAGGGCCCGTGCACACGGGGTCGCCTGGGACCTCCTGTCCAGCTGCGGTTGTGCTTCCCGTTCTTCCTCATGGCCTTGGGGTCCTTCTCCTTGGCCTCCGGGATGCTCCGTAGCTGCTGGGTGGCGTGCGTCCTCGTACCTAATAATGCACAATGTTCCGTGGTGAGGTAGCGACCAAGTCCCATAGATATTCATGTAAATCTTGAAGAGGAGCGGGTTCACCTTAAGTCCGGTAGGTCCACTTGGGACTCGAGCTGCTATGTACATGGAGATGACCATGGGATGCTCCGCATCATCCCCTCCCCCTTGGGAAAGATCCGGCCTCGGATCGTAAACCGTATCGCCATGTACACGGTAGGAATTGATGCCTTGTCGCTCGGTGAGGTGCTCTAATATTTTGGTGCCGTGCAACGTGAATGCCTTCCCATGATGAAGATAGCTCATGATGGTACCACCTTGCAAGACCTTCAAAACGAAAGAACATGACAAGCACTTGGAAAAACCCATGAGGTTAGCGTGAACGCAAAGCCTATCATTCGGGAAGGGAAATGCCCAACAAGTGAATTTATCATGTCTATCATAAGGAAGGGCAAGGTAGGGTGACATGTCATGGAGGCATATGATGTGAGTACAACCAACTATAATAAACTCAACCAAACAAACATGCTTCACAAGTAATATGTCTAAGTCTCCAAGATCAATAAACATAGCATGTGTGCACTCACTAGAATGGCATATGAGAAGTGCAACTAATGGAGACAAGAGACAATGATCAAGACAAATCAACTGAGAGACGTGAACATATATGTCATCAACCCAAGAAAGCGAGTAATAAAGGAACATGGGTGATGCAACCAAGCAAGCAATCGTAGTAATCAAGTCAAGCAAGCTAGTATTGTGAAGATGCAACATACTAGAAGGAGTCATGGCAATCATATCATGTGTGTAAATGGTGGGCATGAATATTGCACGTGACATATCACAAGCATGAAGGCAAGATATGAGCAAAATAGCATCAATAGCATGAGGCACATGATAAACATGGAAATAGCAACAAGGATCTCCACCGAGCAAATACACATAGAAGTAGCATAATGGTGAATCGTGGGTAAGTGCAAGCAAGGGTCACAATTGCGTGGCAAAGGCATAGAAGCAAGCATAACATGCAAAGTGAACACGATAGTAGAATGGGCATAATGTAACAAGTGATATATAGCCCATAGCCTTGTGAGAGCCAAGTAGAAGAGATGCGCGTAGTCGTTGCGCGAAGAGAATGGTAGGAAGGACAATCTATGGGATCCCAAATCGTCGTTGCTCTCAATAGCTCGTTTCGTCAATTCTTGGGATTGAGAGGTTGACGAGTATACGTGAGTACCTACACACAACAAAAACAAAGGGAAAATTGTGTGTGCGTGGTAGATGTACACATTATCCATCATGATGCGCACGTGCTTGTGTTCATTAGCACAAAATATCCAATGCTCAAATAAATGAGTTGCATGATATAGAAACATGTCATCCATCATGAGAGGTTTGTTGTTATGTATAGCATAATGGAGACTCAAAGTATGTAATGCATCACTAGCAACATCTAGAGCATTGTGAGGAATGGTATGCATGTGGTGCACACAAGGGATGTAATCATGCGATACACAATAATTTTCATGGCATGGCATATGAGATGAATTGCACAAATTTTGCAAAGGAAGCATTGCAATATCATCGCAAGAGAAACAAAAGCCAATGACCATCATCTCGTCATCTATGCCATAAGTGCAAATGGGATTTATGTTAATGGGACATGCATAGGTACTATGTTGAGATTGAAATGAAGTAATATTGGAGATCTCACTCATAGCATATGACAAGTTCAATGGATTGTCAAACATGACGTGACCAATGGAATTTTCACATGATATCCTATGGAGCATAGCATCACAACTAGGCAACTCAACATGATCATCATCATATTTATCATAAATTGGTAAGTCATGACATGAGGAAGTCGCACTAGCATGAAGCATGGTAATAGGTGTGTCAACATCATGCAAGCAATCATTGGTAAGATAGTCCACTAGTGAGACAAGAGAAGCACCATCACCTATGTTACCTTTGGAGCATCGCTCATGTGTTGTAGGTGAGGTGTCGAAGATCCACTCGTTGTCATCTTCATCTTGATGGAACCATGTGGGGGGTGCATCGCTGTCCACCATGGCCATCGTCGTCTCCATTGGAGGTATGGACTCGTCTAGGATAGGCATGTCGTCATGTAGGAGACCTAGCACCAAAGAAGAAAACAAACTAGGAGTAGAGGTTAAGTCATTAGAAATCATTGTGGCCTCACATGATGTGTCAACTACCACACTCACGAAGTGTTGTGGCTCACTCACTCCCTCTTGGATGCTCTCACTTGTATGGTTGGTGGAGTCACTCGAATGGCTCTCAACCTCACATAGGATGTGTGGCATGCTCTCATGTGTGGGGCTAGTGGTGGTCACACTTATCCGCTCATAGGAAATGCACTTAATGTCACATATGGTGGAGTCACTCATATCACTCATGGTGGGGTGGCTCTCCTCACATGGGAATTGAGGCATCTCTTCATATGTGGGTGTCGGAGTTATGGTGGTGCAAATGTCTCCATGCTCAACTCCTATCGCCGCCTTGGTTGACGGGATAGTCCCATGCTCAACCTTCTTGTCGCCGTCTTGTTGTTGGAGGCCCATATGATGTGGCACCTCATAGCTCGCCTCCATGACCGAAGGGAATTTCCCTTGCTCGGCCATCTTCCTTGAGGGGCTTCCGAAGATGGAAGTGTCGCCCTCGCTCGTAGGTGGACGCCTTGTTGTTGAAGATGTCGATGTAGGCGAACTCACGGGAAGTAGGCGAAGATGCCGTACGTCCAAAGGTGAAGATGCCTTGATAGCACTTGGCGAAGATGCCGAAGTGGTTGGTGTAGCCGTAGCTCCGTCGTGGTGGTGCTCGTCTCGCGGTCTTCTCTTTTGCTCATGAAGGACTTGGCGTGAAGTAGGGCTTGTTCGGACTTGTACGTTTGCGCTTGTGGAGCATCTTCAAGTCGATGATGTCGTTGTCGTGCTTGAGCTCGTAGTAGTTGTCGTTCGTCATTGTTGTGCACATGATGCTTGGAGGTGTCTTGCCCTTCATGACGATGTTGGCGATGGTCGCCATGGAGATGTGGACGTGGACGACTTGCGCTTGCATCAGTTTTGCGCTCCGAAGATGATTGACTTGCTCGCCGCCGCCTTGAGGATGATGAAGGCGAAGAAGACTTGTAGTCGGCCACCAAATCTCGTAGTTGATCCTTTAGCTCGCCCAACTTGGTGTCGATGTAGTCCCTTTTCCTTGCTTCGGAGTGGTGTATGTCGATGGCGAGGTTGTCGAGGCGCTCTCGCAAGGTAGATTGTGCGCCTTGCATTTCGTGTTGTAGGCCGAAGATGGACATTTTGGTGATGTAGTTGTTCGCGTCGTCGTTGTCGTGGAAGACCGGAGATGAAATGCCTTGCCTATCCATCACAAGACTCGAGCAAATGTGAGTGGAAGAAAGGAAAGAACTAGACCAAATGTACCTTTTCCAATGTTGAAGATGGATCAATGATCACTCAATAATGTATCAAGGAAATAGCACAATTGGTACCGGATCTTGTCAATTCTCACACCTACACAAATAAGGCTTATGGTGGAGCTTGGTGAGGATAGTGGCACAAAAAATTCATGCAAAATGTTAGCAAGAGTCAATAATGTTGGAAAAGATTCACAAATTCGCAAGTGAAACAAGTAGACCAATAGCAATATGTGGCACACGGAAACACACACTCGGATAGATAAATGGGGTCATGCAACCAAGGAATGAGCACAAAATGTGGAATCCACGGAAAACGCTCGTGTTGCACAACTCAAGAGAGGCGCTAGCACGATTGCTCAATAGGCGGATACGACACTTGTGCACAACCTATAAGATGCAAAATGGATAAACTTCTATCCCAAGTATGCTATGTATGTATGGTTCCCGGTGTTTCTCAAGATGATCCAAGATGATCGGATATGACAATCTTATGTGTAATGTGGTATGATGCTATGGCACTTGCTTACAAGCTCTTTGCTCTCTTTTCTTTTGCTTAAAAGCTTATTCTTTTTTTTATATGGCCACTATGCGAAATGAACAAACCAAGATAGCAATTGTGTATATGCGGGAACAATATTGTGACACAAGGAGTGATATGATGATACCAAAATGATATGGTATGTATGCAATGGAAGGGTGGATCACTAATGTGCACAAGTAACGTGGCCCGGCAATACTCAAATGGCTAGTCTCGATAGGCAAGTAACGCAAAATGGGCTAAGGGGTTAACAATGTAATGGCAAGAATGTACAATGATGGGATACCACGATACCAAGATGATATAGAGGTTACCGTTCTTGCTTACGGTTAGGTTGTCAAAATGGTGTAGTGGTCGATGTCGAAGACGACCTCGTGGCGATGATGAGTGGCGGTGTTCTTGATGTAGATACCAAGATGATGTAGACCCGTCCCTAAGTAGCCGAAACACCTTAGGAAATGGTAAAAACCGCAACCTCAAAATCTCCAAAGGCAAATGTCAAATGGTGGTAGCGGAGATGTGAATGTGGAAGTGGTGGTGATGGATGATGAAGAAGCAACCGTCCCTAAGTAGCCGAAACACCTTAGGAGACTCAAGTCACCACTCAAACAACCACAAATGCTAAATGGAGCAAAATGGGTAGGTTGCGGAAGGCTATGGTGGGTTTTGCGGATGATATGGTGGAAGGCCTAGGCAAAGATGCCGAAATGTCAAAATTTTGATGGAGTCAAATGATGTTGGAACCTATCTAGGTGGATGGTGGATGTCAATAGCTACTCAACGAGCTAAAGAACACGAAAATCGGACTCCGGATGTGGAAGTTATGGCCGAAAACGTAAAGTGCACGCAGCTGAGTCTGGGAGGGCCGTGCGCACGGGGTCAAAATGGGCCCGTGGGCACGGGGTGTCCAGAGAGTTTTCGAGGGCCCGTGCGCACGGGGTCTGGGGTCCGTGGGCACGGGGTGGGCGAAATTTTTGCGATTTCGTGGCGGAAATTGGAGAGATTTTGGGGATGGATTGTGGGGAAAAGATGGGGGAAGGCTAGGTCCACTTGAAACCAAGCAAGTCCATGGATCAAATCCAACAAAACCTCGACAAACCAACAAATCACAAAAAAAATTGGGGCTATTTTTGGTGGGGATTTTCGAAATTGGGCATGAACACAACAAAATTAGGCTAGAAAACAAAGAGGGGGGCTCCAATTTCGTGAGAAACCATGGCTCATGATACCAAAATGTTGTAGGGTGGAACCCTAAGTGGAGATCTTTCACGAATTGGAGGGGGAATCCCCAAGAATAAGATGAACACAAGAGGGAAAACACTCAAATTGACTAGATCCAATCACACATATGCTAGATCCAATCACACAAAGAGAGATACAATGATTCAAAGACAACAAAGGAAAGATACAAGGTACTGGTTCATCCCAATCCTATGAGGAATGAGGTCTTGATGGGGGGCCACCCATGAGGGGGTCTTGAGGTTGATCACTCCAAGAGGAGGTCTTGATCTCCTAGTGGAGTGGATCCGTGGAGCAACGCTCACATATGTCTATCATATCCTTTGCTAACCCTAACATATGGTCTAGGTACGGAATATATAGGCATGGGGACGAAGTGGATGAAGAGGAGGCCCAAACAGCAATCACAGCCGTCCATCATGTAGGGCCCGTGCGCACGGGGTAAGTTGGGCCCGTGGGCACGGTACAAGCCCGTGCGCACGGGGTGCTCCAGCGCCAGCTCCCTGTGTAGCCCGTGGGCACGGGGTGTCGGGGCCCGTGCGCACGGGGTCAACTGGGACCTCCTGTCCAGCTGCGGTTGTGCTTCTCGTTCTTCCTCGTGGCCTTGGGGTCCTTCTCCTTGGCCTCCGGGATGCTCCGTAGCTGCTGGGTGGCGGGCGCCTCGTACCTAATAATGCACAATGTTCCGTGGTGAGGTAGCGACCAAGTCCCATAGATATTCATGTAAATCTTGCAGAGGAGCGCGTTCACCTTAAGTCCGGTAGGTCCACTTGGGACTCGAGCTGCTATGACGGTGTACATGGAGATGACCATGGGGTGGTCCGCATCATCCCCTCCCCCTTGGGAGAGATCCGACCTCGGATCGTAAACCGTATCGCCATGTACACTGTAGGAATTGATGCCTTGTCGCTCGGTGAGGTGCTCTAATATGTTGGTGCCGTGCAACGTGTATGCCTTCCCATGATGAAGATAGCTCATGATGGTACCACCTTGCAAGACCTTCAAAACGAAAGAACATGACAAGCACTTGGAAAAACCCATGAGGTTAGCGTGAACGCAAAGCCTATCATTCGGGAAGGGAAATGCCCAACAAGTGAATTCATCATGTGTATCATAAGGAAGGGCAAGGTAGGGTGACATGTCATGGAGGCATATGATGTGAGTACAACCAACTATAATAAACTCAACCAAACAAACATGCTTCACAAGTAATATGTCTAAGTCTCCAAGATCAATAAACATAGCATGGGTGCACTCACTAGAATGGCATATGAGAAGTGCAACTAATGGAGACAAGAGACAATGATCAAGACAAATCAAGTGAGAGGCGTGAACATATATGTCATCAACCCAAGAAAGCGAGTAATAAAGGAACATGGGTGATGCAACCAAGCAAGCAATCATAGTAATCAAGTCAAGCAAGCTAGTATTGTGAAGATGCAACATACTAGAAGGAGTCACGGCAATCATGTCATGTGTGTAAATGGTGGGCATGAATATTGCACGTGACATATCACAAGCATGAAGGCAAGATATGAGCAAAATAGCATCAATAGCATGAGGCACATCATAAACATGGCAATAGCAACAAGGATCTCCACCGAGCATGCAAATACACATAGAAGTAGCATAATGGTGAATCATGGGTAAGTGCAAGCAAGGGTCACAATTGCGTGGCAAAGGCATAGAAGCAAGCATAACATGGAAAGTGAACACGATAGTAGAATGGGCATAATGTAACAAGTGATATATAGCCCATAGCCTTGTGAGAGCCAAGTAGAAGAGATGCGCGTAGTCGTTGCGCGAAGAGAATGGTAGGAAGGACAATCTATGGGATCCCAAATCGTCGTTGCTCTCAAGAGCTCGTTTCGTCAACTCTTGGGATTGAGAGGTTGACGAGTATACGTGAGTACCTACACACAACAAAAACAAAGGGAAAATTGTGTGTGTGTGGTAGATGTACACATCATCCATCATGATGCGCACATGCCTGTGTTCGTTAGCACAAAATATCCAATGCTCAAATAAATGAGTTGCATGATATAGAAACATGTCATCCATCATGAGAGGTTTGTTGTTATGTATAGCATAATGGAGACTCAAAGTATGTAATGCATCACTCGCAACATCTAGAGCATTTCGAGGAATGGTATGCATGTGGTGCACACAAGGGATGTAATCATGCGATACACAATAATTTTCATGGCATGGCATATGAGATGAATTGCACAAATTTTGGAAAGGAAGCATAGCAATATCATCGCAAGAGAAACAAAAGCCAATGACCATCATCTCGTCATCTACGCCATAAGTGCAAATGGGATTTATGTTAATGGGACATGCATAGGTACTATGTTGAGATTGAAATGAAGTAATATTGGAGATCTCACTCATAGCATATGACAAGTTCAATGGATTGTCAAACATGACGTGACCAATGGAATTTTCACATGATATCCTATGGAGCATAGCATCACAACTAGGCAACTCAACATGATCATCGTCATATTTATCATAAATTGGTAAGTCGTGACATGAGGAAGTCGCACTAGCATGAAGCATGGTAATAGGTGTGTCAACATCATGCAAGCAATCATTGGTAAGGTAGTCCACTAGTGGGACAAGAGAAGCACCATCACCTATGTTACCTTTGGAGCATCGGTCATGTGTTGTAGGTGAGGTGTCGAAGATCCACTCGTTGTCATCTTCATCTTGATGGAACCATGTGGGGGGTGCATCGTTGTCCACCATGGCCATCGTCGTCTCCATTGGAGGTATGGACTCGTCGAGGATAGGCATGTCGTCATGTAGGAGACCTAGCACCAAAGAAGAAAACACACTAGGAGTAGAGCTTAAGTCATTAGAAATAATTGTGGCCTCACATGATGTGTCAACTACCTCACTCACTAAGTGTTGTGGCTCACTCACTCCCTCTTGGATGCTCTCACTCGTATGGTTGGTGGAGTCACTCGAATGGCTCTCAACCTCACATAGGATGTGTGGCATGCTCTCATGTGTGGGGGCTAGTGGTGGTCACACTTATTCGCTCATAGGAAATGCACTTAATGTCACATATGGTGGAGTCAGTCATATCACTCATGGTGGGGTGGCTCTCCTCACATGGGAATTGAGGCATCTCTTCATATGTGGGTTTCGGAGATATGGTGGTGCAAATGTCTCCATGCTCAATTCCTATCGCCGCCTTAGTTGACGGGATAGTCCCATGCTCAACCTTCTTGTCGCCGTCTTGATTTGGAGCATCCCAAGGTCATCCCCATGGACCTACCATCGTCTCATCATGTGCCTAGTGGACCCATGACTCAATCATGTGCAAGAGCTCTCGAGACCGAGGTGACATCTCTCCTCTCACAATTCCACTTTGATGACCATGAGACATGGCTACTACCTCAAACGGAGACATTGTGCATACTCAGGTATCAAGGAGTTAGCCATGGAGACGCCAAGGAGCAAGGAGAATCCGAAGAGGAAGATGGATGTGAAGACGGAGAAGGAAAAGGGCTAAGTCAGTAGAAGCCCGGACAATCCGGACCGCCGTCCGGACGATCCGGCCTCCGCCCGGATGATCCGGCCCCCGGCCCGGACGATCCGGCTAAGATGCTCAACGACACCCGAAGCTTTAACATGAAGCCGGATCATCCGGACCCAGGCCTGGATCATCCGGCCACACCCGGACGTCCGGACCCGGACCCTGACATCGGGCTCTTCCGCAGCTGCTCCAACACAACCGGATCATCCGGACGCCGACCCGGATCATCCGGACCCCCGAAGCCCGGATCATCCGGACCAACTCCCGGATCATCCGGCCACTGCGTGCGTGCGTGACCTGGGCCGAGGCCCGTGTACCCGTTTCGTCCCCTCACTTACCCCTTCGCCCCTTGGGCTATAAATAGACCTTCTCCTACCCATTTTTAGGGTTAGCAAAGTAGTAGCTCATATGTGAGGATAGCTTTTGCTCATCCATACAGATCTTCTACTCGAGAGTGACCGCGGCCCCTCTACGGAGAAGATCCCCTTGGATTCAAGACCCCCTTTTGGGTGGCCCCATCAAGACCTCCTTACGGAGAAGAACCGGTTACCTTTGTATCGTCCTTTGTTGGATTTGGACCTCGTATCTTACCTTTG
The DNA here is from genome assembly GCF_002575655.3 of Aegilops tauschii subsp. strangulata. Lineage (NCBI taxonomy): Eukaryota > Viridiplantae > Streptophyta > Magnoliopsida > Poales > Poaceae > Aegilops > Aegilops tauschii. The sequence goes on along the minus strand of NC_053038.3, from coordinate 200,073,754 downwards.
TGTTCATCGATCTAGCGCATGTGTGATCTATTCTTGTTGGTCGAGTGATTTCTCTCGTGTTCCCCTCGTGTTTTCCCTCGTGTTCATCACGTTCTTCGTAGGGATCCGCTCCTTTCGTGAAAGATCGGCCATCTAGGGTTCCACCCTACATCATCTTGGTATCATGTGCCACGTTGATCACGATTTCGGAGACTCCCCTCTTCGTTTTCTAGCTTGATTTTGTTATTTTTCATCCTAATACGAAAATCCCCACAAAAATAGCCCCAATTTTTTTTGTGATTTGTGAGTTTTGATGATGTTTCGTTGGTTTTGATCCGTGAGTTTGTTGTGTTGCAAGTGGATCTAGCCTTCCCTCACCATCTCCACATCACAATCCCTCCAAAATCCGCGATCCCCGAATTTGTGGCCGTTTTCGAGTTCATCCCGAGCCATCCCCGAGTGAGATTGACCTGCCCGGATCATCCGGCTGTTTGCCCGGATCATCTGGATCCGCCCGGATCATCTGGATCCGCCCGGATCATCTGGATCCGCCCGGATCATCTGGATCCGCCCGGATCATCCGGCTCCTGGCCCGGATCATCCGGCTTCTTCTGTCGAAACTGCATTTCCTGCAGTTTTTGACCACCGCCGCCCACGCCTCCGCATACCCATTTCGACCACCACCACCTAACTTCCGCAAACCCTTCCAATACCCCAAACCATACCACCAATTGATCGCTACCTATTCCGACACTTTTTGTCACGTTTGGTTTTGAGAATTTGAGTTGTGGCTCACCGTTTCCTCTCGTGTTTCGGCTACATAGGGACGGTTCGACATCAACATCACCACAGCTCATCTTCGCCAAGGACTACTACGAACGACTACGCCCTTGTGGTATCAACTTCACATTGGTATCATCTTGGTAGCGTGATCTCATCATACTCTCTTGCATTTGCATTGATAACCCCATAGCCTTACTTTTGCGTGGCTTTCCCATCGAGACTAGCCTTTGAGTATTGCCGGCAACGTGACTTGTGCACATTAGTGATCATACTTCCCATAGCATTCATACTATCATCGTGTTGCATATCTTGGAATCATCTCTTGTGTCACAAAGTTGTCATTGCATTCACAATTGCTATCTTAGTTCGTGAAGCATTGCATGAAACAAGAGCTCAAACAACAAAGAGCCAAACAAGCTTTTAAGCAAAAGGGAAAGAAAAGCAACGAGCTTATAAGCAAGAACCATAGCATCATACAACATTAAGATTGTCATACTCGATCATCTTGGATCATATCTCCGGAACATCATACATAGAGCATACTTGGGATAGAAGTCGTTGCATTTTTGCTTAGTAGGTTGTGCACAAGTTCGTATCCGCCTATTGTGCAATCGTGCTAGCGTCTCTCTAGTGTTGTGCAACAATTGCATTTTCGTGGATTCCACATTTTGGCTCACCCTTGGTTGCACGACCCCATTTATCTTTCCGTGTGTTGTGTTTCCGTGTACCATATCTTGCTATTGGTCTACTTGTTGCATTTACAAGTCGCAAATCTTCTCCAACATTATTGAATCTTGCTTACATTCGCATCAAAAATTGTGCCACCATCCTAACCAAGCTGCATCATAAGCTTTTAGTTGTGTAGGTGTGAGGAACCGACAAGAATTGGTAACAATTGTGCTATTTCCTTGTTACACATTGGAGTGATCTTTGATCCATCTTCAACATCGGTCAAGGTACATTTGGTATTGGTTCTTCCTTTTCTCCCACTCACATATCTTTGTTTGGAATGATGGATAGGCCAAGTACTTCTACCAACCCACTCTTATTGGAGCAAGACAACGACATCTCATCCTACGTCACCAAGACTCAACTATTTGGTGCACATCGGGCTTTGCATCAAGAACAACTTGCTTTGGGCGACCGCATCGACAATCTCGCCACCGACCTACGACAATCCGAGCAACGTACAAGAGACTACTTCGACACATCCATGAGTTCCCTCAAAGAAGATATCCGAACCATGATGGTCCGCTCTTGATGAGGACATCAATACCATTGTTACACCCACAGCCCCTGCTGCTATACATACTGGACCAATTACTAGAGCTCGCGCATGCCAATTAAATTACCAGGTACTTTCGTTTCTTGGTAATGATTCTAATGTTCATGAGAATATGATGCTGCCTAAATTGGATACATTTGTTTTGCTTACAAATGAAGGGCCTAGCTTTGAGAAGGATGAACATTGGAGCAAGAACAAGCATGGAGATGATGGCATGCGCATGGGGGACAAGAACGGAGTTACAAGTGATGATTTCAGGACGTTGAAGCCACCATAATGCGTGCATGAAGCCTTGGACGAAATATACAAGATGCTACTTCATAACTTTCGTCCAGAGGCTATTCTAGATGCTGCGTCACCTTATTATTGGGGCCCATGTAATTTCGAAATACTTTAGTATAGGCTATTTTTAGAGTCCGTATGTGTGGGGAAACAAGAGATAGGGTTGGTTTCGGACCCCTTCCCCAAGGGCCATGAAATTCCCCCCTCTTCCTCCATATATATAGCCCTTAGGGCGTCGTTTAGACTTTGGGGTTTGTTTAGATCAAAAGTTTGCCATAGCTGCAACTTCGCGTACTTCGTTTGTGTTCAACGACCAGACAAAGGCGTCACAGAACCCCACCTTGATCAATAAAGGTTTCATCTTATATTCGCAATATCCAGATTGCAATCTCAGTTTCTTGCTTGTTCTTCGTTTGCTCGCAGGAAACAGACCCTCGTGGTCAGGTTGATCGTGCTCCGGCGTGGTCAATAACCTCTCGGAGTTGGTTTAGCGATTGCTAAGGCGCGACGTCATCGCACGTTCGTAGTCGGATCGTCAAAGTCGACTTCCACCAAAGCGATATCCATCATCTCATCGAAAGACGGGACACCTTTGCCTCTATCAAGTGGTATCAGATTTCCAGGTTGCTCGGTGAGATTTTACAGTTTTTCGTAGTTTAGATCGAGTCTGTTCTTCATACCTACAGTCCACGAAAAAGCCACAAAAAATTAGGGTTAGTTCAGTATATCTGAACCAATCTGAGCCTTTGCATAATCTTTTTAGGGTTTTTGCTTTGTTGAATTTGCGGTTGCATCGTCGTGTCAAGTTGCTGGTCTTAGAGTCTAGTCTTTTAGAGTTTCGAGTTCTGGTCATAAGTTGTCACGCCGCCGCCGCACCATCATCATCGCCTTGCCATCTACCACTATTGCTTATCCGTCACCGCTCTGAATCCGTATCCATATACCACCACCGATCCGTATCCATATACCACCACCGCTACCATATACCACCACCGCTGCCATATCCTACCACCATATATCCACCACCAATCCGAGTTCTTTTCATATTCAGTTTGTTTTAGAGATCCATCTATTTTCCGTTTCGTGTTTCCTTGCCTGAGTAGGTCTCGAAAAAAAAAAGTCTGGAGACCCCCGGGCAGTTTTTAGGCCCAAATTTCGGCAACCAAAAATATTTTTCCCTATCCTATTTTTAGGTCCCGGGGTTTTGAGACACTCGCCATCATAGTGATTTTTTGTCGCACTTTTTCGTCGTCGCTGCCCTAATTTCCGAAAAAAAATAGTCAAAAAAATTTGTGCCCATCCTATCAGTTTGACCTGGGAAGAGTTTTGAGACACTCGCCATTATAGTGATTTTTCGCAAAAAAAAAAGCGCAAAAAAAAAGAGCAAAAAAAAATTCCAGAGTGTGCTTTTCCCTTGTTTATGTGCAGCGCCGTGATTTTGTTAGTGTTCTAGGCTCGCGTCTCTAGCACGGTCTAGCCTAGGACCAGCACAGTACCGTCGTTGAGCGTTTCTTCAACTTTGCATCTCTGAATTGATTATTGCTGACCCTTTTTGCTACCATATTATAAGCCTTCCCAGCTCCACATACATCTACATCGTGTGTTTGACTCTCCCTGGTAATCGCTCTATCCAAGCTTTGAGAGTTTTGACTACAACGGTTGCCGATCACCACCTGTTGCTGGGTAAGAACTGGTAAGAATTTGAGATTCGCTTGAAGGTTTTGTGACACACCACCATCACCACCACTTCCTAGTAGTCTGCAGGATCATATTCTTTTGTGTTTCTATTGCTGCTAACTATGGCAGGATCACAAGCCGATGAGACTGATTGGGAGAACAAGACGAACAAGGAGTTGCATGATAAATTTCAGCAAATGATGAGTGGCCAGGTGGGAGATGTGCTAAACAGATTTGAAGAGGCTATGGAGAAGATAGATGCCGTGGAGAAGTCGTTCGAGACAAAGCTGGATAACAAGTTTACTGAATCACTCAAGCGTCTTCCCCAACCACAACCAGCTGCACATGTCGCACCTCTACAACAACAACAACCACATCTCCAACGCCGCCTTCCAAATCAAGTGGGACGAGCACAGCGCGTTCCAATTGAGACTGGTCAAAATTCGGGTGCCGCTGCACCTACTGTTGATGCTTCTTTGGCTCCTGCTACTGCGGCGGCTGAGGAGGATGACGATTATTCGGGCGATTATGAGGATGAGGTTGATCAAAATCAGAACTACGTGCAGCCACCAGCACCACCACCAGCAGGTCGACCTCAGGTATATATTCGCAACGGTAGGCCGGCACCACCACCTCAGGTACAAGATCATGACCATCTCCCTAAACTGAAATTGAATATTCCACCATTTGATATGTTCCTGATATATATCTTACTGGGAGTTAGAAACTGAACAACGATTTACTTGTTTACAATATCCTGAGGAGAGACGTGTTCCTGCTGCTGTTTGTGCTTTCACTAGCTTTGCATGTGTTTGGTGGTCTGAACATTGTAGATTATATCCTGTTCCAGCTACTTGGGCTGCTTTGAACACTGCTATGCGTACTCGTTGGGTTCCACCATATTATCAACGTGAATTACTTCAAAAATTGCAGCGCTTAAGACAAGGGAAAAATTCTGTAGAAGAATATTATCAGGAATTACAAACTGGCATGATTAGATGTGGTATTATTGAGGAGAATGAAGCTATGCTTGCACATTTTATGGGTGGATAAAATAAAGAGATTTAGACCATTCTAGAGTATAGGGATTATAATAATATCACTCGTTTATTCCATCTTGCTTGTAAAGCTGAACGTGAAGTGCAGGATCGACAGCCATTGGCGCGAACTAACTTTTCTGCAGGTCGACCTTCATCATGGACACCGCGTGCATCTTCTACTTCCACTGCACCAGCACCTCCATCAGGTTCCACCTCCAGCCGTGATACAAGAAAGCAGGCACAACCACCACTATCTGCCAAGAGCGCACCTGCCGGGCCTGCACAGAGCTCTTCTTCTTCCATGGCATCGACAGGGCACACAAGTGATATTATTTGTCGTCGTTGTAAGGGAAGAGGACATTATGCGAGAGAATGCAAATCTCAGTGTGTAATGATTGCTACTGAGGATGGTGGGTATGAGTCCGCTAGTGACTATGATGAGGAGACTTTGGCTCTTATTACACATGAAGAACATGGTGGAGATGATTCTGAAAATGAGACGCAATACATGGCTCCTGAAGACGCTGACAGGTATGAATGTTTAGTTGCTCAACGTGTTTTGAGTGTGCAGGTCACACAAGCAGAGCAAAATCAGAGGCATAATTTGTTCCATACAAAGGGAGTTGTGAAGGAACGTTCTGTTCGCGTCATCATAGATGGAGGGAGCTGTAACAACTTGGCTAGCATGGAGATGGTGGAGAAGCTATCTCTCACCACAAGACCACATCCACATCCTTACTACATCCAATGGTTCAACAACAGCGGCAAGGTTAAGGTAACACGTACTGTTCGTGTGCATTTTAGTATCTCTACATATGCTGATTATGTTGATTGTGATGTGGTACCCATGCAAGCATGTTCCTTATTACTTGGTAGGCCATGGCAATTTGATAAAAATTCTGTACACCATGGTAGAAACAATCAGTATACTCTTGTTCATAAGGATAAAAATATTACTTTGCTTCCTATGACTCCTGATTCCATTTTGAAAGATGACATTAATAGAGCTAATAAAGCAAAACAGGAGAAAACTAAGAGTGAAAATCAGATTGTGGCAAAAGAATTTGAGCAACAAATGAAACCTAATAATAAACCATCTAGTGTTGTTTCTGAAATTAAATTGAAAAGTGCATCTTTACTTGCCACAAAATCTGATATTGATGAGCTAGATTTCAACAAATCTGTTTGCTATGCTTTTGTGTGCAAAGAGGCATTATTTTCATTCGAGGACTTGCCTTCCTCTTTGCCCCCTGCTGTCACTAACATTTTGCAGGAGTTCGCTGACGTCTTCCCACAGGACGTGCCACCGGGATTACCACCTATTCGAGGGATTGAGCATCAAATTGACTTAATTCCCGGTGCATCGCTACCCAACCGTGCACCATACCGTACCAATCCAGAGGAGACGAAGGAGATTATGCGTCAAGTACAGGAGCTGCTCGACAAAGGTTATATACGCGAATCTTCTAGTCCTTGTGCTGTTCCTATTATACTAGTGCCTAAAAAGGATGGTACGTCGCGTATGTGTGTTGATTGTAGAGGCATTAATAATATTACTATTTGTTATCGTCATCCTATTCCTAGGCTAGATGATATGCTTGATGAATTGAGTGGCTCTACAATATTCTCCAAAGTTGATTTGCGTAGTGGATACCATCAAATTCGTATGAAATTGGGAGATGAATGGAAAACTGCATTTAAAACTAAGTTTGGTTTATATGAGTGGTTAGTCATGCCTTTTGGGTTAACTAATGCACCTAGTACTTTCATGAGACTAATGAACGAAGTTTTACGTGCTTTCATTGGACGATTTGTGGTAGTCTATTTTGATGATATACTGATTTATAGCAAATCTTTGGAAGAACATTTGGAACATTTACGTGCTGTTTTTATTGCTCTACGTGATGCACGTTTGTTTGGTAACCTTGGGAAGTGCACCTTTTGCACCGACCGAGTATCTTTTCTTGGCTATGTTGTTACTCCACAGGGAATTGAAGTTGATAAAGCCAAGATTGAAGCCATTGAGAGTTGGCCGCAGCCCAAAACGGTCACACAAGTGCGGAGTTTTCTTGGACTCGCTGGTTTCTATAGGCGTTTTGTGAGAGATTTTAGCACCATTGCTGCACCTCTCAACGAGCTTACAAAGAAGGATGTGCCTTTTGTTTGGGGTACCGCATAGGAAGAAGCCTTCACGGTATTGAAAGATAAGTTGACACATGCTCCTTTACTCCAACTTCCTGATTTTAATAAGACTTTTGAGCTTGAATGTGATGCTAGTGGAATTGGATTAGGAGGTGTGTTATTACAAGATGGCAAACCTGTTGCATACTTTTCTGAAAAATTGAGTGGGCCTAGTCTGAATTATTCTACTTATGATAAAGAACTATATGCTCTTGTTCGGACTTTAGAAACTTGGCAACATTATTTATGGCCCAAAGAATTTGTTATACATTCTGATCATGAATCTTTGGAACGTATTAAAAGTCAAGCTAAACTGAATCGTAGACATGCTAAATGGGTTGAATTCATTGAAACTTTCCCTTATGTCATTAAATACAAGAAGGGTAAAGAAAATGTTATTGCTGATGCATTGTCTCGTCGCTATACTATGCTTTCACAACTTGACTTCAAAATATTTGGTTTGGAGACCATCAAAGATCAATATGTGCATGATGCTGATTTTAAAGATGTTTTGCAGAATTGTAAAGAAGGAAGAACCTGGAACAAGTTTGTCATTAATGATGGATTTGTGTTCCGTGCTAACAAGCTATGCATTCCAGCTAGCTCTTTTCGTCTTTTGTTGTTGCAGGAGGCGCATGGAGGAGGATTAATGGGACACTTTGGCGTGAAGAAGACGGAGGACGTACTTGCTACACATTTCTTTTGGCCAAAGATGAGACGGGATGTTGAGCGTTTTGTTGCTCGCTGCACTACATGTCAAAAAGCTAAGTCACGACTCAATCCTCATGGTTTATATATGCCTTTGCCTGTACCTAGTGTTCCTTGGGAGGATATATCTATGGACTTTGTTTTAGGTTTACCTCGAACAAAGAAGGGGAGGGATAGCATATTTGTTGTCGTGGATAGATTCTCAAAAATGGCACACTTTATACCATGTCATAAAAGCGATGATGCTGTTAATGTTGCTGATTTGTTCTTCCGTGAAATTATTCGTTTGCATGGTGTGCCAAATACTATTGTTTCAGATCGTGATACTAAATTTCTTAGCCACTTTTGGAGATGTTTATGGGCTAAGTTGGGGACTAAACTGCTTTCTAGTACTACTTGTCACCCCCAAACTGATGGACAAACTGAAGTAGTCAATAGAACATTGTCTACTATGCTTAGGGCTGTTTTGAAGAATAATAAGAAAATGTGGGAAGAATGCTTGCCTCATATTGAGTTTGCTTATAATCGTTCATTGCATTCTACTACTGAGATGTGCCCTTTTGAAATTGTGTATGGTTTCCTACCTCGTGCACCTATTGATTTGTTGCCTCTTCCATCTTCGGAGAAGGTTAATTTTGATGCTAAACAACATGCTGAATTGATCTTAAAAATGCATGAGTTAACTAAGGAAAACATTAAGCGTATGAATGCTAAATATAAACTTGCTGGAGATAAGGGTAGAAAACATGTTGTGTTTGCACCTGGAGATCTTGTTTGGTTACATTTGCGTAAGGATAGATTTCCTGATTTGCGCAAATCAAAGCTAATGCCACGTGCTGATGGTCCTTTTAAGGTGTTAGAGAAAATAAATGATAATGCATATAAACTTGAGCTGCCCGCAGATTTTGGGGTTAGCCCAACTTTTAACATTGCAGGTTTGAAGCCTTATTTGGGTGAGGGAGATGAGCTTCCGTCGAGGACGACTTCATTTCAAGAAGGGGAGGATGATGAGGACATCAACACCATTGTTACACCCACAGCCCCTATTGCTATACATACTGGACCAATTACCAGAGCTCGCGCATGCCAATTAAATTACCAGGTACTTTCATTTTTTGGTAATGATTCTAATGTTCATGAGAATATGATGCTGCCTAAATTGGATACATTTGTTTTGCTTACAAATGAAGGGCCTAGCTTTGAGAAGGATGAACATTGGAGCAAGAACAAGCATGGAGATGATGGCATGCGCATGGGGGACAAGAACGGAGTTACAAGTGATGATTTCAGGACGTTGAAGCCACCATAATGCGTGCATGAAGCCTTGGACGAAATATACAAGATGCTACTTCATAACTTTCGTCCAGAGGCTATTCTAGGTGCTGCATCACCTTATTATTGGGCCAGGCCCATGTAATTTCGAAATACTTGAGTATAGGCTATTTTTAGAGTCCGTATGTGTGGGGAAACAAGAGATAGGGTTGGTTTCGGACCCCTTCCCCAAGGGCCACGAAATTCCCCCTCTTCCTCCATATATACAGCCCTTAGGGCGTCGTTTAGACTTTGGGGTTTGTTTAGATTAAAAGTTTGCCATAGCTGCAACTTCGCGTACTTCGTTTGTGTTCAACGACCAGACAAAGGCGTCACAGAACCCCACCTTGATCAATAAATCTTTCATCTTATATTCGCAATATCCAGATTGCAATCTCAGTTTCTTGCTTGTTCTTCGTTTGCTCGCAGGAAACAGACCCTCGTGGTCAGGTTGATCGTGCTCCGGCATGGTCAATAACCTCTCGGAGTTGGTTTAGCGATTGCTAAGGCGTGACGTCATCGCACGTTCGTAGTCGGATCGTCAAAGTCGACTTCCACCAAAGCGATATCCATCATCTCATCGAAAGACGGGACACCTTTGCCTCTATCAGCTCTTCTACAACTTCGTCCTCTTCAAGACGGAGCCGCTCAAGTCGACACTCCTACGACACCCTCTCCGGTTCAACTACACCGACATCGAACACTCTTCGTCGTGCCGCGCGTCAAGACCGTCAAGCTAACCGCAATCCTCTACACGACACCGACTCTCAAGAGCATCGACATCGTCAAAACCAAGCTGCTTTCACACAAGCACAAGAACGGCAACGTCAATGACAACAAGAACAAGAGGAGCGAGCGCGACAACATCCAGATGCACAAGACGCCGAGGCGCAACGTCAAGAACAACAACTACGTGAAGCTCAAGCACTTGAGGCACAACGTGCCCTTCACGATTCAAGTCGTTCCGTAGCCAATCGAGGCCGACAAGCTCGACTACATCAAGAAGCACTTCGCGACGAAGCTCAAGAAAGGATTTTCCAAGCACTTGTGCATCGACAAGCTCCTTGTCAAGATCGACAAGCTCCTCGTCAAGATAGACAAGCTCCTACTCAAGCGAGACAAGAATGTCAAGTCCATCAAGAGCAAGAAGACAATGGACCCCCTCCTCGCCAAGAGCAACATGAGGAAGACTACCATCCTCGCCAAGAGCAACATGAGATTGTCAATCCTCACCGACATGGGCGTCATCATCCCCGACCCCAACACAATGAAGAGCAACGATATGGCAAGCTAAAGTTCACCATGCCCAAGTTTACCGGAAGCAATGACCCCGAAGAATACATATCATGGGCATTGAAGGTTGACAAAATCTTCCGCTTGCACAACTACGAAGAAGAGAAGAAGATCGCAATGGCATCCCTCGAATTCCAAGACTACGTCCTCATTTGGTGGGAACAAGTCATTGAGCGCCAAGCGACAAGAGGTGAACCACCCATCACCACTTGGGCACAAATGAAGGATGTCATGAGAGCATGATTCGTACCAAACTACTACAACGGCGACCTCTTCAAGAAACTCCAACAACTCAAGCAAGGAACCAAGAGCGTTGAAGAATACTACAAGGAAATGGAGATTGCCATGATACGAGCCAATGTCAAAGAAGATGATGAGCAAACTATGGCGCGTTTCTTGAATGGACTCAATTACCCTATCAAGAAGATTGCCGACTTCCAACCATACTCGAACCTCATCGAGCTAGTGCATCAAGCTACGAAAGCGGAACGGCAAGTCCAAGACGACTTCAAGTATGCCAAGTTCTCATCCAAGTCCTACGGCTTCTCCAACAATCAAGCTTCGACGACTCCCACTACAAGCAACGGCGACAAGTCAAGTTACAAGAAAGCTTCGACAAGCTCAAGTCGTCCTCCTACTACAAGCAACAACAAGAAAGCTTCATCATCATCTACCCCAACCGATGAGACCATCAAGACAAGTTCCATCAAATGCTTCACATGCTGAGGCCGAGGCCACAAGTCCTTCGAGTGCACAAACAAGCGCACCATGATCCTCAACGACGACGGAACCTATGACTCCATGAGTGAAGGAGAAATGGAAGCCCTTGAGCAAGTGGACATGCAACGACAAGTGAACAATGATGAAGAAGATGATCACATCTTTTGTGACGAAGACTCAAGTCCCGCTCTTGTTGTCTCCAAGGTCTTGACTCTTCAACATCAACAAGACGAAGATCAAAGATGCCACATCTTCCACACAAAGGCCGGCATCAATGGACGGTCCGTCAAGGTCATCATCTATGGAGGGAGTTGCCATAACTTGGCAAGTGAAGAACTATGCTCCAAACTCCAATTGGTCAAGATGAAGCACCCGCACCCCTACAAGGTTCAATGGCTAAGCGACACCGGCACCATCCAAGTCGAGTATAGAGTACAAGTCTCTTTCAAGATCGGCGCCTATGAAGACACTTTGGAGTGTGATGTCCTTCCGATGACCGCGTGCCACCTCCTTCTTGGACGGCCATGGCAATTTGACCGAGGTGTCATTCACAATGGGCGTACAAATCACTATAGCTTCAAGATGAAAGGAAAAGAGTTTGTGCTACGTCCTATGTCTCCAAGCCAAGTGCTCGCCGACAAGCAAAACACCCATCGTGGAGAGAATAGTGAGAGAGCGAACCACCAAAAAGAGAGTGAGCGCCACAAGCCCAAATTGAGTGCCTCCACGATGAGCGACAAGGAAACCTTAGTTCTCTTTGCCACCAAACGTGAGATGAGAGAAGTGTGTGAGAACCCATCAAGTGTCCCACACTATGTCCTATTGCGCAAGGACGAGGAACCAACAACTAACAACTCTCACAATCTTCCTCAAGTGTTATCCTCTTTATTGCAGGAATTCCAAGATGTTTTCCCCGATGAGCTACCTCCGGGTCTACCTCCACTACGAGGCATTGAGCACCGAATCGATCTCATCCCCGGAGCGCCGCTTCCAAACAAAGCTCGCTACCGCGTCAACCCCAAAGAAACCAAAGAAATACAAAGGCAAGTAAAGCATCTCATAGACCATGGTCATGTGCGTGAAAAGTTTGAGTCCTTGTACCGTACCGGTCATTCTTGTGCCAAAACGAGACGGTAGCTTTCGCATGTGTTCCGATTGTAGACCTATCAATGCTATCACCGTTCGTTATAGGTACCCCATTCCACGCCTTGATGATATGCTTGATGAACTTTGCGGTGCCACTATCTTTTCCAAAATTGATCTTAAAAGTGGTTACTATCAAATCCGCATACAAGAGGGTGATGAATGGAAACCGCTTTCAAAACAAAGTTTGGTCTATATGAGTGGTTATTCATGCCTATGGGTTTATCGGAAGCACCCGGTACCTTCATGCGTCTTATGCATTATGTGTTTCGCACTTACATTGGTGAATTTGTTGTTGTCTACGTTGATGGCATCCTCGTTTTTAGCAAATCTCTCAAAGAGCATGTCACCCACATCGCACCGTGCTACAAACTCTTCGAAAAGAGCAACTTTATGCTAATATGGGAAAATGCCTCTTTGGTGTTGATAAGCTTGTTTTCTTGGGTTTCGTAGTATCTTCTAAGGGTGTTCATGTTGATGAATCTAAGATCAATGCTATTAAAACTTGGCCCCAACCAACCAATTTACAACAAATGCATAGTTTTCTTGGTTTAGCCGGTTTCTACCGTAGATTTGTGAAGGATTTTAGCACCATTGCTTCACCTTTGCATGCTTTGAGTAAGAAAAATGCACCGTTTGTTTGGGGAACACCCCAAGATATCGCTTTCAATGAGCTTAAGAACTTGCATACTCATGCTCCCGTGCTTGCATTACCCAACTTTGACAAACCTTTTGAAATTCATTGCGATGCTAGTGGGAATGGCATAGGAGGTGTGTTAATGCAAGAGAAGCGCCCCATTGCATATTTTAGTGAGAAACTTTCCGGAGCGCAACTCAATTATCCCATGTATGACAAAGAGCTATATGCTTTAGTGCGAGTTTTGCGTGAATGGGAACATTACCTTCGCAGTCATGAGTTCATCATCCATACCGACCATGAAACGCTTAAATACCTTAAGGGTCAAACTAAGTTGAACAAGCGTCATGCTAAATGGAGTGAATTTATTGAGTCATTTCCTTATGTCATCAAGTATATTAAAGGTAAGGAAAATGTTGTGGCGGATGCACTTTCCCGTATATGCATGCTTGTCACTCAACTTGAGTTAAATGTCATTGGTTTTGAGCACATAAAAGACTTGTATGAGCATGATCCTACATTTGCTATTCCTTATGCCAAGTGTTTGACGCATACTTCTTGGGATAGATACTACATCAAAGATGGATATCTTATGAGAGCTAACAAACTTTGCATTCCCGAGTCTTCTCTTCGTTTGTTACTTTTGCAAGAATCTCATGGAGGAGGACTAATGGGACATTTTGTATGCGACAAGACCCTTGCTACGCTCTCCAAGAACTACTTTTGGCCAAAGATGTTTCGTGACGTCAACCGCTTCACCAACCGATGCTCTACATGTCGCAAAGCTAAGTCTAAAGCTCAATCTCATGGATTATATATGCCTCTTCCAATTCCATTCCAACCATGGGAAGATATTAGCATGGATTTTGTGCTTGGTTTGCCTCGAACTCGAAATGGCAAGGATTCCGTTTTTGTTGTTGTGGACCAATTCTCCAAAATGGCTCATTCCATTCCTTGCAACAAGATAGACGATGCTTCACATGTTGCAAATTTGTTTTGTAGGGAAATCTTGCGACTTCATGGAGTGCCAAAGACGATTGTCTCGGACCGCGACGTCAAGTTCTTGAGTTACTTTTGGAAGACCTTGTGCGCCAAGCTCGGAATCAAGCTTTTGTTCTCTTCGGCATACCATCCACAAACCGACGGCCAAATGGAGGCGACGAACCGCACGCTCTCCACTCTACTACGCGTGTTTGTAAAGAAGAACATCAAGGAGTGGGAGGAGTGCCTACCTATCGCCGAGTACGCCTACAACCGTGCAAGACATTCGACTACCGGCAAGACCCCCTTCGAGGTCGTCTATGGCTTCAACCCATTGTCACCATTGGACATTCTACCTCTACTGCTACAAGAGCGCACAAACATGGACGCGAGTGCCCGAGTCAACTTCCTCAAGAAGATGCATGAAGATACAAGGCACACCATCGAGCGCCAAGTACAACGACTCGCGACCAAGCTCAACGTCAACAAGCAACCGATGATTTTCCAAGTTGGAGATCTTGTGTGGCTACACCTTCGCAAGGACCGTTTCCCCTACGAGCGCAAGTCCAAACTTCTACCACGAGCCGATGGACCCTTCAAGGTGCTTGCACGCTACAACAACAACGCATACAAGATCGACATCCCACGCGACAAGTACTCCATGAGCGACATCTTCAACATCAAAGATCTCTCCCCGTACCATGGTGATGAGGATTTCGATCCGAGGTCGGATCTTTCCCAAGGGAGGGGAGATGATGCGGAGCATCCTACGATCAACCCCATGGACCTACCATCGTCTCATCAAGAGCCAAGAGGACCTATGACACGAGCACGAGCTAGAGCTCTTGAGAACGAGGTGACTTACTTCCTTAGTGATATCACATATGATCCACTCGAGACATGGCTACTACCTAAGTCCGATATGCTATGCATGATTAGGTGTCAAGAGGAACCTCCCGAGGATGCACGTGAAGACGGACAAGCCGCCAAGTTCACGGATGAAGAGAACCACCAGAAGGAGAAGAAGACAGCTCCAGGGCTCGGACATCCGGCCGCTGGAGACATCTACTACAGCCACATCCCAGCCGCCCAACATCTACAGGCCCCGGACATCCGGCCCCAGCCCGGACATCCTCACGGAGAAGAACCGGTTACCTTTGTATCGTCCTTTATTGGACTTGGATCTTGTATCTTACCTTTGTGTTCATCGATCTAGCGCATGTGTGATCTATTCTTGTTGGTTGAGTGATTCCCTCGTGTTTCCCCTCTTGTTCTTCGAGTTCCTCTTTGGGATCCGCTCCTTTCGTGAAAGATCGGCCATCTAGGGTTCCACCCTACATGAGGGAATCCCCAAGAATAAGATGAACACAAGAGGGAAAACACTCAAATTGACTAGATCCAATCACACATATGCTAGATCCAATCACACAAAGAGAGATACAATGATTCAAAGACAACAAAGGAAAGATACAAGGTACTTGTTCATCCCAATCCTATGAGGAATGAGGTCTTGAAGGGGGACCACCCATGAGGGGGTCTTGAGGTTGATCACTCCAAGAGGAGGTCTTGATCTCCTAGTGGAGTGGATCCATGGAGCAAAGCTCACATATGTCTATCATATCCTTTGCTAACCCTAACATATGGTCTAGGTACGGAATATATAGGCATGGGGACGAAGTGGATGAAGAGGAGGCCCAAACAGCAATCACAGCCATCCATCCTGTAGGGCCCGTGCCCACGGGGTAAGTTGGGCCCGTGCGCACGGGGGTCCCGTGGGCACGGTACAAGCCCGTGCGCACGGGGGTCCCGTGGGCACGGTACAAGCCCGTGCGCACGGGGTGCTCCAGCGCCAGCTCCCGGTGTAGCCCATGGGCACGGGGTGTCGGGGCCCGTGCGCACGGGGTCACCTGGGACCTCCTGTCCGGCTGCGGTTGTGCTTCCCGTTCTTCCTCGTGGCCTTGGGGACCTTCTCCTTGGCCTCTGGGATGCTCCGTAGCTGCTGGGTGGCGGTCGTCCTCGTACCTAATAATGCACAATGTTCCGTGGTGAGGTAGCGACCAAGTCCCATAGATATTCATGTAAATCTTGAAGAGGAGCGGGTTCACCTTAAGTCCGGTAGGTCCACTTGGGACTCGAGCTGCTATGACGGTGTACATGGAGATGACCATGGGACGGTCCGCATCATCCCCTCCCCCTTGGGAGAGATCCGACCTCGGATCGTAAACCGTATCGCCATGTACACGGTAGGAATTGATGCCTTGTCGCTCGGTGAGGTGCTCTAATATGTTGGTGCCGTGCAACGTGTATGCCTTCCCATGATGAAGATAGCTCATGATGATACCACCTTGCAAGACCTTCAAAACGAAAGAACATGACAAGCACTTGGAAAAACCCATGAGGTTAGCGTGAACGCAAAGCCTATCATTCGGGAAGGGAAATGCCCAACAAGTGAATTTATCATGTGTATCATAAGGAAGGGCAAGGTAGGGTGACATGTCATGGAGGCATATGATGTGAGTACAACCAACTATAATAAACTCAACCAAACAAACATGCTTCACAAGTAATATGTCTAAGTGTCCAAGATCAATAAACATAGCATGGGTGCACTCACTAGAATGGCATATGAGAAGTGCAACTAATGGAGACAAGAGACAATGATCAAGACAAATTAAGTGAGAGGCGTGAACATATATGTCATCAACCCAAGAAAGCGAGTAATAAAGGAACATGGGTGATCCAACCAAGCAAGCAATCGTAGTAATCAAGTCAAGCAAGCTAGTATTGTGAAGATGCAACATACTAGAAGGAGTCATGGCAATCATGTCATGTGTGTAAATGGTGGGCATGAATATTGCACGTGACATATCACAAGCATGAAGGCAAGATATGAGCAAAATAACATCAATAGCATGAGGCACGTGATAAACATGGCAATAGCAACAAGGATCTCCACCGAGCAAATACACATAGAAGTAGCATAATGGTGAATCATGGGTAAGTGCAAGCAAGGGTCACAATTGCGTGGCAAAGGCATAGAAGCAAGCATAACATGCAAAGTGAACACGATAGTAGAATGGGCATAATGTAACAAGTGATATATAGCCCATAGCCTTGTGAGAGCCAAGTAGAAGAGATGCGCGTAGTCGTTGCGCGAAGAGAATGGTAGGAAGGACAATCCATGGGATCCCAAATCGTCGTTGCTCTCAAGAGCTCGTTTCGTCAACTCTTGGGATTGAGAGGTTGACGAGTATACGTGAGTACCTACACACAACAAAAACAAAGGGAAAATTGTGTGTGCGCGGTAGATGTACACATCATCCATCATGATGCGCACATGCCTGTGTTCGTTAGCACAAAATATCCAAGCTCAAATAAATGAGTTTCATGATATAGAAACATGTCATCCATCATGAGAGGTTTGTTGTTATGTATAGCATAATGGAGACTCAAAGTATGTAATGCATCACTCGCAACATCTAGAGCATTTCGAGGAATGGTATGCATGTGGTGCACACAAGGGATGTAATCATGCGATACACAATAATTTTCATGGCATGGCATATGAGATGAATTGCACAAATTTTGGAAAGGAAGCATAGCAATATCATCGCAAGAGAAACAAAAGCCAATGACCATCATCTCGTCATCTACGCCATAAGTGCAAATGGGATTTATGTTAATGGGACATGCATAGGTACTATGTTGAGATTGAAATGAAGTAATATTGGAGATCTCACTCATAGCATATGACAAGTTCAATGGATTGTCAAACATGACGTGACCAATGGAATTTTCACATGATATCCTATGGAGCATAGCATCACAACTAGGCAACTCAACATGATCATCATCATATTTATCATAAATTGGTAAGTCATGACATGAGGAAGTCGCACTAGCATGAAGCATGGTAATAGGTGTGTCAACATCATGCAAGCAATAATTGGTAAGATAGTCCACTAGTGGGACAAGAGAAGCACCATCACCTATGTTACTTTTGGAGCATCGCTCATGTGTTGTAGGTGAGGTGTCGTAGATCCACTCGTTGTCATCTTCATCTTGATGGAACCATGTGGGGGGTGCATCGTTGTCCACCATGGCTATGGGTTTATCGGAAGCACCCGGTACCTTCATGCGTCTTATGCATTATGTGTTTCGCCCTTACATTGGTGAATTTGTTGTTGTCTACTTTGATGACATCCTCGTTTTTAGCAAATCTCTCAAAGAGCATGTCACCCACCTTCGCACCGTGCTACAAACTCTTCGAAAAGAGCAACTTTATGCTAATATGGAAAAATGCCTCTTTGGTGTTGATAAGCTTGTTTCCTTGGGTTTCGTAGTATCTTCTAAGGGTGTTCATGCTGATGAATCCAAGATCAATGCTATTAAAACTTGGCCCCAACCAACCAATTTACAACAAGTGCGTAGTTTTCTTGGTTTAGCCGGTTTCTACCGTAGATTTGTGAAGGATTTTAGCACCATTGCTTCACCTTTGTATGCTTTGAGTAAGAAAAATGCACCGTTTTTTTGGCGAACGCCCCAAGATATTGCTTTCAATGAGCTTAAGAACTTGCTTACTCATGCTCCCGTGCTTGCATTACCCAACTTTGACAAACCTTTTGAAATTCATTGCGATGCTAGTGGGAATGGCATAGGAGGTGTGTTAACGCAAGAGAAGCGCCCCATTGCATATTTTAGTGAGAAACTTTCCGGAGCGCAACTCAATTATCCCATCTATGACAAAGAGCTATATGCTTTAGTGCGAGTTTTGTGTGAATGGGAACATTACCTTCGCCCTCATGAGTTCATCATCCATACTGACCATGAAACGCTTAAATACCTTAAGGGTCAAACAAAGTTGAACAAGCGTCATGCTAAATAGAGTGAATTTATTTAGTCATTTCCTTATGTCATCAAGTATATTAAAGGTAAGGAAAATGTTGTGGCGGATGCACTTTCCCGTATATGCATGCTTGTCACTCAACTTGAGTTAAATGTCATTGGTTTTGAGCACATAAAAGAGTTGTATGAGCATGGTCCTACATTTGCTATTCCTTATGCCAAGTGTTTGACGCATACTTCTTGGGATAGATACTACATCAAAGATGGATATCTTATGAGAGCTAACAAACTTTGCATTCCCGAGTCTTCTCTTCGTTTGTTACTTTTGCAAGAATCTCATGGAGGAGGACTAATGGGACATTTTGGACGCGACAAGACCCTTGCTACGCTCTCCAAGAACTACTTTTGGCCAAAGATGTTTCGTGACGTCAACCGCTTCACCAACCGATGCTCTACATGTCGCAAAGCTAAGTCTAAAGCTCAATCTCATGGATTATATATGCCTCTTCCAATTCCATTCCAACCATGGGAAGATATTAGCATGGATTTTGTGCTTGGTTTGCCTCAAACTCGAAATGGCAAGGATTCCGTTTTTGTTGTTGTGGACCGATCCTCTAAAATGGCACATTTCATTCCTTGCAACAAGATAGACGATGCTTCACATGTTGCCAATCTCTTTTGTAGGGAAATCTTGCGACTTCATGGAGTGCCAAAGACGATTGTCTCGGACCGCGACGTCAAGTTCTTGAGTTACTTTTGGAAGACTTTATGCGCCAAGCTCGGAATCAAGCTACTATTCTCCACGGCATATCATCCACAAACCGACGGCCAAACGGAGGTTACAAACCGTACGCTCTCCACCCTTCTTCACGTGCTAATCAAGAAGAACATCAAGGAGTGGGAGGAGTGCCTACCTATCGCCGAGTACTCCTACAACCGAGCAAGACACAAGACTACCGGCAAGTCCCCCTTCAAGGTCGTCTATGGTTTCAACCCGTTGTCCCCATTGGACATCCTACCCCTACCACTCCAAGAGCGCACAAACATGGACGCGAGTGCCCGAGTCAACCACCTCAAGAAGATGCATGAAGATACACGGCACACCATTGAGCGCCAAGTACAACGACTCGCGACCAAGATCAACGTCAACAAGCAACCCATGATATTCAACATTGGAGATCTTGTGTGGCTACACCTTCGCAAGGAACGCTTCCCCAAGGAACGCAAGTCCAAGCTTCTACCACGAGCCGATGGACCATTCAAGGTGCTTGCACGCTACAACAACAACGCATACAGGATCGACATCCCACGTGACAAGTACTCCGTGAGTGACATCTTCAACGTCAAAGATCTCTCCCCGTACAATGGTGATGAGGATATCGATCCGAGGTCGGATCTTTCCCAAGGGAGGGGAGATGATGCGGAGCATCCCAAGGTCATCCCCATGGACCTACCATCGTCTCATCAAGTGCCTAGTGGACCCATGACTCGATCACGTGCAACAGCTCTCGAGACCGAGATGACATCTCTCCTCTCACAATTCCACTTCGATGACCATGAGACATGACTACTACCTCAAACAGAGACATTGTGCATACTCAGGTATCAAGGAGTTAGCCATGGAGACGCCAAGGAGCAAGGAGAATCCGAAGAGGAAGATGGACGTGAAGACGGAGAAGGAAAAGGGCTAAGTCAGCAGAAGCCCGGACGATCCGGACCGCCGTCCGGACGATCCGGCCTCAGCCCGGATGATCCGGACCCCGGCCCGGACGATCCGGCTAAGATGCCCAATGACACCCGAAGCTTCAACATGAAGCCGGATCATCCGGACCCAGGCCCGGATCATCCGGCCACACCCGGACGTCCGGACCCGGACCCGGACATCCGGCCCTTCCGCAACTGCTCCAACACAACCGGATCATCCGGACACCGACCCGGAACATCCGGACCGCCGAAGCCTGGATCATCCGGACCAACTCCCGGATCATCCGACCATCGCCTGCGTGCGTGACCTCGGCCGAGGCCCGTGTACCCGTTTCGTCCCCTCACTTACCCCTTCGCCCCTTGGGCTATAAATAGACCTTCTCCTCCCCATTTTTAGGGTTAGAAAAGTAGTAGCTCATATGTGAGGATAGCTTTTGCTCATCCATACGGATCATCTCCTCGAGAGTGACCGCGACCCCTCTACGGAGAAGATCCCCTTGGATTCAAGACCCCCTTTTGGGTGGCCCCATCAAGACCTCCTTACGGAGAAGAACCGGTTACCTTTGTATCGTCCTTTGTTGGATTTGGACCTTGTATCTTACCTTTGTGTTCATCGATCTAGCGCATGTGTGATTTATTCTTGTTGGTCGAGTGATTTCTCTCGTGTTCCCCTCGTGTTTCCCTCGTGTTTTCCCTCGTGTTCATCACGTTCTTCGTAGGGATCCGCTCCTTTCGTGAAAGATCGGCCATCTAGGGTTCCACCCTACATCACGTCTTGTTGTTGGAGGCCCATATGATGTGGCACCTCATAGCTCGTCTCCATGACCGAAGGGAATTTCCCTTGCTCGGCCATCTTCCTTGAGGGTCTTCCGAAGATGGAAGTGTCGCCCTCGCTCGTAGGTTGTTGCCTTGTTGTTGAAGATGTCGATGTAGGCGAACTCACGGGAAGTAGGCGAAGATGCTGTACGTCCAAAGGCGAAGATGCCTTGATAGCACTTGGCGAAGATGCCGAAGTGGTTGGTGTAGCCGTAGCTCCGTCGTGGTGGTGCTCGTCTCGCGGTCTTCTATTTTTCTCATGAAGCTTGGACTTGGCATGAAGTAGGGCTTGTTCGGACTTGTACGTTTGCGCTTGTGGAGCATCTTCAAGTTGATGATGTCGTTGTCGTGCTTGAGCTCGTAGTAGTTGTCGTTCGTCGTCGTTGTGCACATGATGCTTGGAGGTGTCTTGCCCTTCATGACGATGGTTGCGATGGTCGCCATGGAGATGTGGATGTGGACGACTTGCGCTTGCATCAGTTTTGCGCTCCGAAGATGATCGACTTGCTCGCCGCCGCCTTGAGGATGATGAAGGCGAAGAAGACTTGTAGTCGGCCACCAAATCTCGTAGTTGATCCTTGATAGAGGCAAAGGTGTCCCGTCTTTCGGTGAGATGATGAATATCGCTTTGATGGAAGTCGACTTTGACGATCCGACTACGAACGTGCGAGGACGTCGCGCCTTAGCAATCGCTAAACCAACTCCGAGAGGTTATCGACCACGCCGGAGCACGATCAACCTGACCACGAGGGTCTGTTTCCTGCGAGCAAACGAAGAACAGGCAAGAAACTGAGATTGCAATCTGGATATTGCGAATATAAGATGAAAGCTTTATTGATCAAGGTGGGGTTCTGTGACGCCTTTGTCTGGTCGCTGAACACAAACGAAGTACGCGAAGTTGCAGCTATGGCGAACTTTTAATCTAAACAAAATCCCCCCAAAGTCTAAACGATGCCCTAAGGGCTGTATATATGGAGGAAGAGGGGGGGAATTTCGTGGCCCTTGAGGAAGGGGTCCGAAACCAACCCTATCTCTTGTTTCCCCACACATACGGACTCTAAAAACAGCCTATACTTATGTATTTCGAAATTACATGGGCCTGGCCCAATAATAAGGTGACGCAGCACCTAGAATAGCCTCTGGACGAAAGTTATGAAGTAGCATCTTGTATATTTCGTCCAAGGCTTCATGCACGCATTATGGTGGCTTCAACGTCCTGAAATCATCACTTGTAACTCCGTTCTTGTTCCCCATGCGCATGCCATCATCTCCATGCTTGTTCTTGCTCCAATGTTCATCCTTCTCAAAGCTAGGCCCTTCATTTGTAAGCAAAACAAATGTATCCAATTTAGGCAGCATCATATTCTCATGAACATTAGAATCCTTAGCAAGAAACGAAAGTACCTGGTAATTTAATTGGCGTGCGCGAGCTCTAGTAATCGGTCCAGTATGTATAGCAGCAGGGCCTGTGGGTGTAATAATTGTATTGATGTCCTCATCAATCCTTTAGCTCGCCCAACTTGGTGTCGATGTAGTCCCTTTTCCTTGCTTCGGAGTGGTGTATGTCGATGGCGAGGTTGTCGAGGCGCTCTCGCAAGGTAGATTGTGCGCCTTGCATTTCGTGTTGTAGGCCGAAGATGGACATTTTGGTGATGTAGTTGTTCGCGTCGTCGTTGTCGTGGAAGACCGGAGATGAAATGCCTTGCCTATCCATCATAAGACTCGAGCAAATGTGAGTGGAAGAAAGGAAAGAACTAGACCAAATGTACCTTTTCCAATGTTGAAGATGGATCAATGGTCACTCAATAATGTATCAAGGAAATAGCACAATTGGTACCGGATCTTGTCAATTCTCACACCTACACAAATAAGGCTTATGGTGGAGCTTGGTGAGGATAGTGGCACAAAAAATTCATGCAAAATGTTAGCAAGAGTCAATAATGTTGGAAAAGATTCACAAATTCACAAGTGAAACAAGTAGACCAATAGCAATATGTGGCACACGGAAACACACACTCGGATAGATAAATGGGGTCGTGCAACCCAGGAATGAGCACAAAATGTGGAATCCACGGAAAACGCTTGTGTTGCTCAACTCAAGAGAGACGCTAGCATGATTGCTCAATAGGCGGATACGACACTTGTGCACAACCTATAAGATGCAAAATGGATAAACTTCTATCCCAAGTATGCTATGTATGTATGGTTCCCGGTGTTTCTCAAGATGATCCAAGATGATCGGATATGACAATCTTATGTGTAATGTGGTATGATGCTATGGCACTTGCTTACAAGCTCTTTGCTCTCTTTTCTTTTGCTTAAAAGCTTATTCTTTTTTTTTGATATGTCCACTATGCGAAATGCACAAACCAAGATAGCAATGGTGTATATGCGGGAACAATCTTGTGACACAAGGGATTATATGATGATACCAATATGATATGGTATGTATGCAATGGAAGGGTGGATCACTAATGTGCACAAGTAACGTGGCCCGGCAATACTCAAATGGCTAGTCTCCATAGGCAAGTAGCGCAAAATGGGCTAAGGGGTTAACAATGTAATGGCAAGAATGTACAATGATGGGCTACCACGATACCAAGATGATATAGAGGTTACCGTTCTTGCTTACGGTTAGGTTGTCAAAATGGTGTAGTGGTCGATGTCGAAGACGACCTCGTGGCGATGATGAGTGGCGGTGTTGTTGATGTAGATACCAAGATGATGTAGACCCGTCCCAAAGTAGCCGAAACACCTTAGGAAACGGTAAAAACCGCAAACTCAAAATCTCCAAAGGCAAATGTCAAATGGTGGTAGCGGAGATGGTAATGTGGAAGTGGTGGTGATGGATGATGAAGAAGCAACCGTCCCTAAGTAGCCGAAACACCTTAGGAGACTCAAGTCACCACTCAAACAACCACAAATGCTAAATGGAGCAAAATGGGTAGGTTGCTGAAGGCTATGGTGGGTTTTGCGGATGATATGGTGGAAGGCCTAGGCAAAGATGCCGAAATGTCAAAATTTTGATGGAGTCAAATGATGTTGGAACCAATCTAGGTGGATGGTGGATTTTAATAGCTACTCAACGAGCTAAAGAACACGAAAATCGGTGATGAGGACATCAATACCATTGTTACACCCACAACCCCTGCTGCTATACATACTGGACCAATTACTAGAGCTCGCGCACGCCAATTAAATTACCAGGTACTTTCATTTCTTGGTAATGATTCTAATATTCATGAGAATATGATGCTGCCTAAATTGGATACATTTGTTTTGCTTACAAATGAAGGGCCTAGCTTTGCGAAGGATGAACATTGGAGCAAGAACAAGCATGGAGATGATGGCATGCGCATGGGGGACAAGAACGGAGTTACAAGTGATGATTTCAGGACGTTGAAGCCACCATAATGCGTGCATGAAGCCTTGGACGAAATATACAAGATGCTACTTCATAACTTTCGTCCAGAGGCTATTCTAGGTGCTGCGTCACCTTATTATTGGGCCAGGCCCATGTAATTTCGAAATACTTGAGTATAGACTATTTTTAGAGTCCGTATGTGTGGGGAAACAAGAGATAGGGTTGGTTTCGGACCCCTTCCCCAAGGGCACGAAATCCCCCCTCTTCCTCCATATATACAGCCCTTAGGGCGTCGTTTAGACTTTGGGTTTTGTTTAGATTAAAAGTTCGCCATAGCTGCAACCTCGCGTACTTCGTTTGTGTTCAACGACCCGACAAAGGCGTCACAGAACCCCACCTTGATCAATAAAGCTTTCATCTTATATTCGCAATATCCAGATTGCAATCTCAGTTTCTTGCTTGTTCTTCGTTTCCTCGCAGGAAACAGACCCTCGTGCAGGTTGATCGTGCTCCGGCATGGTCAATAACCTCTCGGAGTTGGTTTAGCGATTGCTAAGGCGCGACGTCCTCGCACGTTCGTAGTCGGATCGTCAAAGTCGACTTCCATCAAAGCGATATCCATCATCTCATCAAAACACAGGAAACCTTTGCCTCTATCAAGTGGTATCAGATTTCCAGGTTGCTCGGTGAGATTTTATAGTTTTTCGTAGTTTAGATCGAGTCTGTTCTTCATACCTACAGTCCACGAAAAAGCCACAAAAAAATTAGGGTTAGTTCAGCATATCCGAACCAATCTGAGCCTTTGCATAATCTTTTTAGGGTTTTTGCTTTGTTGAATTTGTGGTTGCATCGTCGTGTCAAGTTGATGGTCTTAGTGTCTAGTCTTTTAGAGTTTCGAGTTCTGGTCATAAGTTGTCACGCCGCCACCGCACCATCATCATCGCCTTGCCATCTACCACTATTGCTTATCCGCCACCGCTCTGAATCCGTATCCATATGCCACCACCAATCCGTATCCATATACCACCACCGATCCGTATCCATATACCACCACCGCTACCATATACCACCACCGCTGCCATATCCTACCACCATATATCCACCACCAATCCGAGTTCTTTTCATATTCGGTTTGTTTTAGAGATCCATCTATTTTCCGTTTCGTGTTTCCTTGCCTGAGTAGGTCTCGAAAAAAAAGAGTCTGGAGACCCCCGTGCAGTTTTTAGGCCAAAATTTCGGCAACCAAAAATATTTTTTCCCTATCCTATTTTTAGGTCCCGGGGAGTGTTTTGAGACACTCGCCATCATAGTGACTTTTTGTCGCACTTTTTCGTCGTCGCTGCCCTGAATTCCGAAAAAAATAGTCAAAAAAATTTTGTGCCCATCCTGTCAGTTTGACCTGGGAAGAGTTTTGAGACACTCGCCATTATAGTGATTTTTCGCAAAAAAAACAAGGAGCGCAAAAAAAGAGTGAAAAAAAGAGCAAATTTTTTTTCCAGAGTGTGCTTTTCCCTTGTTTACGTGCAGCGCCGTGATTTTGTTAGTGTTCTAGGCTCGCGTCTCTAGCACGGTCTAGCCTAGGACCAGCACAGTACCGTTGTTGAGCGTTTCTTCAACTTTGCATCTCTAAATTGATTATTGCAGACCATTTTTGCTACCATATTATAAGCCTTCCCAGCTCCACATACATCTACATCGTGCGTTTGACTCTCCCTGGTAATTGCTCTATCCAAGCTTTGAGAGTTTTGACTACAACGGTTGCCGATCACCACCTGCTGCTGGGTAAGAACTAGTAAGAATTTGAGATTCGCTTGAAGGTTTTGTGACACACCACCATCACCACCACTTCCTAGTAGTCTGCAGGATCATATTCTTTTGTGTTTCTATTGCTGCTAACTATGGCAGGATCACAAGCCGATGAGACTGATTGGGAGAACATGACGAACAAGGGGTTGCATGATAAATTTCAGCAAATGGTGAGTGGCCAGGTGGGCGATGTGCTAAACAGATTTGAAGAGGCTATGGAGAAGATAGATGCCGTGGAGAAGTCGTTCGAGACAAAGCTGGATAACAAGTTTACTGAATTACTCAAGCGTCTTCCCCAACCACCACCGGCTGCACATGTCGCACCTCTACAACAACAACAACCACATCTCCAACGCCGCCTTCCAAATCAAGTGGGACGAGCACAGCGCGTTCCAACTGAGACTGGTCAAAATTCGGGTGCCGCTACGCCTACTGTTGATGCTTCTTTGGCTCCTGCTACTGCGGCGGCTGAGGAGGATGACGATTATGCGGGCGATTATGAGGATGAGGTTGATCAAAATCAGAACTACGTGCAGCCACCAGCACCACCACCAGCAGGTCGACCTCAGGTATATATTCGCAACGGTAGGCCGGCACCAGCACCTCAGGTACGAGATCATGACCATCTCCCTAAACTGAAATTGAATATTCCACCATTTCAGGGTAGATATGTTCCTGATATATATCTTACTTGGGAGTTAGAAACTGAACAACGATTTACATGTTTACAATATCTTGAGGAGAGACGTGTTCCTGCTACTGTTTGTGCTTTCACTAGCTTTGCATGTGTTTGGTGGTCTGAACATTGTAGATTATATCCTGTTCCAGCTACTTGGGCTGCTTTGAAAACTGCTATGCGTACTCGTTGGGTTCCACCATATTATCAACGTGAATTACTTCAAAAATTGCAGCGCTTAAGAATGAAGCTATGCTTGCACGTTTAGAAGAATATTATCAGGAATTACCATTGTTACACCTCGAATGAAAATAATGCCTGATGAGGACATCAATACCATTGTTACAACCACAGCCCCTGCTGCTATACATACTGGACCAATTACTAGAGCTCGCGCACGCCAATTAAATTACCAGGTACTTTTGTTTCTTGGTAATGATTCTAATGTTCATGAGAATATGATGCTGCCTAAATTGGATACATTTGTTTTGCTTACAAATGAAGGGCCTAGCTTTGAGAAGGATGAACATTGGAGCAAGAACAAGCATGGAGATGATGGCATGCGCATGGGGAACAAGAACGGAGTTACAAGTGATGATTTCAAGACGTTGAAGCCACCATAATGCGTGCATGAAGCCTTGGACGAAAGATACAAGATGCTACTTCATAACTTTCGTCCAGAGGCTATTCTAGGTGCTGCGTCACCTTATTATTGGGCCAGGCCCATGTAATTTCGAAATACATAAGTATAGGCTAATTTTAGAGTCCGTATGTGTGGGGAAACAAGAGATAGGGTTGGTTTCGGACCCCTTCCTCAAGGGCCACGAAATTCCCCCCTCTTCCTCCATATATACAGCCCTTAGGGCGTCGTTTAGACTTTGGGTTTTGTTTAGATTAAAAGTTCGCCATAGCTGCAACTTCGCGTACTTCGTTTGTGTTCAGCGACCAGACAAAGGCGTCACAGAACTCCACCTTGATCAATAAAGCTTTTCATCTTATATTCGCAATATCCAGATTGCAATCTCAGTTTCTTGCTTGTTCTTCGTTTGCTTGCAGGAAACAGACCCTCGTGGTCAGGTTGATCGTGCTCCGGCGTGGTCGATAACCTCTCGGAGTTGGTTTAGCGATTGCTAAGGTGCGACGTCCTCGCACGTTCGTAGTCGGATCGTCAAAGTCGACTTCCACCAAAGCGATATCCATCATCTCATCGAAAGACGGGACACCTTTGCCTCTATCAATGCCTCTTTGCACACAAAAGCATAGCAAACAGATTTGTTGAAATCTAGCTCATCAATATCAGATTTTGTGGCAAGTAAACATGCACTTTTCAATTTAATTTCAGAAACAACACTAGATGGTTTATTATTAGGTTTCATTTGTTGCTCAAATTCTTTTGCCACAATCTGATTTTCACTCTTATTTTTCTCCTGTTTTGCTTTATTAGCTCTATTAATGTCATCTTTCAAAATGGAATCAGGAGTCATAGGAAGCAAAGTAATATTTTTATCCTTATGAACAAGAGTATACTAATTGTTTCTACCATGGTGTACAGAATTTTTATCAAATTGCCATGGTCTACCAAGTAATAAGGAACATGCTTGCATGGGTACCACATCACAATCAACATAATCAGCATATGTAGAGATACTAAAATGCACACGAACTGTACGTGTTACCTTAACCTTGCCCCTGTTGTTGAACCATTGGATGTAGTAAGGATGTGGATGTGGTCTTGTGGTGAGAGATAGCTTCTCCACCATCTCCATGCTAGCCAAGTTGTTACAGCTCCCTCCATCTATGATGACGCGAACAGAACGTTCCTTCACAACTCCATTTGTATGGAACAAATTATGCCTCTGATTTTGCTCTGCTTGTGTGACCTGCACACTCAAAACACGTTGAGCAACTAAACATTCATACCTGTCAGCGTCTTCAGGAGCCATGTATTGCGTCTCATTTTCAGAATCATCTCCACCATGTTCTTCACGTGTAATAAGAGCCAAAGTCTCCTCATCATAGTCACTGGCGGACTCATACCCACCATCCTCAGTAGCAATCATTACACGCTGAGATTTGCATTCTCTCGCAAAATGTCCTCTTCCCTTACAACGACGACAAATAATATCACTTGTG
Source organism: Aegilops tauschii subsp. strangulata (assembly GCF_002575655.3). Classification (NCBI taxonomy): domain Eukaryota; kingdom Viridiplantae; phylum Streptophyta; class Magnoliopsida; order Poales; family Poaceae; genus Aegilops; species Aegilops tauschii. The sequence goes on along the minus strand of NC_053038.3, from coordinate 200,044,390 downwards.
TGCCCTGTCGATGCCATGGAAGAAGAAGAGCTCTGCGCAGGCCCGGCAGGTGCACTCTTGGCAGATAGTGGTGGTTGTGCCTGCTTTCTTGTATCACGGCTGGAGGTGGAACCTGATGGAGGTGCTGGTGCAGTGGAAGTAGAAGATGCACGCGGTGTCCATGATGAAGGTCGACCTGCAGAAAAGTTAGTTCGCGCCAATGGCTGTCGATCCTGCACTTCACGTTCAGCTTTACAAGCAAGATGGAATAAACGGGTGATATTATTATAATCCTTATACTCTAGAATGGTCTGAATCTCTTTATTTAATCCACGCATAAAACGTGCAAGCATAGCTTCATTCTCCTCAACAATACCACATCTAATCATGCCAGTTTGTAATTCCTGATAATATTCTTCTACAGAATTTTTCCGTTGTCTTAAGCGCTGCAATTTTTGAAGTAATTCACGTTGATAATATGGTGGAACCCAACGAGTACGCATAGCAGTTTTCAAAGCAGCCCAAGTAGCTGGAACAGGATATAATCTACAATGTTCAGACCACCAAACACATGCAAAGCTAGTGAAAGCACAAACAGCAGCAGGAACACGTCTCTCCTCAGGATATTGTAAACATGTAAATCGTTGTTCAGTTTCTAACTCCCAAGTAAGATATATATCAGGAACATATCTACCTCAAATGGTGGAATATTCAATTTCAGTTTAGGGAGATGGTCATGATCTCGTACCTGAGGTGGTGGTGCCGGCCTACCGTTGCGAATATATACCTGAGGTCGACCTGCTGGTGGTGGTGCTGGTGGCTGCACGTAGTTCTGATTTTGATCAACCTCATCCTCATAATCTCCCGCATAATCGTCATCCTCCTCAGCCGCCGCAGGAGCAGGAGCCAAAGAAGCATCAACAGTAGGTGCAGCGGCACCCGAATTTTGACCAGTCTCAATTGGAACGCGTTGTGCTCGTCCCACTTGATTTGGAAGGCGGCGTTGGACATGTGGTTGTTGTTGTTGTAGAGGTGCGACATGTGCAGCCGGTGGTGGTTGGTAAAGACGCTTGAGCAATTCATTAAACCTGTTATCCAGCTTTGTCTCGAACGACTTCTCCACGGCATCTATCTTCTCCATAGCCTCTTCAAATCTATTTAGCACATCTCCCACCTGGCCACTCATCATTTGCTGAAATTTATCATGCAACCCCTTGTTCGTCATGTTCTCCCAATCAGTCTCATCGGCTTGTGATCCTGCCATGGTTAGCAGCAATAGAAACACAAAATAATATGATCCTACAGACTACTAGGAAGTGGTGGTGATGGTGGTGTGTCACAAATCCTTCAAGCGAATCTCAAATTCATACCAGTTCTTACCCAGCAGCAGGTGGTGATCGGCAACCGTTGTAGTCAAAACTCTCAAAGCTTGGATAGAGCGATTACCAGGGAGAGTCAAACGCACGACGTAGATGTATGTGGAGCTGGGAAGGCTTATAATATGGTAGCAAAAAGGATCAGCAATAATCAATTCAGATATGCAAAGTTGAATAAACGCTCAACGACGGTACTGTGCTGGTCCTAGGCTAGACCGTGCTAGAGACGCGAGCCTAGAACACTAACAAAATCACGGCGCTGCACGTAAACAAGGGAGGAGCACACTCTGAATTTTTTTTCCACTTCTTTTTCCTCTAAAAAGCCACACAAAAAAAATTAGGGTTAGTTCATCATATCCGAACCAATCTGAGCCTTTGCATAATCTTTTTAGGGTTTTTGCTTTGTTGAATTTGCGGTTGCATCGTCGTGTCAAGTTGCTGGTCTTAGTGTCTAGTCTTTTAGAGTTTCGAGTTCTGGTCATAAGTTGTCACGCCGCCGCCGCACCATCATCATCGCCTTGCCATCTACCACCATTGCTTATCCGCCACCGCTTTGAATCCGTATCCATATACCACCACCAATCTGTATCCATATACCACCACCGATGGGTATCCACATACCACTACCGCTACCATATACCACCACCGCTGCCATATCCTACCGCCATATATCCACCACCAATCCGAGTTCTTTTCATATTCGGTTGGTTTTAGAGATCCATATATTTTCCGTTTCGTGTTTCCTTGCCTGAGTAGGTCTCGGAAAAAAAAATCGTGTTTCGTGACCCCCGGGCAGTTTTTAGGCCAAAATTTCGGCCACCAAAAATATTTTTCCCTATCCTATTTTTAGGCCCCGGGTAGTGTTTTGAGACACTCGCCATCATAGTGATTTTTTGTCGCACTTTTTCGTCGTCGCTGCCCTGATTTCCGAAAAAAAATAGTCAAAAAAATTTGTGCCCATCCTGTCAGTTTGACCTGGGAAGAGTTTTGAGACACTCGCCATTATAGTGATTTTTCGCAAAAAAAAAAGAGGCGCAAAAAAAAGAGCGCAAAAAAAAAAGCGAAAAAAAAAATTCCAGAGTGTGCTTTTCCCTTGTTTACGTGCAGCGCCGTGATTTTGTTAGTGTTCTAGGCTCGCGTCTCTAGCACGGTCTAGCCTAGGACCAGCACAGTACCGTCGTTGAGCGTTTATTCAACTTTGCATCTCTGAATTGATTATTGCTTACCATTTTGCTACCATATTATAAGCCTTCCCAGCTCCACATAAGTCTACATCGTGCGTTTGACTCTCCCTGGTAATCGCTATATCCAAGCTTTGAGAGTTTTTGACTACAACGGTTGCCGATCACCACCTGCTGCTGGGTAAGAACTGGTAAGAATTTGAGATTCGCTTGAAGGTTTTGTGACACACCACCATCACCACCACTTCTAGTAGTCTGCAGGATCATATTCTTTTGTGTTTCTATTGCTGCTAACCATGGTAGGTTCACAAGCCGATGAGACTGATTGGGAGAACATGACGAACAAGGAGTTGCATGATAAATTTCAGCAAATGATGAGTGGCCAGGTGGGAGATGTGCTAAACAGATTTGAAGAGGCTATGGAGAAGATAGATGCCGTGGAGAAGTCGTTTGAGACAAAGCTGGATAACAAGTTTACTGAATTACTCAAGCGTCTTCCCCAACCACCACCGGCTGCACATGTCGCACCTCAACAACAACAACAACCACATGTCCAACGCCGCCTTCCAAATCAAGTGGGACGGGCACAACGCGTTCCAATTGAGATTGGTCAAAATTCGGGTGCTGCTGCACCTACTGTTGATGCTTCTTTGGCTCCTGCTCCTGCGGCGGCTGAGGAGGATGACGATTATGCGGGCGATTATGAGGATGAGGTTGCTCAAAATCAGAACTACGTGCAGCCACCAGCACCACCACCAGCAGGTCGACCTCAGGTATATATTCGCAACGGTAGGCCGGCACCACCACCTCAGGTACGAGATCATGACCATCTCCCTAAACTGAAATTGAATATTCCACCATTTGAGGGTAGATATGTTCCTGATATATATCTTACTTGGGAGTTAGAAACTGAACAACGATTTACATGTTTACAATATCCTGAGGAGAGACGTGTTCCTGCTGCTGTTTGTGCTTTCACTAGCTTTGCATGTGTTTGGTGGTCTGAACATTGTAGATTATATCCTGTTCCAGCTACTTGGGCTGCTTTGAAAACTGCTATGCGTACTCGTTGGGTTCCACCATATTATCAACGTGAATTACTTCAAAAATTGCAGCGTTTAAGACAAGGGAAAAATTCTGTAGAAGAATATTATCAGGAATTACAAACTGGCATGATTAGATGTGGTATTGTTGAGGAGAATGAAGCTATGCTTGCACGTTTTATGGGTGGATTAAATAAAGAGATTCAGACCATTCTAGAGTATAAGGATTATAATAATATCACTCGTTTATTCCATCTTGCTTGTAAAGCTGAACGTGAAGTGCAGGATCGACAGCCATTGGCGCGAACTAACTTTTCTGCAGGTCAACCTTCATCATGGACACCGCGTGCATCTTCTACTTCCACTTCACCATCACCTCCATCAGGTGCCACCTCCAGCCGTGATACAAGAAAGCAGGCACAACCACCACTCTCTGCCAAGAGCACACCTGCCGGGCCTGCGCAGAGCTCTTCTTCTTCCATGGCATCGACAGGGCACACAAGTGATATTATTTGTCGTCGTTGTAAGGGAAGAGGACATTTTGCGAGAGAATGCAAATCTCAGCGTGTCATGATTGCTACTGAGGATGGTGGGTATGAGTCCGCTAGTGACTATGATGAGGAGACTTTGGCTCTTATTACCCGTGAAGAACATGGTGGAGATGATTCTGAAAATGAGACGCAATACATGGCTCCTGAAGACGCTGACAGGTATGAATGTTTAGTTGCTCAACGTGTTTTGAGTGTGCAGGTCACACAAGCAGAGCAAAATCAGAGGCATAATTTGTTCCATACAAAGGGAGTTGTGAAGGAACGTTCTGTTCGCGTCATCATAGATGGAGGGAGCTGTAACAACTTGGCTAGCATGGAGATGGTGGAGAAGCTATCTCTCACCACAAGACCACATCCACATCCTTACTACATCCAATGGTTCAACAACAGCGGCAAGGTTAAGGTAACACGTACTGTTCGTGTGCATTTTAGTATCTCTACATATGCTGATATGTTGATTGTGATGTGGTACCCATGCAAGCATGTTCCTTATTACTAGGTAGACCATGGCAATTTGATAAAAATTTTGTACACCATGGTAGAAACAATCAGTATACTCTTGTTCATAAGGATAAAAATATTACTTTGCTTCCTATGACTCCTGATTCCATTTTGAAAGATGACATTAATATAGCTAATAAAGCAAAACAGGAGAAAAATAAGAGTGAAAATCAGATTGTGGCAAATGAATTTGAGCAACAAATGAAACCTAATAATAAACCATCTAGTGTTGTTTCTGAAATTAAATTGAAAAGTGCATGTTTACTTGCCACAAAATCTGATATTGATGAGCTAGATTTCAGCAAATCTGTTTGCTATGCTTTTGTGTGCAAAGAGGCATTATTTTCACTCGAGGACGTGCCTTCCTCTTTGCCCCCTGCTGTCACTAACATTTTGCAGGAGTTCGCTGACGTCTTTCCACAAGACGTGCCACCGGGATTACCACCTATTCGAGGGATTGAGCATCAAATTGACTTAATTCCCGGTGCATCGCTACCCAACCGTGCACCATACCGTACCAATCCAGAGGAGACGAAGGAGATTATGCGTCAAGTACAGGAGCTGCTCGACAAAGGTTATATACGCGAATCTCTTAGTCCTTGTGCTGTTCCTATTATACTAGTGCCTAAAAAGGATGGTACGTCGCGTATGTGTGTTGATTGTCGAGGCATTAATAATATTACTATTCGTTATCGTCATCCTATTCCTAGGCTAGATGATATGCTTGATGAATTGAGTGGCTCTACAATATTCTCCAAAGTTGATTTGCGTAGTGGGTACCATCAAATTCATATGAAATTGGGAGATGAATGGAAAACTGCATTTAAAACTAAGTTTGGTTTATATGAGTGGTTAGTCATGCCTTTTGGGTTAACTAATGCACCTAGTACTTTCATGAGACTAATGAACGAAGTTTTACGTGCTTTCATTGGACGATTTGTGGTAGTCTATTTTGATGATATACTGATTTATAGCAAATCTTTGGAAGAACATTTGGAACATTTACGTGCTGTTTTTATTGCTCTACGTGATGCACGTTTGTTTGGTAACCTTGGGAAGTGCACCTTTTGCACCGACCGAGTATCTTTTCTTGGCTATGTTGTTACTCCACAGGGAATTGAAGTTGATAAAGCCAAGATTGAAGCTATTGAGAGTTGGCCGCAGCCCAAAACGGTCACACAAGTGCGGAGTTTTCTTGGACTCGCTGGTTTCTATAGGCGTTTTGTGAGAGATTTTAGCACCATTGCTGCACCTCTCAACGAGCTTACAAAGAAGGATGTGCCTTTTGTTTGGGGTACCGCACAGGAAGAAGCCTTCATGGTATTGAAAGATAAGTTGACACATGCTCCTTTACTCCAACTTCCTGATTTTAATAAGACTTTTGAGCTTGAATGTGATGCTAGTGGAATTGGATTAGGAGGTGTGTTATTACAAGATGGCAAACCTGTTGCATACTTTTCTGAAAAATTGAGTGGGCCTAGTCTGAATTATTCTACTTATGATAAAGAACTATATGCTCTTGTTCGGACTTTAGAAACATGGCAACATTATTTATGGCCCAAAGAATTTGTTATACATTCTGATCATGAATCTTTGAAACATATTAAAAGTCAAGCTAAACTGAATCGTAGACATGCTAAATGGGTTGAATTCATTGAAACTTTCCCTTATGTCATTAAACACAAGAAGGGTAAAGAAAATGTTATTGCTGATGCATTGTCTCGTCGCTATACTATGCTTTCACAACTTGACTTCAAAATATTTGGTTTGGAGACCATCAAAGATCAATATGTGCATGATGCTGATTTTAAAGATGTATTGCAGAATTGTAAAGAAGGAAGAACCTAGAACAAGTTTGTCGTTAATGATGGATTTGTGTTCCGTGCTAACAAGCTATGCATTCCAGCTAGCTCTCTTCGTCTTTTGTTGTTGCAGGAGGCGCATGGAGGAGGATTAATGGGACACTTTGGCGTGAAGAAGACGGAGGACGTACTTGCTACACATTTCTTTTGGCCAGAGATGAGACGGGATGTTGAGCGTTTTGTTGCTCGTTGCACTACATGTCAAAAAGCTAAGTCACGACTCAATCCTCATGGTTTATATATGCCTTTGCCTGTACCTAGTGTTCCTTGGGAGGATATATCTATGGACTTTGTTTTAGGTTTACCTCGAACAAAGAAGGGGAGGGATAGCATATTTGTTGTCGTGGATAGATTCTCGAAAATGGCACACTTTATACCATGTCATAAAAGCGATGATGCTGTTAATGTTGCTGATTTGTTCTTTCGTGAAATTATTCGCTTGCATGGTGTGCCAACTACTATTGTTTCAGATCGTGATACTAAATTTCTTAGCCACTTTTGGAGATGTTTATGGGCTAAGTTGGGGACTAAACTGCTTTTTAGTACTACTTGTCACCCCCAAACTGATGGACAAACCGAAGTAGTCAATAGAACATTGTCTACTATGCTTAGGGCTGTTTTGAAGAATAATAAGAAAATGTGGGAAGAACGCTTGCCTCATATTGAGTTTGCTTATAATCGTTCATTGCATTCTACTACTAAGATGTGCCCTTTTGAAATTGTGTATGGTTTCCTACCTCGTGCACCTATTGATTTGTTGCCTCTTCCATCTTCGGAGAAGGTTAATTTTGATGCTAAACAACGTGCTGAATTGATCTTAAAAATGCATGAGTTAACTAAGGAAAACATTGAGCGTATGAATGCTAAATATAAACTTGCTGGAGATAAGGGTAGAAAACATGTTGTGTTTGCACCTGGAGATCTTGTTTGGTTACATTTGCGTAAGGATAGATTTCCTGATTTGCGCAAATCAAAGCTAATGCCACGTGCTGATGGTCCTTTTAAGGTGTTAGAGAAAATAAATGATAATGCATATAAACTTGAGCTGCCTGCAGATTTTGGGGTTAGTCCCACTTTTAACATTGCAGATTTGAAGCCTTATTTGGGTGAGGAAGATGAGCTTCCGTCGAGGACGACTTCATTTCAAAAAGGGGAGGATGATGAGGACATCAATACCATTGTTACACCCACAGGCCCTGCTGCTATACATACTGGACCAATTACTAGAGCTCGCGCACGCCAATTAAATTACCAGGTACTTTCGTTTCTTGGTAATGATTCTAATGTTCATGAGAATATGATGCTGCCTAAATTGGATACATTTGTTTTGCTTACAAATGAAGGGCCTAGCTTGGAGAAGGATGAACATTGGAGCAAGAACAAGCATGGAGATGATGGCATGCGCATGGGGAACAAGAACGGAGTTACAAGTGATGATTTCAGGACGTTGAAGCCACCATAATGCGTGCATGAAGCCTTGGACGAAATATACAAGATGCTACTTCATAACTTTCGTCCAGAGGCTATTCTATGTGCTGCGTCACCTTATTATTGGGCCAGGCCCATGTTATTTCGAAATACATAAGTATAGGCTGTTTTTAGAGTCCGTATGTGTGGGGAAACAAGAGATAGGGTTGGTTTCGGACCCCTTCCTCAAGGGCCACGAAATTCCCACCTCTTCCTCCATATATACAGCCCTTAGGGCGTCGTTTAGACTTTGGGTTTTGTTTAGATTAAAAGTTCGCCATAGCTGCAACTTCGTGTACTTCGTTTGTGTTCAGCGACCAGACAAAGGCGTCACAGAACTCCACCTTGATCAATAAAGCTTTCATCTTATATTCGCAATATCCAGATTGCAATCTCAGTTTCTTGCTTGTTCTTCGTTTGCTCGCAGGAAACAGACCCTCGTGGTCAAGTTGATCGTGCTCCGGCGTGGTCGATAACCTCTCGGAGTTGGTTTAGCGATTGCTAAGGCGCGACGTCCTCTCACGTTCGTAGTCGGATCGTCAAAGTCGACTTCCATCAAAGCGATATTCATCATCTCATCGAAAGACGGGACACCTTTGCCTCTATCATATGGGTTCTAGTGTGGGTGCTATTCCATTCTCTTTATATCAAGAAGTTGTGAATGATATTGCACCTGCTAAGATAGAAGATGTTGATGTTACTATTAAGCTTGCAAATAGAGATACTATTTCACCACTTGGTATTATTAGAGATGTTGAAGTCTTGTGTGGTAAGATCAAATACCCTAGTTATTTCCTAGTACTTGGATCACCACAAGATGATTTTTGTCCCATTATATTCGATAGAGCTTTCTTGAATACCGTTAATGCTGAAATTGATTGTGTTAAAGAAAAGGTAAATGTTAGGTTTAGTAATGTATCTCATGAATTTAATTTTTCTAAGTTTAATAGACAACCTCATGATAAATAATTGCCTTGTAAGGATGATATTATTGGTCTTACTTCTATTGTAGTGCCTACTACTGATCCACTAGAACAATACCTGCTAGACCATGAAAATGATATGCATATTAATGGAAGAAATGAAATAGATGAGATATTCTTTAGGAAAGCACCTATCCTTAAACATAATTTGGTTTTTGAAACATTGGGAGACCCTCTTGCACCTAAGATTGATCCTGCATTTGAATTAAAGAAATTCGTTGATACATTGAAATATGCTTATATTGATGAAAAGAAGATATATCCTGTTATTATCAATGCTAACCTTTTAGTGCACAAATAAAAGAGATTACTCAAAACTTTGAGAAAGCATCATGCGGCAATTGGATACACTCTCGATGATCTTAAGGGCATTAGTCCCACCTTATGTCAACACAAGATTAATATGGAACCTCATGCTAATCCAGTCATTGATCATCAACGTCGTTTGAATCCTAAAATGAAGAACGTTGTATGAAGTGAAATATTATAGCTTTGGGAGGCAGGTGTAATTTATCCTATAGTTGATAGTAGATGGGTAAGTCATGTTCATTATGTTCCCAAGAAAGGTGGCATCATGCTACCTCTTGAGCTTGCGTTGGTTTTTCCCTTGAAGAGGAAAGGGTGATGCAGCAAAGTAGCGTAAGTATTTCCCTCAGTTTTTGAGAACCAAGGTATCAATCCAGTAGGAGACTACACACAAGTCACCTCGTACCTACACAAACAAATAAGAACCTTGCAACCAACGCGATAAAGGTGTTGTCAATCCCTTCACGGCCACTTGCAAAAGTGAGATCTGATAGAGATAATAAGATAAATATTTTTGGTATTTTTATGATATAGACTGAAAGTAAAGATTGCAAAGTAAAATAGATTGGAAACTTATATGATGGAAGATTGACCCGGGGGCCATAGGTTTCACCAGTGGCTTCTCTCAAGATAGCATAAGTATTACGATGGGTGAACAAATTACTGTCGAGCAATTGATAGAAAAGTGCATAATTATGAGAATATCTAGGCATGATCATGTATATAGGCATCACGTCCGAGACATGTAGACTGAAACGATTCTGCATCTACTACTATTACTCCACACATCGACCGCTATCCAGCATGCATCTAGAATATTAGGTTCATAAGAACAGAGTAACGCATTAGGCAAGATGACATGATGTAGAGGGATAAACTCAAGAAATATGATATAAACCCCATCTTTTTATCCTCGATGGCAACAATACAATACGTGCCTTGCTGCCCCTGCTGTCACTGGGAAAGGACACCGCAAGATTGAACCCAAAGCTAAGCACTTCTCCCATTGAAAGAAAGATCAATCTAGTAGGCCAAACCAAACTGATAATTCGAAGAGACTTGCAAAGATAACAAATCATACTTAAAAGAATTCAGAGAAGATCCAAATATTGTTCGTAGATAATCTTGATCATAAACCCACAATTCATCGGATCTCGACAAACACACCGCAAAAAGAATTACATCAAATAGATCTCCAAGAAGATCGAGGAGAACTTTGTATTGAGATCCAAAGAGAGAGAAGAAGCCATCTAGCTAATAACTATGGACCCGAAGGTCTATGGTAAACTACTCACACATCATCGGAGAGGCTATGGTGTTGATGTAGAAGCCCTCCGTGATCGATTCCCCCTCCGGCGGAGCACCGGAAAAGGCCCCAAGATGGGACCTCATGGGTACAGAAGGTTGCGACGGTGGAAATAGGGTTTCATGGTGCTCCTGGATGTTTTTGGGGTGTATGGGTATATATAGGAGGAAGAAGTAGGGCGGTGGAGCTGCAAGGGGCCCACGAGGGTGGGGGGCACGCCTCCCTGCCTCGTGGCCTCCTCGCTTCTTTCTTGACATCCACTCCAAGTCCCCTGGATCATGTTTGTTCCAAAAATAACTCTCCGAAAGTTTCATTCCGTTTGGATTCCGTTTGATATTCCTTTTCTGCGAAACACTAAAATAGGCAAAAAAAACAGCAATTTGCACTCGGCCTTTGGTTAGTAGGTTAGTCCCAAAAATAATATAAGTGTATAATAAAGCCCATTAAATATCCAAAACAGATAATATAATAGCATGGAACAATCAAAAATTATAGATACGTTGGAGACGTATCACATCACTATTGTTCCTAATGGTAAAAATGAACTTATCCCACAAAGAATTGTAACCGGATATAGGATGGTCAATGATTTTAGAAAATTAAATAAAGCAACAAGGAAAGATCATTACCCATTTCCTTCTATTGACCAAATTTTAGAAATATTGTCAAAGCGCACACACTTTTGCTTTACATGGCTCTTCTATTTTTCTCAAATACTTGCATCACAAGAAGATCAAGAGAAAACTACTTTAATTGTCCTTATGGAACTTATGCTTATAGGCACATGCCTTTTGGTTTATTTAATGCACTAGGTACCTTTCAAAGATGTATGACCGCTATATTCTCTAATTTCTGTGAGAAAATTGTCGAGGTATTCATGGATTATTTTTTCGTTTACAAAACTTCTTTTGATGATTGCCTGAGCAATCTTGACAAAGTTTTTTAGAGATGTGAAGAGACCAATCTCGTCTTGAATTGGGAGAAGTGCCACATTTATGGTGAATGAAGGTATAGTCCTTGCTCATAAAATTTCTGAAAGAGGCATTGAGGTAGATAAAGCTAAAATTGATGCAATCGAGAAAATATCGTCTCTTAAGGATATAAAAGGTATAAGAAGTTTCCTAGGTAATGCTCGTTTATGTAGGAGGTTCATTAAGGACTTCTCTAAAATTTCGGTGACTTTCACCAATATTTTACAGATGGATGTTCCATTTGTATTTGATGATGATTGCGTGGAAGCCTTTGAAATAATCAAGAAAGCTTTAATAACTACACCTGTTTTTCAACCACCTGATTGGAACTTACCCTTTGGAATCGTGTGTGATGCTAGTGATTATGCTATTGGTGTTATTCTAGGTCAAAGAGCCGATAAGAAACTAAATTTCATCCATTATGCTAGTAAGACCTTGGATAGTGCTCAAAGAAACTGTGCTACTACTGAGAAAGAATTTTTGGCAGTTGTGTTTGCATGTGATAAGTTCAGGCCATACATTATTTATTCTAACGTTACTATTCATAGCAATCATGCTGCTATTAAATATCTTATGGAAAAAAGATGCTAAACCTAGGTTGATTTGGTGGGTTCTTTTATTGCAAGAGTTTGATTTGCATATAGTTGACAGAAAAGGAGCTGAAAATCCCATAGCAAATAATTCGTCTAGGATGGAAAATGTTCTTGACGACCCACTGCCTATTGATGATAGTTTCTCTGATGAGTAATTTGCTGTTATAAATACTTCTACTTCTCATGATAATCCTTGCTATGTAGATTATGCTAATTTCATTGTTGCAAAATATATACCACCTAATTACACATACCAACAAAAGGAAAAGTTCTTCTATGATTTGAGACATTACTTTTGGGGTGACCCACATCTATATAAAGAAAGAGTAGATGGTATTATTAGACATTGTGTACCTGAGCATGAACATGAACAAATCATAAGGAAGTGTCATTCCAAGCCATACGGAGGACGCCAAGCTGGAGATAGAACTGCACACAAGGTATTGCAATCTGGTTTTTATTGGCCTACTCTCTTCAAGGATGCACGTAAGTTTGTTATTTCTTGCGACGAATGACAAAGGTTGGTAATATTAGTAGACGTCAACAAAAGCCTATGAATTATTCCCTTCTTATTGAATCATTTGATGTCCGGGGTTTTGATTATATGGGAGATTTTCGTTCCTCTAATGGTTACACTCATATTTTAGTTGTTGTTGTTTATGTTACTAAGTGGGTAGAAGTTATTCCAACTAGTAATGTTGATCATAACACCTCTACTAAAATGCTTAAAGGAGTTATCTTCTAGAGGTTTGGAGTCCCTAGATATCTAATGACTGATTGTCGTTCACATTTCATGCATGGTGCATTGTTTAAAATGTTTTCTAAATATGATGTAAACCATAGAATTGCATGACCTTATCATCCTTAGTCTAGTGGGCAAGTTGAATTGAGTATAGAGAAATAAAGTTAATTTTGCAAAAGACAGTTAATAGATCTAGAAATAATTGGTCTAAGAAACTTGATGATGCATTATGGACATATAGAACCGCTTATAAAAATTCTATGGGTATGTCCCCGTATAAGATGGTTTATGGAAATGAATGTCAATTACCTCTTGAGTTAGAACATAAAGCTTATTGGTCAACTAAAGAACACAATTATGATTTCAAACTCGCTGATGAAAAGAGGTTGTTTGACATTAGCTCTCTCACTACAAAAAAAGACACATCCGTGACATTTTGGCCCGAACAATTTTTTCCTGTCATGCTTATGCCACTTCTATGATGATAATTGTGACAAAAACATGTATCATCATAGATGTGGTGGGCTCCTACTTCTATGACAAAAACTCATGACAGAAAATGGGCTTTTCGTCCTGGGCGGGCCGAGGACGCACCTGCATGACATTCTTTGGGGCGTCCATGACGGAAAAATCATGGTAGAAGCGAGGGCGAGTGAGGGAGTCCTGGATTAAGGGGTCCTCGGATGGTCGGACTATGTGACACGGGCCGGAATGATGGGCCGTGAAGATACAAGACAGAAGGCCTTCCCCCATGTCCGGATGGGACTCTCCTTTACGTAGATGGCAAGTTTGGCGATCGGATGTGTAGTTTCTTTTCTCTGTAAACCTGCTCTATACAACCCTAGCCCCCTCCGGTGTCTATATAAACCGGAGGGTTTAGTCCGTAGAGGCAATCACAAATCATACAGGCTAGACATCTAGGGTTTAGCCATTAGGTCAACTCTTGTAGCCCCTATACTCATCAAACTAAATCAAGCAGGAAGTAGGGTGTTACCTCCATTAAGAGGGCCTGAACCTGGGTAAACATCGTGTTACCCGCCTCCTGTTACCTTTGATCCTCAGACGCATAGTTCGGGACCCCCTACCCGAGATCAGCCGGTTTTCACACCGACATTGGTGCTTTCATTGAGTGTTCCTCTGTGTTGTTAATAGAAGGATCGATGGCTCGCCTTGTCGTCAACGACAAAATTACCTCTGGAAGGGCCTTGGCTCCTGGGTAGATCCTCCAGCTCGGCAGCTTTACCATGGGCGCCAGCTCAGCAATTAAGCTAGATCCGGCCCCCCAAACCACCAAAAATCATCTCTGCATTGGCCTCGAACACTGCGACAAGATGGATCAGGCAGATATTGCGTCTTTGAACGAACTGCTAGATCGCAGCACCGCCCTTGGGGTCGCAACAGACTACGATCGGATCGGGCTTAAACCCGGTCAGAGGGAAATCAGGTCCCCACCGATCACCCATCTAGTTGCGGTTGTGGAGGAGCAAGCCAAGGATAACTCTCCCCCTATGCTGAGAACAAGCTATGTTCGGATTTCCGAGCCTTGCGAGCCGGATACCCATCTTCGGGAAGAGACTCCCTATCCTTCGAACATAAACTAGACTTCGAGCCTGAAAATTCCCAAGATAATCCGGATTCTGGGTTAGTGACCTCAAAAATTCATAAAACTCCGGATCCCACAGTGGGTCAGGGTTCGGATTTGATAGAGGCAAAGGTGTCCCGTCTTTCGATGAGATGATGGATATCGCTTTGGTGGAAGTCGACTTTGACGATCCGACTACGAACGTGCGATGACGTCGCGCCTTAGCAATAGCTAAACCAACTCCGAGAGGTTATTGATCACGCCGGAGCACGATCAACCTAACCACGAGGGTCTGTTTCCTGCGAGCAAACGAAGAACAAGCAAGAAACTGAGATTGCAATCTGGATATTGCGAATATAAGATGAAAGCTTTATTGATCAAGGTGGTGTTCTGTGACGCCTTTGTCTGGTCGTTGAACACAAATGAAGTATGCGAAGTTGCAGCTATGGCGAACTTTTAATCTAAACAAAACCCAAAGTCTAAACGACGCCCTAAGGGCTGTATATATGGAGGAAGAGGGGGGAATTTCGTGGCCCTTGGGGAAGGGGTCCGAAACCAACCCTATCTCTTGTTTCCCCACTGATGAGGACATCAATACAATTATTACACCCACAGTCCCTGCTGCTATACATACTGGACCAATTACTAGAGCTCGCGCACGCCAATTAAATTACCAGGTACTTTCGTTTCTTGCTAATGATTCTAATGTTCATGAGAATATGATGCTGCCTAAATTGGATACATTTGTTTTGCTTACAAATGAAGGGCCTAGCTTTGAGAAGGATGAACATTGGAGCAAGAACAAGCATGGAGATGATGGCATGCGCATGGGGAACAAGAACGGAGTTACAAGTGATGATTTCAGGACGTTGAAGCCACCATAATGCGTGCATGAAGCCTTGGACGAAATATACAAGATGCTACTTCATAACTTTCGTCCAGAGGCTATTCTAGGTGCTGCGTCACCTTATTATTGGGCCAGGCCCATGTAATTTCGAAATACATAAGTATAGGCTGTTTTTAGAGTCCGTATGTGTGGGGAAACAAGAGATAGGGTTGGTTTCGGACCCCTTCCTCAAGGGCCACGAAATTCCCCCCCTCTTCCTCCATATATACAGCCCTTAGGGCGTCGTTTAGACTTGGGGTTTTGTTTAGATTAAAAGTTCGCCATAGCTGCAACTTCGCGTACTTCGTTTGTGTTCAGCGACCAGACAAAGGCGTCACAGAACCCCACCTTGATCAATAAAGCTTTCATCTTATATTCGCAATATCCAGATTGCAATCTCAGTTTCTTGCCTGTTCTTCGTTTGCTCGCAGGAAACAGACCCTCGTGGTCAGGTTGATCGTGCTCCGGCGTGGTCGATAACCTCTCGGAGTTGGTTTAGCGATTGCTAAGGCGCGACGTCCTCGCACGTTCGTAGTCGGATCGTCAAAGTCGACTTCCATCAAAGCGATATTCATCATCTCACCGAAAGACGGGACACCTTTGCCTCTATCAAGTGGTATCAGATTTCCAGGTTGCTCGGTGAGATTTTACAGTTTTTCGTAGTTTAGATCGAGTCTGTTCTTCATACCTACAGTCCACGAAAAAGCCACAAAAAAAAATTAGGGTTAGTTCAACATATCCGAACCAATCTGAGCCTTTGCATAATCTTTTTAGGGTTTTTGCTTTGTTGAATTTGCGGTTGCATCGTCGTGTCAAGTTGCTGGTCTTAGAGTCTAGTCTTTTAGAGTTTCGAGTTCTGGTCATAAGTTGTCACGCCGCCGCCGCACCATCATCATCGCCTTGCCATCTACCACCATTGCTTATCCGCCACCGCTTTGAATCCGTATCCATATACCACCACCGCTGCCATATACTACCGCCATATATCCACCACCAATCCGAGTTCTTTTCATAGTCGGTTTGTTTTAGAGGTCCATATATTTTCCGTTTCGTGTTTCCTTCTGAGTAGGTCTCGGAAAAAAAAAAAAAAAAAAAAAAAAGAGCCTGGAGACCCCCGGGCAGTTCTTAGGCCAAAATTTCGGCAACCAAAAATATTTTTTCCCTATCCTATTTTTAGGCCCCGGGAAGTGTTTTGAGACACTCGCCATCATAGTGATTTTTTGTCGCACTTTTTCGTCGTCGCTGCCCTGATTTCCGAAAAAAAAATTAGTCAAAAAATTTTGTGCCCATCCTGTCAGTTTGACCTGGGAAGAGTTTTGAGACACTCGCCATTATAGTGATTTTTTCGCAAAAAAAAAAAAAAAAAAAAAAAAAGAGGAGCGCAAAAAAAAAAAAGAGCGCAAAAAAAAAAAAGAGCGAAAAAAAAAATTCCTGAGTGTGCTTTTCCCTTGTTTACGTGCAGCGCCGTGATTTTGTTAGTGTTCTAGGCTCGCGTCTCTAGCACGGTCTAGCCTAGGACCAGCACAGTACCGTCGTTGAGCGTTTATTCAACTTTGCATCTCTGAATTGATTATTGCTTACCATTTTGCTACCATATTATAAGCCTTCCCAGCTCCACATAAGTCTACATCGTGCGTTTGACTCTCCCTGGTAATCGCTATATCCAAGCTTTGAGAGTTTTTGACTACAACGGTTGCCGATCACCACCTGCTGCTGGGTAAGAACTGGTAAGAATTTGAGATTCGCTTGAAGGTTTTGTGACACACCACCATCCCACCACTTCTAGTAGTCTGCAGGATCATATTCTTTTGTGTTTCTATTGCTGCTAACCATGGCAGGTTCACAAGCCGATGAGACTGATTGGGCGAACATGACGAACAAGGAGTTGCATGATAAATTTCAGCAAATGATGAGTGGCCAGGTGGGAGATGTGCTAAACAGATTTGAAGAGGCTATGGAGAAGATAGATGCCGTGGAGAAGTCGTTTGAGACAAAGCTGGATAACAAGTTTACTGAATTACTAAAGCGTCTTCCCCAACCACCACCGGCTGCACATGTCGCACCTCTACAACAACAACAACCACAACGCCGCCTTCCAAATCAAGTGGGACGGGCACAGCGCGTTCCAATTGAGATTGGTCAAAATTCGGGTGCTGCTGTCCCTACTGTTGATGCTTCTTTGGCTCCTGCTCCTGCGGCGGCTGAGGAGGATGACGATTATGCGGGCGATTATGAGGATGAGGTTGATCAAAATCAGAACTACGTGCAGCCACCAGCACCACCACCAGCAGGTCGACCTCAGGTATATATTCGCAACGGTAGGCCGGCACCACCACCTCAGGTACGAGATCATGACCATCTCCCTAAACTGAAATTGAATATTCCACCATTTGAGGGTAGATATGTTCCTGATATATATCTTACTTGGGAGTTAGAAACTGAACAACGATTTACATGTTTACAATATCCTGAGGAGAGACGTGTTCCTGCTGCTGTTTGTGCTTTCACTAGCTTTGCATGTGTTTGGTGGTCTGAACATTGTAG
Organism: Aegilops tauschii subsp. strangulata; assembly: GCF_002575655.3. Taxonomy (NCBI): domain Eukaryota; kingdom Viridiplantae; phylum Streptophyta; class Magnoliopsida; order Poales; family Poaceae; genus Aegilops; species Aegilops tauschii. Next base: position 200,026,517 of record NC_053038.3, on the reverse strand, counting down.
ATTATATCCTGTTCCAGCTACTTGGGCTGCTTTGAAAACTGCTATGCGTACTCGTTGGGTTCCACCATATTATCAACGTGAATTACTTCAAAAATTGCAGCGTTTAAGACAAGGAAAAAATTCTGTAGAAGAATATTATCAGGAATTACAAACTGGCATGATTAGATGTGGTATTGTTGAGGAGAATGAAGCTATGCTTGCACGTTTTATGGGTGGATTAAATAAAGAGATTCAGACCATTCTAGAGTATAAGGATTATAATAATATCACTCGTTTATTCCATCTTGCTTGTAAAGCTGAACGTGAAGTGCAGGATCGACAGCCATTGGCGCGAACTAACTTTTCTGCAGGTCGACCTTCATCATGGACACCGCGTGCATCTTCTACTTCCACTTCACCATCACCTCCATCAGGTGCCACCTCCAGCCGTGATACAAGAAAGCAGGAACAACCACCACTCTCTGGCAAGAGCACACCTGCCGGGCCTGTGCAGAGCTCTTCTTCTTCCATGGCATCGACAGGGCACACAAGTGATATTATTTGTCGTCGTTGTAAGGGAAGAGGACATTTTGCGAGAGAATGCAAATCTCAGCGTGTCATGATTGCTACTGAGGATGGTGGGTATGAGTCCGCTAGTGACTATGATGAGGAGACTTTGGCTCTTATTACACGTGAAGAACATGGTGGAGATGATTCTGAAAATGAGACGCAATACATGGCTCCTGAAGACGCTGACAGGTATGAATGTTTAGTTGCTCAACGTGTTTTGAGTGTGCAGGTCACACAAGCAGAGCAAAATCAGAGGCATAATTTGTTCCATACAAAGGGAGTTGTGAAGGAACGTTCTGTTCGCGTCATCATAGATGGAGGGAGCTGTAACAACTTGGCTAGCATGGAGATGGTGGAGAAGCTATCTCTCACCACAAGACCACATCCACATCCTTACTACATCCAATGGTTCAACAACAGCGGCAAGGTTAAGGTAACACGTACTGTTCGTGTGCATTTTAGTATCTCTACATATGCTGATTATGTTGATTGTGATGTGGTACCCATGCAAGCATGTTCCTTATTACTAGGTAGACCATGGCAATTTGATAAAAATTCTGTACACCATGGTAGAAACAATCAGTATACTCTTGTTCATAAGGATAAAAATATTACTTTGCTTCCTATGACTCCTGATTCCATTTTGAAAGATGACATTAATAGAGCTAATAAAGCAAAACAGGAGAAAAATAAGAGTGAAAATCAGATTGTGGCAAAGGAATTTGAGCAACAAATGAAACCTAATAATAAACCATCTAGTGTTGTTTCTGAAATTAAATTGAAAAATGCATGTTTACTTGCCACAAAATCTGATATTGATGAACTAGATTTCAGCAAATCTGTTTGCTATGCTTTTGTGTGCAAAGAGGCATTATTTTCATTCGAGGACGTGCCTTCCTCTTTGCCCCCTGCTGTCACTCACATTTTGCAGGAGTTCGCTGACATCTTCCCACAAGACGTGCCACCGGGATTACCACCTATTCGAGGGATTGAGCATCAAATTGACTTAATTCCCGGTGCATCGCTACCCAACCGTGCACCATACCGTACCAATCCAGAGGAGACGAAGGAGATTATGCGTCAAGTACAGGAGCTGCTCGACAAAGGTTATATACGCGAATCTCTTAGTCCTTGTGCTGTTCCTATTATACTCGTGCCTAAAAAGGATGGTACGTCGCGTATGTGTGTTGATTGTAGAGGCATTAATAATATTACTATTCGTTATCGTCATCCTATTCCTAGGCTCGATGATATGCTTGATGAATTGAGTGGCTCTACAATATTCTCCAAAGTTGATTTGCGTAGTGGATACCATCAAATTCGTATGAAATTGGGAGATGAATGGAAAACTGCATTTAAAACTAAGTTTGGTTTATATGAGTGGTTAGTCATGCCTTTTGGGTTAACTAATGCACCTAGTACTTTCATGAGACTAATGAACGAAGTTTTACGTGCTTTCATTGGACGATTTGTGGTGGTCTGTTTTGATGATATACTGATTTATAGCAAATCTTTGGAAGAACATTTGGAACATTTACGTGCTGTTTTTATTGCTCTACGTGATGCACGTTTGTTTGGTAACCTTGGGAAGTGCACCTTTTGCACCGACCGAGTATCTTTTCTTGGCTATGTTGTTACTCCCCAGGGAATTGAAGTTGATAAAGCCAAGATTGAAGCTATTGAGAGTTGGCCGCAGCCCAAAACGGTCACACAAGTGCGGAGTTTTCTTGGACTCGCTGGTTTCTATAGGCGTTTTGTGAGAGATTTTAGCACCATTGCTGCACCTCTCAACGAGCTTACAAAGAAGGATGTGCCTTTTGTTTGGGGTACCGCACAGGAAGAAGCCTTCACGGTATTGAAAGATAAGTTGACACATGCTCCTTTACTCCAACTTCCTGATTTTAATAAGACTTTTGAGCTTGAATGTGATGCTAGTGGCATTGGATTAGGAGGTGTGTTATTACAAGATGGCAAACCTGTTGCATACTTTTCTGAAAAATTGAGTGGGCCTAGTCTGAATTATTCTACTTATGATAAAGAACTATATGCTCTTGTTCGGACTTTAGAAACATGGCAACATTATTTATGGCCCAAAGAATTTGTTATACATTCTGATCATGAATCTTTGAAACATATTAAAAGTCAAGCTAAACTGAATCGTAGACATGCTAAATGGGTTGAATTCATTGAAACTTTCCCTTATGTCATTAAACACAAGAAGGGTAAAGAAAATGTTATTGCTGATGCATTGTCTCGTCGCTATACTATGCTTTCACAACTTGACTTCAAAATATTTGGTTTGGAGACCATCAAAGATCAATATGTGCATGATGCTGATTTTAAAGATGTATTGCAGAATTGTAAAGAAGGAAGAACCTGGAACAAGTTTGTCGTTAATGATGGATTTGTGTTCCGTGCTAACAAGCTATGCATTCCAGCTAGCTCTCTTCGTCTTTTGTTGTTGCAGGAGGCGCATGGAGGAGGATTAATGGGACACTTTGGCGTGAAGAAGACGGAGGACGTACTTGCTACACATTTCTTTTGGCCAAAGATGAGACGGGATGTTGAGCGTTTTGTTGCTCGCTGCACTACATGTCAAAAAGCTAAGTCACGACTCAATCCTCATGGTTTATATATGCCTTTGCCTGTACCTAGTGTTCCTTGGGAGGATATATCTATGGACTTTGTTTTAGGTTTACCTCGAACAAAGAAGGGGAGGGATAGCATATTTGTTGTCGTGGATAGATTCTCGAAAATGGCACACTTTATACCATGTCATAAAAGCGATGATGCTGTTAATGTTGCTGATTTGTTCTTTCGTGAAATTATTCGCTTGCATGGTGTGCCAAATACTATTGTTTCAGATCGTGATACTAAATTTCTTAGCCACTTTTGGAGATGTTTATGGGCTAAGTTGGGGACTAAACTGCTTTTTAGTACTACTTGTCACCCCCAAACTGATGGACAAACTGAAGTAGTCAATAGAACATTGTCTACTATGCTTAGGGCTGTTTTGAAGAATAATAAGAAAATGTGGGAAGATTGCTTGCCTCATATTGAGTTTGCTTATAATCGTTCATTGCATTCTACTACTAAGATGTGCCCTTTTGAAATTGTGTATGGTTTCCTACCTCGTGCACCTATTGATTTGTTGCCTCTTCCATCTTCGGAGAAGGTTAATTTTGATGCTAAACAACGTGCTGAATTGATCTTAAAAATGCATGAGTTAACTAAGGAAAACATTGAGCGTATGAATGCTAAATATAAACTTGCTGGAGATAAGGGTAGAAAACATGTTGTGTTTGCACCTGGAGATCTTGTTTGGTTACATTTGCGTAAGGATAGATTTCCTGATTTGCGCAAATCAAAGCTAATGCCACGTGCTGATGGTCCTTTTAAGGTGTTAGAGAAAATAAATGATAATGCATATAAACTTGAGCTGCCTGCAGCTTTTGGGGTTAGTCCCACTTTTAATATTGCAGATTTGAAGCCTTATTTGGGTGAGGAAGATGAGCTTCCGTCGAGGACGACTTCATTTCAAGAAGGGGAGGATGATGAGGACATCAATACAATTATTACACCCACAGTCCCTGCTGCTATACATACTGGACCAATTACTAGAGCTCGCGCACGCCAATTAAATTACCAGGTACTTTCGTTTCTTGCTAATGATTCTAATGTTCATGAGAATATGATGCTGCCTAAATTGGATACATTTGTTTTGCTTACAAATGAAGGGCCTAGCTTTGAGAAGGATGAACATTGGAGCAAGAACAAGCATGGAGATGATGGCATGCGCATGGGGAACAAGAACGGAGTTACAAGTGATGATTTCAGGACGTTGAAGCCACCATAATGCGTGCATGAAGCCTTGGACGAAATATACAAGATGCTACTTCATAACTTTCGTCCAGAGGCTATTCTAGGTGCTGCGTCACCTTATTATTGGGCCAGGCCCATGTAATTTCGAAATACATAAGTATAGGCTGTTTTTAGAGTCCGTATGTGTGGGGAAACAAGAGATAGGGTTGGTTTCGGACCCCTTCCTCAAGGGCCACGAAATTCCCCCCCTCTTCCTCCATATATACAGCCCTTAGGGCGTCGTTTAGACTTGGGGTTTTGTTTAGATTAAAAGTTCGCCATAGCTGCAACTTCGCGTACTTCGTTTGTGTTCAGCGACCAGACAAAGGCGTCACAGAACCCCACCTTGATCAATAAAGCTTTCATCTTATATTCGCAATATCCAGATTGCAATCTCAGTTTCTTGCCTGTTCTTCGTTTGCTCGCAGGAAACAGACCCTCGTGGTCAGGTTGATCGTGCTCCGGCGTGGTCGATAACCTCTCGGAGTTGGTTTAGCGATTGCTAAGGCGCGACGTCCTCGCACGTTCGTAGTCGGATCGTCAAAGTCGACTTCCATCAAAGCGATATTCATCATCTCACCGAAAGACGGGACACCTTTGCCTCTATCACCCACACATACGGACTCTAAAAACAGCCTATACTCAAGTATTTCGAAATTACATGGGCCTGTCCCAATAATAAGGTGACGCAGCACCTAGGATAGCCTGTGGACGAAAGTTATGAAGTAGCATCTTGTATATTTCGTCCAAGGCTTCATGCACGCATTATGGTGGCTTCAACGTCCTGAAATCATCACTTGTAACTCCGTTCTTGTTCCCCATGCGCATGCCATCATCTCCATGCTTGTTCTTGCTCCAATGTTCATCCTTCTCAAAGCTAGGCCCTTCATTTGTAAGCAAAACAAATGTATCCAATTTAGGCAGCATCATATTCTCATGAACATTAGAATCATTACCAAGAAACCAAAGTACCTGGTAATTTAATTGGCGTGCGCGAGCTCTAGTAATTGGTCCAGTGTGTATAGCAGCAGGGGCTGTGGGTGTAACAATGGTATTGATGTCCTCATCATCCTCCCCTTCTTGAAATGAAGTCGTCCTCGACGGAAGCTCATCTCCCTCTCCCAAATAAGGCTTCAAATCTGCAATGTTAAAAGTGGGACTAACCCCAAAATCTGCAGGCAGCTCAAGTTTATATGCATTATCATTTATTTTCTCTAACACCTTAAAAGGACCATCAGCACGTGGCATTAGCTTTGATTTGCGCAAATCAGGAAATCTATCCTTACGCAAATGTAACCAAACAAGATCTCCAGGTGCAAACACAACATGTTTTCTACCCTTATCTCCAGCAAGTTTATATTTAGCATTCATACGCTCAATGTTTTCCTTAGTTAACTCATGCATTTTTAAGATCAATTCAGCATGTTGTTTAGCATCAAAATTAACCTTCTCCGAAGATGGAAGAGGCAACAAATCAATAGGTGCACGAGGTAGGAAACCATACACAATTTCAAAAGGGCACATCTTAGTAGTAGAATGCAATGAACGATTATAAGCAAACTCAATATGAGGCAAGCATTCTTCCCACATTTTCTTATTATTCTTCAAAACAGCCCTAAGCATAGTAGACAATGTTCTATTGACTACTTCAATTTGTCCATCAGTTTGGGGGTGACAAGTAGTACTAAAAAGCAGTTTAGTCCCCAACTTAGCCCATAAACATCTCCAAAAGTGGCTAAAAAATTTAGTATCACGATCTGAAACAATAGTATTTGGCACACCATGCAAACGAATAATTTCACGGAAGAACAAATCAGCAACATTAACAGCATGATCGCTTTTATGACATGGTATATAGTGTGCCATTTTTGAGAATCTATCCACGACAACAAATATGTTATCCCTCCCCTTCTTTGTTCGAGGTAAACCTAAAACAAAGTCCATAGATATATCCTCCCAAGGAACACTAGGTATTTCGAAATTACATGGGCCGGGCCCAATAATAAGGTGACGCAGCACCTAGAATAGCCTCTGGACGAAAGTTATGAAGTAGCATCTTGTATATTTCGTCCAAGGCTTCATGCACGCATTATGGTGGCTTCAACGTCCTGAAATCATCACTTGTAACTCCGTTCTTGTTCCCCATGCACATGCCATCATCGCCATGCTTGTTCTTGCTCCAATGTTCATCCTTCTCAAAGCTAGGCCCTTCATTTGTAAGCAAAACAAATGTATCCAATTTAGGCAGCATCATATTCTCATGAACATTAGAATCATTACCAAGAAACGAAAGTACCTGGTAATTTAATTGGCGTGCGCGAGCTCTAGTAATTGGTTAAGTATGTATAGCAGCAGGGCCTGTGGGTGTAACAATGGTATTGATGTCCTCATCATCCTCCCCTTCTTGAAATGAAGTCGTCCTCGACGGAAGCTCATCTTCCACACCCAAATAAGGCTTCAAATCTGCAATGTTAAAAGTGGGACTAACCCCAAAATCTGCAGGCAGCTCAAGTTTATATGCATTATCATTTATTTTCTCTAACACCTTAAAAGGACCATCAGCACGTGGCATTAGCTTTGATTTGCGCAAATCAGGAAATCTATCCTTACGCAAATGTAACCAAACAAGATCTCCAGGTGCAAACACAACATGTTTTCTACCCTTATCTCCAGCAAGTTTATATTTAGCATTCATACGCTCAATGTTTTCCTTAGTTAACTCATGCATTTTTAAGATCAATTCAGCACGTTGTTTAGCATCAAAATTAACCTTCTCCGAAGATGGAAGAGGCAACAAATCAATAGGTGCACGAGGTAGGAAACCATACACAATTTCAAAAGGGCACATCTTAGTAGTAGAATGCAATGAACGATTATAAGCAAACTCAATATGAGGCAAGCATTCTTCCCACATTTTCTTATTATTCTTCAAAACAGCCCTAAGCATAGTAGACAATGTTCTATTGACTACTTCAGTTTGTCCATCAGTTTGGGGGTGACAAGTAGTACTAAAAAGCAGTTTAGTCCCCAACTTAGCCCATAAACATCTCCAAAAGTGGCTAAGAAATTTAGTATCACGATCGGAAACAATAGTATTTGGCACACCATGCAAGCGAATAATTTCACGAAAGAACAAATCAGCAACATTAACAGCATCATCGCTTTTATGACATGGTATAAAGTGTGCCATTTTCGAGAATCTATCCACGACAACAAGTATGCTATCCCTCCCCTTCTTTGTTCGAGGTAAACCTAAAACAAAGTCCATCCTCCCAAGGAACACTAGGTACAGGCAAAGGCATATATAAACCATGAGGATTGAGTCGTGACTTAGCTTTTTGACATGTAGTGCAGCGAGCAACAAAACGCTCAACATCCCGTCTCATCTTTGGCCAAAAGAAATGTGTAGCAAGTACGTCCTCTGTCTTCTTCACGCCAAAGTGTCCCATTAATCCTCCTCCATGCGCCTCCTGCAACAACAAAAGACGAAGAGAGCTAGCTGGAATGCATAGCTTGTTAGCACGGAACACAAATCCATCATTAACGACAAACTTGTTCCAGGTTCGTCCTTCTTTACAATTCTGCAATACATCTTTAAAATCAGCATCATGCACATATTGATCTTTGATGGTCTCTAAACCAAATATTTTGAAGTCAAGTTGTGAAAGCATAGTATAGCGACGAGACAATGCATCAGCAATAACATTTTCTTTACCCTTCTTGTGTTTAATGACATAAGGGAAAGTTTCAATGAATTCAACCCATTTAGCATGTCTACGATTCAGTTTAGCTTGACTTTTAATATGTTTCAAAGATTCATGATCAGAATGTATAACAAATTCTTTGGGCCATAAATAATGTTGCCATGTTTCTAAAGTCCGAACAAGACCATATAGTTCTTTATCATAAGTAGAATAATTCAGACTAGGCCCACTCAATTTTTCAGAAAAGTATGCAACAGGTTTGCCATCTTGTAATAACACACCTCCTAATCCAATGCCACTAGCATCACATTCAAGCTCAAAAGTCTTATTAAAATCAGGAAGTTGGAGTAAAGGAGCATGTGTCAACTTATCTTTCAATACCGTGAAGGCTTCTTCCTGTGCGGTACCCCAAACAAAAGGCGCATCCTTCTTTGTAAGCTCGTTGAGAGGTGCAGCAATGGTGCTAAAATCTCTCACAAAACGCCTATAGAAACCAGCGAGTCCAAGAAAACTCCGCACTTGTGTGACCGTTTTGGGCTGCGGCCAACTCTCAATAGCTTCAATCTTGGCTTTATCAACTTCAATTCTATGTGGAGTAACAACATAGCCAAGAAAAGATACTCGGTCGGTGCAAAAGGTGCACTTCCCAAGGTTACCAAACAAACGTGCATCACGTAGAGCAATAAAAACAGCACGTAAATGTTCCAAATGTTCTTCCAAAGATTTGCTATAAATCAGTATATCATCAAAATTGACTACCACAAATCGTCCAATGAAAGCACGTAAAACTTCGTTCATTAGTCTCATGAAAGTACTAGGTGCATTAGTTAACCCAAAAGGCATGACTAACCACTCATATAAACCAAACTTAGTTTTAAATGCAGTTTTCCATTCATCTCCCAATTTCATACGAATTTGATGGTATCCACTACGCAAATCAACTTTGGAGAATATTGTAGAGCCACTCAATTCATCAAGCATATCATCTAGCCTAGGAATAGGATGACGATAACGAATAGTAATATTATTAATGCCTCTACAATCAACACACATACGCGACGTACCATCCTTTTTAGGCACGAGTATAATAGGAACAGCACAAGGACTAAGAGATTCGCGTATATAACCTTTGTCGAGTAGCTCCTGTACTTGACGCATAATCTCCTTCGTCTCCTCTGGATTGGTACGGTATGGTGCACGGTTGGGTAGCGATGCACCGGGAATTAAGTCAATTTGATGCTCAATCCCTCGAATAGGTGGTAATCCCGGTGGCACGTCTTGTGGGAAGACGTCAGCGAACTCCTGCAAAATGTTAGTGACAGCAGGGGGCAAAGAGGAAGGCACGTCCTCGAATGAAAATAATGCCTCTTTGCACACAAAAGCATAGCAAACAGATTTGCTGAAATCTAGTTCATCAATATCAGATTTTGTGGCAAGTAAACATGCACTTTTCAATTTAATTTCAGAAACAACACTAGATGGTTTATTATTAGGTTTCATGTGTTGCTCAAATTCCTTTGCCACAATCTGATTTTCACTCTTATTTTTCTCCTGTTTTGCTTTATTAGCTATATTAATGTCATCTTTCAAAATGGAATCAGGAGTCATAGGAAGCAAAGTAATATTTTTATCCTTATGAACAAGAGTATACTGATTGTTTCTACCATGGTGTACAGAATTTTTATCAAATTGCCATGGTCTACCTAGTAATAAGGAACATGCTTGCATGGGTATCACATCACAATCAACATAATCAGCATATGTAGAGATACTAAAATGCACACGAACAGTACGTGTTACCTTAACCTTGCCGCTGTTGTTGAACCATTGGATGTAGTAAGGATGTGGATGTGGTCTTGTGGTGAGAGATAGCTTCTCCACCATCTCCATGCTAGCCAAGTTGTTACAGCTCCCTCCATCTATGATGACGCGAACAGAACGTTCCTTCACAACTCCCTTTGTATGGAACAAATTATGCCTCTGATTTTGCTCTGCTTGTGTGACCTGCACACTCAAAACACGTTGAGCAACTAAACATTCATACCTGTCAGCGTCTTCAGGAGCCATGTATTGCGTCTCATTTTCAGAATCATCTCCACCATGTTCTTCACGTGTAATAAGAGCCAAAGTCTCCTCATCATAGTCACTAGCGGACTCATACCCACCATCCTCAGTAGCAATCATGACACGCTGAGATTTTGCATTCTCTCGCAAAATGTCCTCTTCCCTTACAACGACGACAAATAATATCACTTGTGTGCCCTGTCGATGCCATGGAAGAAGAAGAGCTCTGCGCAGGCCCGGCAGGTGTGCTCTTGGCAGAGAGTGGTGGTTGTGCCTGCTTTCTTGTATCACGGCTGGAGGTGGCACCTGATGGAGGTGATGGTGAAGTGGAAGTAGAAGATGCACGCGGTGTCCATGATGAAGGTCGACCTGCAGAACAGTTAGTTCGCGCCAATGGCTGTCGATCCTGCACTTCACGTTCAGCTTTACAAGCAAGATGGAATAAACGAGTGATATTATTATAATCCTTATACTCTAGAATGGTCTGAATCTCTTTATTTAATCCACCCATAAAACGTGCAAGCATAGCTTCATTCTCCTCAACAATACCACATCTAATCATGCCAGTTTGTAATTCCTAATAATATTCTTCTACAGAATTTTTCCCTTGTCTTAAACGCTGCAATTTTTGAAGTAATTCACGTTGATAATATGGTGGAACCCAACGAGTACGCATAGCAGTTTTCAAAGCAGCCCAAGTAGCTGGAACAGGATATAATCTACAATGTTCAGACCACCAAACACATGCAAAGCTAGTGAAAGCACAAACAGCAGCAGGAACACGTCTCTCCTCAGGATATTGTAAACATGTAAATCGTTGTTCAGTTTCTAACTCCCAAGTAAGATATATATCAGGAACATATCTACCCTCAAATGGTGGAATATTCAATTTCAGTTTAGGGAGATGGTCATGATCTCGTACCTGAGGTGGTGGTGCCGGCCTACCGGTGCGAATATATACCTGAGGTCGACCTGCTGGTGGTGGTGCTGGTGGCTGCACGTAGTTCTGATTTTGATCAACCTCATCCTCATAATCGCCCGCATAATCGTCATCCTCCTCAGCCGCCGCAGGAGCAGGAGCCAAAGAAGCATCAACAGTAGGTGCAACAGCACCCGAATTTTGACCAATCTCAATTGGAACGCGCTGTGCCCGTCCCACTTGATTTGGAAGGCGGCGTTGGAGATGTGGTTGTTGTTGTTGTAGAGGTGCGACATGTGCAGCCGGTGGTGGTTGGGGAAGACGCTTGAGTAATTCAGTAAACTTGTTATCCAGCTTTGTCTCAAACGACTTCTCCACGGCATCTATCTTCTCCATAGCCTCTTCAAATCTGTTTAGCACATCTCCCACCTGGCCACTCATCATTTGCTGAAATTTATCATGCAACTCCTTGTTCGTCATGTTCTCCCAATCAGTCTCATCGGCTTGTGAACCTGCCATGGTTAGCAGCAATAGAAACACAAAAGAATATGATCCTGCAGACTACTAGAAGTGGTGGTGATGGTGGTGTGTCACAAAACCTTCAAGCGAATCTCAAATTCTTACCAGTTCTTACCCAGCAGCAGGTGGTGATCGGCAACCGTTGTAGTCAAAAACTCTCAAAGCTTGGATATAGCGATTACCAGGGAGAGTCAAACGCACGATGTAGACTTATGTGGAGCTGGGAAGGCTTATAATATGGTAGCAAAATGGTAAGCAATAATCAATTCAGAGATGCAAAGTTGAATAAACGCTCAACGACGGTACTGTGCTGGTCCTAGGCTAGACCGTGCTAGAGACGCGAGCCTAGAACACTAACAAAATCACGGCGCTGCACGTAAACAAGGGAAAAGCACACTCTGGAATTTTTTTTCGCTCTTTTTTTGTTTTGCGCTCTTTTTTTTTGCGCTCTTTTTTTTTTGCGAAAAATCACTATAATGGCGAGTGTCTCAAAACTCTTCCCAGGTCAAACTGACAGGATGGGCACAAAATTTTTTGACTATTTTTTTTGTCGGAAATCAGGGCAGCGACGACGAAAAAGTGCGACAAAAAATCACTATGATGGCGAGTGCTCAAAACACTACCCGGGGCCTAAAAATAGGATAGGGAAAAATATTTTTGGTTGCCGAAATTTTGGCCTAAAAACTGCCCGGGGGTCTCCACGGCATCTCAAATTCTTATCGGCTTGTGATCCAGCTTTGTCTCAAACGACTTCTCCACGGCATCTATGTTCTCCATAGCCTCTTCAAATCTGTTTAGCACATCTCCCACCTGGCCACTCATCATTTGCTGAAATTTATCATGCAACTCCTTGTTCGTCATGTTCTCCCAATCAGTCTCATCGGCTTGTGATCCTGCCATGGTTAGCAGCAATAGAAACACAAAAGAATATGATCCTACAGACTACTAGGAAGTGGTGGTGATGGTGGTGTGTCACAAATCCTTCAAGCGAATCTCAAATTCTTACCAGTTCTTACCCAGCAGCAGGTGGTGATCGGCAACCGTTGTAGTCAAAACTCTCAAAGCTTGGATAGAGCGATTACCAGGGAGAGTCAAACGCACGACGTAGATGTATGTGGAGCTGGGAAGGCTTATAATATGGTAGCAAAAAGGGTCAGCAATAATCAATTCAGATATGCAAAGTTGAATAAACGCTCAACGACGGTACTGTGCTGGTTCTAGGCTAGACCGTGCTAGAGACGCGAGCCTAGAACACTAACAAAATCACGGCGCTGCACGTAAACAAGGGAGGAGCACACTCTGATTTTTTTTTCACTTTTTTTTTGCTCCGCAACAAATTTTTGTCGAAAAAGTCTACAAATGGTCTAAAAACTGCCCAGCCAGAATTTTCCAGACTTAGTTTTTTTTTTAAACTGGAACTATTTTTCTACTACGGGTAACACAAAAGTTTGGGAGTCCTTCTCTGTCACGACTCGGAGTATGGCGAGAACTGGAAATCCAAAACAGAGTAACAAAATACTGGACTTGGACTAGGACTGGTGGCGGAGATGAGTCTGGTGGAACTCGGACTGGTGGCGGAGATGAATCTGGTGGAACTCGGACTGGTGGCGGAGATGAATCTGGTGGAACTCGGACTGGTGGCTGATATATGTTGCAGGTGTACTCGGATTGGCGTGATGGCGGCGGATATGTGGTGGCGTATATGGACTCGGATTGGCGGTGAATATGTGGTGGTGGTATATGGCAGCGGCGGTGAAGTTGGTGCGGTGGTGGTATATGGCAGCAGCGATGATGATGATGCGGTGGTGATATATGGCAGCGGCGACGTGACAACCTGTGAACAGAACTCGAAACTCTAAAGGACTAGACGCTAAGACCAGCAACTTGACACGACGATGCAACCGCAAATTCAACAAAGCAAACACAGAAAAGATTATGCAAAGGCTCAGATTGGTTCAGATAGGATGAACCAACCCTAATTTTTTTTTGGCTTTTTCGTGGACTATAGGTATGAAGAACAAACTCGATCTAAACTACGAAAAACTGTAAAATCTCACCGATCAACCTGGAAATCTGATACCACTTGATAGAGGGAAAGGTGTCCCGTCTTTCGATGAGATGATGGATATCGCCTTGGTGGAAGTCGACTTTGACGATCCGACTACGAACGTGCGATGACGTCGCGCCTTAGATCGCTAAACCAACTCCGAGAGGTTATTGACCACGCCGGAGCACAATCAACCTGACCACGAGGGTCTGTTTCCTACGAGCAAACGAAGAACAAGCAAGAAACTGAGATTGCAATCTGGATATTGCGAATATAAGATGAAAGCTTTATTGATCAAGGTGGGGTTCTGTGACGCCTTTGTCTGGTCGTTGAACACAAACGAAGTACGCGAAGTTGCAGCTATGGTGAACTTTTAATCTAAACAAAACCCAAAGTCTAAACGACGCCCTAAGGGCTGTATATATGGAGGAAGAGGGGGGAATTTCGTGGCCCTTGGGGAAGGGGTCCGAAACCAACCCTATCTCTTGTTTCCCCACACATACGGACTCTAAAACAGCCTATACTCAAGTATTTCGAAATTACATGGGCCTGGCCCAATAATAAGGTGACGCGGCACCTAGAATAGCCTCTGGACGAAAGTTATGAAGTAGCATCTTGTATATTTCGTCCAAGGCTTCATGCACGCATTATGGTGGCTTCAACGTCCTGAAATCATCACTTGTAACTCCGTTCTTGTTCCCCATGCGCATGCCATCATCTCCATGCTTGTTCTTGCTCCAATGTTCATCCTTCTCAAAGCTAGGCCCTTCATTTGTAAGCAAAACAAATGTATCCAATTTAGGCAGCATCATATTCTCATGAACATTAGAATCATTACCAAGAAACGAAAGTACCTGGTAATTTAATTGGCGTGCGCGAGCTCTAGTAATTGGTCCAGTATGTATAGCAGCAGGGGCTGTGGGTGTAACAATGGTATTGATGTCTTCATCAGGATTTCAGCCCGGCCACCCACCACAAGCAATATTCCCGAAGCAATTCCGGTCCTCCGGACATATGCAACCTAATGTACGTGCGGCAGCAACCTCAGGAAACAGTCCATCACTTTTGGGCCAGATTCCTCCTTGTTAAATACAAGATCAAAGATTGCTGCGGCGACGACGCGGTTTCAGTATTTTGCCGTAAATGTATGGACGAGGGGATCCTCAATGCCCTCACCCGACGCTGCATTCTGCAGTTTGCAGTTGGCACACATAGTACAGAAATATTGCGCCATGGAAAGCGCCTGGAAAGCCCAAATAGCTCGGTGGGAACCGCTGGCCTTTAAGCCACCCACCGGATGGGCAAGAAGGATGCAACCTCACGGGGCACCTGATCATCACCCTACGAACAAGAAAATTAAGCCCTTAACGGGACACAGAACTGTCCTGGATGAATGGCTCGACAAGCCCTGTCGGAGACACACGATGCCCAGTTCCGAACCAACACACAGCCTTCGGGCATGTTGGGTATTCCGGCAGGTGGCCAAGAGCGGTGAGGCTATCCTCACCAATACGACCTCGGAGAAATACCCTCCGAAGGACGACGATTTCCACATCTTTACAATCTTCGAGACCTTTTCTTCAACTAATCGGCGTAAAAGGACACTCATCGACCTCGCCGAAGTCAACCAAGTAGCCGCAGTAAACCCTTGGAACGATACGACGATAATTTCACCGCCAACACGAACCAAGGGCTCGATCAGTCCGCGCACCAGCCGCTTTGGTCTTAAATCCAATCGTTGACGACTTTCGGCTCGCTAAAGTGCTCATGACGGCGGCAGCGGACTGAACCTCATCTACAAGGACACGCTCGATAAAATGCAAATAGACAAGAGCCGCATCGAGCAGAGCAGTACAACCTTCCGAGGCATTATCCCCAGTCGAGAAGCGTGATGTTTGGGGAAAATTAAACTTGATGTGGTATTCGGCACGCCGGGGAACTACAGGTCTGAAGAGTTAATCTTCCATGTGGCACCTTTCAACAGCGGATATCACGCCCTGTTGGGGCAAGACACATTCACACGCTTTCAAGCCATACCCCATTACGGGTACATGAAGCTCAAAATGCCCGGGCCCAATGGAGTTATCACTATCACCAGTGATCCGGACATAGCACTCCGCGCCGAAAACAAAACCGCATCCTTGGCCCTCGAGGCACTATCCGAGGCCCTTGCGGTCGAGGAGCTCACCACTCTGCGTTCCACAATTGGTAGAGACGACGTAATCCTCGATAAAAGGCCTAAGTCCACCTCTTTCAAGCCAACAGACGAAATAGTCAAATTCCAAGTCCACCCGACGGATCCTAATAAAACAGCACCCATTGGAACACAGCTGGATCCGACGGTCGACGCAGCTCTAAGAGCATTCCTGCGCGAGAATTGGGACATCTTTGCCTGGCATCCTTCGGATATGCCAGGAATCCCATGCAGACTGGCCGAACACAACCTCAACATAATAAAGGGGTTTAAGTCAGTTAAGCAAATGCTGCAGCGATTTTCCGAACCCAAGCGACAAGCTATGGGGGAGGAGCTAGCCAAACTACTTGAAGCCGGGTTCATTAGAGAGATAAAACACCTGGATTGGCTAGCAGACCTGGTCATGGTGCGAAAGAAGGACAAATCCTGGCGCCTTTGTGTCGATTTCAAGGACCTCAACAAGGCCTACCCTAAGGACCCCTTCCCACTGCCCCGCATTGACCAAATCATTGATGCAACTACAGGAGACGGTTCACTGTATTTGCCATATTCCGGATACCATCAGATTAAGATGAAGGAATCCGATCAGGCCGCAACGGCATTTATCTCCGTACGGGCCTTTCTGCTTCAACACTATGCCTTTTGGACTCAAAAACACCGGCGCCACATACCAACTCACGATTCAAACATGCCTAGAAAAACAAATTGGCAAGATGGTGGAGGCATGTCTAGATGATGTAGTCATCAAAACTAAACATGTCGAATCATTGGTGGACGACTTACGCCTTACATTTGACAACCTCCTAACATATGACATACGGCTCAATCCGAAAAAATGCGTTTTCAGCGTTCCGGCCGGAAAGCTGCTCGGGTTCATTGTTTCCAATAGAGGAATTGATAGAGGCGAGGGTGTCCCGATCTTTCGATGAGATGATAACTATCGATTTGGTGAAGACGACTTTGACGATCCGACTACAAACGTGCACGACGTTGCGCCTTATCAATCGCTAAACCAATCTCCTGAGGTTACTGACGATGCCGGAAGCACGATCAGCCTGACCACGAAGGTCTATTCCTGCAAGCAATCGAAGAACGAGCAAGAATATGATAATGCAATCTGAATATTGTGAATATATATGAAGTATTGATAGTGGTGGGAATCCGTAAGCGGTCTTGGTCTGGTCGTTGGACACAAACGAAATACACGAAGTTGCAATGGCTAACTTTTAACTAAACAAATTCCAAGGAAAAAGCTACTAGATGGATCTACTTATATAGGAGCAAGGGGTGGCGGCCAAGGAGGTGGGAGGACGTCCCAAGGCAGCCTAAAACCAACCCTAGGTCGTACAAGGCTCATGGGCCCAAGTGGAGGTGATGCAACACCTTTGGACTTGTAGTTTGACTCGGATTCTGGTGCAACGTCAGATTGTTTCGACCATAACTCAATGCTCCGGACGAATTTAAAGGTGAATCCAATTGGGTTGGAAAGAGCACAAAATCTAGTTTCCAACAAAAAAAAGAATCACCCAATTCGGAGTCCATATGAAAAAGTTGTTGGCATTTTGAGTCAGGTATGTCTGTGCAGTCCGAATCTGAATCCAGAACGTGAGAGACTTGGACTCTTTCTTCTCTTGGCCCAAAAGTGACGTGAGAGGACTTTTTGAATAGAACCTAAACTTCTCCTTTTCCCCTATCTTCATATGTGGATTGTACAAATGTCCCATACACCTGCAATTAGACAAAACACAAAAGTGTGTGAAGTATTTTTGTTCTGGATAACATAAATAGATTATTGAATAGTTTGCACTAGAAATCACCTGACAAATATGCATGTATGCAATATTTTTGGTCGTATCCAAGGTAATCATGTCCTCATCATCCTCCCCTTCTTGAAAACAAAGCCGTCCTCGGCGTTGCTTAATCTGAAATCTGGCTAACAAAAGAGACAAGGTGTACACGTTGTATATGTACATGTCATCCGTTTTTACTGATCTCATTTGGTGCACATGTGACTCAGTTATACAAGAGCACCCTTCAAAAGTCGTGAAATGTAAAGTCAATATATTATCACAAGAAGTCAAAGGCATGAAAATATTGCAACTCAGTTTGCACATATAAGTGAAGCTCTTATTCATATCAAAAGATTGACAATGCTTATCATTAAACCATCCCAACATTGATGAACCATCACCAAGATTAGAGGTCATATCAAAATGATTAAACATTGGCACAATTATTTTCAAACATATTTGATCCAAATCTGATTTATTCCCTGATTCACTTGATTCTTTTGCATCGATAGTTAATTCAATGGGCTCACTCAAAATTGTTTGATCACATGGCAAAGTCAAATCATCAACATAGTCCTCTAAGGTAGCTGGTGTGATCAAAGTAGTGGGTAGCTCACCGCATGGTGCACTTAAATTGACAAGACATTCATCATACTCATGTGGAAGTGGAAGATTAGTACCTTTGTCATTACCTCTTATGATCAACTCAGATGAGGTAGGCACTCTCGGTGATGATGTGTCACATGGTGGAGGTGATGTAGTCCTCACAACAACGGATGTGGTTGTCATAGTATGCTTAGTAGTTGAAGGGACAACCGTATCAACTCTTGGAATGTGCATCTCGCGCTTGTTCTCCTTGTGCGCAACACGTCGTTTTATTTCCTGTTCAGCTTTGCAAGCAAGATGAAACAAATGGTCCATAGGATAACACTCTTCATGAATTAGTATCTCCTGAATGTCACGATTTAATCCTCCCCAAAATCTATCCATAAAATCTTCTTCACTTTCTTCTAAAGAGGAATGCAGCAAGGCAGTTTGTAAAGTATCATAATATTTCGTTACGGTGTCACTACCTTGTTTTAAATGTTGCAACTTTGTAATCATGTCACGAGTATAATAAGCGGGAACGAATGTATGTTGCATGGCAAGTTTCAAATCATCCCAAGTAGTAGGTATATCATTAGGGTGTAACCGACAGTATTCACTCCACCAAACTACAGCATAACCAGTGAAAGAACCAACCGCAACCTTAACTTTTTTACGTACATCAAAATTATTGGAAGAAAATATATTATTTAGGTCAAACTCCCATTCAATATATAAAGCAGGTCTAAAACGGCCATTAAATGGTGGTATAGAAACATTAACCTGATCATGTGCATTTGGATGTTTGTGCACCTCTCGTGACGGTTGTGGTATTTGCATAGGTGATGGCACATCTCCCACGATCGACAAACCCCATGAATTGACTCTAGATCCTGTCATGATTAGTAGAAACAAGAAACAAAATTCAAGAATAATGTTCCTATGAACTACTAGGATGTGGTGGTAAAGCGCTCACAATAAAGCAAATATCAATAGCTTACAAGTTCTTACCAAGCAGCAGGTGGTGACAGGCAACCAGCGGTGTCAAATAACTCCAAAGATTGAGTAAAGCGATTGCCAGGGGAACGTACGTATACACGGTGTAGAAATATGTGGAGCTGGGTTGGCTATATATGGTAGCAAAATATTAGCAATAATCAATTCAGAGATGCAATGTTGAAAAAACGCTCAACGACGGTACTGTGCTGGTCCTAGGCTAGACCGGACTAGAGACGCGAGCCTAGAACACTAATGAGGTCACGGTGTAGCACAACTAGTATCAATGAAGGATACTAAGTAGCTCTGGACAGCAAGATATAAGTGAAGATCACAACGGCAGTAAAGATAATGATGAAAAACAACTGCCAAGCAGGATATACAACAACTCTCTCCAACTTTCCTCTTGAAAAGTTTGTGCCAATTTTCTGATAATTGTTTTTTCAAAGAATGCTACTAACTCAAGCTTTCCAATGCAAAAAGAATCACTCAATTCCGAGTTGATATGAGGAGTGAAAGAATTCTGAAACTGGCTTGAAAAACTGGAATAAGCTGTGTCCGCGAACTTCGGAGGGCAAAAAGACCTATTTAGAAGACGATTTTGAGGTGTCAAATATTGAACTAGTCTCTGCAACTATTTGGATGCGGCTCGTCGCTAGCTTTCATTTGAGTACTCGCGGAGTCAAAACGGACTTCGTATGAGGAAGGTATGCCTGTTTTACTAAACAGTGCACAAAACAGATTCCAATCCGAATTCAACTACGAGATTGAGTCTAGATAGATCCGAATTTTGTTTTTTTTTCTTCTCTCTTTTTTTTTTCCTCACACTTTTTTCTTTCTCTTTTTTTTCTGACTTCTTTTTCTTTTTTTTCTCTCTTTTTTTTTCTCTGTCTTTTTTTTCTCTCCCTCTTTCCAAGACAAACTAGATAAGATGCAGATTGGATCAAGCGAAGATGTGAACGACCTCAACTATGATTGTGACAATGAACTATGGGTAGCACATGGTGGAATTTGATGGATGGTGTGGTGGACAGCAAAAGGGATAACGATGCAGCGGCGACGTGACTAATGTGAACAGAACTCGAAACTCTAAACGAACTAGACCCTAAGACCAGCAACTCGACACGACGATGCAACCGATAATTCAATAATGCAAACAATGAATAGAAAATTGCAAAGGCTCAGACTGGCTTGGACAAAAGGATGAATAGATCTAACTTTTTTGTGGCTTTTTCTTGGACAATAGGTAAGAAAATAAATCTAATCTAGGGGAAACTGGAAATTCTCACCGAGCAACCTGAAAACTGATACCACTTGATAGAGGCGAGGGTGTCCCGATCTTTCGATGAGATGATAACTATCGATTTGGTGGAGACGACTTTGACGATCCGACTACAAACGTGCACGACGTTGCGCCTTATCAATCGCTAAACCAATCTCCTGAGGTTACTGACGATGCCGGAAGCACGATCAGCCTGACCACGAAGGTCTATTCCTGCAAGCAATCAAAGAACGAGCAAGAATATGATAATGCAATCTGAATATTGCAAATATATATGAAGTATTGATAGTGGTGGGAATCCGTAAGCGGTCTTGGTCTGGTCGTTGGACACAAATGAAGTACACGAAGTTGCAATGGCTAACTTTTAACTAAACAAATTCCAAGGAAAAAGCTACTAGATGGATCTACTTATATAGGAGCAAGGGGTGGCGGCCAAGGAGGTGGGAGGACGTCCCAAGGCAGCCTAAAACCAACCCTAGGTCGTACAAGGCTCATGGGCCCAAGTGGAGGTGATGCAACACCTTTGGACTTGTAGTTTGACTCGGATTCTGGTGCAACGTCAGATTGTTTCGACCATAACTCAATGCTCCGGACGAATTTAAAGGTGAATACAATTGGGTTGGAAAGAGCACGAAATATAGTTTCCAACAAAAAAAGAATCACCCAATTCGGAGTCCGTATGAAAAAGTTGTTGGCGTTTTGAGTCAGGTATGTCTGTGCAGTCCGAATCTGAATCCAGAACGTGAGAGACTTGGACTCTTTCTTCTCTTGGCCCAAAAGTGACGTGAGAGGACTTTTTGAACAGAACCTAAACTTCTCCTTTTCCCCTATCTTCATATGTGGATTGTACAAATGTCCCATACACCTGCAATTAGACAAAACACAAAAGTGTGTGAAGTATTTTTGTTCTGGATAACATAAATAGATTATTGAATAGTTTGCACTAGAAATCACCTGACAAATATGCATGTATGCAATATTTTTGGTCGTATCCAAGGTAATCATGTCCTCATCAGGAATCGAAGCAAATCCGGCCAAAATCCAAGCCCTGTCACAGTTGGCAATACCAACAACCCTAAAGCAGGCCCAAAAACTAGCTGGGTGTGTGGCAGCCTTGAGCTGCTTTATCTCCAGATTGGAAGAGAAGGCGCTGCCGCTATATCGCCTGCTCCGACATACCGATCACTTTGAATGGACGGACGAGGCAACAGCCGGGTTGGAAGAAATAAAAACTCTGTTAGCAAACAACCCAATTCTTGCCGCACCTAACGTCGGCGAACCTATGCTGCTGTACATATCTGCAACTCACCAGGTGGTGAGCGCCGTGCTCGTCGTTCAATGAGAGGAAGAGGGACACAAATTCCACTCCAAAAACCAGTATATACTATGTATCAGCGGTCCTCACACCATGCAAATCCCGATACCCGCACTATCAAAAGATAGCATATGCGGTTTTCATTGCATCTCGGAAGCTGTGGCACTACTTTCAAGGGTGCTCGATCACGGTGGCCTCCGAGGTACCACTCAATGACATCATAAACAATCGAGACGCCACCGGCCGCATTGCAAAATGGGCTATCGAGCTCCTACCATTTGAAATAACATACAAGCCACGCCGAGCTATTAAATCTCAGGTGCTGGCCGACTTTGTCGCCGAGTGGATAGAAACCGAACTCCCTAAAGAGTACAACACATACTCTAACTGGGTGATGTACTTCGACGGCTCTAAAATGTTAGCCGGACTGGGTGCTGGTGATAGAGGTGAGGGTGTCCCGATCTTTCGATGAGATGATAACTATCGGTTTGGTGGAGACGACTTTGACGATCCGACTACAAACGTGCACGACGTTGCGCCTTATCAATCGCTAAACCAATCTCCTGAGGTTACTGACGATGCCGGAAGCACGATCAGCCTGACCACGAAGGTCTATTCCTGCAAGCAATCGAA
The DNA here is from genome assembly GCF_002575655.3 of Aegilops tauschii subsp. strangulata. Classification (NCBI taxonomy): domain Eukaryota; kingdom Viridiplantae; phylum Streptophyta; class Magnoliopsida; order Poales; family Poaceae; genus Aegilops; species Aegilops tauschii. The sequence continues at coordinate 200,004,059 of NC_053038.3, read as the reverse complement.
GAACGAGCAAGAATATGATAATGCAATCTGAATATTGCGAATATATATGAAGTATTGATAGTGGTGGGAATCCGTAAGCGGTCTTGGTCTGGTCGTTGGACACAAACGAAGTTCACGAAGTTGCAATGGCTAACTTTTAACTAAACAAATTCCAAGGAAAAAGCTACTAGATGGATCTACTTATATAGGAGCAAGGGGTGGCGGCCAAGGAGGTGGGAGGACGTTCCAAGGCAGCCTAAAACCAACCCTAGGTCGTACAAGGCTCATGGGCCCAAGTGGAGGTGATGCAACACCTTTGGACTTGTAGTTTGACTCGGATTCTGGTGCAACGTCAGATTGTTTCGACCATAACTCAATGCTCCGGACGAATTTAAAGGTGAATCCAATTGGGTTGGAAAGAGCACGAAATCTAGTTTCCAACAAAAAAAGAATCACCCAATTCGGAGTCCGTATGAAAAAGTTGTTGGCGTTTTGAGTCAGGTATGTCTGTGCAGTCCGAATCTGAATCCAGAACGTGAGAGACTTGGACTCTATCTTCTCTTGGCCCAAAAGTGACGTGAGAGGACTTTTTGAACAGAACCTAAACTTCTCCTTTTGCCTTATCTTCATATGTGGATTGTACAAATGTCCCATACACCTGCAATTAGACAAAACACAAAAGTGTGTGAAGTATTTTTGTTCTGGATAACATAAATAGATTATTGAATAGTTTGCACTAGAAATCACCTGACAAATATGCATGTATGCAATATTTTTGGTCGTATCCAAGGTAGTCATGTCCTCATCAGCTGGTGTCATCCTAACATCTCCTACAGGGGACATAGTGCGTTACGTATTACAAAATCATGTATACAAACTCCAATAACGCAGCCGAATATGAGGCACTACTGCATGCTCTCTGGATGGCTGTTTCTATGGGAATACAACGCCTCGAGGTGCGTGGGGATTCGAACCTCGCAATATCCCAAATAAACAGAGAATTCGATGCAAAAGATCCAAAGATGGCGGCTTACCGCAACGCTGTACTCAAAATATCAGCTCGGTTTGAGGGGCTCGAGTTTTATCATGTGGCCCGAGACAGTAATCAAGCAGCAGGCATCCTTGCTCGAATGGGCGCTAAACGTGACCCCGTCCCGCCTAACACCTTCGTGGAAAGGCTCTTTAAGCCATCTATGGTATGGCAGAACGAGAGCGGAAATACCAGTCCAGCGCCGATCACACCCCCGGATGTGGAACACGATTCGGATATCATCGGGGGCTTGGGCAAAGAACCAACGCCTTCCGCCCATGTAATCATGGCGGTAATCGCTCCAGGGACCAAACCTTTCCTGGCCTACCTTAATAGGCGGGAGCTCCCTGACGACCAGAATGAGGCTCATTGTATCGTTCGATGCTTGAAAGCCTATTTCATGAAGGAGAGCTCTACAAGAAGAGCACTACTGGCGTCCTTCAAAGATGTATCTCCGAAGAGGAGGGGCGGCAACTCTTGGCCGAAATACATGCTGGCCTCGGCGGCCATCACGCCGCAACTCGGGCCCTCGTAAGGAAGGCCTTCCGTACAGATTTCTTCTGGCCCACGGCCCGAGCAGACGCACATACCCTATACATCGCTGTGTTGGGTGCCAGCTCTTTGCCAATCAAAGCCATATGCGGCCCACGGCCCTAAGAACAATCCCCATTACCTGGCTTTTCGCTGTCTGGGGGCTAGACATGGTCGGACCCCAAAAGGGGGAAGCCATAAGAAGAAATATTCACTGGTTATGGTGGATAAATGCACTAAGTGGATAGAGGCCAAACCAGTAAAAACGGCTGAAGCCGGACCGGTGATAGATTTTATCTCTGGTGTTGTACATCGTTACGGTGTCCCACATAGTATTATTACTGACAACAGCTCTAACTTCACAGCCGACGAGATGAAAATTGGTGTGCTAATCTAGGTATTAAACTCGATTACGCCTCCGTGTATCACCCCCAAAAAAAGGTCAAGTTGAACGGGCAATGGCCTGATAATGAGCGGCATCAAACCCAGACTAGTGCGATCCCTAAAGGAGTCAGATAAACACTGGGTCGAGGAGCTTAACTCCGTACTCTGGGGGCTGCGGACCACGCCCAATCGCACGACCGGATACACACCATTCTTCATGGTGTACGGCGCACATGCTGTCTTGCCCTACGATATTATTCATGACTCACCTCGAGTGTGCATGTATAAGGAGAGAGAGGCCGAGCTCGATCGGCAGGACGACTTAGACGGCCTGGAGGAGGAGTGCGATGTCGCAAAAGCCCGTTCCGCATTCTACCAACAACAAGCTCGAAGATACCAAAGCAGAGAAGAGCGGGCAAAGACTTATAATGTTGGTGAACTCGTTCTATGCCTACTAGAGAAGAAAAAGGACAAGCTCAAGCCCAAATGGGAGGGTCCCTTCATCATAGATGAAGTTCTCACTGGAGGAGCCTATCGCCTTCGCAATGCATCGGACAATCGCTTATAGCCGAACCCATGGAACACTGCCAGGCTTCGAAGATTCTACGCCTAAGTCCGGACGCATACCTTTGTTCGTTCCCTTTTTCTCCTTTTCATTTTTTCATTTTTTCCTTTTTATGATTTCTAGGGTGTGTTCAGGTAAGCCGCACACTTGAGGGGTATACATCCTTAAATGTACACACCCCACCATAACTGGGGGCTTCTCTCAATAGAAGCTTATTATTATTTTGAGCATAAACCTCACCATATATATGTGTTGTTTGCTCATATACGTCGTGTCTTCGCCATTATATGCACCTCTATGACTTAAGTTTTTGCCAAGCTGGGTTGCCTGGCTCCTGTGCTTATGCCCTACATTCCCGCTTGTTCGGCTAGGGCATAAATGGAGCACCTCTGTGATTTTACAACCGGGTCAGCCGGACATGTACCTCAGACGGGTGAAGCCGAAAGCTAGCGTTCTTAAGGGAATAATTGGTCAGCGAACAAATGACGAACTGCCTTCGTTGCAATATAAACTATCAAAATACAAAGACTCATGTGATTCTTTTGCATCACGGCTTAGGCATGCATAAATAACGCATGCTGACCCAGGGAGAGGAACCCATAACGGAACTATTCTGTCTGGAAGATGTTTCTTACATTAAAAAGTAATATAACATAACTCCCCGAATATAGTTTATCTATTCAAGCACTCTGACCGGATTGCCTGGTTTCCGAACATACTTGGTGTTTCCCACAGGTATAGTGTTCGCAAACACTCCAACCCTTGGGTTCCGGAGGTAGAACCGGAAGGTTTGCCATGACAATCTTTTCCAGTTCGGACGGAGATAGGTGATAAAGTACATTGTTGCATGGAATCAAATGCCTACTCTTTATTTATACCATCTATCAGGCTGTCTAGTTTACAGTCCTACTGTGAAAGTTTGGAGGCTGTCTTTACTTGGTCGTACACCAAGCTAACTGGAATTTCTTGTCCGTCCGGTCCCTGAGATCCGACCAGGCCATATGATTCGGATCAAGTTCGGTATACCGCGTTTTTACCATGGCCTAGGCTTCTCGTGCACCTTCTCGACATGTTGAAGCCTTCCATAGCTCAAAATGAAGACGAGATCCCTTGAATAAATTCGCGAGCTCCTCCATCATTTCTGGAGGAGAATCGAAGGGCCATAAAGCCTTAGCCATGTTCCTCATGGCTTCCCGAGCTCGCTCGTGCACTCTAGACAGCTCTTGCAGCAAGTCGCCATGAAATCCGGACACTTCTCCCTCGGGCCACCCAATTAACAAACCTACAGGAACAAATCTCGTAAGACCTTTCCATTAGAGGACAGTATGAAAGTTAGGTTAACGAACATATTGAATATGCCGCCTTTCAGCTTTCTGTTCTCCTTCAAGGCATCCGATACTTGGGCCCGTACGTCCTTTAGCTCTTCGGCCTGCTTGATGTTGGCGTCCTGTAGCTCGTTCTTCTCATTAATGGTCCGTGTTAATACACGTTGACCAGCGGCTTGTTGATAGAGGCAAAGGTGTCCCGTCTTTCGATGAGATGATGGTTATCGCTTTGGTGGAAGTCAACTTTGACGATCCGACTACGATCGTGCGATGACGTCGCGCCTTAGCAATCGCTAAACCAACTCCGAGAGGTTATTGACCACGCCGGAGCACGATCAACCTGACCACGAGAGTCTGTTTCCTGCGAGCAAACGAAGAACAAGCAAGAAACTGAGATTGCAATCTGGATATTGCGAATATAAGATGAAGGCTTTATTGATCAAGGTGGGGTTCTATGACGCCTTTGTCTGGTCGTTGAACACAAACGAAGTACGCAAAGTTGCAGCTATGGCGAACTTTTAATCTAAACAAAACCCAAAGTCTAAACGACGCCCTAAGGGCTGTATATATGGAGGAAGAGGGGGGAATTTCGTGGCCCTTGGGGAAGGGGTCCGAAACCATCCCTATCTCTTGTTTCCCCACACATACGGACTCTAAAAATAGCCTATACTCAAGTATTTCGAAATTACATGGGCCTGGCCCAATAATAAGGTGACGCAGCACCTAGAATAGCCTCTGGACGAAAGTTATGAAGTAGCATCTTGTATATTTCGTCCAAGGCTTCATGCACGCATTATGGTGGCTTCAATGTCCTGAAATCATCACTTGTAACTCCGTTCTTGTCCCCCATGCGCATGCCATCATCTCCATGCTTGTTCTTGCTCCAATGTTCATCCTTCTCAAAGCTAGGCCCTTCATTTGTAAGCAAAACAAATGTATCCAATTTAGGCAGCATCATATTCTCATGAACATTAGAATCATTACCAAGAAACGAAAGTACCTGGTAATTTAATTGGCGTGCGCGAGCTCTAGTAATTGGTCCAGTATGTATAGCAGCAGGGCCTGTGGGTGTAACAATGGTATTGATGTCCTCATCATCCTCCCCTTCTTGAAATGAAGTCGTCCTCGACGGAAGCTCATCTCCCTCACCCAAATAAGGCTTCAAATCTGCAATGTTAAAAGTGGGACTAACCCCAAAATCTGCAGGCAGCTCAAGTTTATATGCATTATCATTTATTTTCTCTAACACCTTAAAAGGACCATCAGCACGTGGCATTAGCTTTGATTTGCGCAAATCAGGAAATCTATCCTTACGCAAATGTAACCAAACAAGATCTCCAGGTGCAAACACAACATGTTTTCTACCCTTATCTCCAGCAAGTTTATATTTAGCATTCATACGCTCAATGTTTTCCTTAGTTAACTCATGCATTTTTAAGATCAATTCAGCATGTTGTTTAGCATCAAAATTAACCTTCTCCGAAGATGGAAGAGGCAACAAATCCATAGGTACACGAGGTAGGAAACCATACACAATTTCAAAAGGGCATCTTAGTAGTAGAATGCAATGAACGATTATAAGCAAACTCAATATGAGGCAAGCATTCTTCCCACATTTTCTTATTATTCTTCAAAACAGCCCTAAGCATAGTAGACAATGTTCTATTGACTACTTCAGTTTGTCCATCAGTTTGGGGGTGACAAGTAGTACTAAAAAGCAGTTTAGTCCCCAACTTAGCCCATAAACATCTCCAAAAGTGGCTAAGAAATTTAGTATCACGATCTGAAACAATAGTATTTGGCACACCATGCAAACGAATAATTTCACGGAAGAACAAATCAGCAACATTAACAGCATCATCGCTTTTATGACATGGTATAAAGTGTGCCATTTTTGAGAATCTATCCACGACAACAAATATGCTATCCCTCCCCTTCTTTGTTCGAGGTAAACCTAAAACAAAGTCCATAGATATATCCTCCCAAGGAACACTAGGTACAGGCAAAGGCATATATAAACCACGAGGATTGGGTCGTGACTTAGCTTTTTGACATGTAGGGCAGCGAGCAACAAAACGCTCAACATCCCGTCTCATCTTTGGCCAAAAGAAATGTGTAGCAAGTACGTCCTCCATCTTCTTCACGCCAAAGTGTCCCATTAATCCTCCTCCATGCGCCTCCTGCAACAACAAAAGACGAAGAGAGCTAGCTGGAATGCATAGCTTGTTAGCACGGAACACAAATCCATCATTAACGACAAACTTGTTCCAGGTTCTTCCTTCTTTACAATTCTGCAAAACATCTTTAAAATCAGCATCATGAACATATTGATCTTTGATGGTCTCCAAACCTAATATTTTGAAGTCAAGTTGTGACAGCATAGTATAGCGACGAGACAATGCATCAGCAATAACATTTTCTTTACCCTTCTTGTGTTTAAAGACATAAGGGAAAGTTTCAATGAATTCAACCCATTTAGCATGTCTACGATTCAGTTTAGCTTGACTTTTAATATGTTTCAAAGATTCATGATCAGAATGTATAACAAATTCTTTGGGCCATAAATAATGTTGCCATGTTTCTAAAGTCCGAACAAGAGCATATAGTTCTTTATCATAAGTAGAATAATTCAGACTAGGCCCACTCAATTTTTCAGAAAAGTATGCAACAGGTTTACCATCTTGTAATAACACACCTCCTAATCCAATTCCACTAGCATCACATTCAAGCTCAAAAGTCTTATTAAAATCAGGAAGTTGGAGTAAAGGAGCATGTGTCAACTTATCTTTCAATACCGTGAAGGCTTCTTCCTGTGCGGTACCCCAAACAAAAGGCACATCCTTCTTTGTAAGCTCGTTGAGAGGTGCAGCAATGGTGCTGAAATCTCTCACAAAACGCCTATAGAAACCAGCAAGGCCAAGGAAATTCCTCACTTGTGTGACCGTTTTGGGCCGCGGCCAACTCTCAATAGCTTCAATCTTGGCTTTATCAACTTCAATTCCCTGTGGAGTAACAATATAGCCAAGAAAAGATACTCGGTCGGTGCAAAAGGTGCACTTCCCAAGGTTACCAAACAAACGTGCATCACGTAGAGCAATAAAAACAGCACGTATATGTTCCAAATGTTCTTCCAAAGATTTGCTATAAATCAGTATATCATCAAAATAGACTACCACAAATCGTCCAATGAAAGCACGTAAAACTTCGTTCATTAGTTTCATGAAAGTACTAGGTGCATTAGTTAACCCAAAAGGCATGACTAACCACTCATATAAACCAAACTTAGTTTTAAATGCAGTTTTCCATTCATCTCCCAATTTCATACGAATTTGATGGTATCCACTACGCAAATCAACTTTGGAGAATATTGTAGAGCCACTCAATTCATCAAGCATATCATCTAGCCTAGGAATAGGATGACGATAACGAATAGTAATATTATTAATGCCTCTACAATCAACACACATACGCGACGTACCATCCTTTTTAGGCACTGGTATAATAGGAACAGCACAAGGACTAAGAGATTCGCGTATATAACCTTTGTCGAGCAGCTCCGGTACTTGACGCATAATCTCCTTCGTCTCCTCTGGATTGGTACGGTATGGTGCACGGTTGGGTAGCGATGCACTGGGAATTAAATCAATTTGATGCTCAATCCCTCGAATAGGTGGTAATCCCGGTGGCACGTCTTGTGGGAAGACGTCAGCGAACTCCTGCAAAATGTTAGTGACAGCAGGGGGCAAAGAGGAAGGCACGTCCTCGAATGAAAATAATGCCTCTTTGCACACAAAAGCATAGCAAACAAATTTGTTGAAATCTAGCTCATCAATATCAGATTTTGTGGCAAGTAAGCATGCACTTTTTAATTTAATTTCAGAAACAACACTAGATGGTTTATTATTAGGTTTCATTTGTTGCTCAAATTCTTTTGCCACAATCTGATTTTCACTCTTATTTTTCTCCTGTTTTGCTTTATTAGCTCTATTAATGTCATCTTTCAAAATAGAATCAGGAGTCATAGGAAGCGAAGTAATATTTTTATCCTTATGAACAAGAGTATACTGATTGTTTCTACCATGGTGTACAGAATTTTTATCAAATTGCCATGGTCTACCAAGTAATAAGGAACATGCTTGCATGGGTAACACATCACAATCAACATAATCAGCATATGTAGAGATACTAAAATGCACACGAACAGTATGTGTTACCTTAACCTTACCGCTGTTGTTGAACCATTGGATGTAGTGAGGATGTGGATGTGGTCTTGTGGTGAGAGATAGTTTCTCCACCATCTCCATGCTAGCCAAGTTGTTATAGCTCCCTCCATCTATGATGACGCGAACAGAACGTTCCTTCACAACTCCCTTTGTATGGAACAAATTATGCCTCTGATTTTGCTCTGCTTGTGTGACCTGCACACTCAAAACACGTTGAACAACTAAACATTCATACCTGTCAGCGTCTTCAGGAGCCATGTATTGCATCTCATTTTCAGAATCATCTCCATCATGTTCTTCACGTGTAATAAGAGCCAAATTCTACTCATCATAGTCACTAGCGGACTCATACCCACCATCCTCAGTAGCAATCATCACACGCTGAGATTTGCATTCTCTCGCATAATGTCCTCTTCCCTTACAACGACGACAAATAATATCACTTGTGTGCCCTGTTGACGCCATGGAAGAAGAAGAGCTCTGCGCAGGCCCGGCAGGTGTGCTCTTGGCAGAGAGTGGTGGTTGTGCCTGCTTTCTTGTATCACGGCTGGAGGTGGCACCTGATGGAGGTGATGGTGAAGTGGAAGTAGAGGATGCACGTGGTGTCCATGATGAAGGTCGACCTGCAGAAAAGTTAGTTCGCGCCAATGGCTGTCGATCCTGCACTTCACGTTCAGCTTTACAAGCAAGATGGAATAAACGAGTGATATTATTATAATCCTTATACTCTAGAATGGTCTGAATCTCTTTATTTAATCCACCCATAAAACGTGCAAGCATAGCTTCATTCTCCTCAACAATACCACATCTAATCATGCCAGTTTGTAATTCCTGATAATATTCTTCTACAGAATTTTTCGCTTGTCTTAAGCGCTGCAATTTTTGAAGTAATTCACGTTGATAATATGGTGGAACCCAACGAGTACGCATAGCAGTTTTCAAAGCAGCCCAAGTAGCTGGAATAGGATATAATCTACAATGTTCAGACCACCAAACACATGCAAAGCTAGTGAAAGCACAAACAGCAGCAAGAACACGTCTCTCCTCAGGATATTGTAAACATGTAAATCGTTGTTCAGTTTCTAACTCCCAAGTAAGATATATATCAGGAACATATCTACCCTCAAATGGTGGAATATTCAATTTCAGTTCAGGGAGATGGTCATGATCTCGTACCTGAGGTGGTGGTGCCGGCCTACCGTTGCGAATATATACCTGAGGTCGACCTGCTGGTGGTGGTGCTGGTGGCTGCACGTAGTTCAGATTTTGATCAACCTCATCCTCATAATCGCCCGCATAATCGTCATCCTCCTCAGCCGCCGCAGTAGCAGGAGCCAAAGAAGCATCAACAGTAGGTGCAGCGGCACCCGAATTTTGACCAGTCTCAATTGGAACGCGCTGTGCTCGTCCCACTTGATTTGGAAGGCGGCGTCGGAGATGTGGTTGTTGTTGTTGTAGAGGTGCGACATATGCAGCCGGTGGTGGTTGGGGAAGACGCTTGAGTAATTCAGTAAACTTGTTATCCAGCTTTGTCTCGAACGACTTCTCCACGGCATCTATCTTCTCCATAGCCTCTTCAAATCTGTTTAGCACATCTCCCACCTGGCCACTCATCATTTGCTGAAATTTATCATGCAACTCCTTGTTCGTCATGTTCTCCCAATCAGTCTCATCGGCTTGTGATCCTGCCATGGTTAGCAGCAATAGAAACACAAAAGAATATGATCCTACAGACTACTAGGAAGTGGTGGTGATGGTGGTGTGTCACAAATCCTTCAAGCGAATCTCAAATTCTTACCAGTTCTTACCCAGCAGCAGGTGGTGATCGGCAACCGTTGTAGTCAAAACTCTCAAAGCTTGGATAGAGCGATTACCAGGGAGAGTCAAACGCACGATGTAGATGTATGTGGAGCTGGGAAGGCTTATAATATGGTAGCAAAAATGGTCAGCAATAATCAATTCAGAGATGCAAAGTTGAATAAATGCTCAACGACGGTACTGTGCTGGTCCTAGGCTAGACCGTGCTAGAGACGCGAGCCTAGAACACTAACAAAATCACGGCGCTGCACGTAAATAAGGGAAAAGCACACTCTGGAATTTTTCTTTTGCTCTCTTTTTTTCTTTTTTTTCGCGTCTACTTTTTTGCGCTCCTCTTTTTTTTTGCGAAAAATCACTATAATGGCGAGTGTCTCAAAACTCTTCCCAGGTCAAACTGACAGGATAGGGACAAAAATTTTTTGACTATTTTTTTTCGGAAATCAGGGCAGCGACGACGAAAAAGTGCGACAAAAAATCACTATGATGGCGAGTGTCTCAAAACACTCCCCGGGACCTAAAAATAGGATAGGGAAAAAATATTTTTGGTCGCCGAAATTTGGGCCTAAAAACTGCTCGGGGGTCGCCGAAATCCTCTTTTTTTTCGAGACCTACTCAGGCAAGGAAACACGAAACGGAAAATAGATGGATCTCGAAAACAAACCGAATATGAAAAGAACTCGGATTGGTGGTGGATATATGGTGGTAGGATATGGCAGCGATGGTGGTATATGGTAGCGGTGCTGGTATATGGATACGGATCGGTGGTGGTATATAGATACGGATTGGTGGTGGTATATGGATACGGATTCAGAGCGGTGGAGGATAAGCAATGGTGGTAGATGGCAAGGCGATGATGATGGTGCGGCGGCGGCGTGACAACTTATGACCAGAACTCGAAACTCTAAAAGACTAGACTCTAAGACCAGCAACTTGACACGACGATGCAACCGCAAATTCAACAAAGCAAAAACCCTAAAAAGATTATGCAAAGGCTCAGATTGGTTCGGATATGATGAACTAACCCTAATTTTTGTGTGTGGCTTTTTCGTGGACTGTAGGTATGAAGAACAGACTCGATCTAAACTACGAAAAACTGCAAAATCTCACCGAGCAACCTAGAAATCTGATACCACTTGATAGAGGCAAAGGTGTCCCGTCTTTCGATGAGATGATGGTTATCGCTTTGGTGGAAGTCGACTTTGACGATCCGACTACGATCGTGCGATGACGTCGCGCCTTAGCAATCGCTAAACCAACTCCGAGAGGTTATTGACCACGCCGGAGCACGATCAACCTGACCACGAGGGTTTGTTTCCTGCGAGCAAACGAAGAACAAGCAAGAAACTGAGATTGCAATCTGGATATTGCGAATATAAGATGAAGGCTTTATTGATCAAGGTGGGGTTCTGTGACGCCTTTGTCTGGTCGTTGAACACAAACGAAGTACGCGAAGTTGCAGCTATGGCGAACTTTTAATCTAAACAAAACCCAAAGTCTAAACGATGCCCTAAGGGCTGTATATATGGAGGAAGAGGGGGGAATTTCGTGGCCCTTGGGGAAGGGGTCCGAAACCATCCCTATCTCTTGTTTCCCCACACATACGGACTCTAAAAATAGCCTATACTCAAGTATTTCGAAATTACATGGGCTTGGCCCAATAATAAGGTGACGCAGCACCTAGAATAGCCTCTGGACGAAAGTTATGAAGTAGCATCTTGTATATTTTGTCCAAGGCTTCATGCACGCATTATGGTGGCTTCAATGTCCTGAAATCATCACTTGTAACTCCGTTCTTGTCCCCCATGCGCATGCCATCATCTCCATGCTTGTTCTTGCTCTAATGTTCATCCTTCTCAAAGCTAGGCCCTTCATTTGTAAGCAAAACAAATTTATCCAATTTAGGCAGCATCATATTCTCATGAACATTAGAATCATTACCAAGAAACGGAAGTACCTGGCAATTTAATTGGCGTGCGCAAGCTCTAGTAATTGGTCCAGTATGTATAGCAGCAGGAGCTGTGGGTGTAACAATGGTATTCATGTCCTCATCACTTGTTGCCCTTCGGCATGTTGTTTGTCCGCCTGAGCAGCCTTCAACATGTCCTCCAATTGATCGGCCAATCCTGCAGCTATAAACAAAACAATGCATATTTAATAATCATTGTTGGCGCAGAATCGTATTATCCGGACACTGTTGTGCTTACCATCCGGTGCCTTCCTATATTTCTTCAAATTTTCCAGTTCGGCGGTGACAACAGTTAGCTTGGTCCGACATTCTTCAAGCTCCTTGGATAGCATGTTATTTTTCTCCATGAGTACCTGATAATATAACGACCCTTAAATCAGTTGGGCCAACTGCTTCAAGTCTCGGGGGCTACTGGCACATGATTATTGAATCTACACAAAGTTCTTACCCGCATATCCTTTGAAAGCTGGTGAGTGGCTCCGGCAAGTCCATCCCGAGCAGCTCGGATATATGCATCCGCAGAGCTGAGGGCATTGAACGCCTCTTTGGTGAAACATGGGTCGCGCATGGCCTCTTTCCGCCGCCGATGATTCATTGTGCTCTCCACCTCGGAATTGGTGATGACAATCCGGCATTTTGCCCGTATCGGCTCTAGGCCTCAAGGTAGGGTCTGGGGCCGGATTGGTCGATGCATGGCTGGAGAGGTCCCTGGATATATTCCGGCATATGCTCTTCCTAAAAAATGGCCCAGTGGAAAACGTCACTATTCGGTCTATCCACCAAGTGCATGTTAAAAACTATACCTCTTTGGTGAAGGCGGGGGCTCGGTAGCATCACCGCTTGCCCTTCTTTTCAAAGACTCTCCCTGCATGGGCATCGCCTTCTTAGAGGACGCCTCTGATACAGCTCGGCGGGCGAGCGCCGCCCCTTCGGAGCATGAGACAGTGCGGTGGGTGAGGCGCAATGGGAAAACTCTTTTGGAGGAGACGTCTCCTAGGTACTTACTTGGGAGGAGGGGAGAAGACCGGGGTAATCGGCTATAACGGCCACTTCCGTGCCGCCGTAGCTCGTCTGATAGAGGACCCCCTCCTTAAGTTCTATAAATATATCTGGATCTTCTTCATATCCGGGATCCAGGTCTCGAACATGGCTCTGGCTGTGGAGCGGGGCTGTATACCCCCTCGACAACCTTTCTCCACTCCTGTTAAAAGTAGCCGGATTAGATTCGACTAGCAAAACTCAGGAAAAAGATTGAGTGAGGCCGATAATAAAAAAAACCTCACCCAGTCGATGGGGTTATACATGGAAAAACCTTCCCGACATTTCAAGCGAGTGAAGTCTTCCTTCTCCCCTTTGTAAAGGTCAGCTAAAATGGTGGCCAGGGCGACAAAGTTGTCTGAGCCCTTGCGTTGGCAACGGGACGCATCGTCCTCCCTGTTGTAATTCCACATTGGAAAGCCTCTAGATTGGAGCGGCTGAACGCATCACGTTATTGAAATCACCATTACCTCAATTATAGACAGCCAGAGTTGGCAAGCACTCTGATCTTGCTTGCTAACCTCGCGACCTCCGCACTGTCTTCTTCCTCGAGGCTTCGGGGATGCTAGCTAGCGCGCCTCTTTAAAGGAGCACTGGAGAATTCGGGAAGACCACGCCGGATTGGTCCGGAAGAACGATGTCTTTGATATAAAACCACTCCGAGGGCCACTCTTCGGATGCCTTCTTCGGAGTGCCGGACAGGTATCCTGTCCAGGCTATGCGCCATACTTCGGCGCCGTCCACCTCGAATATAGATCCCTCTTGGGAGCGGGGGACGAGGCAGAAGAATTTCCTCCATAGCTCGAAATGGGCCTCGCAGCCTAGGAACAGCTCGCTGAAGCCCGCGATATGCAGGATGGAGCCTGGCGTCAGATTGTGCAGTTGGAGGCCATAATACTCTAAGAGACCTCTGAGGAAAGGGTGGATAGGGAATCCTACGCCTCTCAGAAGGAACGAAACGAAGCACACCCGCTCCCCTTTGGAATGATTGGGGAAATTCTCCGTCAGGGCTTCGCCATTGAGGGAGGTTAATCCAGCCCGAACGGAGACTAGATCTGTGGGAGGAAGATACCCCTGCGTCAGAAGTTTAGTCAGATGGGCATGGGACACCGAGCAGCTTTCACAGTCGCATTTTTAGGGCCGTGGGGACGTGAGGAAGAGCTAGGAGCGCTGGCCATGTTTGGACGATTTCCTATGGCGAGTTCTAAGGATGTCCGTGTGGTGTGGAATGGCATCTGAGATCTAATCTCCTTAAATAGACTCCTTCCCTGCGTGGTCAAGGGGTTATTTGTAAAAGATACCTGGACCATTCTTATTCGTTTCACACATGGAAGCCGAGGCGACAGCGGCGAAGAATCAATAGAATATTATATTTAAATGTAGAGCCGAACTATCATCAATCCGAAGTATAATGGAGAACCCGCCTTGTAAAGCCGAAGACATAAAGCCGGATACTACATCGTCATTGAAGGCAAGTTCAGGGCTACTGAGGGAGTCCTGGATTAAGGGGTCCTCGGATGGTCGGACTATGTGACATGGGCTGGACTGATGGGCCGTGAAGATACAAGACAAAAGGCCTTCCCCCGTGTCCGGATGGGACTCTCCTTTGCGTAGACGGCAAGTTTGGCGATCAGATGTGTAGCTTCCTTTCTCTGTAAACCGGCTCTGTACAATCCTAGCCCCCTCCTGTATCTATATAAACGGGAGAGTTTAGTCCGTATAGGCAATCACAAATCATACAGGCTAGACATCTAGGGTTTAGCCATTACGATCTCGAGGTAGATCAACTCTTGTAACCCCTATACTCATCAAAGTCAATCAAGCAGGAAGTAGGGTGTTACCTCCATTAAGAGGGCCCGAACCTGGGTAAACATCGTGTCCCCTGCTGAGGGAGTCCTAGATTAAGGGGTCCTCGGGCGTCCGGGCTAGGTGACGTGGGCGGACTAACATGCCACGAAGATACAAGACAGAAAACTTCTTCCCGTGTCCGGATGGGACTCCCCTTTACGTGGAAGTCAAGCTTGGCGTTCGGATATGAAGATTCCTTCCTCTGTAAACCGACTCTGTATAACCCTAGGTCCCTCCAGTGTCTATATAAACCGAAGGGTTTCGTCCGTAGAAGCAATCATAATCATACAGGCCAGACATCTAGTGATGCGGAGCATCCTACGGTCATCCCCATGGACCTACCATCGTCTCATCAAGAGCCAAGAGCACCTATGACACGAGCACGAGCTAGAGCTCTCGAGAACGAGGTGACTTCCTTCCTTAGTGATATCACATATGATCCACTCGAGACATGGCTACCTAAGTCCGATATGCTATGCATGATTAGGTGTCAAGAGGAGCCTCCCGAGGATGCACGTGAAGACGGACAAGCCGCCAAGTCCATGGATGAAGAGAACCAACAGAAACGGGCAAGTTCACCTTCCAGGCCCCGGACATCCGGCCATGACCCCGGACATCCGGCCCCTGGAGCATCCACAGCAGCAGCAGCCCAGACGCCCAAGCCTACAGGGCCCGGACATCCGGCGTCCAGCCCGGACATCCGGCCAATGCCCGGAAATCCGGCCAAAAGCCCGGACATCCGGCGCCACACTACAGAACATCCAGAAGTTTTGCCCTCCAGCCCGGACATCCGGCCCCCAGCCCGGACATCCGGCCTCTCCTGAAGCCCCGGACATCCGGCCCGTCGCCCGGACATCCGGCCACCCCTGTCTGCGCACAGTAAGGGCCGAGGCCTGTGTACCCCTTCGACCCCCTAGACTATATATACTCCTTCTCCTCCATCTTTCTAGGGTTAGCATTGGTTTAGCTCATATGTGAGATAGAGCATTGCTCATCCATACGGATCTCCTCCTCGAGAGAGACTGCGGCCCCTCTTCGGAGACGATCCACGTTGGATTCAAGACCCCCTCTTGGGTGGTCCCCCTCAAGACCTCCTTTCGGAGAAGAACCGGTTACCTATGTATCGTCCCTTGTTGGATTTGGATCGTGTATCTCTTTGTGTTTCGAGGATCTAGCACATGTGTGATTGTTCTTGTTGGTTTGAGTGATTCTCTCGTGTCTTCCCCTCGTGTTTCCCCTCGTGTTCTTCGTGTTCTTAGTCAGGATCTGCTCCTTTCGTGAAAGATCGGCCATCTAGGGTTCCACCCTACATCATCTTGGTATCATGAGCCACGTTGATCACGATTTCGGAACCCCCTCTCTTTGTTTTCTAGCTTGATTTTGTTGTTTTTCGTCCTAACCCGGAAATTGCCCCACAAAAATAGGCCCAATTTTTTTGTGTGTGATTTGTTGGTGTGATGAAGTTTTGTTGGATTGGATCCGCGGATTTCGTGTGTTGCAGGTAGATCTAGCTTTTCCCCATCTTTTCCCCAAATTCCATCCACAAATTCCTCCGAATTTTTGCCCCGGATTTGACCTCTCCACGCGGTGTTCTTCGAATCACGAGCCCGGACATTCGACCCGGCCCGGACATCCGGCCATCAGCCCGGACATCCGGCCCCTGACAGCATCAACTCCATCCTCCACTCCGTTTACCGCCTAACTTTCGTCCAATTTTGTTCCGGAGCCCACATACACTTCCGCATACCACCACCATTTCCGCATAGCACCACCATAGCCTTTCCCGCTACCAACTCCGACAATTTTGACCCATTTTGTTTTGAGAATTTGAGTTGTGGTTTACGTATCCTATTGTGTTTCGGCTATCTAGGTACGGTTCGGCAACAACATCACCACCGCTCATCTTCGCCAAGGACTACTACGAACGGCTACATTGGTATCACCTTCACCTTCATATCATCTTGGTATAGCGATATCATCATACTCTCTTGCATTTGCATTGATAAACCCATGGCTTTACTTTTGCGTAGCTTACGCATCGAGACTAGCCTTTGAGTATTGCCGGCAACGTGACTTGTGCACATTAGTGTTCATACTTCACATAGCATACATACCATCATTGAGTTGCATATCTTGGTATCATCTCTTGTCTGACAAAAGTTGTCTTCGCATACACAATTGCTATCTTGGTTCGTGAAGCATTGCATGAGAAAAGAGCTCAAACAACAAAGAGCCAAACAAGCTTTTAAGCAAAAGGGAAAGATAAGCAAAGAGTTTAAGCAAGAACCATAGCATCATACAACATTAAGATTGTCATACTCGATCATCTTGGATCAAAGCATAGAAACATCATACATATAGCATACTTGGGATAGAAGTCGTTGCATTTTTGGCTTAGTAGGTTGTGCACAAGTTCGTATCCGCCTATTGTGCAATCGTGCTAGCGTCTCTTTAGTGTTGTGCAACAAGAGCATCTTGGTGGATTCCACATTTTGGCCCACCCTTGGTTGCCCAACCCCACTTTTCTATTTGCGTGTGTGTTTCCGTGTACCATATCTTGCTATTGGTCTACTTGTTGCATTTGCAAATTTGTGAATCTTTTCCAACATTATTGAGTCTCACTTACAATTGCATCAAATTTTGTGCCACCATCCTAACCAAGCTCCACCATAAGCTTTTACTTGTGTAGGTGTGAGAACCAACAAGAAACGGTACCAATTGTGCTATTCCCTTGATACACATTGGAGTGATCTTTGATCCATTTTCAACACCGGTCAAGGTACATTTGGTATTGGTTCTTCTCTTTCTCCCACTCACATATCTTTGTTTGGAATGATGGATAGGCCAAGTACTTCTACCAATCCACTCTTCTCGGAGCAAGACGACGACATGTCATCCTACGTCACCAAGACTCAACTATTTGGTGCACACCGAGCTTTGCATCAAGAACAACTTGCTTTGGGCGATCGCATCGACAACCTCGCCACCGATCTACGACAATCTGAGCAACGTACAAGAGACTACTTCGACACATCCATGAGTTCCCTCAAAGAAGATATCCGAACCATGATGGTCCGCTCTTCTACAACTTCGTCCTCGTCAAGACAGAGCCGCTCAAGTCGACACTACGACGACACCATCTCCGGTTCAAGTACACCGACATCGAACACTCTTCGTCGTGCCGCGCGTCAAGACCGTCAAGCTAGCCGCAATCCTCTACACGACACCGACTCTCAAGAGCATTGACATCGTCACCACCAAGCTGCTTTCGCACAAGCACAAGAATGGCAATGCCAACGACAACAAGAACAAGAGGAGCGAGCGCGACAACATCAAGATGCACAAGATGCCGAGGCGCAACGTCAAGAACGACAACTACGTGAAGCTCAAGCACTTGAGGCGCAACGTGCTCTTCAAGACTCAAGTCGTGCCGTAGCCAATCCAGGCCAACAAGCTCGACTACATCAAGAAGCACTTCGCGACGAAGCTCAAGAAAGGATTTACGAAGCACGTGTGCATCGTCAAGCCCCTCGTCAAGATCGACAAGCTCCTCGTCAAGATAGACAAGTTTCTCCTCATGCGAGACAAGAACGTCAAGTCCATCGAGAGCAAGAAGACAATGGACCACCTCCTTGCCAGGAGCATCATGAGGAAGACAACCCTCCTCACCAAGAGCAACATGAGGAAGACAACCCTCCTCGCCAAGAGTGACATGAGATTGCCAATCCTCACCGACATGGGCGTCATCATCCCCGACCCCAACACAATGAAGAGCAACTATATGGCAAGCTAAAGTTCACCATGCCCAAGTTTACCGGAAGCAATGACCCCGAAGAGTACATATCATGGGCATTGAAGGTTGACAAAATCTTCCGCTTGCACAACTACGAAGAAGAGAAGAAGATCGCAATGGCATCCCTCGAATTCCAAGACTACGTCCTCATTTGGTGGGAACAAGTCATTGAGCGCCATGCGGCAAGAGGTGAAACACCCATCACCACTTGGGCACAAATGAAGGATGTCATGACAGCACGATTCGTGCCAAACTACTAACCGCGACCTCTTCAAGAAACTCCAACAACTCAAGCAAGGAACCAAGAGCGTTGAAGAGTACTACAAGGAAATGGAGATTGCCATGATACGAGCCAATGTCAAAGAAGATGATGAGCAAACTATGGCACGTTTCTTGAATGGACTCAATCACCCTATCAAGAAGATTGCCGACTTCCAACCATACTCGAACCTCATCGAGCTAGCGCATCAAGCTACCAAAGCGGAACGGCAAGTACAAGACGACTTCAAGTATGCCAAGTTCTCATCCAAGTCGTATGGCCTCTCCAACAATCAAGCTTCGACGACTCCCACCACGAGCAATGGCGACAAGTCAAGTTACAAGAAAGCTTCGACAAGCTCAAGTCGTCCTCCTACTACAAGCAACTTCAAGCCGAAAGCTTCATCATCATCTACTCCAACCGATGAGACCATCAAGACAAGTTCCATCAAATGTTTCACATGCGAGGCCGAGGCCACAAGTCCTCCGAGTGCACAAACAAGCGCACCATGATCCTCAGCGACGACGGCACCTACGACTCCATGAGTGAAGGAGAAATGGAAGCTCTTGAACAAGTGGCCATGCACCGATGATGAGGACATCAATACCATTGTTACACCCACAGCCCCTGCTGCTACACATACTGGACCAATTACCAGAGCTCACGCACGCCAATTAAATTACCAGGTACTTTCGTTTCTTGGTAATGATTCTAATGTTCATGAGAATATGATGCTGCCTAAATTGGATACATTTGTTTTGCTTACAAATGAAGGGCCTAGCTTTGAGAAGGATGAACATTGGAGCAAGAACAAGCATGGAGATGATGGCATGCGCATGGGGGACAAGAACGGAGTTACAAGTGATGATTTCAGGACGTTGAAGCCACCATAATGCGTGCATGAAGCCTTGAACGAAATATACAAGATGCTACTTCATAACTTTCGTCCAGAGGCTATTTTAGGTGCTGCGTCACCTTATTACTGGGCAAGGCCCATGTAATTTCGAAATACTTGAGTATAGGCTATTTTTAGAGTCCGTATGTGTGGGGAAACAAGAGATAGGGCTGGTTTCGGACCCCTTCCCCAAGGGCCATGAAATTCCCCCCTCTTCCTCCATATATACAGCCCTTAGTGATAGACGCAAAGGTGTCCCGTCTTTCGATGAGATGATGAATATCGCTTTGATGGAAGTCGACTTTGACGATCCGACTACGAACGTGCGAGGACGTCGCGCCTTAGCAATCGCTAAACCAACTCCGAGAGGTTATCGACCACGCCGGAGCACGATCAACCTGACCACGAGGGTCTGTTTCCTGCGAGCAAACGAAGAACAAGCAAGAAACTGAGATTGCAATCTGGATATTGCGAATATAAGATGAAAGCTTTATTGATCAAGGTGGAGTTCTGTGTTGCCTTTGTCTGGTCGCTGAACACAAACGAAGTACGCGAAGTTGCAGCTATGGCGAACTTTTAATCTAAACAAAACCCAAAGTCTAAGCGACGCCCTAAGGGCTGTATATATGGAGGAAGAGGGGGGGAATTTCGTGGCCCTTGAGGAAGGGGTCCGAAACCAACCCTATCTCTTGTTTCCCCACACATACGGACTCTAAAAACAGCCTATACTTATGTATTTCGAAATTACATGGGCCTGGCCCAATAATAAGGTGACGCAGCACCTAGAATAGCCTCTGGACGAAAGTTATGAAGTAGCATCTTGTATATTTTGTCCAAGGCTTCATGCACGCATTATGGTGGCTTCAACGTCCTGAAATCATCACTTGTAACTCCGTTCTTGTTCCCCATGCGCATGCCATCATCTCCATGCTTGTTCTTGCTCCAATGTTCATCCTTCTCCAAGCTAGGCCCTTCATTTGTAAGCACAACAAATGTATCCAATTTAGGCAGAATCATATTCTCATGAACATTAGAATCATTACCAAGAAACGAAAGTACCTGGTAATTTAATTGGCATGCGCGAGCTCTAGTAATTGGTCCAGTATGTATAGCAGCAGGGCCTGTGGGTGTAACAATGGTATTGATGTCCTCATCACTTAGGGCGTCGTTTAGACTTTGGGTTTTGTTTAGATTAAAAGTTCGCCATAGCTGCAACTTCGCGTACTTCGTTTGTGTTCAACGACCAAACAAAGGCGTCACAGAACCCCACCTTGCTCAATAAAGCTTTCATCTTACATTCGCAATATCCAGATTGCAATCTCAGTTTCTTGCTTGTTCTTCGTTTGCTCGCAGGAAACAGACCCTCGTGGTCAGGTTGATCGTGCTTCGGCGTGGTCAATAACCTCTCGGAGTTGGTTTAGCGATTGCTAAGGCGCGATGTCCTCGCACGTTCGTAGTCGGATCGTCAAAGTCGACTTCCATCAAAGCGATATCCATCATCTCATCGAAAGACGGGACACCTTTGCCTCTATCAAGTGGTATCAGATTTCCAGGTTGCTCGGTGAGATTTTACAGTTTTTCGTAGTTTAGATCGAGTCTATTCTTCATACCTACAGTCCATGAAAAAGCCACAAAAAAATTAGGGTTAGTTCAGTATATCCGAACCAATCTGAGCCTTTGCATAATCTTTTTAGGGTTTTTGCTTTGTTGAATTTGCGGTTGCATCGTCTTGTCAAGTTGCTGGTCTTAGAGTCTAGTCTTTTAGAGTTTCGAGTTCTGGTCATAACTTGTCATGATAGAGGCAAAGGTGTCCCGTCTTTCGATGAGATGATGGATATCCTTTTGGTGGAAGTCGACTTTGACGATCCGACTACGAACGTGCGATGACGTCGCGCCTTAGCAATCGCTAAACCAACTCCGAGAGGTTATTGACCACGCCGGAGCACGATCAACCTGACCACGAGGGTCTGTTTCCTGCGAGCAAACGAAGAACAAGCAAGAAACTGAGATTGCAATCTGGATATTGCGAATATAAGATGAAAGCTTTATTGATCAAGGTGGGGTTCTGTGACGCCTTTGTCTGGTCGTTGAACAGAAACGAAGTACGCGAAGTTGCAGCTATGGCGAACTTTTAATCTAAACAAAACCCCCAAAGTCTAAACGACGCCCTAAGGGCTGTATATATGGAGGAAGAGGGGGGAATTTCGTGGCCCTTGGGGAAGGGGTCCGAAACCAACCCTATCTCTTGTTTCCCCACACATACGGACTCTAAAAACAGCCTATACTCAAGTATTTCGAAATTACATGGGCCTGGCCCAATAATAAGGTGACGCAGCACCTAGAATAGCCTCTGGACGAAAGTTATGAAGTAGCATCTTGTATATTTCGTCCAAGGCTTCATGCACGCATTATGGTGGCTTCAATGTCCTGAAATCATCACTTGTAACTCCGTTCTTGTCCCCCATGCGCATGCCATCATCTCCATGCTTGTTCTTGCTCCAATGTTCATCCTTCTCAAAGCTAGGCCCTTCATTTGTATGCAAAACAAATGTATCCAATTTAGGCAGCATCATATTCTCATGAACATTAGAATCATTACCAAGAAACGAAAGTACCTGGTAATTTAATTGGCGTGCGCGAGCTCTAGTAATTGGTCCAGTATGTATAGCAGCAGGAGCTGTGGGTGTAACAATGGTATTCATGTCCTCATCATCCTCCCCTTCTTGAAATGAAGTCGTCCTCGACGGAAGCTCATCTCCCTCCCCCAAATAAGGCTTCAAATCTGCAATGTTAAAAGTGGGACTAACCCCAAAATCTGCAGGCAGCTCAAGTTTATATGCATTATCATTTATTTTCTCTAACACCTTAAAAGGACCATCAGCACGTGGCATTAGCTTTGATTTGCGCAAATCAGGAAATCTATCCTTACGCAAATGTAACCAAACAAGATCTCCAGGTGCAAACACAACATGTTTTCTACCCTTATCTCCAGCAAGTTTATATTTAGCATTCATACGCTCAATGTTTTCCTTAGTTAACTCATGCATTTTTAAGATCAATTCAGCACGTTGTGTAGCATCAAAATTAACCTTCTCCGAAGATGGAAGAGGCAACAAATCAATAGGTGCACGAGGTAGGAAACCATACACAATTTCAAAAGGGCACATCTTAGTAGTAGAATGCAATGAACGATTATAAGCAAACTCAATATGAGGCAAGCATTCTTCCCACATTTTCTTATTATTCTTCAAAACAGCCCTAAGCATAGTAGACAATGTTCTATTGACTACTTCAGTTTGTCCATCAGTTTGGGGGTGACAAGTAGTACTAAAAAGCAGTTTAGTCCCCAACTTAGCCCATAAACATCTCCAAAAGTGGCTAAGAAATTTAGTATCACGATCTGAAACAATAGTATTTGGCACACCATGCAAACGAATAATTTCACGGAAGAACAAATCAGCAACATTAACAGCATCATCGCTTTTATGACATGGTATAAAGTGTGCCATTTTTGATAATCTATCCACGACAACAAATATGCTATCCCTCCCCTTCTTTGTTCGAGGTAAACCTAAAACAAAGTCCATAGATATATCCTCCCAAGGAACACTAGGTACAGGCAAAGGCATATATAAACCATGAGGATTGAGTCGTGACTTAGCTTTTTGACATGTAGTGCAACGAGCAACAAAACGCTCTACATCCCGTCTCATCTTTGGCCAAAAGAAATGTGTAGCAAGTACGTCCTCCGTCTTCTTCACGCCAAAGTGTCCCATTAATCCTCCTCCATGCGCCTCCTGCAACAACAAAAGACGAAGAGGGCTAGCTGGAATGCATAGCTTGTTAGCACGGAACACAAATCCATCATTAACGACAAACTTGTTCCAGGTTCTTCCTTCTTTACAATTCTGCAAAACATCTTTAAAATCAGCATCATGCACATATTGATCTTTGATGGTCTCCAAACCTAATATTTTGAAGTCAAGTTGTG
Source organism: Aegilops tauschii subsp. strangulata (assembly GCF_002575655.3). Lineage (NCBI taxonomy): Eukaryota > Viridiplantae > Streptophyta > Magnoliopsida > Poales > Poaceae > Aegilops > Aegilops tauschii. The sequence goes on along the minus strand of NC_053038.3, from coordinate 199,980,414 downwards.
AAAGCATAGTATAGCGACGAGACAATGCATCAGCAATAATATTTTCTTTACCCTTCTTGTGTTTAATGACATAAGGGAAAGTTTCAATGAATTCAACCCATTTAGCATGTCTACGATTCAGTTTAGCTTGACTTTTAATATGTTTCAAAGATTCATGATCAGAATGTATAACAAATTCTTTGGGCCATAAATAATGTTGTCATGTTTCTAAAGTCCGAACAAGAGCATATAGTTCTTTATCATAAGTAGAATAATTCAGACTAGGCCCACTCAATTTTTCAAAAAAGTATGCAACAGGTTTACCATCTTGTAATAACACACCTCCTAATCCAATTCCACTAGCATCACATTCAAACTCAAAAGTCTTATTAAAATCAGGAAGTTGGAGTAAAGGAGCATGTGTCAACTTATCTTTCAATACCGTGAAGGCTTCTTCCTGTGCGGTACCCCAAACAAAAGGCACGTCCTTCTTTGTAAGCTCGTTGAGAGGTGCAGCAATGGTGCTGAAATCTCTCACAAAACGCCTATAGAAACCAGCAAGGCCAAGGAAACTCAGCACTTGTGTGACCGTTTTGGGCCGCGGCCAACTCTCAATAGCTTCAATCTTGGCTTTATCAACTTCAATTCCCTGTGGAGTAACAATATAGCCAAGAAAAGATACTCGGTCGGTGCAAAAGGTGCACTTCCCAAGGTTACCAAACAAACGTGCATCACGTAGAGCAATAAAAACAGCACGTATATGTTCCAAATGTTCTTCCAAAGATTTGCTATAAATCAGTATATCATCAAAATAGACTACCACAAATCGTCCAATGAAAGCACGTAAAACTTCGTTCATTAGTCTCATGAAAGTACTAGGTGCATTAGTTAACCCAAAAGGCATGACTAACCACTCATATAAACCAAACTTAGTTTTAAATGCAGTTTTCCATTCATCTCCCAATTTCATACGAATTTGATGGTATCCACTACGCAAATCAACTTTGGAGAATATTGTAGAGCCACTCAATTCATCAAGCATATCATCTAGCCTAGGAATAGGATGACGATAACGAAGAGTTATATTATTAATGCCTCTACAATCAACACACAACGCGACATACCATCCTTTTTAGGCACTAGTATAATAGGAACAGCACAAGGACTAAGAGATTCGCGTATATAACCTTTGTCGAGCAGCTCCTGTACTTGACGCATAATCTCCTTCGTCTCCTCTGGATTGGTACGGTATGGTGCACGGTTGGGTAGCGATGCATCGGGAATTAAGTCAATTTGATGCTCAATCCCTCGAATAGGTGGTAATCCCGGTGGCACGTCTTGTGGGAAGACGTCAGCGAACTCCTGCAAAATGTTAGTGACAACAGGGGACAAAGAGGAAGGCACGTCCTCGAATGAAAATAATGCCTCTTTGCACACAAAAGCCAAACAGATTGGTGAAATCTAGCTCATCAATATCAGATTTTGTGGCAAGTAAACATGCACTTTTCAATTTAACTTCAGAAACAACACTAGATGGTTTATTATTAGGTTTCATTTGTTGCTCAAATTCTTTTGCCACAATCTGATTTTCACTCTTATTTTTCTCCTGTTTTGCTTTATTAGCTCTATTAATGTCATCTTTCAAAATGGAATCAGGAGTCATAGGAAGCAAAGTAATATTTTTATCCTTATGAACAAGAGTATACTGATTGTTTCTACCATGATGTACAGAATTTTTATCAAATTGCCATGGTCTACCAAGTAATAAGGAACATGCTTGCATGGGTACCACATCACAATCAACATAATCAGCATATGTAGAGATACTAAAATGCACACGAACAGTACGTGTTACCTTAACCTTGCCGCTGTTGTTGAACCATTGGATGTAGTAAGGATGTGGATGTGGTCTTGTGGTGAGAGATAGCTTCTCCACCATCTCCATGCTAGCCAAGTTGTTACAGCTCCCTCCATCTATGATGACGCGAACAGAATGTTCCTTCACAACTCCCTTTGTATGGAACAAATTATGCCTCTGATTTTGCTCTGCTTGTGTGACCTGCACACTCAAAACACGTTGAGCAACTAAACATTCATACCTGTCAGCGTCTTCAGGAGCCATGTATTGCGTCTCATTTTCAGAATCATCTCCACCATGTTCTTCACGTGTAATAAGAGCCAAAGTCTCCTCATCATAGTCACTAGCGGACTCATACCCACCATCCTCAGTAGCAATCATTACACGCTGAGATTTGCATTCTCTCGCATAATGTCCTCTTCCCTTACAACGACGACAAATAATATCACTTGTGTGCCCTGTCGATGCCATGGAAGAAGAAGAGCTCTGTGCAGGCCCGGCAGGTGCGCTCTTGGCAGATAGTGGTGATTGTGCCTGCTTTCTTGTATCACGGCTGGAGGTGGAACCTGATGGAGGTGCTGGTGCAGTTGAAGTAGAAGATGCACGCGGTGTCCATGATGAAGGTCGACCTGCAGAAAAGTTAGTTCGCGCCAATGGCTGTCGATCCTGCACTTCACGTTCAGCTTTACAAGCAAGATGGAATAAACGAGTGATATTATTATAATCCTTATACTCTAGAATGGTCTGAATCTCTTTATTTAATCCACCCATAAAACGTGCAAGCATAGCTTCATTCTCCTCAACAATACCACATCTAATCATGCCAGTCTGTAATTCCTGAGAATATTCTTCTACACAAATTTTCCCTTGTCTTAAGCGCTGCAATTTTTGAAGTAATTCACGTTGAGAATATGGTGGAACCCAACGAGTACGCATAGCAGTTTTCAAAGCAGCCCAAGTAGCTGGAACAGGATATAATCTACAATGTTCAGACCATCAAACACATGCAAAGCTAGTGAAAGCACAAACAACAGCAGGAACACGTCTCTCCTCAGGATATTGTAAACAAGTAAATCGTTGTTCAGTTTCTAACTCCCAAGTAAGATATATATCAGGAACATATCTACCCTCAAATGGTGGAATATTCAATTTCAGTTTAGGGAGATGGTCATGATCTCGTACCTGAGGTGGTGGTGCCGGCCTACCGTTGCGAATATATACCTGAGGTCGACCTACTGGTGGTGGTGCTGGTGGCTGCACGTAGTTCTGATTTTGATCAACCTCATCCTCATAATCGCCCGCATAATCGTCATGCTCCTCAGCCGCCGCAGTAGCAGGAGCCAAAGAAGCATCAACAGTAGGTGCAGCGGCACCCGAATTTTGACCAGTCCCAATTGGAACGCGCTGTGCTCGTCCCACTTGATTTGGAAGGCGGCATTGGAGATGTGGTTGTTGTTGTTGTAGAGGTGCGACAGGTGCAGCCGGTGGTGGTTGGGGAAGACGCTTGAGCAATTCATTAAACCTGTTATCCAGCTTTGTCTCGAACGACTTCTCCACGGCATCTATATTCTTCATAGCCTCTTCAAATCTGTTTAGCACATCTCCCACCTGGCCACTCATCATTTGCTGAAATTTATCATGCAACTCCTTGTTCGTCGTGTTCTCCCAATCAGTCTCATCGGCTTGTGATCCTGCCATGGTTAGCAGCAATAGAAACACAAAAGAATATGATCCTACAGACTACTAGGAAGTGGTGGTGATGGTGGTGTGTCACAAATCCTTCAAGCGAATCTCAAATTCTTACCAGTTCTTACCCAGCAGCAGGTGGTGATCGGCAACCGTTGTAGTCAAAACTCTCAAAGCTTGGATAGAGCGATTACCAGGGAGAGTCAAACGCATGATGTAGATGTATGTGGAGCTGGGAAGGCTTATAATATGGTAGCAAAAATGGTCAGCAATAATCAATTCAGAGATGCAAAGTTGAATAAACGCTCAACGACGGTACTGTGCTGGTCCTAGGCTAGACCGTGCTAGAGACGCGAGCCTAGAACACTAACAAAATCACGGCGCTGCACGTAAACAAGGGAAAAGCACACTCTGGAATTTTTTTTTTGCTCTTTTTTTCGCGCTCTTTTTTTTTTGCGCTCCTCTTTTTATTTTATTTTTTTGTGAAAAATCACTATAATGGCGAGTGTCTCAAAACTCTTCCCATGTCAAACTGACAGGATAGGCACAAAAAAATTTTGACTATTTTTTTCGGTAATCAGGGCAGCGACGACGAAAAAGTGCGACAAAAAATCACTATGATGGCGAGTGTCTCAAAACACTCCCCGGGACCTAAAAATAGGATAGGGAAAAAATATTTTTGGTCGCCGAAATTTTGGCCTAAAAACTGCCCGGGGGTCTCCAGACTCTTTTTTTTTGAGACCTACTCAGGCAAGGAAACACGAAACGGAAAATAGATGGATCTCTAAAACAAACCGAATATGAAACGAACTCGGATTGGTTGTGGATATATGGTGGTAGGATATGGCAGCGGTGGTGGTATATGGTAGCGGTGGTGGTATATGGGTCCGGATCGGTGGTGGTATATGGATACGGATTGGTGGTGGTATATGGATACGGATTCAAAGCGGTGGCGGATAAGCAATGGTGGTAGACGGCAAGGCGATGATGATGGTGCGGCGGCGGCGTGACAACTTATGACCAGAACTCGAAACTCTAAAAGACTAGACTCTAAGACCAGCAACTTGACACGACGATGCAACTGCAAATTCAACAAAGCAAAAACCCTAAAAAGATTATGCAAAGGCTCAGATTGGATCGGTGATAGAGGCAAAGGTGTCCCATTAATCCTCCTCCATGCGCCTCCTGCAACAACAAAAGACGAAGAGGGCTAGCTGGAATGCATAGCTTGTTAGCACGGAACACAAATCCATCATTAACGACAAACTTGTTCCAGGTTCTTCCTTTGCCTCTATCAAAGCGATATCCATCATCTCATCGAAAGACGGGACACCTTTGCCTCTATCAACCGACAAGTGAACAATGAAGAAGAAGAACAAGTCCCGCTCTTGTTGTCTCCAAGGTCTTGACTCTTCAACATCAACAAGACGAAGATCAACGATGCCATATCTTCCACACAAAGGCCGGCATCAATGAACGGTTCGTCAAGGTCATCATCGATGGAGGGAGTTGCCATAACTTGGCAAGTGAAGAACTATGCTCCAAACTCCAATTGGTCAAGATGAAGCACCCGCACCCCTACAAGGTTCAATGGCTAAGCGACACCGGCACCATACAAGTCGAGCAGAGACTACAAGTCTCTTTCAAGATCGGCGCCTATGAAGACACTTTGGAGTGTGATGTCCTTCCGATGACCATGTGGCACCTCCTTCTTGGACGGCCATGGCAATTTGACCGAGGTGTCATTCACAATGGGTGTACAAATCACTATAGCTTCAAGATGAAAGGGAAAGAGTTTGTGCTACGTCCTATGTCTCCAAGCCAAGTGCTCGCCGACAAGCAAAACACCCATCGTGGAGAGAATAGTGAGCGAGTGAACCACCAAAAAGAGAGTGAGCGCCACAAGCCCAAATTGAGTGCCTCCACGATGAGCGACAAGAAAAACTTAGTCCTATTTGCCACCAAACGTGAGATGAGAGAAGTGTGTGAGAACCCATCAAGTGTCCTGCACTATGTCCTATTGTGCAAGGATGAGGCACCAAAAACTAACAACTCTCACGATCTACCTTTGGTGTTATCTTCTTATTGCAGGAATTCCAAGATGTTTTCCCCGATGATCTACCTCCGGGTCTACCTCCACTACAAGGCATTGAGCACCGAATTGATCTCATCCCCGGAGCGCCGCTTCCAAACAAAGCGCCCTACCGCGTCAACCCCGAAGACACCAAAGAAATTCAAAGGCAAGTAAAGCATCTCATAGACCATGGACATGTGCGTGAAAGTTTGAGTCCTTGTGCCGTACCGGTCATTCTTCTGCCAAAACGAGACGGTAGCTTTCGCATGTGTTCCGATTGTAGACCTATCAATGCTATCACCTTTTGTTATAGGTATCCCATTCCACGCCTTGATGATATGCTTGATGAACTTTGCGGTGCCACTATCTTTTCCAAAATTGATCTTAAAAGTGGTTACTATCAAATCCGCATACAAGAGGGTGATGAATGGAAAACCGGTTTCAAAACAAAGTTTGGTCTATATGAGTGGTTAGTCATGCCTATGGGTTTATCGGAAGCACCCGGTACTTTCATGCGTCTTATGCATTACGTGTTTCGCCCTTACATTGGTGAATTTGTTGTTGTCTACTTTGATGATATCCTTGTGTTTAGCAAATCTCTCAAAGAGCATGTCACCCACCTTCGCACCGTGCTACAAACTCTTCGAAAAGAGCAACTTTATGCTAATATGGAAAAATGCCTATTTGCTGTTGATAAGCTTGTTTTCTTGGGTTTCGTAGTATCTTCTAAGGGTGTTCATGTTGATGAATCTAAGATCAATGCTATTAAAACTTGGCCCCAACCAACCAATTTGCAACAAGTGCGTAGTTTTCTTGGTTTAGCCGGTTTCTATCGCAGATTTGTGAAGGATTTTAGCACCATTGCTTCACCTTTGCATGCTTTGAGTAAGAAAAATGCACCGTTTGTTTGGGGAACATCTCAAGATATCGCTTTCAATGAGCTTAAGAATTTGCTTACTCATGCTCCCGTGCTTGCATTACCCAACTTTGACAAACCTTTCGAAATTCATTGCGATGCTAGTGGTAATGGCATAGGAGGGGTGTTAACGCAAGAGAAGCGCCCAATTGCTTATTTTAGTGACAGACTCTCGGGAGCGCAACTCAATTACCCTATCTATGACAAAGAGCTATATGCTTTGGTGCGAGTTTTGCATGAATGGGAACATTACCTACGCCCTCATGAGTTCATCATCCATACCGACCATGAAACGCTTAAATACCTTAAGGGTCAAACTAAGTTGAACAAGCGTCATGCTAAATGGAGTGAGTTCATTGAGTCGTTTCCTTATGTCAGCAAGTATATTAAAGGTAAGGAAAATGTTGTGGCGGATGCGCTTTCCCGTATATGCATGCTTGTTAATCAACTTGAGTTAAATGTCATTGGCTTTGAGCATATAAAAGACTTGTATGAGCATGATCCTACATTTTCTATTCCTTATGCCCAGTGTTTGACGCATACTTCTTGGGATCGATACTACATCAAAGATGGATATCTTATGAGAGCTAACAAACTTTGCATCGCCGAGTCCTCTCTTCGCTTGTTGCTTTTGCAGGAATCTCATGGAGGCGGACTCGTGGGACACTTTGGACGCGACAAGACATTTGCTACGCTCTCCAAGAACTACTTTTGGCCCAAGATGTTCCGCGACGCCAATCGCTTCACCAACCGATGCTCTACATGTCGCAAAACTAAGTCCAAAGCTCAATCTAATGGCCTCTATATGCCACTTCCAATTCCATACCACCCATGGGAAGACTTTAGCATGGACTTTGTGCTTGGTTTGCCTAGAACTCGAAATGGCAAGGATTCCGTTTTTGTTGTTGTGGACCGATTCTCCAAAATGGCACATTTCATTCCTTGCAACAAGATAGACGATGCTTCACATGTTGCAAATTTGTTTTTTAGGGAAATCTTGCACCTTCATGGAGTGCCAAAGACGATTGTCTCGGACCGCGACGTCAAGTTCTTGAGTTACTTTTGGAAGACATTGTGCTCCAAGCTCGGAATCAAGCTTTTGTTCTCTTCGGCATACCGTGCACAAACCGACGGCCAAACGGAGGTGACCAACCGCACGCTCTCCACTCTACTACGCGTGTTGATAAAGAACAACATCAAGGAGTGGGAGGAGTACCTACCCATCGCCGAGTACGCCTACAATCGTGCAAGACATTCGACTACCGGCAAGTCCCCCTTCGAGGTCGTCTATGGCTTCAACCCATTGTCTCCATTGGACATTCTACCTCTACCGCTACAAGAGCGCACAAACATGGACGCGAGTGCCCGAGTCAACTTCCTCAAGAAAATGCACGAAGATACAAGAAACACCATCGAGCGCCAAGAACAACGACTCGCGACCAAGCTCAACGTCAACAAGCAACCCATGATGTTCAATGTTGGAGATCTTGTGTGGCTACACCTTCGCAAGGATCGCTTCCCCAAGGAACGCAAGTCCAAGCTACTACCCCGAGCGGATGGAACCTTCAAGGTGCTTGCACGCTACAACAACAACGCATACAAGATCGACATCCCACGCGACAAGTACTCCGTGAGCGACATCTTCAACATCAAAGATCCATCCCCGTACCATGGTGATGAGGATTTCGATCCGAGGTCGGATCTTTCCCAAGGGAGGGGAGATGATGTGGAGCATCCTACGGTCATCCCCATGGACCTACCATCGTCTCATCAAGAGCCAAGAGGACCTATGACACGAGCACGAGCTAGAGCTCTCGAGAACGAGGTGACTTCCTTCCTTAGTGATATCACATATGATCCACTCGAGACATGGCTACTACCTAAGTCCGATATGCTATGCATGATTAGGTGTCAAGAGGAGCCTCCCGAGGATGCACGTGAAGACGGACAAGCCGCCAAGTCCATGGATGAAGAGAACCAACGGAAACGGGCAAGTTCACCTTCCAGGCCCCGGACATCCGGCCATGACCCTGGACATCCGGCCCCTGGAGCATCCACAGCAGCAGCAGCCCAGACGCCCAAGCCTACAGGGCCCGGACATCCGGCGTCCAGCCCGGACATCCGGCCAAAAGCCCGGACATCCGGCGCCACGCTACAGAACATCCAGAAGTTTTGCCCTCCAGCCCAGACATCTGGCCCCCAGCCCGGACATCCGGCCTCTCCTGAAGCCCTGGACATCCGGCCCGTCGCCCGGACATCCGGCCACCCCTGTCTGCGCACAGTAAGGGCCGAGGCCCGTGTACCCCTTCGACCCCCTAGACTATATATACTCCTTCTCCTCCATCTTTCTAGGGTTAGCATTGGTTTAGCTCATATGTGAGATAGAGCATTGCTCATCCATACGGATCTCCTCCTCAAGAGAGACTGCGGCCCCTCTTCGGAGACGATCCACGTTGGATTCAAGACCCCCTCTTGGGTGGCCCCCCTCAAGACCTCCTTTCGGAGAAGAACCGGTTACCTATGTATCGTCCCTTGTTGGATTTGGATCGTGTATCTCTTTGTGTTTCGAGGATCTAGCACATGTGTGATTGTTCTTGTTGGTTTGAGTGATTCTCTCGTGTCTTCCCCTCGTGTTTCCCCTCGCGTTCTTCGTGTTCTTAGTTGGGATCCGCTCCTTTCGTGAAAGATCGGCCATCTAGGGTTCCACCCTACATCATCTAGGGTTTAGCCATTACGATCTCGAGGTAGATCAACTCTTGTAAACCCCATATTCATCCAAGATAATCAAGCAGTAGGTAGGGTATTACCTCCATCAAGAGGGCCCGAACCTAGGTAAACATCGTGTCCCTGTCTCTTGTTACCTTCGATCCTTAGACGCACAGTTCGGGACCCCCTACCCGAGATCTGCCTGTTTTGACACCGACATTGGTGCTTTCATTGAGAGTTCCACTCTGTCGTCGACAGAAGGCTGAATGGCTCCATCAATCATCTACAACAATGCTGCCCTAAGGGAGGTCTTCCTCCCTGTCCAGATCTTTGTGTTCGGCAGCTTCGCGCTGCGAGCCAATTCGCTTGGCCATCTAGAGCAGATCGATAGCTACGCCCCAGGTCACCAGATTAGTTTCAGAAATCTGGATTATGTCGCCGATATCCGAGGAGATTTGATATTCCAAGGTTTCGCAACCCCAACCTCCGCTCTGGCCTTAGATCCGGAGCGCGTCACCAGTTCCGAAGACGGGATGTCCGAGCCCGCCGGACTCTCTGCGGCTATTGAGCCTAGTACGGGAGAGCCGGAGGAAGTAGTGTCACCAGCAATCATCATGAAGCCGGACTCTTCTCCGAAGAATGGCTCCGGACCCTTGGAGTCAGCATCGTGTGAGCTCGGCCAAGGAGTTTCCTTCCCGCCGTACTCCACGGACTCTCTTCTCCCTGGCCAAACCTCGCCTTTAAGCGAGGCTCTGGACTTAATGCGATCCCTCGTCATTACAGAGGGGGGAACGCCCGAACTACGCCCAGCCCGGACTAGGGGCTGAGAGCGGGGAATTTTACGTCCCACCCACCACCAACTTCATAGACACTGTCAAGGACCTAACCGACATGCTTGACCGTAACTCCGAAGACATCTATGGTATGGACGTCGATGCCGGACACGAACAAAGCCAAAACCCACTGCATACCGGACGTTGGGCAGCCACCTCCACATACGACGTATACATGGTGGATACGCCAAAAGAGGATGGCGCCAATCAAGGACGATAACACTGATAAACCACCAAAGCGGCGGCATCAGCGGCGCCGTTCAAAATCACGCCGCGATAAAGAAAGCAATACCGACAATGGAGACGATAACACTCCAGAGAATGCCGAAGACCCAGACGCCCCCGTCGAACCAACATCTGAACAGGATGATAGAGAGGAGGGGCAGGGTAACCCTGACGATCCAGTCTGGAACGAGGACTCGGAGGACAGCAATTATATGCCACCCTCCAAAGACGAAATAAGCCTCGCCAACGAAGACTTCATCGTGCCAGTGGAACTAATAGGGGCGAGGGTCCGGATCTTTCGATGAGATGATAACTATCGATTTGGTGGAGACGACTTTGACGATCGGACTACAAACGTGCATGACGTTGCGCCTTAGCAATCGCTAAACCAACTCCGAGAGGTTATTGACCACGCTGGAGCACGATCAACCTGACCACGAAGGTCTATTCCTGCAAGCAATCGAAGAACAAGCAAGAATATGATTAAGCAGTCTGAATATTGTGAGTATGGATGAAGTATTGATAAAAGTGGAGTTTCATAAGCGGTCTTGGTCTGGTCGTTGGACTCAAACGAAGTACACGAAGTTGCAGCGATGGCTAACTTTTAACTAAATAAAACCCAAGTCTAAACGATGCCTTAAGGGCTATATTTATACGGAAAAGAGAGGGGATTTTGTCCACCCTTGGCAAGGTGGGACTAAAACACCTCCTAAGTCGTTTCCCCTACAATATGGACTCTAAAAATAGATTACATGGGCCTGGCCCAAAATAAGGTCGCGCCACACCAATAATAAGCTATGGACGAAATTTATGAAAGGCCATCTTGTATATTTCGTCCATCTTCTTGTATGTCATCATGGTGGCTTCAAAGTCCGGAAATCTCCACTTGAACCTCCGTTCTTGTTCTCCTCGCACGCACCTTCATCTCCGTGCTTGACCATGCTCCAATATTCAACCTTCTTGTCCGTGCTAGGCCCTTCAATTGCAAACAACACAAATGTATCTAAGTTAGGCAGCATCAGATTCTCATGAACACTAGAAACATTACCTAGAAACGAAAGTACCTGATAATTTAATTGGCATATCTGAGCTCTAGCAACTGTTCTAAGAGGTAAAACAGCAGGGGATATGGGTGTAACTGTGGTGGCCGTGTCCTCATCAGGAACCCGTCGAGCAAGAATGCTTTAAGCAACAGCTCATCGCAACCGCGAGGAGCCTGAAAAGGAAGCAGCATCGGCTTCAAGCCGAACAGGATACGCTCAATGACAGATGGACTAATTTTCTGGCAGCCGAGGAATACGGCCTCGCACGACCAACCAAAAGCTACCCAAAGCGCAAGTTGGTACCCCAATTCGACGTTGAGGCGCGGGAGCCCCTAACATCAGCGCGTAACGCAGCCGATAAGCCAGACCGGCCATCGCGTGGCCGAGACAGGACGACTACCCAAGCCGAACACCAGCCTGCATTCCCTCGCCGTAAAGGCAGGGAGACAGTAGCCCAGGATTACACCTACGACCTACGGCAGGACCTGGACACTAGGGCAGGCCTAGCCAGATCAATCTACGGTTCAAGGGGACGTGCCCCAAGACGAGAGGACGGCTATCAGGCCCGACGTGATCAACACAACCTCACTCGGGGTGAAAACCGCATAGGAACGTTCGCCGAACTCCGTCGTGACGTCGCCCGTTATAGAGTCGCCGCACACCCCCTATGCTTCACTGAGGAAGTAATGGAGCATTAATTCCCAGAAGGGTTTAAACCTATGAATATCGAATCATATGATGGAACAACCGACCCGCAGTATGGATTGAGGATTTTCTTCTCCATATCCACATGGCCCGCGGTGATGATCTCCATGCCATCAAATACCTCCCACTAAAATTAAAGGGACCAGCCCGGCACTAGCTAAACAGCCTCCCAGAGAACTCCATTGGCAACTGGGAAGACGCCTTTCGCGACAACTTCAAAGGTACATATGTCCGGCCTCCAGACGCCGATGACCTCAGTCACATCATCCAGCAGCCCGGAGAGTCAGCCAGGAATCTCTGGACTAGGTTCCTAATTAAAAAGAACCAAATTGTCGACTGTCCGGACGCCGCAGCCCTCGCGGCCTTCAAACATAGAGTCCGAGATGAGTGGCTTGCCCCTCACCTCGGCCAAGAAAAACCTAAGTCCATGGCAGCTCTTATCGCACTGATGACCCGCTTTTGCGCGAGAGATGATAGCTGGCTTGCTCGTAGAAGCAATAGCAACAGTGATCCTAGCACCTCCGAAGCCAGGGACGGCAATGGCAAGCCACGATGCAATAAAAACAAGCGTCGAAACAATAATGCAGGAACCCAAGGCACGACGGTCAACGCTAGATTCAGCCGTCCCAAATCTGGTCAACGGAAGAAGCCATTCAAGGCAAACAGAGATGGTCCATCCAGTTTAGACAAGATACTGGATCGGCCCTGTCAGATTCATGGCAGCCCTGACAAACCCGCCAACCATACCAACAGAAATTGCTGGGTTTTCAAACAAACCAGCAAGCTCAATGACGAACACAAGGGGAAGGGGCCGCCCAGTGACAGCAAAGACGAAGAGACTCGCCAACCGAACAGCGAGGGACGTAAGAAATTTCCCCCCGAAGTAAAAACAATAAACATGATATATGTGATGCATATCCCTACAAGGGAGCGCAAGCGCGCACTACGAGACGTGTACGCCATAAAGCCGGTCCCCCAAAATTTAACCCATGGGTGGCCTGCTCGATCACCTTTGATCGCAAGGACCACCCAACCAGTATCCATCACGGAGGTTCGGCAGCTCTGGTCCTCGATGCAATCATCGATGGATTCCATCTCACGCGAGACCTTATGGACGGCGACGGTAGCCTTAATTTACTCTATCAAGACACTGTCTGCAAGATGGGCATTGATCCCTCAAGGACCAAGCCCACCACAACTACCTTCAAGGGAGTAATACCCGGCGTTGAAACTCACTGCATGGGCTCAATCACATTGGAAGTCGTCTTCGGTTCGCCGGACAACTTTCGAAGCGAAGACTTGATCTTCGATATTGTCCCATTCCGCAGTGGCCACCATGCACTGCTCGGGCGGACCGCTTTTGCTCGTTTCAAGGCAGTCCCCCACTACGCCTATCTAAACTTAAGATGCCCGCTCAACGCGGCGTCATCACGATCAACGGAAACACGAAACGCTCCCTTCGTGCTGAGGAGCATAGCCCGGCCATCGCAGCCGAAGTACAAAGCGGCCCCGTCAAGCCGCATATCACATCGGCCATTAAGCCGCCGGCCTCCATTACATAGGACCGGTCAATTTTAGAGCTGGATTAGCAGTTCCGCCTCCATCGTTCGCCACATATACCTGCGAAGTTCGTATCGCACATGCATAATTATGCACTTAAAATACCTTGGTCATTGGCGGACGCATAATACGGATAGGCCTACAAGACGGTTCGCCCTCCTACAGCCTTCTTCTCTTTTCTAACTATATCTTATCTTTTGATACAGGTGAATCAAAACCGGTTCATCCTACAGACCTACAAGGACTCTTTCTGAGCCCGGTTTCGCGCAAATAACCAAAGATTACTCCTTTTAAGGAATCCTTTTCGCTGAGGCAAAGGCAGCGCAGATGTGCGACAGGAGGTCCAAACGATTTTCTGTAGACCAAACACTCTATTTAAAACCTATATAGAGCCTTTTTTTCTCAGCCTTCGACCCCTGGCATGTAAAATGGCCTGGGCAGTGTTGTTATAATCTGTAAGATTGCATTCGACGTATCAATCAGATTCCAGTGAACATAATCCGTCTTCAGTATTAGCTTTTCCTCATAGAACTGTATTTTGCTTCTTCGGTTGTTTCACGCACACACCTCGGCACAAATCTCCAGGGGCTCGATACGGCAACACATGGGTTGCCGAAAAGTCCGAACAGCTCTACAACGTACTTCGGCGTCACGTGTTTGGCATTATATGCATCAGCTCCGAATCATGTCTTTGGTCAATAGTTGGGTTGCCCGGCTCCTGTGCTTACTACCTTACGTTCCGTCTTATCGGCTAGGGTAGTAAAGGGAGAACTACTAGGATTGTGTTTCCGGTTCACCTGGTTAAACACCTCAGTAGAGAAAGCCGAAAACTGACTGTCATGATGCGGTGAGAGCTGGTCAACCACTCGGCGACTTATTATAATCTTTTGCGATTTCTTCCGTACTACACAAAGGATTGTTTTTGGTCACCTATGTAATGCAACCGTATTCGGATAACCGTGTACATACCAGGGGCTACATCGTAGACCCACCATCAAACTCCTATGGCCATGTGAAAATGTTAAAGCCCTATAGTCAGATTGCCTAGTTCGCCGCACTGACACCTCTGTTACGGACCAAGACGTTCGGTCAAGAGTGATCAGGTGCTATTCCGAACACCCCCGTATTGTATGCGAGGGGGCCGAAGCCGACGATAGGCAAACTTTCAGATTATAAAACACGGCCGCACAAGAGGAAATAACTTTCAGGCAAAGGTATGAATATAACACAGCCTTAATGTATCATAATATTGTTCTCACAATTCCGGTGCATTTATTCGAACATATTATCCTTCGAGCACTGACCCTCTATCAAGCGGGCGCCCTCTAGGACATCCTCCAATAATGCTCCGGCGTGTGATGGTCCTTGCCTCCGCGCGGGCCCTTAGCTGCAACATCGGTGGCCTTCATCTTTGCCCAGTACATCTTGATGCGGGCGAAGGCCATCCGGGCACCTTCTATGCACACCGACCGCTTGACGGCGTCGATACGCGGCACTGCATTGACAAGTCGCTGCATCAAGCCAAAATAGTTGTTCGGAATTGGTTCAGCCGGCCATAGCCGAACCACGACGTCCTTCATGGCACCTCCGGACATCTTGTGGAGCTCGGCCCACTGGGCCATCTGTTCGTTCAGCAACGCCGAACACCGTGGCACGTTGAATTGTGACCAGAAAAGCTTCTCCGCAGCACGTCCTTCCTGTGCTTGGAAGAACTGCGCCGCGTCGGAGACACTCTTAGGCAGGTCCAAGAACGCGTCTGGAGAACTCCACAATTGATTAAGCAGAGCATACTTCGGGTCGCCAAACTTAGTCTATAAAAGAAAGGGCTTACCAGCCGCTATCTCCCCAGCTTGCCGGATCTCCTCCCGAGCCGCTCTAGACTCGGACCATGCTTCTCTTGCCTCTTGTAAGGCCTTGTCGAGTTCGGCTGCCTTGGCTTTGTTATCCTCCTCGAGTGATTTGCATTTGCCAATGGCATCCGTTAGCTCTCGTTCCAAGGTAGATATTCTCTCCTCGCACTGGCACCGAGTGGCCTGTTCGGCCTTTAAATCAGCAGTCGCCTTCTTGGTAGCCGCATTGCTCACCCTGGCCTGCTCCTTGGCCCGGGCAAGCTCGGCCTGAAGGGTCTCAACCGCGGTAGCACCATCTAAAGTTATGCATGTCACAGTGTACAATTTTCAGCTTCGTGCTCATACTATTATACATGCATAAGCAGGCTGTCACAAAACATACCTTGTGCCTCGTCGAGCCGCCTGTTAATAAGAGTAATGTCCTCATCGGCTAACTCAAGTTTATGCTTTAAATCTGCAACTTCCGCGGCTTGGGCAGCCACCATTGACATAACAGCATGTTTTCAAATTAATTATGTTACTTCTTGAGCATATCTTTTTGAACCTCTGATCGCCTCCCTATGGAAATCGACCAGAGTCTCAGGGGCTACTATCTATACATAGGTGCATTTTTGCATGTAAAGAGCGGTTAAAGATATTACATTGCATACCTCGAAGCCTCTCAGCAGGCCCGTGAAGGCTTCATTCAATCCACTTCTCGCGGACAGAATCCTCTCAACTACCGTACCCATTAAGGTACGATATTCCTCTGAGATGGACGCACTTTGCAATGTGCCCATCAGTGTATGCGGCACCTCCGGATTCCTGGAGGCTGCTGCGGGAGTACGGACTCCCTTCGAAGGGGTACGCTTACTCGACCCTAGAGTCGTCTTCGGCTGTAAACCTGATAGTTCGGGGCCCTCATTGTTGGTCCCCGTGGGGGCTGCCTCCCCTAGACCCTTGACGGTCGAAGTATCACCTTCGGGCGCTATCTTCATTGTCCCCCGCGCCGCTGGATGATCAGGGGAGATCCTCCGGGAAAACACCTCGAAGTCGTCTACCCTTAGGGGCGAGGAAGCTTGTGGAGGCGTCTCGCTTTCCATCATCTCCGGAGGCAAGTCCCCTGATGAGGAGGACTGTTGAGGTAGATAGCGGGCCGAACTACAAATATATAGCTTAAATGTTGCCCTTGCAAACTGAAAAGAACGGGACATGTCTAGAGCATGCTTGTTCACTTACGATTCGGCAAAGGGCTTGTCCCTAGAGAGGAGCTCTGCGTCAACATCGGCTTCCGAACCCGAACCATCTGACACGGATATCTTCCCTCTCTTGGGTGCCTCCACCTCCAAGTCTTCAGAGGCAGTCCTTTTCTCCCCGTGGGGGGAAGGGATATCCCCTTCTTCTTCCCCTTCGTCTTCTTCTTCAGAAGAGGGAGCTTCAGTCTCCCCGGACGTAGCATCTAGTATACCTTTAGAGCGGAGGCCACCTTTAGGCCTTTTGCTCTTCTTCTTGTCATCCTTCGCTGGCATTTGATACGGCGCCGGGGCCAGCATCCTCATTAACAGAAGATCAGCTGAGTCTTCGAGAAGTGGAGCCAAACACCTAATTCATTCTGCCTTCTTTATCCAGCCCTTGTCAAAGATAGGTTTCTCAGTACATCGCTATGGGATAGTCAACCGAGTTGCGTTCATAAGTTGGGTGCTTACCGAGGTATCCGGATGGTTGCAGTCGAGCCGATGTCCTCGGATGTGTCTGGCCACGGCTTTCGAGTCTTGAAGAATAGTTTCCACATCCCTCTGTGCGTTGTGCCGAAGGATTGCTGAAGGGTCCGTGGTCCTTCCCGATTGAACTCCCACATGCGGAGAGGCCATCGCTGACACGGGAGGATCCGGCGGACTAGCATCACTTAGATCACGTTAATGAGGCCGGTGTCCTTTTCGAGGATGCTTTTGATAGAGGCGAGGGTGTCCCGATCTTTCGATGAGATGATAACTATCGATTTGGTGGATTCGACTTTGACGATCCGACTACAAACGTGCACGACGTTGCGCCTTAGCAATCGCTAAACCAATCTCCTGAGGTTATTGACGATGCCGGAAGCACGATCAGCCTGACCACGAAGGTCTATTCCTGCAAGCAATCGAAGAACGAGCAAAAATATGATAAAGCAATCTGAATATTGCGAATATATATGAAGTATTGATAATGGTGGGGATCCGTAAACGGTCTTGGTCTGGTCGTTGGACATCAACGAAGTACACGAAGTTGCAATGGCTAACTTTTAACTAAACAAATCCCAAGGAAAAAACTACTAGATGGATCTACTTATATAGGAGCAAGGGGTGGTGGCCAAGGAGGTGGGAGGACGTCCCAAGGCACCCAAAAACCAACCCTAGGTCGTAGAAGGCTCATGGGCCCAACTAGAGGTGATGCAACACATTTGGACTTGTTGTTTGATTCGGATTCTGCTGCAGCGTCAGATTGTTTCGTCCATATCTCAACGCTCCGGACGAATTTAAAGGTGAATCTAATTGGGTTGGAAAGAGGACGAAATCTTCTTTCGAACAAAAAAAGAATCACCGAATTCGGAGTCCGTATGAAAAAGTTGTTGGCGTTTTGAGTCAGGTATGTCTGTGCAGTCCGAATCTGAATCCAGAACGTGAGAGACTTGGACTCTATCTTCTCTTGGCCCAAAAGTGACGTGAGAGGACTTTTTGAACAGAACCTAAACTTCTCCTTTTGCCTTATCTTTATTATGTGGATTGTACAAATGTCTCATACACCTGCAATTAGACAAAACTACAGCATTAGGGTGTAACCGACAATATTCACTCCACCAAACTACAGCATAACCAGTGAAAGAACCAACCACAACCTTAACTTTTTTACTTACATCAAAATTATTGGAAGCAAATATATTATTTATGTCAAACTCCCATTCAATATATAAAGCAGGTCTAAAACAACCATTAAATGGTGGTATAGAAACATTAACCTGATCATGTGCATTTGGATGTTTGTGCACCTCTCATGACGGTTGTGGTATTTGCATAGGTGATGGCACGTCTCCCATGATCAACAAACCCCATGAATTGACTCTAGATCCTGTCATGATTAGTAGAAACAAGAAAAAAATCAAGAATAATGTTCCTATGAACTACTAGGATGTGGTGGTAAAGCGCTCACAGTAAAGCAAATATCAATATCTTACAAGTTCTTACCAAGCAGCAGGTGGTGACAGGCAACCAGCGGTATCAAATAACTTTGAAGATTGTGTAAAGCGATTGCCAGGGGAACGTACGTATACACGGTGCAGAAATATGTGGAGCTGGGTTGGCTATATATGGCAGCAAAATATTAGCAATAATCAATTCAGAGATGCAATGTTGAATAAACGCTCAACGACGGTACTGTGCTGGTCCTAGGCTAGATCGGACTAGAGACGCGAGCCTAGAACACTAATGAGGTCATGGCGTAGCACAACTAGCATCAATGAAGGATACTAAGTAGCTCTGGACAGCAAGATATAAGTGAAGATCACAACGGCAGTAAAGATAATGATGAAAAACAACTGCCAAGCAGGATATACAACAACTTCCTCTCCAACTTTCCTCCGGAAAATTTTGTGCCAATTTTTTTGATAATTTTCCTCAACAAAGGTACTGGCTCAAGCTTTCAAACGCAACAGGAATCACTCAATTCCGAGTTGATCTGAGGAGTCAAAAAATTCTAAAACTGGCCTGAAAAACTGGAATAAGTTGTGTTCGCGAACTTCGAAGGGCAAAAATACCTATTTAGAAGCTGATTTTGAGGTGCCAAATATTGAACTAGCTTCTGCAACTATTTAGATGCGGCTCATCGCTAGCTTTCATTTGCGTACTCGTGGAGCAAAAACGGACTTCGTATGAGGAAGTTATGCCAGTTTTACTGAACAGTGCGCAAAACAGATTCCAATCCGAATTCAACTACGAGATTGAGTCTAGATAGATCCGAATTTTGTTTTTTTTCCTCCCTTTTTTTTCCTTTTTCTTTCTCTCTTTTTTCTCTGACTTTTTTTTTTACTTTTTTTCTCTCTCTTTTTTTCTCCTTTTTTCTCCTTTTTTTCTCTCCCTATTTCCAAAACAAACTAGATAAGATGTAGATTGGATCAAGCGAAGATGTGAACGATCTCAACTATGATTATGACAATGAACTATGGGTAGCACGTGGTGGAAATTGATGGATGGGTGGTGGACAGCGGAAGGGATAACGATGCAGCGGCGACGTGACTAATGTGAACTGAACTCGAAACTCTAAACGAACTAGACACTAAGACCAGCAACTCGACACGACGATGCCACCGATAATTCAATAATGCAAACAATGAAAAGAAAATTGCAAAGGCTCAGACTGGCTAGGACAAAGGATAAATAGATCTAACTTTTTTTGTGGCTTTTTCTTGGACAATAGGTAAGACAATAAATCTAATCTAGGGATAACTGGAAATTCTCACTTGATAGAGGCGAGGGTGTCCCGATCTTTCGATGAGATGATAACTATCGATTTGGTGGAGTCGACTTTGACAATCCGACTACAAACGTGCACGACGTTGCGCCTTAGCAATCGCTAAACCAATCTCCTGAGGTTACTAACGATGCCGGAAGCACGATCAGCCTGACCACGAAGGTCTATTCCTGCAAGCAATCGAAGAACGAGCAAGAATATGATAAAACAATCTGAATATTGCGAATATATATGAAGTATTGATAATGGTGGGGATCCGTAAGCGGTCTTGGTCTGGTCGTTGGACACCAACGAAGTACACAAAGTTACAATGGCTAACTTTTAACTAAACAAATCCCAAGGAAAAAACTACTAGATGGATCTACTTATATAGGAGCAAGGGGTGGCGGCCAAGGAGGTAGGAGGACGTCCCAAGGCAGCCTAAAACCAACCCTAGGTCGTAGAAGGCTCATGGGCCCAACTAGAGGTGATGCAACACCTTTGGACTTGTTGTTTGACTCGGATTCTGCTGCAGCGTCAGATTGTTTCGTCCATATCTCAACGCTCCGGATGAATTTAAAGGTGAATCCAATTGAGTTGGAAAGAGGACGAAATCTACTTTCCAAGAAAAAAAGAATCACCCAATTTGGAGTCCGTATGAAAAAGTTGTTGGCGTTTTGAGTCAGGTATGTCTGTGCAGTCCGAATCTGAATCCAGAACGTGAGAGACTTGGACTCTATCTTCTCTTGGCCCAAAAGTGACATGAGAGGACTTTTTCAACAGAACCTAAACTTCTCCTTTTGCCTTATCTTCATATGTGGATTGTACAAATGTCTCATACACCTGCAATTAGACAAAACACAATGGTGTGTGAAGTATTTTTGTTCTGGATAACATAAATAAATTATTGAATAGTTTGCACTAGAAATCACCTGACAAATATGCATGTATACAATATTTTTGGTCGTATCCAAGGTAGTCATGTCCTCATCAGCTTTGGATATGACTTTGCAGCGTCTGCACTTCATCAGTTGATCCCCAGTCAAGCCCCTTGTTAATCCACGATGCGAGTCGCAATGGAGGGCCAGATCGGAACGCAGCCATGGCTGCCCATTTGGTACCGCGGGGTTTGGTGATATAGAACCACTCTCGCTGCCATAAGTTGGAGGTTTCCATGAAGGTGCCTTTTGGCAAGATAGTATTGGCGAGCTTGCTCACCATAGCACCACCGCATTCCGCCTGCTCCCCGTTGACTATCTTCGGCTTCACATTGAAGGTCTTAATCCATAGACTGAAGTGTGGGGGGATGCAGAGAAAGGCCTCACACATGATGATAAACGCCGTGATGTGGAGAAAGGTGTCTGGAGCTAGATCGTGAAAATCTAGCCCATAATAGAACATAAGGCCACGAATGAAGGGGTGGAGAGCAAACCCTAGCCCGTGGAGGAAGTGAGAGATGAATACAACCCTCTCGCCGGATTTTGGTGTGGGGAGAACCTGCCCCTTGGTGGGGAGCCTATGGGGGATTTCCACAGTCAGGTACCTCGCCTCCCGGAGCTTCACGATATCTTCCTCGGTGACCGAGGAGGCCGTCCACCTGCCTTGGGAGCTGGATCCAGACATAACTAGAAGGCTTGGTGGCAATGAAAGAAATCGAGACCTGGGCGCTGGAGCTTGAGGCTAGGAAGGCTGAGGAAGAGGTAGGCATGGGGGAGAAAGATGGGTCTGTACCCCTTTATAAAGGCGATGAATATCGAACGCCTCCTCATGGGCCTTAAAGCTCGCCTATTCCCAAGGGATCGTGCAAACGACACGGTTAGATTACCCACGCCCGTATTGATAAGAATCTCGTGATAAGGGGGCACGATCTCTGTTTTCACAAGATGTGCCAATAAAGACCGCGTCTCGTAACGTGGAGCGAGAGGCTGAAAGACGGTTCAAAATAATAACCGGGCAAGGGATGTAACGTCTCGCCACAAAAGTTGTCAGTAGATGGGATTGTTAAATATTATACCCTGTTGTGGCTATGTGTGGTGTCTGTTTCGCAGAGCCGGACACATTTTCTGTGTTCGAGGACTACTTTGAAGTATTCGGAGGAGGAACCCGCCTTGTAATGCCAAAGACAATCTGGTCGCCAAACACATCGTCATTGAAGCCTGGTTCAAGGGCTACTGAGGGAGTCCTGGATTAAGGGGTCCTCGGGTGTCCGGGCTAGGTGACGTGGGCCGGTCTAATGGGCCACGAAGATACAAGACAGAAGACTTCTTCCCGTGTCCAGATGGGACTTCCCGTGTCCAGATGGGACTCCCCTTTACGTGGAAGGCAAGCTTGGCGTTCGGATATGAAGATTCCTTCCTTTGTATAACCCTAGGTCCCTCCGGTGTCTATATAAACCGGAGGGTTTTGTCCGTAGAGGCAATCATATTCATACAGGCTAGACATCTAGGGTTTAGCCATTACGATCTCGAGGTAGATCAACTCTTGTAAACCCCATATTCATCAAAGATAATCAAGCAGGAAGTAGGGTATTACCTCCATCAAGAGGGCCCGAACCTGGGTAAACATCGTGTCCCAGTCTCCTGTTACCTTCGATCCTTAAACGCACAGTTCGGGACCCCCTACCCGAGATCTGCCGGTTTTGACACCGACACCCGCCTCCTGTTACCTTCGATTCTCAGACGCATAGTTCGGGACCCCCTACCCGAGATCAGTCGGTTTTGACACCGACAGCAAGGAAAATTTCGGGGAGTTCCCAGTTACGATGGGTGGTCGGGGCCAAACGATGCACGGAGGTTTCCCCGTTTCTCTCGTACACGTGTGCGTGCGAGGCATTGGGCTCCAACTGAACCCGAGCAAGGCGTTCGCTTACTGAACTCGAGCAATTGCACTAGCTATGTTACTAAACCCGAGCGATCGATCTTCTGGCTGTTAACTAAACCCAAGGGATTCCTTCACTACTGCTATTAACTCAAGTTGATCGAACCGGCTGCCTCTTGATCAACAGTGACCGTAGTTGAGGGTTGGATGAACAGGACCCCGTGGTGGTAGTAGGCCGTTGCCGCTGGATGAACAGGACCCCGGTCGAGGAGGCCGCCACACCCAAGCCAGTTGCGGGTGGATGAATAGGACCCCGTTGACGGCTGATTGAACAGTAGCCAGTGGAGGTTGGATGAACAGTAACCCATGGATGAATAGTAGCTGGTGGAGGCAGGAGGAAGACGCAGTGGATGAACAGTAGCATCTGGAGGCTGGAGGAAGTCGACGATGGATGAACAGTAGCCCATGGAGGATGGAGCGAGGCAGTAGACGGTGGATGAACAGTAGCCCGTGGAGTCCCGTTTTGCAGTACGCCACACTCCTCCCGGTGAACAGGACCCTGTTTCGACCGTAGGCGCTCCAACACAAGTCTGCTTCCTCCATTTTGCAGTACGCCACACCCCTCTCGATCAACAGGACCCCGTTTTGACCGTAGGCACTCGAACAAAAGGTCGTTTCCTCTGTTCTACGGTACGGCAGACCGCTCCCGATGAGCAGGACCCCGTTTTGATCATACGCGGTCGAATAGAAGGCCGTTTTCCTCCATTTGGGGGTACGCCAGACCCGTTCCGGCTGTTCCGTCCAAGAAGGTTGGCTCCTAATGAGCACGACACATTCCGACCCAATGGCTTCGCTTCGGATGAACAGGACGCATTTCGACCAGTCACTTGGCTCCCGGTGAACACGATGTTTTTTCCTCCGTTCCGACCCAGCCGGTTAGCTGCCGATGAATAGGACGACATCGCTGCCATCCGTTGCTTCTCCATGTGCACGAGCCCTGGCCGTCTGTATGCGCGAGTACTCATTTCGACACCCCGGCCGTATGTACGTACGTGGCCATACTTTTTGGCATGTGGTTGTATGTACGTGTACATAGTTTAGACGGGAGAGCCTGAACTGCTATGTCGGGGGCTCAACTATAACATGTGCTGCTACTTACTCGGCCACCGTTCATCGTTGCAGAGAGATCGATTGACTAGTATGTACGTTCACGTTCACGACAAGACAGACAATGTTGTGTACGCTTCGACCGGGTGGTCCTAGCTGTCAGGGAGGATAAGGACACACTTCCTTGCGTGCGAAGATATAGCTGCTGGGTCCTAACTATCAGGGGGAGGAATCATTTTTTTCGCGTAATAAGGAGGCACTTCCTTGCGGATGTTGCTGGTGGGTCCCAGCTGTCAGGGGGAGGAATCATTTTTTTCCGCGTAATAAGGAGGCACTTCCTTGCGTGCGAAGATGTAGCTGGTGGGTCCCAGCTGTCAGGGGGAGGAAACCTTTTTTTCAACTTAATATGGAGGAACTTTCTTTGCATGCGACCATGGACCTCGTGGGTCCCAGCTGTCAGGGTCTCCACGTACAGTCCTCTTCCGATGACTCTCATTTCTTGACCACGCCGCAGCGAGCGCAGCAAGTCGGTGTACGAAGGCGAGGCCTCGAATGGGAACGACCCGGAGATGGGAAGATGCGGGAGTGGAGTCGCGGACGGATAGGAGTACGAGGGTTATAACTGGTTCTGGTGTGGCGTGGGGCTGTAGTCGGTGGAGAATAATAGGAGGTACAGAGGGGTGGAAGGATAGCATGGCCGGTGGTGGGGTAGCACTTCATAGTGATGCGTGCTAAGCAGAGCCACTAGACTCCGGATGCCGGAGCAGGCGGTCCCGATGATGCTAGAGGAAGAAGACGAGAGATTGTAGGTGAGTGCCGGCCGTTGGATATGAAACCAATGCCAGTGGATGCCAGAATCATTTGTTGACTAACTTGACAATGCCTTGCGTAGGCTTCGACCTATTGGCCCACGTGTCAGCATGCAAAAATGTGGCATATATTTAACCCATGTTTTCTAGAATTTACAGTCCATTTGCTGGGCTTGGTGAACAAATAATTTAGCGTCAATGCAGCCCATTTAATTTTTTCTAAGATATCACAGCCCATTTGCACTTTCTTGAAATACACGAATTTTCGGTGCAACAAACATGTGCACTTGTTGACCAGACTTATATACAGGCGTGCTGGCACGGCATGTGTGATGACAAGCATATAAAGCAAGGCCAGGCCAGAGAAACCGCTCTTCATGAGATGAAGGAGTGGATTAAGAAGACCAAGTTAACATACAAGACAGCAAGGCATCGTCTTGGGAAGGCCTCCCATGCCGGGCAGTAGAGCCCGGCCGGGTCCAGGCCACCCCACGGACAAGTCCAAGGTTGCCCCGGCAGGGTTGCCGGGACTGCCAAGGACAGAAAATCCCGCCAAGGCACCACGGCTCCACCGCACAACAACGCAAATCACTGGTCAATGCGGTGTCGAGCCCCTAGATAGTTAGATGGCCTCCATTAAGCACGTGGCGTCCCGTTGGAAGACATATTACAATCATATGACACCCATCTAGAGGTGTGTCGAACAGATAAGCAGAAGAGGATTACGAGGCACGGCAGGTTTGCGGGGCTTCACCCTCCACATGACACCTAGCAGTGCATTTAATGCAATTTGTCCTAACTGCCAGAGTTAGGTATGATAGCACTGTTAGCTATCTAATCATTAGATAAAGACTATTTTGCCACTGTGGTTACCCCTTGAGCTATAAAAGGAGGTCCAAGGCCACATAGAAAGGGATTCTGACCCCCTCACACTTGTACGCGTGTAGCTGGTTCCACCGAGGCCACCTTGCCGGGCTCGAGTGTTGTGAGCTATTGTGTTCCACCATCTAATCCACCAAAGGTAGGAGTGGAGTTTTACGCCTCATGGTGGCCCGAACCTGGGTAGAAACATCTAGAGTCATCGCCCTCACGCTGCCCCCATGGCCTCTACTCTTTCTGCAACGTGATCTCCCCCTTGCCGAACCACAAAGGGGCTCATGGCCTCATAGCTGATCGTGTCCACCCAGGACATCTTTGGCGCGCCAGGTAGGGGGAATCGCTTGTGAGAACCAGAAGTTGTGAACAACGCATCGATCTTCATCATCGTCTTCTTCATCGTCATTTTCTTCATCTATGGTGCCCAAGAAGAAATCCAGCGCAACAGTACATCCTTCCACTTCGAAGCCCCCCTCGCACGTAGCCGCGGACGCCGTAGGCACCACAGCAGCGTTGGGACAAGCGGGTATGGCGAGTAACATGACCAACACAGGCGGCGCCGTCGTCGCGTCCCCTGTGGTCGAAGCTGGGACGGGAAACGCTGAAGGCGGGCCCCATCAGCAGCGTCCAGGCGAGGTCGACCCGGAAGCTGCGGGGGGGGGAGCACAAGCAGGCTCCACCTCCCTGCCGGACCAGCGGGCGTAGTCATTGCAGTGACACCCACTTCGCTTCATGCCACGACCCTCCAGTTCCGCCCACCCCGCGCAACCACGAGACGCACTCCTGGCCCAGTGCAAGATATGCAAGAAGAAGCGCCGGACAAGGCCGTCGGCTCCCAAACGTGGCCTCCTCGTCACCAAACTACCTTGGCGGCCGGTCGACGACGACAAGAACGCGGCGACGCTCCTGCTGGAACCACCAGGAGTTGAGCGACGTCGCGATCTGCCTCGTCAGCTATGCTGAGCACGGCTACGGAAGCCATGGCGCGGGCCCAACTGCTACTGAGATTCCCACCGACAGCTGATCAAATTGATGAGTGGAGGACCACCATCCACAGTTTGATCGGCTTCGTTGAAGCTGGAAAGTCACAGCAGGCGGAGCCATTGTCGTACCCGCGAACAGCAACAGCAGCCCGGGCTGATGGTCGCATCGAGGGGGGCACACTAACGGTGCAATCCCCTCCATGATAGCAGACCCAGGAGCGGCCACAACAAAACCAGCGCGTTCACAACCCCGACGAGACGTCGATGGCCACGTCTGGCCCGCAAACCCTCGTGATGAGAGGCGAGTTCTGCAAGACCGGCGGAAGGAAGATGTGCGCGTCACTATAGAGAGACGTCGTGAAGCACGCCGTCAACCCGACATGTGCAATGGCCCAGACGATGAAGAGCACGCGCCCGGTGCTGGGGGGTACCTACCTTTTGAGGTTGGGTGCCCTTCCTTCACTCGTGAGCTGCGGCAGGTCCGCTGGCCGTCTACCCGCGTCTTCAAGCCAGAGCTATTAGAAAAATATGATGGAAAACTGAAACCAGCAGAGTTCCTGAGCATTTACACGATCGCCGTTCAGGCCACCGAGGGCAGGGATGAGAAGGTGTTCGCCAACTACTTCCCTTTGGAACTCAAGCCAAATGTGAGGTCGTGGCTGATGCACTTACCAGAGGACTCCATTTCGTCATGGGCTGACTTGTGCAATGAATTTGTTGGCGCCTTCACGGGTGGTCGTCAAGAGCCTGGACGGCCCAGTGATTTGCAAGTCCTTCCACAGAAGGAAGGGGAGAGCTTGCGGATGTACATGCAGAGGTTCGGTCGAGTACACCGCAACATTCCAGAGATACATCCAGCAGCTGCGTTTGTCGCGTTCCATTCGAATATGCGCAATAGAAGGATACGTTCCAAAATGAACATCCAACTGCCCAAGACCGTCAATGAGTTGTACACTTTGGCGGATAAGTGTGCTCGGGCTGAGGAAGGAAGACGACTACCCGGGGAGGAGGATGGCATCGAGGTTGATTCAGATGACGCAACAAGACCACTAATCCGAAGAGGAGAAGCCGGAGGCGCAACCGAAAACGCACAGATAAGTCAGTATTGGCCGTTGAGAGCTATGGCAATCACGACACCGGCAAGAAGGCCAAAACTGAAGCCCCCGGCAAGGAAGCTGCCACGTGCGCTGATTGTCGGGAGTCCGTAGTGGCAGAGAAAGCTGGGAAGTCTGACTGGCCACACTGCATGATCCACCGCACTAAGGGGCAAGATCTTCGAGAGTGCCATCAGGTCGAGTAGCTTGCTAAGAAGCAGAAGGCCGAGTATGAGAAGCGTGACAGAGTGAGAGACCAAGAAGGTACTGGCTGGAAGGGCCGTACGTGGTGGCAGGGGAGGCCGCCACGGCAAGGCCCCGCAGCAGAAGGAAAAGCCTGCTACAGGCCGTGAGAAGAAAGAAGGAGATGATGACAGTGATGAAGGGGATGAGGAAGAAACCAGCAACCAAGAATTTCAGAAAGCAACCGAAGCCATGTGCGTTGACGGGGGTGCATCTTTGCGCGCGTCTCACCAGCAGCTCAAGCAATGGGCACGTGAGGTCAACGCCATGGAGCCAACTGCGGATTCCCAAAGGCCACTCAAATGGTCCCACACACCTATCATCTTTGACGAAGAGGATCACCCAGACCGCACTACTGCGGTCGGGTGTTTGCCATTGTTGGTTTCACCAACGATCCGCAACCTCATAGTCACAAAGATGCTAGTTGACGGTGGGGCTCGGTTGAATCTAATCTCCCCCAAGGTGGTCAGCAAGCTACAGATCCCCGATGAGGAGCTCAAATTTACTGGCACGTTCCAAGGAATCAACCCTGGCAGGAGCCGGCCTAAGGGAAACATTACGCTACAGGTAATGTTTGGCGGAGAATTGAACTACCGGACGGAGAGGGTTGTGTTTGACGTTGTTGAACTTCCCTTGCCATACAATGGGACTCTTGGTCGTCCACCTCTGGAAAATTCATGGTAGTGTACCACTACGCCTACAACACTTTGAAGATGCCAGGGCCGATGGGCGACATTTCCATCCCATAAAACAATAAAGATGCAATCATATATGTGGATCAGATGTATCGAGATGCGGTAGCAGCCGAGGCTACAGAAGCCATAGCTCCCGCCAAGGAAACAAAGAAGGGAAAGAAGGCTAGCAGAAATGTCGGCAAGGCCTCTGGGAAGCGTGCCTCTTCGGAGTGCGCTGCACCCATCGATGACCTGCCGGAGAGTTCCACTGGCAAGAAATCCAAGGTTCCTTCACCTATTGTAAAGAAGGTCCCGGAAGGCAGGATGGTGCTGACGATATGTTCACCATCAGCGCCACCCTCGATGACAAATAGGAAAGCACGCTCATTGCCTTCCTGTGTGCGAATGTCGATGTGTTTGCTTGGAAACCATTTTACATCCTCGGTTTTTCCGAGGAGGTAATCGAGCACCACCTTGTTGTCTGTCCTCATACTCGGCCCGTCAAGCAGAAGGTCAGAAAGCAAGCTTTGGAGCAGCAGCAATTCATTGCCAAGGAGATCAAGAAACTTGAAGCAGCTGGTTTGGTCAAAGGAGTGTTGCATCCAACGTGGTTAGCAAACCCAGTGGTAGTGCGCAAGGCAAATGGGAAATGGAGGCTTTGCATTGGCTTCACATACCTGAACAGGGCCTGCCCGAAGGAACCTTTCCCCCTGCCGTGCATCGATCAGATTGTAGACTCCACTTCCGGGTGTGATCTGCTTTCCTTTTTGGATGCGTACTCCGGGTACCATCAGATATTCATGTCCAAAGAAGATCAATAGAAAACCGCGTTCATAACTCCATGTGGCACGTACTGCTTTGTATGTATGCCTTTCGGGTTAAAGAGCCCTGGGTCCATCTTTGCAAGAGCAGTACAAATTGGTTTTGAACCCCAGCTACACAGAAATATAGAAGCTTACATGGATGACATAGTGGTCAAGACCACGGACAGGTCAACACTCATTGAAGATTTGGAAGAGACCTTTGCAAACTTGCGCAAGACCAATTTGAAGCTAAACCCTGAGAAATGTGTGTTTGGTGTTCCCTCCGGCAAGCTCTTGGTTTCTTTGGGTCTAAGCAGGGGATAGACCAGATAAAATCAAAGAAATTGAACAAATCCAGGCACCCAAGACTGTCAAAGATGTGAGGCGTTTGATTGGATGCGTTGCCGCGCTGAGTAGGCTCATTTCCAAGTCTGCCGAGCGTGCCTTGCCTTTCTTAAAATCTTGAAGAAGGCAGGTCCAATGAAGTCCACCCCGAAAGAAGAAGCAGCACTGCGAGACGCTGCGAGACCTGAAAACCTACCTTTCCTCTGCTCCCACCTTAGTCGCTCCTATGCTGCAAGAGCGGTTGCTGCTATATTTGGCAACAACGAATCAAGTGGTTAGTGCAGCGCTAGTGGCATAGAGACAAGTGGATGTGGAAGCGGCTGCAGCAACTCCCCCCTCCGGAGAGGAAACTGAACCAGTCGCGGCAGGACTAAACACAGATCAGAGAGAAGCAGAGCAAGCATAGGCAATCTCGAAACCGCGGCAAAGAAGAAAGTGGTGCAATGGCTAGTGTAGTTTGTCAGCTCCCTGTTGCAGGGGGCTAGGTCAAGGTACTCTGGCATGCAAAAAATAATCTTCGGCCTTATCATGTCCTCGAGGAAATTACGCCACTACTTCCAAGCCCACGAAATCACTGTTGTCACCCATTTCCACTACAATGCATACTAAGGAATCCAGAAGCCACCGGCAGGATAGTTGAATGGGCACTAGAATTGTCAACCTTTTGATAGAGGCAAAGGTGTCCCGTCTTTCGATGAGATGATGGATATCGCTTTGATGGAAGTCGACTTTGACGATCCGACTACGAACGTGCGAGGACGTCGCGCCTTAGCAATCGCTAAACCAACTCCGAGAGGTTCTTGACCACGCCGGAGCACGATCAACCTGACCACGAGGGTCTGTTTCCTACGAGCAAACGAAGAACAAAAGAAACTGAGATTGCAATCTGGATATTGAGAATATAAGATGAAAGCTTTATTGATCAAGGTGGGGTTCTGTGACGCCTTTGTTTGGTCGTTGAACACAAACGAAGTACGCGAAGTTGCAGCTATGGCGAACTTTTAATCTAAACAAAAGCCAAAGTCTAAACGGTGCCCTAAGGGCTGTATATATGGAGGAAGAGGGGGGAATTTCGTGGCCCTTGGAGAAGGGGTCCGAAACCAACCCTATCTCTTGTTTCCCCACACATACGGACTCTAAAAACAACCTATACTTATGTATTTCGAAATTGCATGGGCCTGGCCCAATAATAAGGTGACGCAGCACCTAGAATAGCCTCTGGACGAAATTTATGAAGTGGCATCTTGTATATTTTGTCCAAGGCTTCATTCACTCCTTATGGTGGCTTCAAAGTCCTGAAATCATCACTGGTAACTCCGTTCTTATTCCCCTTGCGCATGCCATCAACTCCATGCTTGTTCTTGCTCCGATGTACATCCTTCTCCAAGCCAGGCCCTTCATTTGTAAGCAAAACAAAAGTATCCAATTTAGGCAGCATCATATTCTCATGAACATTAGAATCATTACCAAGAAACGAAAGTACCTGGTAATTTAATTGGCGTGCGCGAGCTCTAGTAATTGGTCCATTATATGTAACAGTAGGGGTTGTGGGTGTAACAATGGTATTGATGTCCTCATCACCTTTGGCCCGTCTTTCGATGAGATGATGGATATCGCTTTGGTGGAAGTCGACTTTGACGATCCGACTACGAACGTGCGATGACGTCGCGCCTTAGCAATCGCTAAACCAACTCCGAGAGGTTATGATGAGGACATCAATACAATTATTACACCCACAGTCCCTGCTGCTATACATACTGGACCAATTACTAGAGCTCGCGCACGCCAATTAAATTACCAGGTACTTTCGTTTCTTGCTAATGATTCTAATGTTCATGAGAATATGATGCTGCCTAAATTGGATACATTTGTTTTGCTTACAAATGAAGGGCCTAGCTTTGAGAAGGATGAACATTGGAGCAAGAACAAGCATGGAGATGATGGCATGCGCATGGGGAACAAGAACGGAGTTACAAGTGATGATTTCAGGACGTTGAAGCCACCATAATGCGTGCATGAAGCCTTGGACGAAATATACAAGATGCTACTTCATAACTTTCGTCCAGAGGCTATTCTAGGTGCTGCGTCACCTTATTATTGGGCCAGGCCCATGTAATTTCGAAATACATAAGTATAGGCTGTTTTTAGAGTCCGTATGTGTGGGGAAACAAGAGATAGGGTTGGTTTCGGACCCCTTCCTCAAGGGCCACGAAATTCCCCCCCTCTTCCTCCATATATACAGCCCTTAGGGCGTCGTTTAGACTTTGGGTTTTGTTTAGATTAAAAGTTCGCCATAGCTGCAACTTCGCGTCCTTCGTTTGTGTTCAGCGACCAGACAAAGGCGTCACAGAACCCCACCTTGATCAATAAAGCTTTCATCTTATATTCGCAATATCCAGATTGCAATCTCAGTTTCTTGCCTGTTCTTCGTTTGCTCGCAGGAAACAGACCCTCGTGGTCAGGTTGATCGTGCTCCGGCGTGGTCGATAACCTCTCGGAGTTGGTTTAGCGATTGCTAAGGCGCGACGTCCTCGCACGTTCGTAGTCGGATCGTCAAAGTCGACTTCCATCAAAGCGATATTCATCATCTCATCGAAAGACGGGACACCTTTGCCTCTATCAAGTGGTATCAGATTTCCAGGTTGCTCGGTGAGATTTTACAGTTTTTCGTAGTTTAGATCGAGTCTGTTCTTCATACCTACAGTCCACGAAAAAGCCACAAAAAAAATTAGGGTTAGTTCATCATATCCGAACCAATCTGAGCCTTTGCATAATCTTTTTAGGGTTTTTGCTTTGTTGAATTTGCGGTTGCATCGTCGTGTCAAGTTGCTGGTCTTAGAGCCTAGTCTTTTAGAGTTTTGAGTTCTGGTCATAAGTTGTCACACCGCCGCCGCACCATCATCATCGCCTTGCCATCTACCACCATTGCTTATCCGCCACCGCTTTGCATCCGTATCCATATACCACCACCAATCCGTATCCATATACCACCACCGATCCGTATCCATATACCACTACCGCTACCATATACCACCACCGCTGCCATATCCTACCGCCATATATCCACCACCAATCCGAGTTCTTTTCATATTCGGTTGGTTTTAGAGATCCATATATTTTCCGTTTCGTGTTTCCTTGCCTGAGTAGGTCTCGAAAAAAAAAAGAGTCTGGAGACCCCCGGGCAGTTTTTAGGCCAAAATTTCGGCAACCAAAAATATTTTTTCCCTATCCTATTTTTAGGCCCCGGGTAGTGTTTTGAGACACTCGCCATCATAGTGATTTTTTGTCGCACTTTTTCGTCGTCGCTGCCCTGATTTCCGAAAAAAAAAAATAGTCAAAAAATTTTGTGCCCATCCTGTCAGTTTGACCTGGGAAGAGTTTTGAGACACTCGCCATTATAGTGATTTTTTCGCAAAAAAAAAAAAAAAAAAAAAAGAGGAGCGCAAAAAAAAAAAGAGCGCAAAAAAAAAAAAGAGCGAAAAAAAATTCCTGAGTGTGCTTTTCCCTTGTTTACGTGCAGCGCCGTGATTTTGTAAGTGTTCTAGGCTCGCGTCTCTAGCACGGTCTAGCCTAGGACCAGCACAGTACCGTCGTTGAGCGTTTATTCAACTTTGCATCTCTGAATTGATTATTGCTTACCATTTTGCTACCATATTATAAGCCTTCCCAGCTCCACATAAGTCTACATCGTGCGTTTGACTCTCCCTGGTAATCGCTATATCCAAGCTTTGAGAGTTTTTGACTACAACGGTTGCCGATCACCACCTGCTGCTGGGTAAGAACTGGTAAGAATTTGAGATTCGCTTGAAGGTTTTGTGACACACCACCATCCCACCACTTCTAGTAGTCTGCAGGATCATATTCTTTTGTGTTTCTATTGCTGCTAACCATGGCAGGTTCACAAGCCGATGAGACTGATTGGGCGAACATGACGAACAAGGAGTTGCATGATAAATTTCAGCAAATGATGAGTGGCCAGGTGGGAGATGTGCTAAACAGATTTGAAGAGGCTATGGAGAAGATAGATGCCGTGGAGAAGTCGTTTGAGACAAAGCTGGATAACAAGTTTACTGAATTACTAAAGCGTCTTCCCCAACCACCACCGGCTGCACATGTCGCACCTCTACAACAACAACAACCACATCTCCAACGCCGCCTTCCAAATCAAGTGGGACGGGCACAGCGCGTTCCAATTGAGATTGGTCAAAATTCGGGTGCTGCTGTCCCTACTGTTGATGCTTCTTTGGCTCCTGCTCCTGCGGCGGCTGAGGAGGATGACGATTATGCGGGCGATTATGAGGATGAGGTTGATCAAAATCAGAACTACGTGCAGCCACCAGCACCACCACCAGCAGGTCGACCTCAGGTATATATTCGCAACGGTAGGCCGGCACCACCACCTCAGGTACGAGATCATGACCATCTCCCTAAACTGAAATTGAATATTCCACCATTTGAGGGTAGATATGTTCCTGATATATATCTTACTTGGGAGTTAGAAACTGAACAACGATTTACATGTTTACAATATCCTGAGGAGAGACGTGTTCCTGCTGCTGTTTGTGCTTTCACTAGCTTTGCATGTGTTTGGTGGTCTGAACATTGTAGATTATATCCTGTTCCAGCTACTTGGGCTGCTTTGAAAACTGCTATGCGTACTCGTTGGGTTCCACCATATTATCAACGTGAATTACTTCAAAAATTGCAGCGTTTAAGACAAGGAAAAAATTCTGTAGAAGAATATTATCAGGAATTACAAACTGGCATGATTAGATGTGGTATTGTTGAGGAGAATGAAGCTATGCTTGCACGTTTTATGGGTGGATTAAATAAAGAGATTCAGACCATTCTAGAGTATAAGGATTATAATAATATCACTCGTTTATTCCATCTTGCTTGTAAAGCTGAACGTGAAGTGCAGGATCGACAGCCATTGGCGCGAACTAACTTTTCTGCAGGTCGACCTTCATCATGGACACCGCGTGCATCTTCTACTTCCACTTCACCATCACCTCCATCAGGTGCCACCTCCAGCCGTGATACAAGAAAGCAGGCACAACCACCACTCTCTGCCAAGAGCACACCTGCCGGGCCTGTGCAGAGCTCTTCTTCTTCCATGGCATCGACAGGGCACACAAGTGATATTATTTGTCGTCGTTGTAAGGGAAGAGGACATTTTGCGAGAGAATGCAAATCTCAGCGTGTCATGATTGCTACTGAGGATGGTGGGTATGAGTCCGCTAGTGACTATGATGAGGAGACTTTGGCTCTTATTACACGTGAAGAACATGGTGGAGATGATTCTGAAAATGAGACGCAATACATGGCTCCTGAAGACGCTGACAGGTATGAATGTTTAGTTGCTCAACGTGTTTTGAGTGTGCAGGTCACACAAGCAGAGCAAAATCAGAGGCATAATTTGTTCCATACAAAGGGAGTTGTGAAGGAACGTTCTGTTCGCGTCATCATAGATGGAGGGAGCTGTAACAACTTGGCTAGCATGGAGATGGTGGAGAAGCTATCTCTCACCACAAGACCACATCCACATCCTTACTACATCCAATGGTTCAACAACAGCGGCAAGGTTAAGGTAACACGTACTGTTCGTGTGCATTTTAGTATCTCTACATATGCTGATTATGTTGATTGTGATGTGGTACCCATGCAAGCATGTTCCTTATTACTAGGTAGACCATGGCAATTTGATAAAAATTCTGTACACCATGGTAGAAACAATCAGTATACTCTTGTTCATAAGGATAAAAATATTACTTTGCTTCCTATGACTCCTGATTCCATTTTGAAAGATGACATTAATAGAGCTAATAAAGCAAAACAGGAGAAAAATAAGAGTGAAAATCAGATTGTGGCAAAGGAATTTGAGCAACAAATGAAACCTAATAATAAACCATCTAGTGTTGTTTCTGAAATTAAATTGAAAAGTGCATGTTTACTTGCCACAAAATCTGATATTGATGAACTAGATTTCAGCAAATCTGTTTGCTATGCTTTTGTGTGCAAAGAGGCATTATTTTCATTCGAGGACGTGCCTTCCTCTTTGCCCCCTGCTGTCACTCACATTTTGCAGGAGTTCGCTGACGTCTTCCCACAAGACGTGCCACCGGGATTACCACCTATTCGAGGGATTGAGCATCAAATTGACTTAATTCCCGGTGCATCGCTACCCAACCGTGCACCATACCGTACCAATCCAGAGGAGACGAAGGAGATTATGCGTCAAGTACAGGAGCTGCTCGACAAAGGTTATATACGCGAATCTCTTAGTCCTTGTGCTGTTCCTATTATACTCGTGCCTAAAAAGGATGGTACGTCGCGTATGTGTGTTGATTGTAGAGGCATTAATAATATTACTATTCGTTATCGTCATCCTATTCCTAGGCTCGATGATATGCTTGATGAATTGAGTGGCTCTACAATATTCTCCAAAGTTGATTTGCGTAGTGGATACCATCAAATTCGTATGAAATTGGGAGATGAATGGAAAACTGCATTTAAAACTAAGTTTGGTTTATATGAGTGGTTAGTCATGCCTTTTGGGTTAACTAATGCACCTAGTACTTTCATGAGACTAATGAACGAAGTTTTACGTGCTTTCATTGGACGATTTGTGGTGGTCTATTTTGATGATATACTGATTTATAGCAAATCTTTGGAAGAACATTTGGAACATTTACGTGCTGTTTTTATTGCTCTACGTGATGCACGTTTGTTTGGTAACCTTGGGAAGTGCACCTTTTGCACCGACCGAGTATCTTTTCTTGGCTATGTTGTTACTCCACAGGGAATTGAAGTTGATAAAGCCAAGATTGAAGCTATTGAGAGTTGGCCGCAGCCCAAAACGGTCACACAAGTGCGGAGTTTTCTTGGACTCGCTGGTTTCTATAGGCGTTTTGTGAGAGATTTTAGCACCATTGCTGCACCTCTCAACGAGCTTACAAAGAAGGATGTGCCTTTTGTTTGGGGTACCGCACAGGAAGAAGCCTTCACGGTATTGAAAGATAAGTTGACACATGCTCCTTTACTCCAACTTCCTGATTTTAATAAGACTTTTGAGCTTGAATGTGATGCTAGTGGCATTGGATTAGGAGGTGTGTTATTACAAGATGGCAAACCTGTTGCATACTTTTCTGAAAAATTGAGTGGGCCTAGTCTGAATTATTCTACTTATGATAAAGAACTATATGCTCTTGTTCGGACTTTAGAAACATGGCAACATTATTTATGGCCCAAAGAATTTGTTATACATTCTGATCATGAATCTTTGAAACATATTAAAAGTCAAGCTAAACTGAATCGTAGACATGCTAAATGGGTTGAATTCATTGAAACTTTCCCTTATGTCATTAAACACAAGAAGGGTAAAGAAAATGTTATTGCTGATGCATTGTCTCGTCGCTATACTATGCTTTCACAACTTGACTTCAAA
Organism: Aegilops tauschii subsp. strangulata; assembly: GCF_002575655.3. Taxonomy (NCBI): domain Eukaryota; kingdom Viridiplantae; phylum Streptophyta; class Magnoliopsida; order Poales; family Poaceae; genus Aegilops; species Aegilops tauschii. The sequence goes on along the minus strand of NC_053038.3, from coordinate 199,943,320 downwards.
ATATTTGGTTTGGAGACCATCAAAGATCAATATGTGCATGATGCTGATTTTAAAGATGTATTGCAGAATTGTAAAGAAGGAAGAACCTGGAACAAGTTTGTCGTTAATGATGGATTTGTGTTCCGTGCTAACAAGCTATGCATTCCAGCTAGCTCTCTTCGTCTTTTGTTGTTGCAGGAGGCGCATGGAGGAGGATTAATGGGACACTTTGGCGTGAAGAAGACGGAGGACGTACTTGCTACACATTTCTTTTGGCCAAAGATGAGACGGGATGTTGAGCGTTTTGTTGCTCGCTGCACTACATGTCAAAAAGCTAAGTCACGACTCAATCCTCATGGTTTATATATGCCTTTGCCTGTACCTAGTGTTCCTTGGGAGGATATATCTATGGACTTTGTTTTAGGTTTACCTCGAACAAAGAAGGGGAGGGATAGCATATTTGTTGTCGTGGATAGATTCTCGAAAATGGCGCACTTTATACCATGTCATAAAAGCGATGATGCTGTTAATGTTGCTGATTTGTTCTTTCGTGAAATTATTCGCTTGCATGGTGTGCCAAATACTATTGTTTCAGATCGTGATACTAAATTTCTTAGCCACTTTTGGAGATGTTTATGGGCTAAGTTGGGGACTAAACTGCTTTTTAGTACTACTTGTCACCCCCAAACTGATGGACAAACTGAAGTAGTCAATAGAACATTGTCTACTATGCTTAGGGCTGTTTTGAAGAATAATAAGAAAATGTGGGAAGACTGCTTGCCTCATATTGAGTTTGCTTATAATCGTTCATTGCATTCTACTACTAAGATGTGCCCTTTTGAAATTGTGTATGGTTTCCTACCTCGTGCACCTATTGATTTGTTGCCTCTTCCATCTTCGGAGAAGGTTAATTTTGATGCTAAACAACGTGCTGAATTGATCTTAAAAATGCATGAGTTAACTAAGGAAAACATTGAGCGTATGAATGCTAAATATAAACTTGCTGGAGATAAGGGTAGAAAACATGTTGTGTTTGCACCTGGAGATCTTGTTTGGTTACATTTGCGTAAGGATAGATTTCCTGATTTGCGCAAATCAAAGCTAATGCCACGTGCTGATGGTCCTTTTAAGGTGTTAGAGAAAATAAATGATAATGCATATAAACTTGAGCTGCCTGCAGATTTTGGGGTTAGTCCCACTTTTAATATTGCAGATTTGAAGCCTTATTTGGGTGAGGAAGATGAGCTTCCGTCGAGGACGACTTCATTTCAAGAAGGGGAGGATGATGAGGACATCAATACAATTATTACACCCACAGTCCCTGCTGCTATACATACTGGACCAATTACTAGAGCTCGCGCACGCCAATTAAATTACCAGGTACTTTCGTTTCTTGCTAATGATTCTAATGTTCATGAGAATATGATGCTGCCTAAATTGGATACATTTGTTTTGCTTACAAATGAAGGGCCTAGCTTTGAGAAGGATGAACATTGGAGCAAGAACAAGCATGGAGATGATGGCATGCGCATGGGGAACAAGAACGGAGTTACAAGTGATGATTTCAGGACGTTGAAGCCACCATAATGCGTGCATGAAGCCTTGGACGAAATATACAAGATGCTACTTCATAACTTTCGTCCAGAGGCTATTCTAGGTGCTGCGTCACCTTATTATTGGGCCAGGCCCATGTAATTTCGAAATACATAAGTATAGGCTGTTTTTAGAGTCCGTATGTGTGGGGAAACAAGAGATAGGGTTGGTTTCGGACCCCTTCCTCAAGGGCCACGAAATTCCCCCCCTCTTCCTCCATATATACAGCCCTTAGGGCGTCGTTTAGACTTTGGGTTTTGTTTAGATTAAAAGTTCGCCATAGCTGCAACTTCGCGTCCTTCGTTTGTGTTCAGCGACCAGACAAAGGCGTCACAGAACCCCACCTTGATCAATAAAGCTTTCATCTTATATTCGCAATATCCAGATTGCAATCTCAGTTTCTTGCCTGTTCTTCGTTTGCTCGCAGGAAACAGACCCTCGTGGTCAGGTTGATCGTGCTCCGGCGTGGTCGATAACCTCTCGGAGTTGGTTTAGCGATTGCTAAGGCGCGACGTCCTCGCACGTTCGTAGTCGGATCGTCAAAGTCGACTTCCATCAAAGCGATATTCATCATCTCATCGAAAGACGGGACACCTTTGCCTCTATCAGGTTATTGACCACGCCGGAGCACGATCAACCTGACCACGAGGGTCTGTTTCCTGTGAGCAAACGAAGAACAAGTAAGAAACTGAGATTGCAATCTGGATATTGCGAATATAAGATGAAAGCTTTATTGATCAAGGTGGGGTGCTGTGACGCCTTTGTCTGGTCGTTGAACACAAATGAAGTACGCGAAGTTGCAGCTATGGCGAACTTTTAATCTAAACAAAACCCAAAGTCTAAACGACGCCCTAAGGGCTGTATATATGGAGGAAGAGGGGGGAATTTCGTGGCCCTTGGGCTAGGGGTCCGAAACCAACCCTATCTCTTGTTTCCCCACACATACGGACTCTAAAAACAGCCTATACTCAAGTATTTCGAAATTACATGGGCCTGGCCCAATAATAAGTTGACGCAGCACCTAGAATAGCCTCTGGACGAAAGTTATGAAGCAGCATCTTGTATATTTCGTCCAAGGCTTCATGCACGCATTATGGTGGCTTCAACGTCCTGAAATCATCACTTGTAACTCCGTTCTTGTTCCCCATGCGCATGCCATCATCTCCATGCTTGTTCTTGCTCCAATGTTCATCCTTCTCAAAGCTAGGCCCTTCATTTGTAAGCAAAACAAATGTATCCAATTTAGGCAGCATCATATTCTCATGAACATTAGAATCATTACCAAGAAACGAAAGTACCTGGTAATTTAATTGGCGTGCGCGAGCTCTAGTAATTGGTCCAGTATGTATAGCAGCAGGGGCTGTGGGTGTAACAATGGTATTGATGTCCTCATCATCCTCCCCTTCTTGAAATGAAGTCGTCCTCGACGGAAGCTCCTCTCCCTCACCCAAATAAGGCTTCAAATCTGCAATGTTAAAAGTGGGACTAACCCCAAAATCTGCAGGCAGCTCAAGTTTATATGCATTATCATTTATTTTCTCTAACACCTTAAAAGGACCATCAGCACGTGGCATTAGCTTTGATTTGCGCAAACCAGGAAATCTATCCTTACGCAAATGTAACCAAACAAGATCTCCAGGTGCAAACACAACATGTTTTCTACCCTTATCTCCAGCAAGTTTATATTTAGCATTCATACGCTCAATGTTTGCCTTAGTTAACTCATGCATTTTTAAGATCAATTCAGCACGTTGTTTAGCATCAAAATTAACCTTCTCCGAAGATGGAAGAGGCAACAAATCAATAGGTGCACGAGGTAGGAAACCATACACAATTTCAAAAGGGCACATCTTAGTAGTAGAATGCAATGAACGATTATAAGCAAACTCAATATGAGGCAAGCATTCTTCCCACATTTTCTTATTATTCTTCAAAACAGCCCTAAGCATAGTAGACAATGTTCTATTGACTACTTCAGTTTGTCCATCAGTTTGGGGGTGACAAGTAGTACTAAAAAGCAGTTTAGTCCCCAACTTAGCCCATAAACATCTCCAAAAGTGGCTAAGAAATTTAGTATCACGATCTGAAACAATAGTATTTGGCACACCATGCAAACGAATAATTTCACGGAAGAACAAATCAGCAACATTAACAACATCATCGCTTTTATGACATGGTATAAAGTGTGCCATTTTTGAAAATCTATCCACGACAACAAATATGCTATCCCTCCCCTTCTTTGTTTGAGGTAAACCTAAAACAAAGTCCATAGATATATCCTCCCAAGGAACACTAGGTACAGGCAAAGGCATATATAAACCATGAGGATTGAGTCGTGACTTAGCTTTTTGACATGTAGTGGAGCGAGAAATAAAACGCTCAACATCCCGTCTCATCTTTGGCCAAAAGAAATGTGTAGCAAGTACGTCCTCCGTCTTCTTCACGCCAAAGTGTCCCATTAATCCTCCTCCATGCGCCTCCTGCAACAACAAAAGACGAAGAGAGCTAGCTGGAATGCATAGCTTGTTAGCACGGAACACAAATCCATCATTAACGACAAACTTGTTCCAGGTTCTTCCTTCTTTACAATTCTGCAAAACATCTTTAAAATCAGCATCATGCACATATTGATATTTGATGGTCTCCAAACCAAATATTTTGAAGTCAAGTTGTGAAAGCATAATATAGCGACGAGACAATGCATCAGCAATAACATTTTCTTTACCCTTCTTGTGTTTAATGACATAAGGGAAAGTTTCAATGAATTCAACCCATTTAGCATGTCTACGATTCAGTTTAGCTTGACTTTTAATATGTTTCAAAGATTCATGATCAGAATGTATAACAAATTCTTTGGGCCATAAATAATGTTGCCATGTTTCTAAAGTCCGAACAAGAGCATATAGTTCTTTATCATAAGTAGAATAATTCAGACTAGGCCCACTCAATTTTTCAGAAAAGTATGCAACAGGTTTACCATCTTGTAATAACACACCTCCTAATCCAATTCCACTAGCATCACATTCAAGCTCAAAAGTCTTATTAAAATCAGGAAGTTGGAGTAAAGGAGCATGTGTCAACTTATCTTTCAATACCGTGAAGGCTTCTTCCTGTGCGGTACCCCAAACAAAAGGCACATCTTTCTTTGTAAGCTCGTTGAGAGGTGCAGCAATGGTGCTAAAATATCTCACAAAACGCCTATAGAAACCAGCGAGTCCAAGGAAACTCCGCACTTGTGTGACCGTTTTGGGCTGCGGCCAACTCTCAATAGCTTCAATCTTGGCTTTATCAACTTCAATTCCCTGTGGAGTAACAACATAGCCAAGAAAAGATACTCGGTCGGTGCAAAAGGTGCACTTCCCAAGGTTACCAAACAAACGTGCATCATGTAGAGCAATAAAAACATCACGTAAATGTTCCAAATGTTCTTCCAAAGATTTGCTATAAATCAGTATATCATCAAAATAGACTACCACAAATCGTCCAATGAAAGCACGTAAAACTTCGTTCATTAGTCTCATGAAAGTACTAGGTGCATTAGTTAACCCAAAAGGCATGACTAACCACTCATATAAACCAAACTTAGTTTTAAATGCAGTTTTCCATTCATCTCCCAATTTCATACGAATTTGATGGTATCCACTACGCAAATCAACTTTGGAGAATATTGTAGAGCCACTCAATTCATCAAGCATATCATCTAGCCTAGGAATAGGATGACGATAACGAATAGTAATCTTATTAATGCCTCTACAATCAACACACATACGCGACGTACCATCCTTTTTAGGCACTAGTATAATAGGAACAGCACAAGGACTAAGAGATTCGCGTATATAACCTTTGTCGAGCAGCTCCTGTACTTGACACATAATCTCCTTCGTCTCCTCTGGATTGGTACGGTATGGTGCATGGTTGGATAGCGATGCACCGGGAATTAAATCAATTTGATGCTCAATCCCTCGAATAGGTGGTAATCCCGGTGGCACGTCTTGTGGGAAGACGTCAGCGGACTCCTGCAAAATGTTAGTGACAGCAGGGGGCAAAGAGGAAGGCACGTCCTCGAATGAAAATAATGCCTCTTTTCACACAAAAGCATAGCAAACAGATTTGCTGAAATCTAGCTCATCAATATCAGATTTTGTGGCAAGTAAACATGCACTTTTCAATTTAATTTCAGAAACAACACTATATGGTTTATTATTAGGTTTCATTTGTTGCTCAAATTCTTTCGCCACAATCTGATTTTCACTCTTATTTTTCTCCTGTTTTGCTTTATTAGCTCTATTAATGTCATGTTTCAAAATGGAATCAGGAGTCATAGGAAGCAAAGTAATATTTTTATCCTTATGAACAAGAGTATACTGATTGTTTCTACCATGGTGTACAGAATTTTTATCAAATTGCCATGGTCTACCAAGTAATAAGGAACATGCTTGCATGGGTACCACATCACAATCAACATAATCAGCATATGTAGAGATACTAAAATGCACACGAACAGTACGTGTTACCTTAACCTTGCCGCTGTTGTTGAACCATTGGATGTAGTAAGGATGTGGATGTGGTTTGGTGGCGAGAGATAGCTTCTCCACCATCTCCATGCTAGCCAAGTTGTTACAGCTCCCTCCATCTATGATGACGCGAACAGAACGTTCCTTCACAACTCCCTTTGTATGGAACAAATTATGCCTCTGATTTTGCTCTGCTTGTGTGACCTGCACACTCAAAACACGTTGCGCAACTAAACATTCATACCTGTCAGCGTCTTCAGGAGCCATGTATTGCGTCTCATTTTCAGAATCATCTCCACCATGTTCTTCACGTGTAATAAGAGCCAAAGTCTCCTCATCATAGTCACTAGCGGACTCATACCCACCATCCTCAGTAGCAATCATTACACGCTGAGATTTGCATTCTCTCGCATAATGTCCTCTTCCCTTACAACGACGACAAATAATATCACTTGTGTGCCCTGTTGACGCCATGGAAGAAGAAGAGCTCTGTGCAGGCCCGACAGGTGCGCTCTTGGCAGATAGTGGTGGTTGTGCCTGCTTTCTTGTATCACGGCTGGAGGTGGAACCTGATGGAGGTGCTGGTGCAGTGGAAGTAGAAGATGCACGCAGTGTCCATGATGAAGGTCGACCTGCAGAAAAGTTAGTTCGCGCCAATGGCTGTCGATCCTGCACTTCACGTTCAGCTTTACAAGAAAGATGGAATAAACGAGTGATATTATTATAATCCTTATACTCTAGAATGGTCTGAATCTCTTTATTTAATCCACCCATAAAACGTGCAAGCATAGCTTCATTCTCCTCAACAATACCACATCTAATCATGCCAGTTTGTAATTCCTGATAATATTCTTCTACAGAATTTTTCCCTTGTCTTAAGCACTGCAATTTTTGAAGTAATTCACGTTGATAATATGGTGGAACCCAACGAGTACGCATAGCAGTTTTCAAAGCAGCCCAAGTAGCTGGAACAGGATATAATCTACAATGTTCAGACCACCAAACACATGCAAAGCTAGTGAAAGCACAAAGAGCAGCAGGAACACGTCTCTCCTCAGGATATTGTAAACATGTAAATCGTTGTTCAGTTTCTAACTCCCAAGTAAGATATATATCAGGAACATATCTACCCTCAAATGGTGGAATATTCAATTTCAGTTTAGGGAGATGGTCATGATCTCGTACCTGAGGTGGTGGTGCCGGCCTACCGTTGCGAATATATACCTGAGGTCGACCTGCTGGTGGTGGTGCTGGTGGCTGCACGTAGTTCTGATTTTGATCAACCTCATCCTCATAATCGCCCGCATAATCGTCATCCTCCTCAGCCGCCGCAGTAGCAGGAGCCAAAGAAGCATCAACAGTAGGTGCGGCGGCACCCAAATTTTGACCAGTCTCAATTGGAACGCGCTGTGCTCGTCCCACTTGATTTGGAAGGCGGCGTTGGAGATGTGGTTGTTGTTGTTGTAGAGGTGCGACATGTGCAGCCGGTGGTGGTTGGGGAAGACGCTTGAGTAATTCAGTAAACTTGTTATCCAGCTTTGTCTCGAACGACTTCTCCACGGCATCTATCTTCTCCATAGCCTCTTCAAATCTGTTTAGCACATCTCCCACCTGGCCACTCATCATTTGCTGAAATTTATCATGCAACTCCTTGTTCGTCATGTTCTCCCAATCAGTCTCATCGGCTTGTGATCCTACCATAGTTAGCAGCAATAGAAACACAAAAGAATATGATCCTGCAGACTACTAGGAAGTGGTGGTGATGGTGGTGTGTCACAAAACCTTCAAGCGAATCTCAAAGTCTTACCAGTTCTTACCCAGCAGCAGGTGGTGATCGGCAACCGTTGTAGTCAAAACTCTCAAAGCTTGGATAGAGCGATTACCAGGGAGAGTCAAACGCACGATGTAGATGTATGTGGAGCTGGGAAGGCTTATAATATGGTAGCAAAACGGGTCAGCAATAATCAATTCAGAGATGCAAAGTTGAATAAACGCTCAACGACGGTACTGTGCTGGTCCTAGGCTAGACCGTGCTAGAGACGCGAGCCTAGAACACTAACAAAATCACGGCGCTGCATGTAAACAAGGGAAAAGCACACTCTGGATTTTTTTTCTCTTTTTTTCGCTCTTTTTTTTTTTTTGCGCTCCTGTTTTTTTGTGCTCATCTTTTTTTTTTGCGAAAAATCACTATAATGTCGAGTGTCTCAAAACTCTTCCTAGGTCAAACTGACAGGATGTGAACAAAATTTTTTGACTATTTTTTTCGGAAATGAGGGCAGCGACGACGAAAAAGTGCGACAAAAAATCACTATGATGGCGAGTGTCTCAAAACACTCCCCGGGACCTAAAAATAGGATAGGGAAAAAATATTTTTGGTTGCCGAAAGTTTGGCCTAAAAACTGCCCTGGGGTCTCCAGACTTTTTTTTTCGAGACCTACTCAGGCAAGGAAACACGAAACGGAAAATAGATGGATCTCTAAAACAAACCCAATATGAAAAGAACTCGGATTGGTGGTGGATATATGGTGGTAGGATATGGCAGCGGTGGAGGTATATGGTAGCGGTGGTGGTATATGGATACGGATCGGTGGTGGTATATGGATACGGATTGGTGGTGGTATATGGATACGGATTCAGAGCGGTGGCGGATAGGCAATGGTGGTAGATGGCAAGGCGATGATGATGGTGCGGCGGCGGCGTGACAACTTATGACCAGAACTCGAAACTCTAAAAGACTAGACTCTAAGACCAGCAACTTGACACGATGATGCAACCGCAAATTCAACAAAGCAAAAACCCTAAAAAGATTATGCAAAGGCTTAGATTGGTTCGGATATACTGAACTAACCCTAATTTTTTTGTGGCTTTTTCGTGGACTGTAGGTATGAAGAACAGACTCGATCTAAACTACGAAAAACTGTAAAATCTCACCGAGCAACCTGGAAATCTGATACCACTTGATAGCGGCAAAGGTGTCCCGTCTTTCGATGAGATGATGGATATCGCTTTGGTGGAAGTCGACTTTGACGATCCGACTACGAACGTGCGATGACGTCGCGCCTTAGCAATCGCTAAACCAACTCCGAGAGGTTATTGACCACGCCGGAGCACAATCAACCTGACCACGAGGGTCTATTCCCTGCGAGCAAACGAAGAACAAGCAAGAAACTGAGATTGCAATCTGGATATTGCGAATATAAGATTAAAGCTTTATTGATCAAGGTGGGGTTCTGTGACGCCTTTGTCTGGTCGTTGAACACAAACGAAGTACGCGCAGTTGCAGCTATGGCGAACTTTTAATCTAAACAAAACCCGAAGTCTAAACGACGCCCTAAGGGTTGTATATATGGAGGAAGAGGGGGGAATTTCGTGGCCCTTGGGGAAGGGGTCCGAAACCAACCCTATCTCTTGTTTCCCCACACATACGGACTCTAAAAATAGCCTATACTCAAGTATTTCGAAATTACATGGGCCTGGCCCAATAATAAGGTGACGCAGCACCTAGAATAGCCTCTGGACGAAAGTTATGAAGTAGCATCTTGTATATTTCGTCCAAGGCTTCATGCACGCATTTTGGTGGCTTCAACGTCCTGAAATCATCACTTGTAACTCTGTTCTTGTCCCCCATGCGCATGCCATCATCTCCATGCTTGTTCTTGCTCCAATGTTCATCCTTCTCAAAGCTAGGCCCTTCATTTGTAAGCAAAACAAATGTATCCAATTTAGGCAGCATCATATTCTCATGAACATTAGAATCATTACCAAGAAACGAAAGTACCTGGTAATTTAATTGGCGTGCGCGAGCTCTAGTAATTGGTCCAGTATGTATAGCAGCAGGGGCTGTGGGTGTAACAATGGTATTGATGTCCTCATCATTCAATTGCATAACTCATGGAATATTGAGCATCTCCGCAAGTTCTACCCGTAAGGCGCGGCTGTCGGGCCCTGCCCGGCAGCCACCCTTTTGTACAGGCTTTGCCTCAGTTGCATGTAACCCCTTGTACAAAGCCAGGTGCAGACCCTGAGCAACAGAGAAATAAATGAAGCGCTGGGGGGCCCCCCGACATGTTACATGCATGCATAAGCATTTCATGAGCATCGCATGTTCATGTAGATAAGATCACATCTGGCATCATTTTCATCTGCATAAACTGCAGGCTCCTACCGTGGACTTGATCCCCAAGAGGAGATGGGAAGATGAGCCTTCACTGTGATCTCTAGCAAGCCAAACTTATAAGTTCTTTCTCTTATCCATACGTGTTCTTTAAGTAAGGACTTGGGCGTAAGAAAACCTCGCCACCTTTAGAATCTTAGGTGCTCCCATTCCTTGACTCGAATGTTGCTCCGGTCAGGATGGTCGCAGTGGCCTTTGGTAAGAAAGATTGGTGGGGGGCTGGTCCCTCTTCACAATTTGTGCCCGGTAGGCCTAACTCCATGGCAACAAAACTGAGGGTATCGGCAGGATAGCCTGCCGGGGGAAACTTGTTTACTTAAAGGTATAGAGGCATTCCACCTCTGCATGGACATATTACATGCACGAATCCCCGGCATGGTTTACCTTATTCATAAATATGCTGATCAAACAAGTACAGACCTTACAGGACAAAAACATGGTTTCAAGAGATTACATAATTTGAACCAAAATTGGGCAAGTGCCTACAGATTTGAGATTAAAAAAGATAAGTGCCCCGTAATCTCCTCTTTTCGCTTTCCCTCCGCCAGGTACTGCGGTGGGAAGAGGAGAGGACTAAAGGAGCACCCAAGCAGGAGCCCACCCCGATCCCGTCATGGCCTGCCAGGCGCAGCCTGACAAGATCATGAGTGGTGAGGCTGCGAAGGAGGGGCACGGAGAGCAGCTCGGCAGTACCCTGGTCACCACCTCCAGGACCAGCAAGAAGCCCCAGCTAGAGCACCGGTGGGATCAACCACCAAAGCTCAGCTGGAAGACTGCTGGAGGGGGCAAAGGCACCACGGGAACATCCCTCCCCAGCTATCACCCGAAGAGACCGGTGATGATGGTGATGAGGAGGGAGGGGAAGAGCGGAAAGACGAGGCAGCAGGTCGCCAGAAGGAGACGAAGGCGTCGGTGCCATCGTACTCTGACCTGACGCCCTGCCACCCGCCTTCTCCGTCTTCCCTCGTTTTCTCTCCATTACCACCGCTCCAGGGAGACGCCGGACCCCCGGCCCGTCACATTCCCTGGAGAAGCAGCCGACAGCCAAGACGGCCAGGGTACTCGAGGTGCGCCGCTCCCCACCTTGGCAGGCAGGAAGGCGCCCCTTTCTTTAGCATCGGTCCCGGTTCCGCCGGAAGGGGCAGTGCTGGGATTACCAACGACCCCGAGCCCTGTATCTCGGACGGGCGTCGGAGGCTCCAAGAACCTGGTCACCAGGGCGACGGGCTGCAATGGCTCGTGGCTAGATCCGACAGTCCCTACATAGCCGGCCGAGGCAGAAGAGACAAGCATTCCACCACATTGGGAAAGCTTGATATCTCCTGCACCACGGACGGCTCGCCCACCGCACCTCCTCTGGACCTGGACCAGACTCACTCCCCAAGCATCAGCATGAGCATTTGGCATTGTCGACCCCGAGCTAAGGTGATGGAACCCTAGGTGGTCGATCTTTCACGAAAGGAGTGAATCCCGACGAAGAACACGAGGAACACGAGGGGGAAACGGAGGAAAACACGAGAGAGATCACTAAACCAACAAGATATAGTCACACATATGCTAGATCCTCGAAACACAAAGGGGAAAACACGATCCAAAGTCAACAACGGACGATACAAAGGGTAACCGGTTCTTCTCCGTGAGGAGGTCTTGATGGGGCCACCCAAGAGGGGTCTTGAATCAGCTTGGAAGGATCTTCTCCGGTGGAGGCGCGATCTCCGAGGAGAAGGTAACCAAGTGAATGAGCAAAGCTCTCACACAAACATGAGCTAATCCTTTGCTAACCCTAACTAGGAGGTGGGAGAGGTCTATTTATAGTCGTAGTACAAATGGGGGTCGAAGTGAAGGGGTACAAGGGCATCAGCCCGAGGTCACGGGCACACAGGCAGCGGGCGTCCGCTGGGGGCCGTTCATCCGGTGGCTCAGGAACGGTCGGACGTCCGGTAGTCGTCGGTCTTCCGCTGATTCTATTCTGTGATGGCGGTGCCGGACGTCCGGTGTCTTCATACTTCCGCTAATTTTGTTCTATGGGGGCGGTGCCGGACGTCCGGTGACTTCGGTCGTCCGCTCGCTGGGGGGCGTGGCCGGTCGTCCGGGCCGGGCCGGACGTCCGCTCGCTGTAGCCTGTATTGGCTGGGACTCGGGCATGTTGAGCTTCAGGCGTCGGACGTCCGGTCCCGACCGGTCGTCCGGTGGCTGTAGTTTCGTCGGGAGTTCTTCTTCTTGTCCTTCGCACTTGGCGTCCTCGCCATCTTGTCCAATGGATGTAGATGTTCCATGGTTATCCTCCAAGTACCTAAGCACACATAGTGTTTCCATTTGAGGTAGTAGCCATGTCTCATGTGTCGGAAGTAGTAGTTCGGAAAGGAGCGAGTTCACCTTATCTTCGATAGCCTTTGTTCGGGCTCTTGTCATGGGTCCAAGTGGTGTCGTGGGAGACGTAGGTTGGTCCATGGGGATGACCTTGGGATGCTCCGCATCATCTCCCCTCCCTTGGGAAAGATCCGACCTCGGATCGAAATCCTCATCACCATGGTAGGGCGAAAGATCCTTGATGTTGAAGACGTCGCTCACGTTGTACTTGTCGCGTGGGAGGTCGATCTTGTAGGCATTATTGTTGTAGCGTGCTATCACCTTGAAGGGTCCATCGGCTCGTGGTAGGAGTTTGGACTTGCGCTCGTTGGGGAAACGGTCCTTGCGAAGGTGTAGCCACACAAGATCTCCAATGTTGAATATCATGGGTTGCTTGTTGACGTGAGCTTGGTCGCAAGTCATTGTACTTGGCGCTCGATGGTGTGCCTTGTATCTTCATGCATCTTCTTGAGGTAGTTGACTCGGGCACTCGCGTCCATGTTGATGCGCTCTTGTAGCGGTAGAGGAAGAATGTCCAATGGGGATAACGGGTTGAAGCCGTAGACGACCTCGAAAGGGGACTTGTCAGTAGTCGAATGTCGTGCACGGTTGTAGGCGTACTCGGCGATAGGTAAGCACTCCTCCCACTCCTTGATGTTCTTCTTGATCAAGACGCGTAGTAGAGTGGAGAGTGTTCGGTTCGTCACTTCCGTTTGGCCGTCGGTTTGTGGATGGTATGCCGTGGAGAATAGGAGCTTGATTCCAAGCTTGGCGCATAGGGTTTTCCAAAAGTAACTCAAGAACTTTGACGTCGCGGTCCGAGACAATCGTCTTTGGCACTCCATGAAGTTGCAAGATTTCCCTACAAAAGAGATTGGCAACATGTGAAGCATCGTCTATCTTGTTGCAAGGAATGAAATGTGCCATTTTAGAGAATCGGTCCACTACAACAAACACGGAATCCTTGCCATCTCTAGTTCTAGGCAAACCAAGCACGAAATCCATGTTAATATCTTGCCATGGTTGATATGGAATTGGGAGTGGCATGTAAAGGCCATGAGATTGAGCTTTAGACTTAGCTTTGCGACATGTAGAGCATCGGTTGGTGAAGCGGTTGACATCGTGAAACATCTTTGGCGAGAAGTAGTTCTTGGAGAGCGTAGCAAGTGTCTTGTCGCGTCCAAAATGTAACATTAGTCCTCCTCCATGAGATTCTTGCAAAAGCAACAAACGAAGAGAAGGCTCGGGGATGCAAAGTTTGTTAGCTCTCATAAGATAACCATCTTTGATGTAATATCGTTCCCAAGATGTATGCGTCAAACATTTGGCATAAGGAATGGCAAAAGTAGGATCATGCTCATACAAGTCTTTTATGTGCTCAAAGCCAATGACATTCAATTCAAGTTGAGTAACGAGCATGCATATATGGGAAAGTGCATCCGCCACAACATTTTCCTTACCTTTAATATACTTGATGACATAAGGAAAAGACTCAATAAATTCACTCCACTTAGCATGACGCTTGTTCAACTTAGTTTGACCCTTAAGGTATTTAAGCGTTTCATGATCGGTATGGATGATAAATTCATGAGGGCGAAAGTAATATTCCCATTCACGCAAAACTCGCACTAAAGCATATAGCTCTTTGTCATAGATGGGATAATTGAGTTGCGCTCCAGAAAGTTTCTCACTAAAATATGCTATGGGGCGCTCTCTTGCGTTAACACACCTCCTATGCCATTACCACTAGCATCACAATAAATCTCAAAGGGTTTGTCAAAGTTGGGCAATGCAAGCACGGGAGCATGAGTAAGCAAATTCTTAAGCTCGTTGAATGCGGTGTCTTGGGATGATCCCCAAACAAAGGGTGCATTTTTCTTACTCAAAGCATGTAAAGGAGATGCAATGGTGCTAAAATCCTTCACAAATCGATGGTAGAAACTGGCTAAACCAAGAAAACTACGCACTCGTTGCAAATTGGTTGGTTGGGGCCAAGTTTTTATAGCATTGATCTTAGATTCATCAACATGAACTCCTTTAGAAGATACTACAAAACCCAAGAAAACAAGCTTATCAACACCAAAGAGGCATTTTTCCATATTAGCATAAAGTTGCTCTTTTCGAAGAGTTTGTAGCACGGTTCGAAGGTGGGTGACATGCGCTTTGAGAGATTTGCTAAACACAAGGATATCATCGAAGTAGACAACAACAAATTCACCAATGTAAGGGCGAAACACATAATGCATAAGACACATGAAGGTACCGGGTGCTTCCAATAAACCCATAGGCATGACTAACCACTCATACAAACCAAACTTTGTTTTGAAAGCAGTTTTCCATTCATCACCCTCTTGTATGCGTATTTGATAGTAACCACTTTTAAGATCAATTTTGGAAAAGATAGTGGCACCGCTAAGTTCATCAAGCATATCATCAAGGCGTGGAATGGGGTACCTATAGCGAACGGTGATAGCATTGATGGGTCTACAATCGGAACACATGCGAAAGCTACCGTCTCTTTTTGGCACAAGAATGACCGGTACGGCACAAGGACTCAAACTTTCGCGCACATGTCCATGGTCTATGAGATGCTTTACTTTCCTTTGTATTTCTTTGGTTTCTTCGGGGTTGACGTGGTAGGGAGCCTTATTTGGAAGTGGCGCTCTGGGGATGAGGTCGATGCGGTGCTCGATGCCTCGTAGTGGAGGTAGACCCGGAGGTAGCTCATCGGGGAAAACATCTTGGAATTCCTGCAATAAAGAAGATAACACTAGAGGAAGATTGTGAGAGGTGTTAGCTTTTGGTGCCTCGTCCTTGCACAATAGGACATAGTGTAGGACACTTGTTGGGTTCTCACACACTTCTCTCATCTCACGTTTGGTGGCAAATAGAACTAGGTTTTTCTCTCTTGGCGAAGGTCGCTCAATTTGGGCTTGTGGCGCTCACTTTCTTTATGGGGGTGCACTCTCTCACTAGACTCTCCACGATGGGTGGCTTGCTTGTCGGCGAGCACTTGGCTTGGAGACATAGGTCGTAGCACAAACTCCTTCCCTTTCATCTTGAAGCTATAGTGGTTTGTACACCCGTTGTGGATGACACCTCGGTCAAATTGCCATGGCCGTCCAAGAAGAAGGTGGCAAACGGTCATTGGGAGTACATCACACTCCAAAGTGTCTTCGTAAGCTCCGATCTTGAAGGAGACTTGTACCCTATGCTTGACTTGGATGGTGCCGGTGTCGCTTAGCCATTGAACTTTGTAAGGGTGCGGGTGCTTCTTCTTGGCCAATTGGAGTTTGGAACAAAGTTCATCACTTGCGAGGTTATGGCAACTCCCTCCATCGATGATGACCTTGACGGACCTTCCATTGATGCCGGCCTTTGTGTGGAAGATATGGCATCTTTGGTCTTCTTCTTGTTGATGTTGAAGAGTCAAGACCTTGGAGACAAGAAGAGCGGGACTTGAATCTTCATCACAAAAGACTTGATCATCTTCAACAAGAGCAGGCTCAATGAAGAGTGGGTTGGTAGAAGTACTTGGCCTATCCATCATTCCCAACAAAGATATGTGAGTGGGAGAAAGAGAAGAACCAATACCAAATGTACCTTGACCGATGTTGAAGATGGATCAAGATCACGCAATGTGTAACAAGGAAATAGCACAATTGGTACCAATTCTTGTCGGTTTCTCACACCTACACAAGTAAAAGCTTATGGTAGAGCTTGGTTAGGATGGTGGCACAAAATTTGATGCAATTGTTAGTGAGCTTCGGTAATGTTGGAAAAGATTCACAAATTTGCAAATGCAACAAGTAGACCAATAGCAAGATATGGTACACGGAAACACACACGCAAAGAGATAATGTGGGGTTGCGCAACCAAGGGTGAGCCAAAATGTGGAATCCACCAAGATGCTCTTGTTGCACAACACTAGAGAGACGCTAGCACGATTGCACAATAGGCGGATACGAACTTGTGCGCAACCTACTAAGCAAAAATGCAACGACTTCTATCCCAAGTATGCTATATGTATGATGTTCCGATGACATGATCCAAGATGATCGAGTATGACAATCTTAATGTTGTATGATGCTATGGTGCTTGCTTATAAGCTCTTTGCTTATCCTTCCCTTTTGCTTAAAAGCTTGTTTGGCTCTTTGTTGTTTGAGCTCTTTTCTCATGCAATGCTTCATGAACCAAGATAGCAATTGCGTATGCGATGACAACTTTGTGACACAAGAGATGATACCAAGATATGCACCATGATGGTATGGTATGTATGCTATGGGAAGTATGATCACTAATGTGCACAAGTCATGTTGCCGGCAATACTCAAAGGCTAGTCTCGATGGGTAAGCTACGCAAACGTAAGGCTATGGGGTTATCAAATGCAATTGCAAGAAAGTATGAGGCTATCACGATACCAAGATGAGATTGATACCGAAACGATGTAGCCGGTCGTAGTAGTCCGTGGCGAAGATGAGCGGTAGTGATGTCGATGTCGAACCGTACCTAGATAGCCGAAACACAAAAGGACACGGTTACCACAACTCAAATTCTCCAAGACCAAAACTTGTCAAAATCATCGAAGGTGGGTAGCGAACAAGCTATGGAGGTGGTATGCGGAAGTGGTGGTGGTATAGGAATGTGTATGTGGAAGTGGATGCGGTGGCAGAAAATTTTTCGGTGGAAATTCAGTTTCGTCAGGGTTTTACGGACGTCCGGGAAGTGGCGGTCGTCTAGTCGTCGGACGTCCGGGAGGCTCGAAAATCCGTAGATTCGGTTCTGTTGGCTGGTTCCGGTCGTCCGGTGGGGGGCGCACATCCGTTCGTTCCAGGGGCTCCGGACATCCGGTGAATTGACGGTCGTCCGGTGTGTCGGGGTCAACGCGATGTGCGAGATGCGGGGCGCGAATTTGGGCGGAATGTTGGAATTTTGGGGGCAAAATTCGAGCAATTTCGTGGATGGAAAGTGGAGAAAATCGGGGAAAAGCTAGATCCACTCAAGGCAAAGCAAATCCATGGATCAAATCCAACAAAACTTCATCACACCAACCAATCACAAAAAAAATTTGGGGCTATTTTTGGTGGGGATTTTCGAAATTGGGGAAGAACAAAACAAAATCAAGCTAGAAAACGAAGAGGGGAGGCTCCGAAATCGTGATCAACGAGGCTCATGATACCAAGATGATGTAGGGTGGAACCCTAGGCGGCCGATCTTTCACGAAAGGAGCGAATCCCGACGAAGAACACGAGGAACACGAGGGGGAAACGGAGAAAAACATGAGAGAGATCACTAACCCAACAAGATATAGTCACACATATGCTAGATCCTCAAAACACAAAGGGGAAAACACGATCCAAAGTCAACAACGGACGATACAAAGGGTAACCGGTTCTTCTCCGAGAGGAGGTCTTGATGGGGCCACCCAAGAGGGGGTCTTGAATCCGCTTGGAAGGATCTTCTTCGGTGGAGGCGCGATCTCCGAGGAGAAGGTATCCAAGTGGATGAGCAAAGCTCTCACACAAACATGAGCTAATCCTTTGCTAACCCTAACTAGGAGGTGGGAGAGGTCTATTTATAGCCGTAGTACAAATGGGGGTCGAAGTGAAGGGGTACAAGGGCATCAGCCCGAGGTCGCGGGCACACAGGTAGCGGACGTCCGCTGGGGGCCGGTCGTCCGGTGGCTCAGGAACGGTCGGACGTCCAGTAGTCGTCAGTCTTCCGCTGATTATGTTCTGTGATGGCGGTGCCGGACGTACGGTGTCTTCATACTTCCGCTAATTTTGTTCTGTGGGGGCGGTGCCGGACGTCCGGTGACTTCGGTCGTCCGCTCGCTGGGGGTGTGGCCGGTCGTCCGGTCCGGGCCGGACATCCGCTCGTTGTAGCCTGTATTGGCTGGGACTCGGGCATGTTGAGCTTCAGGCGTCGGACGTCCGGTCCCGACCGGTCGTCCGGTGGCTGTAGTTTCTTCGGGAGTTCTTCTTCTTGTCCTTCGCACTTGGTGTCCTCGCCGTCTTGTCCAATGGATGTAGATGTTCCATGGTTATCCTCCAAGTACCCAAGCACACATAGTGTTTCCGTTTGAGGTAGTAGCCATGTCTCATGTGTTGGAAGTAGTAGTTCGGAAAGGAGCGAGTTCACCTTATCTTCGATAGCCTTTGTTCGGGCTCTTGTCATGGGTCCAAGTGGTGTCGTGGGAGACGTAGGTTGGTCCATGGGGATGACCTTGGGATGCTCCGCATCATAATGGCCCGGGCTCGCCCTTTCAGCATAACCAGCAGAAGGCAGAGGATGAGGGAGAGGGATATGAGGATGGATGCCTCTGTTCCTCCCCCGCCCTTCCTTTTATTGATGGGTCAGGGAATGGAGCCGATTCCTCGATGGGTAACCGCCGCCCTCCTCCACCAATCCAAGAAAACCAGGGCCCTTCCTTGATGCTCTCCCGCACCACGCGCCTCCATTACCTACCCCACTCGATGCATGCAACATGCATGGCTAAGGATAAGGGTGTGGTGGGAAGATTGAATTAGCAGTTACTCACCCGTGCATTAAAGTCATTCACGAGCCATTACAAGAGTGGCCCCACTGCGATTGGTGTTACGCGAAGCGCGGAAGAACCAGAGACTGACCCGGGCTCAAGTTAATGAAGAAGCAAAGAAGATCTCAAGGGGAAAGCTACCTCTATGCTCCTACCTGTGCACTAGTTAGGGCCTACCCTGACGACGCCCGGCAGCGCGTTCGGGCCAGGCCCGGGGGCTCCTGTCGGTGCAACACACCCCGGGTCCGTTGCCCAGACTGTGCATAGGCCCAAGAACGAGTATGCAGCATCCAAGATCAGATCAAGGTAGAAGAGATCATTTCTTGAAAGGATCAAAGTGCAGATCAAGAAGACCAAGACTAGCCACAGAGACAAGATACCACTAAGGGAAGAACCTCCCTTGTCGAGCATGCGAGCCTAGCAAGGTTGGGGCTACCCCGGAAGCAAGCCTCCAAGATCATCCCGGCAGGCCTGCCGGGGCTTGCGGAGGCAAACCACTCCACCGCTCCACCTCATAGCGACGCACGTCGTCAATCAGTGCAGTGTCAAGCTCCTAAGTGACTAAGTGGCTGCTTCCTACCACATTGCAGCCACTTCCTAGAGGAAATACCTCCAAATGACACCCTTCCTAAGACGTGTCAAGCAAGCAGGCGCGAAGCTGGCAAAACATCCGGGCGAGGCCTGCGGGCATGCTGTGATGTGACACTGAGTGCCGCATTTAATGCGCTCTGTCAGCCTGCAGAGTTAGGTACGATAACACTATTTGCTATCTAAACAGTATGTAAAGACTGATTTGCCACTTTGGTGACCCCTTCATCTATAAAAGGAGGCCCATGGCAACCGTAGAAGGGATTCAGGCCCTCACACATTCATACGCTTAGCCACTCGCCCCGAGGCAACCCTGTCGGGCAAGAGCACCGCGTTTTACACCATTATCCACCATCAATCCACCAAAGCAAGAGTAGGGTTTTTCGCCTTGTGGCGGCCCGAACCTGGGTAAAACTTCTCGTGCGATCTCTGTCGTGATGTTATATGCTTCTCCACTCTTTGTGCAACGTGCCCATCCCCCCGCCGAACCAAAAGGGGCTCATGGCCCCATAGGTGGCCGTGGTTTCCCACGACACAATACTTATGGTTTTCCCCTTTTATATTCAACATTAGCTTAAATGGCACTCGATTGAATTTCAATTTGGGGTCATTCCATTTTTTAGATTTCACCGGAGGGAAAGAAGGGCTCGCCGGAGGGCTGCCCCTTTATCTATCTTAGTGTTTTGGGTGGGGACATTCATTGTGGGGGCGGTCTGATGAGGACATCAATACCATTGTTACACCCACAGGCCCTGCTGCTATACATACTGGACCAATTACTAGAGCTCGCGCACGCCAATTAAATTACCAGGTACTTTCGTTTCTTGGTAATGATTCTAATGTTCATGAGAATATGATGCTGCCTAAATTGGATACATTTGTTTTGCTTACAAATGAAGGGCCTAGCTTGGAGCAGGATGAACATTGGAGCAAGAACAAGCATGGAGATGATGGCATGCGCATGGGGAACAAGAACGGAGTTACAAGTGATGATTTCAGGACGTTGAAGCCACCATAATGCGTGCATGAAGCCTTGGACGAAATATACAAGATGCTACTTCATAACTTTCGTCCAGAGGCTATTCTAGGTGCTGCGTCACCTTATTATTGGGCCAGGCCCACGTAATTTCGAAATACATAAGTATAGGTTGTTTTTAGAGTCCGTATGTGTGGGGAAACAAGAGATAGGGTTGGTTTCGGACCCCTTCCTCAAGGGCCACGAAATTCCCACCTCTTCCTCCATATATACAGCCCTTAGGGCGTCGTTTAGACTTTGGGTTTTGTTTAGATTAAAAGTTCGCCATAGCTGCAACTTCGCGTACTTCGTTTGTGTTCAGCGACCAGACAAAGGCGTCACAGAACTCCACCTTGATCAATAAAGCTTTCATCTTATATTCGCAATATCCAGATTGCAATCTCAGTTTCTTGCTTGTTCTTCGTTTGCTCGCAGGAAACAGACCCTCGTGGTCAGGTTGATCGTGCTCCGGCGTGGTCGATAACCTCTCGGAGTTGGTTTAGCGATTGCTAAGGCGCGACGTCCTCGCACGTTCGTAGTCGGATCGTCAAAGTCGACTTCCATCAAAGCGATATTCATCATCTCATCGAAAGACGGGACACCTTTACCTCTATCAAGTGGTATCAGATTTCCAGGTTGCTCGGTGAGATTTTACAGTTTTTCGTAGTTTAGATCGAGTCTGTTCTTCATACCTACAGTCCACGAAAAAGCCACAAAAAAAATTAGGGTTAGTTCATCATATCCGAACCAATCTGAGCCTTTGCATAATCTTTTTAGGGTTTTTGCTTTGTTGAATTTGCGGTTGCATCGTCGTGTCAATTTGCTGGTCTTAGAGTCTAGTCTTTTAGAGTTTCGAGTTCTGGTCATAAGTTGTCACGCCGCCGCCGCACCATCATCATCGCCTTGCCATCTACCACCATTGCTTATCCGCCACCGCTCTGAATCCGTATCTATATACCACCACCAATCCGTATCCATATACCACCGATCCGTACCATATACCACCACCGCTGCCATATCCTACCGCCATATATCCACCACCAATCCGAGTTCTTTTCATATTCGGTTGGTTTTAGAGATCCATATATTTTCCGTTTCGTGTTTCCTTGCCTGAGTAGGTCTCGGAAAAAAAAAGAGTCTAGAGACACCCGGGCAGTTTTTAGGCCAAAATTTCGGCAACCAAAAATATTTTTTCCCTATCCTATTTTTAGGCCCCGGGTAGTGTTTTGAGACACTCGCCATCATAGTGATTTTTTGTCGCACTTTTTCGTCGTCGCTGCCCTGATTTCCAAAAAAAAAGTCAAAAAATTTTGTGCCCATCCTGTCAGTTTGACCTGGGAAGAGTTTTGAGACACTCGCCATTATAGTGATTTTTCGCAAAAAAAAAGAGGAGCGCAAAAAAAAAAGAGTGCAAAAAAAAATAGCGAATTTTTTTTTCCAGAGTGTGCTTTTCCCTTGTTTACGTGCAGCGCCGTGATTTTGTTAGTGTTCTAGGCTCGCGTCTCTAGCACGGTCTAGCCTAGGACCAGCACAGTACCGTCGTTGAGCGTTTATTCAACTTTGCATCTCTGAATTGATTATTGCTTACCATTTTGCTACCATATATAAGCCTTTCCAGCTCCACATAAGTCTACATCGTGCGTTTGACTCTCCTTGGTAATCGCTATATCCAAGCTTTGAGAGTTGTTGACTACAACGGTTGCCGATCACCACCTGCTGCTGGGTAAGAACTGGTAAGAATTTGCGATTCGCTTGAAGGTTTTGTGACACACCACCATCACCACCACTTCTAGTAGTCTGCAGGATCATATTCTTTTGTGTTTCTATTGCTGCTAACCATGGCAGGTTCACAAGCCGATGAGACTGATTGGGAGAACATGACGAACAAGGAGTTGCATGATAAATTTCAGCAAATGATGAGTGGCCAGGTGGGAGATGTGCTAAACAGATTTGAAGAGGCTATGGAGAAGATAGATGCCGTGGAGAAGTCGTTCGAGACAAAGCTGGATAACAAGTTTACTGAATTACTCAAGCGTCTTCCCCAACCACCACCGGCTGCACATGTCGCACCTCTACAACAACAACAACCACATCTCCAACGCCGCCTTCCAAATCAAGTGGGACGGGCACAGCGCGTTCCAATTGAGACTGGTCAAAATTCGGGTGCTGCTGCACCTACTGTTGATGCTTCTTTGGCTCCTGCTCCTGCGGCGGCTGAGGAGGATGACGATTATGCGGGCGATTATGAGGATGAGGTTGATCAAAATCAGAACTACGTGCAGCCACCAGCACCACCACTAGCAGGTCGACCTCAGGTATATATTCGCAACGGTAGGCCGGCACCACCACCTCAGGTACGAGATCATGACCATCTCCCTAAACTGAAATTGAATATTCCACCATTTGAGGGTAGATATGTTCCTGATATATATCTTACTTGGGAGTTAGAAACTGAACAACGATTTACATGTTTACAATATCCTGAGGAGAGACGTGTTCCTGCTGCTGTTTGTGCTTTCACTAGCTTTGCATGTGTTTGGTGGTCTGAACATTGTAGATTATATCCTGTTCCAGCTACTTGGGCTGCTTTGAAAACTGCTATGCGTACTCGTTGGGTTCCACCATATTATCAACGTGAATTACTTCAAAAATTGCAGCGTTTAAGACAAGGGAAAAATTCTGTAGAAGAATATTATCAGGAATTACAAACTGGCATGATTATATGTGGTATTGTTGAGGAGAATGAAGCTATGCTTGCACGTTTTATGGGTGGATTAAATAAAGAGATTCAGACCATTCTAGAGTATAAGGATTATAATAATATCACTCGTTTATTCCATCTTGCTTGTAAAGCTGAACGTGAAGTGCAGGATCGACAGCCATTGGCGCGAACTAACTTTTCTGCAGGTCGACCTTCATCATGGACACCGCGTGCATCTTCTACTTCCACTTCACCATCACCTCCATCAGGTGCCACCTCCAGCCGTGATACAAGAAAGCAGGCAGAACCACCACTCTCTGCCAAGAGCACACCTGCCGGGCCTGCGCAGAGCTCTTCTTCTTCCATTGATGAGGACATCAATACCATTGTTACACCCACAGCCCCTGCTGCTATACATACTGGACCAATTACTAGAGCTCGCGCACGCCAATTAAATTACCAGGTACTTTCGTTTCTTGGTAATGATTCTAATATTCATGAGAATATGATGCTGCCTAAATTGGATACATTTGTTTTGCTTACAAATGAAGGGCCTAGCTTTGAGAAGGATGAACATTGGAGCAAGAACAAGCATGGAGATGATGGCATGCGCATGGGGAACAAGAACGGAGTTACAAGTGATGATTTCAAGACGTTGAAGCCACCATAATGCGTGCATGAAACCTTGGACGAAATATACAAGATGCTACTTCATAACTTTCGTCCAGAGGCTATTCTAGGTGCTGCGTCACCTTATTATTGGGCCAGGCCCATGTAATTTCGAAATACATCAGTATAGGCTGTTTTTAGAGTCCGTATGTGTGGGGAAACAAGAGATAGGGTTGGTTTCGGACCCCTTCCTCAAGGGCCACGAAATTCCCCCCCCCCCCTCTTCCTCCATATATACAGCCCTTAGGGCGTCGTTTAGACTTTGGGTTTTGTTTAGATTAAAAGTTCGCCATAGCTGCAACTTCGCGTACTTCGTTTGTGTTCAGCGACCAGACAAAGGCGTCACAGAACTCCACCTTGATCAATAAAGCTTTCATCTTATATTCGCAATATCCAGATTGCAATCTCAGTTTCTTGCTTGTTCTTCGTTTGCTCGCAGGAAACAGACCCTCGTGGTCAGGTTGATCGTGCTCCGGCGTGGTCGATAACCTCTCGGAGTTGGTTTAGCGATTGCTAAGGCGCGACGTCCTCGCACGTTCGTAGTCGGATCGTCAAAGTCGACTTCCACCAAAGCGATATCCATCATCTCATCGAAAGACGGGACACCTTTGCCTCTATCAAGTGGTATCAGATTTCCAGGTTGCTCGGTGAGATTTTACAGTTTTTCTAGTTTAGATCGAGTCTGTTCTTCATACCTACAGTCCACGAAAAAGCCACAAAAAAAATTAGGGTTAGTTCATCATATCCGAACCAATCTGAGCCTTTGCATAATCTTTGTAGGGTTTTTGCTTTGTTGAATTTGCGGTTGCATCGTCGTGTCAAGTTGCTGGTCTTAGAGCCTAGTCTTTTAGAGTTTTGAGTTCTGGTCATAAGTTGTCACACCGCCGCCGCACCATCATCATCGCCTTGCCATCTACCACCATTGCTTATCCGCCACCGCTTTGCATCCGTATCCATATACCACCACCAATCCGTATCCATATACCACCACCGATCCGTATCCATATACCACTACCGCTACCATATACCACCACCGCTGCCATATCCTACCGCCATATATCCACCACCAATCCGAGTTCTTTTCATATTCGGTTGGTTTTAGAGATCCATATATTTTCCGTTTCGTGTTTCCTTGCCTGAGTAGGTCTCGAAAAAAAAAAAGAGTCTGGAGACCCCCGGGCAGTTTTTAAGCCAAAATTTCGGCAACCAAAAATATTTTTTCCCTATCCTATTTTTAGGCCCCGGGTAGTGTTTTGAGACACTCGCCATCATAGTGATTTTTTGTCGCACTTTTTCGTCGTCGCTGCCCTGATTTCCGAAAAAAAAATAGTCAAAAAATTTTGTGCCCATCCTGTCAGTTTGACCTGGGTAGAGTTTTGAGACACTCGCCATTATAGTGATTTTTCGCAAAAAAAAAAAAAAAAAAAGAGGAGCGCAAAACAAAAAGAGCGAAAAAAAAATCCAGAGTGTGCTTTTCCCTTGTTTACGTGCAGCGCCGTGATTTTTTTAGTGTTCTAGGCTCGCGTCTCTAGCACGGTCTAGCCTAGGACCAGCACAGTACCGTCGTTGAGCGTTTATTCAACTTTGCATCTCTGAATTGATTATTGCTTACCATTTTGCTACCATATTATAAGCCTTCCCAGCTCCACATAAGTCTACATCGTGCGTTTGACTCTTCCTGGTAATCGCTATATCCAAGCTTTGAGAGTTTTTGACTACAACGGTTGCCGATCACCACCTGCTGCTGGGTAAGAACTGGTAAGAATTTGAGATTCGCTTGAAGGTTTTGTGACACACCACCATCACCACCACTTCTAGTAGTCTGCAGGATCATATTCTTTTGTGTTTCTTTTGCTGCTAACCATGGCAGGTTCACAAGCCGATGAGACTGATTGGGAGAACATGACGAACAAGGAGTTGCATGATAAATTTCAGCAAATGATGAGTGGCCAGGTGGGAGATGTGCTAAACAGATTTGAAGAGGCTATGGAGAAGATAGATGCCGTGGAGAAGTCGTTTGAGACAAAGCTGGATAACAAGTTTACTGAATTACTCAAGCGTCTTCCCCAACCACCACCGGCTGCACATGTCGCACCTCTACAACAACAACAACCACATCTCCAACGCCGCCTTCCAAATCAAGTGGGACGGGCACAGCGCGTTCCAATTGAGATTGGTCAAAATTCGGGTGCTGCTGCACCTACTGTTGATGCTTCTTTGGCTCCTGCTCCTGCGGCGGCTGAGGAGGATGACGATTATGCGGGCGATTATGAGGATGAGGTTGATCAAAATCAGAACTACGTGCAGCCACCAGCACCACCACCAGCAGGTCGACCTCAGGTATATATTCGCAACGGTAGGCCGGCACCACCACCTCAGGTACGAGATCATGACCATCTCCCTAAACTGAAATTGAATATTCCACCATTTGAGGGTAGATATGTTCCTGATATATATCTTACTTGGGAGTTAGAAACTGAACAACGATTTACATGTTTACAATATCCTGAGGAGAGACGTGTTCCTGCTGCTGTTTGTGCTTTCACTAGCTTTGCATGTGTTTGGTGGTCTGAACATTGTAGATTATATCCTGTTCCAACTACTTGGGCTGCTTTGAAAACTGCTATGCGTACTCGTTGGGTTCCACCATATTATCAACGTGAATTACTTCAAAAATTGCAGCGTTTAAGACAAGGGAAAAATTCTGTAGAAGAATATTATCAGGAATTACAAACTGGCATGATTAGATGTGGTATTGTTGAGGAGAATGAAGCTATGCTTGCACGTTTTATGGGTGGATTAAATAAAGAGATTCAGACCATTCTAGAGTATAAGGATTATAATAATATCACTCGTTTATTCCATCTTGCTTGTAAAGCTGAACGTGAAGTGCAGGATCGACAGCCATTGGCGCGAACTAACTTTTCTGCAGGTCGACCTTCATCATGGACACCGCGTGCATCTTCTACTTCCACTTCACCATCACCTCCATCAGGTGCCACCTCCAGCCGTGATACAAGAAAGCAGGCACAACCACCACTCTCTGCCAAGAGCACGCCTGCTGGGCCTGCGCAGAGCTCTTCTTCTTCCATGGCATCGACAGGGCACACAAGTGATATTATTTGTCGTCGTTGTAAGGGAAGAGGACATTTTGCGAGAGAATGCAAATCTCAGCGTGTCATGATTGCTACTGAGGATGGTGGGTATGAGTCCGCTAGTGACTATGATGAGGAGACTTTGGCTCTTATTACACGTGAAGAACATGGTGGAGATGATTCTGAAAATGAGACGCAATACATGGCTCCTGAAGACGCTGACAGGTATGAATGTTTAGTTGCTCAACGTGTTTTGAGTGTGCAGGTCACACAAGCAGAGCAAAATCAGAGGCATAATTTGTTCCATACAAAGGGAGTTGTGAAGGAACGTTCTGTTCGCGTCATCATCGATGGAGGGAGCTGTAACAACTTGGCTAGCATGGAGATGGTGGCGAAGCTATCTCTCACCACAAGACCACATCCACATCCTTACTACATCCAATGGTTCAACAACAGCGGCAAGGTTAAGGTAACACGTACCGTTCGTGTGCATTTTAGTATCTCTACATATGCTGATTATGTTGATTGTGATGTGGTACCCATGCAAGCATGTTCCTTATTACTAGGTAGACCATGGCAATTTGATAAAAATTCTGTACACCATGGTAGAAACAATCAGTATACTCTTGTTCATAAGGATAAAAATATTACTTTGCTTCCTATGACTCCTGATCCATTTTGAAAGATGACATTAATAGAGCTAATAAAGCAAAACAGGAGAAAAATAAGAGTGAAAATCAGATTGTGGCAAAGGAATTTGAGCAACAAATGAAACCTAATAATAAACCATCTAGTGTTGTTTCTGAAATTAAATTGAAAAGTGCATGTTTACTTGCCACAAAATCTGATATTGATGAACTAGATTTCCACAAATCTGTTTGCTATGCTTTTGTGTGCAAAGAGGCATTATTTTCATTCGAGGACGTGCCTTCCTCTTTGCCCCCTGCTGTCACTAACATTTTGCAGGAGTTCGCTGACGTCTTCCCACAAGACGTGCCACCGGGATTACCACCTATTCGAGGGATTGAGCATCAAATTGACTTAATTCCCGGTGCATCGCTACCCAACCGTGCACCATACCGTACCAATCCAGAGGAGACGAAGGAGATTATGCGTCAAGTACAGGAGCTGCTCGACAAAGGTTATATACGCGAATCTCTTAGTCCTTGTGCTGTTCCTATTATACTCGTGCCTAAAAAGGATGGTACGTCGCGTATGTGTGTTGATTGTAGAGGCATTAATAATATTACTATTCGTTATCGTCATCCTATTCCTCGGCTAGATGATATGCTTGATGAATTGAGTGGCTCTACAATATTCTCCAAAGTTGATTTGCGTAGTGGATACCATCAAATTCGTATGAAATTGGGAGATGAATGGAAAACTGCATTTAAAACTAAGTTTGGTTTATATGAGTGGTTAGTCATGCCTTTTGGGTTAACTAATGCACCTAGTACTTTCATGAGACTAATGAACGAAGTTTTACGTGCTTTCATTGGACGATTTGTGGTAGTCTATTTTGATGATATACTGATTTATAGCAAATCTTTGGAAGAACATTTGGAACATTTACGTGCTGTTTTTATTGCTCTACGTGATGCACGTTTGTTTGGTAACCTTGGGAAGTGCACCTTTTGCACCGACCGAGTATCTTTTCTTGGCTATGTTGTTACTCCACAGGGAATTGAAGTTGATAAAGCCAAGATTGAAGCTATTGAGAGTTGGCCGCAGCCCAAAACGGTCACACAAGTGCGGAGTTTTCTTGGACTCGCTGGTTTCTATAGGCGTTTTGTGAGAGATTTTAGCACCATTGCTGCACCTCTCCACGAGCTTACAAAGAAGTATGTGCCTTTTGTTTGGGGTACCGCACAGGTAGAAGCCTTCACGGTATTGAAAGATAAGTTGACACATGCTCCTTTACTCCAACTTCCTGATTTTAATAAGACTTTTGAGCTTGAATGTGATGCTAGTGGCATTGGATTAGGAGGTGTGTTATTACAAGATGGCAAACCTGTTGCATACTTTTCTGAAAAATTGAGTGGGCCTAGTCTGAATTATTCTACTTATGATAAAGAACTATATGCTCTTGTTCGGACTTTAGAAACATGGCAACATTATTTATGGCCCAAAGAATTTGTTATACATTCTGATCATGAATCTTTGAAACATATTAAAAGTCAAGCTAAACTGAATCGTAGACATGCTAAATGGGTTGAATTCATTGAAACTTTCCCTTATGTCATTAAACACAAGAAGGGTAAAGAAAATGTTATTGCTGATGCATTGTCTCGTCGCTATACTATGCTTTCACAACTTGACTTCAAAATATTTGGTTTGGAGACCATCAAAGATCAATATGTGCATGATGCTGATTTTAAAGATGTATTGCAGAATTGTAAAGAAGGAAGAACCTGGAACAAGTTTGTCGTTAATGATGGATTTGTGTTCCGTGCTAACAAGCTATGCATTCCAGCTAGCTCTCTTCGTCTTTTGTTGTTGCAGGAGGCGCATGGCGGAGGATTAATGGGACACTTTGGCGTGAAGAAGACAGAGGACGTACTTGCTACACATTTCTTTTGGCCAAAGATGAGACGGGATGTTGAGCGTTTTGTTGCTCGCTGCACTACATGTCAAAAAGCTAAGTCACGACTCAATCCTCATGGTTTATATATGCCTTTGCCTGTACCTAGTGTTCCTTGGGAGGATATATCTATGGACTTTGTTTTAGGTTTACCTCGAACAAAGAAGGGGAGGGATAGCATATTTGTTGTCGTGGATAGATTATCAAAAATGGCACACTTTATACCATGTCATAAAAGCGATGATGCTGTTAATGTT
This sequence comes from Aegilops tauschii subsp. strangulata, assembly GCF_002575655.3. NCBI lineage: Eukaryota > Viridiplantae > Streptophyta > Magnoliopsida > Poales > Poaceae > Aegilops > Aegilops tauschii. Next base: position 199,913,267 of record NC_053038.3, on the reverse strand, counting down.
GCTGATTTGTTCTTTCGTGAAATTATTCGCTTGCATGGTGTGCCAAATACTATTGTTTCCGATCGTGATACTAAATTTCTTAGCCACTTTTGGAGATGTTTATGGGCTAAGTTGGGGACTAAACTGCTTTTTAGTACTACTTGTCACCCCCAAACTGATGGACAAACTGAAGTAGTCAATAGAACATTGTCTACTATGCTTAGGGCTGTTTTGAAGAATAATTAGAAAATGTGGGAAGAATGCTTGCCTCATATTGAGTTTGCTTATAATCGTTCATTGCATTCTACTACTAAGATGTGCCCTTTTGAAATTGTGTATGGTTTCCTACCTCGTGCACCTATTGATTTGTTGCCTCTTCCATCTTCGGAGAAGGTTAATTTTGATGCTAAACAACGTGCTGAATTGATCTTAAAAATGCATGAGTTAACTAAGGAAAACATTGAGCGTATGAATGCTAAATATAAACTTGCTGGAGATAAGGGTAGAAAACATGTTGTGTTTGCACCTGGAGATCTTGTTTGGTTACATTTGCGTAAGGATAGATTTTCTGATTTGCGCAAATCAAAGCTAATGCCACGTGCTGATGGTCCTTTTAAGGTGTTAGAGAAAATAAATGATAATGCATATAAATTTGAGCTGCCTGCAGATTTTGGGGTTAGTCCCACTTTTAACATTGCAGATTTGAAGCCTTATTTGGGTGAGGAAGATGAGCTTCCGTCGAGGACGACTTCATTTCAAGAAGGGGAGGATGATGAGGACATCAATACCATTGTTACACCCACAGCCCCTGCTGCTATACATACTGGACCAATTACTAGAGCTCGCGCACGCCAATTAAATTACCAGGTACTTTCGTTTCTTGGTAATGATTCTAATATTCATGAGAATATGATGCTGCCTAAATTGGATACATTTGTTTTGCTTACAAATGAAGGGCCTAGCTTTGAGAAGGATGAACATTGGAGCAAGAACAAGCATGGAGATGATGGCATGCGCATGGGGAACAAGAACGGAGTTACAAGTGATGATTTCAAGACGTTGAAGCCACCATAATGCGTGCATGAAACCTTGGACGAAATATACAAGATGCTACTTCATAACTTTCGTCCAGAGGCTATTCTAGGTGCTGCGTCACCTTATTATTGGGCCAGGCCCATGTAATTTCGAAATACATCAGTATAGGCTGTTTTTAGAGTCCGTATGTGTGGGGAAACAAGAGATAGGGTTGGTTTCGGACCCCTTCCTCAAGGGCCACGAAATTCCCCCCCCCCCTCTTCCTCCATATATACAGCCCTTAGGGCGTCGTTTAGACTTTGGGTTTTGTTTAGATTAAAAGTTCGCCATAGCTGCAACTTCGCGTACTTCGTTTGTGTTCAGCGACCAGACAAAGGCGTCACAGAACTCCACCTTGATCAATAAAGCTTTCATCTTATATTCGCAATATCCAGATTGCAATCTCAGTTTCTTGCTTGTTCTTCGTTTGCTCGCAGGAAACAGACCCTCGTGGTCAGGTTGATCGTGCTCCGGCGTGGTCGATAACCTCTCGGAGTTGGTTTAGCGATTGCTAAGGCGCGACGTCCTCGCACGTTCGTAGTCGGATCGTCAAAGTCGACTTCTGATAGAGGCAAAGGTGTCCCGTCTTTCGATGAGATGATGAATATCGCTTTGATGGAAGTCGACTTTGACGATCCGACTACGAACGTGCGAGGACGTCGCGCCTTAGCAATCGCTAAACCAACTCCGAGAGGTTATCGACCACGCCGGAGCACGATCAACCTGACCTCGAGGGTCTGTTTCCTGCGAGCAAACGAAGAACAGGCAAGAAACTGAGATTGCAATCTGGATATTGCGAATATAAGATGAAAGCTTTATTGATCAAGGTGGGGTTCTGTGACGCCTTTGTCTGGTCGCTGAACACAAACGAAGTACGCGAAGTTGCAGCTATGGCGAACTTTTAATCTAAACAAAACCCAAAGTCTAAACGACGCCCTAAGGGCTGTATATATGGAGGAAGAGGGGGGGAATTTCGTGGCCCTTGAGGAAGGGGTCCGAAACCAACCCTATCTCTTGTTTCCCCACACATACGGACTCTAAAAACAGCCTATACTTATGTATTTCGAAATTACATGGGCCTGGCCCAATAATAAGGTGACGCAGCACCTAGAATAGCCTCTGGACGAAAGTTATGAAGTAGCATCTTGTATATTTCGTCCAAGGCTTCATGCACGCATTATGGTGGCTTCAACGTCCTGAAATCATCACTTGTAACTCCGTTCTTGTTCCCCATGCGCATGCCATCATCTCCATGCTTGTTCTTGCTCCAATGTTCATCCTTCTCAAAGCTAGGCCCTTCATTTGTAAGCAAAACAAATGTATCCAATTTAGGCAGCATCATATTCTCATGAACATTAGAATCATTAGCAAGAAACGAAAGTACCTGGTAATTTAATTGGCGTGCGCGAGCTCTAGTAATTGGTCCAGTATGTATAGCAGCAGGGACTGTGGGTGTAATAATTGTATTGATGTCCTCATCATCCTCCCCTTCTTGAAATGAAGTCGTCCTCGACGGAAGCTCATCTTCCTCACCCAAATAAGGCTTCAAATCTGCAATATTAAAAGTGGGACTAACCCCAAAATCTGCAGGCAGCTCAAGTTTATATGCATTATCATTTATTTTCTCTAACACCTTAAAAGGACCATCAGCACGTGGCATTAGCTTTGATTTGCGCAAATCAGGAAATCTATCCTTACGCAAATGTAACCAAACAAGATCTCCAGGTGCAAACACAACATGTTTTCTACCCTTATCTCCAGCAAGTTTATATTTAGCATTCATACGCTCAATGTTTTCCTTAGTTAACTCATGCATTTTTAAGATCAATTCAGCACGTTGTTTAGCATCAAAATTAACCTTCTCCGAAGATGGAAGAGGCAACAAATCAATAGGTGCACGAGGTAGGAAACCATACACAATTTCAAAAGGGCACATCTTAGTAGTAGAATGCAATGAACGATTATAAGCAAACTCAATATGAGGCAAGCAGTCTTCCCACATTTTCTTATTATTCTTCAAAACAGCCCTAAGCATAGTAGACAATGTTCTATTGACTACTTCAGTTTGTCCATCAGTTTGGGGGTGACAAGTAGTACTAAAAAGCAGTTTAGTCCCCAACTTAGCCCATAAACATCTCCAAAAGTGGCTAAGAAATTTAGTATCACGATCTGAAACAATAGTATTTGGCACACCATGCAAGCGAATAATTTCACGAAAGAACAAATCAGCAACATTAACAGCATCATCGCTTTTATGACATGGTATAAAGTGCGCCATTTTCGAGAATCTATCCACGACAACAAATATGCTATCCCTCCCCTTCTTTGTTCGAGGTAAACCTAAAACAAAGTCCATAGATATATCCTCCCAAGGAACACTAGGTACAGGCAAAGGCATATATAAACCATGAGGATTGAGTCGTGACTTAGCTTTTTGACATGTAGTGCAGCGAGCAACAAAACGCTCAACATCCCGTCTCATCTTTGGCCAAAAGAAATGTGTAGCAAGTACGTCCTCCGTCTTCTTCACGCCAAAGTGTCCCATTAATCCTCCTCCATGCGCCTCCTGCAACAACAAAAGACGAAGAGAGCTAGCTGGAATGCATAGCTTGTTAGCACGGAACACAAATCCATCATTAACGACAAACTTGTTCCAGGTTCTTCCTTCTTTACAATTCTGCAATACATCTTTAAAATCAGCATCATGCACATATTGATCTTTGATGGTCTCCAAACCAAATATTTTGAAGTCAAGTTGTGAAAGCATAGTATAGCGACGAGACAATGCATCAGCAATAACATTTTCTTTACCCTTCTTGTGTTTAATGACATAAGGGAAAGTTTCAATGAATTCAACCCATTTAGCATGTCTACGATTCAGTTTAGCTTGACTTTTAATATGTTTCAAAGATTCATGATCAGAATGTATAACAAATTCTTTGGGCCATAAATAATGTTGCCATGTTTCTAAAGTCCGAACAAGAGCATATAGTTCTTTATCATAAGTAGAATAATTCAGACTAGGCCCACTCAATTTTTCAGAAAAGTATGCAACAGGTTTGCCATCTTGTAATAACACACCTCCTAATCCAATGCCACTAGCATCACATTCAAGCTCAAAAGTCTTATTAAAATCAGGAAGTTGGAGTAAAGGAGCATGTGTCAACTTATCTTTCAATACCGTGAAGGCTTCTTCCTGTGCGGTACCCCAAACAAAAGGCACATCCTTCTTTGTAAGCTCGTTGAGAGGTGCAGCAATGGTGCTAAAATCTCTCACAAAACGCCTATAGAAACCAGCGAGTCCAAGAAAACTCCGCACTTGTGTGACCGTTTTGGGCTGCGGCCAACTCTCAATAGCTTCAATCTTGGCTTTATCAACTTCAATTCCCTGTGGAGTAACAACATAGCCAAGAAAAGATACTCGGTCGGTGCAAAAGGTGCACTTCCCAAGGTTACCAAACAAACGTGCATCACGTAGAGCAATAAAAACAGCACGTAAATGTTCCAAATGTTCTTCCAAAGATTTGCTATAAATCAGTATATCATCAAAATAGACCACCACAAATCGTCCAATGAAAGCACGTAAAACTTCGTTCATTAGTCTCATGAAAGTACTAGGTGCATTAGTTAACCCAAAAGGCATGACTAACCACTCATATAAACCAAACTTAGTTTTAAATGCAGTTTTCCATTCATCTCCCAATTTCATACGAATTTGATGGTATCCACTACGCAAATCAACTTTGGAGAATATTGTAGAGCCACTCAATTCATCAAGCATATCATCGAGCCTAGGAATAGGATGACGATAACGAATAGTAATATTATTAATGCCTCTACAATCAACACACATACGCGACGTACCATCCTTTTTAGGCACGAGTATAATAGGAACAACACAAGGACTAAGAGATTCGCGTATATAACCTTTGTCGAGCAGCTCCTGTACTTGACGCATAATCTCCTTCGTCTCCTCTGGATTGGTACGGTATGGTGCACGGTTGGGTAGCGATGCACCGGGAATTAAGTCAATTTGATGCTCAATCCCTCGAATAGGTGGTAATCCCGGTGGCACGTCTTGTGGGAAGACGTCAGCGAACTCCTGCAAAATGTGAGTGACAGCAGGGGGCAGAGAGGAAGGCACGTCCTCGAATGAAAATAATGCCTCTTTGCACACAAAAGCATAGCAAACAGATTTGCTGAAATCTAGTTCATCAATATCAGATTTTGTGGCAAGTAAACATGCACTTTTCAATTTAATTTCAGAAACAACACTAGATGGTTTATTATTAGGTTTCATGTGTTGCTCAAATTCCTTTGCCACAATCTGATTTTCACTCTTATTTTTCTCCTGTTTTGCTTTATTAGCTCTATTAATGTCATCTTTCAAAATGGAATCAGGAGTCATAGGAAGCAAAGTAATATTTTTATCCTTATGAACAAGAGTATACTGATTGTTTCTACCATGGTGTACAGAATTTTTATCAAATTGCCATGGTCTACCTAGTAATAAGGAACATGCTTGCATGGGTACCACATCACAATCAACATAATCAGCATATGTAGAGATACTAAAATGCACACGAACAGTACGTGTTACCTTAACCTTGCCGCTGTTGTTGAACCATTGGATGTAGTAAGGATGTGGATGTGGTCTTGTGGTGAGAGATAGCTTCTCCACCATCTCCATGCTAGCCAAGTTGTTACAGCTCCCTCCATCTATGATGACGCGAACAGAACGTTCCTTCACAACTCCCTTTGTATGGAACAAATTATGCCTCTGATTTTGCTCTGCTTGTGTGACCTGCACACTCAAAACACGTTGAGCAACTAAACATTCATACCTGTCAGCGTCTTCAGGAGCCATGTATTGCGTCTCATTTTCAGAATCATCTCCACCATGTTCTTCACGTGTAATAAGAGCCAAAGTCTCCTCATCATAGTCACTAGCGGACTCATACCCACCATCCTCAGTAGCAATCATGACACGCTGAGATTTGCATTCTCTCGCAAAATGTCCTCTTCCCTTACAACGACGACAAATAATATCACTTGTGTGCCCTGTCGATGCCATGGAAGAAGAAGAGCTCTGCACAGGCCCGGCAGGTGTGCTCTTGGCAGAGAGTGGTGGTTGTGCCTGCTTTCTTGTATCACGGCTGGAGGTGGCACCTGATGGAGGTGATGGTGAAGTGGAAGTAGAATATGCACGCGGTGTCCATGATGAAGGTCGACCTGCAGAAAAGTTAGTTCGCGCCAATGGCTGTCGATCCTGCACTTCACGTTCAGCTTTACAAGCAAGATGGAATAAACGAGTGATATTATTATAATCCTTATACTCTAGAATGGTCTGAATCTCTTTATTTAATCCACCCATAAAACGTGCAAGCATAGCTTCATTCTCCTCAACAATACCACATCTAATCATGCCAGTTTGTAATTCCTGATAATATTCTTCTACAGAATTTTTTCCTTGTCTTAAACGCTGCAATTTTTGAAGTAATTCACGTTGATAATATGGTGGAACCCAACGAGTACGCATAGCAGTTTTCAAAGCAGCCCAAGTAGCTGGAACAGGATATAATCTACAATGTTCAGACCACCAAACACATGCAAAGCTAGTGAAAGCACAAACAGCAGCAGGAACACGTCTCTCCTCAGGATATTGTAAACATGTAAATCGTTGTTCAGTTTCTAACTCCCAAGTAAGATATATATCAGGAACATATCTACCCTCAAATGGTGGAATATTCAATTTCAGTTTAGGGAGATGGTCATGATCTCGTACCTGAGGTGGTGGTGCCGGCCTACCGTTGCGAATATATACCTGAGGTCGACCTGCTGGTGGTGGTGCTGGTGGCTGCACGTAGTTCTGATTTTGATCAACCTCATCCTCATAATCGCCCGCATAATCGTCATCCTCCTCAGCCGCCGCAGGAGCAGGAGCCAAAGAAGCATCAACAGTAGGGACAGCAGCACCCGAATTTTGACCAATCTCAATTGGAACGCGCTGTGCCCGTCCCACTTGATTTGGAAGGCGGCGTTGGAGATGTGGTTGTTGTTGTTGTAGAGGTGCGACATGTGCAGCCGGTGGTGGTTGGGGAAGACGCTTTAGTAATTCAGTAAACTTGTTATCCAGCTTTGTCTCAAACGACTTCTCCACGGCATCTATCTTCTCCATAGCCTCTTCAAATCTGTTTAGCACATCTCCCACCTGGCCACTCATCATTTGCTGAAATTTATCATGCAACTCCTTGTTCGTCATGTTCGCCCAATCAGTCTCATCGGCTTGTGAACCTGCCATGGTTAGCAGCAATAGAAACACAAAAGAATATGATCCTGCAGACTACTAGAAGTGGTGGGATGGTGGTGTGTCACAAAACCTTCAAGCGAATCTCAAATTCTTACCAGTTCTTACCCAGCAGCAGGTGGTGATCGGCAACCGTTGTAGTCAAAAACTCTCAAAGCTTGGATATAGCGATTACCAGGGAGAGTCAAACGCACGATGTAGACTTATGTGGAGCTGGGAAGGCTTATAATATGGTAGCAAAATGGTAAGCAATAATCAATTCAGAGATGCAAAGTTGAATAAACGCTCAACGACGGTACTGTGCTGGTCCTAGGCTAGACCGTGCTAGAGACGCGAGCCTAGAACACTAACAAAATCACGGCGCTGCACGTAAACAAGGGAAAAGCACACTCAGGAATTTTTTTTTTTCGCTCTTTTTTTTTTTTTTTGCGCTCTTTTTTTTTTTTTTTGCGCTCCTCCTTTTTTTTTTTTTTTTTTTGCGAAAAAATCACTATAATGGCGAGTGTCTCAAAACTCTTCCCAGGTCAAACTGACAGGATGGGCACAAAATTTTTTGACTATTTTTTTTTTTCGGAAATCAGGGCAGCGACGACGAAAAAGTGCGACAAAAAATCACTATGATGGCGAGTGTCTCAAAACACTACCCGGGGCCTAAAAATAGGATAGGGAAAAAATATTTTTGGTTGCCGAAATTTTGGCCCAAAAACTGCCCGGGGGTCTCCAGACTCTTTTTTTTTTTTTTTTTTTCCGAGACCTACTCAGGCAAGGAAACACGAAACGGAAAATATAGGGATCTCTAAAACAAACCGACTATGAAAAGAACTCGGATTGGTGGTGGATATATGGCGGTAGTATATGGCAGCGGTGGTGGTATATGGATACGGATTCAAAGCGGTGGCGGATAAGCAATGGTGGTAGATGGCAAGGCGATGATGATGGTGCGGCGGCGGCGTGACAACTTATGACCAGAACTCGAAACTCTAAAAGACTAGACTCTAAGACCAGCAACTTGACACGACGATGCAACCGCAAATTCAACAAAGCAAAAACCCTAAAAAGATTATGCAAAGGCTCAGATTGGTTCGGATATGATGAACTAACCCTAATTTTTTTTTGTGGCTTTTTCGTGGACTGTAGGTATGAAGAACAGACTCGATCTAAACTACGAAAAACTGTAAAATCTCACCGAGCAACCTGGAAATCTGATACCACTTGATAGAGGCAAAGGTGTCCCGTCTTTCGATGAGATGATGAATATCACTTTGATGGAAGTCGACTTTGACGATCCGACTACGAACGTGCGAGGACGTCGCGCCTTAGCAATCGCTAAACCAACTCCGAGAGGTTATCGACCACGCCGGAGCACGATCAACCTGACCTCGAGGGTCTGTTTCCTGCGAGCAAACGAAGAACAGGCAAGAAACTGAGATTGCAATCTGGATATTGCGAATATAAGATGAAAGCTTTATTGATCAAGGTGGGGTTCTGTGACGCCTTTGTCTGGTCGCTGAACACAAACGAAGTACGCGAAGTTGCAGCTATGGCGAACTTTTAATCTAAACAAAACCCAAAGTCTAAACGACGCCCTAAGGGCTGTATATATGGAGGAAGAGGGGGGGAATTTCGTGGCCCTTGAGGAAGGGGTCCGAAACCAACCCTATCTCTTGTTTCCCCACACATACGGACTCTAAAAACAGCCTATACTTATGTATTTCGAAATTACATGGGCCTGGCCCAATAATAAGGTGACGCAGCACCTAGAATAGCCTCTGGACGAAAGTTATGAAGTAGCATCTTGTATATTTCGTCCAAGGCTTCATGCACGCATTATGGTGGCTTCAACGTCCTGAAATCATCACTTGTAACTCCGTTCTTGTTCCCCATGCGCATGCCATCATCTCCATGCTTGTTCTTGCTCCAATGTTCATCCTTCTCAAAGCTAGGCCCTTCATTTGTAAGCAAAACAAATGTATCCAATTTAGGCAGCATCATATTCTCATGAACATTAGAATCATTAGCAAGAAACGAAAGTACCTGGTAATTTAATTGGCGTGCGCGAGCTCTAGTAATTGGTCCAGTATGTATAGCAGCAGGGACTGTGGGTGTAATAATTGTATTGATGTCCTCATCAACTTCCACCAAAGCGATATCCATCATCTCATCGAAAGACGGGACACCTTTGCCTCTATCATCCATGGCATCGACAGGGCACACAAGTGATATTATTTGTCGTCGTTGTAAGGGAAGAGGACATTTTGCGAGAGAATGCAAATCTCAGCGTGTAATGATTGCTACTGAGGATGGTGGGTATGAGTCCGCTAGTGACTATGATGAGGAGACTTTGGCTCTTATTACCTGTGAAGAACATGGTGGAGATGATTCTGAAAATGAGACGCAATACATGGCTCCTGAAGACGCTGACAGGTATGAATGTTTAGTTGCTCAACGTGTTTTGAGTGTGCAGGTCACACAAGCAGAGCAAAATCAGAGGCATAATTTGTTCCATACAAAGGGAGTTGTGAAGGAACGTTCTGTTCGCGTCATCATAGATGGAGGGAGCTGTAACAACTTGGCTAGCATGGAGATGGTGGAGAAGCTATCTCTCACCACAAGACCACATCCACATCCTTACTACATCCAATGGTTCAACAACAGCGGCAAGGTTAAGGTAACACGTACTGTTCGTGTGCATTTTAGTATCTCTACATATGCTGATTATGTTGATTGTGATGTGGTACCCATGCAAGCATGTTCCTTATTACTAGGTAGACCATGGCAATTTGATAAAAATTCTGTACACCATGGTAGAAACAATCAGTATACTCTTGTTCATAAGGATAAAAATATTACTTTGCTTCCTATGACTCCTGATTCCATTTTGAAAGATGACATTAATAGAGCTAATAAAGCAAAACAGGAGAAAAATAAGAGTGAAAATCAGATTGTGGCAAATGAATTTGAGCAACAAATGAAACCTAATAATAAACCATCTAGTGTTGTTTCTGAAATTAAATTGAAAAGTGCATGTTTACTTGCCACAAAATCTGATATTGATGAGCTAGATTTCAGCAAATCTGTTTGCTATGCTTTTGTGTGCAAAGAGGCATTATTTTCATTCGAGGACGTGCCTTCCTCTTTGCCCCCTGCTGTCACTAACATTTTGCAGGAGTTCGCTGACGTCTTTCCACAAGACGTTCCACCGGGATTACCACCTATTCGAGGGATTGAGCATCAAATTGACTTAATTCCCGGTGCATCGCTACCCAACCGTGCACCATACCGTACCAATCCAGAGGAGACGAAGGAGATTATGCGTCAAGTACAGGAGCTGCTCGACAAAGGTTATATACGCGAATCTCTTAGTCCTTGTGCTGTTCCTATTATACTAGTGCCTAAAAAGGATGGTACGTCGCGTATGTGTGTTGATTGTAGAGGCATTAATAATATTACTATTCGTTATCGTCATCCTATTCCTAGGCTAGATGATATGCTTGATGAATTGATTGGCTCTACAATATTCTCCAAAGTTGATTTGCGTAGTGGATACCATCAAATTCGTATGAAATTGGGAGATGAATGGAAAACTGCATTTAAAACTAAGTTTGGTTTATATGAGTGGTTAGTCATGCCTTTTGGGTTAACTAATGCACCTAGTACTTTCATGAGACTAATGAACGAAGTTTTATGTGCTTTCATTGCACGATTTGTGGTTGTCTATTTTCATGATATACTGATTTATAGCAAATCTTTGGAAGAACATTTGGAACATTTACGTGCTGTTTTTATTGCTCTACGTGATGCACGTTTGTTTGGTAACCTTGGGAAGTGCACCTTTTGCACCGACCGAGTATCTTTTCTTGGCTATGTTGTTACTCCACAGGGAATTGAAGTTGATAAAGCCAAGATTGAAGCTATTGAGAGTTGGCCGCAGCCCAAAACGGTCACACAAGTGCGGAGTTTTCTTGGACTCGCTGGTTTCTATAGGCGTTTTGTGAGAGATTTTAGCACCATTGCTGCACCTCTCAACGCGCTTACAAAGAAGGATGTGCCTTTTGTTTGGGGTACCGCACAGGAAGAAGCCTTCACGGTATTGAAAGATAAGTTGACACATGCTCCTTTACTCCAACTTCCTGATTTTAATAAGACTTTTGAGCTTGAATGTGATGCTAGTGGAATTGGATTAGGAGGTGTGTTATTACAAGATGGCAAACCTGTTGCATACTTTTCTGAAAAATTGAGTGGGCCTAGTCTGAATTATTCTACTTATGATAAAGAACTATATGCTCTTGTTCGGACTTTAGAAACATGGCAACATTATTTATGGCCCAAAGAATTTGTTATACATTCTGATCATGAATCTTTGAAACATATTAAAAGTCAAGCTAAACTGAATCGTAGACATGCTAAATGGGTTGAATTCATTGAAACTTTCCCTTATGTCATTAAACACAAGAAGGGTAAAGAAAATGTTATTGCTGATGCATTGTCTCGTCGCTATACTATGCTTTCACAACTTGACTTCAAAATATTTGGTTTGGAGACCATCAAAGATCAATATGTGCATGATGCTGATTTTAAAGATGTATTGCAGAATTGTAAAGAAGGAAGAACCTGGAACAAGTTTGTCGTTAATGATGGATTTGTGTTCCGTGCTAACAAGCTATGCATTCCAGCTAGCTCTCTTCGTCTTTTGTTGTTGCAGGAGGCGCATGGAGGAGGATTAATGGGACACTTTGGCGTGAAGAAGACGGAGGACGTACTTGCTACACATTTCTTTTGGCCAAAGATGAGACGGGATGTTGAGCGTTTTGTTGCTCGCTGCACTACATGTCAAAAAGCTAAGTCACGACTCAATCCTCATGGTTTATATATGCCTTTGCCTGTACCTAGTGTTCCTTGGGAGGATATATCTGTGGACTTTGTTTTAGGTTTACCTCAAACAAAGAAGGGGAGGGATAGCATATTTGTTGTCGTGGATAGATTCTCGAAAATGGCACACTTTATACCATGTCATAAAAGCGATGATGCTGTTAATGTTGCTGATTTGTTCTTTCGTGAAATTATTCGCTTGCATGGTGTGCCAAATACTATTGTTTCAGATCGTGATACTAAATTTCTTAGCCACTTCTGGAGATGTTTATGAGCTAAGTTGGGGACTAAACTGCTTTTTAGTACTACTTGTCACCCCCAAACTGATGGACAAACTGAAGTAGTCAATAGAACATTGTCTACTATGCTTAGGGCTGTTTTGAAGAATAATAAGAAAATGTGGGAAGAATGCTTGCCTCATATTGCGTTTGCTTATAATCGTTCATTGCATTCTACTACTAAGATGTGCCCTTTTGAAATTGTGTATGGTTTCCTACCTCGTGCACCTATTGATTTGTTGCCTCTTCCATCTTCGGAGAAGGTTAATTTTGATGCTAAACAACGTGCTGAATTGATCTTAAAAATGCATGAGTTAACTAAGGAAAACATTGAGCGTATGAATGCTAAATATAAACTTGCTGGAGATAAGGGTAGAAAACATGTTGTGTTTGCACCTGGAGATCTTGTTTGGTTATGGTGGGGCCTCGTCAGAGGCAAAACTCGACGCGGGTGGGGGGTGGGGTGGGTTGCACTGGTACCTCGAGGTGCTATACAAACGGTTTTTAACCCATTTCCGCGACGGCATTTTGAACCGTCGCTAAGTGAGTGTGTGCGATTGGGGTGTCCTTCCCACATGACCAGAAACCGCTGAGGATAGGGAGCCATGATGCAGAGGCCTTGCCAAATGTAATCATATGGGATGCAACACACACTAAATTCTTTCACACGTGTGGGATAAGTGATTAAACATTTCTAATGACGTAGTGAAACCAAATGGTGTGTTGTTATGAACTGTTTGGTAAAGAGTATGTAACGAACATGGGCCAACATAAGAACTGTGTGCAATACGTGCCCCATCGCACATGAGTTTTCTACGGAACTCGTCTGCCATGCAAGACTCCATCGCACAAGTTTCCGAACAATTACCGTGTGCGATAATGTTCTATCACAAACGGTTCAAGAGCCCCTTCCCACACATACAAGTGTTGCAGACCGTTTGTGATTTGTTGTGTATCACCGATGGTTGCGGTAAGAGTGACGTGTGCTTTTCATTTGGGATCCCACACGTTTCCTGGAAAATTTACGACTAGGATTGTATTTTACATTGGGCACGGTTTACTCCGAGCTCTCGTGTGCGATAATGTGGTATCACAAACGGTTCCGGAGCCCCTACGCACATGTAGTAGTGCTGCAAATCATTTGCGATCTACTGTGTATCACCGACGGTTCTGCTATGATTGAGGTATGCTTTCCGATGTGGATCGCACACACTCATTTTGTTGAACCATGTGCGGAGCAATTGCCAGGTTAAAGCAGAAATATCCCATTTGAATTGGCATGCAAAAAAGCAAATTCGCCACAATATCCAAATGAACAAATAGTGGCCATAGGAACATTCACCAGATTTCGCAACAATAGCAATTGAACAAATGGTAGCTAAATTCCAATGATTTGTCGACATATATATGCATTACATAATTAATCATAGAGTACGAAATACGAAGACCTCATCAGATGGAAAACAATGGATCCATGCATATATGTTTAGTGGCTAACTCTTACTCAATGTTTCACGAGAAGGCATGGTGAAATCTTCATTATCACCAGTGGGATTGATGTAGTGATTCAGGAAGAAGTCGGTGATAAATGTCCGAACCATCAACAATTCACCAGCGGGGAGTGGTTTAGGTGTCCTCGGTTCTAAGATGAGCTGCAGTATTTTTAAGATTAGAATGTGCCATATGAGTGGAGTAGAAGATATTAATTAAGATAGACTTACTGGTACTAAATCACGAGCATCTTCACAACTATCAGCAGATTTGCAGATAGAGATCATGTGTCTTCAAACATAGTGTCCACAAAGGTTGGTCCCTGCTTGTTTTTGAGGACACTGAAATATTTTGTACAGAATTAGTCATGTATTTGTCCTATTAGGAACAACCTAACCGGTGTTAGATGTTTTTTTTTCTTTGGACAGAAATATACAGAGGTTTATTTAGAAGCTTGAACATTTTACTAACGTAAGAAAAGGTATTTGCAGACTATTGAATACATTTTAAAAGAATAACGGATTTCGGTGTGTTACCGGAGAAACGATCTCGTGCTGCAGAGGTAGTTCCCTCTTGAACAAGTTCACCGGTTTAGTTTTCCACAATGCGAGCACACTACAAATGAAGATGAATTTTGACAACATCAATTATTGACATATACGAATGCAAATTAATTTCAACATCATAGAATGCAATACCTATCCATGAATTGCTGAAGATGCGTTAGATCATGAGCGTTTGTTGAGTCTCCAAAAAATCCATGTAGTAAATTGTGTTCTTGTTTGGAACAATGAATACCAAGATCGAGTGATTACTACATATTAAGAAAGCCATGAACTTACAAACTATGTCGAAATCTGAAAGACAACTAGTGTATGTATGGTTTTTTATTTGACTTACCGTTCATGATATGGCCAGAGAAATGATTCTTCATGGGACGTGTTTACGAAGATACGGGCAACCGTGCCAATGGCCCACTCCCGTTCATCCTTACCTTGTAATGTTGTGCCATTTTCTAATGGAGGATCTATGAAATACACACTCTCCCTTTTTCTTCTCTGCGCGTTCAATCCCCTAAGCGGAATAAAATGCAGTTAGCTATTTACCATTTAAAGCCTTGTAGGGAGAAGTTGATCAGAGTTTGTTAAGTACTTACAAAATCAGGCATCTAACAAGAGTTGCATCGAGCTCATTGAAGTTGAAGAAGAGATGTAAGTCCTCGAAACTCACACTAATGGAACCAGCATCGTGTCGGAAATGATCTCTGTTGTAGCAGACTAGCAGAACATGATGACCTGCTAACATTTGATCCATGCAATATTTATGTAACTCGCGGCAACTGGAGCTGCACTCATCAAAGTATTTGCCAACAAGAAATGGCTGCCATGGATGTAACTGCGTGCTTCAAGTACGTCTGCTTTATTTTTAGCAAGCAACAAAGCTATTTCTACATCATCCTTGCCGTTAGAAATAATATTACTCTCCGATTCAAACAACTTGCTCTTAATTTGGTTCTGGACGATGACATGGCCTTTACGGCACAAAGTCGGGTGGGTTGATGAAAGGTTTATGCATCATCCGTCAGATTACTAGTATTAGGTTCCTTGGGGGAAGCACGCGAGAGCTCCTGTGCCAAGGAGAGCATCACCGGTTGAGGGGCGACATTGGTTGCTCTCGGTGGGGCTTCAGGGTTCTCATCCATGAAGTCTATTACCTTCCGTGGCCATTGGATGTGATGTAACAGTGTTTCTCCCAAGGTCCTATTCTCATCAAAGTCCTCTAGGACATTCTTCAGGGCAAATTCATTAAATCCAGGCTTTACTTCAGTCACGTAGCACTTCACACAGCACAACTTCAATGGCCCATTGTCCAACAAGAGGCCCTCTTCCAACAAGGGTGGCCAAACTCAGGCTGTTGCACATTTTAATGTACCTTCATAATGTGTAAGCACACCCTTTAGTCTGTCTTTCATTTCAGATAGATCAGATATAGCATCATCATGAGCAGCTGCAGTCTCAGTGTCACTCGGGTCAACTGATGCACAACTACTCTTGTGCGGTGTTGTCGCGCAATAACCGGCATCCTCCATGCCCGCCTCCCCTCCCATCTGCTGGCTATATGTCAGTGTTAGAGTCTTCTGCACCATCCTTGACTCCTCAATTTCCTTTTGAACAGTCGGATACATGTCCTTCTTCAACCTTTCATACAATTCATTCTACTTCATTTCACTCCTTGCTTTTTTCATGATGAGCCTCTCTTCTTTGCTGAGTGTGAGAGCCCTCTAGTGCGGGACATTAACACATATACCCCTTGCACGGCCAGGGGGCTCTCTTGTTACCAGAGGATCGGACAAAATGTCACATGGCCCCGAGTTCCTGTAGAAACTTCCAGGGATCTCGGAAGCCTTTAACATCACACGATACCGTTTTTTGTCATGTGAGTTTTCAAAGTAATAAGTTCCATCATCATGCCTCTTTGCACGTGCCCGTAGGTAGTCTCTACCGTGTTCACCCCTGATTTTACTAAAGGCTGGTTTCCCACCCGCAGCAAGTACTTCTTTGTCCTCTTGGTCCCCTATCAGTCTCATGCCGTAGTATCCTGCCACACCCATATGGTGGGAGTGTGTGTTCCTCTTCTGAAGTTCTGATTGATTGGCACTCTTCTTAGAAAACTCTGTATTTGCCCTGACCCTTTTGAATTCTGCCCAGTCTACCTTTGTAATTTGGGGTTACGCGAGGATTGGGTCCTTGCCTTCACTCCAGTACTTCTTGTACATCACATGCTTCCAGTTTCTCCAAGCATTCCTAGCCTTCTTTAGTGCAGTGTGTTCCACCTGCATTCTCCACTGCTTTGGAACGTTGAAGTGCCCATGATCTCCCGGACTATCCTTTGCCGTGTTTCTGTGTCAGCCTTCCGAAACCCCAGCAGATTAATGTTGAGCCTTGCCCTGCCAACAAATTCACACACACTCCTGAACCTCGTGTGTGCTTTATCTGGTTTAGTTGGAGCCCAAGACTTTAAATCGATGTTGCTTACTTCATATACAGCTTTAGGCTAGTGTGTGGGCTTCCTTGGAGCGTTCCTCCATGTCCAGTCTGGAAGGGTAATTGCTGCAGCTCTATCCCATTCCAGATTACTTGACCCCCACCATCTTCTGAAGACCTAGGGTTGTCAGAATCAGATGAAGATACATCGCCTGAAGCATGAGTGTTTTCGCTACTACTCAGCATCTGTAGAGAACACATGCGGAACTCAGGAAAGGTGGATAAGAATAAAGCTAACAACTTGGTATCAAGCTGTCTAAATATGTCATGCAATAATTTAGAAAATGTACCGCTAATTTATTAAGTTTGTGTGACTCGGGCGCCCAAGATCTGTAAATTGACAGTAACTTATTGGAACAAATATAGCATATATGTACTAGTTAGGAAGGTATATAATAAACATATATATGCTCTCTGTTATTTTATAGCCAATTTGGGAACATACAGAATGAAATAGGAAGAGGGATTGTGAGGAAATATGCATCACCGAGATGGAGAGCACTAACTAACAGGTTTCTTACTGCAAACCCGGCAGTACCACCGAAGAGGCGAGGGTTACAGGATCGATATGCTCAAGGGTGGTTGGTGAGCAAACGAAGACGGCGAGTCGCGGGCAGCCGCATACGGCAGTGGAGGTAGGGTTGACGCTGAAGAGGGGGCACACGGCCGGGTTGAGCACGCCGGTGCCGGAGAGGGTTCTCATGTGGATCTGGGGGAGCGAGGAGCTGGCGATGGAGATTGGGTGGACTGAGTGAAACGCGGGCAGGTAGTGGGGGGGGGGGGGGTTGGCGGGCTAGGTGAAAAAATATCCCCGTTCGCCACGCGGAAAGGCCTATGCAAACAGTTGCTCTAAGTGCTCGTGTGCCCAAACAACATAATTTTGTTTGAAATGAAGACATGCTAATTTTGAAATGAAGACGGGAGTTCATCATTTCGCCTCTAATTTTTTTCCCATGGTAAGCAATCACCATTATACCACAGGTTTGATTTGCTGGGGCATTTCAGGTCTCGTGTGCTATATTTAAGACATATTTGGCATTTACGATGCATTTTGGCATATAAATCAATTCCTAGCCAGAACTTTCTATGCTAATGAAAGGGATGAGGATTGCCGTTTGATCTAGGTGCATCCAACGGTGCAGACGTACGATCCGTGGGGTTTGGGTTCTGGCCAATCAGAACGCATGATTCAGATCGTGCGCGCAGCAGGGGGCATCAGCCACGGTTTTGTAGGCACACGGCTTTCGTGAGTGAACCATGTGCAATTTGAAAACATTTACATGAACTAGCAACATATTTTTGTTTGAATGAAAACACGAGTTCATCATTTCGCCTCGAAATTTTTTTCCACGGAAAAAGTCACCATTGTACCCTATGGTTCAATTTTCTGCTGCATTTGAGATCTCATTTGCTATATTTGAGTCATTTTTTTGCATTTACCATGCATATATATATATCGCAACTACACGTGGGTGTTAGGAAGATCATTTGTGTGTTGCTTTGCGAGTTTTCATTCATTGTCCGAGAAATGGGGAAAATTTCAAACAAATCGGCCGCAGGGTGCGGCTAGAGGCGTAGGCCTTGTTGGTATTTTAATTACAAGAAATGCATATAGAGTCTGGAAATAACGAAAATTGGTATGTCACCGTGGCGTGCTCTCAATATCCCATGGAAGAAATTTGGTAAAGTTTTGTAACACCACGAGACCGATGCGCCAGATGTCTTCGAGTTATTCATCGTCGTTGCCATGTCATTTGCTTGCGTGTTGGACTTTGCCATGTCATCATGTGCATTTCATCTGCATGTTTTTCAAAACTTGCATCTGGTCACTTCCCCCGTTGTCCGTTTCGGAATCCGACACTCTCACACGCACCCGCCGTACCTCTCAAATCTCGTTTCGTGAGCGGGAGAAAAAGTTCTCGGAATGGGCCGAGATTTGTCGAGTGGTCTTGGTACATCACCGGTAGACCGCTTCTCAAATTTCGTTCCATTTGGAGGTCGTTTGATGCCCCAACGGTTAACCACGTTAACCGAAGCCCCCTTTCTCTTTGCAGCCCAGCACCCCTCCACAACAGCCCACTAGCCCATCTAAACCCCCTAGCTCTCCGTCGTCTGGGCAAAAAACCGCACCTCAATAGTCCTCTCCTAGCTCCCGATGCCTATATAAACAGCCCCCTCGTCCAAATTCCTGATCAAACCCTAGCCCTCTTCCTCTTTGGGCCGCCGGACATGTCCATCCCGCCGCCGGACGTGTCCGCCGCCGCCTCCTCAGCGAATCAGCAGCCGCCACGTCCTCACCACGCCTCCCCACCGCCGCGGGCCGCTCGGGCCCGAGGCCGGCCCGCCCCAGGCCGCACCCGCACCGCCTCGCCCCCGCGTCAGCACCGCCGTCGAGCCGCAGCGCCGCCGCCGCCACGCTCCGCCTCCGCGCTGCCCCACAGCCACCACGCCGCCCTCGCCCGCCGGCCGCCGTGCGCCGTCGCCTCGCCCCGCCAGCCCGCGTGCCGCCGCCTCGCCGCCGCCCTCGCCGGCGTCCACCGCTGCCCTGATCTGGTCAGCTGGACCAGATCCACCACCTCCACCAACCAAGGCATCCCCGTCCCCGGATCCCTCCGTCCCGGAACCTCTCCGTCCACTTTTCCCGGGGTGAGATTTCGTCCAAGTCCCCAGAATTTCATATTATGTGTGCACCTTTGACCTGCCATAACTTCGTGCATATAGCTCCGTTTTGCGTGCATAATACGTCAAAATGTTCACCTCTGAATGCTCTACATGGTTGTGTTGTTTGCTTGCATGTTACTGTCCATCTTGTTGCCTTAATCATCGTTGCAAAAGTGATAAATGTTATAATCTGCTGGAAGTTGTCATAATTTGTTGATTTGTCTTTTTCATAGCATTTTGCGTGTTTATCTTTTGAGCATCATGTCAACATGTTTTAGGAGCATCTTCATGCCATCTTTACATTAGTGCAATCCATGTATTTTTATGTGCCCTGTGGTGGCTACCACAACAATGCAAAGTTTGAATCTGCTACATTATGTTACCAAGTTAACTTGATGCTACCATCAATTCCATGCATAATCTGGAGATGCTCAGTAAGGATGTTTTCTAGATCTTGTTACGCTCTATCCATCCATGCCCTTGTTTGAAATTATGGCCTACTGTAGCTTGTTGTTACCATGCTCTAAATTTGCTAAATAATGGTGCTGTCAGTCTGTTAACAGTAAGTTCATTCTTGCCATGTGAATAGCTAGTGATCTATGCATCCTATGACCATGTTCTTGCAATGAGTAGTTGCAGAACTATGCCTTCTTGCTGTTGGTTATATTCACATGCCATGATATGCTTTATGTTGAGTTAACCAAGCTTGCAAACATGTGTACTTGTTGTTGTTTCTGCCATGTTCAGTTTATTTCACCAAGTCCGTGAATCTGTTATCGTTTGCAAGCTTACCATGATGTTTTGAGCATGTTCTATTGTTTTCTAGCAGTAGCTCAGCGGTCATATTTTTTAGTGCTCTACCTGTACATGCTTCCCGTGCCCTTTGATGACATGAAATGTTCTTGTAGCATATGCTTTTGTTGTCTTAAAATATGCATCATGAATCTGTTTTCAGCCTTACTCTGTTTTTCACTAAGTCTGAGAATCTGTTTTATCTTGCAATTTGATCTAGAGGTTAAATGGAGATTCTTAGTAATCATGTTTTTCGGTGTTTAACATGTACTTTAATGCCATGTTTTTGTTTGCCATGATCTTGCATGGAGCATGCTTGTTTAATGCCTCCAACATGTCAATATGTTATTTCGGCTCACATGTATGCCCTGTTTTTCAGTAAGTCATAATGTGTGTTATAAAGTTGCATTTTGCATTGATCATAGTGGTTTAATACTGATGCCTATGAACCTGAACCTTGATGTTAGTTGAAGCATGTAGTATGTACTTTGAGTGCATATCAAGTTTGTGTCCATATGTTTCTTGTAGCATGTTGTTTCCTTGATTGCAAAGTGCTTAGTTGCTTTTTTGGACAGATTGTGTTTGAAACTTGTATTGAGTGTATGTGTTGAACCGTTGCTCCGTTTTGAGCTTGCTCTATATGAAACTTGCTTGGTTTTGCATGCAGTTTCATCATGCCATGTTGCATCCATGTTTTGGAGTGTTTGTGATTGTATTTTGCTTGCATTTGCATCAATGCCATGTTTGACTTGTTTTGCTCATATCTTCTAGGCCGTAGCTCCGAATTAAATGAACCTTATATGTAACTTGACTAGAAAGTCGCGTAGATCATTATGGTGCATCTTAACTTGCTTTTGAACAACTTCAACTTAATGGTTTGTTCATATCTGGACCAATTTCGAAATTGGCATATGGGAAGTTTCCGGAATTGTTATATGTTGATTCCGGCCTTATTTAAACTTGCTTTGATGTGTTGTTCTTGTATGCATCATCTCTTGCCATTAGTAGCATCATGTAGCCTTGTCATGAATCATACTTGGATGAGCATCATGCCATGTTTATGTGTTGTGTGTTTACCGTGTTGTTTGCTTCTTTCCGGTGTTGCTTCTTCTTGATAGTTCTGGTAACGTTGCGATTGTGAGGATCCGTTTGACTACGTGGGTTCGTCTTTTTCATGGACTCGATCTTCTTCCTAGCGGGGTTTCAGGCAAGATGACCGTCACCTTGGATCTCACTACTATCATTGCTATGCTAGTTGTCTCGATGCTATCGCTATGTCGCGCTACCTACCACTTGTTTATCAAGCCTCCCAAATTGCCATGATAGCCTCTAACCTTTTCACCCTTCCTAGCAAACCATTGTTTGGCTATGTTACCACTTTGCTCAGCCCCTCTTATAGCGTTGCCAGTTGTATGTGCAGTTGAAGGTTGTTCCATGTTGGGACATGGATATCATGGATATCTTGGGATATCACAATATCTCTTATTTAATTAATGCACATAGAGGTAAAGGGTGGAAGGCTCGGCCTTTTGCCTGGTGTTTTGTTTCACTCTTGCCGCCCTAGCTTCCGTCATACCAGTGTTATGTTCCTTGATTTTGTGTCCCTAACATGATGAGGGTTTATGGGCCCCTCTTGACAGTTCTCTTTGAATAAAACTCTTCCAGCAAGGCCCAACATTGGTTTTACCATTTGCCTAATAACAACTAAAACTTGCATAGGGACCGGCTAGCACCCGAGGACTCTTAATCAACCCCCGGGCCAATGCTCCTCATGAGTGTTGGTCCAACTGGGCGATGTCCGGCGCCCCCTGGGTAACCAGGGTCTTAGCCAACCTGACGTCTAGCCCATCCGGTGTACCCTGAGAACGAGATACGTACGACGCCTATCAGGCTAGGTCGATGCATCGGGAGTTCTTGCTGGTTTTGCTTTACCATTGTCAAAATGTCTTGTGCATCGGGCTCCCGGTCTGATCGGATGTCCCGTGATGGAGGATTGTCTCCGCGGATAGTGAGCTTGTCATGGGCTAAGTTGGGACACCCTTGCAGGGTTTAAACTTTTGAGAGCCGTGCCCGCGGTTATTGGCAGATGGGAATTTGTTAATATCCGGTTGTAGAGGACTTGAAGTAAACTCAATTAAAATACACCAACCGCGTGCGCAATCGTGACTGTCTCTTTTCGGGGAAGCTCAAGAGGAGAACACGGTTGGGTTATGTTTGAACGTAAGTAGTTCAGGATCACTTCTTGATCACTACTAGTTTGCGACCGTTGCGTAGTTTCTCATCTTATTCTTGTACTCGTAAGTTAGCCACCATACATTTCTTAGTCGCTTGCTGCAACATCACCACTTATCCTTTCCATACCCATTAAGCTTTGCTAGTCTTGATACCCATGGTAATGGGATTGCTGAGTCGTCATGGCTCACAGATTACTACAAGAACAGTTGCAGGTACAAGTTATGCGATGTGCATGACGTGAGAGCGATGTTTACTTGTTTTGGAGTTCTTCTTCTTCTTCGTCGATCATGGGTCCTGGTCGGCAGCCTGGGCTAGCAGGGTGGATGTCGTTTGAGCTTTTGTTTGTGTTACATCCGTAGTCAGATGTTGTTCTCATGTATGATGTTTGATATATTCTTGTGGCATTTGTATGCCTTTTGTATGTATCCCCATCTATTATGTAATGGTACGATGTAATGACATCCACCTTGCAAAAGCGTTTCAATATGCGGCTCTATCCTTGGTGGGACCTTCGAATTCCTCTCGGATAGGATCCCATATTGGGCGTGACAAGTTTGGCACAATTTTTTATGCTCAGATTGATGTAGGGCAGAATCCTAGGTGGCCGATCTTTCACGAAAGGAGCGGATCCCTACGAAGAACGTGATGAACACGAGGGGAAACACGAGGGGAACACGAGAGAAATCACTCAACCAACAAGAATAGATCACACATGCGCTAGATCGATGAACACAAAGGTAAGATACAAGATCCAAATCCAACAAAGGACGACACAAAGGTAACCGGTTCTTCTCCGTGAGGAGGTCTTGAATCCAAGGTGGATCTTCTCCGTAGAGGGGCCGTGGTCTCTCTCGTGGAGTAGATCCGATATGGATGAGCAAAGCACTATCTCTAAATGAGCTAGTCCTTTGCTAACCCTAAAACGTAGGTGGAGGGGGAGTATATATAGTCTAAGGGGCGAAGGGGTACATGGGCTTTCGGCCCGGATACACTGCACGCAGGTAGGAGGGGCCGGATGTCCGGGCTTTCCCGAGATGCCGGATGTCCGGGCGCTGGGCCGGATGTCCAGGCTGGCGAGATCCAGCTTCTGCACGTTCTGTGATGGGCGCCGGATTTCCGGGCTGGGGCCGGATGTCCGGGGCTTCGGGACGGGCCGGATGTCCGGGCTGGGAGGCCGGATGTCCGGGCTGGCCTGGGTCTTCCAGATGCATTCGGTGATGGAGGGGCCGGATTTCTGGGTGAAGGGCCGGATGTCCGGGCGGGGCCGGATGTCCGGGGCCTGTAGCAGCTGGCTCTTCTCCCTTCTCCTTTCTTCGCTTCCACGCACGCTTGGCCTTGGTCCTTGGGCTCTCCATGGTCTCCTCGGGTGTACCTGAGTATGCACAAGGTCCGGGCTTGAAGTAGCATCCATGTCTTACATGCGGAAAGGGAAGATTCGGAAAGGAGCGAGTTCACCTTAGGTCTAATGGCATAGGATCGAGTGTACATGGGGATGATCGTCGGATGCTCCGCGTCATCTCCCCTCCCTTGGGAAAGATCCGACCTCGGATCAAAAACCTCATCACCATGGAAACGGTTGTCGTGGACGGACTTGAAGTTGGAAGGAGTTGCAGACATGGCGCAATCCAAGTACTCCAAGGTGTTGCTGGAGTGGTATACATGCAAAAATAGCAAACACAAATGACACTCGGAAATACAATGGTTAGCGCACACAAGGTGTCCATCAAGTAAGTATGAGTTCGTCCGAAGGAATTGTTCATGAAAAGGCATGAGATGCTTATCCAAATGACGTAAAATGACATGTAAAACATTCATGGGAGCAAAAGCATTCATTGTGCACACAAATGTATTGTGAATGTGATCAATGCAACCACGGTGCAAAATGATGTCATAGTGAGAAGGTTTGTCAATAGCATGAATATGGTAATGGATGCTCAATATGAATAAGTTATCATGCAATTGATGGTAGGCAATATGATCAGGATGTATGAATATGCCATCAAGAAAGATCACAACAAATTTGCTAAGAAAGTGCTCAAGCTCATATATCATGGATGACATAGAAATACAAGATGCACCAAGGCAATCATAATGCAAGTCAATCCATGTATAAAGTGCAAACTTGTTATGGGAGTTGTTGTACCATGGCTCAATGTCGTGGTGGAAATGGTGGTCCGTTGGTGAATCCACTAAGTCCGGGCACTCCTCAACTTGAAGGTCCAAAGGGCATATCCAATGTCAGTCCTCCATCCAATATATGTATCATGTAGTCAAGAAGAAGGAAACAACAATGAAAGTATGGCCCATCCAATATGCATATTTGAGAATGGCTCAAAGGGAATGAGTTCACCTTTATGAGGATGTCGAAAATGTTGGTGTTGCACATCATGTACGCCTTCACATGACCAATATGTCTCGCGATGGTACCGCCTTGTGAATTCCTCAAAATGAAAGAACATGACAAACACTCGGAAAAACAAATGAGGTTAGTGCAAATGTAGCACCTATCATTCGAGTGGTAAGATACCCAACAAGTGTTCTCATCATTCTTATCATAAGGACAAGGTGTGGTATGGTATGAAAGCATAAAGGGGAATGCATCAAGATCTCCTAATATGTATGAGGAAACTATGGGAATCATGCAAGGTATGGAATGCATCAAGATCTCCTAATATGTATGAGGCTCAATCAAACAAGCATGCATCACAAGTGAAGTATCCAAGTCTCCAAGATCATTAAGCATAGAGGCAACTATTGGAGGCAAGCGACAATAAACAAGATATATCATGTGAGAGGCATGAGCATATATGTCATCAACCCAAGAAAGCGAGTAATGGAACATGGGTGATACAACCAAGCAAGTAATCATGTGTGCAAATAGTGGGCATATATAATGCACATGACATTTCACAAGCATAAAGGCAAGATATGAGCAAAATAGCATCAATAGCATGCAGCACATGATAAACATGGCAATAGCAACAAGGATCTCCACCAAGCATGCAAATACACATAGGGGTATCATAATGGTGAATCATGGGTAAGAGCAAGCAAGGGTCACAATTGCATGGCAAAATCATAGAAAGAGGCATAGCATGCAAAGTGAACACGGGAAAATGGACATAACGTAACAAGTGATATATAGCCCAAAGCCATGTGAGAGCCAAGTAAAAGGAATGCGCGAAGTCGTTGCGCGAAGGGAATGGTGGGAAAGACTATCCACGGGATCCCAAATCGTCGTTGCTCTCAAGAGCTCATTTCGTCAACTCTTGGGATTGAGAGGTTGACGAGTATACGTGAGTACCTACACAAAACAAAGACAAAGGGAAAATTGTGTGTGCGTGGTATATGTACACATCATCCATCATGATGCGCTCGTGCAAGTGTTGGTTAGCACAAAATAGCCAATGCTCAAATAAATGAGATGCATGATATAGAAACATGTCATCCATCATGAGAGGTTTGTTATTATGTATAGCATAATGGAGACTCAAATTGTGTAATGCATCATGAGAAATATGTAGAGCATTCTTATTCATGGAATGCATATGGTGCAAGCAATTTTGGGAATCATGCAAAGTATGGAATGCATCAAGATCTCCTAATATGTATGAGGAAACTATGGGGGTCTCCTCATGAGCATTAGTGGAAACATCACATGGAGAATATTGACAACATCCAAAACAAAGCATATTTGTTTCTATGTGATCATGGCATGGCATAATAGATGAATTGCGCAAATCATGTAAAGGAAGCATAGCAATATCATCACATGAAAAACAAAAGCCAATGACCATCATCTCGTCATCTATGCCATAAGTGCAAATGGGATTTACTTTAATGGCGCATGCATAGTTACTATGTTGAGATTGAGATGAAGCAATATGGGAGATCTCACTCATAGCATATGACAAGTTCAATGGATTGTCAAACATGAAGTGACCAATAGAATTTTCACAAGATATCCTATGGAGCATAGCATCACAACTAGGCAACTCAACATGCTCATCATCATATTCATCATAAATGGGTAAGTCATGACATGAAGAAGTCGCACTAGCATGAAGCATAGGAATAGGTGGATCAACATCATGCAAGCAATCATTGGTAAGATAGTCCACTAGTGGGACACGAGAAGCACCATCACCTATGTTACCTTTGGAGCATCGCTCATGTGTTGTAGGTGAGGTGTCGAAGATCCACTCGTAGTCATCTTCATCTTGATGGAACCATGTGGGGGGTGCATCATCGTCCATCATGGCCATCGTCGTCTCCATTGGAGGTATGGACTCGTCGAGGATAGGCATATCGTCATGTACGAGACCTAGCACCAAATAAGAAAACACACTCGGAGTAGAGGTTAAGTCATTAGAAATCATAGTGGCCTCACATGCCGTGTCAACTACCTCACTCACTAAGTGTTGTGGCTCACTCACTCCCTCAAGGATGCGTTCACTCGTATGGTTGGTGGAGTCACTCAAATGGCTCTCAACCTCACATAGGATGTGTGGCATGCTCTCAAGTGTGGGGCTAGTGGTGGTCACACTCATCCTCTCATAGGAAATGCGCTCAATGTCACATATGGTGGAGTCACTCATATCACTCACGGTGGGGTGGCTCTCCTCACATGGGAATTGGGGCACATATGTGGGTGTCGGAGAGATGTTGGTGCAAATGTCTCCATGCTCAATCATGTCGCAATCGTAGCCGTGGATGAAGGCCGAAGATGGCACATCATCACTCTCCTCCAAGACCAAAGATAAGGTCTCATTTGCGGTCTCGTAGCGTGACTCGTAGTATGAGACACATAGGGGCGCCGTCTTCATGTTGTTGAAGAGGTTCGTGCTCGTCGCCGTGGTCGAAGGGGATGGCCCTTGCTCGACCGTCTTGTCGCCGTCTTGTTGTTGGAGGCCCATATGATGTGGCACCTCGTAGCTCGTCTCCATGACCGAAGGGAAATTCCCATGCTCGGCCATCTTCCTTGAGGGGCTTCCAAAGATGGAAGTGTCGCCCTCGCTTGTAGGTGGTCGCCTTGGACTTGATGAAGTCGTTGTAGGCGTACTTGTGGGAAGTAGGCGAAGATGCTGTACATCCAAAGGCGAAGATGCCTTGATAGCACTTGGCGAAGATGCCGAAGTGGTTGGTGCAGCTGTAGCTCCGTCTTGGTGGTGCTTGTCTCGCGGTCTTCTCTTGTGCTCATGAAGCTTGGACTTGGCGTGAAGTAGAGCTTGTTGGGACTTGTAGGTTTGTGCTTGTGGAGCATCATCATGATGATGGTGTCGTTGTCGTGCTTGAGCTCGTAGTAGATGTTGTTCGGCGTCGTCGTGCACATGTTGCTTGGAGGTGACTTGCCCTTCATGGCGATGTGGATCACGAACGTGATGGTGGTCGTCATGTAGATGTGGACGTGGACGACTTGCGCTTGCATCGTTTTGGCGCTCCGAAGATGATTGACTTGCTCGCCCCCGCCTTGAGGATGATGAAGGGGAAGAAGACTTGTAGTTGGCCACCATGTCGCGTAGTTGATCCTTTAGCTCGCCCAACTTGGTGTCGATGTAATCCCTTTTCCTTGCTTCGGAGTGGTGTATGTCGATAGCGAGGTTGTCAAGGCGCTCTCGCAAGGTAGATTGTGTGCCTTGCATTTGTTGTTGTAGATCGAAGATGGACTCATTGGTGATGTAGTTGTTCACGCCGTCATTGTAGTCGAAGACCGGAGATGGAATGCCTTGCCTATGAGTGGTGTATGTCGATATCCATCACAAAACTCGAGCAAATATGAGTGGGAGAAAGAGAAGAACTATACCAAATGTACCTTGACCGATGTTGAAGATGGATCAATGATCACTCAATGTGTAACAAGGAAATAGCACAATTGGTACCAATTCTTGTCGGTTTCTCACACCTACACAAGTAAGGCTTATAGTGGAGCTCGGTGAGGATAGTGGCACAAAAAATTTGATGCAAAATGTTAGCAAGAGTCAATAATGTTGAAAAAGATTCACAAATTCGCAAGTGAAACAAGTAGACCAATAGCAAAGAATGGCACACGGAAACACACACACGGATAGATAAATGGGGTTGTGCAACCAAGGAATGAGCACAAAATGTGGTCCATGGAAAACGCTCGTGTTGCACAACTCAAGAGAGACGCTAGCACGATTGCTCTATAGGCAGATACGACACTTGTGCACAACCTATGATATGCAAAATGGATAAACTTTCTATCCCAAGTATGCTATGTATGTATGGTTCCCGGTGTTTGATCCAAGATGATCGGATATGACAATCTTATGCAATGTGGGATGATGCTATGGCACTTGCTTACAAGCTTCTTTGCTCTTTCTCTTTTGCTTAAAAGCTTTATTCTTCTTCTTTTTTGTATGATATGGCCACTTTTGCACAATGCACAAACCAAGATAGCAATTGTGCATATACGAGAACAAACTTGAGGCACACGAGATTATATGATACCAATATGATATGGTATGTATGCAATGGAAGGTGTACACCACTAATGTGCACAAGTAACGTTGCCGGCAACACTCAAATGGCTAGTCTCGATAGGCAAGTGACGCAAAATGGGCTAGGGGGTTATCAGTGCAATTGCAAGGGAATATACAATGGAGGGATACCACGATACCGAGATGATATGGACGTTACCGTCCTTGTCGATGATGAGTGGCGGTGATCTTGATGGAGATACCAAGATGATGGATACTCGTCCCTAAGTAGCCGAAACACCTTAGGAAACGGAAAAAACCACAACTCAAAATCTCAAGGACAAAAGTCAAACGGTGGTAGTGGAAAGCGGTGGTGGTTTTGCGGAAGCTCGATGGGATTGCGGAAATGCAATGATGGGTTTTGAGACGCAATGCGGAAGTCGAGCGTAAGTTGGATGGACTATACACGGTGTCGGAGTTCAAAACACGGTCCCTAAGTAGCCGAAACACCTTAGGAGACACAACTCACAACACAAGCAAAATTGGGTTAAGTTGAGGTGGCGGAAGTGTATTGTGGGTAAGCCTATGCGGAAGTTATGGTGGTGGTTGATGAAGAAGCAACCGTCCCTAAGTACCCGAAACACCTTAGGAGACTTGAATCACAACTCAAACAATCTCAAATGCAAAGGGGAACAAAATGGGTTAGGTTGCGGAAGTCGGTGGTGGTTATGCGGATGTTATGGTGGAAGCCCTAGGCAAAGATGCCAAAGTTCAAAAATTTGATGGAGTCAAATGGTGATGAAACCTATCTAGATGGATAGAGGATGTCAATAGATACTCAATGAGCTAAAGAACGCGAAAATCGGACTACGGATGTGAAAGTTATGGTCAAAACGGTGAAACGCTAGTGGCTGTAATGTACACGGGTCGGACATCCGGGGCTTTGGCCGGATTTCCGGGACCTGATGTCCAGAACCGCGCGCGAAAATGCGCTCCAGGAGCCGGATGTCCCTGCCCGGCCAGATGTCCGGGGCTACGGGCTCCAAATCCGAGGATGAACTCGAGGAACTCGATTTTGGGGCGGAAATTGATGATTTCGGGGTAAAATTGCGGCGATTTCGTGGATGGAAAGTGGGGAAATTTGGGGGAAAGCTAGATCTACTCGAAACCAAGCAAATCCATGGATCAAAATCAACAAAACATCATCAAACCAACAAATCACAAAAAAAATTAGGGGCAATTTTTGGTGGGGCAATTTTCGGATTAGGACGAAAAACAACAAAACTAGGCTAGAAAACACAACGGGGAGGCTCCGAAATCATGATCAACGTGGCTCATGATACCAAGATGATGTAGGGCGGAACCCTAGGTGGCCGATTGATAGAGGCAAAGGTGTCCCGTCTTTCAATGAGATGATGGATATCGCTTTGGTGGAAGTCGACTTCGACGATCCGACTACGAACGTGCGATGACGTCGCGCCTTAGCAATCGCTAAACCAACTCCGAGAGGTTATTGACCACGCCGGAGCACGATCAACCTGACCACGAGGGTCTGTTTCCTGCGAGCAAACGAAGAACAAGCAAGAAACTGAGATTGCAATCTGGATATTGCGAATATAAGATGAAAGCTTTATTGATCAAGGTGGGGTTCTGTGACGCCTTTGTCTGGTCGTTGAACACAAACGAAGTACGCGAAGTTGCAGCTATGGCGAACTTTTAATCTAAACAAAACCCAAAGTCTAAACGACGCCCTAAGGGCTGTATATTTGGAGGAAGAGGGGGGAATTTCGTGGCCCTTGGGGAAGGGGTCCGAAACCAACCCTATCACTTGTTTCCCCACACATACGGACTCTAAAAATAGCCTATACTCAAGTATTTCGAAATTACATGGGCCCGGCCCAATAATAAGGTGACGCAGCACCTAGAATAGCCTCTGGACGAAAGTTATGAAGTAGCATCTTGTATATTTCGCCAAGGCTTCATGCACGCATTATGGTGGCTTCAATGTCCTGAAATCATCACTTGTAACTCCGTTCTTGTCCCCCATGCACATGCCATCATCTCCATGCTTGGTCTTGCTCCAATGTTCATCCTTCTCAAAGCTAGGCCCTTCATTTGTAAGCAAAACAAATGTATCCAATTTAGGCAGCATCATATTCTCATGAACATTAGAATCATTACCAAGAAACGGAAGTACCTGGTAATTTAATTGGCGTGCGCGAGCTCTAGTAATTGGTCCAGTATGTATAGCAGCAGGGGCTGTGGGTGTAACAATGGTATTGATGTCCTCATCACCGATCTTTCACGAAAGGAGCGGATCCCTACGAAGAACGTGATGAACACGAGGGGAAACACGAGGGAAACACGAGGGGAACACGAGAGAAATCACTCAACCAACAAGAATAGATCACACATGCGCTAGATGAATGAACACAAAGGTAAGATACAAGATCCAAATCCAACAAAGGACGATACAAAGGTAACCGGTTCTTCTGCGTAAGGAGGTCTTGAATCCAAGGTGGATCTTCTCCGTGAGGAGGTCTTGAATCCAAGGTGGATCTTCTCCATAGAGGGGCCTCGGTCTCTCTCGTGGAGTAGATCCGATATGGATGAGCAAAGCTCTATCTCTAAATGAGCTAATCCTTTGCTAACCCTAAAACGTAGGTGGATGGGGAGTATATATAGGCTAAGGGGCGAAGGGGTACACGGGCTTTCGGCCCGGATACACTCCACGCAGGCAGGAGGGACTGGATGTCCGGGTGACGGGCCGGCTATCCGGGCTTTCCCGAGACGCCGGATGTCCGGGCTGGCGAGATCCAGCTTCTGGACGTTCTGTGATGGGCGCCGGATTTCCGGGCTGGGGCCGGATGTCCGGGGCTTCGGGACGGGCCGGATGTCCGGGCTGGGAGGCCGGATGTCCGGGTTGGGAGGCCGGATGTCCGGGCTGGCCTGGGTCTTCCAGATGCATTCGGTGATGGAGGGGCCGGATTTCCGGGTGAAGGGCCGGACGTCCAGGCTGGGGCCGGACGTCCGGGGCCTGTAGCAGCTGGCTCTTCTCCCTTCTCCTTCCTTCGCTTCCACGCACGCTTGGCCTTGGTCCTTGGGCTCTCCATGGTCTCCTCGGGTGTACCTGAGTATGCACAAGGTCCGGGCTTGAAGTAGCATCCATGTCTTACATGCGGAAAGGGAAGATTCGGAAAGGAGCGAGTTCACCTTAGGTCCAATGGCGTAGGCTCGAGTGTACATGGGGATGATCGTCGGATGCTCCGCATCACAGACCTTCCAAATCAGAGCATCTCACAAGAAGGATCATAATTTTCAAAAGGAGACGCAACACTTCAGACACCAATCGTCGATGACTACATCAATCCGCCTTGGATTTTTTTCATGGTAAACAATCACGGATATACCCTAGGTTTGATTTTCTGGCCCATTTTTCAGGTCTTGTCTGCTATATTTATGCCATTTTTTGCATTTACTTTCCAATTAGTGCATATAAAATCAAAACTCCACTACAACTACATGTGGGTGTTAGTTAGCAAAGAAGGTGTACAAATCATTTGTTAATCGCTTTGCGAGTTTTCCTCAGTTGTCTGAGAAGCGCGAAGAAGTTTCAAACCTTTCGTCCGTGAGGTGCGGCCACCGGCGTAGGCCTAGTTTGTATTTTATTTACAGGAAATTCAGATGGAGTTCGTACATCATCAAAATCGGCATGTGCCCGTGGCGTGCTCTCACGACCCTGTGGGAAAAAATGGTGAAGTTTGGCACAAGTTTTGATGATCGCTCCTTGGAAACTGGAGCATCTCACAAGAAGGATCATGGTTTCCAAAAGGAGACGTGTCAATTCAAACTCCTGTGGTCGGTGACTTCATCTCTGGCCTCATAAAAAAATTCACGGTACGCAATCAGCATTATACCACGGGTTTGATTTTCTGGCGCATTTCAGGTATTGTTTGCTATATTTAAGACATTTTTCGAATTTAACATGCATTTTGTGCATATATATAATATCAAAACGGGAACTGGATGTGTTGTCGAAAGGGATGAGGATCGCCGTTCGATCAGGGAGCATCCAACGGTGCAAACGTACGATCCGTGGGGTTTGGGTTCTGGCCAAGCAGAACGCATGACACAGATCGCACGCGCAGTTTGGTCGGCACACGGCTTTCATGAACGAACCGTATGCTATTCGCAAACCAGATTGCATATCTTTTGTTCATACACACTGGAGTGAGATCAATTGCGTGTGCTACCTCTATGGTATAATAATAGTAATAATAATAATAATAATAATAATAATAGTAGTAGTTGTAATAATAATAATAATAATAATAATAAACAGTTCAAATTCATTGCCTGAGCTCACAGCATATCAAGGTCAACATATTAACGGTTCTTACATCAATAGAAAACCAGGCATAACTAACAAATTCAGTACACACAACAGTTCTAAATTAAATGAATTAAGTTGCAGGGTAGCATTAAAACTAGTCTTACAACTTAACACCCGTGTACATGGGGGAACTGGGATCATTACTTGAACCTGAATGAACTTGGGTTTCCTGATGATTTTATGCTTCTCTAATTTAGGGGTGCGTGATCCCTTGCCTAGCAACTTAGCAAATTCATTGTACTCATCCTCATTGACAACAATCTCGACACCCAGTACCCTCCTCTTCCCATGCATCACTACATGGCAGTTCTTACGCAAGGGGTCTTCTGCATTGGAAATCTGGGTAGCATCGCTGGCAAGAATGAACGGGTCTGCATGATATGCCATCGTTTTCCTCTTAACAGAGGTCTTCCTGTAATCATCAACCTTTACCTCACTAAGAGGGATCCACGTGCACGTGAATAATGCCACCTTAACTTTCACATAGTTAAGCTCCCAAATATCTTTGATGGTTCCATAGTATATCCTTTTATCAGCTTCATGTACAGTCATGCATTTTATTCAAACAGAGTTGTTCTGATATGAGGTCTTCTCATCACGTTCCTTAGTGTAGAATGTGTAGCCATTTATGTCACAGGCTTGGTACATCAAAACTGTAGGTGATGGATTTTGTGCCAACCACGTAGCAATGTCATCAATGGATCCTTGTGCCGAACGATTCTTTAGCCATTCGGCGTAGTTCTTAGTGTGCTCCTTCATCTCCACATCTAATGGATGCACCATTGGTAAGAAGCTTTGGCATATCTCCTCCAACTGTTCGTCGGCATAAGCACTGAGAACTGGGTTGTTAAGCAGTACCATCAAATGGGCTTTCTCTGCCAATTCTTCGGGTGCAGCCTTTTGCATGCCAGCAAGAACCGGCTTACCTTTTAGCCTTCCCTCGTGGCGAGAGATGTGCAAACCTATAGGTCTTTGTTTCATTTATTCGGTTTAAAACTGAACCACCTCCTCTGTGGTATAACCTGGTAGGATGCGTGCCTCTGGATGGTTTCGGTTCCGACAATAGCGCTTCAGTATTCCCATGAACCGCTCGAAGGGATACATGTTGCGAAGAAACACAGGACCAAAATACTTTATCTCGTTGACAAGGTGCACAGTGAGATGGACCATAACATCAAAGAATGATGGTGGGAAAAACATCTCCAGGGTGGACAATATTCTTGCAATATCCTCTTGCATATGATCCAACTCTTCGGGATCTACAACATTCTACCATAGTTTGTCGAAGAAATCACAGAGCTCAATTAGTGTGTTTCTTATATATTTGTCCATCAGATTCCTAATGGCCACCGGGAGGATTTGTGTCAACATTACGTGGCAATCATGTGACTTCATGTGTTCCAACTTCATTTTACCTGAGCTCACATCCACGATACTTCTAATGTTTGCGAAGTAGGAAGAGGGTGTCTTAACTGACAACAAATAGGTTAAGAACTCTGTTGCTTCTTTTGTACTGAAATTGTAACTCTGGTGAGCGTGGAGGAATTTGTTATCATCTTCTGCTTCACTCTTGCATTTTGATTGATCACCAAGCATATCGAGTCGTGCACCGTCACCATCCTTTGTTTTACCTTTAATCTTGAGCAAAGTACCAAGGATGCTTTCACATACGTTCTTCTCTATGTGCAGGACCTCGATGCAGTGACGTACACGTAGAATCTCCCAATAAGGTAATTTACAGAATACGGATTTCTTCTTGAACACTTGATTCCTAGGTGTTTGTTTCACCGTCAAAGCATGCTTCTTGCCAAGCTCTACATTAATTTGTTTAGCCATGTTGTGGACCACCTCCCCATCATAAGGTCTTGGGCCCAAACCTAGCTCTGCGATAACATCAAATTCCGCTTTCATCTTTCGGTATGGGTGATTTCTCCGTAAGAACCTACGATGACGCAAATACATGGTTTTGCGCGAGTTGGGAAGAAATCTGCTAGCTGTCATATCCATGCATGTGACACACCCTACATCTCCCTTTCTTTTCTGGCCCGATGTGTTGCCTAATGCCGGCATATCTTGAATGGTGTGTAGCAGTGTCGGCGTTCTGGGAACGGGGGTCCCCAGACTTGCCTGCCTGCGGCCCACAGCGTGGCTCCTCTAGCGGCCTGGTACGGCCCATCTTCACCAGCAAACACTCAAGACCCTCACGAGGGGCCAAGCCTCGCGAGGCGGGCGACACAAGACCTCCTCAGGGGTAGCCTCACTAGGCTGGCTTGCGAGGAGCGGAGAGATCAAGGCGAGGGGCACCTCGTGAGGTTCCCGTGACGTGAGTCGTGACAACAAAGGCCAGGCGGGCGCCAGCGGGCGCAGAGTACTGGTTTCCTCTTTGGTGCTAAAGCAGCAGGCACAGGCGAAGAGTTCCGAGGAATCAGGCAAAGGTTTCCATATCGGTGCAACGAGACCAAGACCTGCAGGACGGTAGCACGGAGGTCATCGCGGAGCCCTCGACGGCATCACCACCGAAGCCTTTGGCAGGCGAATACCACCTTTTGTCAGGATAGCTTGTACTAGCTGTCCCCCTCCAAATTAGCCGTTGTGGGATCCCTTCCCGCCTAATATTTGGGAAGAGGACCGTGGCCTCTATAAATAGGACTAGCCACCACCATAGGAGGGGGACGGACTTTGCATCAGATCCATTCCACCCTCACACGCACAAGCTCACCGAGCTCAAGAACACCTCTCCTTAGGAGGCTATTCTTCCCTTGTACTTGTTCATCCTCAGCTTACAAGGCAATCCACCGCACCACACTGGACTAGGGTATTACACCACATCGGTGGCCTGAACCAGTATAAACTCTTGTGTCCCTTGTTCTCCGAGTTCGACGAGCTGAGCTTTGAGATCGTGGTGAGGGAGTGAGCTAGGGGGAGGGAGAGATCTTCGTGCGCACCCAGAGTTCGAACCTTAAGGGTTTTGCCGAAACCCGAAATTCGACATTTGGCGCGCCAGCTAGGGGTACGCTGCAGCTTTCCTTCCGTCGATCCACGTTCCACCACCTCCACGCTTTGTCCCCATGGCAGGCGCTGCTCCTCCGGCTGGGACGACGGACGCCCACGACGACGTCAGGGGGCTCAGAGCTTTTACCCCCGCCTTGCAGCTGGTACGATGGCCGCCCAGGTTCAAGCCGGAGATGCCGCCGCGTTACGACGGCGCGGCGGACCCGCCGGCCTTCCTGCTGGCATACGAAGAGGCCGTCCTGGAGGCTGGAGGCGATGACAAGGTCATGGCCAGCTGGTTTCCCATGGCCTCGCTGGCGCACCGCACGCCTGGCTGCTCACCCTCCCAGGATCCTCAGTGGCATCTTGGGAGGAGCTGTGCGGCCTCTTCGTCACACGCTTTGCGGCACCAGCACCCATCGCCGTCGCAGACCTCCTCGGTGGCTCACAAGCACCGCACTCGGACCGTCACACCAAGAAGTTCTTCCGCCAGATCGGCGCCGCCTCCACGCAGCAAGGAGGTCTCCCAGGTTGGGCGGCGCCCAAGCCGACCTCACCTTCGACTTGAGGGATCACCCCGTCAGCACCACTAGCTCGGGCGTGCTCCCAATGCTTTGCACGCCCACCATCTGCAACGTAGACGTCACCAAGACCCTTATCGATGGCGGGGCCAGCCTTAATGTGCTCTTTGTGGAAGCTTCCGGCTTGCTTCATGTGCCGCATGAACGGCTTTGTCCCACCAAGCCCTTCTCCGGGGTCGGCGGCGGCTCCGCCAGCCCCCTAGGGCAGATCCGTCTTCATGTGACCTTCGGCACTCGCAACAACTACCGCACCGAGCTGGTCGACTTCGACATCGCCCGCATTGGCCTCCCATACAACGCCATCCTCGGGTACCCGGGGCTGGCTCAGTTTATGGCGGCAACTCATCCGGCCTACAACCTCATGAAGATGCCCGGGAGCAAGGGCGTCCTCACCATAGCTGAAGACACCAAAGAGGCTCTGGCGGCGCTCAAGCTTGCCCTCAAAGCCACCGCGGCAGCACGCCGGGCCGACGAGGCCACCCCTGGAGCTAAGGAGGCCGCACCGGCAAAGAAGAAGCAGTTGTTCACTCAAGATCGGGCCGAAACTAAGCAAGTGTCGGTCGAGGAAGGTGGACCCTCCGGAGCCACCTTCACCATAGGAGCCAACCTCGACCCGGATCAAGAGGAGGCATTGGTGGGGTTCCTACGCGCGAACAAGGAGGTATTCGCCTGGGAACCCAAGCAGCTGGTAGGGGTCCCGAGGGGGTGATCGAGCATCACCTAAGGGTGTGCTGCAATGTGCGCCCTGTGAAGCAGAAGGCGCGGCGACAGTCCACGAAGAAGCAGTCCTTCATCGTCCAGGAGATGCGCAAGCTGGAAGCAGCAGGTGTCATTCGCGAGGTCCGGTACCCGGAGTGGCTGGCGAACCCCGTCGTCGTGCCAAAGAAAGGCGGGAAGGAGCGCATGTGTGTCGACTTCACCAACCTCAACAAGGCCTGCCCCCAAGACCCGATCCCGCTTCCGCGCATTGACCAGATTATCGACTCCACCGCCGAGTGCGACCTGCTGTGTTTCCTGGACGCGTTCTCGGGCTACCACCAGATCAAGATGGCGGTGGAGGATGTGGAGAAGACGGCTTTCCTGACACCATGCGGGGTGTACTGCTACACTTGCATGCCGTTCGGGTTGCGCAACGCAGGTGCGCCTTCCAACGGCTGATGCACATCGCCCTAGGTCAGCAGCTCAGGAGAAACGCTGAAGCCTACGTCGACGATATCATGGTAAAATCTCGGGAGGCAAGCACTTTGATTCAGGACCTAGAGGAGACCTTCGCAAGCCTGCGCGAGGTGGACCTGCGGCTCGACCCGGAGAAGTGCGTGTTCGGTGTTCCCTCTGGCAAACTGCTGGGTTTCCTCGTGTCCCACAGGGGGGTCGAGGCTAACCCGGAGAAGGTCAAGGCGATAGAAGACATGAGCCCACCGCAAACTCTCAAGGAATGCAGAAGCTTGGGGGCTGCGTGACCTCGGTAGGGCGCTTCATCTCCAAGCTGGGGAGCGCGCCTTGCCGTTCTTCAAGCTGATGAAGAAGAAGGGCCCGTTCGGGTGGCCCCAGGAGGCCGACCTCGCATTTCAAGACCTCAAGAGATACCTGACCAGCCTCCGGTGATGGTGGTGCCTCGTCCCCTCAAGCCCCTGGTGCTTTACCTTGCCGCCACTCCCTACTCCCCCAGCGTGGCGCTAGTGGCGGTATGGGAGGAGCGCCAGGCCAAGAGTCCGCCACGCCGTGCCGCACCCCGACCGAGGCGATGCGGCACCAAGAGGATGACGCAAGGGCTGCCACAACGTCGGCAAACGATCAGGTCCAACAAGACGGCGTTCTCGGGCCTGCAGAGACCCCAATGGATGGTCAGGCTCAGAAAGCGCCCCAACCTCCGGCAGACGCGGGCTCCATCGGTGCTCCCGCCCTCATTGAGCACCCAGTGTACTTTGTCAACACGGTACTGCGAGATGCGAGGGCACGGTGTCGGTGTTTAAACCGGCGGATCTCGGGTAGGGGGTCCCGAACTATGCGTCTGAGGTCGATGGAAACAGGACACGGGGGACACGATGTTTACCCAGGTTCGGGCCCTCTTGATGGAGGTAATACCCTACTTCGTGCTTGATTGATCTTGATGAATATGAGGATTACAAAAGTTGATCTACCACGAGATCGTAATGACCAAACCCTAGATGTCTAGCCTGTATGATTATGATTGTCCCTGTGGACTAAACCCTCCGGTTTATATAGACACCAGAGGGGCCTAGGGTTGTACAGAGTCGGTTTACAGAGGAAGGAATCTTCATATCCGAACGCCAAGCTTGCGTTCCACGCGAAGGAGAGTCCCATCCGGACACAGGAGGAAGTCTTCTGTCTTGTATCTTCATCGCCCATCAGTCCGGCCCACATCACATAGGTTGGACGCCCGAGGATCCCTTAATCCAGGACTCCCTCAATAGCCCCTGAACCAGGCTTCAATGACGATGTGTCTGGCGCGCAGATTGTCTTCGGCATTGCAAGGCGGGTTCCTCCTCCAAATATTCCAAAGCAGTCTTCGAACACAGATAACGTGTCCGGCTCTGCAAAGAGTAAAATATTTAACAAGTCCCATCTACTGACATCTTCTGTAGTGAAACGCCACGTCTCCGCCCGGTCATTATTTCGAACCCTTTTTTAGCCTCCCGCTCCGTGTTTTGAGAGGCGGTTTCCATTGGCACGTCTTGTCGAAGCAGAGATCGTGTCCCCTTATCATGAGATTCTCATAAATATGGACATGGGTAATCCAACCGTGTTGTTGGCTATTCTTTGGGAATAGGCGAGTTTTAAGGCCTATGAGGAGGCGTTTGATATTCTTCGCCTTTATAAAGGGGCACAGACCCGTCTTTCTCCCCCCACGCCTAGCTCTTCCTCAACCTTCCCAACCATAGGCTCCAGCGCCCAGGATTAGATTTCTTCCATTGTTTCCAGGCCCTCCAGTTATGTCCGGATCGATCTCCCAAGGTAGGTGGGCAGCCTCCTCGGTCGCAGAGGAGGATATCGCGAAGCTGCGGAAGGCGAGGTACCTGACTGCGGAAATCCCCCACAGGCTCCCTACTAAAGGGCAGGTCATCCCCACACCAAAATACGGCGAGATGGTTGTATTCATCTCCCACTTCCTCCGCGGGTTAGAGTTCGCTCTTCACCCCTTTGTTCGCGGCCTCATGTTCTATTATGGGCTAGATTTCCACGATCTAGCTCCGGACTCTCTTCTCCACATCTCAACGTTCGTCATCGTGTGCGAAGCCTTTCTTCGCATCCCCCACACTTCGGCCTATGGTCAAGACTTTCAATGTGAAGCCAAAGTTAATTAACGGGGAGCAAGCAAAGTGCGGCGGTGCTATAGTGAGCACGCTTTCCAATACTATCTGGTCAAAAGGCACCTTCGCGGAAACCTCCAACTCATGGCAACATGAGTGGTTCTATATCACCGAACCCCGCGGCACCAAATGGGCAGCCGCACATGTGTTCCGATCTGGCCCTCCGTTGCGACTCGCATCATGGATAAATAAAGGGCTAGATTGGGGATCAGCTGACGAAGTACAGACACTACAAAGTCGTATCCGAAGTGTCCTTGAAAGGGACGTTGGCCTTATAAACATGATCCAGGTGATGCTAGTCCGCCGGATCCTCCCGTGCCAGTGACGGCCTCTCCGTATGTGGGAGTTTAATCCGGAAGGACCGCGGACACTTCGGCAATTCTTCGGCACAATGCACGAAGGGATGTGGAAACTATTCTTCAAGACTCGAAAGTAGTGGCTGGACACATCAGAGGACATCGGTCTCGACTGCAACCATCTGGATACCCCGGTAAGCGCCCAATTTCTGACCGCAACTCGGTTGATTATCCCATAGCTATGTACTGAGAGCTCTATCTTTGACCAGGGCTGGATAAAGAAGGCGGAACGAATTAGGTATTCAGCTCCACTTCCCGAAGACTCGGCCGATCCTGTGTTGGCGAGGATGTTGGCCCCGGCGCCGTATCAAGTGCCAGCGCCAGAGGACAAGAAGAAGAGAGAAGAGGCTGAAAGCGGCCTCCACTCTACAAGTATGCCGGACACTATGTCCGGGGAAACTGAAGCTCCCTCTTCGGCAGACGAAGGGGAGGGAGAAGGTGATATCCCATCCCCTTATGGGAGGAAAAGGACTGCATCCGAAGACTTGGAGGCGGAAACACCCAAGAGAGGGAAGGTAGTCCTACCATATGGTTTGGGTTCCGAAGCCGATGTCATCGCAAGGCACCTCTCCAGGGACACGCCCCTTGCCGAATCGTAAGTGAACAAGGATGCTTTAGACCTATCCCATTCCTTTCGTGTTGCAGGGGCAACATTTAAACTATATGCTTACAGTTCGGCCTACAGTCCACCCTAACAGTCCTCCTCATCAGGAGACTTAACTCCAGGGATGATGGAAAGCGAGACGCCTTCTCATCCTTCCTCGCCTCTTAGGGCGGACGACTTCGAGGTGTCATCTCGGAGAATCTCCCCTGACCATCAAGCGGTGCAGGGACAATGAAAACAACGCCCGAGGGTGGTACTTCGATCGTCCAGGGTCCAGGGGGCGCAGCCCCTACGGGGGCCAACAATGAAGGCCCAGAACTATCCGGCTTACA
The DNA here is from genome assembly GCF_002575655.3 of Aegilops tauschii subsp. strangulata. Classification (NCBI taxonomy): domain Eukaryota; kingdom Viridiplantae; phylum Streptophyta; class Magnoliopsida; order Poales; family Poaceae; genus Aegilops; species Aegilops tauschii. Next base: position 199,871,508 of record NC_053038.3, on the reverse strand, counting down.
GCCGAAGATGGCTCTAGGGTCAAGCCGATGTACCCCTTTGAAGGGAATGCATACTCCCGCAGCAGCCTCCCAGAATCCGGAGGTGCCGGATACTCTGATGAGCACAATACAAAGTGTGTTCATCTCAGAGGAACATGATACCTTAATGGGAACGGTAGTTGAAAGGGTTCGGTCCACGAAAAGCGGATTGAATGAAGCTTTCATGAGCCTGTTGAGAGGCTTCGAGGTATGTAATGTAATAGCTTAACTATTTTTCCATGCACAATGCGTCCGTGTACAGATAGTAGCCCCTGAGGCTCTGGTTGGCTTCCACAGGGAGGCGATCAGAGGATCAAAAAGATATGCTCAGGAAGTAACCTAATTAATTTGAACACAGGTTGTTACGTCCATGGCGACCGCCCAAGCTACGGAAGTTGCAGGTCTAAAGCAGAAACTTGAGTTAGCAGGTGAGGACATCAGTATTATTAACAGGCGGCTCGACGAGGCACAAAGTATGTAGTCGGGCAGCTTGTGGCATGTATACTAGTATTAGCACGGGGCTGAAAATCATATACTGTGACGTGCATAACTGTAGATGGTGCTGCCGCGGTTGAGACCCTTCGGGCTGAACTTGCCCGGGCCAAGGAGTAGACCAGAGTGAGCGATGCGGCCGCCGGGAAGGTGGCTGCGGATGTAAAGGCCGAACTGACCGTTCAGCGCCAGTGCCAGGAGAGTATATCTACCATGGAGCGGGAGTTGAAGGATGCCACTACCAGGTGCAAATCTCTCGAGGAAGAAAACAAAACCAAGGCAGTTGAACTCGACAAGGCCTTACTAGAGGCGAAAGAAGCGTGATCCGAATCCAGAGCGGCTCGGGAGGAGATCCAACAGGCTGAGGAGATAGCGGCTGGTAAGCCCTTTCTTTTATAGACTAAGTTCGGCGACCCGAAGTATGCTCTGCTTAACCAAATGTGGAGTTCTCCAGACGCGTTCTTGGATCTGCCGAAGAGTGTTTCCGAGGCGGCGCAGTTCTTCCAAACACAGGAAGGACGTGCTGCGGAGAGGCTTTTCTGGTCGCAATTCAACGTGGCAAGGCGTCCGGTGCTGCTGAACGAACAAATGGCCCAGTGGGCCGAGTTACACAAGATGTCTGGAGCCGCCATGAAGGACGTCATGGTTCGGCTATGGCCAGCCGAACCAATTCCGAGCAGCTATTTCGGTTTGGTGCAGCGGCTTGTAGATGAAGTGTCGCGTATTGACGCTGTCAAGCGGTCGGTGTGCATAGAAGGTGATCGGATAGCCTTCGCCCGCGTCAAGACGTTTGGGGCAAAGATGAAGGCCACCGATGTTGCAACCAAGGGTCTGCCTGGACGCAAGGACCATCGCACGCTGGAGCATTATTTGGAGGACGTCCCAGAGGGCGCCCGCTTGATAGAGGGTCGGTGCTCCAAGGATATTATATTTGAGTAAATGTACTTGAATTGAAAACAATATTATGATACATTAAGGCTGTGTTATATACCTTCGCCATTTATTTCCTCCTGTGCGGCTGTTTCTTATAACCTGAAAGTTTGCCAGTCGTCGGCTTCAGCCCCCTCGCATATAATGCGGGGGTGTTCGGAATAGGAACTATCACTCTTGACCCAACGTCTTTGTCCGGAAAGGAGGTGTCAGTGCGGCGAACTAGGCAATCGGACTATAGGGCTTTAGCACCTTCACTTAGCCATAGGAATTTTACGGTGGGTCTACGACGTAGCCCCTGACATGTACGCAATTATCCGAATACGGTTGCTTTACATAGGTGACCAGAAAGACGGTCCTTCGTGTTATACGGAAGAAATCGCAAAAGATTCTGATAAGTCGCCGAGTGGTTGACCAGCTCTCGCCGCATCATGACAGTCAGTTTTCGGCTTTCTCTACTGAGGTGTTTGACCAGGTGAACCAGAAACACAATCGCAGTAGTTCTCCCTTTACTACCCTAGCCGATAAGACGGAACGTAGGGTAGCAAGCACAAGAGCCGGGCAACCCAACTATTAACCAAAGACATGATTCGGAGCTGATACATATAATGCCAAACTCGTGACGCCAAAGTATGCTATAGAGTTGTTCGGACTTTTTTCGGCAACCTATAAATTGCCGTATCAAGCCCCTGGCAATGTGTGCCGAGGTGTCTGCGTGAAACAACCGAAGAAGCAAGGTACGTTTTTATGCGGAAAAGCAAATACTGAAGACAGATTATGTTCACTGATATCTGATTGATACGTCGAACGTAATCTTATAGATTATGACACCACCACCCAGGCCATCTTACGTGCCGGGGTCGAGGGCTAAGGGAAAAAAGGCTCTGTAAAGGTATCACATAGAGTTTTTGGTCTACAAAAAATCTATTGGACCTCCTGTCGCACGTCTGCGCTGCCTGTGAAAAGGCTTCCTTAAAGGGAGCAATCCCCGATTACTTGTAGGAAAGCCGGGCTCATGAAGAGTCCTTTCAAGTCCATAGGATGGACATGTATTGTTTCACCTGTGGGAAAAAGATAAGAAAGTAGTTAGGAAAAAGAGAAAAGGTTAAAGTTTGGACGAACCGCTTTGTAGGCCTGTCCGTATTGTGCCTCCGCCGATGACCAAGGTATTTTGAGCGCATAATTATGTATGCGTGGTGCGAACTCTGTGGGTGCAAGAGGCGAACGACAGAGGAGGAGCTGCTAATCAAGCTCTAGAATTGACCGAACCTGTGCAGTAGAGGTCGGCGGTTTAATGACCGATGAGGTGCGCGGCTTGAGAAGGCTGCTTTGTACTTCGGCCGTGATTGCCACAGTATGCCCCTCAGTGTGGAGGGAGTGTCCCATGTTTTGTTGACCGTTATGGTGCCGCATGGACCGGTCATCTTAATCTTTGAATGGGCGTAGTTGGGACCACATTGAAATGAGCAAACGCGGTCCGACCGAGCAGTGCGTGGTAGCCAGTTCGGAATGGGACAATATCGAAGATCAAGTCCTCGCGTCGGAAGTTTTCCGGTGAACCAAAGACGACTTCCAGTGAGATTGAGCCTATGCCGTGAGCTTCTACGCCGGATATTACTCCCTTGAAGGTAGTTGTGGTGGGCTTGATCTTTGAAGGGTCAATGCCCATTTTACGGGCAGTGTCTTGATAGAGTAAATTAAGGCTACTGCTGCCGTCCATAAGGACTCGTGTGAGATGGAATCCGCCGATAATTGGATCGAGGACCAGAGCTGCCGAACCTTCGTGACGGATACTGGTTTTGATGAGGACATCAATACCATTGTTACACTGATAGAGGCAAAGGTGTCCCGTCTTTCGATGAGATGATGGATATCGCTTTGGTGGAAGTCGACTTTGACGATCCGACTACGAACGTGCGATGACGTCGCGCCTTAGTAATCGCTAAACCAACTCCGAGAGGTTATTGACCACGGGCGGAGCACGATCAACCTGACCACGAGGGTCTGTTTCCTGCGAGCAAACGAAGAACAAGCAAGAAACTGAGATTGCAATTTGGATATTGCGAATATAAGATGAAAGCTTTATTGATCAAGGTGGGGTTCTGTGACGCCTTTGTCTGGTCGTTGAACACAAACGAAGTACGCGAAGTTGCAGCTATGGCGAACTTTTAATCTAAACAAAACCCAAAGTCTAAACGACGCCCTAAGGGCTGTATATATGGAGGAAGAGGGGGGAATTTCGTGGCCCTTGGGGAAGGGGTCCGAAACCAACCCTATCTCTTGTTTCCCCACACATACGGACTCTAAAAACAGCCTATACTCAAGTATTTCAAAATTACATGGGCCTGGCCCAATAATAAGGTGACGCAGCACCTAGAATAGCCTCCGGACGAAAGTTATGAAGTAGCATTGATAGAGGCGAGGGTGTCCCGATCTTTCGATGAGATGATAACTATCGATTTGGTGGAGACGACTTTGACGATCCGATTACAAATGTGCACGACGTTGCGCCTTATCAATCGCTAAACCAATCTCCTGAGGTTACTGACGATGCCGGAAGCACGATCAGCCTGACCACGAAGGTCTATTCCTGCAAGCAATCAAAGAACGAGCAAGAATATGATAATGCAATCTGAATATTGCGAATATATATGAAGTATTGATAGTGGTGGGGATCCGTAAGCGCTCTTGGTCTGGTCGTTGGACACAAACGAAGTACACGAAATTGCAATGGCTAACTTTTAACTAAACAAATCCCAAGGAAAAAGCTACTAGATGGATCTACTTATATAGGAGCAAGGGGTGGCGGCCAAGGAGGTGGGAGGACGTCCCAAGGCAGCCTAAAACCAACCCTAGGTCGTACAAGGCTCATGGGCCCAAGTGGAGGTGATGCAACACCTTTGGACTTGTAGTTTGACTCGGATTCTGGTGCAACGTCAGATTGTTTCGACCATAACTCAATGCTCCAGAAGAATTTAAAGGTGAATCCAATTGGGTTGGAAAGAGCACGAAATCTAGTTTCCAACAAAAAAAGAATCACCCAATTCGGAGTCCGTATGAAAAAGTTGTTGGCGTTTTGAGTCAGGTATGTCTGTGTAGTCCGAATCTGAATCCAGAACGTGAGAGACTTGGACTCTATCTTCTCTTGGCCCAAAAGTGACGTGAGAGGACTTTTTGAACAGAACCTAAACTTCTCCTTTTGCCTTATCTTCATATGTGGATTGTATAAATGTCCCATACACCTGCAATTAGACAAAACACAAAAGTGTGTGAAGTATTTTTGTTCTGGATAACATAAATAGATTATTGAATAGTTTGCACTAGAAATCACCTGATAAATATGCATGTATGCAATATTTTTGGTCGTATCCAAGGTAGTCATGTCCTCATCATCCTCCCCTTCTTGAAAACAAAGCCGTCCTCGGCGTTGCTTAATCTGAAATGTGGCTAACAAAAGAGACAAGGTGTACATGTTGTATATGTATATGTCATCCATTTTTACTTCCCGTGGATTTTGCACATATGACACATGTATACATGAGTAACTTTCATAGTTAATAAAATATAAAGCCAAAATATTATCACAAGAAGTAGAAGGCATGAAAGTATTGCAACTCAGTTTGCACATATAAGTGAAGCTCTTATTCATATGAAAAGATGGACAATATTCATCATTAAACCATCCCAACATTGATGAACCATCACCAAGATTAGAGGTCATATCAAAATGATTAAACATTGGCACAATTATTTTCAAACATATTTGATCCAAATCTGATTTATTCCCTGATTCACTTGATTCTTTTGCATCGATAGTTAATTCAATGGGCTCACTCAAAATTGTTTGATCACATGGCAAAGTCAAATCATCAACATAGTCCTCTAAGGTAGCTGGTGTGATCAAAGTAGTGGGTAGCTCACCGCATGGTGCACTTAAATTGACAAGACATTCATCATACTCATGTGGAAGTGGAAGATTAGTACCTTTGTCATTACCTCTTATGATCAACTCAGATGAGGTAGGCACTCTCGGTGATGATGTGTCACATGGTGGAGGTGATGTAGTCCTCACAACAACGGATGTGGTCGTCATAGTATGCTTAGTAGTTGAAAGGACAACCATATCAACTCTTGGAATGTGCATCTCGCGCTTGTTCTCCTTGTGCGCAACACGTCGTTTTATTTCCTGTTCAGCTTTGCAAGCAAGATGAAACAAATGGTCCATAGGATAACACTCTTCATGTATTAGTATCTCCTGAATGTCACGATTTAATCCTCCCCAAAATCTATCCATAAAATCTTCTTCACTTTCTTCTAAAGAGGAATGCAGCAAGGTAGTTTGTAAAGTATCATAATATTTCGTTACGGTGTCACTACCTTGTTTTAAATGTTGCAACTTTGTAATCATGTCACGAGTATAATAAGCGGGAACGAATGTATGTCGCATGGCAAGTTTCAAATCATCCCAAGTAGTAGGTATATCATTAGGGTGTAACCGACAATATTCACTCCACCAAACTACAGCATAACCAGTGAAAGAACCAACCGCAACCTTAACTTTTTTACGCACATCAAAATTATTGGAAGCAAATATATTATTTAGGTCAAACTCCCATTCAATATATAAAGCGGGTCTAAAACGGCCATTAAATGGTGGTATAGAAACATTAACCTGATCATGTGCATTTGGATGTTTGTGCACCTGATAGAGGCAAAGGTGTCCCGTCTTTCGATGAGATGATGAATATCGCTTTGATGGAAGTCGACTTTGACGATCCGACTACGAACGTGCGAGGACGTCGCGCCTTAGCAATCGCTAAACCAACTCCGAGAGGTTACCGACCACGCCGGAGCACGATCAACCTGACCACGAGGGTCTGTTTCCTGCGAGCAAACGAAGAACAGGCAAGAAACTGAGATTGCAATCTGGATATTGCGAATATAAGATGAAAGCTTTATTGATCAAGGTGGGGTTCTGTGACGCCTTTGTCTGGTCGCTGAACACAAACGAAGTACGCGAAGTTGCAGCTATGGCGAACTTTTAATCTAAACAAAACCCAAAGTCTAAACGACGCCCTAAGGGCTGTATATATGGAGGAAGAGGGGGGGAATTTCGTGGCCCTTGAGGAAGGGGTCCGAAACCAACCCTATCTCTTGTTTCCCCACACATACGGACTCTAAAAACAGCCTATACTTATGTATTTCGAAATTACATGGGCCTGGCCCAATAATAAGGTGACGCAGCACCTAGAATAGCCTCTGGACGAAAGTTATGAAGTAGCATCTTGTATATTTCGTCCAAGGCTTCATGCACGCATTATGGTGGCTTCAACGTCCTGAAATCATCACTTGTAACTCCGTTCTTGTTCCCCATGCGCATGCCATCATCTCCATGCTTGTTCTTGCTCCAATGTTCATCCTTCTCAAAGCTAGGCCCTTCATTTGTAAGCAAAACAAATGTATCCAATTTAGGCAGCATCATATTCTCATGAACATTAGAATCATTAGCAAGAAACGAAAGTACCTGGTAATTTAATTGGCGTGCGCGAGCTCTAGTAATTGGTCCAGTATGTATAGCAGCAGGGACTGTGGGTGTAATAATTGTATTGATGTCCTCATCATCCTCCCCTTCTTGAAATGAAGTCGTCCTCGACGGAAGCTCATCTTCCTCACCCAAATAAGGCTTCAAATCTGCAATATTAAAAGTGGGACTAACCCCAAAATCTGCAGGCAGCTCAAGTTTATATGCATTATCATTTATTTTCTCTAACACCTTAAAAGGACCATCAGCACGTGGCATTAGCTTTGATTTGCGCAAATCAGGAAATCTATCCTTACGCAAATGTAACCAAACAAGATCTCCAGGTGCAAACACAACATGTTTTCTACCCTTATCTCCAGCAAGTTTATATTTAGCATTCATACGCTCAATGTTTTCCTTAGTTAGCTCATGCATTTTTAAGATCAATTCAGCACGTTGTTTAGCATCAAAATTAACCTTCTCCGAAGATGGAAGAGGCAACAAATCAATAGGTGCACGAGGTAGGAAACCATACACAATTTCAAAAGGGCACATCTTAGTAGTAGAATGCAATGAACGATTATAAGCAAACTCAATATGAGGCAAGCAGTCTTCCCACATTTTCTTATTATTCTTCAAAACAGCCCTAAGCATAGTAGACAATGTTCTATTGACTACTTCAGTTTGTCCATCAGTTTGGGGGTGACAAGTAGTACTAAAAAGCAGTTTAGTCCCCAACTTAGCCCATAAACATCTCCAAAAGTGGCTAAGAAATTTAGTATCACGATCTGAAACAATAGTATTTGGCACACCATGCAAGCGAATAATTTCACGAAAGAACAAATCAGCAACATTAACAGCATCATCGCTTTTATGACATGGTATAAAGTGCGCCATTTTCGAGAATCTATCCACGACAACAAATATGCTATCCCTCCCCTTCTTTGTTCGAGGTAAACCTAAAACAAAGTCCATAGATATATCCTCCCAAGGAACACTAGGTACAGGCAAAGGCATATATAAACCATGAGGATTGAGTCGTGACTTAGCTTTTTGACATGTAGTGCAGCGAGCAACAAAACGCTCAACATCCCGTCTCATCTTTGGCCAAAAGAAATGTGTAGCAAGTACGTCCTCCGTCTTCTTCACGCCAAAGTGTCCCATTAATCCTCCTCCATGCGCCTCCTGCAACAACAAAAGACGAAGAGAGCTAGCTGGAATGCATAGCTTGTTAGCACGGAACACAAATCCATCATTAACGACAAACTTGTTCCAGGTTCTTCCTTCTTTACAATTCTGCAATACATCTTTAAAATCAGCATCATGCACATATTGATCTTTGATGGTCTCCAAACCAAATATTTTGAAGTCAAGTTGTGAAAGCATAGTATAGCGACGAGACAATGCATCAGCAATAACATTTTCTTTACCCTTCTTGTGTTTAATGACATAAGGGAAAGTTTCAATGAATTCAACCCATTTAGCATGTCTACGATTCAGTTTAGCTTGACTTTTAATATGTTTCAAAGATTCATGATCAGAATGTATAACAAATTCTTTGGGCCATAAATAATGTTGCCATGTTTCTAAAGTCCGAACAAGAGCATATAGTTCTTTATCATAAGTAGAATAATTCAGACTAGGCCCACTCAATTTTTCAGAAAAGTATGCAACAGGTTTGCCATCTTGTAATAACACACCTCCTAATCCAATGCCACTAGCATCACATTCAAGCTCAAAAGTCTTATTAAAATCAGGAAGTTGGAGTAAAGGAGCATGTGTCAACTTATCTTTCAATACCGTGAAGGCTTCTTCCTGTGCGGTACCCCAAACAAAAGGCACATCCTTCTTTGTAAGCTCGTTGAGAGGTGCAGCAATGGTGCTAAAATCTCTCACAAAACGCCTATAGAAACCAGCGAGTCCAAGAAAACTCCGCACTTGTGTGACCGTTTTGGGCTGCGGCCAACTCTCAATAGCTTCAATCTTGGCTTTATCAACTTCAATTCCCTGTGGAGTAACAACATAGCCAAGAAAAGATACTCGGTCGGTGCAAAAGGTGCACTTCCCAAGGTTACCAAACAAACGTGCATCACGTAGAGCAATAAAAACAGCACGTAAATGTTCCAAATGTTCTTCCAAAGATTTGCTATAAATCAGTATATCATCAAAATAGACCACCACAAATCGTCCAATGAAAGCACGTAAAACTTCGTTCATTAGTCTCATGAAAGTACTAGGTGCATTAGTTAACCCAAAAGGCATGACTAACCACTCATATAAACCAAACTTAGTTTTAAATGCAGTTTTCCATTCATCTCCCAATTTCATACGAATTTGATGGTATCCACTACGCAAATCAACTTTGGAGAATATTGTAGAGCCACTCAATTCATCAAGCATATCATCGAGCCTAGGAATAGGATGACGATAACGAATAGTAATATTATTAATGCCTCTACAATCAACACACATACGCGACGTACCATCCTTTTTAGGCACGAGTATAATAGGAACAGCACAAGGACTAAGAGATTCGCGTATATAACCTTTGTCGAGCAGCTCCTGTACTTGACGCATAATCTCCTTCGTCTCCTCTGGATTGGTACGGTATGGTGCACGGTTGGGTAGCGATGCACCGGGAATTAAGTCAATTTGATGCTCAATCCCTCGAATAGGTGGTAATCCCGGTGGCACGTCTTGTGGGAAGACGTCAGCGAACTCCTGCAAAATGTGAGTGACAGCAGGGGGCAAAGAGGAAGGCACGTCCTCGAATGAAAATAATGCCTCTTTGCACACAAAAGCATAGCAAACAGATTTGCTGAAATCTAGTTCATCAATATCAGATTTTGTGGCAAGTAAACATGCACCTTTCAATTTAATTTCAGAAACAACACTAGATGGTTTATTATTAGGTTTCATTTGTTGCTCAAATTCCTTTGCCACAATCTGATTTTCACTCTTATTTTTCTCCTGTTTTGCTTTATTAGCTCTATTAATGTCATCTTTCAAAATGGAATCAGGAGTCATAGGAAGCAAAGTAATATTTTTATCCTTATGAACAAGAGTATACTGATTGTTTCTACCATGGTGTACAGAATTTTTATCAAATTGCCATGGTCTACCTAGTAATAAGGAACATGCTTGCATGGGTACCACATCACAATCAACATAATCAGCATATGTAGAGATACTAAAATGCACACGAACAGTACGTGTTACCTTAACCTTGCCGCTGTTGTTGAACCATTGGATGTAGTAAGGATGTGGATGTGGTCTTGTGGTGAGAGATAGCTTCTCCACCATCTCCATGCTAGCCAAGTTGTTACAGCTCCCTCCATCTATGATGACGCGAACAGAACGTTCCTTCACAACTCCCTTTGTATGGAACAAATTATGCCTCTGATTTTGCTCTGCTTGTGTGACCTGCACACTCAAAACACGTTGAGCAACTAAACATTCATACCTGTCAGCGTCTTCAGGAGCCATGTATTGCGTCTCATTTTCAGAATCATCTCCACCATGTTCTTCACGTGTAATAAGAGCCAAAGTCTCCTCATCATAGTCACTAGCGGACTCATACCCACCATCCTCAGTAGCAATCATGACACGCTGAGATTTGCATTCTCTCGCAAAATGTCCTCTTCCCTTACAACGACGACAAATAATATCACTTGTGTGCCCTGTCGATGCCATGGAAGAAGAAGAGCTCTGCACAGGCCCGGCAGGTGTGCTCTTGGCAGAGAGTGGTGGTTGTGCCTGCTTTCTTGTATCACGGCTGGAGGTGGCACCTGATGGAGGTGATGGTGAAGTGGAAGTAGAAGATGCACGCGGTGTCCATGATGAAGGTCGACCTGCAGAAAAGTTAGTTCGCGCCAATGGCTGTCGATCCTGCACTTCACGTTCAGCTTTACAAGCAAGATGGAATAAACGAGTGATATTATTATAATCCTTATACTCTAGAATGGTCTGAATCTCTTTATTTAATCCACCCATAAAACGTGCAAGCATAGCTTCATTCTCCTCAACAATACCACATCTAATCATGCCAGTTTGTAATTCCTGATAATATTCTTCTACAGAATTTTTTCCTTGTCTTAAACGCTGCAATTTTTGAAGTAATTCACGTTGATAATATGGTGGAACCCAACGAGTACGCATAGCAGTTTTCAAAGCAGCCCAAGTAGCTGGAACAGGATATAATCTACAATGTTCAGACCACCAAACACATGCAAAGCTAGTGAAAGCACAAACAGCAGCAGGAACACGTCTCTCCTCAGGATATTGTAAACATGTAAATCGTTGTTCAGTTTCTAACTCCCAAGTAAGATATATATCAGGAACATATCTACCCTCAAATGGTGGAATATTCAATTTCAGTTTAGGGAGATGGTCATGATCTCGTACCTGAGGTGGTGGTGCCGGCCTACCGTTGCGAATATATACCTGAGGTCGACCTGCTGGTGGTGGTGCTGGTGGCTGCACGTAGTTCTGATTTTGATCAACCTCATCCTCATAATCGCCCGCATAATCGTCATCCTCCTCAGCCGCCGCAGGAGCAGGAGCCAAAGAAGCATCAACAGTAGGGACAGCAGCACCCGAATTTTGACCAATCTCAATTGGAACGCGTTGTGCCCGTCCCACTTGATTTGGAAGGCGGCGTTGGAGATGTGGTTGTTGTTGTTGTAGAGGTGCGACATGTGCAGCCGGTGGTGGTTGGGGAAGACGCTTTAGTAATTCAGTAAACTTGTTATCCAGCTTTGTCTCAAACGACTTCTCCACGGCATCTATCTTCTCCATAGCCTCTTCAAATCTGTTTAGCACATCTCCCACCTGGCCACTCATCATTTGCTGAAATTTATCATGCAACTCCTTGTTCGTCATGTTCGCCCAATCAGTCTCATCGGCTTGTGAACCTGCCATGGTTAGCAGCAATAGAAACACAAAAGAATATGATCCTGCAGACTACTAGAAGTGGTGGGATGGTGGTGTGTCACAAAACCTTCAAGCGAATCTCAAATTCTTACCAGTTCTTACCCAGCAGCAGGTGGTGATCGGCAACCGTTGTAGTCAAAAACTCTCAAAGCTTGGATATAGCGATTACCAGGGAGAGTCAAACGCACGATGTAGACTTATGTGGAGCTGGGAAGGCTTATAATATGGTAGCAAAATGGTAAGCAATAATCAATTCAGAGATGCAAAGTTGAATAAACGCGCAACGACGGTACTGTGCTGGTCCTAGGCTAGACCGTGCTAGAGACGCGAGCCTAGAACACTAACAAAATCACGGCGCTGCACGTAAACAAGGGAAAAGCACACTCAGGAATTTTTTTTTCGCTCTTTTTTTTTTTTTTTTGCGCTCCTCTTTTTTTTTTTTTTTTTTTTTGCGAAAAAATCACTATAATGGCGAGTGTCTCAAAACTCTTCCCAGGTCAAACTGACAGGATGGGCACAAAATTTTTTGACTATTTTTTTTTTTCGGAAATCAGGGCAGCGACGACGAAAAAGTGCGACAAAAAATCACTATGATGGCGAGTGTCTCAAAACACTACCCGGGGCCTAAAAATAGGATAGGGAAAAAATATTTGTGGTTGCCGAAATTTTGGCCTAAAAACTGCCCGGGGGTCTCCAGACTCTTTTTTTTTTTTCCGAGACCTACTCAGGCAAGGAAACACGAAACGGAAAATATATGGATCTCTAAAACAAACCGACTATGAAAAGAACTCGGATTGGTGGTGGATATATGGCGGTAGTATATGGCAGCGGTGGTGGTATATGGATACGGATTCAAAGCGGTGGCGGATAAGCAATGGTGGTAGATGGCAAGGCGATGATGATGGTGCGGCGGCGGCGTGACAACTTATGACCAGAACTCGAAACTCTAAAAGACTAGACTCTAAGACCAGCAACTTGACACGACGATGCAACCGCAAATTCAACAAAGCAAAAACCCTAAAAAGATTATGCAAAGGCTCAGATTGGTTCGGATATGATGAACTAACCCTAATTTTTTTTTTGTGGCTTTTTCGTGGACTGTAGGTATGAAGAACAGACTCGATCTAAACTACGAAAAACTGTAAAATCTCACCGAGCAACCTGGAAATCTGATACCACTTGATAGAGGCAAAGGTGTCCCGTCTTTCGATGAGATGATGAATATCGCTTTGATGGACGTCGACTTTGACGATCCGACTACGAACGTGCGAGGACGTCGCGCCTTAGCAATCGCTAAACCAACTCCGAGAGGTTATCGACCACGCCGGAGCACGATCAACCTGACCACGAGGGTCTGTTTCCTGCGAGCAAACGCAGAACAGGCAAGAAACTGAGATTGCAATCTGGATATTGCGAATATAAGATGAAAGCTTTATTGATCAAGGTGGGGTTCTGTGACGCCTTTGTCTGGTCGCTGAACACAAACGAAGTACGCGAAGTTGCAGCTATGGCGAACTTTTAATCTAAACAAAACCCAAAGTCTAAACGACGCCCTAAGGGCTGTATATATGGAGGAAGAGGGGGGGAATTTCGTGGCCCTTGAGGAAGGGGTCCGAAACCAACCCTATCTCTTGTTTCCCCACACATACGGACTCTAAAAACAGCCTATACTTATGTATTTCGAAATTACATGGGCCTGGCCCAATAATAAGGTGACGCAGCACCTAGAATAGCCTCTGGACGAAAGTTATGAAGTAGCATCTTGTATATTTCGTCCAAGGCTTCATGCACGCATTATGGTGGCTTCAACGTCCTGAAATCATCACTTGTAACTCCGTTCTTGTTCCCCATGCGCATGCCATCATCTCCATGCTTGTTCTTGCTCCAATGTTCATCCTTCTCAAAGCTAGGCCCTTCATTTGTAAGCAAAACAAATGTATCCAATTTAGGCAGCATCATATTCTCATGAACATTAGAATCATTAGCAAGAAACGAAAGTACCTGGTAATTTAATTGGCGTGCGCGAGCTCTAGTAATTGGTCCAGTATGTATAGCAGCAGGGACTGTGGGTGTAATAATTGTATTGATGTCCTCATCACTCTCACATAGGGTCGAGGGCCCTTGCCGGCAAGGCATGCCGGCAAGGATTCTTCTGGCCCACAACCCTCCCGGATGCAACGGCGCTAGTAACCAAGTGTGAAGCGTGCCAGTTCCATTCAAAGAAGCTTCATCAACCAGCTCAAGCTCTCCAAACAATCCCTCTTTCCTGGCCATCCTCGGTCTGGGGGCTCGATATACTGGGCCCCTTTCCCCGTGCTGTCGGGGGCTTTGAGTACTTGTACGTTGTAATCGACAAGTTCACAAAGTGGCCGGAGGTGGAGGCAGTGAGAAAGGTGACAGCACAATCAGCCGTCAAATTCTTCAAGGGGCTAGTCTGCCGTTTTGGTGTACCAAATAGAGTCATCACCGACAACGGCACGCAGTTCACGAGCCGCGTATTCATGCAGTACATCTAGGACCTCGACAGCAAGGTTTGTTTTTTTTCTGTTGCACACCCACGAAGCAACGGCCAGGCTGAGAGGGCGAATGCTGAAGTATTGCGAGGCCTCCGGACAAGAACTTTTGGCAGGCTGCACAAGTGCAGACGGCGCTGGATTGATGAATTGTTGGCGGTTCTTTGGTCAATCAGAACGACACCAAATCGAGCCACCGGCCAGACACCTTTCTCCCTCGTTTACGGGGCAGAAGCAGTTCTCCCCACGGAACTCACGTACGGGTCACCCCGAGTGCTCGCTTATGATGAGTTTGAGCAAGAGCAATTGCGGCAAGATGATGCAACGCTCCTTGAGGAAGATCATCTTCGGGTGGCTGTGAGAGCAGCGCGCTACCAGCAAGCCTTGCGCCGCTACCATAGCCGCAAGGTTTGTGCCCGAAGCTTTGAGGAAGGCGACCTTGTTCTTCGGCGCGTTCAATCGACCAAGAATTCCAACGAGTTGACGCCGAAGTGGGAAGGCCCTTATCGGGTAATACGAGTCACCAGGCCCGGCGCAGTCCGCCTGGAGACCGAAGATGCTATTCCAGTGAGCAACTCCTGGAACATCGAACATCTTCGCAAGTTTTACCCATAAGACGCGGTTGCCGGGCCCCCGGGCAGACCACCTTTTGTACAAGCCTTGCTGGCAAGGCATGTAACCCTTTGTACAAAGCCAGACGCAGACCCTGAGCATAAATAAATGAAGCGCTGACGCCCTTAGTTTTAGCATGCATGCTATGTTGAGTCTCTCCCTCAGTTAGGGTTGATAGTGCTTAGCGGCGACTAACCCCTAGCAAAGAGGTCGAGTGTGTATCTCTCTGTTCCTTCCCGTCCTTTTTAGGTTCGCAGGGTGCATGGACACTTCTGCTGAGTTGTTTGGAGGAAAGAGAACAGGCCGGCACCCCGACCCTGGCAAGCCAAGGTCGCCGGGGGCTGCGGATCCGAAGATCCGACCATGGCAAGCCAAGATTGCCGGGGGCTGCAACATCAGATAAGTTTTTCATTCCCCGCTCCCTACTTCCGTATGAAACTTGAACGTACAAGACTTCGCTCACTCTTATACCATCATGCTCCCTTTTTCCCATGTCCAAAAAAACCTTACTTTGGGCCGGGACTTGGTCGTAGCGCGGTGGGAAGGGAACGGACGAAGGGCCCAATCCTGCTTTGCCCCTACCTCCGTCATGGGCGTGAGTGTAATCGAGCTATAGAGCAGGAGGACGGCAAGGACTGTTGCCGGATTACAATGTTTATCTTAAGATAACAAGGACTCGTTCCTTGGTGTGGCCCCCGCCCACACACAAAAGAGACCTGGCAAACACCCTTCTTCTCATTCATACGTTGTTAACAAGTACAATTCGTACGGAATGTATGCCCGAGCGAGGGGATTACAAGGTCTAAATTCTACTAAGGCCCGTAGGCTTGCAAACTAAAAAAAGATAAGTGCCCCTGATCCCCGTTCTTGCCCTTTTCCTCCCAGGTGCGGCAGGTGAAGGAGAAAAAGGGGCGATGGGGAACGCGCCGGTGGAGAGCTTGACGAGGAAGGCCCTCGGCAGGGCACGTGGCCAAAGGAGGGGCGACGCGGTCAGTCGGAGTCGGAGTCGGCGTCCCCCCGCTCGACACCCTCGTCGTCGCTGTCGCTGTCCTCCTTGTCACTCCCGCTTGAGGAAGAGTCTTCGTCATCGGAGGAGCTCTCCACGCAGCACTTTAGGCGAGTTCCAAAGTCTCCAAAGACCTTGACAGAGAGCATGCCGTTCTCCATTAATTTGAAATAGAGAACGAGCCCCGCTGTCGGGCTGTGGATACGAGCGAAGGTCTTCCATCCGCGACGAAGATACATGACGTGAGGGGCGGGAAAATCGACATCAACCCGCGTGCTGCCATTCCCACAGCCCCTCATATTCAATCTCAGAGTCTGTGGCGGGTCGAGCTCCATCTCCCGAGCGAATGGAGTAGGGAGATGAAGACGACGATGCACTGGCCGGTGCAGCCTGACGAAGACGACGACTCACGAGGCTGGTCCCCGACATGGCCCTCCATTGGGGGAGGGACCGCCGGCGGAGGCGAGGCCAGTGCGCCGCGCCGTCCTCCTCTTCCCCGAGCGCCACGGCGACCTCGGCCTCGCCCCCTCCCCCTTCCCCTCGTGGCTGGCTCCGCTGCCACGAGCTATTGGGAAGGAGGGGCGCGCTGTCGAGCAGAGACCCTCGTCGCCGCCGTCGAAGCACCGGCGCGCCCTCTCGCCATAGCAGAAGAAAGAAAGAAGCCAAGGTGGAAGGAGGTGGATGGTGAAAGAGTGAGGGGTGCCATCCCCCTCCCCTTCTTATAAAGGGGCGGGGTCGGGGCTCGGCCGCCCCACTCAACCAATCCGGCCATCAGGAGCGCAGGGAATCAAGGCCGACCCGCTGCTCCAATCAGCAGCGACCCGGTTTCCCGCCTCGTCATTCAAGGCCCACACCCACCGCCTACCATCTTCAAGGCATGGGGGACACGTGGTGAGCAAACATAAATTGAGGGGACGAGTGAGGCGACCATTTTCCACCCCGTGATCGTAGGGCATGGGGGCCTCGAAGGCCACGACCCGAGTCCACTCAGTAAATGAGCCGCGCCCCTGCGTTTTCCTCTTTTTATGGGGAAGGCACGAGCCGCCTCTTTACCACAATGTGACGCATGAGGACAGGAACTGCCCCACGCACGACCCCCATGTCACGCACGGCCCTCCACATCGCGCATTCAACGTGGGTCATGGGGAAGCGCAGCGAGCGAAGGAGTTACTGCGGTAAAAATCCGCCCCGCCTGTCCGCGCACCGTTCTGGGCCTAGCCCAACAACGCGTTGCGCTTATGTGTGGCCCAGGCCCAGGGGCTTCTGTCGGTGTACAAAAGAAGGGGCTCTCCTTTTGACCCCTCTACTTGTGCACGGGCAGTCAGAGCCGCGCCTGCGGCCGCACTTAGCAGGGCAAAGGGAGGAACCAAAAGCACAAGATGGGCAAAGCAATGCCAAGACCAGAGACACAAAGAGCAAGAGGGCGAAGAGCCTTGCCGGGGCAGGTTGCCCTACGCCAGCAGAGCGCGCCACCCTTGAGCCCAAGGGTTCCAACACCATCAACCACATTGGAACCAAGGCTTGGGAGGCACCTCCATGGTGGCATGCAGATCTTTGTGAAGATCATAAAGACACGAGGTCAGATGAGGACCTGAGGACGACGATCCTCGCGAGATCCTCGCTGAGGCAATCCATGAGACCTTCGGCAAGATCCTCGCCGGGGACGACCGCGATGCCACGGCAAGACCCTTGCCGAGGCCTCGGCAAGGCCCTTGCCAAGGCACCTGCGGGGCCGCAACCAGGCCCACGTTTGCCAGGACTCCACCGCCATTCCCATACAGCTGCCAGCCCAACCAGTTGGGCAGGCAGCTACGTGGCAACATGCGGCTTCCAGGCCAACTCAGCAAGCACCTGGTCAACACGTGGCAACATGTGGCAACGTGGCATGCAGATCTTCGTGAAGACCCTACCACCACGCCATCTCAGCAGCCAGCCAGCCTACGTGGCGCTGCATGCCTCGTTGGCCCGGACGCGCGTCGGGGCGAGGCGGAGCGGCGATGGACGGGACGGGCCTCGTTATCATCCCCAATAAAGCAATGGGACACCTAAGGGGCGCATTTAATGCGCCCTTTCCCGTAATGACAAGCGATAAGCTTGTACACTGCATACCTTTCCACCTCCTGTGTGCCACTGTGGCAACCCCTTTTCTCTATAAAAGGAGGCCCGAGGTGCACTGGAGAAGGATTCGGATCTTTTGGACTACGCATGCACCATAGCTAGTTCAAGAGCTCAAGAACACTCAAATATACATCAAAGCAGGACTAAGGTATTACGCATCTTCGCGGCCCGAACCAGGGTAAATGATCCTTGTGTTGACTACCAGACCCGCTCTTTGCACAACCCCGCGCCCGCCAACCGTAGAAGGGATCCCAGTGATTCCATAGGTGTTGTTTCCACCGACAGATGTGCAATGAATCAAGAGTGACATGTATGAAAGAATTATGAAGGTGGCTTTGCCACAAATATGATGTCAACTACATGATCATGCAAAGCAATATGACAATGATGAAGCGTGTCATAATAAACGTAACGGTGGAAAGTTGCATGGCAATATATCTCGGAATGTCTACGGAAGTGCCATAATAGAGGTATGGTGGCTGTTTTGAGGAAGGTAAATGGTGGGTTTATGGTACCGGCGAAAGTTGCGTGGTACTAGAGAGGCTAGCAATGGTGGAAGGGTGAGAGTGCGTATAATCCATGGACTCAACATTAGTCATAAAGAACTCACATACTTATTGCAAACATCTATAGTTATCGAAACGTGCATGCTCCTAGGGGGATAGATTGGTAGGAAAAGACCATCGCTCGTCCCCGACCGCCACTCATAAGGAAGACAATCAAAAAATAAATCATGCTTCGACTTTATCACATAACGGTTCACCATACGTGCATGCTACGGGAATCACAAACTTTAACACAAGTATCTCTCATATTCAAAACTACTCAACTAGCATGACTCTAATATCACCATGTTCATATCTCGAAACAATCATAAGGAATCAAACTTCTCATAGTATTCAATGCACTTTATATGAAAGTGTTTATTATACCCATCTTGGATGCCCATCATATTAGGACTAATTTTATAGCCAAAGCAAATTACCATGCTGTTCTAAAGGACTCTCAAAATAATATAAGTTAAGCATGAGATATCAATAATTTCTATAAAATAAAACCACCACCGTGCTCTAAAAAGATATAAGTGAAGCACTAGAGCAAAATTATCTAGCTCAAAAGATATAAGTGAAGCACATAGAGTATTGTAATAAATTCCGATTCATGCGTGTATCTCCCAAAAGATGTGTACAGCAAGGATGATTGTGGTAAACTAAAAAGAAAAGACTCAAATCATACAAGACGCTCCAAGCAAAACACATATCATGTGGTGAATAAAAATATAGCCTCAAGTAAAGTTACCGATAGACGAAGACGAAAGAGGGGATGCCTTCCGGGGCATCCCCAAGCTTAGGCTTTTGGTTGTCCTTGAAGTTTACCTTGGGGTGCCTTGGGCATCCCCAAGCTTAGGCTCTTGCCACACCTTATTCCAAAATCCATCAAATCTTTACCCAAAAACTTGAAAACTTCACAACACAAAACTTCAACAAAAAATCTCATGAGCTCCGTTAGTATAAGAAAATAAGCCACCACTTTAAGGTACTGTAATGAACTTATTCTTTATTTATATTGGTGTTAAAGCTAATGTATTCCCACTTCTCTATGGTTCATACCCCCCGATACTACTCATAGATTCATCAAAATAAGCAAACAACACACGAAAAACAGAATCTATCAAAACAGAACAGTCTGTAGTAATCCGACTGATAGAGGCAAAGGTGTCCCGTCTTTCGATGAGATGATGGATATCGCTTTGGTGGAAGTCGACTTTGACGATCCGACTACGAACGTGCGAGGACGTCGCGCCTTAGCAATCGCTAAACCAACTCCGAGAGGTTATCGACCACGCCGGAGCACGATCAACCTGACCACGAGGGTCTGTTTCCTGCGAGCAAACGAAGAACAAGCAAGAAACTGAGATTGCAATCTGGATATTGCGAATATAAGATGAAAGCTTTATTGATCAAGGTGGAGTTCTGTGACGCCTTTGTCTGGTCGCTGAACACAAACGAAGTACGCGAAGTTGCAGCTATGGCGAACTTTTAATCTAAACAAAACCCAAAGTCTAAACGACGCCCTAAGGGCTGTATATATGGAGGAAGAGGGGGGAATTTCGTGGCCCTTGAGGAAGGGGTCCGAAACCAACCCTATCTCTTGTTTCCCCACACATACGGACTCTAAAAACAGCCTATACTTATGTATTTCGAAATTACATGGGCCTGGCCCAATAATAAGGTGACGCAGCACCTAGAATAGCCTCTGGACGAAAGTTATGAAGTAGCATCTTGTATATTTTGTCCAAGGCTTCATGCACGCATTATGGTGGCTTCAACGTCCTGAAATCATCACTTGTAACTCCGTTCTTGTTCCCCATGCACATGCCATCATCTCCATGCTTGTTCTTGCTCCAATGTTCATCCTTCTCAAAGCTAGGCCCTTCATTTGTAAGCAAAACAAATGTATCCAATTTAGGCAGCATCATATTCTCATGAACATTAGAATCATTACCAAGAAACGAAAGTACCTGGTAATTTAATTGGCGTGCGCGAGCTCTAGTAATTGGTCCAGTATGTATAGCAGCAGGGCCTGTGGGTGTAACAATGGTATGGATGTCCTCATCATCCTCCCCTTCTTGAAATGAAGTCGTCCTCGACGGAAGCTCATCTTCCTCACCCAAATAAGGCTTCAAATCTGCAATGTTAAAAGTGGGACTAACCCCAAAATCTGCAGGCAGCTCAAGTTTATATGCATTATCATTTATTTTCTCTAACACCTTAAAAGGACCATCAGCACGTGGCATTAGCTTTGATTTGCGCAAATCAAGAAATCTATCCTTACGCAAATGTAACCAAACAAGATCTCCAGGTGCAAACACAACATGTTTTCTACCCTTATCTCCAGCAAGTTTATATTTAGCAGTCATACGCTCAATGTTTTCCTTAGTTAACTCATGCATTTTTAAGATCAATTCAGCACGTTGTTTAGCATCAAAATTAACCTTCTCCGAAGATGGAAGAGGCAACAAATCAATAGGTGCACGAGGTAGGAAACCATACACAATTTCAAAAGGGCACATCTTAGTAGTAGAATGCAATGAACGATTATAAGCAAACTCAATATGAGGCAAGCATTCTTCCCACATTTTCTTATTATTCTTCAAAACAGCCCTAAGCATAGTAGACAATGTTCTATTGACTACTTCAGTTTGTCCATCAGTTTGGGGGTGACAAGTAGTACTAAAAAGCAGTTTGGTCCCCAACTTAGCCCATAAACATCTCCAAAAGTGGCTAAGAAATTTAGTATCACGATCTGAAACAATAGTATTTGGCACACCATGCAAGCGAATAATTTCACGAAAGAACAAATCAGCAACATTAACAGCATCATCGCTTTTATGACATGGTATAAAGTGTGCCATTTTCGAGAATCTATCCACGACGACAAATATGCTATCCCTCCCCTTCTTTGTTCGAGGTAAACCTAAAATAAAGTCCATAGATATATCCTCCCAAGGAACCCTAGGTACAGGCAAAGGCATATATAAACCATGAGGATTGAGTCGTGACTTAGCTTTTTGACATGTAGTGCAGCGAGCAACAAAACGCTCAACATCCCGTCTCATCTTTGGCCAAAAGAAATGTATAGCAAGTACGTCCTCCGTCTTCTTCACGCCAAAGTGTCCCATTAATCCTCCTCCATGCGCCTCCTGCAACAACAAAAGACGATGAGAGCTAGCTGGAATGCATAGCTTGTTAGCACGGAACACAAATCCATCATTAACGACAAACTTGTTCCAGGTTCTTCCTTCTTTACAATTCTGCAATACATCTTTAAAATCAGCATCATGCACATATTGATCTTTGATGGTCTCCAAACCAAATATTTTGAAGTCAAGTTGTGAAAACATAGTATAGCGACGAGACAATGCATCAGCAATAACATTTTCTTTACCCTTCTTGTGTTTAATGACATAAGGGAAAGTTTCAATGAATTCAACCCATTTAGCATGTCTACGATTCAGTTTAGCTTGACTTTAAATATGTTTCAAAGATTCATGATCAGAATGTATAACAAATTCTTTGGGCCATAAATAATGTTGCCACGGTTGGGTAGCGATGCACCGGGAATTAAATGAATTTGATGCTCAATCCCTCGAATAGTTGGTAATCCCGGTGGCACGTCTTGTGGGAAGACGTCAGCGAACTCCTGCAAAATGTTAGTGACAGCAGGGGGCAAAGAGGAAGGCGCGTCCTCGAATGAAAATAATGCCTCTTTGCACACAAAAGCATAGCAAACAGATTGGCTGAAATCTAGTTCATCAATATCAGATTTTGTGGCAAGTAAACATGCACTTTTCAATTTAATTTCAGAAACAACACTAGATGGTTTATTATTAGGTTTCATTTGTTGCTCAAATTCCTTTGCCACAATCTGATTTTCACTCTTATTTTTCTCCTGTTTTGCTTTATTAGCTCTATTAATGTCATCTTTCAAAATGGAATCAGGAGTCATAGGAAGCAAAGTAATATTTTTATCCTTATGAACAAGAGTATACTGATTGTTTCTACCATGGTGTACAGAATTTTTATCAAATTGCCATGGTCTACCTAGTAATAAGGAACATGCTTGCATGGGTACCACATCACAATCAACATAATCAGCATATGTAGAGATACTAAAATGCACACGAACAGTACGTGTTACCTTAACCTTGCCGCTGTTGTTGAACCATTGGATGTAGTAAGGATGTGGATGTGGTCTTGTGGTGAGAGATAGCTTCTCCACCATCTCCATGCTAGCCAAGTTGTTACAGCTCCCTCCATCTATGATGACGCGAACAGA
The DNA here is from genome assembly GCF_002575655.3 of Aegilops tauschii subsp. strangulata. NCBI lineage: Eukaryota > Viridiplantae > Streptophyta > Magnoliopsida > Poales > Poaceae > Aegilops > Aegilops tauschii. Next base: position 199,848,527 of record NC_053038.3, on the reverse strand, counting down.
ACGTTCCTTCACAATTCCCTTTGTATGGAACAAATTATGCCTCTGATTTTGCTCTGCTTGTGTGACCTGCACACTCAAAACACGTTGAGCAACTAAACATTCATACCTGTCAGCGTCTTCAGGAGCCATGTATTGCGTCTCATTTTCAGAATCATCTCCACCATGTTCTTCACGTGTAATAAGAGCCAAAGTCTCCTCATCATAGTCACTAGCGGACTCATACCCACCATCCTCAGTAGCAATCATGACACGCTGAGATTTGCATTCTCTCGCAAAATGTCCTCTTCCCTTACAACGACGACAAATAGTATCACTTGTGTGCCCTGTCGATGCCATGGAAGAAGAAGAACTCTGCGCAGGCCCGGCAGGTGTGCTCTTGGCAGAGAGTGGTGGTTGTGCCTGCTTTCTTGTATCACGGCTGGAGGTGGCACCTGATGGAGGTGATGGTGAAGTGGAAGTAGAAGATGCACGCGGTGTCCATGATGAAGGACGACCTGCAGAAAAGTTAGTTCGCGCCAATGGCTGTCGATCCTGCACTTCACGTTCAGCTTTACAAGCAAGATGGAATAAACGAGTGATATTATTATAATCCTTATACTCTAGAATGGTCTGAATCTCTTTATTTAATCCACCCATAAAACGTGCAAGCATAGCTTCATTCTCCTCAACAATACCACATCTAATCATGCCAGTTTGTAATTCCTGATAATATTCTTCTACAGAATTGTTCCCTTGTCTTAAACGCTGCAGTTTTTGAAGTAATTCACGTTGATAATATGGGGGAACCCAACGAGTACGCATAGCAGTTTTCAAAGCAGCCCAAGTAGCTGGAACAGGATATAATCTACAATGTTCAGACCACCAAACACATGCAAAGCTAGTGAAAGCACAAACAGCAGCAGGAACACGTCTCTCCTCAGGATATTGTAAACATGTAAATCGTTGTTCAGTTTCTAACTCCCAAGTAAGATATATATCAGGAACATATCGACCCTCAAATGGTGGAATATTCAATTTCAGTTTAGGGAGATGGTCATGATCTCGTACCTGAGGTGGTGGTGCCGGCCTACCGTTGCGAATATATACCTGAGGTCGACCTGCTGGTGGTGGTGCGGGTGGCTGCACGTAGTTCTGATTTTGATCAACCTCATCCTCATAATCGCCCGCATAATCGTCATCCTCCTCAGCCGCCGCAGGAGCAGGAGCCAAAGAAGCATCAACAGTAGGTGCAGCAGCACCCGAATTTTGACCAATCTCAAGTGGAACGCGCTGTGCCCGTCCCACTTGATTTGGAAGGCGGCGTTGGAGATGTGGTTGTTGTTGTTGTAGAGGTGCGACATGTGCAGCCGGTGGTGGTTGGGGAAGACGCTTGAGTAATTCAGTAAACTTGTTATCCATCTTTGTCTCAAACGACTTCTCCACGGCATCTATCTTCTCCATAGCCTCTTCAAATCTGTTTAGCACATCTCCCACCTGGCCACTCATCATTTGCTGAAATTTATCATGCAACTCCTTGTTCGTCATGTTCTCCCAATCAGTCTCATCGGCTTGTGAACCTGCCATGGTTAGCAGCAATAGAAACACAAAAGAATATGATCCTGCAGACTACTAGAAGTGGTGGTGATGGTGGTGTGTCACAAAACCTTCAAGCGAATCTCAAATTCTTACCAGTTCTTACCCAGCAGCAGGTGGTGATCGGCAACCGTTGTAGTCAAAAACTCTCAAAGCTTGGATATAGCGATTACCAGGGAGAGTCAAACGCACGATGTAGATGTATGTGGAGCTGGGAAGGCTTATAATATGGTAGCAAAAATGGTAAGCAATAATCAATTCAGAGATGCAAAGTTGAATAAACGCTCAACGACGGTACTGTGCTGGTCCTAGGCTAGACCGTGCTAGAGACGCGAGCCTAGAACACTAACAAAATCACGGCGCTGCACGTAAACAAGGGAAAAGCACACTCTGGAAAAAAAATTCGCTCTTTTTTTTTGCGCTCCTCTTTTTTTTTTTTGCGAAAAATCACTATAATGGACGTGTCTCAAAACTCTTCCCAGGTCAAACTGACAGGATGGGCACAAAAATTTTTAACTATTTTTTTTTCTGGAAATCAGGGCAGCGACGACGAAAAAGTGCGACAAAAAATCACTATGATGGCGAGTGTCTCAAAACACTCCCCGGGACCTAAAAATAGGATAGGGAAAAATATTTTTGGTTGCCGAAATTTTGGCCTAAAAACTGCCCGGGGGTCTCCAGACTTTTTTTTTTCGAGACCTACTCAGGCAAGGAAACACGAAACGGAAAATATATGGATCTCTAAAACAAACCGAATATGAAAAGAACTCGGATTGGTGGTGGATATATGGCGGTAGGATATGGCAGCGGTGGTGGTATATGGTAGCGGTAGTGGTATATGGATACGGATCGGTGGTGGTATATGGATACGGATTGGTGGTAGTATATGGATACGGATTCAAAGCGGTGGCGGAGAAGCAATGGTGGTAGATGGCAAGGCGATGATGATGGTGCGGCGGCGGCGTGACAACTTATGACCAGAACTCGAAACTCTAAAAGACTAGACTCGAAGACCAGCAACTTGACACGACGATGCAACCGCAAATTCAACAAAGCAAAAACCCTAAAAAGATTATGCAAAGGCTCAGATTGGTTCGGATATGATGAACAAACCCTAAATTTTTTTTGTGGCTTTTTCGTGGACGGTAGGTATGAAGAACAGACTCGATCTAAACTACGAAAAACTGTAAAATCTCACCGAGCAACCTGGAAATCTGATACCACTTGATAGAGGCAAAGGTGTCCCGTCTTTCGATGAGATGATGGATATCGCTTTGGTGGAAGTCGACTTTGACGATCCGACTACGAACGTGCGAGGACGTCCCGCCTTAGCAATCGCTAAACCAACTCCGAGAGGTTATCGACCACGCCGGAGCACGATCAACCTGACCACGAGGGTCTGTTTCCTGCGAGCAAACGAAGAACAAGCAAGAAACTGAGATTGCAATCTGGATATTGCGAATATAAGATGAAAGCTTTATTGATCAAGGTGGAGTTCTGTGACGCCTTTGTCTGGTCGCTGAACACAAACGAAGTACGCGAAGTTGCAGCTATGGCTAACTTTTAATCTAAACAAAACCCAAAGTCTAAACGACGCCCTAAGGGCTGTATATATGGAGGAAGAGGGGGGAATTTCGTGGCCCTTGGGGAAGGGGTCCGAAACCAACCCTATCTCTTGTTTCCCCACACATACGGACTCTAAAAACAGCCTATACTCAAGTATTTTGAAATTACATGGGCCTGGCCCAATAATAAGGTGACGCAGCACCTAGAATAGCCTCTGGACGAAAGTTATGAAGTAGCATCTTGTATATTTCGTCCAAGGCTTCATGCACGCATTATGGTGGCTTCAACGTCCTGAAATCATCACTTGTAACTCCGTTCTTGTTCCCCATGCGCATGCCATCATCTCCATGCTTGTTCTTGCTCCAATGTTCATCCTTCTCAAAGCTAGGCCCTTCATTTGTAAGCAAAACAAATGTATCCAATTTAGGCAGCATCATATTCTCATGAACATTAGAATCATTACCAAGAAACGAAAGTACCTGGTAATTTAATTGGCGTGCGCGAGCTCTAGTAATTGGTGCAGTATGTATAGCAGCAGGGCCTGTGGGTGTAACAATGGTATGGATGTCCTCATCACCGACTTGTTCGAATACTTATGGAATTCCGAAAATTCTGAAATAAATTGGTGGACATGAGGAATTTGTCTATTAATCATCTGCAAAAAGAATAAACCTAAAAGCACTCTCCAGTAAAAAATTGCAGCTAATCTTGTGAGCGCAAAAGTTCTTGTTTTTTACAGCAAGATCGCAAAGACTTCACCCAAGTCTTCCCAAAGGTTCTACTTGGCACAAACACTAATTAAAACATAAAAACACATCTAAACAGAGGCTAGATAAATTATTTATTACTAAACAGGAACAAAAAGCAAGGAACAAAAATAAAATTGGGTTGCCTCCCAACAAGCACTATCGTTTAATGCCCCTAGCTAGGCATTGATAATTTTAATGATGCTCACATGAAAGATAGCAATTGAAACAAAGAGAGCAACATAAAACATGTGACAAACAAATCTAAGTCTAACATACTTCCTATGCATAGGCATTTTATAAGCAAACAAATTATTAAGGCAAACAAAAACTAGCATATGCAAGGAAGAAGGAAGAAACAAAAGCAATCTCAACATAACGAGAGGTAATTTAGTAACATGAAAATTTCTACAACCATAATTTCCCCTCTCATAGTAATTGCATGTGGGATCATACTCAAATTCAACAATATAGCCATCACAAAGCATATTCTCTACATGATCCACATGTATGCAAAGTTGACACTCTTCCTGATGAGGACATCAATACCATTGTTACACCCACAGCCCCTGCTGCTATACATACTGGACCAATTACTAGAGCTCGCGCACGCCAATTAAATTACCAGGTACTTTCGTTTCTTGGTAATGATTCTAATATTCATGAGAATATGATGCTGCCTAAATTGGATACATTTGTTTTGCTTACAAATGAAGGGCCTAGCTTTGAGAAGGATGAACATTGGAGCAAGAACAAGCATGGAGATGATGGCATGCGCATGGGGAACAAGAACGGAGTTACAAGTGATGATTTCAGGACGTTGAAGCCACCATAATGCGTGCATGAAGCCTTGGACGAAATATACAAGATGCTACTTCATAACTTTCGTCCAGAGGCTATTCTAGGTGCTGCGTCACCTTATTATTGGGCCAGGCCCATGTAATTTCGAAATACTTGAGTATAGGCTATTTTTAGAGTCCGTATGTGTGGGGAAACAAGAGATAGGGTTGGTTTCGGACCCCTTCCCCAACGGCCACGAAATTCCCCCTCTTCCTCCATATATACAGCCCTTAGGGCGTCGTTTAGACTTTGGGTTTTGTTTAGATTAAAAGTTCGCCATAGCTGCAACTTCGCGTACTTCGTTTGTGTTCACCGACCAGACAAAGGCGTCACAGAACCCCACCTTGATCAATAAAGCTTTCATCTTATATTCGCAATATCCAGATTGCAACCTCAGTTTCTTGCTTGTTATTCGTTTGCTCGCAGGAAACAGACCCTCGTGGTCAGGTTGATCGTGCTCCGGCGTGGTCAATAACCTCTCGGAGTTGGTTTAGCGATTGCTAAGGCGCGACGTCATCGCACGTTCGTAGTCGGATCGTCAAAGTCGACTTCCACCAAAGCGATATCCATCATCTCATCGAAAGACGGGACACCTTTGCCTCTATCACTTCCGAAATAGTGGGATCATCATAAAATAAAGTCATGACCTCTCCGAACCCACTTTCAATATTATTGCAAATATTATTATCAATCTCATATTCATCATGGGGCTTAAATAAATTTTCAAGATCATAAGAAGAATCACCCCAATCGTGATCATTGCAACAAGTAGTTGACATAGCAAAACTAGCATCCCCAAGCTTAGGGTTTTGCATATTATTAGCACAATTGACATTAATAAAATTTATAATAACATCATTGCAATCATGCTTTTTATTCAAAGATCTATCGTGAATCACTTCATAAAGTACTTCATCACAAGTTTCAGATTCATGAATTTCAAGCAAAACTTCATAAAGATAATCTAGTGCACAAAAATCACTAGCAATTGGTTCATCATAATTGGATCTCTTAAAAAGATAGGCAAGTGGATGAGGATCCATAAACTTTTAGCAAGCGAAGATGCAAGCAAAAAGAAGGCACATGGTAACACGAGATTGAATAGAAGAGGGGCGAAGAAAAGGCAAATCTTTTTGAAAATCGTTTTAGAAGTGGGGGAGAGGAAAACGAGAGGCGAATGGCAAATAATGTAATGCGAGGGAGAAGAGTTTATGATGGGTACTTGGTATGTCTTGACTTGGCGTAGATCTCCCCAGCAACGGCGCCAAAAATCCTTCTTGCTACCTCTTGAGCATGCATTGGTTTTCCCTTGAAGAGGAAATGGTGATGTAGCAAAGTAGCGTAAGTATTTCCCTCAGTTTTGAGAACCAAGGTATCAATCCAGTAGGAGACAACGCACAAGTCACGTAGTACCTGCACAAACAATCAAGAACCTTGCAACCAACGCGATAAAGGGGTTGTCAATCCCTTCACGGTCACTCGCAAAAGCGAGATCTAATAAAGATAGTAAAGTAAATATTTTTGGTATTTTTGTTGTATAGATTGGAAAGTAAAGATTGCAAAATATTAAATGAGATGCGATGTAAATAAATGAGATGCAATATAATAAGAAAGAGACCCGAGGGCCATAGGTTTCACTAGTGGCTTCTCTCAAGATAGCATGTATTACGGTGGGTGAACAAATTACTGCCGAGCAATTGATAGAAAAGCGCATAGTTACGAAGATATCTAAGGCAATGATCATGAATATAGGCATCACGTCCGTGTCAAGTAGACCGAAACGATTCTGCATCTACTACTATTACTCCACACATCGACCGCTATCCAGCATGCATCTAGAGTATTAAGTTTATAAGAACGGAGTAACGCATTAAGCAACATGACATGATGTAGAGGGATAAACTCATGAAATATGATATAAAACCCATCTTTTTATCCTCGATGGCAACAATACAATATGTGCCTTGCTGCCCCTACTGTCACTGGGAAAGGACACCACAAGATTGAACCCAAAGCTAAGCACTTCTCCCATTGCAAGAAAGATCAATCTAGTAGGCCAAACTAAACCGATAATTCGAAGAGACTTGCAAAGATATCAAATCATGCATATAAGAATTCAGAGAAGAACCAACTAATATTCATAGATAATCTTGTTCATAAATCCACAATTCATCGAATCTCTGCAAACACACCGCAAAAGAGTATTACATCGAATAGATCTCCAAGAACATCGAGGAGAACTTTGTATTGAGAATCAAAGAGAGAGAAGAAGCAATCTAGCTAATAACTATAGACCCGAAGGTCTGTGGTAAACTACTCATGCTTCATCGGAGAGGCAATGGTGTTGATCTAGAAGCCCTCCGTGATCGATTCCCCCTCCAGCAGATCGCCGGAAAAGGCCCCAAGATGGGATCTCACAGGTACAGAAGGTTGCGGCGGTGGAAAAGTGGTTTCGTGGCTCCCTCTGATCGATCTAGGGTATAAGAGTATATATAGGCGAAAGAAGTACGTCGGTGGAGCTACGAGGGGCCCACGAGGGTGGGGGGCGCGCCTACCCCTTGGGCGCGCCCTCCTGCCTCGTGGCCGCCTCGTGGTGTTCCAGACTTCAACTCCAAGTCTTCTAGATTACTTTTGGTCTAAGAAAGATCATCGCGAGGGTTTCATTCCGTTTGGACTCCGTTTGGTTTTCCTTTTCTGCGAAACACTAAAATAGGCAAAAAAACAGAAACTGGCACCGGGCCTCCGGTTAATAGGTTAGTCCCAAAAATAATATAAAATAGCATATTAAAGCCCATTAACCATCCAAAACACATAATATAATAGCATGAAACAATCAAAAATTATAGATACGTTGGAGACGTATCACGTGGGTGCTTCACCAGCCCCGGCGTTGCCACTCCCTCTGATGGTGCGCTTCGGCGGCATCCTCATACACTCTAGAGTCCAGACGTTGGTGACCACTGTGGACCGGGGGTGCGGCCGCCTATTATGGCCGGCGGCTCGAGCGCGCAATTAATACGGACCAGTGGGAGCGAGGCAGGCTGTGGTCAAAGGCTGTCTTGCCTCCCGGTGAGCCTGCGCGGTGGACTTCTGCCATTCCTACCATCATTTCACACGGCTACTTGCATGCCTCCCGTCAATACGCACACCTGCACGCACGCCTCCTAGTATGCCTGCGCAGCGCACTACTCGCATGGGTCCCGTCAACTCATGCCTGCTCGCACGGCACACGGGGCGTGTGGCAGCACATATATATTTTGGTTTATTGATGATTCATTCCGCCGCTTTACTGCTTAACAGAAGCATGGCACGATCTAATGCACACAGTCCGAATAAATAATCCATATGAGATATTGGTTGCCAGTTTTTAATAATCTCCCGTTTGTAAGAAGATTATATCAAAATGGGTCTCATTGACGAAAAATACAATATCACAGTCTACTGGTGTCCATATATGACACCATGATAAGTTTCATGAATTTCAACTAAGTTTTGGATTCACTGAATTTTAAAAATATATATTCTTAATATTTTGAAATCTCTTGCACAGGGAAAGATGCACCCAGGGACACGTATGATTTTGCAACCCATTTTGGTGCACATGTAGCTCAAATTTGATTTTTGCACATTAAATCCCTAGGAAATCAATCAATGTATAAAAATGATCGAATGATGTCTGTTTTTTTAATTTTAACACGACACTCCGCCTTTGGTCACATGTTCATTGCAGACAAAGTTTGACATGCCTTAGAGTGGCTGTGGTGGTGCGGGATGTGTGTGTGTCTGTGTGTGTGGGGGGGTGGGGGGGAGTGGTCCAGCAGTACACTACGAGTCATGAACCTCCATGTGGGATTATTATTGATCATTTTGTGAGTCATATATGCCAAATCAAAGTCGTGAATTGGTCATTTAAAGCATTACACAACCCTTTCATACATAATGTTCGGGCCACATGCATGCATTTGTGGTCCTCTCGGACACTCTTCCTCGTGCGATTATCGGAGACGTGCCCATTCATTAGCCCACAAAGGTTTTCAGTTTCCTCTGACAACAAGAGGCATTTGACCAAAATGTGGATTCATCTTGGCATGTGTGTGGTGTTGTAGCGACCCGACCCGAATGGATCAAGTCTCTGTGCTTAAGTGTCATCCCTGGATCGGTATGCTGACACACATAGTACTCGAGGATTTATAACAGAGGTAAATCACATGTATAAAGTAACGTAAATACTATTACGTCAATCCAAATAGCGGAAGTAACAACAAGGTTGTGGATTCCCATCAACACCAACGACAAAGTTGAGTGTAGGCATCGTAACCCTAACGTATCACTTACTCGTCGTAAGAGTCCTGCAACATGAGACATTGCAGCCATGCAGGTCAGTACATTGAATGTACTGGCAATTTCACACTGTGGAGCAATGATGAATAATGGCTATCACTACATGCATATTTGGCTGGTGGAGGCTCTAAGTTTGATTTTTTTGCATAAAGATAATTTTTCCCTACAACAAAGGAATATATTTTATTTAACTACAAAGTTTGTTGAAATTATTGATAAGGTAACCCCAACTCAATCCCAAATCATTAATAACCCAACAATTTCATTAAATAGAGTGATGAGATCAATCAATAATTCAAATACCACATACTCAAAACGTCCATAACCGGGGACACGGCTAATCATGATTAGTTTGTACACTCTGCAGAGGTTTGCACACTTTTCCCCACAAGACTCGATCTCCTCCGTTGAATTTCTCGCACTACATGGTGTTTGAGAAACGGATGACCGAGACACAGTCTTTCAGAAGCATTAACTCTTTACGAGGGGTAGGCCGTGCCACCTACATCCCCTACATCTGCTAGTCTACCACTGAAAGAGGTCACACAACAGAATCAACTATGCCAGAGCCCATAATGGCTTGTGGCTGCACACGGAAGTTTCCAGCATGAATAATCTTATAATCCCTTTGAGCCTGGGTGGCATTCCAATAGGATGATCACACGGATACCCCGGGATCTCCTAGGACAACACTGGATTCCCCAGGTGCCCGGGCAAGCCACTGTTATCCCCAGGGTGCCCCAACCAATCCACCCAGATGTGTATTTTAGCCACCTTAAGTTTCGCTTAGTTAATATAACTCTCACATCTTCCATCAATCTCACAAACCAATCCACGTCTACGAGCATAGCATAGCTGTATAAGCCTAACGTATAATCCCAGGGTTGGTAAAATACAATAGGTTCCTACCTCATCAACTACTTCCCAATACCCACATGTTATCAAAAACCTACTCATGCAATGTTTGAGGGTTGAAACTAATGCATAAAACTGGGTAATAAAGGGGGTATGATCAAAGTGTGAACTTGCCTTGTACTGTTGATGAAGATGATTCGTACTCATAACTCCTGATAGTTCTACTCGTCACACTCCGATCAATCTATCGTAAGCAAGCAATTGCATACATAAGCACTCATGCAAAAGAATCGAAGAAAAGATCTCGGAAAACTTCGAAAACAAGCAATTAACTCTTGCAACATAAAACAATTTCTAACAGTACCAAAATTGGCTGAATTGGAGTTGTAAAACTCAAGTTATGAACAAAAGTAGTTTGAATTCAAATCTGTTTGAAACCAAATTTAAATTTTCAAAAAACATGTTCAAGTTGGTTAACTGGACAGAGGGGATCGTAAATAAAAGTCGGCGTTGGTTTCGCTGGATTTGGATAAACGAGCAAAAAGATGTGATCGTTTTAAGATCAGGGGCTAAACCAAAAAATAAATAATCGCGGATAGGTCCCTGACTAAAAGTAAGAGAAAAAGAAAAAAGACTAAATAATGAACGTTCGTTTTCTCAAACAAAACAACGGATGTTCACTAAATAACTAAACCTAAAAAACAGATCTAGGTTTTCTAGAAAAAAACCGATCTAGGGTTTTCAAAAAAAACCGAAGAAAAACCGGCGGTTTCCGGCGGGTCGACGTCGGCGGCGGAGTCCGGACGGGCGAACGGCGGCGGCTCCGGGTGGCGGCAGCTTGCGGCGCTGCGGGGCAGAGAGCGGTGGCGGTGCGGGTGGCTACGCGGCGGCGGGGGCGAAGTCGGCGGCGCGGCGGCGATATGCAGCGCTGGGCTGCGGGGGAGGAGGAGAGAGAGGCCGGGGTGGCTTTATAGGAGGGAGCTGGGGCGGTGGCGTGTGGGAGGGGCAAGGCGGCGCGTTGTCCGGGACGGACACGACGTCCATGGCGGCTCGGCGGCGTGCGGAGTCCCGCCCGGGATCGGGGCGAGCGACGCTTGCTGGGCCGGCCCAGTCGGCGGTAGAGCTTTTTTTAAATAATTTCGCAGACAAAAATAAAATAATAAAATGATATAAAACAAAAATATAGGCATATAATATATCAAAATTTTCAGAAAAAGATTTTCTACAACATGAACATTTTTCTAACGTCAAATAAAATCCACAACAATTTAAATAAAGCAAAGAGTGCTACTGTTGCAATAAAACCCAATAAAAATTATTTTAGAAAATACCAAAATAATTTCAAATTTATTTCTCTCCATTTTTCTACTTTAGGGAATCATTTTACCCTATTTTCCATATATTTTATTTTTGGAGAAAAATAATTTGAATAGAACCAAATAACCCCAAATTGAATAATTTCAAGGGGATTTTAAATTTGATTCTTTTAAACTCCCAACTCATATTTCATACGATTTGAAGAAGTCGTTTTATCTTCTCTCTTGAAAATCATTGAGTTGCATAAAGTTTCTGAATTTGAAATATTTCCAAATGAAATTCAAATCTTTTCAAGAACCCTTTTCATTTATTTAAATGGAAGAAGTCATGTCATCTTCTCTCTAGGGTTGTGTGATGAAATAATTTTGAATTCATGGAGATCAGAAATCAAAGTGAAAGTTTTGGGAAAGTCATTTTATTCCCTCTCATTTAAATTTCAGAAAGTTTCAAATTTCACTCAATTTCACACAAGCAACCACACCACAATCATGCAATCAACCAAAACTATTTATTTAATATAACATTCCAAAATTCTATACAAACCTACCACCCTTAAAATGAATCTCGTCCTCGAGATTCTGAGAGGCTAGAAAGAAAAAGGTTAGGTTTGGGGGTCTTCTCAAAATCCGTCGATCGTCACACGGGGTCTGGGGTGCTACCACCCTTAGAAGCGTTGTTACGGTTCCATCAAAACTCATATACTCCATCCTTATTGTTGGCAGTGTCGATCTTCTTAGATTCTCGGGAAAATTCCTACTTTGCGCTTTTCCGGTAGTGGCATAACCATTTTCCTCAATTCTTGTGTCCTTTCATCTTGGTACGGTTCTTCTGTGACTGGGTCTTCTTATATGACGGGTCTGGCGCCAATGCTAAACAACTATCGATATATCATGGCGGTCAACAATTTATGGTTTCTCCTGCAGGAGATGGGTTTGGGCTTCATTCTCACCGTATGACCTACGGTTGGCAACAGCTGCCTTGAACAAGGGAAAATTGTTATACCATTCTAAGGTTTAAACAAGGTTTTGATCGTCGTCGCTCTACTATGGGTAAGTCACTCAGATTAACCATTCCATATAGCAAGGCAAATAATAAGAGTAAGTCGGTATGGTGATCAATCCATCCCGCACCTAAATAATTACCTTGTATATGGTTTAGCGAATCTCGCATTCTAACACTCGGTCATCCTCACAAGCATTGCAGAATTTCTCTTGTCAACGAACCAAGTTCAGATAAATCCATGGATTCTGTAAGCCAAACAAACATCTATCATTCCTTCACAACTCTCAGGTTTTGCGTTACTCCTATAAGATCATCTGTTGATAAAGTCATAATCTCTTCCAGGGTTTTTTTCCTTCAGCAAGAGTGTGCTTGCTTCTTGGCAGGTCCTGGAGCCAGTGGGTTATGGCCCATCTCATCACTTGTAAACCTTGAACTCATCATCGGGGGCAACTGATCATTATTCCAACATCCAGCTTCCTAGCATTCTTAATTCCATCCAATTATACTGTCTCTCTTCCTTCTAAGACGTGATTAATCAGACTCATCATGGAGTTACAATTGCTCCATATTACCAACATTATACCTCCTTTACGTCCAATAATACTTCATCCCTTCATATTCTTGGGATATCCCACATATCGAGATAAAACTCGTACTTATTTTGTCCAAAGTCCACTCCATGGAACATCATTATCTTTTCCAGGGGTCAAGTGTCCTCACCGGGTACTATCACCCTTGAAATACACAAATTCATCCATAGACCATATTTCCCTCGAAAAGGGTCAAAATCTTTCTTCATAGAGTAACTACTCATAAAATCCAAATTAGTATCAATGATGCTAACTTTATTGATTCTCCAATCTTTATAATCTCCAGCATTTCCATTACATGCGTCAACTCAACACCTCAATACTGAAAAAGAAATGTTCCCACTACTACTACTATATTCCTTTTTCGTCCCAACTATTTAGCACGAGCCTCCTTCTCAGCGGGACAATCCCTGGCAAAGTGCCCTGCTTCATTACAGCAGAAACAAATTACTTCTGACAGGTCTCGTGGTTTCCTTGCGATTACATAGCCTATTTGGGTCCTCGGCTTCCTTTTTGGGCAACCATTGAAGTAGTGCCCTGAATCCTTGCACCTGAAACAGGTGATATGACTCAGGTCCTTCTTTGTATAAATTGGGCTGTTCCTGGAATCCAATCTATTTCTCTTCCTGGGCTTTTCCGTGCCAATCAGAGCTTCTATTTCCTGTGGGTCATACTCTACTTCCACTGTCGGGAATGCTACTAGATCCCCGTTCAGACAATCCTGGGAGATGTGTCCTTCTTCTCCACATGAATAGCCTAACTTGGTGCAGGGTTTAATTGGGTCTTCTTCGGGTGTGTCCTCCACCTCTTCCTTCATCACATATTCTTCTAAGATTTCCATGAGGTGATGTAGGGTGGAACCCTAGATGGCCGATCTTTCACGAAAGGAGCGGATCCCAAAGAGGAACACGAAGAACACGAGGGGAAACACGAGGGAAAGCACGGGAGAATCACTCAAACCAACAAGATTCGATTACACATGTGCTAGATCCACGAAACACAAAGAGAGATACACGATCCAAAGTCAACAAAGGACGATACAAAAGGGTAACCGGTTCTTATCCGTGAGGAGGTCTTGATGGGGGTCTTCTCCGTGAGGAGGTCCTGAATCCAAGGGGATCTTCTCCGAAGAGGGGCCACGGTCTCTCTCGTGGAGTAGATCCGTAATGGATGAGCAATGCTCTATCTCACATATGAGCTAAACCAATGCTAAACCTAGAAAGATGGAGGAGAAGGAGTATATATAGTCTAGGGGGGTGAAGGGGTACACGGGCTTCGGCCCTTTACTGTGCGCAGACAGACGGGACCGGATGTCGGGGCGACGGGCCGGATGTCCGGGCTGGTGGAGGTAGCTTCTGTAGGTTCGGGTGTGTGGCGCCGGATGTCCGGGCTTCTGGCCGGATTTCCGGGCTCGGGCCGGATGTCCGGGCTGGGGCCGGATGCCCGGGGCCTGTAGATGTGGGGCGGCTGGAAGGCTGCTGAGGAGGATGCTCCAGGGGCCGGATGTCCGGGGTCCTGGCCGGATGTCCGGGGTCCTGGCCGGATGTCCGGGGCCTGGGAGGTGTTCTTGACTCTTGCCTTTGGTTCTCTTCATCCATGGACTTGGCGATTTGTCCGTCTTCATGTACATCTCCGGGAGGGTCCTCTTGACACCTAATCATGCATAGTATATCGGACTTAGGTAGTAACCATGTCTCGAGTGGGTCATATGTGATATCACTAAGGAAAGAAGTCACCTCGTTCTCGAGAGCTCTAGCTCGTGCTCGTGTCATAGGTCCTCTTGGCTCTTGATGAGACGATGGTAGGTCCCTGGGGATGACCGTAGGATGCTCCGCATCATCACCCCTCCCTTGGGAAAGATCCGACCTCGGATCGAAATCCTCATCACCATGGTACGGGGAGAGATCTCTGATGTTGAAGATGTCGCTCACGGAGTACTTGTCGCGTGGGATGTCGATCTTGTAGGCATTATTGTTGTAGCGTGTGAGCACCTTGAAGGGTCCATCTGGTCGGGGTAGGAGTTTGGACTTGCGTTCATTGGGGAAGCGGTCCTTTCAAAGGTGTAGCCACACAAGATCTCCAACATTGAATATCATGGGGTGCTTGTTGACGTTGAGCTTGGTCGCGAGTCGTTGTACTTGGTGCTCGATGGTGTGCCTTGTATCTTCATGCATCTTCTTGAGGTAGTTGACTCGGGCACTCGCGTCCATGTTTGTGCGCTCTTGTAGCGGTAGAGGAAGAATGTCCAATGGGGACAACAGGTTGAAGCCGTAGACGACCTCGAAGGGGGACTTGCCGGTAGTCGAATGTCTTGCACGGTTGTAGGCGTACTCGGCGATTGGTAGGCACTCCTCCCACTCCTTGATGTGATTCTTTATCAACACGTGTAGTAGAGTGGAGAGTGTGTGGTTCGTCACCTCCGTTTGGCCGTCGGTTTGAGGATGGTATGCCAAAGAGAACAAAAGCTTGATTCCGAGCTTAGCGCACAATGTCTTCCAAAAGTAACTCAAGAACTTGACGTCGCGGTCCGAGACAATCGTCTTTGGCACTCCATGAAGGCGCAAGATTTCCCTACAAAACAAATTTGCAACATGTGAAGCATCGTCTATCTTGTTGCAAGGAATGAAATGAGCCATTTTGGAGAATCGGTCCACAACAACAAAAACGGAATCCTTGCCATTTCTAGTTCTAGGCAAACCAAGGACAAAATCCATGCTAATATCTTCCCATGGTTGGTACGGAATTGGAAGAGGCATATATAGTCCATGAGATTGAGCTTTAGACTTAGCTTTGCGACATGTAGAGCATCGGTTGGTGAAGCGGTTGACGTCGCGAAACATCTTGGGCCAAAAGTAGTTCTTGGAGAGCGTAGCAAATGTCTTGTCGCGTCGAAAGTGTCCCATTAGTCCTCCGCCATGAGATTCTTGCAAAAGCAACAAATGAAGAGAAGGCTCGGGGATGCATAGTTTGTTAGCTCTCATAAGATAACCATCCTTGATGTAATAGCGTTCCCAAGGTGTATGCGTCAAACACTTGGCATAAGGAATAGCAAAAGTAGGATCATGCTCATACAATTCTTTTATGTGCTCAAAGCCAATGACATTCAATTCAAGTTGAGTAACAAGCATGCATATACGGGAAAGCGCATCCGCCACAACATTTTCCTTACCTTTAATATACTTGATGACATAAGGAAATGACTCAATAAACTCACTCCATTTAGCATGACGCTTGTTCAACTTAGTTTGACCCTTAAGGTATTTAAGCGTTTCATGATCGGTATGGATGATAAATTCATGAGGGCGAAGGTAATGTTACCATTCATCCGAAACTCGCACTAAAGCATATAGCTCTTTGTCATAGATGGGGTAATTGAGTTGCGCTCCGGAGAGTTTCTCACCGAAGTATGCTATGGGGCGCTTCTCTTGCGTTAACACACCTCCTATGCCATTACCACTAGCATCACAATGAATTTCAAAAGGTTTGTCAAAGTTGGGTAAAGCAAGCACGGGAGCATGAGTAAGCAAATTCTCAAGCTCATTGAATGCACTATCTTGAGATGGTCCCCAAACAAAGGGTGCATTCTTCTTGCTCAAAGCATGTAAAGGAGATGCAATGGTGCTAAAATCCTTCACAAAACGACGGTAAAAACCAGCTAAACCAAGAAAACTACGCACTTGTTGCAAATTGGTTGGTTGGGGCCAAGTTTTAATAGCATTGATCTTAGATTCATCAACATGAACACCCTTAAAAGATACTACAAAACCCAAGAAAACAAACTTATCAACACCAAAAAGGCATTTTTCCATATTAGCATAAAGACGCTCTTTTTGAAGAGTTTGTAGCACGGTGCGAAGGTGGGTGACATGCTCTTTGAGAGATTTGCTAAAAACAAGGATATTGTCATAGTAGACTAGAACAAACTCACCAATGTAAGGGCGAAACACATATG
This sequence comes from Aegilops tauschii subsp. strangulata, assembly GCF_002575655.3. Taxonomy (NCBI): domain Eukaryota; kingdom Viridiplantae; phylum Streptophyta; class Magnoliopsida; order Poales; family Poaceae; genus Aegilops; species Aegilops tauschii. The sequence continues at coordinate 199,831,746 of NC_053038.3, read as the reverse complement.
CATAGGACGCATGGAAGTACCGGGTGCTTCCGATAAACCCATAGGCATGACTAACCACTCATACAAACCAAACTTTGTTTTGAAAGCGGTTTTCCATTCATCACCCTCTTGTATGCGGATTTGATAGTAACCACTTTTAAGATCAATTTTGGAAAAAATAGTGGCACCGCTAAGTTCATCTAGCATATCGTCAAGGCATGGAATGGGGTACCTATAGCGAATGGTGATAGCATTGATGGGTCTACAATCGGAACACATGCGAAAGCTACCGTCTCTTTTGGGCACAAGAATGACCGGTATGGCACAAGGACTCAAACTTTCACGCACATGTCCATGATCTATGAGATGCTTTACTTGCCTTTGTATTTCTTTGGTTTCTTCGGGGTTGACTCGGTAGGGAGCCTTGTTTGGAAGTGGTGCTCCGGGGATGAGGTCGATGCGGTGCTCGATGCCTCGTAGTGGAGGTAGAACCGAAGGTAGCTCGTCGGGGAAAACGTCTTGGAATTCCCGCAAAAGAGAAGATAACACTAGAGGAAGATTGTGAGAGGTGTTAGCTTTTGGTGCCTCATCTTTGCACAAAAGTACATAGTGTAGGACACATGATGGGTTCTCACACACTTCTCTCATCTCACGTTTGGTGGCAAAGAGAACTAAGTTTGTCTTTTCGCTAATCATGGAGGCACTCAATTTGGGCTTGTGGCGCTCACCCTCTTTTTGGTGGTTCGCTCTCTCACTATGTTCTCCACGATGGGTGGCTTGCTTGCCCGCGATCACTTGGCTTGGAGACATAGGGCGTAGCACGTATTCCTTCCCTTTCATCTTGAAGCTATAGTGGTTTGTACGTCCATTGTGGATGACACCTCGGTCAAATTGCCATGGCCATCCAAGAAGGAGGTGGCAAACGGTCATCGGAAGGACATCACACTCCAAAGTGTCTTCGTAAGCACCGATCTTGAAAGAGACTTGTACTCTATGCTCGACTTGGATGGTGCCGTTGTCGCTTAGCCATTGAACTTTGTAAGGGTGCGGGTGTTTCATCTTGACCAATTGGAGCTTGGAACATAGTTCTTCACTTGCTAAGTTATGGCAACCCCCTCCATCGATGATGACCTTGACAGACCTTCCATTGATGCCGGCCTTGGTGTGGAAGATATGGCATCTTTGGTCTTCTTCTTGTTGATGTTGAAGAGTCAAGACCATGGAGACAACAAGAGCGGGGCTCGAATCTTCGTCACAAAAGACTTGATCATCTTCATCGTCATTGTTCACTTGCCGGTGCATGGCCACTTGATCAAGGGCTTCCATTTCTCTTTCGCTCATGGAGTCATAGGTTCCGTCGTCGTTGAGTATCATGGTGCGCTTGTTTGTGCACTCAAAGGACTTGTGGCCTCGGCCGCCGCATGTGAAGCATTTGAAGGAACTCGTCTTGATGGTCTCATCGGTTGGGGTAGATGATGATGAAGCTTTCGACTTGAAGTTGCTTGTAGTAGGAGGACGACTTGAGGTTGTCGAAGTTTTGTTGTAACTCGCCTTGTCGCCGTTGCTTGCAGATGGCTTGGTTGATGTAGAAGGTGTCGGAGTCGGTGAAGCTTGATTGTTGGAGAAGCCATAGGAATTGGATGAGAACTTGGCATACTTGATGTCATCTTGCACTTGACGTTCCGCTTTGGTAGCTTGATGCACTAGCTCGATGAGGTTCGAGTATGGAGTTGGCGATCTTCTTGATAGGATGATTGAGTCCATTCAAGAAATGTGCCATAGTTTGCTCATCATCTTCCGTGACATTGGCTCGTATCATGGCAATCTCCATTTCCTTGTAGTACTCTTCAACGCTCTTGGTTCCTTGCTTGAGTAGTTGGAGTTTCTTGAAGAGGTCGCGGTTGTAGTAGTTTGGCACGAAACGTGCTCTCATGACATCCTTCATTTGCGCCCAAGTGGTGATTGGCGGTTCACCTTTGGCCTCTCGGCGCTCAATGACTTGTTCCCACCAAATGAGGACGTAGTCTTGGAACTCAAGGGATGCCCTCGCGATCTTCTTCTCTTCTTCGTAGTTGTGCAAGCGGAATTTTTTGTCAACCTTCAATGCCCATGAGATGTACTCTTCGGGGTCATTGCTTCCGGTGAACTTGGGCATAGTGAACTTTAGCTTGCCATATCGTTGCTCTTCATTGTGTTGGGGTTGAGGATTGACAATCTCATGTTGCTCTTGGCGAGGAGGGTTGTCGACCTCATTTTGCTCTTGTCTTGGAGGAGGTCCATTGTCTTCATGCTCTCGATGGACTTGATGTTCTTGTCTCGCGTGAGGAGGCGCTTGTCGATCTTGACGAGGAACTTGTGGAACTTGACGATGCACACGTGATTGATAAATCCTTTATTGAGTTTCGTCGCGAAGTGCTTCCTCTTGTAGGCGAGCTTGTCGGCCTCGGTTGGCTACGGCTCAACTTGAATCTCGAAGGGCATGTTGCGCCTCAAGTGCCTGAGCTTCCCGTAGTTGTTGTTCTTGACGTTGTGCTTCGGCGTCTTGTGCATCTTGATGTTGTCGCGCTTGTTCCTCTTGTTCTTGTTTGCTGTTGGCGTTGCCGTGCTTGTGCTTGCGCCAATGTAGCTTGGTTTTGACGATGTCGATGCTCTCGAGAGGCGGTGTCGTGTAGAGGATTGCGGTTTGCTTGACGATCTTGACGCACGGCACGACGAAGAGTGTTCGATGTCGGGGTACTTGAGCCGGAGATAGTGTCGTCGGATTGTCGACTTGAGCGGCTCCGTCTTGAGTAGGACAACGAGGTAGAAGAGCGGTTGACCAACAAGACGCGAATCTCGTCCATTCTTGCATTGCTCTCTTGCTTTTGTTCGTCGATCTTGTGGTCGAAGTAGTCTCTTGTACGTTGCTCGGAGAGTCGCAAGTCGGTGGCGAGATGGTCGATGTGGTCTCTCATTTCTTGTTGCTCTTGATGCAAAGCTCGTTGTGCATCAAAGAGGTGGCTCTTGGTGACGTAGGATGACATGTCATCGTCTTGCTCCAAGAAGAGTGGGTTGGTAGAAGAACCTGGCCTATCCATCATTCCAAACAAATATATATGAGTGGGAGAAAGAGAATCAATACCAAATGTACCTTGACCGATGTTGAAGATGGATCAAAGATCACTCCAATGTGTAACAAGGAAATAGCACAATTGGTACCAATTCTTGTCGGTTTCTCACACCTACACAAGTAAAAGCTTATGGTGGAGCTTGGTTAGGATGGTGGCATAGAATTTGATGCAATTGTTAGTGAGCTTCAATAATGTTGGAAAAGATTCGCAAATTTGCAAATGCAACAAGTAGACCAAGTAAGATAAGGTACACGGAAACACACACGCAAATAGATAAGTGGGGTTGTGCAACCAAGGGTAAGCCAAAATGTGGAATCCACAAAGATGCTCGTGTTGCACAACACTAGAGAGACGCTAGCACGATTGCACAATAGGCGGATACGAACTTGTGCACAACCTACTAAGCAAAAATGCAACAACTTCTATCCCAAGTATGCTATATGTATGGTATTCCGAGGGGATGATCCAAGATGATCGAGTATGACAATCTTAGTGTTGTATGATGCTATGGTTCTTGCTTATAAGCTCTTTGCTTATCTTCCCCTTTTGCTTAAAAGCTTGTTTGGCTCTTTGTTGTTTGAGCTCTTTTCTCATGCAATGCTTCACGAACCAAGATAGCAATTGTGTATGCAATGACAACTTTGTGACACAAGAGATGGTACCAAGATATGCACCACGATGATATGGTATGTATGCCATGGGAAGTATGATCACTAATGTGCACAAGTCATGTTGCCGGCAATACTCAAAGGCTAGTCTCGATGGGTAAGCTACGCAAAAGTAAGGCTATGGGGTTATCAATGCAATTGCAAGAAAGTATGATGATATCACGATACCGAGATGATGTTGATGACCAAAATGATGTAGTCATTCGTAGTAGTCCGAATCCGTGGCGAAGATGAGCGGCGGTGATGTCGATGCCGAACCGTACCGAAATAGCCGAAACACAATAGGACACGGAAACCACAACTCAAATTCTCAAAGAAAAATGGGTCAAAATTGACGGAGTTGGTAGTGGGAGAGCTATGGTGGTGCTATGTGGAAATGGTGGGGTTATGCGGAAGTGGGTGTTGGCACCGGAACAAAATTGGGCGGGGGTTAGGCGGGAAACGGAGTGGTGGAGTGAAGTGATGCTGTCAGGGGCCGGATGTTCGGGCTGAGGGCCGGATGTCCGGGCAGTCGGGCCGGATGTCCGGGCTCTGGATCCGTGGACGAACTTGATGAACGCCGCGTGGTGAGGTCAAATCCGGGGCAAAATTCGGAAGATTTTGTGGATGGAAATGGGGAAAAGTTGGGGGAAAGCTAGATCTACCTGCAACACACGAAATCCACGGATCAAATCCAACAAAACTTCATCACACCAATAAATCACAAAAAAATTTGGGGCTATTTTTGTGGGGCAATTTTCGAATTAGGGAAAAATACGACAAATCAGGCTAGAAAAGACAATGGGGAGGCTCCGAAAATCGTGATCAACGTGGCTCTGATACCAAGATGATGTAGGGTGGAACCCTAGATGGCCGATCTTTCACGAAAGGAGCGGATCCCAAAGAGGAACACGAAGAACACGAGGGGAAACACGAGGGAAAACACGGGAGAATCACTCAAACCAACAAGATTCGATTACACATGTGCTAGATCCACGAAACACAAAGGGAGATACACGATCCAAAGTCAACAAAGGACGATACAAAAGGGTAACCGGTTCTTCTCCGTGAGGAGGTTTTGATGGGGGGTCTTCTCCGTGAGGTGGTCTTGAATCCAAGGGGATCTTCTCCGAAGAGGGGCCGTGGTCTCTCTCGTGGAGTAGATCCGTAAAGGATGAGCAATGCTCTATCTCACATATGAGCTAAACCAATGCTAAACCTAGAAAGATGGAAGAGAAGGAGTATATATAGTCTAGGGGGGCGAAGGGGTACACGGGCTTCAGCCCTTTACTGTGCGCAGACATACGGGACCGGATGTCCGGGCGACGGGCCGGATGTCCGGGCTAGGAGGCCAGATGTCCGGGCTGCTGGAGGCAGCTTCTGTAGGTTCGGGTGTGTGGCGCCGGATGTCCGGGCTTCTGGCCGGATTTCTGGGCTCGGGCCGGATGCCCGGGGCCTGTAGATGTGGGGCGGCTGGAAGGCTGCTGAGGAGGATGCTCCAGGGGCCGGATGTCCGGGGCCTGGGAGGTGTTCTTGACTCTTGCCTTTGGTTCTCTTCATCCATGGATTTGGCGACTTGTCCGTCTTCATGTACATCTCCGGGAGGGTCCTCTTGACACCTAATCATGCATAGCATATCGGACTTAGGTAGTAGCCATGTCTCGAGTGGGTCATATGTGATATCACTAAGGAAAGAAGCCACCTCGTTCTCGAGAGCTCTAGCTCGTGCTCGTGTCATAGGTCCTCTTGGCTCTTGATGAGACGATGGTAGGTCCATGGGGATGACCGTAGGATGCTCCGCATCATGAGGGATCCTTTCATTGCTTCTTTCTTCTGCTGGATGGTTCGTCGAACCATGGGGTAAATGTGACACTAAGTAGGGTAGTGGGTAGTCCCTTCACACAAGAAACAAGTAATCTGCCTAGTGGGGCATTCTTCAGCTGGGTGTCTTTCTTCACAACGAGGGCATTCATCCTTGTGTTCTTTATGGTTGTGTCCTATTTCTCCACAGAGCTTGCATGCGCATGGTTTCTTCATATCAATTCCATAAGGCTTCAATTTCGGAGACACAAGATGAGACTTTTAGCAGAGTCAACTTAAATTCTTTCCAAGCGGTTACTCCTTGCCATCCATTGATGGTTTGGTACACCCTCCACCAAGTAGCAGCACCTCTTTCAAAGCACTGAAGAGCATGTTGGGCCATATCCTTTCCGGCTATAGTGTCATTCTTCATGTGACCTTCCATGTTCTGAATCCATCGGTCCGTCTCCAATTGGCTTATCGGTCCCGGAAATGTGAGGGCATCTCCATTCATCCTCTATTGGTTCCAAGGGTTTTGGGGTGAGATGAGAGAGATAGAGAGGGATACACACAATACAAACCATAGTTTGAAGAGACATATTTTTATTTGTGGCTGTCGGAAAAACATCAAACAAATGACAACTCACAATCGTCTCATCTAACGTAGGTATATAACAGGGGTTTGGTCTTCCAAAGGTCAATAAATCTTCAAGGTCGCCAAACTCTTCAAGTCTTCTGCATGTCTCTGATGGCTTCTTCCGATCGTGCTTGTCCTTCTCAAGTTCTTTTGCCAGATCATCTCTGTTAACGCGGAGTCTCTCATGACGTCCTTCAATATTTCTGGAGTTGCGTTCCAAACTTCTGGGTTTCAACATTCTTGGCATGAGCCATGGTACTACTGTCCTTCAGTTCCTGACGAATCTCCGGTATCTCGAGGTTTTGCTCCTCCAGCTTGGCTACTTTCAGCTTCTGGGTCCTGAGTTCTTCACAAAATGCTTCCTTGTCAAATACTGCTTCCTGCAGGTCCATCTTAAAATTCTTGATGTAATACTCCAGATCCTGGTGATACACCAGCTAAGGTTAAAACTTCATCTTTTGCTGATAGGTGCTCCATCAGCCCTCTACCATCCAATCCTTCCGAAGAAATGCATGCTTAACTCAGTACGGTGACAACAGTACAAACGATCGATAACATCTTGGATAGCCGTATTTATGCCCATGTCATTGCCATGAGCTATCATCCCATAGTTGATATCTCCTGCCTTGGGATTTTGTTGACAAAAACATTGAGTTTTAACGCTCCATGTTCCGGTCTTTTTCCGACACACCTTGATCTCGGGTATTCACAACTTCAATAGCCTGACAAATTCCCTAAGGGTAGCCTTCCTAGGTGATAGAGGCAAAGGTGTCCCGTCTTTCGATGAGATGATGTATATCGCTTTGGTGGAAGTCGACTTTGACGATCCGATTACGAACGTGCGATTACGTCGCGCCTTAGCAATCGCTAAACCAACTCCGAGAGGTTATTGACCACGCTGGAGCACGATCAACCTGACCACGAGGGTCTGTTTCCTGCGAGCAAACGAAGAACAAGCAAGAAACTGAGATTGCAATCTGGATATTGCGAATATAAGATGAAAGCTTTATTGATCAAGGTGGGGTTCTGTGACGCCTTTGTCTGGTCGTTGAACACAAACGAAGTACGCGAAGTTGCAGCTATGGCGAACTTTTAATCTAAACAAAACCCAAAGTCTAAACGACGCCCTAAGGGCTGTATATATGGAGGAAGAGGGGGAATTTCGTGGCCGTTGGGGAAGGGGTCCGAAACCAACCCTATCTCTTGTTTCCCCACATATACAGACTCTAAAAATAGCCTATACTCAAGTATTTCGAAATTACATGGGCCTGGCCCAATAATAAGGTGACGCAGCACCTAGAATAGCCTCTGGACGAAAGTTATGAAGTAGCATCTTGTATATTTCGTCCAAGGCTTCATGCACGCATTATGGTGGCTTCAACGTCCTGAAATCATCACTTGTAACTCCGTTCTTGTTCCCCATGCGCATGCCATCATCTCCATGCTTGTTCTTGCTCCAATGTTCATCCTTCTCAAAGCTAGGCCCTTCATTTGTAAGCAAAACAAATGTATCCAATTTAGGCAGCATCATATTCTCATGAACATTAGAATCATTACCAAGAAAAGAAAGTACCTGGTAATTTAATTGGCGTGCGCGAGCTCTAGTAATTGGTCCAGTATGTATAGCAGCAGGGGCTGTGGGTGTAACAATGGTATTGATGTCCTCATCATCCTCCCCTTCTTGAAATGAAGTCGTCCTCGACGGAAGCTCATCTCCCTCACCCAAATAAGGCTTCAAATCTGCAATGTTAAAATTGGGACTAACCCCAAAATCTGCAGGCAGCTCAAGTTTATATGCTCATTTATTTTTTTCTAACACCTTAAAAGGACCATCAGCACGTGGCATTAGCTTTGATTTGCGCAAATCAGGAAATCTATCCTTATGCAAATGTAACCAAACAAGATCTCCAGGTGCAAACACAACATGTTTTCTACCCTTATCTCCAGCAAGTTTATATTTAGCATGCATACGCTCAATGTTTTCCTTAGTTAACTCATGCATTTTTAAGATCAATTCAGCACGTTGTTTAGCATCAAAATTAACCTTCTCCGAAGATGGAAGAGGCAACAAATCAATAGGTGCACGAGGTAGGAAACCATACACAATTTCAAAACGGCACATCTTAGTAGTAGAATGCAATGAACGATTATAAGCAAACTCAACATGAGGCAAGCGTTCTTCCCACATTTTCTTATTATTCTTCAAAACAGCCCTAAGCATAGTAGACAATGTTCTATTGACTACTTCAGTTTGTCCATCAGTTTGGGGGTGACAAGTAGTACTAAAAAGCAGTTTAGTCCCCAACTTAGCCCATAAACATCTCCAAAAGTGGCTAAGAAATTTAGTATCACGATCTGAAACAATAGTATTTGGCACACCATGCAAACGAATAATTTCACGGAAGAACAAATCAGCAACATTAACAGCATCATCGCTTTTATGACATGGTATAAAGTGTGCCATTTTTGAGAATCTATCCACGACAACAAATATGCTATCCCTCCCCTTCTTTGTTCGAGGTAAACCTAAAACAAAGTCCATAGATATATCCTCCCAAGGAATACTAGGTACAGGCAAAGGCATATATAAACCATGAGGATTGAGTCGTGACTTTGCTTTTTGACATGTAGTGCAGCGAGCAACAAAACGCTCAACATCCCGTCTTATCTTTGGCCAAAAGAAATGTGTAGCAAGTACGTCCTCCGTCTTCTTCATGCTAAAGTGTCCCATTAATCCTCCTCCATGCGCCTCCTACAACAACAAAAGACGAAGAGAGCTAGCTGGAATACATAGCTTGTTAGCACGGAACACAAATCCATCATTAACGACAAACTTGTTCCAGGTTCTTCCTTCTTTACAATTCTGCAAAACATCTTTAAAATCAGCATCATGCACATATTGATCTTTGATGGTCTCCAAACCAAATATTTTGAAGTCTAGTTGTGACAGCATAGTATAGCGATGAGACAATGCATCAGCAATAAATTTTCTTTACCCTTCTTGTGTTTAATGACATAAGGGAAAGTTTCAATGAATTCAACCCATTTAGCATGTCTACGATTCAGTTTAGCTTGACTTTTAATATGTTTCAAAGATTCATGATCAGAATGTATAACAAATTCTTTGGGCCATAAATAATGTTGCCATGTTTCTAAAGTCCGAACAAGAGCATATAGTTCTTTATCATAAGTAGAATAATTCAGACTAGGCCCACTCAATTTTTCAGAAAAGTATGCAACAGATTTACCATCTTATAATAACACACCTCCTAATCCAATTCCACTAGCATCACATTCAAGCTCGAAAGTCTTATTAAAATCAGGAAGTTGGAGTAAAGGAGCATGTGTCAACTTATCTTTCAATACCGTGAAGGCTTCTTCCTGTGCGGTACCCCAAACAAAAGGCACATCCTTCTTTGTAAGCTCGTTGAGAGGTGCAGCAATGGTGCTGAAATCTCTCACAAAACGCCTATAGAAACCAGCGAGGCCAAGGAAACTCCTCACTTGTGTGACCGTTTTGGGCTGCGGCCAACTCTCAATAGCTTCAATCTTGGCTTTATCAACTTCAATTCCCTGTGGAGTAACAACATAGCCAAGAAAAGATACTCGATCGGTGCAAAAGGTGCACTTCCCAAGGTTACCAAACAAACGTGCATCACGTAGAGCAATAAAAACGGCACGTAAATGTTCCAAATGTTCTTCCAAAGATTTGCTATAAATCAGTATATCATCAAAATAGACTACCACAAACCGTCCAATAAAAGCACGTAAAACTTCGTTCATTAGTCTCATGAAAGTACTAGGTGCATTAGTTAACCCAAAAGGCATGACTAACCACTCATATAAACCAAACTTAGTTTTAAATGCTATTTTCCATTCATCTCCCAGTTTCATACGAATTTGATGGTATCCACTACGCAAATCAACATTGGAAAATATTGTAGAGCCACTCAATTCATCGAGCATATCATCTAGCCTAGGAATAGGATATAATCTACAATGTTCAGACCACCATACACATGCAAAACTAGTGAAAGCACAAACAGCAGCAACAACCCGTCTCTCCTCGGGATATTGTAAACATGTAAAACGTTGTTCAGTTTCTAACTCCCAAGTAAGATATACATCAGGAATGTATCTACCCTCAAACGGTGGAATATTCAATTTCAGTTTAGGAACATGGTCATGATCTCGTACCTGAGGTGGTGGTATATGGCAGCGGCGATGAAGTTGGTGCGGTGGTGGTATATGGCAGCATCGATGATGATGATGCGGTGGTGATATATATGGCAGCGGCGACGTGACAACCTGTGAACAGAACTCGAAACTCTAAAGGACTAGATGCTAAGACCAGCAACTTGACACGACGATGCAACCGCAAATTCAACAAAGCAAACACAGAAAAGATTATGCAAAGGCTCAGATAGGTTCGGATAGGATGAACTAACCCTAATTTTTTTGGCTTTTTCGTGGACTATAGGTATGAAGAACAAACTCGATCTAAACTACGAAAAACTGTAAAATCTCACCGAGCAACCTGGAAATCTGATACCACTTGATAGAGGCAAAGGTGTCCCGTCTTTCGATGAGATGATGGATATCGCTTTGGTGGAAGTCGACTTTGACGATCCGATTACGAACGTGCGATGACGTCGCGCCTTAGCAATCGCTAAACCAACTCCGAGAGGTTATTGACCACGCCGGAGCACGATCAACCTGACCACGAGGGTCTGTTTCCTGCGAGCAAACGAAGAACAAGCAAGAAACTGAGATTGCAATCTGGATATTGCGAATATAAGATGAAAGCTTTATTGATCAAGGTGGGGTTCTGTGACGCCTTTGTCTGGTCGTTGAACACAAACGAAGTACGCGAAGTTGCAGCTATGGCGAACTTTTAATCTAAACAAAACCCAAAGTCTAAACGACGCCCTAAGGGCTGTATATATGGAGGAAGAGGGGGAATTTCGTGGCCGTTGGGGAAGGGGTCCGAAACCAACCCTATCTCTTGTTTCCCCACATATACAGACTCTAAAAACAGCCTATACTCAAGTATTTCGAAATTACATGGGCCTGGCCCAATAATAAGGTGACGCAGCACCTAGAATAGCCTCTGGACGAAAGTTATGAAGTAGCATCTTGTATATTTCGTCCAAGGCTTCATGCACGCATTATGGTGGCTTCAACGTCCTGAAATCATCACTTGTAACTCCGTTCTTGTTCCCCATGCGCATGCCATCATCTCCATGCTTGTTCTTGCTCCAATGTTCATCCTTCTCAAAGCTAGGCCCTTCATTTGTAAGCAAAACAAATGTATCCAATTTAGGCAGCATCATATTCTCATGAACATTAGAATCATTACCAAGAAACGAAAGTACCTGGTAATTTAATTGGCGTGCGCGAGCTCTAGTAATTGGTCCAATATGTATACCAGCAGGGGCTGTGGGTGTAACAATGGTATTGATGTCCTCATCACTAGGTCATACCAATCTGGGAATTCTTCAGAGCCTTCAAATTCTCCTAGTCTACGGAGTCTTCAACCGTTGTACTTTCCATTATTATAATGCTCGGTAAAATCCTCTTCATTCTGAGGTGGTCTTAGTTGTCCGATATCTTGTACTCCTTGGAGTGGTCTCATCAGTCGAATCTTCGGGTGGTCAAAACAGGAGAGGGTATAGTCTAACTAAAAGGGAATATTTGATAAAGCTCAAAAAAGAAGAGAGGTAAAAGATCTTTTTGAAAATAAAGTTTTAGAGAAAATCTTTTCCTAAGGGCTTGCCAGTTTCTAGGGGTCACGTCCTAGAGTCAACATGTGCTCTGATACCATCTTGTAGCGACCCGACCCGAATGGATCAAGTCTCTGTGCTTAAGTGTCATCCCTGGATCGATATGCTGACACACACAGTACTCGAGGATTTATAACAAAGGTAAATCACATGTATAAAGTAACGTAAATACTATTACCTCAATCCAAATAGCGGAAGTAACAGCTAGGTTGTGGCTTCCCATCAACATTAACGACAAAGTTGAGTGTAGGCATCGTAATCCTAACGTATCACTTACTCATCGTAAGAATCCTACAACATGAGACGTTGCAGCCATGCAGGTCAGTACATTGAATGTACTGGCAATTTCACACTGTAGAGCAATGATGAATAATGGCTATCACTACATGCATATTTGGCTGGTGGAGGCTCTATGATTGATTTTTTGGCATAAAGCTAATTTTTCCCTACAACAAAGGAATATATTTTATTTAACTACAAAGTTTGTTGAAATTATTGAGAAGGTAACCCCAACTCAATCCCAAATAATTAATAACCCACAATTTCATTAAATAGAGTGATGAGATCAATCAATAATTCAAATACCAGATAGTCAAAACGTCCATAACCGGGGACACGGCTAATCATGATTAGTTTGTACACTCTGTAGAGGTTTGCACACTTTTCCCCACAGGACACGATCTCCTCCGTTGAATTTCTCGCACTACATGGTGTTTGAGAAACGGATGACCGAGCACAGTCTTTCAGAAGCATTAACTCTTTACGACGGGTAGACCGTACCACCTACATCCCCTACATCTGCTAGTCTACCACTGAAAGAGGTCACACAACATACTCAACTATGCTAGAGCCCATAATGGCTTGTGGCTGCACATGGAAGTTTCCAGCATGAATAATCTTATGATCCCTTTGAGCCTGGGTGGCATTCCAATAGGATGATCACACGAATACCCCGGGATCTCCTAGGACAACACTGGATTCCCCAGGTGCCCGGGCAAGCCACTGGTATCCCCAGGGTGCCCCAACCAATCCACCCAGATGTGTATTAAAGTAGCCACCTTAAGTTTCCCTTAGTTAATATAACTCTCACATCTTCCATGAACCTCACAAACCAATCCACGTCTACGAGCATGGCATAACAGTATAAGCATAACGTATAATCCCAGGGTTGGTAAAAGACAATAGGTTCCTACCTCATCAACTACTTCCCAATACCCACATGTTATCAAAAACCTACTCATGCAATGTTTGAGGGTTGAAACTAATGCATAAAACTGGGTAATAAAGGGGGTATGATCAAAGTGTGAACTTGCCTTGTACTGTTGATGAAGATGATCCATACTCATAACTCCTGATAGTTCTACTCAGCACACTCCGATCAATCTATCGTAAGCAAGCAATTGCATACATAAGCACTCATGCAAAATAATCGAAGAAAAGAACTCGGGAAACATCGAAAACAAGCAATTAACTCTTGCAACATAAAACAATTTCTAACAGTACCAAAATTGGCTGAATTGGTCTTATCAGAAAGTTTAGGTCAAGAGCTTCAATTAGCAAAAAGAATCAATTAAATCGGAGTTGTAAATCTCAAGTTATGAACAAAAGAAGTTTGAATTCAAATCTGTTTGAAACCAAATTTTAAATTCTCAAAAAACATGTTCAAGTTGGTTAACTGGACAGAGGGGATCGTAACGAAGAAGTGGGCATTGGTTTCGTTGGATTTGGATAAACGAGCAAAAAGTTGTGATCGTTTTAAGATCAGGGACTAAACTGAAAAATAAATAATCGTGGATAGGTCCCTGACTAAAACTAACGGAAAAAGAAAAAAGACTAAATAACGAACGTTCATTTTCTGAAACAAAACAGCGAACGTTCACTAAATAACTAAACCTAAAAAAAAGATCAAGGTTTTCTAGAAAAAAACCGATCTAGGGTTTAAAAAAACCCAAAGAAAAACTTGAGCTTTTACCGGCGGTTTCCGGCGGGTCATCGGCGGCGGTGGAGTACGGTGCCGACGGGCGAACGACGGCGGCTTCGGGCGGCGGCGGCTTGCGGCGCTGCGGGGCGGAGTGCAGCGGCGGCGGTGCGGGTGGCTACGCGGCGGCGAGATGCAGCGCTGGGCTGCGGAGGAGGAGAGAGAGGCCGGGGGCGGCTATATAGAAGGGAGGCGGGGTGGTGGCGTGCGGGCGGGGCAAGGCCGCGCGGTGTCCGGGACGGACACGACGTCCATGGCGGCGCGGCGGCGTGCGGAGTCCCGCCCGGGATCGGGGCGAGTGGCGCTGGATGGGCCGCGGCTTGGCTGGAGCTGGGCCGGCCCAGTCGGCGGTACAGCTTTTTTTAAAATAATTTTGCAGACAAAAACAAAATAATAAAACGATATAAAACAAAAGTATACTATAGGCATATAATATATCAAAAATTTCAGAAAAAGATTTTCTACAACATGAACATTTTTCTAACGTCAAATAAAATCCACAACAATTTAAATAAAGCAAAGAGTGCTACTGTTGCAATAAAACCCAATAAAATCATTTTAGAAAATACCAAAATAATTTCAAATTTATTTCTCTCCATTTTTCTACTGTAGGGAATCATTTTACCCTATTTTTCATATATTTTATTTTTGGAGAAAAATAATTTGAATAGAACCAAATAACCCCAAATTGAAAAATAATTTCAAAGGGACTTTAAATTTGATTATTTTAAACTCCCAACTCATATTTTATATGATTTGAAGAAGTCATTTTATCTTCTCTCATGAAAATCATTGAGTTGCATAAAGTTTCTGAATTTGAAATATTTCCAAATGAAATTCAAATCTTTTCAACAACCCTTTTCATTTATTTAAATGGAAGAAGTCATGTCATCTTCTCTCTAGGGTTTTGTGATGAAATAAATTTGAATTCATGGAGATCAGAAAGCAAAGTGAAAGTTTTGGGAAAGTCATTTTATTCCCTCTCATTTAACTTTCAAAAAGTTTCAAATTTCACTCAATTTCACACAGGCAACCACACACAATCAAGCAATCAACCAAAACTATTTATTTAATATAACATTCTAGAATTTAGAATTTTGGGATGTTATAGGTGTGGATCATTGTGGGATTCCATATCAAAGTTCGAGCACGTGCGTACACACTCCCATCGGCTTGAAGTGAGGGGACTACACTCATCTTGGTGTAGTGCGTTTCCGGTTTGCGAAGCATGTGCCATGTCAAAGTTGTGCATTGGGTATTCAAACATCACAGAACACACGGGCGCATGCACGCTGTGTGCCTCTCTCTGTGGGCCCACGAGGTCGTCATCGACCAGTAGAATGTACAACGAGAGAGAGGTTAATTTGACCAACAAGGATGGTTCTTTTTTGGTTTGTGTTACGTATATGCACGGTATAGGAGTATGTACATGCCAAAGAGGGGGAAACATGAATACTCTATATATATGCGTGTCATAACCTCGCTCCATGTGGGGACTTTCCGGTTCCTGAGGCAGGTGCCACATCAAAGTTGTACATTATATTGGTATTCAAACATCATGCAATACCATGCAGGCGGTGGTTGCCCTATATATAGGAACTCACTCGCGTGTGGCGCTTCCGTCCATGGGCATGCGAGGTTGTCCTCCATCACTTTGACCCAATGAGAGAGAGAGAGGTTAATCCGATCATCAAGGAATGATTCTTTTTTGGTTTGTGCTATACAGTAGAAGTACATAAATATCATGCGTCGAATGGGGCGTACATATAGCACATACCACGCGTCATGAACCTCGCGCTCTCTGTGGGGACTTTTTCGTTTCCTATATACGTGGTGCCACATCAATGTTGTGCATTGCGTATTCAAACATCACACAAACATCTCTTTGGGCCACATGCAGACGGTGGTACGTAGTCCTGTATAGGATGATAACTCGCGTGCAACGTACGCTTCGCTTCTGTGTTGGGCCCACGAGTTCGTCGTCCATCACTTTGACCCAGCGAGAGAGAGAGGTCCATTTGATGAACAAGGAGGATTAATTCTTTTAGGGTTGTGTTACTAGGTGTATATATAGTACGTGTCGGGGGGGTGACCAGCTTGGTCCATCACTTTCATCGACAACGCGAGAGAGGTTAACTAATTTGACTTAGGAGGGGATTAGTTTTTCGTTTTGTCTTGATATTGATGATGACGTGAGATTACATATATATAATAGCGCGTCTATACACATGAATCCATCCCACTGGATCGAAGGGGGGGGGGGGCGAGCACACGACACGTCATGAACGACCTCTTGCTCTGTGTGGGGACCTCTGCGATTTTCAACGCATGCACCACATCAATGTTGTGCATTGGGTCGGGTATTCAACACATATGCATGCATCACACACCTCCATAAATATGTTCGGGACACACGCATGCAATAATGGTTGTCTTTGGACACACTCTCACTCGCTTGGTTTTGGGCGGCAAGCCTATATATATTTGTGGGCCCGCGTGGACGTCCATCATTTCGACCAACGACAAGAAAGGTTACCAGGGTGGATTCTTCTTCTTTGTTTCGAGTTATCGTATAGTAGGTTGACCCATTCCAAGCCTAATTAAGTTTGAGCGCATGCTACGCGTCGTGAACCCTCGCTCGGTGTGGGGATTTTATGGTTCCAAAGCATGGTGCCACATCAAATTTCCGCATTGGGTATCAAACACCACACACACCACTTCCATATACATACTTGGGCCACATGCACAGAGTGGGTTTGTCTTCATACAGTACTCCCTCGTGAGGTTATCAGCAACAAGCTAGCCCATTTTGTGGGGCCGTGTGGACGTCCGTCACTTTGACCAACAACGAGCGGGGAGAGGTTGTATGACCAAGTTGGATTCTGCTTGGTCCGTGTTACAGTATGTCTTGGTGAGATGCCCTCCCCCCGAAGTGTGTGTGTGTGCGTGTGTAGGGGGGGGCTACTTCACGGTACCTGCAACCTCCATGGGGTCGGGGAAGTCCGGTTAATTTGCGAGGCACACGTGCCACATCAAAGTTGTGAATGGTAGTTAAATATCACACACCACCCTTTTCATACATATAGTAGGGCCACCCGCATGTGGTTCGTATGTGGTCTCACCAATCTCGTGCCACAAGCACACATTTGTGGTCGTGTATGATGGACTCCTATAGGTTTTGTGTTACGGTAGGGTGAGATTTCAGACCTAGCTATTTGGGGGCATGCATTCGTAGCTAGGATTCCCTTACGACCGACACGAAGTGGGGTTTGTAGAGGGCGGCTGACTAGCAATACCGTGCTTTTGTGCGACAGGTGCCACATCAAAGTTGTGCATTGGGTATTCGAACATCAAACCACCCTTTTCATACATATATTTGGTCCACATGCAAGTCTGTTCGTGTTCTGACCCTCTCCCGCGTTATTCTTTTTGCCAAATTTATAAACAGCACATGAGTTGGATGTAGAAACCGTCTGCGAGTTGGTACGCAACAGACATGGTTCAGTCAGACTACCCGTATGCCACGCCCGTGCCCTGCAGTCCCTCACATCAGCACAGTTGATTGGGCTCCACAAGGCTTGCCTCCTGGTCTCGAAAATATCTACTGCCTCGTAATCTCGAAAATATCTACCGCCTGGAAGGTTTTAATGTCTGATAGCACACGATTAGTATGTGCGGACCGTGTGCGATGTCTGTTACTCCCGCTTTGCTTTAGTCCCTTGATTCAAATTTTTAGTAGCCCCGGCATTTTACTCCCGCTTCTGCATCCCTCGCAATCTCAAAAATATCTGCTCGCCCTTGATTCAACTTTCCAGTTGCCCCGGCATTTTACTCCCGCCTCTGCATCCCTCGCAATCTCAAAAAAATTTGCTCGCTCTTGATCCAAATTTTCAGTAGCCCCGCCTTGTTACTCCCGCCTAGTCAAATTTTCAATTGCCGCGGTATTTCCTCAAACACCACCTTGCCCCCCCTCCACACACACCACACACTCCCCAAAATCTCTGCTCACACAGACACACACCACCCCTCCCTCGCTCGAAACCATTGGTACACTGCGCCCGCTGGCGCCCGCCTGGCCTTGGTCGTCATGGCTCACGTCACGTGAACCTCGCGAGGTGCCCCTTGCATAGATATCTCCGCTCCTCAGGAGCCAGCGTAGGGAGACCGCCCCCAGGGAGGTCTTGGTGTTGTCCGCCTCGCGAGGCTTGGCCCCTCGCGAGGGTCTTGAGTCGTTGTCGCTGTATCTGGGTCGTACCGGGCCGTTGGTGGAGCCACGCCGTGGGCCGCAGGCAGGCAAGTCTGCGTACCCCCGTTCCCAGGATGCCGATAGTAGCCCCCGGGCCCAAGGAGCGCTCGAACGTGGCTTCGAGGCGAAGCCAAAGGGCAAGTGTGGAGCACCGTGGGACCCAACCGCCTGCGGCCTTGGTCGACGCGCGGCGATTTACGAGACATGGGCGCCTCCGCTTCCCCATGCTGCCTCGGCAACCGTTCGACTTGACGAGTCCTTGCCGCATGCAGAAGAAAAACCATCATTACCTGCGATCGTGGAGGCCGGCGGTTGGCCTCCTTCTGGCTATAAATGAGGAGGGGGGCGGAGCCCCCATTGCTCATCTCCTTCTCCACTCCGCCTGCTTCTTCTTCTTCCTCTTTGCTTTGCCGTATTGCTGCGACACCCATGGCGCCGATAAGGAGATTCTCCGCCGCTGAGAAAGGGAAAACCCGCCACGAAGAGCAGGGGTCGCTTCCGCCGAAGAAGAGGTTGATCCGCACCCGCGACGTCGTCGTGAAGCCGGAGATGACGAGGCCTTGGTATGAGCGGCCTCCTCCTGGCTACCTGCTGCCCTTGTACGCCCGAGGGCAAGGCTCCGGAGGAGGAGGCAGCGCCCCGCGCCGCTTGCACCACGGCCATGGTGGCATGTGCCGCCGGCCCATGAACTCACGCCGAGGGCTCCTCGCGCGAGCTCGTGGTGTGGGCGGCGATGCCCCCGCGCACGTGGATCAGATTCTCGCTATTCTTCACCGAAGAGATGTCGTCGAGGGGGCCGCTCGAGCTGTGGTTGCAGCATGCCGAGTTCAGCATCCCGGTGATGGGGGCGGAGGTTGAGGTCGTCTCCCCGGGAAAGATCTTCATGACCCGTGGATGGGGCGAGGTCGCCCGCGCCTGCCGTGTGGAGGGGGCCCTCACCATCCATTTCGAGTACGACGGCGCCTCCACGATGTTCTTCAAGGCCTTCGACAAGGAAGGCTGCTGCCTAGAGTGTTGCCCTGGAGGGGGTCGCTAGGACGGCGCAGCCGCAGGCGCTGGGCCCGCCCTTGGTCCTGCTGACAGCTCCTCCAGCAGCAGCGATGGCGCCTGGGAGTCAAGCGACTCTCCTGAGCCCGACGATACTCCGGAGACGAGCGACGAGAGCTACGTGCCCCCGAGCTCTCGTCGTGCTCGAAGCGCAGCAACGGCGTCTGCTCGTCGTCGTCATTGATCTGGATGGGGTTGGCGTCGGCCCCCCGTGGCCCATTGTTGATGATGGCGTCGGCGGCGACGTTTGTAGATATGACTCCTGGAAGCCTTCTTCTTTTGTTCCCTGCGAGGAACCGAGATGAACCCCGCGGGGGTGTGTAAAGAATCTGTAGTGCTTTTGCATCAATGTTATTCCCATTATGAAATTCGTGATTGCGCGTCTTGCTTTGGCATTGTCCCCCCTTTTCGTCCTCGCGGTAGCTTAATGCTCTACGCCGACAGGTCCCAGTCCCCAGGCAGGCTTCAGTCGTCGCTGGTATGCCAGGTCACGATGCCGTGGTCAAGGCCAGTAGGTGAGCAGACCAAAGTCCGGTAAGAGCTCCTGAGGCGCGATGCTCAAGAGGTCCCCCTTGGCATGCAAGCAGCTTCCTAAAGGCAGAAAAGGAAGGCGGCATTGCCGGAGCAAGGCTACAAGAGTCGAAATTCCTGAGCCGCGGTGCTGGGCCAACTTGAATGCATGACTTACCTTAGCAAGCCTGAAGCGATTCATTGCACAGCGCCCGAATTGCACGTCGGCGGTGGTGGTATGGCTAGGTTAGGCCCGCGGCAGCTTCCCCCTTTTCACGCTCTTCTAAGTGCTTTGCATCCTCGGGTCCCGACCCTCGAGCGAGATCAGCCACCGCTGGTATGCCAGGTCGCGGTGCCGTGGTCAAGGCCAGGGGTGAGGGCTGGAGAGTCAGTGAGAGCTCCTGAGACGCGATGCTCAGGAGCCCCCCTTTAACGCGCAAGCGAATTGCGTGAGAAAAGGAAGGAGCTGGCAGTGCCGCCCGTAGTTAGGCTCCGGAGACTACTGCAGGTTAGCACGAGGGGAGAATACAGCTTGCAATCGCGTTTGCTGCTCTGCTGCTGGTCTTTCCGCAAGAAGATGAAGGCACTGAGGGACTGGTGAGGTGACGTGCGCGGGGCGTGCCGCGAGCCAGAGCTCGACCACTCAGGTTTGTCAGTGTTGCAGGGACGGACACGAGCACAAGCGCCGTGCCAGCATGTGTAGCCCCCGTTGCGAGATGAGCAGGAGGCCGGTCTGCAATACGGGTGGCCGCGAAGGGCCACGGGCAAGCAGGTTATGATCGCAAGGTAACTCATGCAAGGAGGCAAGCTAGTTCAAATATATGCAAGAACGATACATGCCACAGGGATGGACCCATGCGGCCTAGGGATGATGCAGCCCGAGGGGCGCCTATCGGTGTCAAAACTGGCGGATCTCGGGTAGGGGGTCCCGAACTGTGCGTCTAGGTTGATGGTAACAGGAGACGGGGGACACAATGTTTACCCAGGTTCGGGCCCTCTCTATGGAGGTAATACCCTACTTCCTGCTTGATTGATCTTGATGAATATGAGTATTACAAGAGTGGATCTACCACGAGATCGTAATGGCTAAAACCCTAGAAGTCTAGCCTGTATGACTACGATTATGATTGTTCGCCTCTACAGACCTAACCCTCCGGTTTATATAGACACCGGAGGGAACTAGGGTTACATAAAGTCGGTTACAGAGAAAGGAATCTTCATATTTGGTCGCCACGCTTGCCTTCCACGCCAAGGAGAATCCCATCCGGACACGGGTAGAATCTTTGGTCTTCGTATCTTCACAGCCCATCAGTCCGGCCCATGGCTAACAGGCCGGACGCCCGAGGACCCCTTAGTCCAGGACTCCCTCAGTAGCCCCCAAACCAGACTTCAATGACGAGGTGTCCGGCGCGCAGATAGTCTTCGTCATTGCAAGGCGGGTTCCTCCTCCGATGATTTCAAAGTGATGTATTCGGCTTTCCATTTAATGTCGTACCCCTCGGCTTGTGTGTATCAACAACTTCAGCTTCCACATGTCGAGCAAATGCGAGAGGTTAGGGTGTTTTTACATATAACACCCCGACCATGTAGGGAGGAGTGTCTATTTAAAGAGATTGGATCTCAGATCCATCCAGCACCACCTGGAAGAAATCCTCAGAGCTTGCTAGAAAAGACCACTCCAACATGGCTATAGCTCCCAGCTCCTCCTCCCGCTCCTTCGGCCCAGAAAAAGGCGATTGGGAGAGATGTTCCGTATCCCATGGTCAGCTGGTGAAGCTGCAAACACAGGGATTTCTTCCCCCCGCAGATCTGGTCCCTGTTCGGGTAGGATTGACCTCCTTCAATGACGGGGCCCAGGCGGAGAACTTCCCCAATCCATCTGGGGGCCACGAGTGTGCTTTGTTCCCTATTTGCTAAGAGGTGTCGGATTTCCAATTCAACCGTTCCTCCGAGGGCTTCTGGAGTATTATGGCCTCCAACAACACAACTTCACTCCCGCCTCCATCCTGCATATCACGGGTTACGTCGCTCTTTGCGAGCTATTCTTGGGTTGTGAAGCCCATTTTGAATTGTGGAAAAAGCTATTCTGTCTTGTCCCGCGTAACCACGAGGGATCCATATTTGAAGTGGACGGAGCCGAGGTATGGCGCATCGCCGAGACCGGATACCTGTCCGGCACACCAAAGAAAGCATCCGAAGAATGGCCTTCCGAATGGTTCTATATCGAGGACGTCACACTTCCTGACCCAGTTCGGAGGGGTCTTCCCGAGTTTACAAGAGTTCCTTTGAAGAAACGCCACAGCTGGCGCCCTCGGAGCCTCGAGGAGGAAGATAGTGCGGAAGTTCGTCAACTCATGAGCAAGATAAAGACGCTCGCCCAGTCCGGATTATCAATAGTCAAGGTAATGGCGACTTCCATAGTGCGGGGGGTTCAGCCACTCCAATACAGAGGGCTTCCCATGTGGCACTACAATGGGGAGGATGACGCCTCCCGCTGCGGCCGGAAGGGTCCGGACACCCCCGCCACTCTGGCCAAAATATTGGCCGAACTGTTCAAAGGGGAGGAAGAGAAATTTCTTCGTATCAAGCGCGGAGATGGATTTTCCATGTACAATCCTCCTAGCTGGGTAAGTCCCAACCCCTCTCCTCTACTCACTCCACTCCCAGAGCCACTTCCAATGAATATTAATCCGTCCATTTTTAACAACACTTGCGAAAGATCTCCGAGGGGCTTCACAGCCCCGCCCCACAGCCAGAGGGCCATAATCGGGACCTTGACCCCGGATTCGAAGAGGATGCGGATATATTCGTGGTGCTCGAGGACGGGGTGTTTTACCAGGCGAGCTATGACGGCACAGAAGTGGCCATCACTGCCGATTATCCCGGTCTTCTCCCTGCTTCCCACGTAAGTAATCATGAGACATCTCCTCCGAAAGAGTTCCCTTGCTCTGCCTCACCCACTGCACTGTCCCGTGCTCAAAAGGGGAGGCGTTCAGCGCCATGCTACCCAAGAGGCAACTCCAAAGAGAGCGACCCCCACACCGGGCAAGCCTTCAAAGAGGAAGGCGAACGAAGGCACGGCCGAGCCTTCATCGAAGAGGTATGGATTTGTAAATATGCCCCTTGGCAGTCGCATCCAACTGTGACTTTTCCGTTTGTCCTATATCAGGAAAAGAGTTCACCGGACTATGTCTGGGGGTCCGGCCAGTCATACTCCCAACAGCCAGGATCCAGATCCTGCTGCGAAGACAGGGGCTGATACGGGGGCGAGGCCAGATTGTCCCTCAGTAGAGGATTCGGATGATGTATCCGTCACGAACTTGGAAGTGGAGAGCGCCATGAATCATCGGCGTCGGAGGGCCCTTTTACGAGACCCCAGCTTTTCAGAAGAGGCATTTAATGCCTTCAGCTCGGCTGATGCATACATCCGAGCTGCTCGAGATGGGCTTACCAGAGCCACAAATCAACATTTAAAAGATGTGCAGGTAAGTTTACATTGTTCCAATATGATAATCATATACAAGTAGCCCCCGAGACTTGAATCAGTTGATATAACTGATTTAATGATCATTGTACAACCAGGTGCTTACGGAGAAGAACCACCTGTTGTCTCAAGAGCTAGAAAGGTGTAGGGCACAGCTAACTGTTGCTACCGCCGAGCTGGAGAAATCCAAGATGGCGTGACCTGGTAATATTCCCCTCCATCGAGGAATGATAATTATATGCCAGCTGTCCTAATACTGTTGCTTATCACATGACAGGATTGTCAGATCAACTGGAGGAGCAACTGAAAGCCGCTCAAGCGGGAGAGAAGGAGTCCAAAAGGCTACTCGCCGCAGGCGAACGTGTGCTGACCCGAGCCTGGGAGGAGAAAAACAAGCTCCAGGATTCCAACACCCAGCTGGGCGAAGAACTGAAAGATGTGCAGGCCCAGCTGGCTGAATCCGTGAAGGAAAATAAAAGGCTACGAGGCGGCATATTAAATATGTGGTCAAACTTACCTTCGAGTAATTCGGAGATGAAAGAACTGATAGAGTTATGTCTGTAGGTATGCTGACGGGCCGTCCTGAAGAGGAGATGTCCGGATCGTCGGGCGATCTGCTGCAAGAGCTGTTGCAAATGCATGAGCAAGCTCGGCAGGCGATGCGAAGTGTTGCCAAGGCCTTATGGCCATCCGCCTCCCCTCCAGGAAGTATGGAGGAGCTTGTACAACTATTCAAGGGAGCGCGGCAGCGTTTCCGATTATGGAAAATATCGGCCTACCGGGAAGGTGCACGAGAGGCCTGGGCCATGGTGAAAACACGGTATACCAAGCTTGATCCGAGTCATATGGCCCGGGTCGGACCTCTAGGGTCAGATGGGAAAGAAGTTCCCCTTAATTTAGTATATGACCAAGTAGAAGTAGCCGCCAAGTATTCCCAACAGGATTGTAAGTTAGACAGCCTGCTGGTCGGTATAGAGGAGGAAATTTTTGAGTCCAAGTGACTATGTACTTTCCTTGACATATGTAACTCTAGCTGAATTGTAAAACGATTATCATGGCAGACCTTTTCGCTTCGACCTCTGGACCCGAAGGTGCGGAGTGTTTCTGAATACCTGAGCGGTAAAATAGTCCGGGGTATGTGTGGAAACAAGGCTGATGCGGAGCATCCCACGTTCATCCCCATGTACACTCCGACTACTCTCCAAGCCCCAAGGATACATATGACAAGACCTCGAACATACGCCATTGGGCACAAGGTGAACTCGCTCCTCTCCGAACCTTCACTTTCTACATGTGAGACATGGCTACTACCTCCAACGTGTGTGCTATGCATTATCAGGTACTTAGAGGAACGCCACGGAGCCACCACATCGAACGGACGAGCTAGCGAGGACGGCAAGTACAAGGACCAAGAGAAGAAGCTGCCCGAAGTCTACAGCCTCCGGACGACCGGACCTCGCCGGACGTCTGATGCCTGGAGACCGCCCCAGCCATAAGGCCCAGCCCCCAACTCTACAGCGACCGGACGACCGACCGAGACCGGACGTCCGACACCTCCCAGGCCCCGGATAACCGAGCGCCACCGGACGACCGGCGCCATGGCGACAGAATGTTATTTACGGAAGTCCGAAGACTTCCGGACGTCCGGACCGTCCCGAGCCTCCGGATGTCCGACACCCACCAGACGTTTGACGCCTGTCTGTGCATAGTGTTGCGGGCCGAAGCCCGTGTACCCCTCACTTACCCCTTCGTGTCCCTAGACTATATATACTCCTCCACCTCCTCCTAGTTAGGGTCAGCAAAGGATTAGCTCATGTTTGTGTGAGAGCTTTGCTCATCCATTACGGATCTACTCCACGAGAGAGACCGCGGCCCCTCTACGGAGAAGATCCCCTTGGATTCAAGACCCCCTCTTGGGTGGCCCCATCAAGACCTCCTCACGGACAAGAACCGGTTACCCTATGTATCGTCCTTTGTTGGATTTGGACCGTGTGATCTCTATGTGTTCGTGGATCTAGCACATGTGTGACTATATCTTGTTGGTTTGAGAGTTCCTCTTGTGTTTTCCCTTGTGTTTCCCCGTGTGTTCTTCGTGTTCTTCATTGGGATCTGCTCCTTTCGTGAAAGATCGGCCATATAGGGTTCCACCCTACATCATCTTGGTATCATGAGCCACGTTGATCACGATTTCGGAGCCTCCCCTCTTTATTTTCCAGCTTGATTTTGGTGTGTTCTTCCCTAATTCAAAAATTCCCCACAAAAATAGCCCCAATTTTTTTTTTTGTGATTTGTTGGTTTGATGATGTTTTGTTGATTTTGATCCATGGATTTGCTTGGTTTCGAGTGGATCTAGCATTTCCCCAAGTTTCCCCATCTTTCATCCACGAAATCTCCTCAATTTTGACCCCAAAATCTCCATTTTCCGCCCAAAATCGCGCCCCGGATCTCAAATCCCGTGTTGACCCCGATTCACCGGACGACCGGCGTTTTACGGACGTCCGGACTCCCCTCGAAGCACCGGACGTCCGTCATCCACCGGACGACCGGAACCAGCCAACAGAATAGAATTTACGTATTTTTGAACCCGATCGGACGTCCGCAACCTGTAGATATTGACTTCGGCATATTTTTGTTTTGTCCATAACTAATTCATCCGAACTCCGATTTTTACGTTCTTTAGCTCGTTTTGAAGCTCTTGACATCCCCCTTCCCATAAAAATACCACAAACATCATTTGACTCCATCAAATTTTGACAACTTTGGCATCTTTGCCTAGGGCTTCCACCACATCATCCGCTACACCAACACCGACTTCCGCAACCTAACCCATTTTGTTCACCATAGCATTAGTGGTTGCTTGAGTAGTGATTTGAG
The DNA here is from genome assembly GCF_002575655.3 of Aegilops tauschii subsp. strangulata. NCBI lineage: Eukaryota > Viridiplantae > Streptophyta > Magnoliopsida > Poales > Poaceae > Aegilops > Aegilops tauschii. The sequence continues at coordinate 199,805,651 of NC_053038.3, read as the reverse complement.
TCTCCTAAGGTGTTTCGGCTACTTAGGGACGATTGCTTCTTCATCAACCACCAACACCACTTCCGCATAGGCTTGCCCACCATACACTTCTTCCACCCCAACTTAACCCAATTTTGTTTGAGTTGTGAGTTGTGTCTCCTAAGGTGTTTCGGCTACTTAGGGACGGTGACCTTCAACTTCGACTCGCATAACCCATCATTCCACTTCCGCATTGCTGAGTGCAAAACTACCACCATTTGACTTTTGCCTTTGAGATTTTGAGTTCGCGGTTTTTCCGTTTCCTAAGGTGTTTCGGCTACTTAGGGACGAGTCTCCATCATCTTGATATCTACATCAAGAACACCGCCACTCCTCATCGCAAAGGACGGTAACCTTGACGACACCATTGTCTATTCCCCTTGCCTTTGCATTGATAACCCCTAGCCCATTTTGCGTCACTCGCCTATCGAGACTAGCCATTTGAGTATTGTCGGCAACGTTACTTGTGCACATTAGTGATCATTGGTCTACACCTTCCATTACATACATACCATATCATATTGGTATCATCATATCATCTCGTGTGCCTCAAGTTTGTTCCCACATATACACATTTGCTATCTTGGTTTGTGCATTGTGCCAAAGTGGCCATACCCAAAAAACGGAATAAGCTTTTAAGCAAAAGAGAAAGAGCAAAGAAGCTTGTAAGCAATAGCCATAGCATCTACCACATTGCATCAGATTGTGATATCCGATCATCTTGGATCAAACACCGGGAACCATACATATATAGCATACTTGGGATAGAAAGTGTATCCATTTTGCATATCATAGGTTGTGCACAAGTGTCGTATCCGCCTATAGAGCAATCGTGCTACCGTCTCTCTTGAGTTGTGCAACACGAGCGTCTTCCGTGGATTCCACATTTTGTGCTCATTCCTTGGTTGCACGATGATAGAGGCAAAGGTGTCCCGTCTTTCGATGAGATGATGGATATCGCTTTGGTGGAAGTCGACTTTGACGATCCGACTACAAACGTGCGATGACGTCGCGCCTTAGCAACCGCTAAACCAACTCCGAGAGGTTATTGACCACGCCGGAGCACGATCAACCTGACCACGAGGGTCTGTTTCCTGCGAGCAAACAAAGAACAAGCAAGAAACTGAGATTGCAATCTGGATATTGTGAATATAAGATGAAAGCTTTATTGATCAAGGTGGGGTTCTGTGACGCCTTTGTCTGGTCGTTGAACACAAACGAAGTACGCGAAGTTGCAGCTATGGCGAACTTTTAATCTAAACAAAACCCAAAGTCTAAACGGTGCCCTAAGGGCTGTATATATGGAGGAAGAGGGGGAATTTCGTGGCCCTTGGAGAAGGGGTCCGAAACCAACCCTATCTCTTGTTTCCCCACACACACGGACTCTAAAAACAGCCTATACTTATGTATTTCGAAATTACATGGGCCTGGCCCAATAATAAGGTGACGCAGCACCTAGAATAGCCTCTGGACGAAATTTATGAAGTGGCATCTTGCATATTTCTTCCAAGGCTTCATTCACTCCTTATGGTGGCTTCAAAGTCCTGAAATCATCACTGGTAACTCCGTTCTTGTTCCCCTTGCGCATGCCATCAACTCCATGCTTGTTCTTGCTCCAATATTCATCCTTCTCCAAGCCAGGCCCTTCATTTGTAAGCAAAACAAAAGTATCCAATTTAGGCAGCATCATATTCTCATGAACATTAGAATCATTACCAAGAAACGAAAGTACCTGGTAATTTAATTGGCGTGCGCGAGCTCTAGTAATTGGTCCATTATATGTAACAGTAGGGGTTGCGGTTGTAACAATGGTATTGATGTCCTCATCATCCTCCCCTTCTTGAAATGAAGTCGTCCTCGATGGAAGCTCATCTTCCTCACCCAAATAAGGCTTCAAATTTGCAATGTTAAAAGTGGGACTAACCCCAAAATCTGCAGGTAGCTCAAGTTTATATGCATTATCATTTATTTTCTCTAACACCTTAAAAGGACCATCAGCATGTGGCATTAGCTTTGATTTGCGCAAATTAGGAAATCTATCCTTACGCAAAAGTAACCAAACAAGATCTCCAGGTGCAAACACAACATGTTTTCTACCCTTATCTCCAGCAAGTTTATATTTAGCATTCATACGCTCAATGTTGTCCTTAGTTAACTCATGCATTTTTAAAATCAATTCAGCACGTTCTTTAGCATCAAAATTAACCTTCTCCGAAGATGGAAGAGGCAACAAATCAATTGGTGCACGAGGTAGGAAACCATACACAATTTGAAAAGGGCACATCTTAGTAGTAGAATGCAATGAACGATTATAAGCAAATTCAATATGAGGCAAGCATTCTTCCCACATTTTCTTATTATTCTTCAAAACAGCCCTAAGCATAGTACACAATGTTCTATTGACTACTTCAGTTTGTCCATCAGTTTGGGGGTGACAAGTAGTACTAAAAAGCAGTTTAGTCCCCAACTTAGCCCATAAACATCTCCAAAAGTGGCTAAGAAATTTAGTATCACGATCTGAAACAATAGTATTTGGCACACCATGCAAGCGAATAATTTCACGAAAGAACAAATCAGCAACATTAACAGCATCATCACTTTTATGACATGGTATAAAGTGTGCCATTTTCGAGAATCTATCCACGACAACAAATATGCTATCCCTCCCCTTCTTTGTTCGAGGTAAACCTAAAACAAAGTCCATAGATATATCTTCCCAAGGAACACTAGGTACAGGCAAAGGCATATATAAACCATGAGGATTGAGTCGTGACTTAGCTTTTTGACATGTAGTGCAGCGAGCAACAAAACGCTCAACATCTCGTCTCATCTTTGGCCAAAAGAAATGTGTAGCAAGTACGTCCTCCGTCTTCTTCACGCCAAAGTGTCCCATTAATCCTCCTCCATGCGCCTCCTGCAACAACAAAAGACGAAGAGAGCTAGCTGGAATGCATAGCTTGTTAGCATGGAACACAAATCCATCATTAACGACAAACTTGTTCCAGGTTCTTCCTTCTTTACAATTCTGCAATACATCTTTAAAATCAGCATCATGCACATATTGATCTTTGATGGTCTCCAAACCAAATATTTTGAAGTCAAGTTGTGAAAGCATAGTATAGCGACGAGACAATGCATCAGCAATAACATTTTCTTTACCCTTCTTGTGTTTAATGACATAAGGGAAAGTTTCAATGAATTCAACCCATTTAGCATGTCTACGATTCAGTTTAGCTTGACTTTTAATATGTTTCAAAGATTCATGATCAGAATGTATAACAAATTCTTTGGGCCATAAATAATGTTGCCATGTTTCTAAAGTCCGAACAAGAGCATATAGTTCTTTATCATAAGTAGAATAATTCAGACTAGGCCCACTCAATTTTTCCGAAAAGTATGCAACAGGTTTGCCATCTTGTAATAACACACCACCTATTCCAATTCCACTAGCATCACATTCAAGCTGAAAAGTCTTATTAAAATAAGGAAGTTGGAGTAAAGGAGCATGTGTCAACTTATCTTTCAATACCGTGAAGGCTTCTTCCTGTGCGGTACCCCAAAAAAAGGCACATCCTTCTTTGTAAGCTCGTTGAGAGGTGCAGCAATGGTGCTGAAATCTCTCACAAAACGCCTATAGAAACCAGCGAGGCCAAGGAAACTCCTCACTTGTGTGACCGTTTTGGGCTGCGGCCAACTCTCAATAGCTTCAATCTTGGCTTTATCAACTTCAATTCCCTATGGAGTAACAACATAGCCAAGAAAAGATACTCGGTCGGTGCAAAAGGTGCACTTCCCAAGGTTACCAAACAAACATGCATCACGTAGAGCAATAAAAACAGCACGTAAATGTTCCAAATGTTCTTCCAAAGATTTGCTATAAATCAGTATATCATCAAAATAGACTACCACAAATCGTCCAATGAAACTACGTAAAACTTCGTTCATTAGTCTCATGAAACTACTAGGTGCATTAGTTAACCCAAAAGGCATGACTAACCACTCATATAAACCAAACTTAGTTTTAAATGCAGTTTTCCATTCATCTCCCAATTTCATATGAATTTGATGGTATCCACTACGCAAATCAACTTTGGAGAATATTGTAGAGCCACTCAATTCATCAGAGCATATCATCTAGCCTAGGAATAGGATGACGATAACGAATACTAATATTATTAATGCCTCTACAATCAACACACATACGCGACGTACCATCCTTTTTAGGCACTAGTATAATAGGAACAGCACAAGGACTAAGAGATTCGCGTATATAACCTTTGTCGAGCAGCTCCTGTACTTGACGCATAATCTCTTTCGTCTCCTCTGGATTGGTACAGTATGGTGCACGGTTGGGTAGCGATGCACCGGGAATTAAGTCAATTTGATGCTCAATCCCTCGAATAGGTGGTAATCCCGGTGGCACGTCTTGTGGGAAGACGTCAGCGAACTCCTGCAAAATGTTAGTGACAGCAGGGGGCAAAGAGGAAGGCACGTCCTCGAATGAAAATAATGCCTCTTTGCACACAAAAGCATAGCAAACAGATTTGCTGAAATCTAGCTCATCAATATCAGATTTTGTGGCAAGTAAACATGCACTTTTCAATTTAATTTCAGAAACAACACTAGATGGTTTAGTAGTAGGTTTCATTTGTTGCTCAAATTCTTTTGCCACAATCTGATTTTCACTCTTATTTTTCTCCTGTTTTGCTTTATTAGCTCTATTAATGTCATCTTTCAAAATGGAATCAGGAGTCATAGGAAGCAAAGTAATATTTTTATCCTTATGAACAAGAGTATACTGATTATTTCTACCATGGTGTACAGAATTTTTATCAAATTGCCATGGTCTACCAAGTAATAAGGAACATGCTTGCATGGGTACCACATCACAATCAACATAATCAGCATATGTAGAGATACTAAAATGCACACGAACAGTACGTGTTACCTTAACCTTGTCGCTGTTGTTGAACCATTGGATGTAGTAAGGATGTGGATGTGGTCTTGTGGTGAGAGATAGCTTCTCCACCATCTCCATGCTAGCCAAGTTGTTACAGCTCCCTCCATCTATGATGACGCGAACAGAACGTTCCTTCACAACTCCCTTTGTATGGAACAAATTATGCCTCTGATTTTGCTCTGCTTGTGTGACCTGCACACTCAAAACACGTTGAGCAACTAAACATTCATACCTGTCAGCGTCTTCAGGAGCCATGTATTGCGTCTCATTTTCAGAATCATCTCCACCATGTTCTTCACGTGTAATAAGAGCCAAAGTCTCCTCATCATAGTCACTAGCGGACTCATACCCACCATCCTCAGTAGCAATCATTACACGCTGAGATTTGCATTCTCTCGCATAATGTCCTCTTCCCTTACAACGACGACAAATAATATCACTTGTGTGCCCTGTCGATGCCATGGAAGAAGAAGAGCTCTGTGCAGGCCCGGCAGGTGCGCTCTTGGCAGATAGTGGTGGTTGTGCCTGCTTTCTTGTATCACGGCTGGAGGTGGAACCTGATGGAGGTGCTAGTGCAGTGGAAGTAGAAGATGCACGCGGTGTCCATGATGAAGGTCGACCTGCAGAAAAGTTAGTTCGCGCCAATGGCTGTCGATCCTGCACTTCACGTTCAGCTTTACAAGCAAGATGGAATAAACGAGTGATATTATTATAATCCTTATACTCTAGAATGGTCTGAATCTCTTTATTTAATCCACCCATAAAACGTGCAAGCATAGCTTCATTCTCCTCAACAATACCACATCTAATCATGCCAGTTTGTAATTCCTGATAATATTCTTCTACAGAATTTTTCCCTTGTCTTAAGCGCTGCAATTTTTGAAGTAATTCACGTTGATAATATGGTGGAACCCAACGAGTACGCATAGCAGTTTTCAAAGCAACCCAAGTAGCTGGAACAGGATATAATCTACAATGTTCAGACCACCAAACACATGCAAAGCTAGTGAAAGCACAAACAGCAGCAGGAACATGTCTCTCCTCAGGATATTGTAAACATGTAAATCGTTGTTCAGTTTCTAACTCCCAAGTAAGATATATATCAGGAACATATCTACCCTCAAATGGTGGAATATTCAATTTTAGTTTAGGGAGATGGTCATGATCTCGTACCTGAGGTGGTGGTGCCGGCCTACCATTGCGAATATATACCTGAGGTCGACCTGCTGGTGGTGGTGCTGGTGGCTGCACGTAGTTCTGATTTTGATCAACCTCATCCTCATAATCGCCCGCATAATCGTCATCCTCCTCAGCCGCCGCAGTAGCAGGAGCCAAAGAAGCATCAACAGTAGGTGCAGCGGCACCCGAATTTTGACCAGTCTCAATTGGAACGCGCTGTGCTTGTCCCACTTGATTTGGAAGGCGGCGTTGGAGATGTGGTTGTTGTTGTTGTAGAGGTGCGACATGTGCAGCCGGTGGTGGTTGGGGAAGACGCTTGAGTAATTCAGTAAACTTATTATCCGGCTTTGTCTCGAACGACTTCTCCACGGCATCTATCTTCTCCATAGCCTCTTCAAATCTGTTTAGCACATCTCCCACCTGGCCACTCATCATTTGCTGAAATTTATCATGCAACTCCTTGTTCGTCATGTTCTCCTAATCAGTCTCATCGGCTTGTGATCCTGCCATAGTTAGCAGCAATAGAAACACAAAAGAATATGATCCTGCAGACTACTAGGAAGTGGTGGTGATGGTGGTGTGTCACAAAACCTTCAAGCGAATCTCAAATTCTTACCAGTTCTTACCCAGCAGCAGGTGGTGATCGGCAACCGTTGTAGTCAAAACTCTCAAAGCTTGGATAGAGCGATTACCAGGGAGAGTCAAACGCACGATGTAGATGTATGTGGAGCTGGGAAGGCTTATAATATGGTAGCAAAAATGGTCAGCAATAATCAATTCAGAGATGCAAAGTTGAATAAACGCTCAACGACAGTACTGTGCTGGTCCTAGGCTAGACCGTGCTAGAGACGCGAGCCTAGAACACTAACAAAATCACGGCGCTACACGTAAACAAGGGAAAAGCACACTCTGGAAATTTTTTTTGCTCTTTTTTTCTTGCGCTCCCCTTTTTTTTTGCGAAAAATCACTATAATGGCGAGTGTCTCAAAACTCTTCCCAGGTCAAACTGACAGGATGGGCACAAAAAAAATTTGACTATTTTTTTTCGGAAATCAGGGCAGCGACGACGAAAAAGTGCGACAAAAAATCACTATGATGGCGAGTGTCTCAAAACACTCCCCGGGACCTAAAAATAGGATAGGGAAAAAATATTTTTGGTCGCCGAAATTTTGGCCTAAAAACTGCCCGGGGGTCTCCAGAGTTTTTTTTCCCGAGACCTACTCAGGCAAGGAAACACGCAACGGAAAATAGATGGATCTCTAAAACAAACCGAATATGAAAAGAACTCGGATTAGTGGTGGATATATGGTGTTAGGAGATGGCAGCGGTGGTGGTATATGGTAGCGGTGGTGGTATATGGATACGGATCGGTAGTGGTATATGGATACGGATTGGTGGTGGTATATGGATACGGATTCAGAGCGGTGGCGGATAAGCAATGGTGGTAGATGGCAAGGCGATGATGATGGTGCGGCGGCGGCGTGACAACTTATGACCAGAACTCGAAACTCTAAAAGACTAGACTCTAAGACCAGCAACTTGACACGACGATGCAACCGCAAATTCAACAAAGCGAAAACCCTAAAAAGATTATGCAAAGGCTCAGATTGGTTCGGATAGGATGAACTAACCCTATTTTTTTTGGCTTTTTCGTGGACTATAGGTATGAAGAACAAACTCGATCTAAACTACGAAAAACTGTAAAATCTCACCGAGCAACCTGGAAATCTGATACCACTTGATAGAGGCAAAGGTGTCCCGTCTTTCGATGAGATGATGGATCGCTTTGGTGGAAGTCGACTTTGACGATCCGATTACGAACGTGCGATGACGTCGCGCCTTAGCAATCGCTAAACCAACTCCGAGAGGTTATTGACCACGCCGGAGCACGATCAACCTGACCACGAGGGTCTGTTTCCTGCGAGCAAACGAAGAACAAGCAAGAAACTGAGATTGCAATCTGGATATTGCGAATATAAGATGAAAGCTTTATTGATCAAGGTGGGGTTCTGTGACGCCTTTGTCTGGTCGTTGAACACAAACGAAGTACGCGAAGTTGCAGCTATGGCGAACTTTTAACCTAAACAAAACCCAAAGTCTAAACGACGCCCTAAGGGCTGTATATATGGAGGACGAGGGGGGAATTTCGTGGCCCTTGGGGAAGGGGTCCGAAACCAACCCTATCTCTTGTTTCCCCACACATACGGACTCTAAAAACAGCCTATACTCAAGTATTTCGAAATTACATGGGCCTGCCCCAATAATAAGGTGACGCAGCACCTAGAATAGCCTCTGGACGAAAGTTATGAAGTAGCATCTTGTATATTTCGTCCAAGGCTTCATGCACGCATTATGGTGGCTTCAAAGTCCTGAAATCATCGCTGGTAACTCCATTCTTGTTCCCCTTCGCATGCCATCAACTCCATGCTTGTTCTTGCTCCAATGTTCATCCTTCTCCAAGCCAGGCCCTTCATTTGTAAGCAAAATAAAAGTATCCAATTTAGGCAGCATCATATTCTCATGAACATTAGAATCATTACCAAGAAACGAAAGTACCTGGTAATTTAATTGGCGTGCGCGAGCTCTAGTAATTGGTCCATTATATGTAACAGTAGGGGTTGTGGTTGTAACAATGGTATTGATGTCCTCATCACACGACCCCATTTATCTATCCGTGTGTGTGTTTCCGTGTGCCATTCATTGTTATTGGTCTACTTGTTACACTTGCGAATTTGTGAATCTCTTTCAACATTATTGACTCTTGCTAACATTTTGCATCAAATTTTTGTGCCACTATCCTCACCGAGCTCCACCATAAGCCTTACTTGTGTAGGTGTGAGAAATCGACGAGATCAGTACCAATTGTGTTATTTCCTTGTTACATCATTGAGTGATCATTGATCCATTTTCAACATCGGTCAAGGTACATTTGGTATAGTTCTTCTCTTTCTCTCACTCATATTTGCTCGAGTTTTGTGATGGATAGGCAAGGCATTTCATCTCCGGTCTTCGACAACAATGACTGCGTGAACAACTACATCACCAAATCGTCAATCTTTGATCTACAACGACAAATGCAAGGCGCACAATCAAGATTGCAAGAGCGCATCGAGAACCTCTCCATCGACATTCATCACTCCGAAGCAAGGAAAAGGGACTACATCGACAACAAGCTTTCCGAACAAAAGGAGGAGCAAGATGCAAGGATGGAGGAGATTCAGACCTTGTTCATCAACCGTTCTTCCCCTTCATCATCCTCAAGTCACAAGTCTTCGGAGCGCAAACAAGATACAAGCGCAAGTCGTTCACGTCCACATCTCCATGGCGACCACCATCACGTTCGTGATCTACATCGCCATGAAGGGCAAGTCACCTCCAAGCATCATATGCACGACGACGACGAACGACATCAACTATGAGCTCAAGTGCGACAACGACACCATCATCATGAAGATGCTCCACAAGCGCAAATGCACAAGTCCCAACAAGCCCTACTTCATGCCAAGGCCAAGCATCAAGAGCACAAGAAAAGACCGCGAGACGAGCACCACCAATACGGAGCTACGGCTACACCAACCACTTCGGCATCTTCGCCAAGTGTTCTCAAGGCATCTTCACCTTTGGACATACGACATCTTCGCCTACTTCCCATGAGTTCGCCTACATCAACATCTTCAACAACAAGGCGACCACCTATACGCGAGGGTGACACTTCCATCTTCGCAAGCCCCTCAAGAAAGATGCCGAGCATGGCCAATTCCCTTCGGTCATGGAGACGAGCTCCGAGGTGCCACATCATATGGGCCACCAACTACAAGACGGTGACAAGAAGGTCGAGCTAGGGCCATCCCCTTCGACCACGGTGACGAGCACGAACCTCTTCAACAACACGAAGACGGCGCCCATATTGGACTCATACTCCGAGTCAAGCTACACGAGCGCACATGAGACCTTATCTTTGGTCTTAGAGGAGAGTGATGTTGTGCCATCTTCGGCCTTCATCCACGGCCACGACTACGACATGATTGAGCATGGAGACGTTTGCACCAACATCTCTCCGACACCCATATATAATGAGATGTCCCAATTGCCATGTGAGGAGAGTCACCAACCCATGAGTCATATGAGTGACTCCACCATATGTGACATTGAGTGCATTTCCTATGAGAGGACGAGTGTGACCACCACTAGCCCCACACTTGAGAGCATGACACATCCTATGTGAGGTTGAGAGCCATTTGAGTGACTCCACCAACCATACGAGTGAGAGCATCCTTGAGGGAGTGTGTGAGCCACAACACTCAGAGAGTGAGGTAGTTGACACGGCACGTGAAGCCACTATGATTTCTAACGACTTAACCTCTACTCCGAGTGTGTTTTCTTCTTTGGTGCTAGGTCTCCTACATGACGACATGCCTATCCTCGACGAGTCCAAACCTTCAATGGAGAAGATGATGGCCATGGTGGACGATGATGCACCCCCCACATGGTACCATCAAGATGAAGATGACCACGACTTGGTATTCGACACCTCACCTACAACACATCAGCGATGTTCCAAAGGTATCATAGGTAATGGTACTTCACTTGTCCCACTAGCGGACTATCTTACCAATGATTGCTTGCATGATGTTGATCCACCTATTCCCATGCTTCATGCTAGTGCGACTTCTTCATGTCATGACTTACCAATTTATGATGAATATGATGATGAGCATGTTGAGTTGCCTAGTTGTGATGCTATGCTCCATAGGATATCTTGTGAAAATTCTATTGGTCACGCCATGTTTGACAATCCTTTGAACTTGTCATATGCTATGAGTGAGATCTCCCATATTGCATCATTTCAATCTCAACATAGTAACTATGCATGCCCCATTAAAATAAATCCCATTTGCACTTATGGCATAGATGACGAGATGATGGTCGTTGGCTTTTGTTTTTCTTGTGATGATATTGCCATGCTTCCTTTACATGATTTGCGTAATTCATCTACTATACCATGCCATGATGACATTGTTCCAAATATGCATTGTTTTGAATGTTGTGAATATTCTCCATGTGATGTTTCCACTAATGCTCATGAGGAGACCCCCGTAGTTTCCTTAGGAGATTTTGATTCATTCCATACTTTGCATGATTCCCATAATTGCGTGCACCATATGCATTCCATGAATAACAATGCTCTACATATTTCTTGTGATGCATTACATAATTTGAGTCTCCATTATGCTATACATAATAACCAACCTCTCATGATGGATGACATGTTTCTATATCACGCATCTCATTTATTTGAGCATTGGCTATTTTGTGCTAACCAACACATACACGTATGCATCATGATGGATGATGTGTACATCTACCACGCACACACAATTTTCCTTTTGCCTTTGTTTTGTGTAGGTACTCATGTATAATCGTCAACCTCTCAATCCCAAGAGTTGACGAAACGAGCTCTTGAGAGCACCGACGATTTGGGATCCCGTGGACTATCCTTACCACCATTCCTTTTGCGCAAGGACTACGCGCATCTCTTTTACTTGTCTCTCACACGGCTATGGGCTATTTACCACTTGTCACCTTATGCCCATTCTATCATGTTCACTCTTCATGTTATGCTTGTTTCTATGCCTTTGCCATGCAATTGTGACCCTTGCTTGCATCTACCCATGATTCGCCATTATGCTACTCCTATGTGTATTTGCATGCTTGGTGGAGATCCTTGTTGCTATTGCCATGATTATCATGTGCCTCATGCTATTGTTGATTCTTGTGTTGGGAGAGTCATTATAACTCATTGCTATTCACATATGGCCTCTCGCCAATACATTGATGATACTTTCCTCATATCTTGCTTTCATGCTTGTGCTATGACATGTGAATTATTCATGCTCGAGGACGGGGTGTTTTACCAGGCGAGCTATGACGGCACAGAAGTGGCCATCACTGCCGATTATCCCGATCTTCTCCCTGCTTCCCACGTAAGTAATCATGAGACATCTCCTCCGAAAGAGTTCCCTTGCTCTGCCTCACCCACTGCACTGTCCCGTGCTCAAAAGGGGAGGCGTTCGGCGCGCCATGCTACCCAAGGGGCAACTCCAAAGAGAGCGGCCCCCACACCGGGCAAGCCTTCAAAGAGGAAGGCGAACGAAGGCACGGCCGAGCCTTCATCGAAGAGGTATGGATTTGTAAATATGCCCCTTGCCAGTCGCATCCAACTGTGACTTTTTCGTTTGTCCTATATCAGGAAAAGAGTTCACCGGACTATGTCTGGGGGTCCGGCCGGTCATACTCCCAACAGCCAGGATCCAGATCCTGCTGTGAAGACAGGGGCTGATACGGGGGCGAGGCCAGATTGTCCCTCAGTAGAGGATTCGGATGATGTATCCGTCATGAACTTGGAAGTGGAGAGCGCCATGAATCATCGGTGCCGGAGGGCCCTTTTACGAGACCCCAGCTTTTCAGAAGAGGCATTAAATGCCTTCAGCTCGGCTGATGCATACATCCGAGCTGCTCGAGATGGGCTTACCAGAGCCACAAATCAACATTTAAAAGATGTGCAGGTAAGTTTACATTGTTCCAATATGATAATCATATACAAGTAGCCCCCGAGACTTGGATCAGTTGATATAACTGATTTAAGGATCATTGTACAACCAGGTGCTTACGGAGAAGAACCACCTGTTGTCTCAAGAGCTAGAAAGGTGTAGGGCACAGCTAACTGCTGTTACCGCCGAGCTGGAGAAATCCAAGATGGCGTGACCTGGTAATATTCCCCTCCATCGAGGAATGATAATTGTATGCCAGCTGTCCTAATACTGTTGCTTATCACATGACAGGATTGTCAGATCAACTGGAGGAGCAACTGAAAGCCGCTCAAGCGGGAGAGAAGGAGTCCAAAAGGCTACTCGCCGCAGGCGAACGTGTGCTGACCCGAGCCTGGGAGGAGAAAAACAAGCTCCAGGATTCCAACACCCAGCTGGGCGAAGAACTGAAAGATGTGCAGGCCCAGCTGGCTGAATCCGTGAAGGAAAATAAAAGGCTACGAGGCGGCATGTTAAATATGTGGTCAAACTTACCTTCGAGTAATTCGGAGATGAAAGAACTGATAGAGTTATGTCTGTAGGTATGCTGACGGGCCGTCCTGAAGAGGAGATGTCCGGATCGTCGGGCGATCTGCTGCAAGAGCTGTCGCAAATGCATGAGCAAGCTCGGCAGGCGATGCGAAGTGTTGCCAAGGCCTTATGGCCATCCGCCTCCCCTCCAGGAAGTATGGAGGAGCTTGTACAACTATTCAAGGGAGCGCGGCGGCGTTTCCGATTATGGAAAATATCGGCCTACCAGGAAAGTTCACGAGAGGCCTGGGCCATGGTGAAAACACGGTATACCAAGCTTGATCCGAGTCATATGGCCCGGGTCAGACCTCTAGGGTCAGATGGGAAAGAAGTTCTCGATAATTTAGTATATGACCAAGTAGAAGTAGCCGCCAAGTATTCCCAGCAGGATTGTAAGTTAGACAGCCTGCTGGTCGGTATAGAGGAGGAAATTTTTGAGTCCAAGTGACTATGTACTTTGCTTGACATATGTAACTCTAGCTGAATTGTAAAACGATTGTCATGGCAGACCTTTTCGCTTTGACCTCTCGACCCGAAGGTGCGGAGTATTTCCGAATACCTGAGCGGTAAAATAGACCGGGGTATGTGTGGAAACCAGGCTGATGCGAAGCATCCCACGTTCATCCCCGTGTATACTCCGACTACTCTCCAAGCCCCAAGGATACATATGACAAGACCTCGAACATACGCCATTGGACACAAGGTGAACTCGCTCCTCTCCGAAACTTCACGTTCTGCATGTGAGACATGGCTACTACCTCCAACGTGTGTGCTATGCATTATCAGGTACTTAGAGGAATGCCACGGAGCCACCACATCGAACGGACGAGCTAGCGAGGACGCCAAGTACAAGGACCAAGAGAAGAAGCTGCCCGAAGTCTACAGCCTCCGGACGACCGGACCTCGCCGGACGTCCGACGCCTGGAGGCCGCCCTAGCCATAAGGCCTAGCCCCCAACTCTACAACGACCGGACGACCGACCGAGACCGGACGTCCGACACCTCCCAGGCCCTGGATGACCGAGCGCCACCGGACGACCGGCGCCACGGCGACAGAACGTTATTTACGGAAGTCCGAAGACTTCCGGACGTCCGGACCGTCCCGAGCCTCCGGACGTCCGACACCCACCAGACGTCCGACGCATGTCTGTGCACAGTGTTGCGGGCCGAAGCCCATGTACCCCTCACTTACCTCTTCGTGTCCCTAGACTATATATACTCCTCCACCTCCTCCTAGTTAGACGCAAAGGATTAGCTCATGTTTGTGTGAGAGCTTTGCTCATCCATTACGGATCTACTCCACGAGAGAGACCGCGGCCCCTCTACGGAGAATATCCCCTTGGATTCAAGACCCCCTCTTGGGTGGCCCCATCAAGACCTCCTCACGGAGAAGAACCGGTTACCCTATGTATCGTCCTTTGTTGGATTTGGACCGTGTGGTCTCTATGTGTTCGTGGATCTAGCACATGTGTGACTATATCTTGTTGGTTTGAGAGTTCCTCTTGTGTTTTCCCTTGTGTTTCCCCGTGTGTTCTTCATGTTCTTCATTGGGATCCGCTCCTTTCGTGAAAGATCGGCCATATAGGGTTCCACCCTACATCACAGGCGTAGGGGTCATAGTTGCTTGAACAGACAAGTTGTATCTGGCAAGTTATGTTATATTACATTATGATTGTAAGAAACATCTTCCAGAGAGAATAGTTCCGTTAAGGGTTCCTTTCCCTGGGTGTGCATGCGTTAAAATGCATGTCCGGACTGTGATTGGAAAAATTGCAGTATACATAACATTTGGGGGTTCACAATGGGGTGAATGCAAAAACGTCTTTAATCCACCGACCGAATATTCCCTTAAGAACGCTAGCTTTCGGCTTCACCCAGTCTGAGGTACACATCCGGATCACCTTTCAGTAACAATCACAGAGGTGCTCCCTTTATGCCCTAGCCGAACTAACGGGAACGTAGGGCATAAGCACAGGAGCCAGGCAACCCAGCTTGGCCAAAACTTAAGTCATATCGATGCATATAATGGCAAAGAAAAGGTACATATGGGAAAAAACGCATATGTGATGAGCTTGATGCTCGGAAAATAATAATAAGCTTTTGTCCGGGAAGCCCCCAGGAATAATGGACGTACATGTTCGAGGGTGTGTACGTCACAGGTGCACGGTCTAGCCGCGCGAAAGCTTTAAGGCTAGAAAAAAAGGAAAAAGGAAAAGAGAGGAAAAAATAATGGAAACAACAGGGAGCGGGAGACGAACAAATAGTTCGGCGCTAGGCATAGAATCTTCAGAGTCTGGCCGCGTTCCAGGGGTTCGGCTCTAGGCGATTCTCACATGCATCACGCAGGCGGTACGCTCCTCCAGTGAGAACTTCGTCAATGATGAAGGGACCCTCCCATTTGGGCTTGAGTTTGTCCTTTTTCTTCTCCGGCAAGCGTATAACGAGTTTGCCAAAAAATAATTCTTGGCCCGTACTTCTCTGCTTTGATATCTGCGGGCCTGTTGTTGATAAATTGCGGAACAGGCTTTTGCAATATCGCGCTCCTCCTCCAGGGCATCTAGGCTGTCCTGCCGATCAAGCTCGGCCTCTCTCTCTTCGTACATGCGCACTCGAGGTGAGTCATGAATAATATCGCAGGGCAACACAGCCTCCGCGTCGTACACCATGAAGAAAGGTGTGTATCCAGTAGTGCAGTTGGGCATGGTCCGCAGCCCCCAGAGTACGGAGTCGAGCTCCTCAACCCAGTGCTTGTCTGATTCTCTCAAAGACCACACTAGTCTGGGTTTAATGCCGCTCATAATAAGATCATTGGCCCGTTCGACTTGGCCGTTTGTTTGCGGGTGATAGACAGAGGCGTAATCGAGCTTAATGCCCATATTAGCACACCAGGTTTTTACCTCATCGGCTGTGAAATTGGAGCCATTATCGGTGATGATGCTGTGTGGAACACCATAACGGTGCACAACACCGGATATGAATTCTATCACTGGCCTGGCCTCGGCCGTTTTAAATGGCTTGGCCTCTATCCACTTAGTGAATTTATCCACCATGACCAGCAGATACTTTTTCTTATGGCTTCCTCCTTTAAGGGGTCCGACCATATCGAGCCCCCAGACCGCAAAAGGCCAAGTGATGGGGATCGTTTGTAGAGCGGTGGGGGGCATATGGCTTTGGTTGGCGAAGAGATGGCATCCGACGCAACGTTGGACAAGGTCCTGTGCATCTGCTCGGGCCGTCGGCCAATAAAAACCTGTACGGAAGGCCTTGCTAACAAGGGCCCGAGCTGCAGCGTGATGACCGCCGAGACCGGCATGAATTTCAGCAGGAGCTGCTGCCCCTCTTCCTTGGAGATACATCTTTGAAGGACTCCGGTAGAGCTTTTCTTGTAGAGCTCTCCGTCGTGAACCTTGTAGGCCTTCGAATGCCGGACAATGCGGCGAGCCTCATTCCCCAGGGAGTTCTCTCCTATTAAGGTAGGCCAAGAAGGTTTCGGTCCATGTGGCAATGACTACCATGATGAGATGGGCCGACGGTGTTATTTCGGTGGCTGAGCCCCCGATGATATCGGTGTGTTCGGAGTCTGGGGTTGTGTTCGGATCAGGACTGGTATTGCCGCTCTCCCCTTGCCACACCACGGACGGCTTAAAAAGCCTTTCCAGAAAGTTGTTAGGTGGGACGGGGTCGCGCTTGGCGCCGATGCGAGCAAGGACGTCCGTCGCTTGATTACTTTCTCGAGCCACGTGATGAAACTTTGAGTCCCCATTTATTTGAGATATTGCGAGGTTTGAGTCCCCGCGCACTTCCAGGCGTTGTATGCCCATGGAGACAGCCATCCGAAGACCATGCAATAAGGCCTCGTATTCGGCTGCGTTATTGGAGCCTGTGTATAATATTTGGAGTACGTACTGGACTACGTCTCCAGTGGGGACGTTAAAACGGCGCCCGCTCCTAATCCTGCTAGCATTTTGGAACCATCAAAATACATAACCCAGTTGGAGTATGTGCCGTATTCTTTAGGGAGTTCGGCCTCTGTCCATTCGGCGATGAAGTCCGCCAGTACTTGGGATTTAATGGCTCGACGCGGTCTGTATGTTATGTCGAATGGAAGGAGCTCAATGGCCCATTTGGGAATCCGGCCCGTAGCATCGCAGTTGTTTATTTGAGTGGTACTTCGGAAGCCACCGTGATCGAACACTCTTGGAAGTAGTGTCGTAGCTTCCGGGATGCCATGAAGACCGCGTATGCTATCTTTTGATAATGAGGGTACCGGGATTTGCATGGTGTGAGGACAATGGATACGTAGTATACCGGCTTCTGGAGCGGGGATTTGTGTCCGTCCTGCTCTCGCTCGACGACGAGCATGGCGCTCACCACCTGGTGTGTTGCCGATATGTATAATAACATGGGTTCACCGACGTTCGGCGCGGCCAGGATTGGGTTGCTCGCTAGAAGGGCTTTTATTTCTTCCAGTCCGGCCGTTGCTGCATCCGTCCACTCGAAGTGATCGGTGCGCCGGAGAAGGCGATAGAGTGGCAATGCCTTTTCTCCCAATCTGGAGATAAAGCGGCTTAAAGCTGCCACGCATCCGGCGAGTTTTTGGACCTGTTTAAGGTCCGTGGGCGTAGCCAATTATGACAAAGCTCGGATTTTGGCTGGATTTGCTTCAATTCCTCTATTGGAAACGATGAAGCCCAACAGTTTTCCAGTGGGGACGCCGAAAACACACTTTTCCGGATTGAGCTTGATGTCATATGCACGGAGGTTGATGAGGACATCAATACCATTGTTACACCCACAGCCCCTGCTGCTATACATATTGGACCAATTACTAGAGCTCGCGCACGCCAATTAAATTACCAGGTACTTTCGTTTCTTGGTAATGATTCTAATGTTCATGAGAATATGATGCTGCCTAAATTGGATACATTTGTTTTGCTTACAAATGAAGGGCCTAGCTTTGAGAAGGATGAACATTGGAGCAAGAACAAGCATGGAGATGATGGCATGCGCATGGGGGACAAGAACGGAGTTACAAGTGATGATTTCAGGACATTGAAGCCACCATAATGCGTGCATGAAGCCATGGACGAAATATACAAGATGCTACTTCATAACTTTCGTCCAGAGGCTATTCTAGGTGCTGCGTCGCCTTATTATTGGGCCAGGCCCATGTAATTTCGAAATACTTGAGTATAGGCTGTTTTTAGAGTCCGTATGTGTGGGGAAACAAGAGATAGGGTTGGTTTCGGACCCCTTCCCCAAGGGCCACGAAATTGCCCCCTCTTCCTCCATATATACAGCCCTTAGGGCGTCGTTTAGACTTTGGGTTTTGTTTAGATTAAAAGTTCGCCATAGCTGCAACTTCGCGTACTTCGTTTGTGTTCAACGACCAGACAAAGGCGTCACAGAACCCCACCTTGATCAATAAAGCTTTCATCTTATATTCGCAATATCCAGATTGCAATCTCAGTTTCTTGCTTGTTCTTCGTTTGCTCGCAGGAAGCAGACCCTCGTGGTCAGGTTGATCGTGCTCCGGCGTGGTCAATAACCTCTCGGAGTTGGTTTAGCGATTGCTAAGGCGCGACGTCATCGCACGTTCGTAGTCGGATCGTCAAAGTCGACTTCCACCAAAGCGATATCCATCATCTCATCGAAAGACGGGACACCTTTGCCTCTATCAAGTGGTATCAGATTTCCAGGTTGCTCGGTGAGATTTTTACAGTTTTTCGTAGTTTAGATCGAGTCTGTTCTTCATACCTACTGTCCACGAAAAAGCCACAAAAAAAATTAGGGTTAGTTCATCATATCCGAACCAATCTGAGCCTTTGCATAATCTTTTTAGGGTTTTTGCTTTGTTGAATTTGCGGTTGCATCGTCGTGTCAAGTTGCTGGTCTTAGAGTCTAGTCTTTTAGAGTTTCGAGTTCTGGTCATAAGTTGTCACGCCGCCGCCGCACCATCATCATTGCCTTGCCATCTACCACAATTGCTTATCCGCCACCGCTTTGAATCCGTATCATTATACCACCACCGATCCGTATCCATATACCACCACTCTCTGCCAAGAGCACACCAGCCGGGCCTGCGCAGAGCTCTTCTTCTTCCATGGCGTCAACAAGGCACACAAGTGATATTATTTGTCGTCGTTGTAAGGGAAGAGGACATTATGCGAGAGAATGCAAATCTCAGCGTGTGATGATTGCTACTGAGGATGGTGGGTATGAGTCCGCTAGTGACTATGATGAGGAGACTTTGGCTCTTATTACACGTGAAGAACATGGTGGAGATGATTCTGAAAATGAGACGCAATACATGGCTCCTGAAGACGCTGACAGGTATGAATGTTTAGTTGCTCAACGTGTTTTGAGTGTGCAGGTCACACAAGCAGAGCAAAATCAGAGGCATAATTTGTTCCATACAAAGGGAGTTGTGAAGGAACGTTCTGTTCGCGTCATCATAGATGGAGGGAGCTGTAACAACTTGGCTAGCATGGAGATGGTGGAGAAACTATCTCTCACCACAAGACCACATCCACATCCTTACTACATCCAATGGTTCAACAACAGCGGCAAGGTTAAGGTAACACGTACTGTTCGTGTGCATTTTAGTATCTCTACATATGCTGATTATGTTGATTGTGATGTGGTACCCATGCAAGCATGTTCCTTATTACTTGGTAGACCATGGCAATTTGATAAAAATTCTGCACACCATGGTAGAAACAATCAGTATACTCTTGTTCATAAGGATAAAAATATTACTTTGCTTCCTATGACTCCTGATTCCATTTTGAAAGATGACATTAATAGAGCTAATAAAGCAAAACAGGAGAAAAATAAGAGTGAAAATCAGATTGTGGCAAAAGAATTTGAGCAACAAATGAAACCTACTACTAAACCATCTAGTGTTGTTTCTGAAATTAAATTGAAAAGTGCATGTTTACTTGCCACAAAATCTGATATTGATGAGCTAGATTTCAGCAAATCTGTTTGCTATGCTTTTGTGTGCAAAGAGGCATTATTTTCATTCGAGGACAAGCCTTCCTCTTTGCCCCCTGCTGTCACTAACATTTTGCAGGAGTTCGCTGACGTCTTCCCACAAGACGTGCCACCGGGATTACCACCTATTCGAGGGATTGAGCATCAAATTGATTTAATTCCCGGTGCATCGCTACCCAACCGTGCACCGTACCGTACCAATCCAGAGGAGACGAAGGAGATTATGCGTCAAGTACAGGAGCTGCTCGACAAAGGTTATATACGCGAATCTCTTAGTCCTTGTGTTGTTCCTATTATACTAGTGCCTAAAAAGGATGGTACGTCGCGTATGTGTGTTGATTGTAGAGGCATTAATAATATTACTATTCGTTATCGTCATCCTATTCCTAGGCTAGATGATATGCTTGATGACTTGAGTGGCTCTACATATTCTCCAAAGTTGATTTGCGTAGTGGATACCATCAAATTCGTATGAAATTGGGAGATGAATGGAAAACTGCATTTAAAACTAAGTTTGGTTTATACGAGTGGTTAGTCATGCCTTTTGGGTTAACTAGTAAACCTAGTACTTTCATGAGACTAATGAACGAAGTTTACGTGCTTTCATTGGACGATTTACGCCGTATGGGGCATTCATTACCCCATATGGACCATTCTGCTTCAACACTATGCCCTTCGGGCACAAAAACGCCGGGGCAACCTATCAACGCATGATTCAAGCATGCCTGGAGAAACAGATCGGCAAGACAGTTGAAGCATACGTGGACGACGTCGTCATCAAAACTAAGCACGTCGAGTCACTAATAGATGATTTACGTCTCACATTCGACCACCTCTGATAGAGGCAAAGGTGTCCGGTCTTTCGATGAGATGATGGATATCGCTTTGGTGGAAGTCGACTTTGACGATCCGACTACGAACGTGCGATGACGTCGCGCCTTAGCAATCGCTAAACCAACTCCGAGAGGTTATTGACCATGCCGGAGCACGATCAACTTGACCACGAGGGTCTGTTTCCTGCGAGCAAACGAAGAACATGCAAGAAACTGAGATTGCAATCTGGATATTGCGAATATAAGATGAAAGCTTTATTGATCAAGGTGGGGTTCTGTGACGCCTTTGTCTGGTCGTTGAACACAAACGAAGTACGCGAAGTTGCAGCTATGGCGAACTTTTAATCTAAGCAAAACCCAAAGTCTAAACGACGCCCTAAGGGCTGGATATATGGAGGAAGAGGGGGCAATTTCGTGGCCCTTGGGGAAGGGGTCCGAAACCAACCCTATCTCTTGTTTCCCCACACATACGGACTCTAAAAACAGCCTATACTCAAGTATTTCGAAATTACATGGGCCTGGCCCAATAATAAGGTGACGCAGCACCTAGAATAGCCTCTGGACGGAAGTTATGAAGTAGCATCTTGTATATTTCGTCCAAGGCTTCATGCACGCATTATGGTGGCTTCAACGTCCTGCAATCATCACTTGTAACTCCGTTCTTGTTCCCCATGCGCATGCCATCATCTCCATGCTTGTTCTTCCTCCAATG
This sequence comes from Aegilops tauschii subsp. strangulata, assembly GCF_002575655.3. Lineage (NCBI taxonomy): Eukaryota > Viridiplantae > Streptophyta > Magnoliopsida > Poales > Poaceae > Aegilops > Aegilops tauschii. The sequence goes on along the minus strand of NC_053038.3, from coordinate 199,783,836 downwards.
TTCATCCTTCTCAAAGCTAGGCCCTTCATTTGTAAGCAAAACAAATGTATCCAATTTAGGCAGCATCATATTCTCATGAACATTAGAATCATTACCAAGAAACGAAAGTACCTGGTAATTTAATTGGCGTGCGCGAGCTCTAGTAATTGGTCCAGTATGTATAGCAGCAGGGGTTGTGGGTGTAACAATGGTATTGATGTCCTCATCATCCTCCCCTTCTTGAAATGAAGTCGTACTCGACGGAAGCTCATCTCCCTCACCCAAATAAGGCTTCAAACTTGCAATGTTAAAAGTGGGACTAACCCCAAAATCTGCAGGCAACTCAAGTTTATATGCATTATCATTTATTTTCTCTAACACCTTAAAAGGACCATCAGCACGTGGCATTAGCTTTGATTTGCGCAAATCAGGAAATCTATCCTTACGCAAATGTAACCAAACAAGATCTCCAGGTGCAAACACAACATGTTTTCTACCCTTATCTCCAGCAAGTTTATATTTAGCATTCATACGCTCAATGTTTTCCTTAGTTAACTCATGCATTTTTAAGATCAATTCAGCGCGTTGTTTAGCATCAAAATTAACCTTCTCCGAAGATGGAAGAGGCAACAAATCAATAGGTGCACGAGGTAGGAAACCATACACAATTTCAAAAGGGCACATCTTAGTAGTAGAATGCAATGAACGATTATAAGCAAACTCAATATGAGGCAAGCATTCTTCCCACATTTTCTTATTATTCTTCAAAACAGCCCTAAGCATAGTAGACAATGTTCTATTGACTACTTCAGTTTGTCCATCAGTTTGGGGGTGACAAGTAGTACTAAAAAGCAGTTTAGTCCTCAACTTAGCCCATAAACATCTCCAAAAGTGGCTAAGAAATTTAGTATCACGATCTGAAACAATAGTATTTGGCACACCATGCAAACGAATAATTTCACGGAAGAACAAATCAGCAACATTAACAGCATCATCGCTTTTATGACATGGTATAAAGTGTGCCATTTTTGAGAATCTATCCACAACAACAAATATGCTATCCCTCCCCTTCTTTGTTCGAGGTAAACCTAAAACAAAGTCCATAGATATATCCTCCCAAGGAACACTAGGTACAGGCAAAGGCATATATAAACCATGAGGATTGAGTCGTGACTTAGCTTTTTGACATGTAGTGCAGCGAGCAACAAAACGCTCAACATCCCGTCTCATCTTTGGCCAAAAGAAATGTGTAGCAAGTACGTCCTCCGTATTCTTCACGCCAAAGTGTCCCATTAATCCTCCTCCATGCGCCTCCTGCAACAACAAAAGACGAAGAGAGCTAGCTGGAATGCATAGCTTGTTAGCACAGAACACAAATCCATCATTAACAACAAACTTGTTCCAGGTTCTTCCTTCTTTAAAATTCTGCAAAACATCTTTAAAATCAAAATCATGCACATATTGATCTTTGATGGTCTCTAAACCAAATATTTTGAAGTCAAGTTGTCACAGCATAGTATAGCGACGAGACAATGCATCAGCAATAACATTTTCTTTACCCTTCTTGTGTTTAATGACATAAGGGACAGTTTCAATGAATTCAACCCATTTAGCATGTCTACGATTCAGTTTAGCTTGACTTTTAATATGTTTCAAAGATTCATGATCAGAATGTATAACAAATTCTTTGGGCCGTAAATAATGTTGCCATGTTTCTAAAGTCCGAACAAGAGCATATAGTTCTTTATCATAAGTAGAATAATTCAGACTAGGCCCACTCAATTTTTCAGAAAAGTATGCAACAGGTTTGCCATCTTGTAATAACACACCTCCTAATCCAATTCCACTAGCATCACATTCAAGCTCAAAAGTCTTATTAAAATCAGGAAGTTGGAGTAAAGGAGCATGTGTCAACTTATCTTTCAATACCGTGAAGGCTTCTTCCTGTGCGGTACCCCAAACAAAAGGCACATCCTTCTTCGTAAGCTCATTGAGAGGTGCAGCAATGGTGCTGAAATCTCTCACAAAACGCCTATAGAAACCAGCGAGGCCAAGGAAACTCCTCACTTGTGTGACCGCTTTGGGCTGCGGCCAACTCTCAATAGCTTCAATCTTGGCTTTATCAACTTCAATTCCCTGTGGAGTAACAACATAGCCAAGAAAAGATACTCGGTCGGTGCAAAAGGTGCACTTCCCAAGGTTACCAAACAAACGTGCATCACGTAGAGCAATAAAAACATCACGTAAATGTTCCAAATGTTCTTCCAAAGATTTGCTATAAATCAGTATATCATCAAAATAGACTACCACAAATCGTCCAATAAAAGCACGTAAAACTTCGTTCATTAGTCTCATGAAAGTACTAGGTGCATTAGTTAACCCAAAAGGCATGACTAACCACTCATATAAACCAAACTTAGTTTTTAATGTTGTTTTCCATTCAGCTCCCAGTTTCATACGAATTTGATGGTATCCACTACGCAAATCAACTTTGGAAAATATTGTAGAGCCACTCAATTAATCAAGCATATCATCTAGCCTAGGAATAGGATGACGATAACGAATAGTAATGTTATTAATGCCTCTACAATCAACACACATACGCGATGAACCATCCTTTTTAGGCACAAGTATAATAGGAACAGCACAAGGACTAAGAGATTCGCGTATATAACCTTTGTCGAGCAGCTCCTGTACTTGACGCATAATCTCCTTCATCTCCTCTGGATTGGTACGGTATGGTGCACGGTTGGGTAGCGATGCACCGGGAATTAAGTCAATTTGATGCTCAATCCCTCGAATAGGTGGTAATCCCGGTGGCACGTCTTGTGGAAAGACGTCAGCGAACTCCTGCAAAATGTTAGTGACAGCAGGGGGCAAAGAGGAAGGCACGTCCTCGAATGAAAATAATGCCTCTTTGCACACAAAAGCATAGCAAACAGATTTGTTGAAATCTCTCTCATCAATATTAGATTTTGTGGCAAGTAAACATGCACTTTTCAATTTAATTTCAGAAACAACACTAGATGGTTTATTCTTAGGTTTCATTTGTTGCTCAAATTCTTTTGCCACAATCTGATTTTCACTCTTATTTTTCTCCTTTTTGGCTTTATTAGCTCTATTAATGTCATCTTTCAAAATGGAATCAGGAGTCATAGGAAGCAAATTAATATTTTTATCCTTATGAACAAGAGTATACTGATTGTTTCTACCATGGTGTACAGAGTTTTTATCAAATTGCCATGGTCTACCAAGTAATAAGGAACATGCTTGCATGGGTACCACATCACAATCAACATAATCAGTATATGTAGAGATACTAAAATGCACACGAACAGTACGTGTTACCTTAACCTTGCCGCTGTTGTTGAACCATTGGATGTAGTAAGGATGTAGATGTGGTCTTGTGGTGAGAGATAGTTTCTGCACCATCTCCATGCTAGCCAAGTTGTTACAGCTCCCTCCATCTATGATTACGCGAACAGAACGTTCCTTCACAACTCCCTTTGTATGGAACAAATTATGCCTCTGATTTTGCTCTGCTTGTGTGACCTGCACACTCAAAACACGTTGAGCAACTAAACATTCATACCTGTCAGCGTCTTCAGGAGCCATGTATTGCGTCTCATTTTCAGAATCATCTCCACCATGTTCTTCACGTGTAATAAGAGCCAAAGTCTCCTCATCATAGTCACTAGCGGACTCATACCCACCATCCTCAGTAGCAATCATTACACGCTGAGATTTGCATTCTCTCGCATAATGTCCTCTTCCCTTACAACGACGACAAATAATATCACTTGTGTGCCCTGTCGATGCCATGGAAGAAGAAGAGCTCTGTGCAGGCCCGGCAGGTGCGCTCTTGGCAGATAGTGGTGGTTGTGCCTGCTTTCTTGTATCACGGCTGGAGGTGGAACCTGATGGAGGTGCTAGTGCAGTGGAAGTAGAAGATGCACGCGGTGTCCATGATGAAGGTCGACCTGCAGAAAAGTTAGTTCGCGCCAATGGCTGTCGATCCTGCACTTCACGTTCAGCTTTACAAACAAGATGGAATAAACGAGTGATATTATTATAATCCTTATACTCTAGAATGGTCTGAATATCTTATTTAATCCACCCATAAAACGTGCAAGCATAGCTTCATTCTCCTCAACAATACCACATCTAATCATGCCAGTTTGTAATTCCTGATAATATTCTTCTACAGAATTTTTCCCTTGTCTTAAGCGCTGCAATTTTTGAAGTAATTCACGTTGATAATATGGTGAACCCAACGAGTACGCATAGCAGTTTTCAAAGTAGCCCAAGTAGCTGGAACAAGATATAATCTACAATGTTCAGACCACCAAACACATGCAAAGCTAGTGAAAGCACAAACAGCAGCAGGAACACGTCTCTCCTCAGGATATTGTAAACATGTAAATCGTTGTTCAGTTTCTAACTCCCAAGTAAGATATATATCAGGAACATATCTTCCCTCAAATGGTGGAATATTCAATTTCAGTTTAGGGAGATGGTCATGATCTCGTACCTAAGGTGGTGGTGCCGGCCTAGCGTTGCGAATATATACCTGAGGTCGACCTGCTGGTGGTGGTGCTGGTGGCTGCACGTAGTTCTGATTTTGATCAACCTCATCCTCATAATCGCCCGCATAATCGTCATCCTCCTCAGCCGCCGCAGTAGCAGGAGCCGAAGAAGCATCAACAGTAGGTGCAGCGGCACCCGAATTTTGACCAGTCTCAATTGGAACGCGCTGTGCTCGTCCCACTTGATTTGGAAGGCGGCGTTGGAGATGTGGTTGTTTTTGTTGTTGTAGAGGTGCGACATGTGCAGCCGGTGGTGGTTGGGGAAGACGCTTGAGTAATTCAGTAAACTTGTTATCCAGCTTTGTCTCGAACGACTTCTCCACGGCATCTATCTTTTTCCATAGCCTCTTCAAATCTGTTTAGCACATCTCCCACCTGGCCACTCATCATTTGCTGAAATTTATCATGCAACTCCTTGTTCGTCATGTTCTCCCAATCAGTCTCATCGGCTTGTGATCCTGCCATAGTTAGCAACAATAGAAACACAAAAGAATATGATCCTGCAGACTACTAGGAAGTGGTGGTGATGGTGGTGTGTCACAAAACCTTCAAGCGAATCTCAAATTCTTACCAGTTCTTACCCAGCAGCAGGTGGTGATCGGCAACCGTTGTAGTCAAAACTCTCAAAGCTTGGATAGAGCGATTACCAGGGAGAGTCAAACGCACGATGTAGATGTATGTGGAGCTGGGAAGGCTTATAATATGGTAGCAAAAATGGTCTGCAATAATCAATTCAGAGATGCAAAGTTTAAAAAACGTTCAACGACGGTACTGTGCTGGTCCTAGGCTAGACCGTGCTAGAGACGCGAGCCTAGAACACTAACAAAATCACGGCGCTGCACCTAAACAAGGGAAAAGCACACTCTGTTTTTTTTCGCTCTTTTTTTTTGCGAAAATCACTATAATGGCGAGTGTCTCAAAACTCTTCCCAGGTCAAACTGACAGGATGGGCACAAAATTTTTTTGACTATTTTTTTTGGAAATCAGGGCAGCGACGACGAAAAAGTACGACAAAAAATCACTATGATGGCGAGTGTCTCAAAACACTTCCCGGGACCTAAAAATGGGATAGGGAAAAAATATTTTTGGTTGCCGAAATTTTGGCCTAAAAACTGCCCGGGGGGTCTCCAGACTTTTTTTTTGAGACCTACTCAGGCACACGAAACGGGAAATAGATGGATCTCAAAAACAAACCGAATATGAAAAGAACTCGGATTGGTGGTGGATATATGGTGGTAGGATATGGCAGCGGTGGTGGTATATGGTAGCGGTGGTGGTATATGGATACGGATCGGTGGTGGTATATGGATACGGATTGGTGGTCGTATATGGATACGGATTCAGAGCGGTGGCGGATAAGCAATAGTGGTAGATGGCAAGGCGATGATGATGGTGCGGCGGCGGCGTGACAACTTATGACCAGAACTCGAAACTCTAAAAGACTAGACTCTAAGAGCAGCAACTTGACACGACGATGCAACCGCAAATTCAACAAAGCAAAAACCCTAAAAAGATTATGCAAAGGCTCAGATTGGTTCGGATATACATAACTAACCCTAATTTTTTTTGGCTTTTTCGTGGACTGTAGGTATGAAGAACAGACTCGACCTAAACTACGAAAAACTGTAAAATCTCACCGAGCAACCTGGAAATCTGATACCACTTGATAGAGGCAAAGGTGTCCCGTCTTTCGATGAGATGATGGATATCGCTTTGGTGGAAGTCGACTTTGACGAGCCGACTACGAACGTGCGATGACGTCGCGCCTTAGCAATCGCTAAACCAACTCCGAGAGGTTATTGACCACGCCGGAGCACGATCAACCTGACCACGAGGGTCTGTTTCCTGCGAGCAAATGAAGAACAAGCAAGAAACTGAGATTGCAATCTGGATATTGCGAATATAAGATGAAAGCTTTACTAATCAAGGTGGGGTTCTGTGACGCCTTTGTCTGGTCGTTGAACACAAACGAAGTACGCGAAGTTGCAGCTATGGCGAACTTTTAATCTAAACAAAACCCAAAGTCTAAACGACGCCCTAAGGGCTGTATATATGGAGGAAGAGGGGGAATTTCGTGGCCCTTGGGGAAGGGGTCCAAAACCTACCCTATCTCTTGTTTCCCCACACATATGGACTCTAAAAACAGCCTATACTCAAGTATTTCGAAATTACATGGGCCTGGCCCAATAATAAGGTGACACGGCACCTAGAATAGCCTCTGGACGAAAGTTATGAAGTAGCATCTTGTATATTTCGTCCAAGGCTTCATGCACGCATTATGGTGGCTTCAACGTCCTGAAATCATCACTTGTAACTCCGTTCTTGTTCCCCATGCGCATGCCATCATCTCCATGATTGTTCTTGCTCCAATGTTCATCCTTCTCAAAGCTAGGCCCTTCATTTGTAAGCAAAACAAATGTATCCAATTTAGGCAGCATCATATTCTCATGAACATTAGAATCATTACCAAGAAACGAAAGTACCTGGTAATTTAATTGGCGTGCGCGAGCTCTAGTAATTGGTCCAGTATGTATAGCAGCAGGGGTTGTGGCTGTAACAATGGTATTGATGTCCTCATCAGGATTTGGGTCGTTTGTCCAGGATTACGTCGTCCCTATCCTCCATGGAGCGCAGTGTGGTTAATTCTTCGGCCGCGAGGGCTTCAGATAATGCCTCAAGGGCCAGGGATGCGGTTTTAATTTTGGCGCGGAGTGCTATGTCCGGATCACTGGTAAGAGTGATTATGCCATTGGGCCCGGGCATCTTGAGCTTCATATACCCGTAGTGAGGTATAGCTTGGAAGCGTGTAAACGCATCTCGCCCCAATAGGGCGTGATATCCACTGTTGAAAGGGGCCACTTGGAAGGTCAATTCTTCGCACTGATAGTTCTCCGGTGTGCCGAATACCACGTCGAGCGTGATTTTTCCCGCGCATCGCGCCTCCTGACTGGGAATAATTCCTCGGAAGGTCGTGCTACTTTGCTCGATGCGGCTCCTGTCTATTTCCATTTTGCTGAGTGTATCCTCGTAAATGAGGTTTAGTCCGCTGCCGCCGTCCATGAGAACCTTAGTGAGCCGAAAACCGTCCACAATAGGACTGAGGACCAAGGCGGCTGGTGCCCGGACTGTCTTGAATTTTGGTTCGTCACCGGCATTAAAAGATATAGCCGTGTCGTTCCAAGGGTTTATTGCTGTGATTTGGCAGACTTCGGCGAGGTCGCGGAGTGCCCTTTTGCGCTTATTGTTTGAAGCAAAGGTCTCGAAGACCGTCAATACACTGAGGTCGTCGTCTTCGGGGGGGGTGTTGCTCTGGGGTGTTTTTGGCGAGGATATCCTCGCCGCTCTTGGCCACTTGCCGGAGTATCCAACGTGCTCTAAGGCTGTGAGTTGATATGGTATCCGGTGTTGTGTGTGTTTTGCATGGACCATCAAGCCATCCCTCCAGAATGGTTCCGTGCCCTGTAATGGGCTTATATTGCTTTACTATTGGGCCGGGCGTGCCACGAGGGTGCGTCCTTTTCGCCTGAACGAGGGGTTGGGTGGAAACCGGTGGTTCCTAGCGGGCCGCCTGAGTTTTCCAGGCGCTTTCCATTGCGCAGTACTTGTGTACTATGGTTGCCAAGTCTGTGAAGTGTGATACGCGACGGCGGTTGATGGCATTAAGAATTCCTTCATCCGTGCAATTGTTGCGGAACGCTGAGATCGCGTCTCCGTCGCGGCAATCTTTAATCTTGTCTTTGACAAGGAGGAATCTGGCCCAGAAGTGATGGACCGTTTCCTGAGACTGCTGTCGTATGCCCATGAGAGCGCTTATATCTGGGTGGGTGGGTCGATTTAAATCTGAATACTGACCCAATTTGGGATCCGGAGTCTGAAGAACTTCCGAACTTAATAGTTCGGGCTTCGGGATGTCGACTGATTTTTTAGGCTTGTCGTCCAATTCTATGTTCGTAGGACAAGGCGTGTCATTCTGCCGGCAGGTGTCCGGTCCTTCAAGCTGGAAGATCCGAACATAGTTCGTCCTCTGTATAGAGGAAGAGTTGTCATCTTGCTCCTCTACTACCGCTATCTGATGGGTGATCGGCGGAGTTTTAATTTTTCTTTGGTCGGGTTTAAGCCCAATCCGATCATAGTCTGTAGCGACTCCTAGGGCGGCGATGCGATCTAGGAGCTCGTTTAAGGACGACAACTCCGCCGGATCCATCTGCTTGGAGTATTTGGAGTCAACATGGAGGGGATTTTTGATGATCCGAGAAGTCATCGTCGGATTAATGGCCGAAAGGGCGGTCATGGTAAAGCCGCCCAGTCGGAGGGTCTGGCCTGGGGCCAGTGCTCCTCCGGAGGTGACATTGTCCTTGAGAACAAGGCAAGCCATCGATCCTATCTTTCGACGTCACAGCCGAACTCTCAATGAAAGCACCAATGTCGGTGTCAAAACTTGCGGATCTCAGGTAGGGGGTCCCGAACTGTGCGTCTAGGTTGATGGTAACAGGAGACGGGGGACACAATGTTTACCTAGGTTCGGGCCCTCTCTATGGAGGTAATACCCTACTTCCTGCTTGATTGATCTTGATGAATATGAGTATTACAAGAGTTGATCTACCACGAGATTGTAATGGCTAAAACCCTAGAAGTCTAGCCTATATGACTACGATTATGATTGTTCGCCACTACAGACCTAACCCTCCGGTTTATATAGACACCGGAGGGAACTAGGGTTACATAAAGTCGGTTACAGAGAAAGGAATCTTCATATTTGGTCGCCATGCTTGCCTTCCATGCCAAGGAGAGTCCCATCCGGACACGGGTAGAGTCTTCAGTCTTTGTATCTTCACAGCCCATCAGTCCGGCCCATGGCTAACAGGCCGGACGCCCGAGGACCAATTAGTCCAGGACTCCCTCAGCGCCCCCAACTGAATAAACCAGAAAATGTCACCTGGTATCGTTGTTGAAGAGGTGTTGGAGTAGCTGAAGATGCGTGTTGACGAAGTTGCCCCTCACGAGTCACCAGGGTCCTGAGCCTCAGGAGGCTCTGGGGGCCCGGGCGGCTCTTGAAGAACGGTCGCCATCTCCGCCAGGACAGCGTGATGCCTGGCCTCCTGAGCTGCCAGAACACTCCGCAAGTGGCGCTGGAAGGTGACAGCCGTGTTTGGCAAGCCGAAGGGCATGCAAACATAGCTGTGAGGTGGTCCCTCACACCGACCAACGCGCGAAGGACAGAAACGCTCCTGAGATGCCGCCCTTTTGAGGCTTGGGATGTCGACGCAGACGCGCAGCTCGTCGTCCTCGCCAGGACGCAGAGCTGGGCCAGGTGGTGGGCGGCGGTCACCGCGCGTGGTCCTTGCTTGATGAGGACATCAATACCATTGTTACACCCACAGGCCCTGCTGCTATACATACTGGACCAATTACTAGAGCTCGCGCACGCCAATTAAATTACCAGGTACTTTCGTTTCTTGGTAATGATTCTAATGTTCATGAGAATATGATGCTGCCTAAATTGGATACATTTGTTGTGCTTACAAACGAAGGGCCTAGCTTGGAGAAGGATGAACATTGGAGCAAGAACAAGCATGGAGATGATGGCATGCGCATGGGGAACAAGAACGGAGTTACAAGTGATGATTTCAGGACGTTGAAGCCAACATAATGCGTGCATGAAGCCTTGGACGAAATATACAAGATGCTACTTCATAACTTTCGTCCAGAGGCTATTCTAGGTGCTGCGTCACCTTATTATTGGGCCAGGCCCATGTAATTTCGAAATACATAAGTATAGGCTGTTTTTAGAGTCCGTATGTGTGGGGAAACAAGAGATAGGGTTGGTTTCGGACCCCTTCCTCAAGGGCCACGAAATTCCCCCCCCCCCCTCTTCCTCCATATATACAGCCCTTAGGGCGTCGTTTAGACTTTGGGTTTTGTTTAGATTAAAAGTTCGCCATAGCTGCAACTTCGCGTACTTCGTTTGTGTTCAGCGACCAGACAAAGGCGTCACAGAACTCCACCTTGATCAATAAAGCTTTCATCTTATATTCGCAATATCCAGATTGCAATCTCAGTTTCTTGCTTGTTCTTCGTTTGCTCGCAGGAAACAGACCCTCGTGGTCAGGTTGATCGTGCTCCGGCGTGGTCGATAACCTCTCGGAGTTGGTTTAGCGATTGCTAAGGCGCGACGTCCTCGCACGTTCGTAGTCGGATCGTCAAAGTCGACTTCCATCAAAGCGATATTCATCATCTCATCGAAAGACGGGACACCTTTGCCTCTATCATTGCTTCTTGAAGCTCCTCGGTCGCCTTGGTGATGAACTCCTGAGCACGAGGCACTCCGCGCCTTGTTCCCTCTTGTGGGAAGCGTGCAGCGAAGCAGGCCTCTACGTGGTGCCCGAGCGCCTCCCTCGTGACGTTGGCTAGGTCTGAGGCCTTCTAGAAGAGAGCCCCCGAGCCCAGCCTGAGGAGGGCGCCGGGCGCGCCTTCCTATGCGAGGGAAGGAGGCGCCCCATCTGCGGGCGCAAGTCCTGAGGTGGTGCCGCTGGAGACGCCGCTCTCCTGAGGCCCTTGATGGGGCAGCTGCTTCTTCTTCTTGGGGACGGCCTCAGGAGGGTCTAGGGTGCCTTCGTTGTCTGGGTCTTCGGCTGCTGCGGCCTGGTAGGCGCGCTCGAGAGAGCACACCGCGTCCTTTTCCTCGCAAGCGATCATGATGATGTCGCGGTTCCCTGGCATCTTGAGGACGTTGTAGCCATGGTGGGTCACTGCCATGAGGCCACTGCCGGATATCCAAGGATGGCATTGTACGGCAGGCGGATGTGGGCGACGTCGAAGTCGATGAGCTCGGTGTGGTAGTTATCGCGCTGGTTGAAGGTGACAGGGAAGCGAATCTGCCCTATCGGGGTGGTGGAGCCGTCGGTCACTCCTGAGAAGGGCTTGGTGGGCTTTAGCTGATCATATGGCACTTGGAGGCGGTCGAATGCCTCGACGGACAGGACATTGAGCCCTGCGCCATTGTCGATGAGGGTGTTGGTGACTTGGACGTTGCTGATGACGGGCAAGTAGAGCATCGGGAGGGCACCGGCGGTTGCCGCGCACTTGAGCTGGTCAGACGAGCTGAAGGTGATAGTGCACTTGGACCACCTGAGCGGGCGTGCGGCCTCGAGCGTGGGGAGGGCCGCGTTCACCTTGTGGGCAAACTGCTTGAAGATGCGCTGGGAAGCTGGGGCCTGAGCGCCGCCTAAGATGCAGGCGATGGCGCGAGGTTCATGGAAGCCCCCAGCCCCCTCGTCCTGGTGATGGTCGTTGTTCCTCCTCGGTGGTGGTGGTAGCGGAGGGAGGCCAGCCTTGCCCTGAGGACAGTCCTTGCGAGGCTGGTCCCTCCAGGCATCCTCGCGAGGCTGGTCCTGCCAGCGGTCCTCGCGAGGCCGGTCGCACCACTCCTAGCGGGAGCCGCGGTCGTCCCAGCGTCCTCCACTTCGTCCTCCTCCTCGGCCGTAGCGCCGGTCATTGCGCTCAGGGCGTCGACCGAAGCGCCCATCATGGATGGCCCTGAGCTCCTGACAGTCGTTGGTGTTGTGGCTGTGTACGTTGTGGAAGGCGCAGAATGGACGGCTGCCCTTGGACGACTCCGGGTTGTCGCAGCCGCGCTTCATATCTAGCTCGGCCACGAGCACGGCTGCTCCCTTGCGCTTCACATCCTTGGTCTTGGCCTTCTTGTCCTCCGGGTCGGCAGCTGGAAGCTCAAGGAGGGCGAGGCGCCCTTCCTCAGCTCTCGCGCACTTGGTTGCCATGTTAAACATCTCCAGAGCCGTGCATAGGTCCTTGTGGATGGCGAGCTCCTCCTTCATCTTGACATCACGGACGCCATCGGAGAATGCTGAGATGATGGCCTCGTCCGTCACCTTGGGGATCTTGAGGCGAACGCTGTTGAAGTGCTGGATGTACTTCTGTAGGGTTTCCCCTGGCTGCTGCTTGATGCACTGCAGGTCACCCGCGGTCGGCGGGCAGTCGCGAGTGCCCTGGAAGTTGGCGACGAAACGCTCGCGCATCTCGCCCCATGAGGAGATCGATCCCGCGGGCAAGTTCAGGAGCCACGAGTGCGTGCCATCCTTGAGGGCCATGGGAAACCAGTTCGCCATGACCTTCTCGTCGGCGTTGGCTGCCTCAATACTCAACTCGTAGAGCTGCAAGAACTCGGCAGGGTTGGGGGTGCCGTCATAGCGCGGAGGCAGATCGGGCTTGAACTTGCCGGGCCAGACAACGCCGCGCAGCTCGGGAGTGAAGGCATGACAACCTGCTGTAGTCACTGGAGCCCGTCGTGGAGGCGGAGCCTGGTCCTGGTACCCACGCGCCGCTGCCACAGGCGGCGCACGGTCCTGACGTGGTGTTGCTGGGAGTGCAGGAGCGTTTTCTTGCGGCCGTGGGATTTCATGGCAGCTTCCTTCGTGTGCGGGCGCCCTGCACGGTGGGTCGCGCCGCGGGGCCGCGCGTCTTGGTGCGAGGGCGCCGTCTTGATGTGGAGGCGGTGGAGGTGCTCCCTGGGCTACGTCGCCGGCAGCGGGAGGCGGGCGAGGTAGCGACAGGGACGGTACGGGAGAGCCCACAACGGCGCTGACGAGCTCGGCGATGCGGTCCAGCCAGTCCTCGTAGAGGTCGTCGACGGGGCCGTAACGCAGGAGCTCGCGCGCCATAAGCAGCGCGGCCTGCGTGTCCATGGGTGCACAGCGAGCGTGGGACAACGAGCCGGCCGGAATCAGCGACGGGGTGGCAGTGCTTCCGTCCCGCCGCACAGAGGGGTGCAGCGATGAAGCTTGCTGCTCGTGCCCTACCGGGCCGGTGGCAGCGTTGGCAGCGGGTGACGGAAAGCGACGGGGAGGCCCGCCGACGGGCGCCGTCTGGGCGACGCGAGCGTTGAGAGCGGCCCGGCGCTCAGCACGGGCCTGGCGAGCATCAGCCATGGCACTGGTGGAGCATGGATCGACGGAGGAAAGGCTTCGGCGCACCCCTATCTGGCGTGCCAAATGTCTGATTCTGGGTTCCGGCAAACCCTTGTGAGGTTCGAACTTTGGGTTGCGCACGAAGGACTTTCTCCCTCTCTAGATCGCTCGCTCAACGATCTCACGGCCTAGCTCGACGAACCCAAGGAACACGAGACATAGAGGTTTATACTTGTTCGGGCCACCGTTGTGGTGTAATACCCTACTCCAGTGTGGTGGTGGTGGATTGCCTCGAGGGCTAAGGATGAACTAGTACAATGGATGAACAGCCTCAGGAGGAGAGGTGTTCTTGAGCTCGATGAGCTGGTGTGTGTGAGGGTGATCCAAATGATCCGTCCCCTTCCTATGGTGGTGGCTAGTCCTATTTATAGAGGCCCTAGTCCTCTCCCCAAATGTTAGGCGGGAAGGGATCCCACAACGGCCAAGTTTGAAGGGAGACAACTAGTACAAGCTATCCTGACAAAAGGTGGTCTTCGCCTGCCAAAGGCTCTGGTGGTGACGCCGCAGTGTGCTCCGTGGTGACCTCCGTCCTGCCGTCCTGCTGGTCTTGGTCTTGTTGCACCGATATGGAAACCTTCGCCTGATGCCTCGGGACTCCTCGCCTGCGCCTGCCTCTTTAGCACCAAAGAGGAAACTGGTACACTGCGCCCGCTGGCGCCCGCCTGGCCTTGGTCGTCATGGCTCACGTCACGTGAACCTCGCGAGGTGCCCCTTGCATAGATATCTCCGCTCCTCAGGAGCCAGCCTAAGGAGGCCGCCCCCAGGGAGATCTTGGTGTCGTCTGCCTCACGAGGCTTGGCCCCTCGCGAGAGTCTTGAGTCGTTGTCGCCGTAGCTGGGCCGTACCGAGCCATTGGTGGAGCCATGCCGTGGGCCGCAGGCAGGCAAGTCTAGGTACCCCCGTTCCCAGGACGCCGACAGATAGAGCTTTGCTCATCCACTTGATACATACTCCATTGGAGACCTAGGCCTTCGCGGAGAAGATCCCAAGTGGATTGAAGACGCTGTATGGGCAGATCCCCTAGTGGATTCAAGACCTCCTTTTGGAGAAGAACTAGCTACTTGTATCCTTCCTTTGTTGTCTTTGGATCTTTGTGACCTCTTTGCGTTCATGGATCTAGCACATGTGTGATTGTATCCCATTGATTTGAGTGTTTCCTCTCGTTTCCCCTAGTGTTTCCCCTCGTGTGTTCGTCGTTTTCTTCGTGGGATGCCCTCCAAATCGTGAAAGATCGGCCCCTAGGGTTCCACCCTACATCAGCTAGGCTATAGATTAGCTTTCTATTTACTGCTACAGTTGGGTTCTATCTCAAACTACAATAAACATGTGTATCATACACATGATGGTTGATGCAAGCCCATGCTTCTCGTAAATTCAGTTGAAGTTTTTGTGCTACTCTAATTCTTAGCTATATTTCCTTATTGATATGAAATTTCATTACTAGGCATTTACCTATTATGCATTTCTTCAGTGACAGCTGAATTTGTTTAAGGCTACAATGAGCATCGTTCTGTTTTCCTAAGATGAAGCATTCTACATTAAATTGTAACTTTGTGAGTACATGTTGCATGTGATTTTTTATGGTTAGTTTTAGATTATCCTTTTTGTGTGCATTTAGTAGATGCTTATATGAATCTATGCCATATTCTCTCTTGCTAAATTTTACACTAAATTTTGTTAAGATTTTCAGTTATCTTTTTGTAATGATGTACTTACTCAGAGCTTTTCTCTCCTACTAGGCTAATTTAGGGAGTTTTACTGGATCATATTCATTATGTATCCTTTCCTTTAGACATCCGTCCAACTGAATTTTCTCATCCATTGTGTTCACTTATTCTCTTTTAATTTGCTGCTCGTGGGCTAACCTGTGCGGAGATTGCCTTTTATTTGTCTGTAATGTGATGCATTTATTTCAAGAATCTGGTTAAGCTCATGTTCAGCTCCTGTAATGATGTGTTGCATCATTGATCCATTCAAAAATATTTCCCCATTCCTGATTTGTCTGCAGATTCAAGAAATAAAGTTATATTGCAAGAACTTGGAATCAAAGGAAGACCCAAACTCTGAGGACCACATTCTCTAAAGGCCCTTCTATTTGAAATACACTTATGCAGAAGTATGACCTCATTGCTTTTGTAATGTATGTGACTTCTTATTTGAAATACACTTATGCAGAAGTATGACTTTGGTGCTATCGTGCTATATGTGACTGGCATATAGATTCACTTCTGATGAACATCATAAGGGTTAAGGCTTCTTATTACTCCCTAATTTTCGTCCGTACATGTGGAAGTTTTCGTACGCCATTGATCCCTCGCTGTCCCAACCAAGCCAGTGTGCCTCAATCGGCTAGCATGGGCCTCAGCCCATCAAACGAATCTCCCGGCAAATAATAGACCACGTGCAGGCGGAAGGGGGCGTCCCAGCCGAAGCTAACCAATGACCATGTGCAAAAAAGGATTTGATCATCCACTACATGATCCCACCTTGCTCCCCTACACTCAATAAACCAATTTAAATACTATTGTGAGTTGAAATCAATAAACTGGCTGGATCAATAGGAAAGGGTGGGCAAAGAAACTAAAACCGAGGAAGAAGATGATCCTGATTTGAAATCTCAAAAGAAGGGAATAGGATGGATGGATGATAAATGAGGAAAACATATATGTCGCCAGTGAGTGGGGGCAACGTTGGCGGTAAGGAGCAGGCGCTAGGAGTGGAGGCCACGGATCCGGTGGTGCAGGCATCATAGATGTCGGCGGCGGGGCGGGCCGGTTCCTGTGGGGAGTCTCTCACAGAGATGTGAAACGAAAGGAAGAAAAGGGAAAGGAGAGAGGGCGCGAGGTGGTGCTCAGGCGAGGTTGCTGCCAGCGATGGGGATGCAGAACGGGGGAGCTGCGGTGGGCGCAGCCGGCAGAGAGGGATGGATAACTGTTTCTTTATTATCTAGGATGTTGATACGACACTGGGGCGCCAGTTAAGCGGATGATTTCTTCTAGCTATCAACCGACGTCTTAGGCTGGCCATAGTGGGAATAACCTAACCGGTAACATGCACTTGGGACTAGCAAACATGCTTATGTGGCACACAATTAAAGAAAAGAGGGAGGGTTAGAGTAACATAGGTAGATACTGTATCATGTTAAATGCTATGCTACTTTGTGTCATGCATGGCAATAAATATGGTCATCTATGATACTACTTTATTATACTATGCACTATGGAGGTAGTATCATATGCATGATACTACTATATGATACTCCCCACTATGAGTAGCCTTAGCTAGCGCTAGCGTGCACTCATGTCGAGCGGTAGGATCTTTCACAAACCAATGAATATTCTTTTTTTGGAGAACCGACCGATGAATATCTCTCAATATTAGGTACAGATAGATGATCTCAAAATAAGGTATAGATAGATTTTTTATTTTGTGCTAAAAATGGGTACAGTAGATTTTATTTCTTGGATACAGAATCCATATATGTACATGCATTCAAGTTCTATACGTGCATGCTATAGAATTAGTGGTTTGTATTTTTTTCCTCAAATATGCTTTTATAATTTTTAAAAGTGTGTGCATGCTTTAAAAAATGGTTGTGTAAATTAAAAAATGTTTGCGCTTTTTGAAGAAAAAACATGATTTTTCAAAAAGTGCACTTGCATTTTAAAATGTTTGTATTGTTTTTCAAAAAAGAGTTTATGTATTGAAAATTGTTACATTTTTCAAAACCCTTTTTTAAAATGTGTTCATGTATATGTGATTCAAGAAAATGTTCGCGTGCTTTAAAAAAGAATGTTCATGCATTTTGAAGAAAATAAATTGAAAGCGAGTTGGATTTTTTTGCGAGATATGCAAGTTGGATTATGAGGGACGTTGTATGGAATAGGTACATGGTGTAGCTCGTTAGGGCGGCCCTTAGGTCCAGCTCGACTAGATTAGTTTTAAAAGTTATAAATATTCCTTTGTGTTGGCGCAGTTTAGTGATAAGTCTGTTGTGCGGTGGCCAAGATCAAAATAAATTTACGAAACAATCTATAGTTAGATGATTAGATGGACAGTGGTATCCCAGCCCACTAGGGTTCAAGGCCTGGTGCTCGCATTTATTCATGAATTTATTTCAGGATATCCGGCGATGCGCGTTCAATGGGAGGAGATGTTCCCGTCGACTATGAGGCGCCTATGGTGACTTCGTCAATCTCAACATGATATGACGGCTCAGTCTCTGAGGTGCTCATAAGGGTAGGATGTGCGGGTGTGTTTATAGGGATGAGTATATGCATGTATATACGAGCGTCTGCGTCTGCACTGTGTTCAAGAAAAAGACCAACGGAGATTTTTTTTACCTTACCCACACATGGGCCCCAAATTCTTAATTGTTTTTTTTACAAACCGCTGATTGAAGCCGTCGTGTTAATTTGTTTCTTGATCCATCCTATGTGAGACTAATACTTAGTGCCTTTTCATGTGTTTTCTATTGACATCGAATGTGATATGCATACATTGGTCTATGTTATTTGCTCACATACTGAAGCACCTGTAATGATTAGAATCCATTCAATAAAAGAAGATTGCAAATGATGCACATGCTCGTCATTCAATATATACCGACCATCACAAATCTATGTCACGCTCGGTGAGAAATTTTCCAATTAGTCATACCAATATACTAATCCAGATACCATCAACAATTTAGACATTGTCCCTCATTCGATCGTTTCTTTGGCCACAGACCAAGATCTGTGCCATATGTGGACGTGAACTAGATGTTGCCAACTCTGGCATCACCTTGATGAGGTCATCGAAATTATGTTTCTAAGTAAAAATATTGTGTCATGTTTTTTCTCATTTTGTTAGCATCATCATTACAAGTTGAGAGCAGCGAGCCTCTGAAGCTTCGTCTTCCACCTTTTTTCTCACCCGTCTTTTCATACCGACCGTATTGGAGCGTTACTTATTTTTTCTAGGGTCATTTGCATTTCAGCCCCTAACTCACACCACCTAATCAAATTTACCCCTAAAAAATCATGTGCTCAAATTTATCCCTTTTCCGTTAAGCGTGGTTATAGAAATGCCTTTCGTACATTTTTCGTCCAGTCAAATGCCTTTGACCTTTATATTTTCTATACGCGCACTTAACGGTCAAAGACCTTTGACTGGACGGAGAATGTATGGAAGGGCAACTCTACAAGTGCACTTAACGAAAGAAGGGCAAATTTGAGCACATGATGTTTTTAGGGGTAAATCTGAGAGTGGGCACAAATGTTCATGCTTGTTGGTTTACCATGTTGTTTGCTTCTTTCCGGTTGTGTTTCTTCTCGATAGTTCCGGTTACGTTTCAGAGTGTGAGGATTCGTTCGACTACGATGGTTTGTCTACTTCATGGATTCAATCTTCTTCCAAGTGGGATTTCAAACAAGATGGCCATTACCATGGATATCACTACTATCTTTGCTTAGCTAGTTGTCACGATGCTATCGCTATGTCTCGCTACCTACCACTTGTTCGTCAGCCTCCCAAATTGCCATGATACAACCTTTACCCTCCCACCATCCCAGCAAACCTTTGTTCGGCTATGTTACCGCTTTGCTCACCCCCTCTTATAGCGTTGCTAGGTGCAGTGCAGTTTGTTCCATGTTGGGACATGGATATCATGGTGTTGGGGAACGTTGCATGGAAAACAAAACAAAATTCTATGCACACGCAAGATATATCCATGGAGATGCATAGCTACGAGAGGGGGAGAGCATCTACATACCATTGTAGATCGCTAAGCGGAAGCGTTTATCAACACGGTTGATGTAGTCGTACGCCTTCACGATCCGTCCTGATCAAGTACCGAACGTACGGCACTACCGGGTTCAGCACACGTTCAGCTCGATGACGCCCTCGCCTTCTCCATCCAGTAAGAGAGGCAAAGTAGTAGATGAGTTCCGACAGCACGACGGCGTGGTAACGGTGGTGCTATCCGCAGGGCTTCGCCAAGCACAACGGACGTGGACGGAGGAAGAACTAGAACTAGAGGGAGAGGGGGTGCCGCACACGGCTTGGCATCGTGGTGTGTGTTTCCCCCTCCTCTCCTCACATATATATAGCTGGGGCAGGGGAGACAGCCCTAGGGCGCCCTCAAGGGGGCCGGCAACCAGCCCTGGGCTCCTGCCCTAGGCGCCTCCCCCTTTCCTTATTTAGGGGTGGAGGAGATGGCAGGGGAGGGGCCGACGGCTGCCCTGCCTTGGCGCCCCCTTTCCTTCCTAGCACGCGGGCAGGAGAGGTGGAGCGCGCCCAGCCCCCTAGTGGGCTGGTGCGCCTCCCTCCTTAGGCCCATGAGGCCCACCAAGTACCGGTGGCATCCCGGAACCATTCCGGCACTCCGATAAAACTCCGGTGCATTCCGAAACCTTTCCGGAGACCAATTAGTATCGTCCTATATATATCAATCTTTATCTCAGGACCATTCCGGAGCTCCTCGTCATGTCTGTGATCTTATTCAGGACTCCAAACAACATTCGGTCACCAACTCACATAACTCAATGATGAGGACATCCCTACTCCTTTACCATCATTTTCAATTGAAGATGATATTGCACAAGACAAGTTCAATGAAATCAGAATTGGACCAATTACAAGAGCACGTGCAAAACTAC
The DNA here is from genome assembly GCF_002575655.3 of Aegilops tauschii subsp. strangulata. Lineage (NCBI taxonomy): Eukaryota > Viridiplantae > Streptophyta > Magnoliopsida > Poales > Poaceae > Aegilops > Aegilops tauschii. Next base: position 199,763,646 of record NC_053038.3, on the reverse strand, counting down.
TTGAACAACAGGTGAATTCACTCTTAGTTGAATCTGACATTTGTGTTAATCAGAATTTTATACTGCCTAAGTCTTTGCATATTTGTATGATCAGATTTGAAGAGAAGGCAAGCTTGGCACGTGGAGATGAAGAATTGCAGCAAGAAGAACTTCTACTGATGTCTAATATCAGCAAGTGCACGAGGGAGGAGAGGGAGGCAGGTGCACAAAATAAACAGAAGGAAAATCAGAACCGGACTCGGATTGACAGCCAGGAGGCCTGCAATTGATATACGTGTAGAATCCGTGTCCGTGCTCCAAATAAGGCGTTTAAATACAATTTGGAAAGCTTGTCTCGTGCGCTTTCCAAATTGTATACTCGCAACCCGCGATTCGCGGTGACCGAGTCGTAGTCACCAAAACAATACGGCGGTTGTTTCTGCCAGTTTTTCCAGATAGATTCATTTAAGTTAGGAAAGTTAGAGATAAGTTGGATTTCGACCCCAACACTATGTTGGACGTCCAGGGGTCTTTATATACCCTTGTAAGTCGTGGATTTTAGGGTTAGACCACGTTTTGATTAAACTCATATCAGACTGAATTGCTTTAAGCATTCCTCTGTACTCATATTCCTCTTTGCATCGATCAGGAATATTTACCTACACCAAATTTGTTTCGATAGGGTGTACTACTGAAAGTCAAGTGCTATCTGTCGTTCCATTGGGAATTGGGAGATTGCAGAACCGCTTCGTGGTCGGCGGCTACGTGCGCAAGTGTGTGGTGTTGTGAATATCCATAGGGTTGAAGATCTGTTGCATTGGCAACGGGGGAACAGCCGGAGAGTTCGAGAGCATCTCACAAGTTATCCAGCAAGTTCAACATCGACATCCTCCGCTCACTGAGAAGATCTGGCCACCCCATATCATCTTGGTATCAGATTTCCAGCGTTATCTCGGTGAGCATCCACCAATCCCTTAGATTAGTTTTGTTTTCATCCTATACAGAAAAAGCCATACAAAAATATTGGGGTTTAGAGTTTCTGCCATAGCCTAGATAGCATCGGTTCCAAGTTTTAGTTGCTGATCGCAGTCTTTTATTTGCGCAACTTACTTTCTGATCTGAGTCGTTGTAGATTGTCTAAGTTTTCCTTTTCTGACGTCGGAATCGTTTGCTTGCTGTCAAGTCTGTTCGTCCGAGTCAGATTTCGTTTGGTTTGATTAACTATCTGAATCAGATTGTGTTTCATTTGATAACCATAGTCAGCCTTTCTTCTTTTGCGTAGTACTTTCCTATTGAGACTAGCATATCCTTTGCTCTGCGGGCTGCTCATATAGGAATTTGGAGAGTGCATCTTTTGTTTTGGCAAAATCAGATTGGTTACTAATTGCTCAGGTTACTGATAAAAAAAGAGAGAAAGAAAAATAAAACGAAAAAAAGGAGGAAAAGAAAGCTACACGTGGAAGTTGCATATATTTTTGGTGAGTTTGTTTAGTTTTTCTGCCACGTTCATTGCACTAGTAGATTGAGCAATCTTGTGCCCGTATAAATTGAACGATTAGCTAGCGTCTCTCCTTTGCATTTCCAACACGAGCATTACTCCGACATTCCAGAATTTTGAGCTCAGTTTCAGAATTGCATTTGCCCCACTTATCTCCACCGTGTGTGTTTCTGTGGGTCTCTATCATACGATCAGCACTAGGATTTGTGAATTGGTGTTGATAGGTATTCCAACCAAGCTCCACCATATACCCTGTTTGTTGTGTGATAGTTTTCACCCTCGGTGTTCGCTACATCACATCCGTGCACGTTCTGCCCATACAAGTTGGTAAGCTTTTCTAATTCACTTTGGAACGGTAAGATACCTTGTTTCTTTCAGTTTTGAGTGAGTTGAGAGTTTTCCACATACACTATATTTGTTGTGAGTACTAATCACCTAATCATGTCCGACGAGTCTTTTGATGTACAACAGAAAAAGGATCCTAAATCCGTGGTGCATTGGAATGAATATGAAGCTCTTCGTGATCATCTTCAGCGACAAATTCAGTGTGCAACCGATCCTATAAATGAGAATGTGCAGAACATGGAGTTGGACCTCAAGGATGCCACAGAAACCATCACAGCAACACAACGGCAAGCTACTGAAATTTAGGGGACTCTAGTTAAGTTGCAGCAAGCTATGGCTGCGTTGCAACAGTCCGTTGATCGCCAACAGAATCAGCAGCGTGATGGTGATGATGGTGAAGCTAGTGTTCATGGTGGTAATGATGGTGTTGCAACTGCTAATGCTGCCAATGTACAAGGTGCTACAACACGTCGTGCACAATTACAGCAAGCTAATCGGGACCAGCAAGCTCCACACGAGCCGGTTGTTGCTGGTCAAGATGGTGGTCGTGGTAATGGAGGCCGGGGTGGTGGTCGTGCTGCTGCCATGCCCGTCGGCCGTGGATTTGCTCCTCTTGGTGCGCGCCGTCGATTTGATGATGATGCTTTTGCACAACCAGCCAACCGCGATGATGATGGTCTGGGCAAACCAAAGTTCACCGTCCCCAAGTTTGTTGGTTCTACTGATGTTGAAGAGTACCTCAATTGGGAGCTGAAGGTGGAAAAATTATGGCGCATGCATGAGTACACCGAGGACAGAAAAATAAAACTTGCATCTTCTGAATTTGATGACTATGCTTTGCTTTGGTGGGATAATATTGTGCAGTCCAGAATTGAAGATGGTGAACCTCCCATTGTTACATGGAGAGCTATGAAGGAAGAGATGCGTGCTCGCTTTGTTCCACGCAATTATATTCGTTCTCTCTATGACAGATTGCAGAATTTGAGGCAAGGTACTTCTTCCGTGGATGAATATTTTCAGGAGATGGAGCTTATTATGCAGCGTGCTAGAGTGCGTGAAGAGCCTGAACAAATAATGCAGCGATTTCTCTCTGGTCTGAACTATAACATCAAGCGTATTGTTCGTCTTCACCAATATTATGACATGAATGATTTGTTACACCAACCACGTGATGCTGAATTACAAGTGGCTGAGGATGCTAAGTTTACATCTCGCACAACAGCGAGTAGAGGTCATTTTACACCACGAACAACACCTAATATGGAGCCTACTCCTAGTTCCACTTCTCGTTTTCGTGGTAATGCTTCTTCCAAATCAGATTCGGTGATCTCTAATGCGAAGAAACCAGCGCAACCTGTTGCTAGTGCTGCTGGTTCTACTAATTCTACAGCAAGAAACAGGGACATGAGTTGTCATACATGTGGTGGAAGGGGTCATTTTAAGAGAGATTGTCCCAATAAAAAGGTTATGTTGATTAATGAGGATACAACAGAATATGAAACTGGTGATGATGCTGACCCTGATTCTGAAATTTGGGAGGAAGATGAAGATGGTTCAATAGATGCTTATGCTACACACTATCCTACAATTGTTTGCTCGCCCAAAGTGCTAAGTGTTACGCCTAGTCCTGCAGAACAGTGGTGCAATTTGTTTCAAACAAAGGCCGTTGTTGGTCCTGGTAAGGCATGCAAGGATATAATTGATGGTGGTAGTTGTCACAATTTGGCTACTAAGGAGTTATGCCAAAAGCTAAAATTGAAATATTTACCGCACCCCAATCCATATTCTATTCAGTGGCTAAGTGATAGTGGAGAGATGAAGATCAGCCACATGGTGCGTGTGGAATTTCACACCGGACCATATAAAGACACCATTGAGTGTGATGTGGTTCCTATGACCGTGTGTCACCTGTTGTTGGGACGCCCATGGCAGTATGATAGAGATGTCCGCCACAATGGGAGAGCCAACACATATCATTTAAATTGGCGTGGCACGGAGGTTACTTTGAGGCCTATGACACCGCAGCAAATTGTAAATGAATCTCGTCAAAAAATTGAAGTGAATCTTGAAAAAGAGAGTGAGAGATTAGATAGGCGAGAGACTACACTTCTGGTGAGTGAGAGCCACAAGCCAAATCTGAGTGGTCAAAATAAAAGTGAGGAAGTGAATTCCTTAGTTATGTTAGCCACCAAATCTGATTTGAGAGAGTTTCGTGAGGATCCCACTGCTGTACCACTTGTGCTGTTGTGCAAGGGTCAAACTTCGGTTTCTAACGACATGACCCCTCTCTCTATTGGTGTTTCTAATGTATTGCAGGAATTTAGCGATGTGCTTCCGGAGGAGGTACCCGCTGGTTTACCACCATTGCGAGATATAGATCATCAAATTGATTTGATACCAGGAGCATCGCTGCCCAATAGAGCACCATACCGCACCAACCCCGAGGAAACAAAGGAAATTCAGAAACAAGTACAGAGCTTCTAGATACAGGTTACATTCACGTGAGCTTAAGTCCTTGTGCTATTCCTGTAATTTTAGTTCCTAAGAAAGATGGTACATGGCGCATGTGCGTAGATTGTAGAGCTATAAATAACATCACTATTCGATATCGTCTTCCTATTCCACGTTTAGAAGATATGTTAGATGAACTGAGTGGTGCTGCTTTTTTCTCTAAAATTGATTTGCGTAGTGGTTATCATCAAATTAGGATGAAAGAAGGGGACGAATGGAAGACAGCCTTTAAAACAAAGTTTGGTTTATATGAGTGGTTAGTCATGCCTTTTGGGTTAACTAATGCACCTAGTACTTTCATGAGATTAATGAACCATGTTTTGAGGCATTTCATTGGTAAATTTGTGGTTGTATATTTTGATGATATACTTATTTACAGCCGCAATGAATCCGAACATAGTGATCATATTCGACAAGTTTTGCAAGTGTTGCGTGATGCTGAGCTATATGGTAATCTTGATAAGTGCACATTTTGCAAAGATAAGGTCATATTTCTCAGATATGTTGTTTCTAAGCATGGAGTCGAGGTAGATGAATCAAAAATAGAAGCTACTAAAAATTGGCCTACTCCTCTGAATGTTAGTCAAGTACGAAGCTTTCACGGTCTTGCTGGTTTCTATAGACGTCTTGTGAAAGATTTCAGTACTTGCTGCACCTTTGAATGAGCTCACAAAAAAGGGTGTTGATTTTGTGCGGGGCGCAGCCCAAGATAATGCTTTTGATGAGCTGAAACGTCGTTTGGCTAATGCACCTTTGCTTATACTTCCTGATTTCACCAAACAATTTGAGATTGAATGTGATGCTCGTGGAATTGGTATTAGAGGTGTTTTGATGCAAGAGGGTAAACCGATTGCATATTTTTCTGAAAAACTTAATGGTAAACAATTGAACTATCCTGTTTATGATAAAGAATTGTATGCTCTAGTTCATGTCCTTGAGGTTTGGCAACATTATTTGTGGCCAGAAGAATTTATCATACATTCTGATCATGAGGCTCTGAAATATTTGAAAAGCCAATCCAATTTGAACAAACGTCATGCAAAATGGGTTGAATTTATTGAATCTTTCCCATACATCATTAAATACAAAAAGGGTAAAGATAATGTTGTTGCTGATGCTCTTTCTAGGAAAAACATGTTGTTGACACAATTGGATGTTCAAGTTCCTGGTTTAGAGAGTTTGCGTGATTTATATGCCACTGATCCTGATTTTTCAGCACCATATAAATTGTGTTCAGATGTAAAAGCATGGGAAAAATATCACATACATGATGGCTATTTGTTTAGAGCTAACAAACTATGTGTTCCAGAATCGTCCGTGCGTTTGCTATTGTTGCAGGAATCACATGCCGACGGTTTGATGGGTCATTTTGGACGTGAGAAGACTTTGCTTATGCTCGCTGATCACTTTTATTGGCCTAAGATGAGGCGTGATGTGGATAGATTGGTGAAGCGTTGCATTACTTGTAATAAGGCAAAGTCTAAGCTGAAACCTCACGGTTTGTATACTCCTCTCCCTGCTCCTACTACACCATGGGAAGACATAAGCATGGACTTTGTGTTAGGATTGCCTAGGACCAGGAGAGGACATGATTCAATTTTTGTGGTAGTTGATCATTTTTCTAAGATGGCACATTTTATTGCCTGCCACAAAAGCGACGATGCGTCGCACATTGCTAATCTGTTTTTCAGGGACATCGTGCGCTTACATGGAGTACCAAAGATGATTGTCTCTGATCGTGACGTGAAGTTTATGAGCTATTTCTGGAAGACACTTTGGGGAAAGCTGGGGACAAAGTTACTATTCAGCACTACTTGTCATCCCCAAACAGATGGGCAAACAGAGGTGGTAAATCGCACACTATCCACGTTGTTGCGATCCATGATAAAGAAGAACCTGCGTGAATGGGAGGAGTGTTTACCGCATGTGGAGTTTGCATATAATAGGGCGGTACATTCCACAACTCAGTTCTATCCATTTGAGGTGGTCTATGGTTTTAAGCCAATTACACCACTTGATTTGCTGCCTCTTCCAATTCAAGAGAGAGTGAACATGGATGCATCCAAGAGGGTAGTTTTCGTGAGGAAGATACACGAGAAGACTAAAGAAGCCATTGAAAAGAAGGGCAAGTACATGGCTGATCGTGTTAATAAGAAGAGAAAGGAGGTGTTGTTTCAGCCAGGCGACATGGTGTGGGTACACTTTCGCAAAGATAGATTTCCTGAACGGCGCAAGTCCAAGTTGAAACCAAGAGGTGATGGACCATATAAAGTGCTTGCCAAGATTAATAATAATGCATACAAAATTGATCTTCCGACTGAAGAGTTTGGCGTGAGTAATACGTTCAACGTCGCTGATTTGATGCCATATACTGGAGAAGACCTTGGTGCGTCGCAGTCGACGCCTTTTCAAGGGGGGGGGGGGGAGGATGATGAGGATATCCCTACTCCTTTACCATCATTTTCAATTAAAGATGATATTGCACAAGACAAGTTCAAAGAAATCAGAATTGAACCAATTACAAGAGCACGTGCAAAACTACTTGAACAACAGGTGAATTCACTCTTAGTTGAATCTGACATTTGTGTTAATCAGAATTTTATACTGCCTAAGTCTTTGCATATCTGTATGATCAGATTTGAAGAGAAGGCAACTTTGCACTTGGAGACGAAGAATTGCAGCAAGAAGAACTTCTACTGATGTCTAATATCAGCAAGTGCACGAGGGAGGAGAGGGAGGCAGGTGCACAAAATAAACAGAAGGAAAATCAGAACCGGACTCGGATTGACAGCCAGGAGGCCCGCAATTGATATACGTGTAGAATCTGTGTCCGTGCTCCAAATAAGGCGTTTAAATACAATTTGGAAAGCTTGACTCGTGTGCTTTCCAAATTGTATACTCGCAGCCCGCGATTCGCGGGGACCAAGTCGGAGTCAGCAAAACAATACCGCGGTTGTTTCTGCCAGTTTTTCCAGATAGATTCATTTAAGTTAGGAAAATTAGAGATAAGTTGGATTTCGACCCCAACACTATGTTGGACGTCCAGGGGTCTTTATGTACCCTTGTAAGTCCTGGATTTTAGGGCTAGACCACGTTTTGATTAAACTCATATCAGACTGAATTGCTTTAAGCATTCCTCTGTACTCATATTCCTCTTTGCATCGATCAGGAATATTTTCCTACACCAAATTCGTGTCGATAGGGTGTATTTGCTACTGAAAATATGTCGTTCCATTGGGAATTGGGAGATTGCAGAACTGCTTCGTGGTCGGCGGCTATGTGCGCGAGTGTGTGGTGTTGCGAATATCCATAGCGTTGAAGATCTGTTGCATTGGCAATGGGGGAACAGCCGGAGAGTTCGAGAGCATCTCACAAGTTATCCAGCAAGTTCAACATCGACATCCTCCGCTAACTGAGAAGATCGGGCCACCCCATATCACTCATATAATATTATATTGTCAACGAACGTTAAGCATGCGGACCCTACATGTTCAAGAATGATGCAGACATGACCGAGACGCTTCTCCGATAAATAACCAATAGTGGGACCTGGATGCCCATATTGGTTCCCACATATTCTATGAAGATCTTTATCGATCGAACCTTTATGACAACATACGTAGTTCCCTTTGTCTATCGGTATGTTACTTGCCCGAGATTCGATCGTAGGTATCTCCATACCTAGTTCAGTCTTGTTACTGGCAAGTCTCTTTACTCGTTCCATAATACATCATCTCGTAACTAAGTCCGTAGTCACTTTGCGCTTCTTTTGATGTTGTATTACCGATAGGCCCCAGAGATACCTCTCCGTCACACGGAGTGACAAATCCCAATCTCAATCTATGCGAACTCAACAGATACCTTCGGAGATACCTGTAGAGCATATTTATGATCACCCAGTTACGTTGTGACGTTTGATAGCACACCAGGCATTCCTCTGGTATTCGGGAGTTGCATGATCTCATGGTCGAAGGAATATGTATTTGACATTAAGAAAGCAGTAGCAATAAACTGAACGATCATATGCTATGCTAACGGACGGGTCTTGTCCATCACATCATTCTCCTAATGATGTGATCTCGTTATCAAGTGACAACACATGTCTATGGTTAGGAAACTTTGACCATCTTTTGATCTACAAGCTAGTCTAGTAGAGGCTTACTAGGGACACGGTATTTGTTTATGTATTCACACATGTATTTAAGTTTTCGGTCAATACAATTCTAGCATGAATAATAAACCTTTATCATGATTAAGGAAATATAATAATAACCACTTTATTATTGCCTCTAGGGCATATTTCCAACAGTCTCCCACTTGAACCAGAGTCAATAATCTAGATTACATGGTAATGAATCTAACACCCATGGAGTCTTGGTGCTGATCATGTTTTGCCCGCGGAAGAGGTTTAGTCAACGGGTCTGCCACATTCAGATCCGCATGTATTTTGCGAATTTCCGTGTCTCCATCCTTGACCTTTTCAGGAATGGAGTTGAAGCGTCTCTTGATGTGTTTAGTTTTCTTGTGAAACCTGGATTCCTTCGCTAAAGGCAATTGCTCCAGTGTTGTCACAAAAGATTGTCATTTGACCCGATGCACTGGGTATTACACCCAGATCAGATATGAACTCCTTCATCCAGACTCCTTCATGCAGTGCTTTCGAAGCAGCTATGTACTCCGCTTCACACGTAGATCCCACCACGATGCTCTAATTGGAACTACACCAACTGACAGCTCCACCATTCAATATAAATACGTATCCAGTTTGTGACTTAGAGTCATCCGGATCTGTGTCGAAGCTAGCATCGACGTAACCTTTTATGACGAGCTCTTCGTCACCTCCATAAACAAGAAACTTCAGGATATTCTTGACCATTGTCCAGTGATCCACTCCTGGATTACTTTGGTACATCCCTGCCAAACTTATGACAAGGCACACATCAGGTCAGGTACACAGCATGGCATACATAATAGAACCTATGGCTGAGGCATAGGGAATGACTTTCATTTTCTCTCTATCTTCTGTCGTGGTCGGACTTTGAGTCTGACTCAATTTTACACCTTGCAACACAGGCAAGAACTGTTTCTTTCACTGGTCCATTTCGAACTTCTTCAGACTTTGTCAAGGTATGTGCTTTGTGAAAGTCCTATTAAGCATCTCGATCTATCCCTATAGGTCTTGATGCCCAATATATAAGCAGCTTCATCGAGGTCTTTCATTGAAAAATCTTATTTAAGTATCCATTTATGTTATCCAGAAATTATATATCATTTCCAGTCAGCAATATGTCATCCACATATAATATCAGAAATGCTACAGAGCTCCCACTCACTTTCTTATAAATACATGCTTCTTCGTAAGTCTGTATAAAACCATATGCTTTGATCACATCATGAAAGCGTATATTCCAACTTCGAGATGCTTGCATGGATCGCTGGAGCTTGCACACTTTGTTAGCACCTTTAGGACCGACAAAACCTTCTGGTTGCATCATATACAACTCTTCTTTAAGAAATCCGTTAAAGAATGTAGTTTTGACATCCATTTGCCAGATTTCATAATCATAAAATGCGGCAATTGCTAACATGATTCAGACAGACTTAAGCATCACTATGGGTGAGAAAGTCTCATCATTGTCAACCCCTTGAACTTGTCGAAAACCTTTTTCAACAAGTCGAGCTTTGTAGGCAGTGATACTTTGTTCAGTGTTTGGCTTCCTCTTGAAGATCCATTTATTCTCAATGGCTTGCCGATCGTCGGGCAAATCCACCAAAGTCCATACTTTGTTCTCATACATGGATCCTATCTCAGATTTCATGGCCTCAAGCCATCTGTCAAAATTTGAGCTCACCATAGCTTCTTCATAGTACGTGTTCTAAGAACATGACTTCCAGGACAGGATTACCGTACCACTCTAGTGCAGTACGTGTTCTGGTCGACCTACGAGGTTCAGTAGTAACTTGATCTGAAGTTTCATGATCATCATCATTAGCTTCCTCTCTAGTTGGTGTAGCCATCACGCGAACTATTTTCTCTGATGTGCTACTTTCCAATTTGAGAGAAGGTATAATCACCTCATCAAGTTCTACTTTCCTCCCACTCACTTCTTTCGAGAGAAAACCCTTCTCTAGAAATGACCCATTCTTAGCAACAAAGATCTTGCCTTCGGATCTGTGGTAGAAGGTATACCCAATAGGTTTTTAGGGCATCCTATGAAGACGCGCTTCTCCAATTTGGGTTCAAGCTTATCATGCCGAAGTCTTTTGACATAAGCATCGCATCCCCAAACTTTAAGAAACGACAACTTAGGTTTCTTGCCAAACCATAGTTCATACGGTGTCGTCTCAACGGATTTAGAGGGTGCCCTATTTAATGTGAATGCAGTTGTCTCTAATGCATAACCCCAAAATGATAAAGGCAAATCGGTAAGAGACATCATAGAACGCACCATATCTAATAAAGTACGGTTATGACGTTCGGACACACCGTTACGCTGTGGTGTTCCAGGTGGCGTGAGTTGTGAAATGATTCCACATTGCCTTAAATGAAGGCCAAACTCATAACTCAAATATTCGCCTCCGCGATCAGCTCATAGAAACTTTATTTTTCTTGTTACAATGATTCTCCACTTCTCTCTGAAATTCTTTGAACTTTTCAAATGTTTCAGACTTGTGTTTCATCATGTATGATGAGGACATCAATACCATTGTTACACCCACAGCCCCTACTGTTACATATACTGGACCAATTACTAGAGCTCGCGCACGCCAATTAAATTACCAAGTACTTTCGTTTCTTGGTAATGATTCTAATGTTCATGAGAATATGATGCTGAATAAATTGGATACATTTGTTTTGCTTACAAATGAAGGGCCTAGCTTGGAGAAGGATGAACATTGGAGCAAGAACAAGCATGGAGTTGATGGCATGCGCAAGGGGGACAGGAGCGGAGTTACAAGTGATGATTTCAGGACTTTGAAGCCACCATAAGGAGTGCATGAAGCCTTGGACGAAATATAAAAGATGCCACTTCATAAATTTCATCCAGGGGCTATTCTAGGTGTCGCGTCACCTTATTATTGGGCCAGGCCCATGTAATTTCGAAATACTTAAGTATAGGCTGTTATTAGAGTCCGTATGTGTGGGGAAACAAGAGTTATGGTTGGTTTCGGACCCCTCCTCCAAGGGCCACGAAATTCCCCCCTCTTCCTCCATATATACAACCCTTAGGGCATCGTTTAGACTTTGGGTTTTGTTTAGATTAAAAGTTCGCCATAGCTGCAACTTCGCGTACTTCGTTTGTTTCAACGACCAGACAAAGGCCTCACAGAACCCCACCTTGATCAATAAAGCTTTCCTCTTATATTCGCAATATCTAGATTGCAATCTTAGTTTCTTGCTTGTTCTTCATTTGCCTGCAGGAAATAGACCTTCGTGGTCAGGTTGATCATGCTCCGCCGTGGTCAATAACTTCTCGGAGTTGGTTAGCGATTGCTAAGGCGCGACGTCCTCGCACGTTCGTAGTCGGATCGTCAAAGTCGACTTCCTCCAAAACGATAGCCACCATCTCATCGAAAGACGGGACACCTTGGCCTCTATCAAGTGGTATTAGATTTCTAGGTTGCTCGATGAGATTTTACAGTTTTTCATAGTTTAGATCGAGTCTGTTCTTCATACTTACAGTCCACGAAAAAGCCACAAAAAATTAGGGTTAGTTCATCATATCCGAACCAATCTGAGCCTTTGCATAGTCTTTTCAGTATTTTGCTTTGTTGAATTTGCGGCTGCATCGTCGTGTCAAGTTGCTGGTCTTAGCGTCTAGTTTCCCTTAGAGTTTCAAGTTCTGTTCACAAGTAGTCACGACGCCGCCGCACCATTGTCATCGCTCCTGCCATCTACCACCACCGCTTATCCGCCACCGATCTGTATCCATATACCACCACCAATCCATAGCCATATACCACCACCGCTACCATATACCACCATCGCTGCGATATTTTACCATCATATATCCACCACCAATCCGAGTTCTTCTCATATTATGTTTGTTTTCGAGATCCATCTATTTTCCGATTCGTCTTTCCTTGCCCGAGTAGGTTTCGAAAAAAAGAGTCTGGAGACCCCCGGGCAATTATTAGGCCAAATTTTTGGTAGCCGAAAATATTTTTTCCCTATCCTGTTTTTAGGCTTTTCTGAGTCTTTTGAGACACTCGCCATCATAGTGATTTTTTGTCGCACTTTTTTGTCGTCGCTGCCCTGATTTCAGAAAAAAACAGTCAAATTTTTTTTGTGCCCATCCTGTCATTGTGACCTAGGAAGAATTTTGAGACACTCGCCATTATAGTGATTTTTCGCAAAAAAAGGAGCGCAAAAAAACAGAGTGAAAAAAATTCCAGAGTGTGCTTTCCCCTTGTTTACGTGCAGCGCCGTGATTTTGTTAGTGTTCTAGGCTCGCGTCTCTAGCACGGTCTAGCCTAGGACCAGCACAGTACCGCCGTTGAGCGTTTATTCAACTTTGCATCTCTGAATTGATTATTGCTGACCCTTTTTTCTACCATATTATAAGCCTTCCCAGCTCCACATACATATACATCATGCGTTTGACTCTCCCTGGTAATCGCTCTATCCAAGCTTTGAGAGTTTTGACTACATCTGATAGAGGCAAAGGTGTCCCGTCTTTGGATGAGATTGTGGTTGTCGTTTTGGAGGAAGTCCACTTTGACGATCCGACTATGAACGTACGAGGACGTCGCGCCTTAGCAATCGCTAAACCAACTCCGAGAGGTTATTGACCACGCCGGAGCACGATCAACCTGACCACGAAGGTCTGTTTCCTGCAGGCAAACGAAGAACAAGTAAGAAACTAAGATTGCAATCTGGATATTGCGAATATAAGGGGAAAGCTTTATTGATCAAGGTGGGGTTCTGTGACACCTTTGTCTGGTCGTTGAACACAAACGAAGTACGCGAAGTTGCAGCGATGGCGAACTTTAATCTAAACAAAACCCAAAGTCTAAATGACGCCCTAAGGGTTGTATATATGGAGGAAGAGGGGGGAATTTCGTGGCCCTTGGAGGAGGGGTCCGAAACCAACCCTAACTCTTGTTTCCCCACACATACGGACTCTAAAAACAGCCTATACTTAAGTATTTTGAAAATACATGGGCCTGGCCCAATAATAAGGTGACACAGCACCTAGAATAGCCTCTGGATGAAATTTATGAAGTGGCCGCTTGTATATTTCGTCCAAGGCTTCATGCACTCCTTATGGTGGCTTCAAAGTCCTGAAATCATCACTCGTAACTCTGTTCTTGATCCCCTTGCGCATGCCATCATTTCCCTGCCTGGTCTTGCTCCAGTGTTCATCCCTCTTATCCATGCCAGGCCCTTCATTTGTAAGCAAAACAAATGTATCGAATTTAGGCAGCATCATATTCTCATGAACATTAGAATCATTACCAAGAAACAAAAGTACCTGGTAATTCAATTGGCGTGCGCGAGCTCTAGTAATTGGTCCAGTATGTATAGCAGCAGGGCCTGTGGTTGTAACAATGGTATTGATGTCCTCATCATCTTCCCCTTCTTGAAATGAAGTCGTCCTCGACGGAAGCTCATCTTCCACACCCAAATAAGGCTTCAAATCTGCAATGTTAAAAGTGGGACTAACCCCAAAATATGCAGGCAGCTCAAGTTTATATGCATTATCATTTATTTTCTCTAACACCTTAAAAGGACCATCAGCACGTGGCATTAGCTTTGATTTGCACAAATTAGGAAATCTATCCTTATGCAAATGTAATCAAGCAAGATCTCCAGGTGCAAACACAACATGTTTTCTACCCTTATCTCCAGCAAGTTATATTTAGCATTCATACGCTCAATGTTTTCCTTAGTTAACTCATGCATTTTTAAAATCAATTCATCACGTTCTTTAGCATCAAAATTAACCTTCTCCGAAGATGGAAGAGGCAACAAATCAATAGGTGCCCGAGGTAGGAAACCATACACAATTCCAAAAGGGCACATCTTAGTAGTAGAATGCAATGAACGATTATAAGCAAATTCAATATGAGGCAAGAATTCTTCCCACATTTTCTTATTATTCTTCAAAACAGCCCTAAGCATAGTAGACAATGTTCTATTGACTACTTCAGTTTGTCCATCAGTTTGGGGGTGACAAGTAGTACTAAAAAGCAGTTTAGTCCCCAACTTAGCCCATAAACATCTCCAAAAGTGGCTAAGGAATTTAGTATCACGATATGAAACAATAGTATTGGGCACACCATGCAAGCGAATAATTTCCCGAAAGAACAAATCAGCAATATTAACAGCATCATCGCTTTTATGACATGGTATAAAGTGTGCCATTTTTGAAAATCTATCCACAACAAATATGCTATCCCTCCCCTTCTTTGTTCGAGGTAAACCTAAAACAAAGTCCATAGATATATCCTCCCAAGGAACACTAGGTACAGGCAAAGGCATATGTAAACCATGAGGATTGAGACGTGACTTAGCTTTTTGACATGTAGTGCACCGAACAACAAAACGCTCAACATCCCGTCTCATCTTTGGCCAAAAGAAATGTGTAGCAAGTATATCCTCCGTCTTCTTGACGCCAAAGTGCCCCATTAATCCTCCTCCATGCGCCTCCTGCAACAACAAAAGACGAACTGAGCTAGCTGGAATGCATAGCTTGTTAGCATGAAACACAAATCCATCGTTAAGAACGAACTTGTTCCAAGTTCTCCCTTCCTTACAATTCTGCAATACATCTTTAAATTCAGCATCATGCACATATTGATCATTAATGGTCTCCAAACCAAATATTTAAAGTCAAGTTGTGAAAGCATAGTATAACGACGAGACAATGCATCAGCAATAACATTTTCTTTACCCTTCTTGTGTTTAATGACATAAGGGAAAGTCTCAATGAATTCAACCCATTTAGCATGTCTACGGTTCAGTTTTGCTTGACTTTTAATGTGTTTCAAAGATTCATGATCAGAATGTATAACAAATTCCTTGGGCCATAAATAATGTTGCCATGTTTCTAAGGTCCGAACAAGAGCATATAATTCTTTATCATAAGTAGAATAGTTCAGACTAGGCCCACTCAATTTTTCAGAAAAGTATGCAACACGTTTGCCATCTTGTAATAACACACCTCCTAATCCAATTCCACCAGCATCACATTCAAGCTCAAAAGTCTTATTAAAATCAGGAAGTTGGAGTAAAGGAGCATGTGTCAACTTATCTTCCAATACCGTGAAGGCTTCTTCCTGTGAGGTACCCCAAACAAAAGGCACATCCTTCTTTGTAAGCTCGTTGAGAGGTGCAGCAATGGTGCTGAAATCTCTCACAAAACGCCTATAGAAACCAGCGAGGCCAAGGAAACTCCTCACTTGTGTGACCGTTTTGGGCTGCGGCCAACTCTCAATAGCTTCAATCTTGGCTTTATCAACTTCAATCCCCTATGGAGTAACAACATAGCCAAGGAAAGATACTCGGTCGGTGCAAAAGGTGCACTTCCCAAGGTTACCAAACAAACGTGCATCACGTAGAGCAATAAAAACAACACGTAAATGTTCCAAATGTTCCTCCAAAGATTTGCTATAAATCAATATGTCATCAAAGTAAACTACCACAATCGTCCAATGAAAGCACGTAAAACTTCGTTCATTAATCTCATGAAAGTACTAGGTGCATTAGTTAACCCAAAAGGCATGACTAAGCACTCATATAATCCAAACTTAGTTTTAAATGTTGTTTTCCATTCATCTCCCAATTTCATACGAATTCGATGTTATCCACTACGCAAATCAACTTTGGAGAATATTGTAGAGCCACTCAATTCATCAAGCATATCATCTAGCCTAGGAATAGGATGACGATAACGAATAGTAATATTATTAATGCCTCTACAATCAATGCACATACACGGCGTACCATCCTTTTCCGGCACTAAAATGATAGGAACAACACAAGGACTAAGGTATTCGCGTATATAACCTTTGTCGAGCAGCTCTTGTTCTTGACGCTTAATCTCCTTCGTCTCCTCTGGATTGGTACGGTATGGTGCATGGTTGGGTAATGATGCACCGGGAATTAAGTCAATTTGATGCTCAATCCCTCGAATATGTGGTAATCCCGGTGGCACGTCTTGTGGAAAGACGTTAGCGAACTCCTGCAAAATGTTAGTGACAGCAGGGGGCAAAGATGAAGGCACGTCCTCGAATGAAAATAATGCCTCTTTGCACACAAAAGCGTAGCAAACAGATTTGCTAAAATCTAGATCATCAATATCAGATTTGGTGGCAAGTAAACATGCACTTTTCAATTTAATTTCAGAAGCAACACTAGATGGTTTATTATTAGGCTTCATTTGTTGCTCAAATTCTTTTGCCACAATCTGATTTTCACTCTTATTTTGCTCCTGTTTTGCTTTATTAGCTCTATTAATATCATCTTTCAAAATGGAATCAGGAGTCATAGGAAGCAAAGTAATATTTCTGTCCTTATGAACAAGAGTATACTGATTGTTTCTACCATGGTGTACAAAATTTTTATCAAATTGCCATGGTCTACCAAGTAATAAGGAACATGCTTGCATAGGTACCACATCACAATTGATAGAGGCAAAGGTGTCCCGTCTTTCGATGAGATGATGGATATCGCTTTGGTGGAAGTCGACTTTGACGATCCGACTACGAACGTGCGATGACGTCGCGCCTTAGCAATCGCTAAACCAACTCCGAGAGGTTATTGACCACGCCGGAGCACGATCAACCTGACCACGAGGGTCTGTTTCCTGCGAGCAAACGAAGAACAAGCAAGAAACTGAGATTGCATTCTGGATATTGCGAATATAAGATGAAAGCTTTATTGATCAAGGTGGGGTTCTGTGACGCCTTTGTCTGGTCGTTGAACACAAGCGAAGTACGCGAAGTTGCAGCTATGGCGAACTTTTAATCTAAACAAAACCCCCAAAGTCTAAACGACGCCCTAAGGGCTGTATATATGGAGGAAGAGGGGGGAATTTCGTGGCCCTTGGGGAAGGGGTCCGAAACCATCCCTATCTGTCGTTTCCCCACACATACGGACTCTAAAAATAGCCTATACTCAAGTATTTCGAAATTACATGGGCCTGGCCCAATAATAAGGTGACGCAGCACCTAGAATAGCCTCTGGACGAAAGTTATGAAGTAGCATCTTGTATATTTCGTCCAAGGCTTCATGCACGCATTATGGTGGCTTCAATGTCCTGAAATCATCACTTGTAACTCCGTTCTTGTCCCCCATGCGCATGCCATCATCTCCATGCGTGTTCTTGCTCCAATGTTCATCCTTCTCAAAGCTAGGCCCTTCATTTGTAAGCAAAACAAATGTATCCAATTTAGGCAGCATCATATTCTCATGAACATTAGAATCATTACCAAGAAACGAAAGTACCTGGTAATTTAATTGGCGTGCGCGAGCTCTAGTAATTGGTCCAGTATGTATAGCAGCAGGGGCTGTGGGTGTAACAATGGTATTGATGTCCTCATCAACAATCAACATAATTAGCATATGTAGAGATACTAAAATGCACACGAACAGTACGTGTTACCTTAACCTTGCCGCTGTTGTTGAACCATTGGATGTAGTAAGGATGTGGATGTGGTCTTGTGGTGAGAGATAGCTTCTCCACCATCTCCATGCTAGCCAAGTTGTTGCAGCTCCCTCCATCTATGATGACGCGAACAGAACGTTCCTTCACAACTCCCTTTGTATGAAACAAATTATGCCTCTGATTTTGCTCAGCTTGTGTAACCTGCACACTCAAAACACGTTGAGCAACTAAACATTCATACGTGTTAGCATCTTCAGCAGTCATGTATTGCGTCTCATGATCAGAATCATCTCCACCGTGTTCTTCATGTGTAATAGGAGCCAAAGTCTCCTCATCATAGTCACTGGCGGACTCATACCCACCATCCTCAGTAGCAATCATCACACGCTGAGATTTGCATTCTCTCGCAAAATGTCCTCTTCCCTTACAACGACGACAAATAATATCACTTGTGTGCCCTGTTGATGCCATGGAAGAAGAAGAGCTCTGCGCAGCCCCGCCAGGTGTGCTCTTGGCAGATACTGGTGGTTGTGCCTGCTTTCTTGTATCACGGCTGGAGGTGGCACCTGATGGAGGTGCTGGTGGAGTGGAAGTAGAGGATGCACGGGGTGTCCAGGATGAAGATCGACCTGCAGAAAAATTAGTTCGCGCCAATGCCTGTCGATCCTGCACTTCACGTTCAGCTTTACAAGCAAGATGGAATAAACGAGTGATATTATTATACTCCTTATACTCTAGAATGGTCTGAATCTCTCTATTTAATCCACCCATAAAACACGCAAGCATAGCTTCATTCTCCTCAACAATACCACATCTAATCATGCCAGTTTGTAATTCCTGATAATATTCTTCTACAGAATTTTTTCCTTGTCTTAAACGCTGCAATTTTTGAATTAATTCACGTTGATAATATGGTGGAACCCAACGAGTACGCATAGCAGTTTTCAAAGCAGCCCAAGTAGCTGGAATTGGATATAATCTAGAATGTTCAGACCATCAAACACATGCAAAGCTAGTGAAAGAACAAACAGCAGCAGGAACACGTCTCTCCTCAGGATATTGTAAACATCTAAATCGTTGTTCAGGTTCTAACTCCCAAGTAAGATATATATCATGAACATATCTACCCTCAAATGGTGGAATATTCAATTTCAGTTTAGGAAGATGGTCATGATCTCGTACCTGAGGGAGAGCCCTACAATTGTGATTATTTGCATGTGGACGACCTGGAGGTTATGGTGCTGGTGGTTGCACGTAGTTCTGATTTTGATCAAGCTCATCCTCGTAATCTCCCGCATAATCATCCTCCGCATCAGCAGCAGGAGCCACAGAAGTATCAACAGCAGCACCAACAGTTTGGCCAGGCTGAAGAAGGACACGGCTCGCTCGGCGGAGGGCTGTTTCGCGACGTGGAGGTAGTAGTAGTAGTAGTAGTAGTTGTTGTTGTTGTTGCAGAGGTGCGGCAGGTGCAGCCGGTGGTGGAAGACGCGCAAGTAGTTCATTAAATCTGTTATCGAGCTTTGTTTCGAACGACTTCTCAAGGTCAGTGATCTTCTCCATGGCCTCTTCAAAATTGTTCAGCACATCTTGCACCTATTCAGTCATCATTTGCTGAAACTTATCATGAAGCTCCTTGTCGTTAAGTTCTCCCAGTCAATCTCGTCGGCTTGTGATCCTGGCATGGTTAGCAGCAATAGAAACACACAAGAATAGGATCCTACAGACTACTAACAAGTGGTGGTGGTGGTGGTGGGTGTCACAAATCCGTGAAGCAAATCTCAAATTCTTACCAGTTCTTACCCAGCAGCAAGCGGTGATCGGCAACCGATGTAGTTGAAACTCTCAAAGCTTGGATAGAGCGATTACCAGGAGAGTCAAACGCACGATGTAGATGTATGTGGAGCTGGGAAGGCTTATAATATGGTAGCAAAAAGGGTTAGCAATAATCAATTCAGAGATGCAAAGTTGAATAAACGCTCAACGACGGTACTGTGCTGGTCCTAGGCTAGACCGTTGTAGAGACGCGAGCCTAGAACACTAACAAAATCACGGCGCTGCACGTAAATAAGGGAGGAGCACGCTCTGAAACTTTTTTCCTTTTTTTTGCACTTTTTCACTCTTTTTTTGTCTTTTTCTTGGACTCTAGGTATGAAAAACGGATGCAATCTAGACTATTAAAAACTGAAAAATCTCACCGAGCAACTTGAAAACTGATACCACTTGATAGAGGCGAGGGTGTCCTGATCTTTCGATGAGATGATAACTATCGATTTGGTGGAGACGACTTTGACGATCCGACTACAAACATGCACGACGTTGCGCCTTAGCAATCGCTAAACTAACTCCGAGAGGTTATTGACCACGCTGGAGCACGATCAACCTGACCACGAAGGTCTATTCCTGCAAGCAATCGAAGAACAAGCAAGAATATGATCAAGCAATCTGAATATTGCAAATATGGATGAAGTATTGATAAAAGTGGGGTTTCATAAGCGGTCTTGGTCTGGTCGTTGGACACAGACGAAGTACACGAAGTGGCAGCGATGGCTAACTTTTAACTAAATAAAACCCAAAGTCTAAACGACGCCCTAAGGCTGTATATATGGAGGAAGAGGGGGGAATTTCGTGGCCCTTGGAGGAGGGCTCTAAAACCAACCCTAACTCTTGTTTCTCCACACATACGGACTCTAAAAACAGCCTATACTTAAGTATTTCGAAAATACATGGGCCTGGCCCAATAATAAGGTGACGCAGCACCTAGAATAGCCTCTGGATGAAATTTATGAAGTGGCATCTTGTATATTTCGTCCAAGGCTTCATGCACTCCTTATGGTGGCTTCAAAGTCCTGAAATCATCACTTGTAACTCCGTTCTTGATCCCCTTGCGCATGCCATCATCTCCCTGCTTGGTCTTGCTCCAGTGTTCATCCCTCTTATCCATGCCAGGCCCTTCATTTTTAAGCAAAACAAATGTATCCAATTTAGGCAGCATCATATTCTCATGAGCATTAAAATCATTACCAAGAAACGAAAGTACCTGGTAATTCAATTGGCGTGCGCGAGCTCTAGTAATTGGTCCAGTACGTATAGCAGAAGGGCCTGTGGGTGTAACAATGGTATTGATGTCCTCATCAACATCGGTTGCCGATTACCAACTGCTGCTGGGTAAGAACTGGTAAGAATTTGAGATTTGCTTGACAGATTTGTGACATCCACCACCACCACCACTTGTTAGTAGTCTGTAGGATCATATTCTTATGTGTTTCTATTGCTGCTAGCCATGCCAGGATCACAAGCCGACGAGATTGACTGGGAGAACTTAATGAACAAGGAGCTTCATGGTAAGTTTCAGCAAATAATGGCTGAACATGTGCAAGATGTGCTGAACAATTTTGAAGAGGCCATGGATAAGATCACTGGCCTTGAGAAGACGTTCGAAACAAAGCTCGATAACAGATTTAATGAACTGCTTGCGCGTCTTCCACCACCGGCTGCACCTACCGCACCTCTGCAACAACAACAAGAACAACAATAACAATAACAACGACGACGACGACGATGACGACGACTACCTCCACGTCGCGAAACAGCCCTCCGCCGAGCGAGCCGTGTCCCTCTTGAGCCTGGCCAAACTGTTGGTGCTGCTGTTGATACTTCTGTGGCTCCTGCTGCTGATGAGGAGGAGGATGATTATACGGGAGATTACGAGTATGAAGTTGATCAAAATCAGAACTACGTGCAACCACCAGCACCCGGTCGTCCACTTGCAAATAATCGCAATGGTAGGGCTGCATTACCAGCTCAGGTACGAGATCATGACCATCTTCCTAAACTGAAATTGAATATTCCACCATTTGAGGGTAGATATGTTCTTGATATATATCTTACTTGGGAGTTAGAAACCGAACAACGTTTTACATGTTTAGAATATCCCGAGGAGAGACGTGTTGCTGCTGCACTTTGTGCTTTCACTAGTTTTGCTTGTGTGTGGTGGTCTGAACATCGTAGATTATATCCGAATAATGTTCCAACTACTTGGGCTACTTTAAAAACTGCTATGCGTACTCCTTGGGTTCCAACATATTATCAACGTGAATTACTTCAAAAATTGCAGCGTTTAAGACAAGGAATTTTTTCGTAGAGGAATATTATCAGGAATTACAAACTGGCATGATTAGATGTGGTATTGTTGAGGATAATGAAGCTATGCTTGCATGTTTTATGGGTGGATTAAATAGAGAGATACAGACCATTCTAGAGTGTAAGGAGTATAATAATATCACTCGTTTATTCCATCTTGCTTGTAAAGCTGAACGTGAAGTGCAGGATCGACAGGCATTGGCGTGAACTAACTTTTCTGCAGGTCGACCTTCATCATGGACACCACGTGCATCCTCTACTTCCACTACACCATCACCTCCATCAGGTGCCACCTCCAACCGTGATACAAGAAAGCAGGCACAACCACCACTCTCTGCCAAGAGCACACCTGTCGGGCCTGCACAGAGCTCTTCTTCTTCCATGGCATCAATAGGGCACACAAGTGATATTATTTGTCGTCGTTGTAAGGGAAGAGGTTATTACGCGAGAGAATGCAAATCTCAGCGTGTGATGATTGCTACTGAGGATGGTGGGTATGAGTCCGCTAGTGACTATGATGAGGAGACTTTGGCTCTTATTACACGTGAAGAACACGATGGAGATGATTCTGATCATGAGACGCAATACATGGCTCCTAAAGACGCTGGCAGGTATGAATGTTTAGTTGCTAAACGTGTTTTGAGTGTGCAGGTCACACAAGCTGAGCAAAATTAGAAGCATAATTTGTTCCATACAATGGGAGTAGTGAAGGAACGTTCTGTTCGCGTCATCATAGATGGAGGGAGCTGCAACAACTTGGCTAGCATGGAGATGGTGGAGAAGCTGTCTCTCACCACACGACCACATCCACATCCTTACTACATCAATGGTTTAACAATAGCGGCAAGGTTAAGGTAACACGTACTGTTCGTGTGCATTTTAGTGTCTCTACATATGTTGATTATGTCGATTGTGATGTGGTACCTATGCAAGCTTGTTCCTTATTACTTGGTAGACCATGGCAATTTGATAAAAATTCTGTACACCATGGTAGAAACAATCAGTATACTCTTGTTCATAAGGATAAAAATATTACTTTGCTTCCTATGACTCCTGATTCCATTTTGAAAGATGATATTAATAGAGCTAATAAAGCAAAACAGGAGAAAAATAAGAGTGAAAATCAGATTGTGGCAAAAGAATTTGAGCAACAAATGAAGCCTAATAATAAACCATCTAGTGTTGCTTCTGAAATTAAATTGAAAAGTGCATGTTTACTTGCCACCAAATCTGATATTGATGAACTAGATTTTAGCAAATCTGTTTGCTATGCTTCTGTGTGCAAAGAGGCATTATTTTCATTCGAGGACGTACTCTTTGCCCCCTGCTGTCACTAACATTTTGCAGGAGTTCGCCGACGTCTTCCCCAAAGACGTGCCACCAGGATTACCACCTATTCGAGGGATTGAGCATCAAATTGACTTAATTCCCGGTGTATCGCTACCCAACCGTGCACCATACCGTACCAATCCAGAGGAGACGAAGGAGATTATGCGTCAAGTCCAGGAGCAGCTCGACAAAGGTTATATTCGCGAATCCCTTAGTCCTTGTGCTGTTCCTATTAATCTAGTGCCAAAAAAGGATGGTACATCGCGTATGTGTGTTGATTGTAGAGGCATTAATAATATTACTATTCGTTATCGTCATCCTATTCCTAGGCTAGATGATATGCTTGATGAATTGAGTGGCTCTACAATATTCTCCAAAGTTGATTTGCATAGTGGATACCATCAAATTTGTATGAAATTGGGAGATGAATGGAAAACTGCATTTAAAACTAAGTTTGGTTTATATGAGTGGTTAGTCATGCCTTTTGGGTTAACAAATGCACCTAGTACTTTCATGAGATTAATGAACGAAGTTTTACGTGCTTTCATTGGACGATTTGTGGTAGTCTATTTTGATGGTATACTGATTTATAGTAAATTGTTGGAGGAACATTTGCAACATTTACGTGTTGTTTTTATTGCTCTATGTGATGCATGTTTGTTTGGTAACCTTGGAAAGTGCACCTTTTGCACCGACCAAGTATCTTTTCTTGGGTACATTCTTACTCCACAGGGAATTGAAGTTGATAAAGCCAAGATTGAAGCTATTGAGAGTTGGCCGCAGCCCAAAACAGTCACACAAGTGAGGAGTTTCCTTGGCCTCGCTGGTTTCTATAGGCGTTTTGCGAGAGATTTCAGCACCATTGCTGCACCTCTCAACGAGCTTACAAAGAAGGATGTGCCTTTTGTTTGGGGTACCGCACAGGAAGAAGCCTTCACGGTATTGAAAGATAAGTTGACACATGCTCCTTTTCTCCAACTCCCTGATTTTAATAAGACTTTTGAGCTTGAATGTGATGCTAGTGGAATTGGATTAGGAGGTGTGTTATTACAAGATGGCAAACCTATTGCATACTTTTCTGAAAAATTGAGTGGGCCTAGTCTGAATTATTCTACTTATGATAAAGAATTATATGCTCTTGTTCGAACTTTAGAGACATGGCAACATTATTTATGACCCAAAGAATTTGTTATACATTCTGATCATGAATCTTTGAAACATATTAAAAGTCAAGCTAAACTGAATCGTAGACATGCTAAATGGGTTGAATTCATTGAGACTTTTCCCTTATGTTATTAAACATAAGAAGGGTAAAGAAAATGTTCTTGCTGATGCATTGTCTCGTCGCTATACTATGCTTTCACAACTTGACTCCAAAATATTTGGTTTGGAGATCATCAAAGATCAATATGTGCATGACGCTGATTTTAAAGATGTAATGCAGAATTGTAAAGAAGGAAGAACGTGGAACAAGTTCGTCGTTAATGATGGATTTGTGTTCCGTGCTAACAAGCTATGCATTCCAGCTAGCTCTGTTCGTCTTTTGTTGTTGCAGGAGGCGCATGGAGGAGGACTAATGGGACACTTTGTCGTGAAGAAGACAGAGGACGTACTTGCTACACATTTCTTTTGGCCAATGATGAGACGGGATGTTGAGCGTGTTGATGCTCGCTACACTACATGTCAAAAAGCTAAGTCACGACTCAATCCTCATGGTTTATATATGCCTTTGCCTGTACCTAGTGTTCCTTGGGAGGATATATCTATGGACTCTATTTTAGGTTTACCTCGAACAAAGAAGGGGAGGGATAGCATATTTGTTGTCGTGGATAGATTCTCGAAAATGGCACACTTTATACGATGTCATAAAAGCGATGATGCTGTTAATGTTGCTGATTTGTTCTTTCGTGAAATTATTCGCTTGCATGGTGTGCCAAATAATATTGTTTCAGATCGTGATACTAAATTTCTTAGCCACTTTTGGAGATGTTTATGGGCTAAGTTGGGGACTAAACTGCTGTTTAGTACAACCTGTCACCCCCAAACTGATGGACAAACTGAAGTAGTCAATAGAACATTGTCTACTATGCTTAGGGCTGTTTTGAAGAATAATAATAAAATGTTGGAAGAATGCTTACCTCATATTGAATTTGCTTATAATCTCTCGTTGCATTCTACTACTAAGATGTGCCCTTTTGAAATTGTGTATGGTTTCCTACCTCGTGCACCTATTGATTTGTTGCCTCTTCCATCTTCGGAGATGGTTAATTTTGATGTTAAACAACGTGCTGAATTAATTTTAAAAATGCATGAGTTAACTAAGGAAAACATTGAGCGTATGAATGCTAAATATAAACTTGCGGGAGATAAGGGTAGAAAACATGTTGTGTTTGCACCTGGAGATCTTGTTTGGTTACATTTGCGCAAATCAAAGGTAATGCCACATGCTGATGGTCCTTTTAAGGTGTTAGAGAAAATAAATGATAATGCATATAAACTTGAGCTACCTGCAGATTTTGGGGTTAGTCCCACTTTTAACATTGCAGATTTGAAGCCTTATTTGGGTGAGGAAGATGAGCTTCCGTCGAGGACGACTTCATTTCAAGAAGGGGAGGATGATGAGGACATCAATACCATTGTTACACCCACAGCCCCTACTGTTACATATACTGGACCAATTACTAGAGCTCACGCACGCCAATTAAATTACCAAGTACTTTCGTTTCTTGGTAATGATTCTAATGTTCATGAGAATATGACACTGCCTAAATTGGATACATTTGTTTTGCTTACTGTGACGCCCGGATAATTAAGCTACAGTAATTCCACGCTAATGATGCCACGTCACCTCGGTTCCTGTTGTTAATCTCACGATGGTTCAAAAATGATTCAAATTCAAATTTAAAATAAAGACAAACATCAAAAGTTTTCAAACATTAAAACTAAAATGTTCAAGATGGGACAAATAAATGCTAAGTAATAATGGTGGAGAAACCACACTTGTATAAAATGAGTAAATACTCAAAAATGAATAAAATAGCAGCAAAAACAATTAGTTATATGATTATAAAATAATAAACATTTACAAACTATTTTATATTAGGTGCCAAGTTAATTGAGGTAGTGGCATAAGTGTTAATAATATTTTAGGTACAACTTGGGTATTTCATAAAAACAAAAATTTAATAAAACAGAAAAGAAGAAATAAAAGAAAATAGAAAATAAAAAACAGTAACTAAACTAAAACAAAATAGAAAACCCCCCTCCCTCGCCGGGCCTCGACCCAGCTAGCCATCAGGCCACCAGGCGAGCCCACCCACTCCCCATAACCCACACCCCGGTCAAACCCTAACCCCCGTCGCTCCCACTCACCCCCACGCCGTTCTCTCCCCCTTCCCGATCCAGATCTGGATCGGGGGAACGAACCCACGACGCCCATCCCCGTCGCCCCGCACGACCCCCTCCACTCCCTTTCGTTCTCCATCGTCGTCGAGCACCCCACGCCCCGATCCCGTTGACGCCACCGCCCCGGATCGCCGTCGCCTGCCGTCGCCGTTGCCTCCTCGCCCTCCTCTCCCTCGCGCGACACCATGTGAAGTCGTGGCCACGCCTCATCGCCACCCCGACGCCACCGCCCGAGGACCTCGCCGGAGCTCCCTCGCCGGCCTGCTTCCTCCTCCCCGCCGGCCTGCCTTCACTCCGTCCGCGTCGTCCCCAACGACCTCCTCGTCCCCCCCCCCCCCGCTGCCCCGCCCTACAAATCCCGGAGAGGCCACGGCCTCCACCCTCCTCCTTCCCCTCTCCCCGCGCAGTCCTCGCCTCCCTCGGTGCGCCACCGCGCGCACACGCGCCCGCGTGCCGGAGCTCACGCTCTGGGCAGCACGCGCTCACCTCACGCCTGCTCCGGCGCCGCCCGGTGCTCCTCCCGTCCCGTCCACTCCGGCCACTGGCGGCTGGCCTCGCCGCGGCCGTGGCCCCCCTCGCTGGCCGTCGCTCGGGTCCGTCCCGCCCGGCCACCGCGCCCCCGTCCACGGCCACGAACGGCCAAGCATCCCCCCGCTGCGCCCGGCGCTCGCGCCCATCGGGCACCCACGGCCTCGTCCGCCTCACGCACACCACTAGCCGCTCGTCGGCCCCCTGAACCGCCGCCTCTTTTCCATCCCGCGGTGGTCCTGCTGCTGTGCCGCATCGGCGCGCAGCCCCGGCCCCTTGCGCTGCTGCTGCCGCTCGTCACGGTGGCCGCCGGCACCCATCGTCGTTTCCCCCCTGTCGACCTGGGCGGGTGCCCAGCGCCGCTCCAGGCGCCCGTTAGCCCGAACCGCTAAGGCTCTGGCCCAATGACAGCCGAGGCCCAGCCCCCAGAACGTTTTTAGATAAATAATAATAATAATATATTTAATTAATCAATTAATTAATTAACTAAATTAATTAAGTTAATTAATACTATTTAATTAATCTAATTAACTATTTAGTTTAATTAAACAGTTAATAGATTAGTTAAACCCTAATTAGACTAAACAGTCAATGACGAACGGGACCCACACGTCAGTTGACCAGTCAAATCCTCTGTTGACTGCTGACGTCATGCTGACGTCAGCGTGCACTGTTCTGGATAATGTTGGATTAAAATAATTAAATAAATGCTAAAAAATGATTTAAACCTTTTAAAATTAATATAAAATAAACCGTAGCTCGGATGGAAAAACTTTGTACATGAAAGTTGCTCAGAACAACGAGGCGAATCCGGATACGTAGCCCGTTCGTCCGCCACACATCCCTAGCATAGCAAACACGCAACTTTCCCCCTCCGGTTCATCTGTCCGAAAACGCGAAACACCGGGAATACTTTCCCGGATGTTTCCCCCTTCGCCGGTACCACCTCCTACCGCGTTAGGGCACACCTAGCACCCCGCATTGTCATGTCTTCCATCGTCATGCTTATGTTTGCATTATATTCATTGTTTCTTCCCCCTATTCTCTCCGGTAGACTACGAGACCGACGTCGCTGCTGGTGCCCCGGCCGACTACGCTGTTGACGACCCCTACTTGCCAGAGCAACTAGGCAAGCCCCCCCTTGATCACCAGATATCGCCTATTCTTCTCTATACTGCTTGCATTTGAAGAGTGTAGCTTGTTACTGCTTTCGGTTAATCCTATTCTACTGCATAGCTTGTCATTGTTGCTACAGTTGTTACCCTTACCTGCTATCCTACTGCTTAGTATAGGAAGCTAGTGTTCCATCAGTGACCCTACACTCTTGTCCATCTGCCATGCTATACTATCGGGCCGTGATCACTAGGGAGGTGATCACGGGTATATACTATATACTTTATATACATGACACATGTGGTGACTAAAGTCGGGTCAGCTCGTTGAGTACCCGCAAGTTGATGAGGACATCAATACCATTGTTACACCCACAGCCCCTGCTGCTATACATACTGGACCAATTACTAGAGCTCGCGCACGCCAATTAAATTACCAAGTACTTTCGTTTCTTGGTAATGATTCTAATGTTCATGAGAATATGATGCTGCCTAAATTGGATACATTTGTTTTGCTTACAAATGAAGGGCCTAGCTTTGAGAAGGATGAACATTGGAGCAAGAACAAGCATGGAGATGATGGCATGCGCATGGGGGACAAGAACGGAGTTACAAGTGATGATTTCAGGACGTTGAAGCCACCATAATGCGTGCATGAAGCCTTGGACGAAATATACAAGATGCTACTTCATAACTTTCGTCCAGAGGCTATTTTAGGTGCTGCGTCACCTTATTATTGGGCCAGGCCCATGTAATTTCGAAATACTTGAGTATAGGCTATTTTTAGAGTCCGTATGTGTGGGGAAACAAGAGATAGGGTTGGTCTCGGACCCCTTCCCCAAGGGCCACGAAATTCCCCCCTCTTCCTCCATATATACAGCCCTTAGGGCGTCGTTTAGACTTTGGTTTTTGTTTAGATTAAAAGTACGCCATAGCTGCAACTTCGCGTACTTCGTTTGTGTTCAACGACCAGACAAAGGCGTCACAGAACTCCACCTTGATCAATAAAGCTTTCATTTTATATTCGCAATATCCAGATTGCAATCTTAGTTTCTTGCTTGTTCTTCATTTGCCTGCAGGAAACAGACCTTCGTGGTCAGGTTGATCGTGCTCCGGCGTGGTCATTAACCTCTCGGAGTTGGTTTAGCGATTGCTAAGGCGCGACGTCCTCGTACGTTCGTAGTCGGATCGTCAAAGTCGACTTCCTCCAAAACAATAGCCACCATCTCATCGAAAGACGGGACACCCTAGCCTCTATCAATGTAGATATACCATACCTACACAAATCATCTCTGAAGGTTAGAAAATAATGATACCCGCCGCGTGCCTCAACACTCATTGGACCGCATACATCAGTATGTTTTTTTTCCAATAAGGCATTATCTCGCTCCATTGTTTCGAAGAACGGAGTTTTAGTCATCTTACCCATGAGGCATGGTTCGCAAGTATCAAATAATTCATAATCAAGTGATTTCAAAACTCCATCCACATGGAGTTTCTTCATGTGCTTTACACCATTACTAGACCAAAGATGGCGTGCGTTGCTGCGCCCATCTATTTTTACGATAGAATGGCAATAATTTTGAAAAGGAGTGAATATGATCTCTTAATAATCTAACACTATGCAAAATGATATTTGTTGTAAAAATATATTATAGATAAATAAAGAAAGAATTTAGGCGCTATGCAGAATGACATCAGCGAACAATTTAAGAAATATGGCATCTTAATATAAACTTACATTTGAGAAAATACATTAACAAACCAAAAAAATAGACCTTAACAAACTCCTTAAAAGTGAATTAATACTGCACATGAACAGTCATTCCACAAGACCGCTTATTGTATTTTTAGCAAATTCTGATGGATGTTTGGTTTAATCAATTTCTCAACCTTGGTTGTGTAAAATAGGGGTAGGTGAGTAAATATAAGAACATGGCATATCATCACAAACTCTTAATGCAGGCGGCACTGAATCTAGGATTTGATCAATGCATGCCATTGGTACCTACGGAACAAAGTAACAGACGTTAAACTAAGATTTCTTCCGAAATAGAATATCAAAACTGGATAACAGTAACTTATTTTCGACCACAGAGACACCCAAAATTATGTCCTACGTAGTAGCAACATACAGAACATAATAATATACAGAAACTATGCCATCTTGTGGCCAGTAGTATACATCAAAAAAGCTTTGCTCACATCAGAACCATTTAACTATAAGCCTACACCTCATATCAACACCAACATCTCATGCACCGTCCTCCTAGAATTTACTTGTATGAATTGCTAAAGCTGAACTAATATTTTCAGAACCAAATCCAGTAATGGAGAATTAGATGGACTTATACTACTTTATTTCTGCTATACACATATTTTAATTGTTGAAGTGGCCTTCAATTCCAGCTCCAGGTTATTCCAAATGGCTTCATCCATGAAAGAACATGCCTTAGACTCCGTTCAGAAGTCCTCCAGCTTCTCTAAATCCCCAACTCCGTCACCTCACTCATGTATGCAGCTTCTCGCAGGAATCTCGTTCCGTTCACGCTACCTGTGATTTCTGTAGGCTTCGTTCCTACAACACATATAATTATTATGAATCAGTAAATTATATATGTTGCTTAAAATTTATCCTCAGTAGCAACACTCCACAGTAGCATTGTTTGAGATTCTGAATTATAAACACAGCCAGTAACATCAAATTTTATAATCGTGAGCACGCATATGTACATTGATAATAACGTGAGACATGTCAGTACATGTATACAGTATACTAACCTGGTAATCATGAGCTTTATTAGAAAAATTGCCCCAAGCAACCCAGCAGAACCGGTTCCACTACCTAATACGAATGCATCTGCACGAAACTAAAGGAGCCAAGCCAGTGTTAGAGGAAAAGGTTTACAAATGGGCTTGAGGATTCCCCGAGCCAGCCCAATGTTCTGCAGCGAATTAGGAACCAACAAAAAGAGTATCATCAACCAAAAATGATCTGACTTAGTAGTACCTGATAGAGGCAAAGGTGTCCTGTCTTTCGATGAGATGATGGATATCGCTTTGGTGGAAGTCGACTTTGACGATCCGACTACGAACGTGCGATGACGTCGCGCCTTAGCAATCGCTAAACCAACTCCGAGAGGTTATTGACCACGCCGGAGCACGATCAACCTGACCACGAGGGTCTGTTTCCTGCGAGCAAACGAAGAACAAGCAAGAAACTGAGATTGCAATCTGGATATTGCGAATATAAGATGAAAGCTTTATTGATCAAGGTGGGGTTCTGTGACGCCTTTGTCTGGTCGTTGAACACAAACGAAGTACGCGAAGTTGCAGCTATGGCGAACTTTTAATCTAAACAAAACCCAAAGTCTAAACGACGCCCTAAGGGCTGTATATATGGAGGAAGAGGGGGGAATTTCGTGGCCCTTGGGGAAGGGGTCCGAAACCAACCCTATCTCTTGTTTCCCCACATACGGACTCTAAAAACAGCCTATACTCAAGTATTTCGAAATTACATGGGCCTGGCCCAATAATAAGGTGACGCAGCACCTAGAATAGCCTCTGGACGAAAGTTATGAAGTAGCATCTTGTATATTTCGTCCAAGGCTTCATGCACGCATTATGGTGGCTTCAACGTCCTGAAATCATCACTTGTAACTCCATTCTTGTTCCCCATGCGCATGCCATCATCTCCATGCTTGTTCTTGCTCCAGTGTTCATCCTTCTCAAAGCTAGGCCCTTCATTTGTAAGCAAAACAAATGTATCCAATTTAGGCAGCATCATATTCTCATGAACATTAGAATCATTAGCAAGAAACGAAAGTACCTGGTAATTTAATTGGCGTGCGCGAGCTCTAGTAATTGGTCCAGTATGTATAGCAGCAGGGGCTGTGGGTGTAACAATGGTATTGATGTCCTCATCATCCTCCCCTTCTTGAAATGAAGTCGTCCTCGACGGAAGCTCATCTCCCTCACCCAAATAAGGCTTCAAATCTGCGATGTTAAAAGTGGGACTAACCCCAAAATCTGCAGGCAGCTCAAGTTTATATGCATTATCATTTATTTTCTCTAACACCTTAAAAGGACCATCAGCACGTGGCATTAGCTTTGATTTGCGCAAATCAGGAAATCTATCCTTACGCAAATGTAACCAAACAAGATCTCCAGGTGCAAACACAACATGTTTTCTACCCTTATCTCCAGCAAGTTTATATTTAGCATTCATACGCTCAATGTTTTCCTTAGTTAACTCATGCATTTTTAAGATCAATTCAGCACGTTGTTTAGCATCAAAATTAACCTTCTCCGAAGATGGAAGAGGCAACAAATCAATAGGTGCACGAGGTAGGAAACCATACACAATTTCAAAAGGGCACATCTTAGTAGTAGAATGCAATGAACGATTATAAGCAAACTCAATATGAGGCAAGCATTCTTCCCACATTTTCTTATTATTCTTCAAAACAGCCCTAAGCATAGTAGACAATGTTCTATTGACTACTTCAGTTTGTCCATCAGTTTGGGGGTGACAAGTAGTACTAAAAAGCAGTTTAGTCCCCAACTTAGCCCATAAACATCTCCAAAAGTGGCTAAGAAATTTAGTATCACGATCTGAAACAATAGTATTTGGCACACCATGCAAACGAATAATTTCACAGAAGAACAAATCAGCAACATTAACAGCATCATCTATTTATTGACATGGTATAAAGTGTGCCATTTTTGAGAATCTATCCACGACAACAAATATGCTATCCCTCCCCTTCTTTGTTCGAGGTAAACCTAAAACAAAGTCCATAGATATATCCTCCCAAGGAACACTAGGTACAGGCAAAGGCATATATAAACCATGAGGATTGAGTCGTGACTTAGCTTTTTGACATGTAATGCAGCGACCAACAAAACGCCCAACATCCCGTCTCATCTTTGGCCAAAAGAAATGTGTAGCAAGGACGTCCTCCGTCTTCTTCACGCCAAATTGTCCCATTAATCCTCCTCCATGCGCCTCCTGCAACAACAAAAGACGAAGAGAGCTAGCTGGAATGCATAGCTTGTTAGCACGGAACACAAATCCATCATTAACGACAAACTTGTTCCAGGTTCTTCCTTCTTTACAATTCTGCAAAACATCTTTAAAATCACCATCATGCACATATTGATCTTTGATGGTCTCCAAACCAAATATTTTGAAGTCAAGTTGTGAAAGCATAGTATAGCGACGAGACAATGCATCAGCAATAACATTTCTTTACCCTTCTTGTGTTTAATGACATAAGGGAAAGTTTCAATGAATTCAACCCATTTAGCATGTCTACGATTCAGTTTAGCTTGACTTTTAATATGTTTCAAAGATTCATGATCAGAATGTATAACAAATTCTTTGGGCCATAAATAATGTTGCCATGTTTCTAAAGTCCGAACAAGAGCATATAGTTCTTTATCATAAGTAGAATAATTCAGACTAGGCCCACTCAATTTTGCAGAAAAGTATGCAACAGGTTTACCATCTTGTAATAACACACCTCCTAATCCAATTCCACTAGCATCACATTCAAGCTCAAAAGTCTTATTAAAATCAGGAAGTTGGAGTAAAGGAGCATGTGTCAACTTATCTTTCAATACCGTGAAGGCTTCTTCCTGTGCGGTACCCCAAACAAAAGGCACATCCTTCTTTGTAAGCTCGTTGAGAGGTGCAGCAATGGTGCTAAAATCTCTCACAAAACGCTTATAGAAACCAGCGAGTCCAAGAAAACTCCGCACTTGTGTGACCGTTTTGGGCTGCGGCCAACTCTCAATAGCTTCAATCTTGGCTTTATCAACTTCAATTCCCTGTGGAGTAACAACATAGCCAAGAAAAGATACTCGGTCGGTGCAAAAGGTGCACTTCCCAAGGTTACCAAACAAACGTGCATCACGTAGAGCAATAAAAACAGCACGTAAATGATCCAAATGTTCTTCCAAAGATTTGCTATAAATCAGTATATCATCAAAATAGACTACCACAAATCGTCCAATGAAAGCACGTAAAACTTCGTTCATTAGTCTCATGAAAGTACTAGGTGCATTAGTTAACCCAAAAGGCATGACTAACCACTCATATAAACCATACTTAGTTTTAAATGCAGTTTTCCATTCATCTCCCAATTTCATACGAATTTGATGGTATCCACTACGCAAATCAACTTTGGAGAATATTGTAGACCACTCAATTCATCAAGCATATCATCTAGCCTAGGAATAGGATGACGATAACGAATAGTAATATTATTAATGCCTCTACAATCAACACACATACGCGACGTACCATCCTCTTTAGGCACTAGTCTAATAGGAACAACACAAGGACTAAGAGATTCGCGTATATAACCCCATTCGAGCAGCTCCTGTACTTGACGCATAATCTCCTTCGTCTCCTCTGGATTGGTACGGTATGGTGCCCGGTTGGGTAGCGATGCACCGGGAATTAAATCAATTTGATGCTCAATCCCTCGAATAGGTGGTAATCCCGGTGGCACGTCTTGTGGGAAGACGTCAGCGAACTCCTGCAAAATGTTAGTGACAGCAGGGGGCAAAGAGGAAGGCACGTCCTCGAATGAAAATAATGCCTCTTTGCACACAAAAGCATAGCAAACAGATTTGTTGAAATCTAGCTCATCAATATCAGATTTTGTGGCAAGTAAACATGCACTTTTCAATTTGATTTCAGAAACAACACTAGATGGTTTATTATTAGGTTTCAATTGTTGCTCAAATTCTTTTGCCACAATCTGATTTTCACTCTTATTTTTCTCCTGTTTTGCTTTATTAGCTCTATTAATGTCATCTTTCAAAATGGAATCAGGAGTCATAGGAAGCAAAGTAATATTTTTATCCTTATGAACAAGAGTATACTGATTGTTTCTACCATGGTGTACAGAATTTTTATCAAATTGCCATGGTCTACCAAGTAATAAGGAACATGCTTGCATGGGTACCACATCACAATCAACATAATCAGCATATGTAGAGATACTAAAATGCACACGAACAGTACGTGTTACCTTAACCTTGCCGCTGTTGTTGAACCATTGGATGTAGTAAGGATGTGGATGTGGTCTTGTGGTGAGAGATAGTTTCTCCACCATCTCCATGCTAGCCAAGTTGTTACAGCTCCCTCCATCTATGATGACGCAAACAGAACGGTCCTTCACAACTCCCTTTGTATGGAACAAATTATGCCTCTGATTTTGCTCTGCTTGTGTGACCTGCACACTCAAAACACGTTGAGCAACTAAACATTCATACCTGTCAGCGTCTTCAGTAGCCATGTATTGCGTCTCATTTTCAAAATCATCTCCACCATGTTCTTCACGTGTAATAAGAGCCAAAGTCTCCTCATCATAGTCACTAGCGGACTCATACCCACCATCCTCAGTAGCAACCTGGAAATCTGATACCACTTGATAGAGGCAAAGGTGTCCCGTCTTTCGATGAGATGATGGATATCGCTTTGGTGGAAGTCGACTTTGACGATCCGACTACGAACGTGCGATGACGTCGCGCCTTAGCAATCGCTAAACCAACTCCGAGAGGTCATTGACCACGCCGGAGCACGATCAACCTGACCACGAGGGTTTGTTTCCTGCGAGCAAACGAAGAACAAGCAAGAAACCGAGATTGCAATCTGGATATTGCGAATATAAGATGAAAGCTTTATTGATCAAGGTGGGGTTCCGTGACGCCTTTGTCTGGTCGTTGAACACAAACGAAGTACGCGAAGTTGCAGCTATGGCGAACTTTTAATCTAAACAAAACCCAAAGTCTAAACGATGCCCTAAGGGCTGTATATATGGAGGAAGAGGGGGGAATTTCGTGGCCCTTAGGGAAGGGGTCCGGAACCAACCCTATCTCTTGTTTCCCCACACATACGGACTCTAAAAACAGCCTATACTCATGTATTTCGAAATTACATGGGCCTGGCCCAATAATAAGGTGACGCAGCACCTAGAATAGCCTCTGGACGAAAGTTATGAAGTAGCATCTTGTATATTTCGTCCAAGGCTTCATGCACGCATTATGGTGGCTTCAACGTCCTGAAATCATCACTTGTAACTCCGTTCTTGTTCCCCATGCGCATGCCATCATCTCCATGCTTGTTCTTGCTCCAATGTTCATCCTTCTCAAAGCTAGGCCCTTCATTTGTAAGCAAAACAAATGTATCCAATTTAGGCAGCATCATATTCTCATGAACATTAGAATCATTACCAAGAAACGAAAGTACCTGGTAATTTAATTGGCGTGCGCGAGCTCTAGTAATTGGTCCAGTATGTATAGCAGCAGGGGCTGTGGGTGTAACAATGGTATTGATGTCCTCATCAGTACCTGGATGGAAGATGTGAGGAAGGAAAGACGATAGAGCTGCTGTGGAAACATGGAAAGAAGCATGCATGACGAACGTAGGAGAAGAGCAGTGGAGATTATATACATGCCCGTGGAATAAATGGAGAAGATGAATAGATGAATCGGCACTGTAACTAATATGTGATAATCGAGCTTTAATTGAGGACTAAAACTAATCCTGAAGGTAGATGTAGAGGTAGCATGCTGACGGCGATCACATCAACCTTGGAGGCATTCCCGACGTGCATCGTCACCTCGTCCTTAGCCAACCTTCGTTTATTCTGCAGCTCCTGTTTCGAGTTAAAAATATGAGCAACCGAACCAGTATCAAATACCCGGGCGCTACTACGAGCATTAGTAAGGAACACATCAATAACATGTATATCAAATATACCTTTGTTCACTTTGCCATCCTTCTTATCAGCCAAGTATTTGGGGCAGTTCCGCTTCCAGTGACCATTTCCTTTGTAGTAGAAGCACTAAGTTTCAGGCTTAGGTGCAACTTTGGGCTTCTTCACAGGAGCGGCAACTTGCTTGCCATTCTTCTTGAAGTTCCCTTTCTTTCCCTTGCCCTTTTCTTGAAACTAGTGGTCTTGTTAACCATCAACACTTGATGCTCCTTCTTGATTTCTACCTCCACCGATTTCAGCATTGCGAAGAGCTTGAGAATCGTTTTCGTCATCCCTTGCATATTATAGTTCATCACAAAGCCTTTGTAGCTTGGTGGCAGTGACTGAAGAACTCTGTCAATAACACTCTCAACTGGAAGATCAATTCCCAGCTGAGTCAAGTGGTTATGATACCCAGACATTTTGAGTACGCCATGCTGTATACCAGACCTATTGTGTACCTTACCATGAGTTTGGCAAGGGGGTACAATAGTGATCCTGGAGTAGATCACTAGACAGAGGTCAAAATTATCCTTAGAGGACTAAGGAATTGTTTCTCGATTATGGAGGTGATAAAGAGTTCCTCGTAAAGAGTTACGTCGATGCAAGCTTTTGACACTGATCTAGATGACTCTAAGTCTGAATCTAGATACGTATTGAACGTGGGAGCAATTAGCTAGAGTAGCTCCATGCAGAGCATTGTAGACATAGAAATTTGCAAAATACATACGGATCTGAATGTGGCAGACCCGTTGACTAAACTTCTTTCACAAGCAAAACATGATCACACCTTAGTACTCTTTGGGTGTTAATCACATAGCAATGTGAACTAGATTATTGACTCTAGTAAACCCTTTGGGTGTTGGTCACATGGCGATGTGAACTATGGGTGTTAGAATCATTACAATGTAATCTAGAATATTGACTCTAGTGCAAGTGGGAGACTGGAGGAAATATGCCCTAGAGGTAATAATAAAGTTGTTATTTTATATTTCCTTATCCATGATAAATGTTTATTATTCATGCTAAAATTGTATTAACCGGAAACTTGATACATGTGTGGATACATGATGATGTTTGCTAAGACTACGTCGGTGTTTCCCCCAAGAGGAGAGGATGATGTAGCACAGTAACGGTAGGTATTTCCCTCAGTAATGAAACCAAGGTATCGAACCAGTAGGAGAACCAAGCAACAAAACGTAAACAGCCACTCGCAACCCGACGTTTTAACGGGGTTGTCAATCCCTTTCGGGTAACGGCGCCAGAAGGCACGTGACGAGAGAAAATTGTGATAGATTGAAATAATAGAACGCAAATAAAATAAAGTGCAGCAAGATATTTTTGTATTTTTGGGTTTAATAGATCTGAATAAAAATGCAAAGGAAAAATAGATCGCAAGGCAAATATATGAAGAAGAAGACCCGGGTGCCGTAGGTTTCACTAGTAGCTTCTCTCGAGAAAAATAGCAAACGGTGGGTAAACAAATTACTGTTGGGCAATTGATAGAACTTCAAATAATTATGACGATATCCAAGCAATGATCATTCCATATGCATCACTTCCAAGATTAGTAGATCGACTCCTGCCTGCATCTACTACTATTACTCCACACATCAACCGCTATCCAGCATGCATCTAGTGTATTAAGTTCATGGAAAAACGGAGTAATGCAATAAGAATGATGACATGATGTAGACAAGATCCGTTTATCTATATGGCGGAAGATATAGATCTCGTCTTTTTATCCTTAGTAGCAACGATACATATGTGTCGGTTCCCCTTCTGTCACTGGGATCAAGCACCGTAAGATTGAACCCACTACCGGGCACCTCTTCCCATTGCAAGATAAATAGATCAAGTTGGCCAAACAAAACCCAAATATCGGAGAAGAAATACGAGGCTATAAGAGATCATGCATATAATAGATCAAAGAAGCTCAAATAACTTTCATGGATATAAAAAGATACGACTGATCATAAACTCAAAGTTCGTCATATCCCAACAAACACACCGCAAAAGACTTACATCATATGGATCTCCAAGAGACCATTGTATTGAGAATCAGCGAGAGAGAGAGAAAGCCATCTAGCTACTAACTACGGACCCGAAGGTCTACAAAGAACTACTCACGCATCATCGGAGAGGCACCAATGGAGGTGGTGAACCCCATCCGAGATGGTGTCTAGATTGGATCTGGTGGTTCTGGACTCTACGGCGGCTGGATGAATATTTCATCGACTCCCCTAGGGTTTCTAGAATAATTGGGTATTTATAGAGCAAAGAGGCGGTCCGGGGGCACCCGAGGTGGGCACAACCCACCAGGGCACGCCTGGGCCTCCTAGCGTGCCCTGGTGGGTTGTGCCCCCCTCGGGGCACCCCCCCAGGTGCAACCAGGGCCCATTGCCTTTCTTCTAGCCCATAAAAAATCATCGTGGAGTTTGGTGGCATTTGGAATTTGTTTGATATTGATTTCCTGCGATGTAAAAAACATGGAAAAAACAGCAACTGGCACTTGGCACTATGTCAATAGGTTAGTACCAAAAAATGATATAAAATGACTATAAAATGATTATAAAACATCCAAGATTGATAATAAAACAGCATGGAACAATCAAAAATTATAGATACGTTGGAGACGTATCAGCTTCCCCCAGCTTAACTCCTACTCGTCCTCGAGTAGGTAAGTGATAAAAATAGAATTTTTGATGTTGAGTGCTGTTCATCAAGTCATATCATATTCTTTTCTTTATAGCATGGACATTTGGACTTTTAAGTGATTCAAAGCAATAGTCTAGTTTTGACATAATAATTTAGATACTCAAGCATATCAACAAGCAACCATGTCTTTCAAAATATCAATGCTAAAACAAGTTATCCCTAGCCCATCATGCTCAAACATTGATCCATTCGTGAAACACACTCAAATATTAACTACACCCAATACTTGAGCACGGTCATATTGCCTCCTAGTTGGTGCTTTTGTAAGAGAAGATGGAGACTCAAATTTCAAAATAAAAATTTCATAAAGTAAAAGAAAAGCCCTTCACGGAGGGAAGTAGGGATTTGTAGAGGTGCCAGAGCTCAAAGTGAAAAAATAGAGATAAAAACATTTTGGGAGGTGTATCCATCCCACCAACGAAAACGACTCAGAGTTCCGAACACTTTCGATGCTAGATATGCCATAGGCGGTTCCCAAACAGAAAAAAAGTTTATTCCTTTTTCCACCATTTCTTTCACTTTCCATGGCTAGCCGTATCCACGGGTGCCCTCCATACCAACACTTTCCAAGAAATTTATTATTTGACAACATAAAGTAAATATGTTTTTTGCATTTCGGGACTGGGCATCCCTAAAACCTTTGCCTTACTCTCGTGCAATGACAAGTGAATAAACACTCATCTTGAGAATAACACATCCAACATGAAAAATATTAGCCACCCGTTACCGTTCCGCGAGCGAAACAAACACACAAAAGAGAAGTTTATTTTGAAAATTAGAGATGGCACATGCAAATTTGCTTAGAACGGCAAAAAATACCGCATATAGGTAGATATAGTGGACTCAAGTGGCAAAACTGGTTTAAAGGATTTTGGATGCACAAGTAGAGGTCTTACTTGGTGCAAAATGAAGGCTAGCAAAAAGATTGAGAAGCGACCAACCAAGAAACGAATAATCTCATAAGCAAGCATTAAGCATAATTAACACCGAATAATGCACCACAAGTAGGATATAATTTTCATTGCATGATTATTGACTTTCGTGCATGCATAGGGAATCACAAACCTTAACACCAATACTCTTACTAGAGCACAATTACTCATCAACATAACTCACATATCACATCATCATATCTCAAAACTATTACTAAGAATCAGGTTTATTTTGTCCAATGATCTTCATGACATTTCCTTTTTCTTTATCCTTCTTGGATATCTATCACTTTGGCACTAATTTTCATGTGTTGCTTTTCACAAGCTCAAACAAATATAAGTGAAGATCATGAGCATAATTTTTTCTTTCTTTCTCTCAAAATAATTTAAGTGAAGAAAGAGAGAATTTCTTCAAAATTTCACTAACTCTCAAACAGATCTAAGTGAAGCAAGAGAGCATTTCTTAAAAAATAACAAAGCACACCGTGCTCAAAAAGATATAAGTGAAGTACTAGAGCAAGTCCTAGCTCATAAAAGATTTAAGTGAAGCATAGAGAGCAATTCTAACAAGTCAAGATATAATTTTGGCTCTCTCAAATAGGTGTGTCCAGCAAGGATTGATGACTTAAAGCACAAAATAAAACAAGCAAAGACACATATCGTACAAGACGCTCCAAGCAAAACACATATCATGTGACGAATAAAAATATAGCCTCGAGTAAAATACCGATAGTTGTTGGAAGAAAGCGGGGATGCCACTCGGGGGATCCATTGGTTGCTCATATTTGGATAATAGCTTGGGATGCTGGGGCATCCCCAAGCTTAGGCTCTTAATCCTTCCTTCATCCATCGTAAGATAACCCAAAACTTGAAAACTTCAATCACACAAAACTCAACAAAACCTTTGTGAGATCCATTAGTGTAAGAAAAATAAATCACTAATATAAGTGTTGTATCAAACCAATTCTTATATTGTTTTTGTATTATATCTACTGTATTCCAACTTTTCTATGGCAAAAACTCATCAAAGAAAACCATAGAGCCATAAAAATAAGCACACAACACAAAGAAAACAGAATCTGTCAAAAGAGAACAGTTTGTAGTAATCTGACTTTTGAGAATACCTCTTGAACTCCAAAAATTCTACCAAAATAGGACGACCAGGGAAATTTGTATATTAATCTTCTTCAAAAAGAAGCAGAGCAAAAGCTCTTTTATGTGATGTATGAAAATTATTATCGTGAGTGCAAAGTTTCTATCTTTTTCAGCAAGATCAAACAACTATCACCCAAGAAGATCATATAGGCTTTACTTGGCACAAACACTAATTAAAACACACAAAACACAATCATACCAGTAGCATAATTGTGTAAACACTCAAGAATAGAAAGCAAAAAAGAAAAAATAAATTGTATTCATTGGGTTGCTTCCCAACAAGCGCTATAGTTTTACGCCCTTAGCTAGGCATAAAGCAAGGATCTAAGTTTTGTCATCTTTGGTTCGAGATCCATAAGATGCCCTCATGATTGATTCATAAGGTGGCTTAATTCTAGTTCTAGGAAAGTGTTCCATCCCTTTCCTCAAAGGAAATTGGAACTTGATATTGCCCTCTTTCATATCAATCACGGCACCAATAGTGCGTAAAAACGATCTTCCAAGAATAATTGGACAAGACGGATTGCAATCAATATCAAGAACAATAAAATCTATGGGCACATAATTTCTATTTGCAAGAATAAGAACATCATTAATTCTTCCCATAGGCTTTTTAATAGTAGAATCCGCCAAGTGCAAATTCAAAGAGCATTCTTCAAGATTGGTAAGACCAAGCACATCACATAAAGATTTCGGAATTGTAGAAACACTATCTTTGCCACATCATCGGCTGCTTGATTCTTGATTCGGGGTATGTGGTGGCGCTCTAACCCCTCAAACTTCTTCTCTAGTTTTCTTACTGCATTGCAATAAATAGTCATAGCTGGGCTCCTGATATCCCACTCCTTCATCACTTGATTGACCACCAATTCTGAGTCGCCATACACCATCAGGCGACGGACGCAGAGTGAGATGGCCATATGCAACCCATACAGAAGTGCCTCATACTCATCTTCATTGTTTGAAGAATCAAAGTAAATCTGGAGAACATAACTGAACTTGTCACCTCTTGGAGATACTAGGACCACTCCAACACCAGAACCATTCAACATCTTGGACCCATCAAAGAACATAGTCCAATGTTCCGAGTGAATCTGAGTTGGTTGCTGCTGTTCAATCCACTCGGCGATGAAATCTGCTATTGCTTGAGACTTGATTGCTTTCTTTGCCTCGAACTTGATATCCAAAGGAAGGAGTTCAATCGCCCACTTGGCCACTCGACCGGTTGCGTCCCGATTGTTCAGAATTTCTGATAATGGAGCGTCGCTGACAACTGAAACCGAGTGGTCTGTGAAGTAATGTGCAACTTTCTTCATGGTCAAATAAATCTTGTAGACAAGCTTCTGGTAATGCGGATACCTTTGCTTGGACGGAGTCGAGACTTCAGAAATATAGTACACTGGGCGTTGAACTTTTGATGTAGGGTGGAACCCTATACAGCCAATCTTTCATGAAAGGAGCGGATCCCGCAAAGAATACGAAGAACACGAGGAGAAAACGAGGGGAATCACGAGCGGAAACATGAGAGAATCACTCAAACCAACGAGATGTAGTCACACATATGCTAGATCCTCGAAACACAAAGAGAAACACGATCCACGATCAAAAGGACGATACAAAGGGTAACCGGTTCTTCTCCATGAGGAGGCCTTGAATCCACGAGGGGATCTTCCCGTGAGGGGTCTTGAATCCAAGATGGATCTTCTCCGAAGAGAGGCCGCGGTCTTTCTCGAGGAGTAGATCCGTATGGATGAGCAAAGCTCTATCTCTAATATGAGCTAAACCATTGCTAACCCTAACTAGGAGGAGGGAGAGGTCTATTTATAGTCTTAGTGCAAAAGAGGGGCGAAGTGGAGGGGTACATGGGCTTCGGCCCGAAACTAGACGCAGCCAGGGTCCGGTCGTCCGGGAGACGCCGGTCGTCCGGAGGCTCACGGGTGTCCGGACGTCCATAGCTCTTCGGAAATCCGTAGTTTAGGTTCTGTTGCGACGGTCTCGGACGTCCGTAGGTGTTCGGTCGTCCGGTTGCCGGTCGTCCGGTCTTCCTCGGATTTCCGTAGATTCGATTCGGTTGGCGTAGTGTCGGTCGTCCGGAGCCTGGGAGGTGTCGGACGTCCAGACCTGGTCGGACGTCCGGCAGCTGTAGCGTTTGCTGGCCTGGTTTCCTTGGGCTGTAGCGACCTCCAGGGGTCGAACGTCCGGGCTGGGCCGGTTGTCCGGAGCCTGTAGCTTGACAGCTCTTCCTCTTGTCCTCCGCACTTGGTATCCTCGCCGTCTTGTCCATTGGACATAGATGACCCATGGCTTTCCTCCAAGTACCTAAGCACACATAGTGTTTCCGTTTGAGGTAGTAGCCATGTCTCATGTGTCAAAAGTAGTAGCTCAGAGAGGAGCGAGTTCACCTTATCTTCGATAGCCTTTGCTCGGGCTCTTGTCATTGGTCCAAGTGGAGTCGTAGGAGATGTAGATGCGTCCATGGGGATGATTGTGGGATGCTCCGCATCAATTTTGTAG
Source organism: Aegilops tauschii subsp. strangulata (assembly GCF_002575655.3). Classification (NCBI taxonomy): domain Eukaryota; kingdom Viridiplantae; phylum Streptophyta; class Magnoliopsida; order Poales; family Poaceae; genus Aegilops; species Aegilops tauschii. Next base: position 199,719,096 of record NC_053038.3, on the reverse strand, counting down.
GCTTTGCCTTCTTCTTCCCGCTCGACTGTGAGCATTGTGCTGACAACCTGTCCAGTGGCTGCGATATACAACAGTAGAGGCTCCTTGCTGATTGGGGCAGCAAGCACCGGCTGGGTGGAAAGCAGGGCTTTGAGCTCTACAAACGCTGCTTCGGCTTCAGGAGTCCACTCGAACTTATCAGACTTCTTCATCAATCGGTAAAGAGGCAATGCCTTTTCACCGAGACGAGAAATGAATCGGCTCAACGCAGCCAAACAACCAGTAAGCTTCTGAACGTCGTGTACACGCACGGGGCGTTTCGTTCGGAGAATTGCTCCAACCTTTTCTGGGTTTGCATCGACCCCTCGTTTGGAAATGAGGAAACCGAGTAACTTTCCGCCCGGGACTCCGAATGTGCACTTTGACGGATTGAGCTTGATATCATATCTTCTTAAGTTCGCAAAGGTTTCAGCGAGGTCAGTCAATAGGACGGAACCTTTGCGTGACTTGACCACGATATCATCCATGTACACTTCCATGTTCCGACTGATTTGAGTGAGCAGGCACTTCTGAATCATGCGCATGAACGTGGCGCCAGCATTCTTGAGACCAAAGGGCATGGTAACATAGCAAAAACACCCGAATGGGGTGATGAAGGTTGTTTTTATTTCATCGGGCCCATACAGTCGGATCTGATGGTACCCAAAATATGCATCCAAAAAGGATAAATACTCACACCCCACAGTTGAATCGTCAATCTGGTCGATGCGGGGGAGAGGGAAATGATCTTTCGGGCAGGCCCGATTGATGTGCTTGAAATCGATACACATACGAAGTGAATCATCTTTCTTAGGGACCATGACAACATTGGCGAGCCACTCGGAGTGGTATATCTCGCGGATGAACTCAGCTGCCAGAAGCCGAGCTACCTCCTCGCCAATTGCCTTCCGCTTCTCCATGGCGGACCGACGGAGATGCTCTTTGACAGGTTTTGCTTTTGGGTCGACGTGCAAACGGTGCTCAGCCAGTCCCCTGGGTACACCCGGCATGTTAGAGGGTTTCCATGCGAAGATGTCCCAGTTCTCACGGAGGAACTGGATGAGCGCTTCTTCCTATTTGCTATCGAGTGTTGTTGAGATGTGGGTTGGAGCATCATTGGGATCAGTTGGGTGAATATGAACAGGCTTTGTTTCATCGGCCGATTGAAATGCGGACTCTGAAGCAGGCTTCTTAGCTTGCAACAAATCACTCGGATCTGCATTCTTGTTGTACTCTTCCATTTCTACTGCTGCCATTTGCTCATCGGCAATCTTTGAGCCCTTCTGGAGGCACTCTTCTGCCCTCTGCCGATTCCCTGTGACTGTGATCACGCCTCTGGGGCCAGGCATCTTCAACTTGAGGTACACGTAACATGGCCGAGCCATGAAACGAGCATATGCAGGCCTGCCCAGAATAGCATGGTAGGCACTGTGAAAATCCACCACCTCAAACGTCAACTTTTCCTTACGGTAATTCTTTGAATCACCGAAAACCACATCAAGAGTGATCTGACCGAGTGAATCCGCTTTCTTTCCTGGGATGACTCCATGGAATCGCATGTTGCTCTCGCTGAGCTTGGACATCGGGATGCCCATCCCTCAAAGGGTCTCAACATACAGAATGTTCAAACCACTGCCACCATCCATCAAAACCTTGGTCAGTCGGGTGCCCCCAACGTACTGGGTAGACCACCAACACTTGCCGCCCGAGGGTTGCAACGTGTGCTGGGTGATCGGACTGGTCGAATGTAATGGGAGTCTTTGACCACTTCAAATATGTCGTAGTTGCTGGCGCAACCATGTTCACTTCTCGATTGATAACTTTCAGTTGACTTTTGCTCTCGATGTCAGCAAAAATCACTAAAGTGGCATTGACATTGGGGTAACCATCATCTTCCTCTTTGTCCTCTTCCTTATCAGATTCCTTCTCCTTTTCACTGGGCTGACCCTCTCGGAAGTTCTGAATCAGGAGTCGACACTTTCGAGTGGTATGCTTGGGGTAAATCAAGTTACCTTCTTCATCTTTTTTGGTGTGTATCTGACACGGCAAATCAAGAACATCGTTTCCCGCTTGACCCTTCACTTTTTTGGGGATCCATGGCCCTTTAGGCTTTCCCTTGAACTTCCCTTGATTCAAAACTGCGGCTTCAGCAGGACCTGCAATTTCAGCTTTGCGCTTTTGCTTCCAACTTGAATTTCCTCCTCCGGTGTCCTGGGCGACTGGTTTATTCTTGCCACTGCGGAGTCGGTCTTCCTCTTCGCCGTTAGCGTACCGAGTGGCTATTTCCATCATTCGGGCAAGGGACATGTCTCTTGAGCGATCGAGTTTCAGGTTGAGCTCTCTGTATCGAACGCCCTCTTTGAAGGCACCAACTGCTTGGTGCTGTGACACATTTTCCACTGTATGATGAAGGGTAGTCCATCTCTAGATGTAGTCTCTCTCATTCGGTTTCTGGACACAATGCTGCAATTCAGTCAGCCCAGCTGGTCGCTTGCAGGTGCCCTCGAATGTTTTAATGAACACTCGGGCCAACTCTTCCCAACTGAAAATACTACCAGGGGCCAGCTGATTCCACCAAGCTCTGGCTAAACCCTCAAGCATCAGGGGGAGGTGCTTCATGGCTACATCATCGTTGCCTCCACCAATCTGCACTGCCACTCGGTAATCCTCTAGCCATGTGTCGGGCTTCGACTCACCGGTGAACTTACTAACACATGTCGCCAATTTGAAGTTGGGAGGGATCTCTGCAGCTCGGATGGCTCTACTGAAACATTCGGGCCTAGAAAAATGCACTCTGCTTCCAGTCGGACGATCTCTGTCTTGTCCCTCTCTGTGTGCCCGGCCTCTATCGACCAAACCTTGTACGAGAACTGATCTTCCATCAAACCTAGGCTCCCTTGGGTCGACTGGGGCTCTCCGCCCATCACCATACAGGCGCCTGTCATCATACCGGCCGGGCGCATACGATCCGCCCCTAGGAGGGGGCGTAGGCACTGGACGACGGTCATCACGGCCGTATCGATGATCATATTGTCCGTGGCTTCGATCCAGGTACTGATCCTGGCGGTGCCCACAATCCTCACGCCGCGGAGGCGATCTTGGGCTATGAGCTGACTGGACTGTGTCCGCAACCATAGATCTGCTGTGGATCCTGTTGCGCGACTGAGAAACGGCTGAGTTTTGTTCCCCCGCCGCCTGGAGCAACGCTCGGATCTGCAGCAAGCTCCTACCAGCCTCTGAACGGGATGGCTGAATCGACTCTGCTATATGGGTTGTAGCTACAAGATTCTGGACTGATGTGCGATATACCTGAGGTTCAAGCGGAAACAATTGTCGATGACGTCGACTGGATTCGGGGGTCTATCGACGAGCGCGTTCGTCGAGTGAATGTTGAAGGTTCTCCAAACGCGTGTGCTCAGCCCAGGTGGCCAGGCCCGCAGTCTCCAAGGCCCGAGCCTCATAGGTCTCCCCCATGATGGGGGTCTGGAGTGCCTCCACGTTGTGGCGATGCAACTCTTCCCTCTGCTCCGAAGTGAGGGTTTGAGGTTCATACTCATCATGAATGTACGACGGGCCATCGCCGCCGCTGCCACCATTGCAACGAAACCCAGGCGGACTGTATGGCGTGTCGACCATGAGGACTTCCGACGCGGGGTCGCTGATTCCGCACTCGGAAAGAGTGTCCGTGGAACCAGTCGACAGGTCGAATGGTTCGTAGAGAGATTCATCGAGTTCGACTGTCGCGACTTGACGGGTGATCGACTGGTGGGCCAACGCATGCTGCACCCACCGCTAGAGCCGCGATCGACTAGATCGCATGCGATGGCATACAGCAGGGAGAGCAGATGACGCGGGAGCCGACTGATACTGGGTTGAGGGCTACCACAGGAGGACGCCGCAAGCACTCGCGCGAAAGTGCGCCGCCCCACAGATGGGAAGGGCCTCGACGTCGAGGGAGGCCTCCTAGAGCCAGGCGGAGTCGTCGGCGATGAAAACGAGTGCGCCGAGATGGATCTCACGGCCCAACGCCAAACCACCGTCGGAAACAATGTTGATGGAGTTCGGAAAAACTGCAACCTCACCAAAAGTCGCTAAGACACCGGCCCCATGGTGGACGCCAACTGTCGTGGGAGCAAGTCTGACAGTAAGAATAGGGGGTACGTAGGAGGAGGCAAGATCCTAGCTACAGTGAGGTTGTGCACGCAAGATTTACGAGTTCAGGCCCTTCTCGGAGGAAGTAAAAGCCCTACGTCTCGGTGCCCGGAGGCTTGGTCGATTGGATTATGCGTGAGAGTTACAGGGGTGCGAACCCTTGTGCCAGAGGAGGGGGTGGCTTATATACAGTGAGTCGGACCCCTCCAGCCCTCGGTTACACAGGGTTCAATGTGTGCTAAGACGGGGCGTTACTGGTAACGCTAGAGATAAAGGACTATAAATGACCTTCAAGACTACGGAGTGAATGCCTGACCGTTGCCATCCTGGGTGGCTTTAGATCTTCTGTACTCCGAGTGACTCTTCGTTTGGTCGAGTGACTCTATCTTGGTGGAATGGAATTGGGGTATCCGAGTGGGATAGCTAGTCGAGTGGATTGCACTCCAAGGTGATTTCAGTCGGTATCTTCTGTTGCACTTTGAATGTCTTTGACTCTAGGGTAGTGTCTTTGGGTAGGGCGTCTAGGTCAGGCCTATGACCCTACCCTAGGTACATGTCATCGTCAGTACGACCATCTCAAGCCCCCAGACTGCAAATGGCCAGGTTATCGGTATCGTCCGAAGAGCTGTGGGGGCATATGGCTTTGATCTGCAAATAGGTGGCACCCAACGCAATGTTGGACTAGTGTACATGCGTCCGCTCGGGCTGTGGGCCAGAAGAACCCTGCTCGGAACGCCTTACTGACCAGGGCCCAAGCTGTTGCGTGGTGGCCGCCCATGCCGGCATGTATCTCAGTGAGAAGCTGTTGCCCCTCCTCTTCGGGAATGCACCTCTAAAGGACTCCCATAGTGCTCTTTTTATAGAGCTCTCCCTCATGGACCTTGTACACTTTAGAGCACCGGGCTATGTGTCGCGCCCTCCGTCTGATCATCGGGAAGTTCTGTTGTGGGAGGTAGGCAAGCAAGGGCTCGGTCCATGGGGCGATTATGGCCATGATATCGTGGGCCGAGGGTGTTTCTTCGAGTGCAGAGCCCCTGATGATGTGGTCATCGGGCTCAATTTTCAGGGGGACGATCTGGGTGAGTTCATTGGTTGTTGTGCCACTATCCCTACCCTGCCATACCTGATAGAGGCAAAGGTGTCCCGTCTTTCGATGAGATGATGGTTATCGCTTTGGTGGAAGTCGACTTTGACGATCCGACTACGAACGTGCGATGACGTCGCTCCTTAGCAATCGCTAAACCAACTCCGAGAGGTTATTGACCACGCCGGAGCACGATCAACCTGACCACGAGGGTCTGTTTCCTGCGAGCAAACGAAGAACAAGCAAGAAACTGAGATTGCAATCTGGATATTGCGAATATAAGATGAAAGCTTTATTGATCAAGGTGGGGTTCTGTGACACCTTTGTCTGGTCGTTCAACACAAACGAAGTACGCGAAGTTGCAGCTATGGCGAACTTTTAGTCTAAACAAAACCCAAAGTCTAAACGGTGCCCTAAGGGCTGTATATATGGAGGAAGAGGGGGGAATTTCGTGGCCCTTGGAGAAGGGGTCCGAAACCAACCCTATCTCTTGTTTCCCCACACATACGGACTCTAAAAACAGCCTATACTTATGTATTTCGAAATTACATGGGCCTGGCCCAATAATAAGGTGACGCAGCACCTAGAATAGCCTCTGGACGAAATTTATGAAGTGGCATCTTGTATATTTCGTCCAAGGCTTCATTCACTCCTTATGGTGGCTAAAAAGTCCTGAAATCATCACTGGTAACTCCGTTCTTGTTCCCCTTGCGCATGCCATCAACTCCATGCTTGTTCTTGCTCCAATGTTCATCCTTCTCCAAGCCAGGCCCTTCATTTGTAAGCAAAACAAAAGTATCCAATTTAGGCAGCATCATATTCTCATGAACATTAGAATCATTACCAAGAAACGAAAGTACCTGGTAATTTAATTGGCGTGCGCGAGCTCTAGTAATTGGTCCATTATATGTAACAGTAGGGGTTGTGGGTGTAACAATGGTATTGATGTCCTCATCATCCTCCCCTTCTTGAAATGAAGTCATCCGCGACGGAAGCTCATCTTCCTCACCCAAATAAGGCTTCAAATCTGCAATGTTAAAAGTGGGACTAACCCCAAAATCTGCAGGTAGCTCAAGTTTATATGCATTATCATTTATTTTCTCTAACACCTTAAAAGGACCATCAGCACGTGGCATTAGCTTTGATTTGTGCAAATTAGGAAATCTATCCTTACGCAAATGTAACCAAACAAGATCTCCAGGTGCAAACACAACATGTTTTCTACCCTTATCTCCAGCAAGTTTATATTTAGCATTCATACGCTCAATGTTTTCCTTAGTTAACTCATGCATTTTTAAGATCAATTCAGCACGTTGTTTAGCATCAAAATTAACCTTCTCCGAAGATGGAAGAGGCAACAAATCAATAGGTGCACGAGGTAGGAAACCATACACAATTTCAAAAGGGCACATCTTAGTAGTAGAATGCAATGAACGATTATAAGCAAACTCAATATGAGGCAAGCATTCTTCCCACATTTTCTTATTATTCTTCAAAACAGCCCTAAGCATAGTAGACAATGTTCTATTGACTACTTCAGTTTGTCCATCAGTTTGGGGGTGACAAGTAGTACTAAAAAGCAGTTTAGTCCCCAACTTAGCCCATAAACATCTCCAAAAGTGGCTAAGAAATTTAGTATCACGATCTGAAACAATAGTATTTGGCACACCATGCAAGCGAATAATTTCACGAAAGAACAAATCAGCAACATTAACAGCATCATCGCTTTTATGACATGGTATAAAGTGTGCCATTTTTGAGAATCTATCCACGACAACAAATATGCTATCCCTCCCCTTCTTTGTTCGAGGTAAACCAAAAACAATGTCCATAGATATATCCTCCCAAGGAACACTAGGTACAGGCAAAGGCATATATAAACCATGAGGATTGAGTCGTGACTTAGCTTTTTGACATGTAGTGCAGCGAGCAACAAAACGCTCAACATCCCGTCTCATCTTTGGCCAAAAGAAATGTGTAGCAAGTACGTCCTCCGTCTTCTTCACGCCAAAGTGTCCCATTAATCCTCCTCCATGCGCCTCCTGCAACAACAAAAGACGAAGAGAGCTAGCTGGAATGCATAGCTTGTTAGCACGAAACACAAATCCATCATTAACGACAAACTTGTTCCAGGTTCTTCCTTCTTTACAATTCTGCAATACATCTTTAAAATCAGCATCATGCACATATTGATCTTTGATGGTCTCCAAACCAAATATTTTGAAGTCAAGTTGTGAAAGCATGGTATAGCGACGAGACAATGCATCAGCAATAACATTTTCTTTACCCTTCTTGTGTTTAATGACATAAGGGAAAGTTTCAATGAATTCAACCCATTTAGCATGTCTACGATTCAGTTTAGCTTGACTTTTAATATGTTTCAAAGATTCATGATCAGAATGTATAACAAATTCTTTGGGCCATAAATAATGTTGCCATGTTTCTAAAGTCCGAACAAGAGCATATAGTTCTTTATCATAAGTAGAATAATTCAAACTAGGCCCACTCAATTTTTCAGAAAAGTATGCAACAGGTTTGCCATCTTGTAATAACACACCTCCGAATCCAATTCCACTAGCAGCACATTCAAGCTCAAAAGTCTTATTAAAATCAGGAAGTTGGAGTAAAGGAGCATGTGTCAACTTATCTTTCAATACCGTGAAGGCTTCTTCCTGTGCGGTACCCCAAACAAAAGGCACATCCTTCTTTGTAAGCTCGTTGAGAGGTGCAGCAATGGTGCTAAAATCTCTCACAAAACGCCTATAGAAACCAGCGAGTCCAAGAAAACTCCGCACTTGTGTGACCGTTTTGGGCTGCGACCAACTCTCAATAGCTTCAATCTTGGCTTTATCAACTTCAATTCCCTGTGGAGTAACAACATAGCCAAGAAAAGATACTCGGTCGGTGCAAAAGGTGCACTTCCCAAGGTTACCAAACAAACGTGCATCACGTAGAGCAATAAAAACAGCACGTAAATGTTCCAAATGTTCTTCCAAAGATTTGCTATAAATCAGTATATCATCAAAATAGACTACCACAAATCGTCCAATGAAAGCACGTAAAACTTCGTTCATTAGTCTCATGAAAGTACTAGGTGCATTAGTTAACCCAAAAGGCATGACTAACCACTCATATAAACCAAACTTAGTTTTAAATGCAGTTTTCCATTCATCTCCCAATTTCATATGAATTTGATGGTATCCACTACGCAAATCAACTTTGGAGAATATTGTAGAGCCACTCAATTCATCAAGCATATCATCTAGCCTAGGAATAGGATGACGATAACGAATAGTAATATTATTAATGCCTCTACAATCAACACACATACGCGACGTACCATCCTTTTTAGGCACTAGTATAATAGGAACAGCACAAGGACTAAGAGATTCGCGTATATAACCTTTGTCGAGCAGCTCATGTACTTGACGCATAATCTCCTTCGTCTCCTCTGGATTGGTACGGTATGGTGCACGGTTGGGTAGCGATGCACCGGGAATTAAGTCAATTTGATGCTCAATCCCTCGAATAGGTGGTAATCCCGGTGGCACGTCTTGTGGGAAGACGTCAGCGAACTCCTGCAAAATGTTAGTGACCGCAGGGGGCAAAGAGGAAGGCACGTCCTCGAATGAAAATAATGCCTCTTTGCACACAAAAGCATAGCAAACAGATTTGCTGAAATCTAGCTCATCAATATCAGATTTTGTGGCAAGTAAACATGCACTTTTCAATTTAATTTCAGAAAAAACACTAGATGGTTTATTATTAGGTTTCATTTGCTGCTCAAATTCTTTTGCCAGGATTTCACTCTTATTTTTCTCCTGTTTTGCTTTATTAGCTCTATTAATGTCATCTTTCAAAATGGAATCAGGAGTCATAGGAAGCAAAGTAATATTTTTATCCTTATGCACAAGAGTATACTGATTGTTTCTACCATGGTGTACAGAATTTTTATCAAATTGCCATGGTCTACCAAGTAATAAGGAACATGCTTGCATGGGTACCACATCACAATCAACATAATCATAATATGTAGAGATACTAAAATGCACACGAACAGTACGTGTTACCTTAACCTTGCCGCTGTTGTTCAACCATTGGATGTAGTAAGGATGTGGATGTGGTCTTGTGGTGAGAGATAGCTTCTCCACCATCTCCATGCTAGCCAAGTTGTTACAGCTCCCTCCATCTATTATGACGCGAACAGAACGTTCCTTCACAACTCCCTTTGTATGGAACAAATTATGCCTCTGATTTTGCTCTGCTTGTGTGACCTGCACACTCAAAACACGTTGAGCAACTAAACATTCATACCTGTCAGCGTCTTCAGGAGCCATGTATTGCGTCTCATTTTCAGAATCATCTCCACCATGTTCTTCACGTGTAATAAGAGCCAAAGTCTCCTCATCATAGTCACAAGCGGACTCATACCCACCATCCTCAGTAGCAATCATCACACGCTGAGATTTGCATTCTCTCGCATAATGTCCTCTTCCCTTACAACGACGACAAATAATATCACTTGTGTGCCATGTTGACGCCATGGAAGAAGAAGAGCTCTGCGCAGGCCCGGCAGGTGTGCTCTTGGCAGAGAGTGGTGGTTGTGCCTGCTTTCTTGTATCATGGCTGGAGGTGGCACCTGATGGAGGTGATGGTGAAGTGGAAGTAGAGGATGCACGTGGTGTCCATGATGAAGGTCGACCTGCAGAAAAGTTAGTTCGCGCCAATGCCTGTCGATCCTGCACTTCACGTTCAGCTTTACAAGCAAGATGGAATAAACGAGTGATATTATTATAATCCTTATACTCTAGAATGGTCTGAATCTCTTTATTTAATCCACCCATAAAACGTGCAAAGCATAGCTTCATTCTCCTCAACAATACCACATCTAATCATGCCAGTTTGTAATTCCTGATAATATTCTTCTACAGAATTTTTCCCTTGTCTTAAGCGCTGCAATTTTTGAAGTAATTCACGTTGATAATATGGTGGAACCCAACGAGTACGCATAGCAGTTTTCAAAGCAGCCCAAGTAGCTGGAACAGGATATAATCTACAATGTTCAGACCACCAAACACATGCAAAGCTAGTGAAAGCACAAACAGCAGCAGGAACACGTCTCTCCTCAGGATATTGTAAACATGTAAATCGTTGTTCAGTTTCTAACTCCCAAGTAAGATATATATCAGGAACATATCTATCCTCAAATGGTGGAATATTCAATTTCAGTTTAGGGAGATGGTCATGATCTCGTACCTGAGGTGGTGGTGCCGGCCTACCGTTGCGAATATATACCTGAGGTCGACCTGCTGGTGGTGGTGCTGGTGGCTGCACGTAGTTCTGATTTTGATCAACCTCATCCTCATAATCGCCCGCATAATCGTCATCCTCCTCAGCCGCCGCAGTAGCAGGAGCCAAAGAGCATCAACAGTAGGTGCAGCGGCACCCGAATTTTGACCAGTCTCAATTGGAACGCGCTGTGCTCGTCCCACTTGATTTGGAAGGCGGCGTTGGAGATGTGGTTGTTGTTGTTGTAGAGGTGCGACAGGTGCAGCCGGTGGTGGTTGGGGAAGACGCTTGAGTAATTTAGTAAACTTGTTATCCAGCTTTGTCTCGAACGACTTCTCCACGGCATCTATCTTCTCCATAGCCTCTTCAAATCTGTTTAGCACATCTCCCACCTGGCCACTCATCATTTGCTGAAATTTATCATGCAACTCCTTGTTCGTCATGTTCTCCCAATCAGTCTCATTGGCTTGTGATCCTGCCATGGTTAGCAGCAATAGAAACACAAAAGAATATGATCCTACAGACTACTAGGAAGTGGTGGTGATGGTGGTGTGTCACAAATCCTTCAAGCGAATCTCAAATTCTTACCAGTTCTTCCCCACCAGCAGGTGGTGATCGGCAACCGTTGTAGTCAAAACTCTCAAAGCTTGGATAGAGCGATTACCAGGGAGAGTCAAACGCATATTGTAGATGTATGTGGAGCTGGGAAGGCTAATAATATGGTAGCAAAAATGGTCAGCAATAATCAATTCAGAGATGCAAAGTTGAATAAACGCTCAACGACGGTACTGTGCTGGTCCTAGGCTAGACCGTGCTAGAGACGCGAGCCTAGAACACTAACAAAATCACGGCGCTGCACGTAAACAAGGGAAAAGCACACTCTAGAATCTTTTTTTCTCTTTTTTTTCGCGCTGTTTTTTTTTGCGCTCCTCTTTTTTTTGCGAAAAATCACTATAATGGCGAGTGTCTCAAAACTCTTCCCAGGTCAAACTGACTGGATGGGCACAAATTTTTTTTGACTATTTTATTTTCGGAAATCAGGGCAGCGACGACGAAAAAGTGCGACAAAAAAATCACTATAATGGCGAGTGTCTCAAAACACTCCCCGGGACCTAAAAATAAGATAGGGAAAAAATATTTTTGGTCGCCGAAATTTTGGCCTAAAAACTGCCCGGGACCTAAAAAGTGCGACAAAAAAATCACTATGATGGCGATTTTTTTTTCCGAGACCTACTCAGGCAAGGAAACACGAAACGGAAAATAGATGGATCTCTAAAACAAACCGAATATGAAAAGAACTCGGATTGGTGGTGGATATATGGTGGTAGGATCTGGCAGCGGTGGTGGTATATGGATACAGACCGGTGGTGGTATATGGATACGGATTGGTGGTGGTATATGGATACGGATTGGTGGTGGTATATGGATACGGATTCAGAGCGGTGGCGGATAAGCAATGGTGGTAGATGGCAAGGCGATCATGATGGTGCGGCGGCGGCGTGACAACTTATGACCAGAACTCGAAACTCTAAAAGACTAGACTCTAAGACCAGCAACTTGACACGACGATGCAAACGCAAATTCAACAAAGCAAAAACCCTAAAAAGATTATGCAAAGGCTCAGATTGGTTCGGATATGATGAACTAACCCTAATTTTTTTTGTGGCTTTTTCGTGGACTGTAGGTATGAAGAACAGACTCGATCTAAACTACGAAAAACTGTAAAATCTCACCGAGCAACCTGGAAATCTGATACCACTTGATAGAGGCAAAGGTGTCCCGTCTTTCGATGAGATGATGGTTATCGCTTTGGTGGAAGTCGACTTTGACGATCCGACTACGAACGTGCGATGACGTCGCGCCTTAGCAATCGCTAAACCAACTCCGAGAGGTTATTGACCACGCCGGAGCACGATCAACCTGACCACGAGGGTCTGTTTCCTGCGAGCAAACGAAGAACAAGCAAGAAACTGAGATTGCAATCTGGATATTGCGAATATAAGATGAAAGCTTTATTGATCAAGGTGGGGTTCTGTGACGCCTTTGTCTGGTCGTTGAACACAAACGAAGTACGCGAAGTTGCAGCTATGGCGAACTTTTAGTCTAAACAAAACCCAAAGTCTAAACGGTGCCGCTGTATATATGGAGGAAGAGGGGGGAATTTCGTGGCCCTTGGAGAAGGGGTCCGAAACCAACCCTACTCTTGTTTCCCCACACATACGGACTCTAAAAACAGCCTATACTTATGTATTTCGAAATTACATGGGCCTGGCCCAATAATAAGGTGACGCAGCACCTAGAATAGCCTCTGGACGAAATTTATGAAGTGGCATCTTGTATATTTCGTCCAAGGCTTCATTCACTCCTTATGGTGGCTTCAAAGTCCTGAAATCATCACTGGTAACTCCGTTCTTGTTCCCCTTGCGCGTGCCATCAACTCCATGCTTGTTCTTGCTCCAATGTTCATCCTTCTCCAAGCCAGGCCCTTCATTTGTAAGCAAAACAAAAGTATCCAATTTAGGCAGCATCATATTCTTATGAACATTAGAATCATTACCAAGAAACAAAAGTACCTGGTAATTTAATTGGCGTGCGCGAGCTCTAGTAATTGGTCCATTATATGTAACAGTAGGGGTTGTGGGTGTAACAATGGTATTGATGTCCTCATCAATACCACGGATGGCTTGAAGAGCCTTTCTATGAAGGTGTTTTTAGGGACTGGGTCGCACTTGGCGCCCATGCGGGCAAGGACATCCGCGGCTTGGTGGTTGTCTCTAGAGACATGGTGGGATTCTAGACCCTCAAATCGGGTTGACATCCTGAGGACGATGTTTCTGTATGCCGCCATTTTCGGGCCTTTGGCATCAAATTCGCCGTTGACCTGGGAGATGGCGAGGTTCGAGTCTCCTTGCACCTCTAGTCGCCGAACACCCATCGACGTTGCCATCCTAAGACCTTGCAATACTGCCTCAGCTGCGTTATTGGAACCCGTGTACATGATCTATAGAACGTACCGGATATTGTCGCCTGGGGGGATATTAGGATCACCCCATCCCCCAGTGCGGCTAGCATTTTAGAGCTTTCAAAGTACATCGTCTAGTGTGCATATGTATTATATTCCCTGGGGAGTTCGGCTTTGGTCCCTTCGGATAGAAAATCGGTCAACACCTCAGATTTAATAGCTCGATGTGGTTTGTATATGATCTCGAAGGGAAGGAGCTCTATGGCCCATTTGGCAATGTGGCCTATGGCGTCCCTATTATTGATTATATCATCGAGGGGTACCTCAGATACCACTATCACCGAACACTCTTGAAAGTAGTGTCAAAGTTTTCGGGATGCCATAAAGACCGTATGTGCTATCTTTTGGTAGTGTGGGTATCGGGAATTGCACGGTGTGGGGACGTCTGACACATAGTAGAATGGATTTTGAACCTGGAACTTGTGGCCCTCTGATTCCCGTTCTACGACGAGTACCGCACGTACCACTTGAATGGTGGCTGATATATACAATAGCATAGGTTCACCGATACCTGGTGGGGCCAGGATAGTGTTGCTTGCCAGGAGTGTTTTAATTTCCTCTAGTGCCACGGTTGCTTCATTGGTCCACTCAAAGTTTTTTGTCTTCTTAAGTAGCCCGTAGAGAGGCAGTGCCTTTTCGCCGAGGCGGGAGATGAAACGGCTTAGAGCCGCTATGCAACCTGCTAGCTTCTGAACGTGTTTGAGCTCCGTTGGTATTGCTAGCTGGGACAGGGCCCTGATTTTAGCTCGATTGGCCTCAATTCCTCTATGGGAGACAATAAATCCGAGCAGTTTGCTAGCGGGGACTCCGAAGACGCATGTGTCTGGGTTGAGCCGTATATCGTAAGCCCGTAAATTTTTGAAGGTCAAGCGAAGATCCTCCACGAGTTGATCGACTCTTTTGGTTTTAATGACCACATCGTCTACGTATGCCTCGGTCGTTTTGACGATTTGGTTTTCCAGGCATGTTTGAATCATGCGTTGGTATGTGGCTCCCGCGTTCTTTAACCCGAAAGGCATCGTGTTAAAGCAGAATGGCTCGTAGGGGGTGATGAACGCAGTTGCAGCTTGGTCAGATCCTTCATCTTTATTTGGTGATATCCGGAGTATGCGTCGAGGAAGCATAGTGAGTCGTGTCCGGTAGTGGTGTTGATGATCTGATCTATGCGAGGTAAGGGAAGGGATCCTTGGGGCAGGCCTTGTTTAGGTCCTTGAAGTCGACGCAGAGCTGCCAGGACTTGTCCTTCTTGGGTACCATGACCAGATTTGCTAGCCACTCAGGATGCTTGATTTCAGGATGAATCCGGCCTCCAATAGCTTTGCCAATTCTTCACCCATAGCCTGTTGTTTGGGTTCGGAGAATCGATGCAGTGTCTGTTTGACTGGCTTGCAGCCTTTTATGATGTTCAAGTTGTGCTCCACCAGCCTCCGTGGGATGCCTGGCATATCCGAAGGGTGCCAGGCGAATATGTCCCAGTATTCGCGTAAGAATGCGCGCAACGCTTCATCAACTGCGGGGGCCAGCTGTGCTCCGACGGACGCTGTTCTGTTCGGGTCTGTCGGGTGTATTTGGAATTTTACTATCTCGTCAGCTAGTTTAAATGATGTGGATTTTAGCCTTTTACTGAGGACCATGTCGTCCCTGTTGATTGTATTGCAGAGCGTTGTTAATTCTTCGGCTGCGAGGGCCTCAGAAAATGCCTCAAGGGCGAGCGATGTGGTCTTATTTTCAGCACGGAGGGCCGTGCTCGGATTGCTAGCGAGTGAGATCACGCCGTTAGGCCCTAGCATTTTGAGTTTCATGTATCCATAATGCGGTACGGCCTGGAACCTTGCAAATGCCTCATGTCCCAAGAGGGCGTGGTATCCGTTGTGGAAGGGTGTGGAATAACAAGGGTTCGGATATG
Organism: Aegilops tauschii subsp. strangulata; assembly: GCF_002575655.3. Classification (NCBI taxonomy): domain Eukaryota; kingdom Viridiplantae; phylum Streptophyta; class Magnoliopsida; order Poales; family Poaceae; genus Aegilops; species Aegilops tauschii. The sequence goes on along the minus strand of NC_053038.3, from coordinate 199,703,625 downwards.
TAGTTCTCGGGAGTAGTGAACACTACGTCCAAGGTTATTCGTCCGGAACAGCGCACCTCCCTGCCGGGTATAACTCCTCACAATGTGGTATGACTGTGCTCGACGCGGGATCTTTTAAGCTGCATTTTGTCAAGCGTGTCCTCGTAAATGAGGTTCAGGCCACTGCCCCGTCCATCAGTACTTTAGTTAGTCTGAAGCCATCGATTATGGGGTCAAGGACTAGTGCGGCGGGCGCGTGGGGGGGGGGGGGGGGGGCGGCACCTCGGCTCGTCCTTCTGATCGAAGGTCATAGGTGTGTCCGCCCATGGTTGTGTGGTTGTCACCTGGTAGACTCGTCTGAGCTCTCGAAGAGCCCTTTCCCTTTGATTTTTGAAGAGAACATCTCGTAAACTGTCACGATGTTGTTGTCGTGGGGTGGCGTTGTTGATCGTCTATCAGGGGGTGTGAGACTAAGGATATTTTCGCCACTTTTGGCCACCTGCCTCACCACCCAACAAACTCAAAGCCTGTGAGTCAGATTTGAGTTAAGCAGGGCCGAGTGTATAGGGCATGGTTTATCCAGCAATTCGTCCAGGACCTTTCTTGGTCTATTTTTCTTTTTGGCAGGCTCATGCTCGGGCGACTGTCTCGCATATGCTCGCTTTGCTTGGGTTTTCCTGGGCTGCGGGGCAGGGACTGACTCCTTGCGCATTTGTTGCAACCTCCAGGTGCTTTCCATGGCGCAGTATTTGCGTACCATGTCCGATAGTTCGGCGAAGTTTTGCCCGCGGCGACGGGCTAGGGCATTTAGGACTCCTGCATCCCGGCAGTTGAACCGAAGAGCTTCAATTATTTCTTTGCCACGGCAGTCCGTTATCTTAATTTTGACCAGGAGAAATCTGGCCCAGTAATGATGGATCGTTTCTTCGGGCTGCTGCTTGACGTATATCAGGTCCCATACGTCCGGTCTTCCCGCATCTGGACAATATTCTGTGTGGGAGGTGGGTGGGAGAATTTTTAGCATTCCCATGTGATGTGAGTCCGGAGCGTTGGCAACGGCAAACTGCGCCTGGGCTATGTCCAGATCTGATCGCATAGTGTTCGGACGCACGCCTGTATGTGGTTGGGCCGACTCAAGGTTGGATCCCGTATCACAGGCTGAGTCTGAACTCTTATCTTAACGGGTGTCCGTCTCCGGGCTAGAGACCCGGATATATACTGTCTTCAACTTCGGAGATCGCGATCCCTCTGTCCTTTCTTCGATGGTAGCGACGAGGTGATGGTCGGCGGGATGTTCTTCGGGTACTTCGATGGGATCCGGCTTTAAGGCCAGATCCCGGATGGCGTTGGCTCCCTTTGTATCCACTGAATCCGAGGTCAAGGTGTCGGGATCAGCGGGCTCTTCGGGAGTAGGGCTTTCCCGAGGGCCGGCGCTGGACTCTATGTTCTGGTGGCCGGCTCCATGATCGGAGGTGATGTCGCGGGAAACCACGGCCACCTATGGGACCAAAGGTCCCTTGCTGGTTCGGCGGGGGGATGGGACGTTGCACAAAGAGCATAAGAACGTGGGGCAGCATGGCAGAGATCACGCGGGCAGTTTTACCCAGGTTCGGACCGCCACGAGGCGTAAAACCATACTCCTGCTTTGGTGGATTGATGGTGCAAGAAAGGTGGTGGAGCCTAGTACACTTGCCCGGCAGGGTTGCCTTGGGGCGATAGTGGCTACATGCGTATGAGTGTGTGGCCGTCCAACCTTCTAACCCTTTCTACGGTTGCCATGGGCCTCCTTTTATAGATTAAGGGGTCACCACAATGGCAAATTAGTCATTATGCACTGATAAGATAACAAACAGTGCTATCATACCTAACTCTGCAAGCTGACAGAGCGCATTAAATGCGCCGCTCGATGTCACATCATCGCTTGCCCGGCAAGCCTTGCCGGGCTGCTTTGCCGGCTTCACGCCTGCTCGCTTGACATGTCGCAGGATGGGTGTTTTCTGTAGGTATTTCCTATAGAAAGAGGCTTGCATGTGGCAAATGGCTGCCACTCAGTCACTTTGCGGCTTGACACCGCATCGATCGACGACATGCGTCATGGTGAGGTGGTTTGGTGAGGTGGCTCTGCCTCCGCGAGTCCCGGCAGGCCCTGCCGGGATGTCTAGGATGTTTTCTTCCGGGGGTGGCCCCGTCCTCGCCAGGCTCTCATGCCCGGCAAGGGAGGTTCTTCTTCTGGTGATTTCTTACTTCTCTGGATTGGCCTTGGTCCTCTAGATTTGTATGTTGGTCCTTTGAAGATCTTGATCTCTTATACCTTGGCCTAACCTTGGTGCTGTAATCTTGCTCTCGTGCGTGTGCACAGTCTGGGCAACGGCCCCAGGGTTTTGTTGCACCGGCGGGTGAGGTTCTCAATCTGGTCCAAACGACCGGTGAGGTCGGCGCGTAAGGTGATGCTGTCGACCAGATCTGGCCAGGGACGAAGATGTCCCTGGTGCTGGCCGGGTTTCCAATGAATAGTTGGGCCATCGATCCTTTGGCGATCCGTAGTGGAACTCTCAATTAAAGCACCAATGTCGGTGTCAAAACCAGTGGATCTCGGGTAGGGGGTCCCGAGCTATGGATCTAGGATCAATGGGGAACAAGGGACGAAGAACACGGTGCTTACACAGGTTCGGGCCCTCTCTAGGAGGTAAAACCCTACGTCCTGCTTGATTGTATTTGGTGTGTATTGTACGGTTACAGAGTCGATCTACCTCGAGATCAGGTGAGCTAAATCCTAGGTTGATGGGGTGTTGGATGTTGCTCTAGCCCTAAAGACTAAAACCCTTCAGTTTATATAGGCACCAGTAGGGTTAGCATTACATACAGTCGGTTAAAATAAAGGAACGATCATGCTAAATCTTGACTTGGAGGGCACACCATGGCTCCGAAGATCTTCAATCCGGCCACGGGTCTGCTCTCTAGCTTGGCTCCATAGTAGCCTATCAGTCCGGCCCATAACCAATGGGCCGGTGGCCAGAGGACCCCTTAATCTAGGACTCCCTCGGGAGGAGAAGAAACCATAGGAGAGGACGACATCGGATCTGCAACAGCAGGATGAGGAGTAGGAATATTTGGCACAGAGGGAGGTGTATTCGGAAACGTAAGAAAAGAGATGTCCTCCGTGGAAAAGGCCGAGGAGGATGGACGCGGGTAGAAGGGACGAGATTCATCAAAGGTCACATCCCGGGAAACGCATCCGGCGACCGACAGGATCCCAACATCGATAGCCCTTATGCTCATCGCTGTATCCGAGAAAGACACACTCAACAGATTGAGTGGTCAATTTGGTGCGTTCACAAGGGGCAAGCAAAACATAGCAAACGCAACCAAACAAACGGAGGGCCGAATAATCGGGAGAACAACCAGAAAGACGTTCAAGAGGAATAGAGCAGCAGATGGCTGAATGTTGATGAGATAGGCGGAAGTGGTAACAGCCTCAGCCCAGAAGTGAGGTGGAAGAGAGGCGGCGATTGATAACCCACAAGTATATGGGATCGTTTATATGAGAGGCAGCGATTGATAACCCAACGAGGAGCTAAAGGTAGAATAAATATCCCCTCAAGTTCTATCAACCACCGATACAACTCTACGTACACTTAACGTTTGCTTTACCTAGAACAAGAATAAAACTAGAAGTACTTTGTAGGTGTGGATAGGTTTGCAAGATAATAAAGAACGTGAAACTAAAAGTTAGGTGCTGTTTAAATAAAGAAACAATTAAGTTTAGTAAAATGAATGTGGATTAGTGGTGGTAGGATTTGCAGAATTGTCCCTTAGCAATTGACTATGTTGCTAGACCGATAGCAAGTTTTTATGTGGGAGAGGCCACTGCTAGCATGTCGTCCCTTACTTGGAATTCTATGCACTTATGATTGGAACTATTAGCAAGCATCCACAACTACTAACGTTCATTAAGGTAAAACCCAACCATAGCATTAAGATATATATTGGCCCCCCTTCAATCTCGTATGTATCAATTTCTATGTTTAGGTTGAAGCTGCTGTCACCCTTGCCTTCCCATGCATAGTCCTATCAACGTACAACCAAACCTATGGTGTGATCCACATGTGCGCTCATATGATGGGCACCAAAAGACAGCAACATAACCACAAGCAAATTAAACCAACCATAGCAATTCACCAATTACCGATAGGACAACAAAAATCTACTCAGACGTCATAGGATGGCAACATATCATTGGATAATAGTATGAAGCATAAAGCACCATGTTCAAGTAGAGGGTACAACGGGTTGCCGGAGAGTGGACTGCTGAATATATGATGTAGGGTGGAACCCTAGATGGCCGATCTTTCACGAAAGGAGCGGATTCCTACGAAGAACGTGATGAACACGAGGGGAAACACGAGGGGAACACGAGAGAAATCACTCAACCAACAAGAATAGATCACACATGCGCTAGATCGATGAACACAAAGGTAAGATACAAGATCCAAGTCCAACTAAGGACGATACAAAGGATAACCGGTTCTTCTCCGTGAGGAGGTCTTGATGGGGGTCTTCTCCGTGAGGAGGTCTTGAATCCAAGGTGGATCGTCTCCGTAGAGGGACCGCGGTCTCTCTCGTGGAGTAGATCCGATATGGATGAGCAAAGCTCTATCTCTAAATGAGCTAATCCTTTGCCAACCCTAACTAGGAGGAGGGGGAGTAGTATATATAGTCTAAGCCACGAAGGGGTAAGTGGGAAAGAGAGATACATGGGCCTTTGGCCCCTGGCTGCGCGCAGGCAGGCGCCGGATGTCCGGGCTGGGGGCCGGATGTCCGGGGCTTCGCGAGGCGTCGGATGTCCGGGGCTTCGCGAGGCGCCGGATGTCCGGGGCTCGGGTCGGATGTCCGGGGCTCGGGCCGGATGTCCGGGCTGAAGTGGCCAAACTTCGGGTGCTTTCTGTCGTCGATGCCGGATTTCCGGGGGAAGGGCCGGATGTCCGGGCTTTGGCGAGGCGCCGGATGTCCGGGCGCTGATGCTGTTGGCCGTCTATTGGTGCAGCTCCTTGGCGGCTGCACAGGCACCGGATGTCCGGCCGCTGTAGCTTCAGCAGCTCTGTCTTCTTCCGTCGTCGCTTCCAGGCTTCCCTCGCGGATGGTGTAGTTGTTCCTTGGCGCTTGCACTCCTCAGCATCCGTGAAGCTCCGACAATACCTATGCATGCACACGGGAGAAGTGTCAAGTAGTATACCATCCTCGAAGGGGTCAAGTGAGCACGTGTAAAGGAGATGATTCACCTTTGCATATGTGAAGTAGATGTCGCACGTGTCACTTGCCAAACGAACTCTTGACATGGTGATGTTCATAGGATGCTCCGCATCATCTCCCCTCCCTTGGGAAAGATCCGACCTTGGATCGAAAACCAAATCACCATGGGAAAGAGATGGCTTCGCCGTGTAGAAGTGGACGTTCACCAAGTACTTGTCATCTTAAAGCTCGAAATGGGCACTCTCCAATGTCGCACCATCTTGTGATTCCTTCAAAAGGAGTAAGGACAACAAACACTTGGAAAAACAAATGTGGTTAGCGTTAGTGCAAAACCAAGCATTCAAGAGGTGATTCACCAAACAAGTGTCGTTATCATGCAAAGCATATGGTGTGACAAAGGATTGAGACATGGCATGTAAGCATATCAATCGAGCACAAGCAAAGATATCATGGGGACAAGCATGTAAATGGGAGGTAGAGATGCAAATATGTGTGTCAAGAGAATAAGCATCTACCTCAAGTTCATAGCAAGCATGGGCAAAGCGCTCAATGAAAGGTCTATGGTAGGCATAGGAATCATTCACAACACCTAAGAAGATGAGATGTCTAAACACATGGGTTAAGTGCAAGACAATCCAAGCATAATGTGCATAGGGTGTAGTGAACATAGTGTGGCACTCAACACAATAGAAAGAGCAATTGTTCATCATGTGTGAGGCAATCAAGTCAATCATGTGACAAGCAATGGGACATGGCATATGTGAAGGGATGACATTGTTGCAACCAAACATATGAGAGGAGCAAGTAATCCAAGAATTGGATGCAACACACAAGGCATATATATCATGATGCATGGGACGGTGAAAATGACAAGTCGAAGCAAGATCTCTATCAAGTGTGCAATCAAGTGGTCCAAGATGAACAATAAGTCTCATGGTGCAAGCAACACAAGTAGTATGATCCGCAATATCCATGCTCAAGAAAGATATCACCTTGATGGCGTGTCCTTGTGCATTCTTCACAATGCCGAAGTGGTAGGAAAGGTGGCGTAGAAACGAGTCGTGGTCGAATGTATGAGGCTCGCTCTCAAGAGCTCGAATGGTCAACTCACGTGAAGCGGAAGTCAACACAAAGTCCAAGTATCCTAGACATGCACACAACAAAACAAAGAACGTATGCGCATGGTAGATAAACACATCATCCATCATGATGGTTCTCTTCTCTTGCACATAACCATTAGAAGCACAAGTGCACGAATAATATGATGCAACAATGGCAATATTCATGGCACTAGGTATATGGTGCAAAGAGGTAAGACAAGCAGGCTTCACAAGAAATATGTCAAAATCTCCAAATATATGTGATAATGCTATGGGGGCAAACTCATAAGCAAGACTAATAGCATTGTTGCACTCAATACATGTCAAATCATCTATCATGATAGAGGCAACATATGGAGAGATATGACAAGAAGCAATAACAATCATGTGCAAAGCATGTAGATAGTTGTCATCAACCGCATGAAGTGAGCAAGTATAAATCATTGGTGATGCAACAAGGCAAGCAATAATAATCAAGTCGTGCAAACTAGTGGAGCGAAGATGCAACACACTAGAGGAAATCATGGCAATCATGTCATGTGAGCAAAGAATAGGCATAGGCAATGTACATGACATATCGCAAGCACGAACACAAATCAAGATCATGGTATCATCATAGGCATGGGGCACAAAGCAATCATGGCAATAACAAACAATATCTCCACCACGCTTGCAAATACACATACAAGTACTAGAATTAATCATCATGTGTAATGCAAAGCATGGGTCACAAATGCATGGCAAAGGCATAGTAATGGGCATATCATGCAAAGTGAACATGACAAGATGGGCAAATGATATATAATGGACAATAACCCATAACCATGTGAGGGCCATGTAAAAGAAATGCGCGAAGTGTTTGCGCGGAGTGAGCGGTGGGAAAGGCAATCCCTGGGATCCCAAGTCATCATTGCTCTCTAGAGCTCGTTTTGTCAACTCGTGGGATTGCGAGGTTGGCAAGTAGTCATGGGTACCTACACAAAAGAGACACAAACCAAAGAAATTGTGCGCGTGGTAAATGTACACATCATCCATCATGATGTGTATGTGCAAGTGAGTGTTAGCACAAGATAAGCATCACTCAAAGAAATTTGATGCATGGTATAAGAACATGTCATCCATCATGAAAGAATAGTGGTTATGTATGACACGATGGGGATGCAAATTGAGCATACTAGTATATGGCACAACAATATCATTATGATTCATGGGGAGCATATTGTGCACATAATTATTGGGATCATGCAATGGATAGGATGGATCAAAATCGCCTAAAATGTATGAGGGAACTATGGGGGTCTCCTCATGAGCAATATTGTAATCATATGGAGAAAATGGACAGCATCCACACCAATGCATATCCGAAGCTAGGTGGTCATGGCATGGCATATGAGATAAATGATGCAAAGGGAGCATGTCAATATCATCACAAGAAAAACAAATGCCAATAACCATGGGCTTGTCATCTATGCCATATGTGCAAATTGGGTTAATTTGAATGGCATATGCATAGTCACTACGAAGAGATTGCAAATATGACATATGATTGATCTCATGCATAGCATATGACAAGTCAAGCGGATTGTCAAACATGATGCGACCTAAAGAATTGTCACAAGAAATCCTATATAACATGGCATCACAACTAATAGACTCCACATGGCAATCATCATACTCATCATAAATGGGTAAATCATCCCATGGGGAAATCTCACTAGCATGAAGCAAGGTAATAGGTGGATCAACATCATTTTTTTCAACCAATCAATGTCAAGAATGTCCACTAGTGGGACTAGAGCATCACCGTCACCTATGTTACCTTGTTCATTCCACTCAAGTGGTGTAGGTGAGGTGGGAAAGACCAAATGGTGGTCATCTTCATCTTGATGGAACCATGTGGGAGGTGCATCATATTCCACCATGGCCATCATCATGTTCATAGGAAGGACGAAGTCGTCGCGAATCGGCGCGTCATCATAAATGGGACCTAGCACCAAATGAGAAGACACAATAGAGGTAGAGGTTAAGTCGTTAGAAATCGAAGTGGCCTCACTCTCTCTATGTGGTGGTTCACTCACTCCCTCAAAGTAGGTGCACTCAATCGCACGTATGGTGGAGTCACTCATCTCACTCAAGTGGTGGTGGTTGTGGCTCTCCTCACATGGGAATTGGGGCAACACATCGGATATGGGGCTAGTGGTGAAGTCACTCTCACTCTCAATATGGTGGCACAAGTCACTCAAGTCATCATACGTCGCCGTGGTCGAAGTGAAATACTCAACCATCTCATCGCCGTCGCCGTGGATGAAGGCCGAAGATGGCACGTCATCACTCTCGCCTCCTAAGATGGAAGCATCATCCTTGCTCGTCACGATGTCGCTTGCCTCAAAAGCTTGGTCCTTGAAGGTCTCCGTAGTCGTACTCGTCGCCGCACCATCTTGAAAAAGAGTCGTGGATGACTCGGCATCATCAATGCCACAAAGAGGGATGGCGGTGAAGTCGAACTTGGGAGCATCGTCTTGGAGCTCGTTCGGCTTGGACATCTTGGTGGTACTAGCCTCATGCTTGTCTTTGAGTTTGGTCTTTGAGAAGTGTGCTTGGGGTGGAGAAAACTTGGCCTTCATGAGTTCTTGTTCCGCCTTGAGAGCACCAATGTAGTAGTCGTCGAGGGACTTGTAGTTCTCGAGGAAGATAGTCTTGGAGATGTAGTTGTTCAATCCCATCATGAAGTGGAACTTCATTGACATGGGGTCGTCCACGTCGGCTCGTCGCAAGGCAATCTTCATCTCCTTGAAGTACGCGTCGATGGACTTGGATCCTTGGTTGGTGTTCTCCAATTGGCATAGAAGTTGTTCCGTGTAGGTTGGAGGCACAAATTCTCGCCGCAAAGCTTTCTTCGTCTTGGGCCAACTCATGTTGTAGGTTTCCGAAGGTGTGTGAAGCCACCATGTCGAGGCGTAGTCATGGAAGTTTCTTGTGACGCACTTCACTTGATCTTCGGGAGGAACTTGATGTAGCTTGAGGTAGTCATCCATTAGGTGCTCCCACTCGAGATACTCCTCGGGTTCTTGAGTCCCATAGAAAGGAATCTCATGGTCGGTGTCGAGGTCGTAGTAGCTCGTGGAAGTCGTGGACTTGAGCTTGGGGAGCTTCTCTTGAGCGTAGTCTTGAGGTGCTTGTTGGCGAAGATGCCGTATATCCGTAGGCGAAGATGCCTTGAAGACGCTTGGCGAAGATGCCAAAGGAGATGGTGAAGTCATTGAGCGGTTGTTGGTGTAGAGCTCTTGACCTTCACGTTCGTGGTGGTGATGGTGTCGATGCCGATGTGACCTTGCCGGAGATGGTAGCTCGGAGGCATGTGCTCTTGAGCGTCTTCTCGAAGATGAGGAAGATCGCTTGTAGGATTTGATGAGGGATTGGATCTCCTCCATTTGAGTTTGCATCTTGCCGTCGAAGTTGTTGTTCGTGGCATCGAACTTGTCGTTGTTGTTGTAGACCGAAGGTGAAATACCTTGCCTATCCATCACAAGACTCGAGCAAATGTGACTGGGGGAAAGAGAAGAACGATACCAAATGTACCTTGACCGATGTTGAAGATGGATCAATGATCACTCAATGTGTAACAAGGAAATAGCACAATTGGTACCAATTCTTGTCGGTTTCTCACACCTACACAAGTAAGGCTTATAGTGGAGCTCGGTGAGGATAGTGGCACAAAAAATTTGATGCAAAATGTTAGCAAGAGTCAATAATGTTGAAAAAGATTCACAAATTCGCAAGTGAAACAAGTAGACTAATAGCAAAGAATGGCACACGGAAACACACACACGGATAGATAAATGGGGTCGTGCAACCAAGGAATGAGCACAAAATGTGGAGTCCACGGAAAACGCTCGTGTTGCACAACTCAAGAGAGAAGCTAGCACGATTGCTCTATAGGCGGATACGACACTTGTGCACAACCTATGATATGCAAAATGGATAAACTTTCTATCCCAAGTATGCTATGTATGTATGGTTCCCGGTGTTTGATCCAAGATGATCGGATATGACAATCTTATGCAATGTGGTATGATGCTATGGCACTTGCTTACAAGCTTCTTTGCTCTTCTCTTTTGCTTAAAAGCTTATTATTATTATTTTGGTATGTATGGCCACTTTGCAAAATGCACAAACCAAGATAGCAATAGTGTGTATGCGGGAACAAACTTGTGACACAAGAGATGATATGATACCAATATGGTATGGTATGTATGCAATGGGAGGTGTCGATCACTAATGTGCACAAGTAACGTTGCCGGCAATACCCAAATGGCTAGTCTCGATAGGCAAGTGACGCAAAATGGGCTAGGGGTTATCAATGCAATTGCAAGGAAAATATACAAAGGTGTCGTCGAGGTTACCGTCCTTGGCGATGATGAGTGGCGGTGTTCTTGATGTAGATACCAAGATGATGAGACTCGTCCCTAAGTAGCCGAAACACCTTAGGAAACGGAAAAAAACCACAACTCAAAATCTCAAGGACAAAAGTCAAACGGTGGTAGTGTAAGCGGTGGTGGTTTTGCGGAAGCTCAATGGGATTGCGGAAATGCAATGATGGGTTTTGAGACGTAACGCGGAAGTCGAGGGTAAAGTGGATGGACTATACACGGTGTCGGAGTTCGAAACACGGTCCCTAAGTAGCCGAAACACCTTAGGAGACACAACTCACAACACAAACAAAATTGGGTTAAGTTGGGTTGGTGGAAGTGTATGGTGGGTAAGCCTATGCGGAAGTTATGGTGGTGGTTGATGAAGAAGCAACCGTCCCTAAGTAGCCGAAACACCTTAGGAGACTCGAATCACAACTCAAACAACCACAAATGCTAAGGGGAACAAAATTGGTTAGGTTGCGGAAGTCGGTGGTGGCAATGCGGAAGTTGTGGTGGAAGCCCTAGGCAAAGATGCCAAAGTTGTCAAAATTTTATGGAGTCAAATGGTGATGGGACCTATCTAGAGGGGTAGAGGATGTCAATAGCTACTCAACGAGCTAAAGAACGCGAAAATCGGACTCCGGATGTGGAAGTTATGCACAAAACGGTGAAACAGAAAAGCTGAAATGTACAGGGGTCGGACATCCGGGGCTTTGGCCGGATTTCCGGGACTTGATGTCCAGAACCACGCGCGAAAATGCGCTCCAGGAGCCGGATGTCCGGGGCACGGGCCAGATGTCCGGGGGGGCAGATGTCCGGGGCTACGGGCCGGATGTCCGGGCCCCAAATCCGAGGATGAACTCGAGGAACTCGATTTTGGGGGCGGAAATTGATGATTTCAAGGGCAAAATTGGAGAGATTTCGTGGATGGAAAGTGAGGAAATTTGGGGGAAAGCTAGATCCACTAGTAACAAAGCAAATTCATGGATCAAAATCAACAAAACATCATCAAACCAACAAATCACAAAAAAAATTAGGGCTATTTTTGGTGGGGATTTTTCGAAATTGGGAAAGAAATCAAGAAAACTAGGCTAGAAAACACAACGGGGAGGCTCCGAAATCGTGATCAACGTGGCTCATGATACAAGATGATATCATGAGACAAGCTGGCTCTGATCCAAGATGATGTAGGGTGGAACCCAAGATGGCCGATCTTTCACGAAAGGAGCGGATCCCTACGAAGAACGTGATGAACACGAGGGGATAGACGAGGTAAACACGAGAAAAATCACTCAACCAACAAGAATAGATCACACATGCGCTAGATCGATGAACACAAAGGTAAGATACAAGATCCAAGTCCAACAAAGGACGATACAAAGGGTAACCGGTTCTTCTCCGTGAGGAGGTCTTGATGGGGGTCTTCTCCGTGAGGAGGTCTTGAATCCAAGGTGGATCGTCTCCGTAGAGGGGCCGCGGTCTCTCTCATGGAGTAGATCCGATATGGATGAGCAAAGCTCTATCTCTATAAATGAGCTAATCCTTTGCTAACCCTAACTAGGAGGAGGGGGAGTAGTATATATAGTCTAAGCCACGAAGGGGTAAGTGGGAAAGAGAGATACATGGGCCTTTGGCCCGTGGCTGCGCGCAGGCAGGCGCCGGATGTCCGGGCTGGGGGCCGGATGTCCGGGGCTTCGCGAGGCGCTGGATGTCCGGGGCTCGGGCCGGATGTCCGGGCTGAAGTGGCCAAACTTCGGGTGCTTTCTGTCGTCGATGCCGGATTTCCGGGGGAAGGGCCGGATGTGCGGGCTTTGGCGAGGCGCCGGATGTCCGGGGCTGGTGCCGGATGTCCGGCCGCTGATGCTGTTGGCCGTCTATTGGTGCAGCTCCTTGGCGGCTGCACAGGCGCCGGATGTCCGGCCGCTGTAGCTTCAGCAGCTCCATCTTCTTCCGTCGTCGCTTCCAGGCTTCCCTCGCGGATGGTGTAGTTGTTCCTTGGCGCTTGCACTCCTCCTCAGCATCCGTGAAGCTCCGACAATACCTATGCATGCACACGGGAGAAGTGTCAAGTAGTATACCATCTTCGAAGGGGTCAAGTGAGCACGTGTAAAGGAGATGATTCACCTTTGTGTATGTGAAGTAGATGTCGCACGTGTCACTTGCCAAACTGATAGAGGCAAAGGTGTCCCGTCTTTCGATGAGATGATGGATATCGCTTTGGTGGAAGTCGACTTTGACGATCTGACTACGAACGTGCGATGACGTCGCGCCTTAGCAATCGCTAAACCAACTCCGAGAGGTTATTGACCACGCCGGAGCACGATCAACCTGACCACGAGGGTCTGTTTCCTGCGAGCAAACGAAGAACAAGCAAGAAACTGAGATTGCAATCTGGATATTGCGAATATAAGATGAAAGCTTTATTGATCAAGGTGGGGTTCTGTGACGCCTTTGTCTGGTCGTTGAACACAAACGAAGTACGCGAAGTTGCAGCTATGCGAACTTTTAATCTAAACAAAACCCAAAGTCTAAACGGCGCCCTAAGGGCTGTATATATGGAGGAAGAGGGGGGAATTTCGTGGCCCTTGGGGCAGGGGTCCGAAACCAACCCTATCTCTTGTTTCCCCACACATACGGACTCTAAAAATAGCCTATACTCAAGTATTTCAAAATTACATGGGCCTGGCCCAATAATAAGGTGACGCAGCACCTAGAATAGCCTCTGGACGAAAGTTATGAAGTAGCATCTTGTATATTTCGTCCAAGGCTTCATGCACGCATTATGGTGGCTTCAATGTCCTGAAATCATCACTTGTAACTCCGTTCTTGTCCCCCATGCGCATGCCATCATCTCCATGCTTGTTCTTGCTCCAATGTTCATCCTTCTCAAAGCTAGGCCCTTCATTTGTAAGCAAAACAAATGTATCCAATTTAGGCAGCATCATATTCTCATGAACATTAGAATCATTACCAAGCAACGAAAGTACCTGGTAATTTAATTGGCGTGCGCGAGCTCTAGTAATTGGTCCAGTATGTATAGCAGCAGGGGCTGTGGGTGTAACAATGGTATTGATGTCCTCATCACAAACGAACTCTTGACATGGTGATGTCCATAGGATGCTCCGCATCAATATAGATGGGAGAAGGTGATGGAGTTGTTAGTGAAGATGACGGAGTTGTTGGAGTAGACCGTCGTCACATGATGATTGCCCTGGCGACGTTTCGGCACCCCTGGGAGAGAGGGGGAGAGAGCCCCCCTCCTTCTTCTTCCTTGGCCTCTCGCGCCGCCTGCTCGCCCACCATCGCCTGTGGCACACTAGGCCATGGCTTCTGTCGCGTGAGCCGGCCGACCTCCTGTTGATTAGTGGGGATAACCCCCCGCTAAGCTAACACCACCACCCCGCTCTGCCACTGACACGTGGGCCCAAGGCCATTAAGTTTAGTTTAATTAGGTAATAGTTTAATTACCCCCTCTAACATTTACATGTGGACCCCATCTAAATTATATTAACTAGCTAATTAAAACTCCTATTAAAAAAGCACCCTATGACACCTGGGTCCCACCCCCTATTGACTGGTCAACATTGACCTTTGACTTGCTGACTGTGCATGCTGACTCAGCCTCTGGACCCCACCTATCATACTCAATGGTTAGCTGTTGTTAGGAATAAAAGAATATGCCACTGTTGAAATTCCAATTAATTTAATAATTAATAATTAGAAAATGTTTTAAACTTCAAAAATTCTTATAAAATTAACCGTATGTCGGATGAAAATACTTTGCACATGAAAGTTTCTTAGAAAGACGAGACGAATCTGCATACGCAGTCCGTTCGTTTGCCACGTGCCCCTAGCATAGCAAACCTGCAACTGTCCCCCTCCGTTTCATCTGTCTGATAATGCCATACTTCCAGAAAACATTCTCGGATGCCCCCTCCTTCGCCGGTATCGTGTAGCCCTGCATTAGAACACCCCTAGCTCTGCATGTTGACTTGTCATGCATCTATTTACTTGTATTTACTGTTTCTTCCCCCTCTTCTCTTTGGTAGACCCCGAGACCGATGCTGATGCCACTGTGATCGACTACGTCACCGGCGACTCTTCGTCCTTTTCAGCGGAGCTTCCAGGCAAGCCCCCCCTTTGATCATCCCGATATCGCCCATTCCATTTTCTCTCTTGCTTGCATTAGATTTTGCTACTGTAATTGATTGCTCCTATTCTGATGCATAGCCTACTTTTGTACCTGCTATTATTACCTACCTGCTTATCATAAACTGCTTAGTATAGGTTGGTTAGTGATCCATCAGTGACCCCCACCTTGTCCTTGTTGCCCCTGCTTCATTATCGACGACTCGATCAACGTGATCGACGACCAGAGCCTGACACCTCACATCACATCACGCCCCTTTTGTTGCTCGACTCTGCAGAGCTACTATCGAGTGCCGAGGGTGATACCTCGTAACACACTCCTGATGAAAACTCTGTAGTGTAGCTATTCGGTCGTGGTCATCGAGGGTGATTCCTCCTTCACCACTCCTGATACGACTCTATCGTCCAACACCTCAAGTGTGAACCTCGAGGGTGATTCCTCCTAAGTTCAGCTTGACGATTACATCGAGTGGAGTCCCTCGAGGGTGATTCCTCGGGTTTTCCCCCTTGATGTTTTGGACACACGGTTACCCTGGCTTTACTTCAGACCTTTGTTAAAGTCGGGTCGGCCCTGAGGGGTACCCGCGGGTTGATGTGAAAGTCGGGCGGGCCCGGAGAGCACCCGCGAGATAATTACGTGGCACGGCCGGGCATTCTGGGCCCTTACCGTAAGTCCACGAGACGGGGTGATGGGGTCACATTGATCGTGAGTCTTTGCTCGTCTTCGCGAGCTCCTAACACACTAAGGATTTGGGTATTTGTTCTGAGTTGGCCACTGGCCTTTATGCACTAACCACCACGCGGGAATAGTTATGGGCACTCGGCATCGCAGTATCAGCCGAAGCTTTGTCAGACGTCCAGTTCAGCATTGCGACACGGCTGGGCCGGCACCATCCATGTAGAGGTGGAGCCTAGACCCGCCCTGAATGCAACGGGCGATGTGCCCAAGACCCCGGAGTGCTTAGGATGTAGATTGGCGGGGACCTCTCTGCAGAGCCTAGGTAGGGCTGCGACGCGTTGATCTTCCGAGGTCGGGCATTGACTCAAAAAAGTGTCTCCAGCCAGAGTAATCAAGTGTGTTGGGTAATGTGGTGCACACCTGTAGGGAAGTTATCTATTCGAATACCGTGTCCACGGTAATGGACGTTCAGACTTGTATCCTGGTCTATTACAACTAGAAATAGATACTTGAGATATGTGATGGATAGGTGGCTCCAAGATTGCTTTCTTGCAGGGAGTCGAGGAAGGATCTGTGGGCATTAATACTACAACATGTTTCTTAAATATAAACTGCAATTTTATACTCTTCTGAATGCTGCAAGATGCTTGGAGCTGCTTGAAGATGCTAGTGTTCGATAGGCTAGGCCTTCCCCTCTATTCTGGCATTCTGTAGTTCAGTCCACAGATACATACCTTCCTTTGATACCAATGCATACTTAGTATAGATCTGATGCTTGCGAGTACTTTGGATGAGTACTCACGGTTGCTTTGCTATCCCTTTTCCCCCTTCTTCCTTCTTTCCGGTTGTTGCAACCAGATGGTGGATCCCTGGAGCCAGATGCCACCGTCGACGGATACTACTACGTGGAGACCGCCGACAGCCAAGAGTAATTAGGAGGTCCCAAGCAGGAGGCCTTGCCTCTTCGATCGGTGTTGCTTTTATGCTAGCCTTCTTAAGCCAGTCTTGTCTAACTTATGTCTCTACTCAGATATTGTTGCTTCCGCCGACTCGTTTGTATTCGGGCTTATGTATTCGAACCCTTGAGGCCCCCAGATTGTAATATAAAGCTTGTATTTTTTTTCAATTAGTGTCTAGAGTTGTGTTGTGATATCTCCCTGTGAGTCCCTGATCTTGATCGTACACATTTGTGTGTATGATTAGTGTACAATTGAATCGGGGGCGTCACAAGTTGGTATCAGAGCCGACTTCCTGTGGGAACCCCCTTTCCAACTCCTTGGCCAAAGTTGAGTCTAGTCTTTGAAAACTGTTTTACTAACATGGATGTGTGGCTTACGAGCCCACGTTGCCAATGGGTGGCATTAGGATCTTTTATTCCTCATCTATACTCTCGGACTCTTGATCTCTCTTCTATTCGGGTTAAATTATTTTGCTAAATCTAACATTAGGATCTCATGATCACATTCACCCAGAGATTTGTATTACGCCTTTTTCGAATTGGGGCCAAGATCTTCTTCAGAATGTTCGCTGACCGCAGGATCCTCTTATCGAGGGCACCCTGCGTCGTCACTTGCAAAACCCTGGCTCCAGTGGCTTTCTCTGACGTTGATATAGCCTTTGCTAGTCCCGTCGTTGAATCCCTCCATCGCATACATACGTGTCGCCTAGTATGCCTATGATGTTTCTATTGTCCGAACTCATACGAACAACATGTACTTGGCTCTATATATGAATTGGTAGTCTTTAATGACTACTACTTAGTACATACTACGCCTTTGCTCATTGTTCGTATTATATCATGAATGACTCCATACACTTGCTCCACCCTGATGTCAGATAGGACTACGTCGGTATTTCCCCAAAGAGGAAGGGATGATGCAGCACAGCGACGGTAGGTATTTCCCTCAGTGATGAAAGCAAGGTTATCGAACCAGTAGGAGAACCAAGCAACACAACGTAAACCGCCCCTGCACACAAATAACAACCACTCGCAACCCGACGTGTTAAAGGGGTTGTCAATCCCTTTCAGGTAACATCGCCCACATTGGTGCGTGGACGGGAGAAAGTTGTAATAGATTGAATAAATAGATCACAAATAAAATAAAGTGCAGCAAAGTATTTTTGTATTTTTGATTTAATAGATCTGAAGATAAATGCAAAGGAAAATTATATCACAAAGGCAAATATATGAGAAAGAGACCCGGGGGCCGTAGGTTTCACTAGTGGCTTCTCTCGAGAAAAAGCAAACGGTGGGTGAACAAATTACTGTTGGGCAATTGATAGAACTTCAAATAATCATGACGATATCCAGACAATGATCATTATATAGGCATCACGTCCAAGATTAGTAGACCGACTCCTACCTGCATCTACTACTATTACTCCACACATCGACCACTATCCAGCATGCATCTAGTGTATTAAGTTCATGGAAAAACGGAGTAATGCAATAAGAACGATGACATGATGTAGACAAGATCCGTTTATCTATATGGCGGTAGATATAGATCTCGTCTTTTTATCCTTAGTAGCAATGATACAAACGTGTCGGTTCCCCTTCTATCACAGGGATCAAGCACCGTAAGATTGAACCCACTACCGGGCACCTCTTCCCATTGCAAGATAAATAGATCAAGTTGGCCAAACAAAACCCAAATATCGGAGAAGAAATACGAGGCTATAAGAGATCATGCATATAATAGATCAAAGAAACTCAAATAACTTTCATGGATATAAAAAGATACGACGGATCATAAACTCAAAGTTCGTCATATCCCAACAAACACACCGCAAAAGACTTACATCATATGGATCTCCAAGAGACCATTGTATTGAGAATCAGCGAGAGAGAGAGAGAGAAAGCCATCTAGCTACGAACTACGGACCCGAAGGTCTACAAAGAACTACTCACGCATCATCGGAGAGGCACCAATGGAGGTGCTGAAACCCATCTAAGATGGTGTCTAGATTGGATCTAGTGGTTCTGGACTCTGTGGCGGCTGGATCATTATTTCGTTGACTCTCCTAGGGTTTCGGGAATATTGGAGTATTTATAGAGCAAAGAGGCGGTCCGGGGGCACCCGAGGTGGGCACAACCCACCAGGGCGCGCCTGGGCCTCCTGGCGTGCCCTGGCGGGTTGTACTCTCCTCGGAGCACCCCTCCCCCAGGCGCAGCCAGGGCCCATTAGGTGTCTTCTGGTCCAAAAACTTTCTCCTTGAAGTTTAATTGCATTTGGACTCCGTTTGGTATTGATTTCCTGCGATGTAAAAAACATGCAGAAAATAGCAACTAGCACTTGGCACTATGTCAATAGGTTAGTACCGAAAAATGATATAAAATGACTATAGAACGATTATAAAACATCCAAGATTGATAATATAACACAACATGGAACAATCAAAAATTATAGATACGTTGGAGACGTATCAGCATCCCCAAGCTTAACTCCTACTCGTCCTCGAGTAGGTAAGTGATAAAAACATATTTTTTGATGTGGAATGCTGTCTATCATGTCATATCATAATCTTTTCTTTATAGCATGGACATTTGGACTTTTATCTGATTCAAAGCAATAGTCTACTTTTGACATGATAATTAAATACTGAAGCATATCAACAAGCAACCATGTCTTTCAAAATATCAACGCTAAAATAAGTTATCCCTAGCCCATCATGCTCAACCATTGATCCATTCATGAAACACACTCGCATATTAACTACACCCAGTACTCAAGTACGATAATATTGCCTCCTAGTTGGTGCTTTTATAAGACAAGATGGAGACTCAAATTGAAAAATAAGAATTGCATAAAAGTAAAAGAAAGGCTAGGGAAGTAGGGATTTGTAGAGCTGCCAGAGCTCAAAGCGAAAAACTTAGTGATAAAAACATTTTGGGAGGTGTATCCTTCCCACCAATGAAAACAAATTCCCAGCACTTTCCATGCTAGATATATCATAGGCGGTTCCCAAACAGAAAATAAAGTTTATTCCTTTTTCAACCATACTTTCACTTTCCATGGCTAGCTGTATCCACGGTTGCCCTTCATACCAACACTTTTCAAGGAATTTATTATTTTACTTCATTTTTCATTTAAGGATTGTTCATCCCTAATACCATTGCCTTACTCTCATACAATGACAAGTGAATAAACACTCATCGTGAGAATAACACATCTAGCATGGAAAATATTAGCCACCCCTCACCGCTCCGCGAGCGGAACGAACACACAAAAGAGAAGTTTATTTTGAAAATTAGAGATGGCACATACAAATTTGCTTAGAACAACAAAAGAATACCGCATATAGGTAGATATAGTGGACTCATGCGGCAAAATAGGTTTAAAGGTTTTTGGATGCACAAGTAGAGATCATACTTAGTGCAAAATGAATGAGAAGCGACCAACCAAGAAACGAATAATCTCAAAAGCAAGCATTAAGCATAGTTTACACCGAATCATGCACCACAAGTAGGATATAACTTCATTTCATAATTATTGACTTTCGTGCTTGCATAGGGAATAAAAACCTTAACACCAATATTCTTACTAAAGTATGATTACTCATCAACATAACTCACATATCAGATCATCATATCTCAAAACTATTACTAAGAATCAAGTTTATTTTGTCCAATGATCTTTATGAAAGTTTTTATTATATCCTTCTTGGATATCTATCACTTTGGAACTAATTTTCATATGTTGGTTTTGATAAGCTCAAACAAATATAAGTGAAGATCATGAGCATAATTTTTCTTTCTCTCAAATTAATTTAAGTGAAGCAAGAGAGAATTTCTTGAAAATTTTACTAACCCTCAAATAAATCTAAGTGAAGCAAGAGAGCATTTCTTCAAAAATACTAAAGCACACCATGCTCAAAAAGATATAAGTGAAGCACTAGAGTAAGTCCATAGCTCATAAAAGATTTATGTGAAGCATAGAGAGCAATTCTAACAAGTCATGACATAATTTGGCTCTCTCAAATAGGTGTGTCCAGCAAGGAATCAAGACTTAAAACACAAAATAAAACAAGCAAAGAATCATATCATACAAGACACTCCAAGCAAAACACATAGTATGTGACGAATAAAAATATAGCTTCGAGTAAAATACCGATGGTCGTTAGAAGAAACAGGGGATGCCACTCGGGGGCATCCCCAAGCTTAGTTGTTTGCTCATTTTCGGACAATAGCTTGGGATGTCAGGGCATCCCCAAGCTTAGGCTCTTCTTACTCCTTATTCCTTCATCCATCGTAAGATAACCCAAAACTCGAAAAAACTTCAATCACACAAAACTCAACAAAACCTTCGTGAGATCCGTTAGTGTAAGAAAAATAAATCACTACTATAAGTAATGTATCAAACCAATTCATATTTTATTTTTGCATTGTATCTACTGTACTCCAACTTTTCTATGGCAAAAACTCATCAAAGAAAACCATAGAGCCATCAAAATAAGCACACAACGCCAAGAAAACAGAATCTGTCAAAACAGAACAGTCTGTAGCAATCTGATTTGTTTGAATACTTCTGGAACTCCAAAAATTCTGAAAAATTAGGACGACCTAGGTAATTTGTATATCAATCTACTGCAAAAAATTGGTATTTTATCACGTTCTGGTTAAAAATAAGAATTGTTTTCGTGAGCGCAAAAGTTTCTGTTTTCAGCAAGGTCAAACAACTATCACCCAAGAAGATCCTAAAGGCTTTACTTGGCACAAACACTAATTAAAACACAAAAAACACAATCATAACAGTAGCATAATTGTGCAAACACTCAAGAACAGAAAACAAAAAGCAGAAATAAATTTTATTTATTGGGTTGCCTCCCAACAAGCGCTATAGTTTTACGCCCTTAGCTAGGCATAAAGCAAGGATCTAAGTTTTGTCCTCTTTGTTTCGAGATCCATAAGATGCTCTCATGATTGATTCATAAGGTGGCCTAATTCTTGTTCTAGGAAAGTGTTCCATACCCTTCCTCAAAGGAAATTGGAACTTGATATTGCCTTCTTTCATATCAATCACGTCACCGATAGTGCGTAAAAACGGTCTACCAAGAATAATTGGACAAGATGGTTGCAATCAATATCAAGAACAATAAAATCTATGGGCACATAATTCCTATTTTCAAGAATAATAACATCATTAATTCTTCCCATAGGCTTTTTAATAGTAGAATCCGCCAAGTGCAAATTTAAAGAGCATTCTTCAAGATCGGTAAGACCAAGCACATCACATAAAGATTTCGGAATTATAGAAACACTAGCACCCAAGTCACACAAAGCAAAACACTCATAATTTTTAATCCTGACTTTGATAGTAGGTTCCCATTCATCATGCAATTTTCTAGGAATTGATACTTCTAATTCTAATTTTTCTTCACAAGCTTTCATCATAGCATCAACAATATGTTTAGTAAAAGCTTTATTTTGTTCATAGGCATGGGGTGAATTTATCATGGATTGCAACAAAGAAATGCAATCAATCAAAGAGCAACTCTCATAATTAAAGTCTTTGTAATCCAAAAGAGTGGGCACACCACTAGTTAAAGTTTTGACCTCTTCAAACCCACTTTCATCAATTTTCTCAACAAGATTTTCACCCTCTGAATTATCGGGACGCCTTCTAGCTAAGGTGAATCTTCTCCGGTCCCTTTTTCATCAATCTCAACTTTACCAAACAAGGAATCAATAGAAGAAACACCAATCATTTTAAGATCTTCATCACTTTTGTGAAATTAATCACTAGAAAATGCCTTTTCTATAAATTATCTTTTAGCTCTAAGCATAGCGGTTCTTTTCTTACTTTCATCCATAGAAATATAAAGAGCTTTAATAGATTCATCAACCTTAGGCAAAAAAAATTCATCTTGAGATTTTCCACATCATGAGAAATTCTATCAACACTTCTAGACAATTCATCAATCTTACTCAACTTTTCTTCTATGGAAGTGTTGAAAACTTTTTGCGTGTTGATAAATTCTTTAATATTATTCTCAAGATCAGAGGTGTTCCTATTATTATTATAAGATTGATTTCCATAGGAATTACCATAATTATTAGTTGAATTACTAGGAAAAGGCCTAGGATTAAAATTACCTATATAAGCATTGTTATTGAATATATTTCGAGAAATAAAATTCACATCTATGGCATCACGATTTTGCTCAATCAAAGTAGACAAAGGCATATCATTAAAATCAATAGGAGCACTTTTACTACCAATTTCATAAGAGCATCACCTTTTTCACTCAAAGAAGAAATTTCTTCAACCGAATTAACTTTTTTACTAGTAGGAGCTCTTTTGGTATGCCATGTAACATCCCAAAAATTCTAAATTTTGGAATGTTATATTAAATAGATAGTTTTGATTGATTGTTTGATTGATTGACTGAAAGTGAGTGAATTCGAAACTTTTGAAAGTTAAATGAGAGGGAATAAAAGGACTTTCCCAAACTTTCATTTTTGCATTTATGGTCTCCGTGAGTTCAAATTCTTTTCAAATACAAAACCCTAGAGAGAAGATGACATGACTTCTTCCATTTAATAAAATGAAAAGGGTTTTGAAAAGAGTTGAATTCCATTTGGAAATATTTTCAAAATTCAGAAACTTTAAGCAACTCAATGATTTTCATGAGAGAAGATAAAACGACTTCTTCAAATTATATGAAATATGAGTTGGGAGTTTCAAAGAAATCCAATTTAATGTCCTTTTGAAAATTATTTTTCACTTGGGAGTTATTTGGGTTTTATCCAAATTATTTTTCTACAAAAATAAAATATATTGAAATTAGGGTAAAATGATTCCCTACATCAGAAAATTGGAGAGAAATAAATTTGAATTTATTTTAGTATTTTTAAAATGATTTTTATGAGGTTTTAATTGCAACAGTAGCACTCTTTGCTTTATTTGATTTTTTGTGGATTTTATTTGATGCTAGAATAATGTTCAGCTTGTAGGAAATCTTTTCCTGAAAATTTTGATATATAATATGCCTATGTTTTATTTTTAGTTTTTTCGCTTTTATTTATTTTTGCTTTGTGCAAAATGTTTTTTTAATCTCTTCCGACCGTACCGGGCCGGCCCAGCTAAACCAGCCAGGCGACAGCCCAGCCGGCCCAACAGCCCGTCTCCTCCGCGCGTCCGACTCCAGGTGGGATTCCGCCGCCGCCACGGCTCGCCGGCGCCGTCTCCCTGCCGGACTTCTCCTCACTTGACCCCTCCTGCACGCCACGCGCCTTCCCCGATCCCCTATAAAGCCGCCGCCCCTCTCTCTCCTCCTCCGCGCATCGCGCCGCAGCCGCCACCGCACTCGCCGGAACCCGCCGCCGCCGGCGAGATCCGCTCGCCGCTCCCGCGCCATTCCGACGCCGAAGTCGAGCGCCGCCACCACCTTCGGACCCGCCTCGCCGAGCTGCTTCACCCTGTGCCTCCGCCCGATGCCACCGGCCACCGGAGCCGTCGCCCCGGCCGAGACCGAAGCCGCCGCCGTCGTCCTCCCCGACACCGGCGATCGCCGCGGTAACCGCCGCCTCCCGTCCGTTGGATCTGGATCAAACGATCCAGATCGCGTCTTTGTTTTTTTCCAAAACGTTTTTTTAGCGTTCACTAGTTCGATCTGTACAGCGAGCATATTCATTAGATTAGGTTCTGAAACGAACGTTCGTTGTTTAGTATTTTTCTTTTTCTTTTTAATTTCGGCCAGGGACCTATTTGTAGTATTTCTTTTACAGTTTAGCCCCTGGACTTCAAACAATCACATCTTTTTGTTCGTTCATCCAAATCCAACGAAACCAACGCCCACTTCTTCGTTACGAACCCCTCTTTCCAGATAATCAACTTAAACATGTTTTTGAAAGTTTTAAAATTTGAATTTAAACAGATTTGTTTTTGAACTTCCTTTGATCATAACTAGAGTTTTATAACTCCGTTTGAGTTGATTCTTTTTGCAAATTAAAGCTCTTGACCTAAACTTTATGATAAGGCCAAATTCACATAATTTTGGTATTGTTAGAAATTGTTTTATGTTGCAAGAGTTATTTGCTTGGTTTTGATGCTTTCCGATTTGTTTTCTTCATTCTTTCCGATCTTTTGAGTGATTGCTTATGTGTGGTTACTATTGCTTGCTCACGATAGATTGACCGGAGTGTGACGAGTAGAACTATCAGGAGTTATGAGTGCGAATCATCTTCATTCAACAGTACAAGGCAAGTAACACTTTGATCATACCCCTTTACTACCCAGTTTTATTGCATTAGATCAACCCTGAAACAATTGCATGATTAGGATCTGATTAATATGTGGGATTTGGGAAGTAGATGAGGTAGTACCTATTACCTGTTTATTACCAAACCCTTGGGAGTTACTTCAACGTTTGCTTATATTGCTTTGCTATGCTAGTAGACGTGGATTGGGTGAGTGTATCCATGACAGATGTGAGATTGTTAATTAATGGTTCAATTTAAGGTGGCTACTTAAACACACATCTGCGTGGATTGAGGCACCTGGGTATTCCAGCGATTGCCTGTTTTTTTCATGGACCGCCACCCAGGCTCAAAGGGATCATGAGATTATTCATGCTAGAAACTTCTGTGTGCAGCCACAAGCTATTATGGGCTCTAGCATAGTTGATTAAGTTGTGTGAACTCTTACAGTGGTAGACTAGCAGATGTAGGGGTTGTAGGTGGTACTGTCTACCTGATCGTAAGGTGCAAACGCTTCTCAAAGACTATGTCTCGGTCATCCGTTTCTCAAACATCATGTAGTGCGAGAATCGCAACGGAGGAGATCGAGTCTTGTGGGGAAAAGTGCACAAACCTCTGCAGAGTGTATAAACTAATCATGGTTAGCCGTGTCCCCGGTTATGGACAACTTGAGTATCTAGTACTTGGATTATCATGTGAATCTCATCATGTTACTTTAATTAATTTTGTTGGGATTAATGTTGAAACTTAATTGGGATTGAGATGGTGTCACCCATTCTCAATGTTTAACAACCACCATGATAGTTAAATAAAATTTATTCCTTGCAGTAGGGAAAAGTTGGCTTTTCGCAAAACTATAACCATAGAGCTTTCCACCAGCCATATATGCATGTAGTGATAGCATTTATCCTGTTCATTACTCTCCTGTGTTATCTTGCCAGTACATTCAATGTACTGACCCGTTTCGGGCTGCAACGTCTCATGTTGCAGGATTCTTACGACGAGTAAGTGATACGTTAGGGTTACGATTTCTACACTCAACTTTGCCGTTGGTGTTGATGGGAATCCACAACCTTGTTACTTCCGCTATTTGGATTGAGGTAATTGGTATTTACGTTATTTTATGCATGTGATTTACCTCTGTTATAAATCCTTCGAGTACTGTGTGTGTCAGCATACCGATCTAGGGATGACACTTAAGCAAGAGACTTGACCGTCTGAGGTCGGGTCGCTACACGCCATTGCGAATAATTTGCCATAATATTATCAAGCTATTTGGTGGCTTCACCCAATCCATAAAAGTACCACCCACAGCGGAATCTAAAAGATAACGAGAAACAAAATTCAATCCCGCATAAAAATTTTGTATGATCATCCAAAGATTTAACGCATGAGTTGGGCAATTCCTTAGCATCATTTTCATCCTTTCCCAAGATTGTGCAACATGCTCATGTTCAAGTTGCTTGAAATTCATGATCTGGGTTCTAAGGGAAATAATTTTTGCGGGCGGAAAATACTTAGTGATAAAAGCATCTTTGCACTTATTCCAAGAATCGATACTATTGCGAGGCAAAGAAGAGAACCAATTTTTTGCAGAATCACGCAAAGAAAACAGAAATAATTTCATCATCACCACATAATTGTGCACATCTTTTTTCTTTTGCATATCACATAATTCCAAAGGTATTATGATGGGACGCGGCATCCTCATTAGGAGTACCGAAAAATTGATCTATCACAACAAGATTCAGCAAACAGTATTAACATCACAAGACTCCGCACTAGTGGCGGGAGGAGTAATCGGAGTGCCGATAAAATCACTGTTGTTGGTATTTAAGAAATCACATAACTTGGTGTTCTCTTGAGTCATGATGACCACATAACAAGATTGCACTCAAAACAGATCCGACAAGAAAACGGCAAACGGAAAAAGAGGGGCGAATAAAACGGCATTTTTTTGTGAAGTGGGGGAGAGTAAAACGAGAGGCAAATGGCAAATAATGTAAATTGCGAGGAGACGATATTTGTGATTAGGAACCTGGTATATATTGAAGATCCTCCCCGGCAACGGTGCCAGAAATTCCTTTTGATGTCGGCTAGGACTACATCGGTATTTCCCCAAAGAGGAAGGGGTGACGCAGCACAGCGACGGTAGGTATTTCCCTCAGTGATGAAACCAAGGTTATCGAACCAGTAGGTGAACCAAGCAACACAATATGAACAGCCACTACACACAAATAACAACCACTCGCAACCCCACGTGTTAAAGGGGTTGTCAATCCCTTTCGGGTAACGACGCCTCAAATTGGTGCATGGACGGGAGAAAGTTGTAATAGATTGAATAAATAGATCGCAAATAAAATAAAGTGCAGCAAAGTATTTTTGTATTTTTGGTTTAATAGACCTGACAATAAATGCAAAGGAAAAGTATAAGGCAAAGGCAAAGGCAAAGGCAAATATATGAGAAAGAGACCCGCGGGCGGTGGGTTTCACTAGTGGCTTCTCTCGAGAAAAATAGCAAATGGTGGGTGAAAAAATTACTGTTGGGCAATTGATAGAAATTCAAATAATCATGATGATATCCAGGCAATCATCATTATATAGGCATCACGTCCAAGATTAGTAGACCGACTCCTGCCTGCATCTACTACTATTACTCCACACATCGACCGCTATCCAGCATGCATCTAGTGTATTAAGTTCATGGAAAAATGGAGTAATGCAATAAGAACGATGACATAATGTAGACAAGATCTATCTATGTAGATATAGACCCCCATCGTTTTATCCTTAGTAGCAATAATAAATACGTGTTAGTTCCCCTTCTGTTACTGGGATCAAGCACCGTAAGATCGAACCCTGATGAGGACATCAATACAATTATTACACCCACAGTCCCTGCTGCTATACATACTGGACCAATTACTAGAGCTCGCGCACGCCAATTAAATTACCAGGTACTTTCGTTTCTTGCTAATGATTCTAATGTTCATGAGAATATGATGCTGCCTAAATTGGATACATTTGTTTTGCTTACAAATGAAGGGCCTAGCTTTGAGAAGGATGAACATTGGAGCAAGAACAAGCATGGAGATGATGGCATGCGCATGGGGAACAAGAACGGAGTTACAAGTGATGATTTCAGGACGTTGAAGCCACCATAATGCGTGCATGAAGCCTTGGACGAAATATACAAGATGCTACTTCATAACTTTCGTCCAGAGGCTATTCTAGGTGCTGCGTCACCTTATTATTGGGCCAGGCCCATGTAATTTCGAAATACATAAGTATAGGCTGTTTTTAGAGTCCGTATGTGTGGGGAAACAAGAGATAGGGTTGGTTTCGGACCCCTTCCTCAAGGGCCACGAAATTCCCCCCCTCTTCCTCCATATATACAGCCCTTAGGGCGTCGTTTAGACTTTGGGGTTTTGTTTAGATTAAAAGTTCGCCATAGCTGCAACTTCGCGTCCTTCGTTTGTGTTCAGCGACCAGACAAAGGCGTCACAGAACCCCACCTTGATCAATAAAGCTTTCATCTTATATTCGCAATATCCAGATTGCAATCTCAGTTTCTTGCCTGTTCTTCGTTTGCTCGCAGGAAACAGACCCTCGTGGTCAGGTTGATCGTGCTCCGGCGTGGTCGATAACCTCTCGGAGTTGGTTTAGCGATTGCTAAGGCGCGACGTCCTCGCACGTTCGTAGTCGGATCGTCAAAGTCGACTTCCATCAAAGCGATATTCATCATCTCATCGAAAGACGGGACACCTTTGCCTCTATCAAGTGGTATCAGATTTCCAGGTTGCTCGGTGAGATTTTACAGTTTTTCGTAGTTTAGATCGAGTCTGTTCTTCATACCTACAGTCCACGAAAAAGCCACAAAAAAAATTAGGGTTAGTTCATCATATCCGAACCAATCTGAGCCTTTGCATAATCTTTTTAGGGTTTTTGCTTTGTTGAATTTGCGGTTGCATCGTCGTGTCAAGTTGCTGGTCTTAGAGTCTAGTCTTTTAGAGTTTCGAGTTCTGGTCATAAGTTGTCACGCCGCCGCCGCACCATCATCATCGCCTTGCCATCTACCACCATTGCTTATCCGCCACCGCTTTGAATCCGTATCCATATACCACCACCGCTGCCATATACCACCGCCATATATCCACCACCAATCCGAGTTCTTTTCATAGTCGGTTTGTTTTAGAGATCCATATATTTTCCGTTTCGTGTTTCCTTGCCTGAGTCCACAGTCCCTGCTGCTATACATACTGGACCAATTACTAGAGCTCGCGCACGCCAATTAAATTACCAGGTACTTTCGTTTCTTGCTAATGATTCTAATGTTCATGAGAATATGATGCTGCCTAAATTGGATACATTTGTTTTGCTTACAAATGAAGGGCCTAGCTTTGAGAAGGATGAACATTGGAGCAAGAACAAGCATGGAGATGATGGCATGCGCATGGGGAACAAGAACGGAGTTACAAGTGATGATTTCAGGACGTTGAAGCCACCATAATGCGTGCATGAAGCCTTGGACGAAATATACAAGATGCTACTTCATAACTTTCGTCCAGAGGCTATTCTAGGTGCTGCGTCACCTTATTATTGGGCCAGGCCCATGTAATTTCGAAATACATAAGTATAGGCTGTTTTTAGAGTCCGTATGTGTGGGGAAACAAGAGATAGGGTTGGTTTCGGACCCCTTCCTCAAGGGCCACGAAATTCCCCCCCTCTTCCTCCATATATACAGCCCTTAGGGCGTCGTTTAGACTTTGGGGTTTTGTTTAGATTAAAAGTTCGCCATAGCTGCAACTTCGCGTCCTTCGTTTGTGTTCAGCGACCAGACAAAGGCGTCACAGAACCCCACCTTGATCAATAAAGCTTTCATCTTATATTCGCAATATCCAGATTGCAATCTCAGTTTCTTGCCTGTTCTTCGTTTGCTCGCAGGAAACAGACCCTCGTGGTCAGGTTGATCGTGCTCCGGCGTGGTCGATAACCTCTCGGAGTTGGTTTAGCGATTGCTAAGGCGCGACGTCCTCGCACGTTCGTAGTCGGATCGTCAAAGTCGACTTCCATCAAAGCGATATTCATCATCTCATCGAAAGACGGGACACCTTTGCCTCTATCAAACCCACTACAAAGCACCTCTTCCTATTGCAAGATAAATAGATCAAGTTGGCCAAACAAAACCCAAATATCGGAGAAGAAATACGAGGCTATAAGAGATCATGCATAAAAGAAATCAAAGAAACTCAAATACTTTCACGGATATAAAAAGATATAACTGCTCATAAACTCAAAGTTCATCAAATCCCAACAAACACACCGTAAAAAGAGTTACATCATATGGATCTCCAAGACATCATTGTATTGAGAATTCAGCGAGACAGACGAAGCCATCTAGCTACTAACTACGGACCCGAAGGTCTACAAAGAACTACTCATGCATCATCGAAGAGGCACCAACGGAGGTGGTGAACCCCATCCGAGATGGTGTCTAGATTGGATCTGGTGGTTCTAGACTCTGCAGCTGCTGGATCAATATTTCGTTGACTCTCCTAGGGTTTTGGGAATATTGGGGTATTTATAGAGCAAAGAGGCGGTCCGGGGGGCACCCGAGGTGGGCGCAGCCCAGGCGCGCCCTGGCGGGTTGTACTCTCCTCGGAGCACCCCCCGGCGCAGCCAGGGCCCATTAGTTGTCTTCTGGTCCAAAAACTTTCTCCTTGAAGTTTCATTGCATTTGGACTCCGTTTGGTATTGATTTCCTGCGATGTAAAAAACATGCAGAAAACAGCAACTAGCACTTGGCACTATGTCAATAGGTTAGTACCAAAAAATGATATAAAATGACTATAAAATGATTATAAAACATCCAAGATTGATAATATAACACAACATGGAACAATCAAAAATTATAGATACGTTGGAGACGTATCAGCATCCCCAAGCTTAACTCCTACTCGTCCTCGAGTAGGTAAGTGATAAAAATAGAATTTTTGATGTGGAATGTGTTGGGGAACATAGTAATTTCAAAAAAATTCCTACGCACACGCAAGATCATGGTGATGGATAGCAACGAGAGGGGAGAGTGTCGTCCACGTACCCTCGTAGACCATAAGCGGAAGCGTTATGACAACGCGGTTGATGTAGTCGTACGTCTTCACGATCGACCGATCCTAGTACCGAACGTACGGCACGTCCGTGATCTGCACACGTTCAGCTCGGTGACGTCCCACGAACTCATGATCCAGTAGAGCTCAGGGGGAGAGTTCCGTCAGCACGACGGCGTGATGACGGTGTTGATGAAGCTACCGACGCAGGGCTTTGCCTAAGCACCGCTACGATATGACCGAGGTGGATTATGGTGGAGGGGGGCGATGCACACGGCTAAAAGATCAATGATCATCTTGTGTTTTTATGGGGTGCCCCCTGCCCCGTATATAAAGGAGCAAGGAGGGAGGCCGGTTGGCCCTAGGAGGGCACGCCAAGAGGAGGATTCCTCCTCCTAGTGGGAGTAGGACTCCCCTTTCCTACACTACTAGGGAAAACCTTATACACAGAACATTAGCAGTAGCGCGAGCTAAAAACGCACGTTGGTACTAATTAACAGCAGCGCGGTGTTGTAAACGACGCTACAGATACAGTTATAGCAGTAGCGCGCCCGAGTACAAAAGCACTACTACTAAAATTCCCACGGCTTAGCCGATAGGCTGCACATAGTAGTAGCGTTCTTCGCCGAACCGCGCTACCACTATTTGCTTTGTAGCAGTGCGTTTGCACTGAGAGGCGTTACTGCTAAAGTAAATAAAATTAAATGGAAAGCAAATAGAAAAGTAAATGAAAATGAAAGAAATACAAAAAGGTGAAAGGAAAAAAATAAAATGTAAAGAAAAATAAATGAAAAAGTGAAAAAAAAGAGAATGGTATAGCAGTAGCGCGTATCCAGGAACGCGCTGTAGCTATGTTAGCAGTAGCGCACTTCCTGGAACGCGCTCCTGCTACTTCTGACTAAACCGCTCGATTCGTTCTTCCCAACGGCCACTTCCCCCAAATCGCAACTCCTCCGCTGTCGCCGCCGCCGTCGCCCGTCGGCCGCCGTGCGCTCTCCCGTCGCTCTCCCGCCTCAACGCCGCCCCCTAGGTGTTCATATGAACCCTAGATTTGTTTAGGGCAGTAGGCATTTTTTAGCATTTAGAAAAAATGAATAGCAATTTTTTTCGGAAATTAGCTAGGGCAAATTTTTATGAAAATGCCTAAACAGTAATTTCATTTGCATATTGTTGTTATATGATATATGTCATTGATGTTCATTTGCATATTCCATTATTGAAGTGGTTCGATTGTGCCCAAGTGGGTTTGTTGTTTCCAGGAAATGAAGCCGAGTGGCCTATGTTTTGCCGGAATGTTGATTCATTTCCGTTCCGGCAAATTTTAGGTTCTCGATTTGTCCACTTTTTAGCAGAAGTCATGCCGAAATTTTCCATGAATTTCGGCATGACTTGTGCTACAAACTAGGACATATCGAGTGCCCAGGATTTGCCGCACCGGGAAGGAGTCAACGTTCCTGCAAAGCATAGGCCTTTTTTATGTCATTATTCATTTTATTAGGTATAGAATTAATTGACTAGATTTAATCGTAAGAACTAGTTGAATTATTAGAACTAGTTGAACATGTCACATTTGTTGTTATTTTTTTAGTTAAAGCAATTTTTCACGCATCGACGTCGACGATGCCTATCCCGCATCCTCGTCGTCGAGTCGGCAGAGGACACCTGCGTCACCAGATGGGCCATGTCCGAGACTGGGCTCCTCCGGGGTGGTACTGGGAGGCGCTACCTACCGGGGGGTGCAGGTTGGTGAGGAGCCAGCCTGTCGTTGACCCGAACCTTCTTTGGTGGCGGTCGCGTGGGCCAGTGACGGTCCAGAGGCTCGAGGACCCCGCGGAGGTGGTGCGTCACTGTGTCAGTGAGGAGGACGCGCACGTCCGTCGCTACTTGTTTGCGTTGGAACACAGGTTCTCCAATACCTGGTAGGTTCGCCAGGGATCTCACTGGAGCTATGATCCTGTGTTGGTTCCTTCTCTTTGGGTGTGCACCGCCCGTGCCGATACCCGTCGTGCGCTAGGGTTTTAGTTGTATTAGTGATGTTATATGTATGATACTATTCGGGATGTATTAGTGATAATATTCGACGATGTACGGATGCATGAGATGATTTACTTTTGCTTATTGAATGCATGCTAATTTGAATACTTATTTATTTTACGATTTGGTTTTGCTTATTGAATGCTCATGTCAATATGAGTCCTATAAGATATTTTGAGTATCCTGGAGTTGTCTTCGATCGATTTTCAATTAATGTTTCAACTATGAACATAGGAAATGTCTGACAACGAAAAGGATTTCGGTATTTGCAAATACTGCGAAGACGAGCGCGGCCTGTGCGACGGAATCTTCCTAGATGATGATAGGCGCTTCAGCATCAAGCTGGACGTGAACTTCGAAGTGGATACAGTAAGTCACAACGACAAGTCTTTTTTCGTAATTAAGCATGACATCTGCTTCATTTGCTTCAACTTATAATTTATTTATTTTTACTATTCTACTAGCGTATCCCCTGCCATGCAAGAGTTTTTTTCTTGGATAAGATAGGTTTCAGTCATACTGTGGAGGTAAAGAAAGTTTACTTGAAGACCGAGCATGGTTGTATTTTCCACGCAAAATTATACAACGCAGACGACTACACCTATTTTGGATGCAAAACTTGGCGAGCACTATGCAAGACTTATGCATTTGAGCCTGATATGGTTATCACCTTTGATATTCGTCCGGAAGATGATATTGAAGGTAATACCGACATCTGGATCGATGTGCAGACGCCTCCAGTTATACCATTATGTGAGTTTCTCAACCATATTTATGTCTTTGATATTGTTTATTCAAAAATAGTTGACAGCTAATTTCTATTGTCAGCTTATTTCGGTTCAAGCAAACATGTCCAGCGCTTGGTAGACAGGACCTACGACAGTCCCGGGGCTGAACTAAACTGCGAGGAGCTAAGTCATTATGTTTCATGGCTTGAGGATCTTGATACTGTCAAGACAAATTTTCTTCCGGCACTTAGAAATGTTAGTACTGAAAACGTGCGACCAATAGTGTTCGTAATGAACTACGGTCACATCTATTTAGGAAAGATGGTAAGATGAATGTTGTCCTCAGTGCATCTTTTGCATACATTATTTTTTAAGCTAAACTTCATTGCTAAGTATGTTACTATACGATGTTCTTCAACAGGGACTCTCGATGAATGTTGTGCCTCATGGGATCGAGACTAATGGTACCATGAGTATTGTTAGCTTACGGCCAAGATATCCTACAATGCACTTTAGTGCATTCAGGATTTCTAAGAGCGAGGAAGTCTTAATAGTGAAAGACTGGACCAAATTTGTGATGGAGGAGCGCAGAGAAGTACTAGGGGGCAGCAATGAGAAGCGCAGCCCACGATTAGGAGACAGGTTCATCTGCATGCTCCAACTTGATGAAGGAGGAGAGCTACACATGTTTTATGTTATTTTACCTGAAAGAGAGCAGCAGGAGTGATTAGCTAGCTAGAAATGAGTTTGAAGATGATGATGTGCTACACTATGACTATGATGATTAAATAGCTAGTGTTGGTGGTAATGACTATGATGATTATTATTAGCTAGTGTTGGTGGTGATTAGATAGCTACCGCATCTAGTGTTGGTGGTGATTAGCTAGCTAGAATGAGTTTGAAGATGATGATGTGCTACACTATGACTATGGTGATTAAATAAATATTGTTGGTGGTAACGACTATGATAATGATTAAATAGCTTGTGCTGGCGGATTAGATTCAAGTGGAGGCAACATCTGGTGCACATCGAAAGTACTACTAGTCCAAACTAGATCAAGTTTGGATTAGTAGTACTTTTGACATGCACCACATGTTCCCTCCACTTGAACCTAATCCACCTTCATTTGACACACTGTTATGGACATATTTTTATAACAACCTCATAATTGGTATTATACCAAAATTTGTATAACGGCGTATAAATACACTAAAAATTAAAAAAATGAGAAAAAGAATACTAGTAGCGATGGAGAGTAAACACGCTACTACTAGCTATATTAGCAGTAGCACTGGAGTGAACAAACGCTGCTGCTATATGTCTTAGCAGCAGCGCATGTAGCACGCGCTACTGCTAAGGAATAGCTGTAGCGCCTTATCAATAGCGCGTCCACCCGCGCTACTGATAGGCAAAATACCCGCGCTACTGCTAGGGTTTTCCCTAGTAGTGCTAGTCCCACTAGGAGGGGGAAGGAAGGAGTGGGAGAGGGGGAAGGCAAGGGGGGCGCCGCCCCCCCTTCCTTGTCCTATTCGGACTCAAGGGGAGGGAGCACGCGGCCTGCCCTGGCCGGCCCCTCTCTCTCTCCACTAGGGCCCATCAAGGCCCATTAGCCCCCGGGGGTTCCGGTAACCCCTCCGTCACTCCGGTTTCTCCTTCCTTCCCCTTTCCTAGCCCCACTAGGAGGGGGAAGGAAGGAGTGGGAGAGGGGGAAGGCAAGGGCCCCCCCCTTCCTTGTCCTATTCAGACTCAAGGGGAGGGGGGCGCGGCCTGCCCTGGCCGGCCCCTCTCTCTCTCTCCACTAGGGCCCATCAAGGCCCATTAGCCCCTGGGCGTTCCGGTAACCCCTCCGGCACTCCGGTTTTCTCCGAGATGACCCGAAACTCTTCCGGTGTCTGAATATAGCCGTCCAATATATCAATCTTTATGTCTCGGCCATTTCGAGACTCCTCGTCATGTCCGATGATCACATCCGGGACTCCAAACTACCTTCGGTACATAAAAACACATAAACTCATATTACCGATCGTCACCGAATGTTAAGCGTGCGGACCCTACGGGTTCGAGAAGTATGTAGACATGACCGAGACTCATCTCCGGTCAATAACCAATAGCGGAACATGGATGCTCATATTGGTTCCTACATATTCTACGAAGATCTTTATCGGTCAAACCGTATAACAACATACGTTGTTCCATTTATCATCGGTATGTTACTTGCCCGAGATTCGATCGTCGGTATCTCAATACCTAGTTCAATCTCGTTACCGGCAAGTCTCTTTACTCGTTCCGTAATGCATCATCCCGCAACTAACTCATTGGTTGCATTTCTTGCAAGGCTTATAGTGATGTGCATTACCGAGAGGGCCCAGAGATACCTCTTCGATACTTGGAGTGACAAATCCTAATCTCGATCTATGCCAACCCAACAAACACCTTCGGAGACACCTGTAGAGCATCTTTATAATCACCCAGTTACGTTGTGACGTTTGATAGCACACAAGGTGTTCCTCCGGTATTCGGGAGTTGCATAATCTCATAGTCATAGGAACATGTATAAGTCATGAAGAAAGCAATAGCAACATACAAAACGATCAAGTGCTAAGCTAACGGAATGGGTCAAGTCAATGACATCATTCTCTAATGATGTGATCCCGTTAATCAAATGACAACTCATGTCTATGGCTAGGAAACTTAACCATCTTTGATTCAACGAGCTAGTCAAGTAGAGGCATACTAGTGACACTCTGTTTGTCTATGTATTCACACATGCACTAAGTTTCCGGTTAATACAATTCTAGCATGAATAATAAACATTTATCATGATATAAGGAAATATAAATAACAACTTTATTATTGCCTCTAGGGCATATTTCCTTCAGAATGCTGCCTATCATGTCATATCATAATCTTTTCTTTATAGCATGGACATTTGGACTTTTATCTTGTTCAAAGCAATAGTCTACTTTTGACATGATAATTTAAATACTCAAGCATATCAACAAGCAACCATGTCTTTCAAAATATCAACGCTAAAATAAGTTATCCCTAGCCCATCATGCTCAACCATTGATCCATTCATCAAACACACTCGCATATTAACTACACCCAATACTCAAGTACGATAATATTGCCTCCTAGTTGGTGCTTTTATAAGAGAAGATGGAGACTCAAATTCAAAAATAAAAATTGCATAAAGTAAAAGAAAGGCCCTTCGTAGAGGGAAGTAGGGATTTGTAGAGCTGCCAGAGCTCAAAGCGAAAAACTTGGAGATAAAAACATTTTGGGAGGTGTATCCTTCCCACCAACGAAAACGACTTAGAGTTCCCAGCACTTTCCATGCTAGATATATCATAGGCGGTTCCCAAACAGAAAATAAAGTTTATTCCTTTTTCCACCATACTTTCACTTTCCATGGTTAGCCGTATCCATGGTTGCCCTCCATACCAACACTTTCCAAGGAATTTATTATTTGACAACATTAAGTAAATTCATTTTTCATTTCGGGATTGTTCATCCCTAATACCTTTGCCTTACTCTTATACAATGACAAGTGAATAAACACTCATCGTGAGAATAACACATCTAGCATGGAAAATATTAGCCACCCCTCACCGCTCCGCGAGCAGAACGAACACACAAAAGAGAAGTTTATTTTGAAAATTAGAGATGGCACATACAAATTTGCTTAGAACGGCAAAAGAATACCGCATATAGGTAGATATAGTGGACTCATGTGGCAAAACAGGTTTAAAGGTTTTTGGATGCACAAGTGGAGATCATACTTAGTGCAAAATGAATGAGAAGCGACCAACCAAGAAACGAATAATCTCATAAGCGAGCATTAAGCATAATTACACCGAATCATGCACCACAAGTAGGATATAACTTCATTGCATAATTATTGACTTTCGTGCTTGCATAGGGAATCACAAACCTTAACACCAATATTCTTACTAAAGCATGATTACTCATCAACATAACTCACATATCACATCATCATATCTCAAAACTATTACTAAGAATCAAGTTTATTTTGTCCAATGATCTTCATGAAAGTTTTTATTATATCCTTCTTGGATATCTATCACTTTGGAACTAATTTTCATATGTTGTTTTTGATAAGCTCAAACAAATATAAGTGAAGATCATGAGCATAATTTTTCTTTCTCTCAAATTAATTTAAGTGAAGCAAGAGAGAATTTCTTGAAAATTTTACTAACCCTCAAATAAATCTAAGTGAAGCAAGAGAGCATTTCTTCAAAAATACTAAAGCACACCATGCTCAAAAAGATATAAGTGAAGCACTAGAGTAAGTCCATAGCTCATAAAAGATTTATGTGAAGCATAGAGAGCAATTCTAACAAGTCATGACATAATTTGGCTCTCTCAAATAGGTGTGTCCAGCAAGGAATCAAGACTTAAAACACAAAATAAAACAAGCAAAGACTCATATCATACAAGACGCTCCAAGCAAAACACATAGTATGTGACGAATAGAAATATAGCTTCGAGTAAAATACCGATGGTCGTTAGAAGAAACAGGGGATGCCACTCGGGGGGCATCCCCAAGCTTAGTTGTTTGCTCATTTTTGGACAATAGCTTGGGATGCCAAGGCATCCCCAAGCTTTGGCTCTTCTTACTCCTTATTCCTTCATCCATCATAAGATAACCCAAAACTTGAAAACTTCAATCACACAAAACTCAACAAAACCTTCGTGAGATCCGTTAGTGTAAGAAAAATAAATCGTTACTATAAGTAATGTATCAAACTAATTCATATTTTATTTTTGCATTATATCTACTATATTCCAACTTTTCTATGGCAAAAACTCATCAAAGAAAACCATAGAGCCATCAAAATAAAAACACAACGCAAAGAAAACAGAATCTGTCAAAACAGAACAGTCTGTAGCAATCTGATTTGTTTGAATACTTCCGGAACTCAAAAATTCTAAAAAACTAGGACGACCTGGGTAATTTGTATATGAATCTACTAAAAAAATTGGTATTTTATCACGCTCTGGTTAAAAAGAAGAATTTTTTCTGAGCGCAAAAGTTTCTGTTTTCAGCAAGATCAAACAACTATCACCCAAGAAGATCCTAAAGGCTTTACTTGGCACAAACACTAATTAAAACACAAAAACACAATTATAACAGTAGTATAATTGTGCAAACACTCAAGAACAGAAAACAAAAAGCAGAAATAAGTTTTATTTATTGGATTGCCTCCCAACAAGCGCTATAGTTTTACGCCCTTAGCTAGGCATAAAGCAAGGATCTAAGTTTTGTCATCTTTGTTTTGAGATCCATAAGATGCTCTCATGATTGATTCATAAGGTGGCCTAATTCTTGTTCTAGGAAAGTGTTCCATACTCTTCCTCAAAGGAAATTGGAACTTGATATTGCCTTCATATCAATCACGTCACCGATAGTGCGTAAAAACGGTCTACCCAGAATAATTGGACAAGATGGTTGCAATCAATATCAAGAACAATAAAATCTATGGGCACATAATTCCTATTTTCAAGAATAAGAACATCATTAATTCTTCCCATAGGCTTTTTAATAGTAGAATCCGCCAAGTGCAAATTTAAAGAGCATTCTTCAAGATCGGTAAGACCAAGCACGTCACATAAAGATTTCGGAATTATAGAAACACTAGCACCCAAGTCACACAAAGCAAAACACTCATAATTTTAATACTGACTTTGATAGTAGGTTCCCATTCATCATGCAATTTTCTAGGAATTTATACTTCTAATTCCAATTTTTCTTCAAAGGCTTTCATCATCGCATCAACAATATGTTTAGTAAAAGCTTTATTTTGTTCATAGGCATGGGGTGATTTATCATGGATTGCAACAAACAAATGCAATCAATCAAAGGGCAACTATCATAATTAAAGTCTTTGTAGTCCAAAAGAGTGGGCACACCACTAGTTAAAGTTTTGACCTCTTCAAACCCACTTTCATCAATTTCTCAACAAGAATTTGACCCTCCGAATTATCGGGACGCCTTCTAGCTAAAGTTGAATCTTCTCCGGTCCCTTTTTCATCAATCTCAACTTTACTAAACAAGGAATCAATAGAAGAAACAACAATCATTTTAAGATCTTCATCACTTTTGCGAAATTAATCACTAGAAAATGCTTTTTTCTAAATATTATCTTTTAGCTCTAAGCATAGCGGTTCTTTTCTTACTTTCATCCATAGAAACATAAAGAGCTTTAATTGATTCATCAACCTTAGGCACAAAAAATTTCATCTTGAGATTTTCCACATCATGAGAAATTCTATCAACACTTCTAGACAATTCATCAATCTTACTCAACTTTTCTTCTATGGAAGTGTTGAAAACTTTTTATGTGTTGATAAATTCTTTAATATTATTCTCAAGATCAGAGGTGTTCCTATTATTATTATAAGATTGATTTCCATAGGAATTACCATAATTATTAGAGGAATTACTAGGAAAAGGCCTAGGATTAAAATTACCTCTACAAGCATTGTTATCGAATATATTTCGAGAAATAAAATTCATATCTATGGCATCACTACTTTGCTCAATCAAAGTAGACAAAGGCATATCATTAAAATCAATAGGAGCACTTTTACTAGCAACCAATTTCATAAGAGCATCAACTTTTTCACTCAAGGAAGAAATTTCTTCAACCAAATTAACTTTTTTACTAGTAGGAGCTATTTTGGTATGCCATTGCGAATAATTTGCCATAATATTATCAAGCGATTTGGTGGCTTCACCCAAAGTAATTTCCATAAAAGTACCACCCACGGCGGAATCTAAAAGATTACGAGAAACAAAATTCAATCCCGCATAAAAAAATTGTATGATCATCCAAAGATTTAACCCATGAGTTGGGCAATTCCTTAGCATCATTTTCATCCTTTCCCAAGATTGTGCAACATGCTCATGTTCAAGTTGCTTGAAATTCATGATCTGGGTTCTAAGGGAAATAATTTTTGCGGGCGGAAAATTATTAGTGATAAAGGCATCTTTGCACTTATTCCAAGAATCGATACTATTGCGAGGCAAAGAAGAGAACCAATTTTTTTGCAGAATCAAGGAAAGAAAACGGAAATAATTTCATCTTCACCACATCATTGTCCACATCTTTTTTATTTTGCATATCACATAATTCCACAAAGGTATTAAGATGGGACGCGGCATCTTCATTAGGAGTACCGAAAAATTGATCTGTCATAACAAGATTCAGCAAAGCAGTATTAATATCACAAGACTCCGCACTAGTGGCGGGAGGAGCAATCGGAGTGCCGATAAAATCATTGTTGTTGGTATTTAAGAAATCACATAACTTGGTGTTTTCTTGAGTCATGATGACCACACAACAAGATTGCACTCAAAACAGATCCGACAAGAAAACGGCGAATAGAAAAAGAGGGGCGAATAAAACGGCAATTTTTTGTGAAGTGGGGGAGAGGAAAATGAGAGGCAAATGGCAAATAATGTAAATTGCGAGGAGATGAGATTTGTGATTAGGAACCTGGTATATATTGAAGATCCTCCCCGGCAACGGTGCCAGAAATTCCTTTTAATGTTGGCTAGGACTACATCGGTATTTCCCCAAAGAGGAAGGGATGATGCAGCACAGCGACGGTAGGTATTTCCCTCAGTGATGAAACCAAGGTTATTGAACCAGTAGGAGAACCAAGCAACACAATGTAAACAACCCCTGCACACAAATAACAACCACTCGCAACCCCACGTGTTAAAGGGGTTGACAATCCCTTTCGGGTAACGACGCCTCAAATTGGTGCGTGGACGGGAGAAAGTTGTAATAGATTGAATAAATAGATCACAAATAAAATAAAGTGCA
Source organism: Aegilops tauschii subsp. strangulata (assembly GCF_002575655.3). Classification (NCBI taxonomy): domain Eukaryota; kingdom Viridiplantae; phylum Streptophyta; class Magnoliopsida; order Poales; family Poaceae; genus Aegilops; species Aegilops tauschii. The sequence goes on along the minus strand of NC_053038.3, from coordinate 199,662,128 downwards.
GCAAAGTATTTTTGTATTTTTGGTTTAATAGATCTCGCAATAAATGAAAAGGAAAAGTATATCGCAAAGGCAAATATATGAGAAAGATCCCCCGGGGCCATCGATTTCACTAGTGGCTTCTCTCGAGAAAAATAGCAAATGGTGGGTGAACAAATTACTGTTGGGCAATTGATAGAAATTCAAATAATCATGACGATATCCAGGCAATGATCCTTATATAGGCATCACGTCCAAGATTATTAGACCGACTCCTGCCTGCAGCTACTACTATTACTCCACACATCGACCGCTATCCAGCATGCATCTAGTGTATTAAGTTCATGGAAAACGGAGTAATGCAATAAGAACGATGACATGATGTAGACAAGATCTATCTATGTAGATATAGACCCCATCGTTTTATCCTTAGTAGCAAGGATACATACGTGTCGGTTCCCCTTCTGTCACTGGGATCAAGCACCGTAAGATCGAACCCACTACAAAGCACCTCTTCCCATTGCAAGATAAATAGATCAAGTTGGCCAAATAAAACCCAAATATCGGAGAAGAAATACGAGGCTCTAAGAGATCATGCATAAAAGAGATCAAAGAAACTCAAATACTTTCATGAATATAAAAAGATATAACTGATCATAAACTCAAAGTTCATCAGATCCCAACAAACACACCGCAAAAAGAGTTACATCATATGGATCTCCAAGAGACCATTGTATTGAGAATTCAGCGAGAGAGAGGAAGCCATCTAGCTACTAACTACGGACCCGAAGGTCTACAAAGAACTACTCACGCATCATCGAAGAGGCACCAATGGAGGTGGTGAACCCCATCCGAGATGGTGTCCAGATTGGATCTGGTGGTTCTGGACTCTGCGGCGGCTGGATCAATATTTCGTTGACTCCCCTAGGGTTTTGGGAATATTGGGGTATTTATATAGCAAAGAAGTGGTCCAGGGGGCACACGAGGTGGGTACAACCCACCAGGGCGCGCCTGCGCCTCCTGGCGCGCCCTGGTGGGTGGTGCTCTCCTCGGAGCACCCCCCAGGCGCAGCCAGGGCCCATTAGGTGTCTTCTGGTCCAAAAAAATTCTCCATGAAGTTTCGTTGCATTTGGACTCCGTTTGGTATTTATTTCCTGCGATGTAAAAAACATGCAGAAAACATCAACTGGCAGTTGGCACTATGTCAATAGGTTAGGACCAAAAAATGATATAAAATGACTATAAAATGATTATAAAACATCCGAGATTGATAATATAACAGCATGGAACAATCAAAAATTATAGATACGTTGGAGACGTATCACACCCCTTGCTAAACTACCCCCTGTTGCATTTAAGTGGGATGGTTAGACCCACTGGTCGTGGCCGTGGTGAAGACAATCCACCACTGCCCCAGTACATAGCCGGAATGATACAATACGTGAGCTGAACCGCCAGTTTATGGAAAATGGCGTGGCTTTCCGCGTCCCAATATGAATCAGCAGCCAGCCCCAATGACTCTGCAAGACTTTGCGCGTGTCAACCCAGTCAGCTACCGTAGCTCAATTCGGCCCCTTGATGCTGATGACTGGCTCTGTGGTATCACTTTTGAGTTGGAGTCTGCTGATGTAGCCCCAACCAAGTATGTCACCTTCACGTCTTACTACCTGAAAGGTCCCGCTGCTCAATGGTGGGACAGCCACAGGCGTTCCTTACCTGTTGGAACGGTCATCACTTGGTCGGAATTCCAAGCTGCGTTCCGCAGGCCAATGTCGAACCACCATGGTTAGTCACAACGTCCCTGTTGAAATCGAAGGGCTGGAATTCCATGTTTTCCCCATTGTTTTGAAGTCATCAATATTGAACTCATTTTGGGCATGGAATGGTTGAATACACATACCGCTTCTAGCATTTGCGCCACTAAGACCGTCCATCTACTACACCCTTCAAATGAGATAGTGAGCTACCATGCTCATCTTGTTCGGAATGACAAAGCATGGATTTATTCCTTGAATGCATGAAACACTTCTCCTTTTGTGACAATTGAAAACACTACATCAAAGTCTGAAGTATCTGTCTGGTCCGCATTCTCGATCAAGTTGAACGTCGCACCTGTCAGAGAGCTATCAAACTTCTAAAAGTTCAGTGGTCAAATCCTTCTGACGATGAAGCCACTCGAGAATGTGAGGATCGTCTTCGTGATGAATACCCCGCTTTGTTCCTTCTACCTCCTAAAATCTCGGGACGAGATTTCTTGTAGTGGAGGAGAATTGTGATGCCCGGATAATTAATCTACAGTAATTCCCTGCTAATGATGCCATGTCACCATGATTACTTTGATGATATATTGATTTATAGCAGATCTTTGGAGGAGCATTTGGAACATTTACATGATGTTTTTATTGCTCTACGTGATGCACGTTTGTTTGGTAACCACGGGTAGTGCACCTTTTGAACCGACAGAGTATCTTTTCTTGGCTATGTTGTTACTCCATAGGGAATTGAAGTTGATAAAGCCAAGATTGAAGCTATTGAGAGTTGGCTGCAGCCCAAAACGGTCATACAAGTGAGGAGTTTCCTTGGCCTCGCTGGTTTCTATAGGCGTTTTGTGACAGATTTCAGCACCATTGTTGCACCTCTCAATGAGCTTACAAAGAAGGATGTGCCTTTTGTTTGGGGTACCGCACAGGAAGAAGCCATCACGGTATTGAAAGATAAGTTAACACATGCTCCTTTACTCCAACTTCCTGATTTTAATAAGACTTTTGAGCTTGAACGTGATGCTAGTGGAATTGGATTAGGATGTGTCTCATTACAAGATGGTAAACCTGTTGCATAATTTTCTGAAAAATTGAGTGGACCTAGTCTGAATTATTCTACTTATGATAAGGAATTATATGCTCTTGTTCGGACTTTGGAAACATGGCAACATTATTTATGGCCCAAAGAATTTGTTATTCATTCTGATCATGAATCTTCGAAACATATTAAAAGTCAAGCAAAACTGAACCGTAGACATGCTAAATGGGTTGAATTCATTGACACTTTCCCTTATGTCATTACACACAAGAAGGGTAAAGAAAATGTTATTGCTAATGCATTGTCTCGTCGTTATACTATGCTTTCACAACTTGACTTTAAAATATTAGGTTTGGAGACCATCAAAGATCAATGTGTGCATGATCTTGAATTTAAAGATGTATTGCAGCATTGTAAAGAATGGAGAACATGGAACAAGTTCGTCATTAACGATGGATTTGTGTTCCATGCTAACAAGCTATGCATTCCAGCTAGATTTGTTTGTCTTTTGTTGTTGCAAGAGGCGCATGGAGGAGGATTAATGGGACACTTGGCGTGAAGAAGACGGAGGATGTACTTGCTACACATTTCTTTTGGCCAAAGATGAGACGTGATGTTGAGCGTTTTGTTGCTCGCTTCACTACATGTCAAAAAGCTAAGTCACAACTCAATCCTCATGGTTTATATATGCCTTTACCTGTACCTAGTGTTCCATGGGAGGATACATCTATGGACTTTGTTTTGGGTTTACCTCGAACAAAGAAGGGGAGGGATAGCATATTTGCTGTCGTGGATAGATTCTCGAAAATGGCACACTTTATACAATGTCATAAAAGCGATGATGCTGCTAATGTTGCTGATTTGTTCTTTCGTGAAATTATTCGCTTGCATGGTGTGCCAAATACTATTGTTTCAGATCATGATACTAAATTTCTTAGCAACTTTTGGAGATCCTTATGGGCTAAGTTGGGGACTAAACTACTTTTTAGTACTACTTGTCATCCCCAAACTGATGGACAAACTGAAGTAGTCAATAGAATATTGTCTACTATGCTTAGGGCTATTTTGAAGAATAACAAGAAAATGTGGGAAGAATGCTTGCCTTATATTGAATTTGCTTATACGTTCACTGCATTCTACTACTAAGATGTACCCTTTTGAAATTGTATATGGTTTCCTACCTCGTGCACCTATTGATTTGTTGCCTCTTCCATCTTTGGAGAAAGTTAATTTTGATGCTAAACAACATGCTGAATTGATCTTAAAAATGCATGAGTTAACAAAGGAAAACATTGAGCGTATGAATGCTAAATATAAACTTGCTGGAGATAAAGGTAGAAAACATGTTGTCTTTGCACCTGGAGATCTTGCTTGGTTACATTTGCGTAAGGGTAGGTTTCCTAATTTGCACAAATCAAAGCTAATGCCACGTGCTGATGGTCCTTTTAAGGTGTTAGAGAAAATAAATTCGGACCCCTCCTACAAGGGGTCACGAAATTCCCCCCTACTCCTCCATATATATAGCCTTAGGGCGTCGTTTAGACTTTGGGTTTTGTTTAGATTAAAAGTTCACCATAGCTACAACTTCGTGTACTTCATTTGTGTTCAACGACCATACCAAGACGTCACAAAACCCCACCTTGATTAATAAAGCTTTCATCTTATATTCGCAACATCCAGATTACAATCTTAGTTTCTTGCTTGTTCTTCGTTTGCTTGCAGGAAATAGACATTTGTGGTCAGATTGATCGTGCTCCAGCGTGGTCAATAACCTCTCGGGCTTGGTTTAGCGATTGCTAAGGCGCGGCGTCCTCGCACGTTCATAGTCGGATCGTCAAAGTCTACTCCTCCGAAACGATAATCACCATCTCGTATAAAGACGGGACACCTTTGCCTCTATCACCCACGGAATACATGACCGCGAGCCATTGATATAGCACTACTGGTAGAATAGAGTATGATGATATGGGTAAATATAGAGAAGACAAAAAGGTAAGAAAGTCCCACATCGACGCAGCTGACCAACGGGCTATGGAGATGCCCATCAATTAATATCAATGCGAGGAGTGGGGATTGCCAGTGCAACGAATGCACTAAGAGCTATAAGTGTATGAAAGCTCAAACTGAAAACTAAGTGGGTGTGCACCTAACTCTACAATGAAAAATTCCCACTAGTATATGAAAGTGAAAACATAGGAGACTCTTTATATGAAAAACATGGTGCTACTTTCAAGCACAAGTGTGGAATTAGCATGCCCCTTCTATCCTCTCTCATTCTTTCTTTTTCTTCTTCTTTTTTTCTCTTTTTTTCCTTTTTCTTGGGCTCTTTTTGGCCTCACTTTTTTTCTTTTTCTTTTTATATTTGTCCTGAGCCTCATCCCGACTTGTGGGGGAATCATAGTATCCATCATCCTTTCCTCACTGGGACATGCTCTAATAATGAATAATGATGATCATCACACTTCTGTTTACTTACAACTCAAAAGAAATAAAAATAATATGACTCTATATGAATGCCTCTGGCAGTGTACCAGGATGTGAAATGATCTAGCATAGCAGAGATATCAAAAAATGGAAAAACCATGGAAATATCATGCTAGCTATCTTACGATCATGCAAAGCAATATGACAATGAATGCTCAAGTCATCAAAACGGAAGTGGTGGAAGTTGCATGGCAATATCTCTCGGAATGGCTATGGAAAGGCCATAATAGGTAGGTATGATGGCTGCTTTGAGGAAGATATAATAAGGCTTATGTGTGCTAGAGCGTATCATATCACGGGGTTTGGATGCACCGGCGAAGTTTGCACCGACTCTCGAGGTCAGAAAGGGCAATGCACAGTACCGTAGAGGCTAGCAAATTGCGAAAAGGTAAGTGTGTATAATCCGTGGACTCACATTAGTCATAAAGAACTCATATACTTATTGCAAAAGTTTATTAGCCCTCGAAGCAAAGTACTATTATGCATGCCCCTAGGGGATAGATTGGTAGGAAAATACCATCGCTCGTCCCCGACCGCCACTCATAAGGAATACAATCAATAATAAATCATGCTCCAACTTCATAGCTGTAACATCCGAAAATTCTAAATTTTGGAATGTTATAATAAACAGATAGATTGGATTGATTGTTTGATTGATTGACTGAAAGTGAGCGGAATTCGAAATCTTTTGAAAGTTAAATGAGAGGGAATAAAAGGACTTTCCCAAACTTTCATTTTTGCTTTTATGATCTCCATGAATTCAAATTCTTTTCATCACAAAACCCTCGAGAGAAGATGACATGACTTCTTCCATTTATTTAAATGAAAAGGGGTGTTGAAAATATTTGAATTTCATTTGAGAATATTTTCCAATTCTGAAACTTTATGCAACTCAATGATTTTCACGAGAGAAGATAAAATGACTTCTTCAAAACAAATGAAATATGAGTTGGGAGTTTCAAAGGTCAAATTCAAAGTCCTTTTGGAAATCATTTTTAGTTTGGAGTTATTTGAGTCTTATTCAAATTATTTTTCTCCAAAATAAAAATATACAGAAAATAGGGTAACATGATTCCCTACATCAGAAAATTGGAGAGAAATAAATTTAAAATCATTTTGGTATTTTTAAAATGATTTTTATTGGATTTTATTAAGGCAGTAGCACTGTTTGATTTATTAAAATTTGTGTGTATTTTATTTGATTTTACAAAAAATGTTCACGCTGTAGGAAATCTTTTTCTGGAAATTTTGATATATTATATGCCTATATAATATTTCCATTTTCTTTTGTTTTATTATTTCTTTCTCTGTTTGTTTAAAAAAAACTCTTCGAACAGTGCCAGGCCGAAGCCCAGCACTGCTCTCTCTCCCCTCTCTCTCCCCGTCGCCGACTGGGCCAGCCCAGCGGCCGAGCCAGGCCGCGGCCCGCCAGCCCAGCGCGCCCTCGCTCGTCCCCGAGCTCCCGCTCGGGAGTCCGCCGGCCGTACGCCGCCGCCGCCGACGTGCCCGAGGCGGACACGCCTCCCCCCCGCCCCCTCACGCACGCCAAGCCACCGCCTCGCCCTCCCATAAAGCCGGAGCCTCGGGCCCCGACCTCTCTCTCCTCCTCCCCGCCGCAACCGCCGACCTCGCTGGAGCCCCGCCCCGACGAGATCCGCCGCCGCCGCCGCGCTTCGTCCCGTCGCCGAGGACCGCCGCCGACGCCGCCATCCTCCTCACCTCGCCGCGCCGCGCCTCCCCGTGCTTCGACCCGAAGCAGCCGAGCCGCCGCGCCGGAGCTCGCCGTCGCCACTGCCCCGCCTCGCCGGAGCTTCCCCGCCGGCGCCGGACCGTTGCTGAACCGGTATAACCCGCCAGTCCAATCCGGTTTTTTTTTCAAGTTCGGTTGATCTGTTTTTTTAGGTTTTACTAAACAGCGAACGTCCACTGTTTAGATCCTATAAAAGAACGTTCACTATTTAGCTTTTTCTTTTTCTGTTATTTTCGGCCAGGGACCCATCCATGAATAATTTATTTACAGATTAGCCCCTGATTTTCCAACGTCCACAACTTTTTGCTCGTTTGTCCAAATCTAACGAAACCAAAGCCCACTTCCTCGTTATGATCTCCTCTATCCAGTAAAACAACTTAAACATGTTTTTGAACGTTTTAAAATTTGAATTCAAACAGAGTTGTATTCAAACTTCTTTTGTTCATAACTTAAGTTCCGTAACTCCGTTTGAGTTGATTCTTTTTGCAAATCGAAGCTCTTGACCTAAACTTTCTGATAAGGCCAAATTCATATAATTTTGGTACTGTTAGAAATTGTTTTATGTTGCAAGAGTTAATTGCTTGGTTTTGAAGTTTTCCGAATTGTTTTCCTCGTTCTTTCTGATCTTTTGAGTGATTGCTTATGTGTGGTTACCATTGCTTGCTTACGATAGATTGACCGGAGTGTGACGAGTAGATCTATCCAGAGTATTGAGTGCGAATCATCTTCATCAACATTGCAGGCAAGTTCACACTTTGATCATACCCCTTTCATACCCAGTTTTTTTATGCATTAGATTCAATCCTCAAACATTGCATGGTTAGGATCTAATTAAATTGTGGGTATTGGGAAGTAGTTGAGGTAGTACCTATTACCTGTTCTTTTATTAAACCCTTGGGAGTTACTTCTACGTTTGCTATTATATTGCCATGCTATGCTCGTAGACGTGGATTGGGTTTGAGAGACATTCACGACAGATGTGAGATTGTTAATAATGGTTTACTTAAGGTGGCAACTAAAACTCACATCTGGGTGGATTGAGGCACCTAGGGAACCCAGTGTTGTCTGTTTGTATAAGGACCGCCACCCAGGCTCAAAGGGATCATAAGGTTATTCATGCTAGAAACTTCCGTGTGCAGCCACAAGCTATTATGGGCTCTAGCATAGTTGACTAAGTTGTGTGAACTCTTACAGTGGTAGACTAGCAGATGTAGGGGAAAGTAGGTGTAACTGTCTACCCATACGTAAGGTGCAAACACTTCTGAAAGACTGTGTCTCGGTCATCCGTTACTCAAACACCATGTAGTGCGAGTAATCCAACGGAGGAGATCGAGTCTTGTGGGGAAAAGTGCGCAAACCTCTGCAGAGTGTACAAACTAATCATGGTTAGCCGTGTCCCCGGTTATGGACAACTTGAGTATCTAGTTCTTGGATTATCCTGTTGATCTCATCATGTTACTTTAATTAATATTGTTGGGTTAATGATGATACTTAATTGGGATTGAGATGCTGTCAACCATCTCCATGTTTCACAACCACCATGATAGTTAAATAAAATTTATTCCTTTGAAGTAGGGAAAAATTTGCTTTTCGCAAAAACATTATAACCATAGAGCTTTTCCACCAGCCATATATGCATGTAGTGATAGCCTTTGTTCATCATTTCTCTATGGTGTGAATTTGCCAGCATATTCCATGTGCTGACCCGTTTTCGGGCTGCAACGTTTCATGTTGCAGGATTCTTACGACGAGTAAGTGATACGTTAGGGTTACGATTTCTGCACTCAACTTTGCCGTTGGTGTTGTTGGGAATCCACAACCTTGTTACTTCTGCTATTTTGGATTGAGGTAATAGTATTTACGCTACTTTATACATGTGATTTACCTCTGTTATAAATCCTCGAGTACTGTGTGTGTCAGCATACCGATCCAGGGATGACACTTAAGCACAGAGACTTGATCCATTTGGGTCGGGTCGCTACAAGATGGTATCAGAGCACATGTTGACTGTAGGACGTGACCCTAGAAACTGGCAAGCCCATAGGAAGGATTTTCTCTAAAACTTTCTTTTTCAAAAGGATCTTTTACCTCTCTTCTCTTCTGAGCTTATTCAAATATTCCCTTTTAGTGAGACCATACCCCTTTCCCCTTTTGACCACTCGAAGATTCGACTGATGAGACCACTTCAAGAAGTACAAGATATCAGACAACTAAGACCATTCGGAATGAAGAGGATTTTACCGTGCATTATGATAATGGAAACTACAACGGTTGAAGACTCCGAAGACTGGGAGAATTTGAAGGCTCTGAAGAATTGCCAGATGTGTATGACCTAGGAAGGTTACCCTTATGGAACTTGGCAGACTATGGAAGCCGTCAATGCCCGAGATCAAGGTGTATCGGAGAAAGACCGAAACATGGAGAGTTAGAAACTCAAAGTTTTTTTTAGAAAAACCCAAAGACAGGAGATATTAGTTATGGAATGAAAGCTCATGGCAGTATCAAGAGCAGAAACACGGCTATCCATGATGTTATCGCCCGCTTATGCTATTGTCACCGTGCTGAGTTAAGCATGCATATGCATGGAAGGATTGGATGGTAGAAGGCTGATGGAGCACCTATCAGCAAGATGAAGCTTTAACTTTAGACCAGTGTATCACCAGGATCTGGAGTATTACATCAAGAAGTTAAGATGGACCTGCAGGAAATAGTATTTGATAAAGAAGCGTTTCGTGAAGAACTCAGGACGCAGAAGCTGAAAGTAGCCAAGCTAGAGGAGCAAAACCTTGAGACATCAAAGATTCGTCAGGAACTGAAGGACAGTAGGATCATGGTTCATGTCAAGGATGTTGAAACCCAGAAGTTTGGAACGCAACTCCAGAAATATAAAAGGACGTCACGAGAGACTTCGCGTCAACAGAGATGATTTGGCAAAAGAACTTGAGAAGGACAAGCATGATTGGAAGAAGCCATCGGAGACATTAACAAGACTTGAAGAGTTTGGCGACGTTGAAGACTTATTGACCTTTAGAAGACCAAACCCCTGTTATACCTATGTTAGATGAGACGTTTGTGAGCTGTCATTTGTTTGTTGTTTTTCCGACAGCCACAATAAAAACCTATCTTTTCAAAAAAATTGTTTGTATTGTGTGCATCCCCTCTATCTCTCTTATCTCACCCCAAACCCATGGACCCAATAGAAGATGAATGGAGATGAGCTTGTATTTTCTGGACCGATGAGTCAATTGGAGACGGACCGATGGATTCAGAACATGGAGGATCACATGGAGAATAACCCTATAGCCGGAAAGGATATGACCCAGCATGCTCTTCAATGTTTTGAAAGAGGTGCTGCTACTTGGTGGAGGATGTACCAAACCACCAATGGATGGCAAGAAGTAACCACTTGGAAAGAATTTAAGTGGACTCTACAAAGATCTCGTCTTGTGTCCCAGAAATTGAAGCCTTATGGAAAGGATATGAAGAAACCTTGTGCATACAAACCTTGTGGAGAAATAGGACACAACCATAAGGAACACAAGGATGAATGCCCAAATTGTGAAGGAAGTCACCCAGCTGAAGAATGTCCAACTAGGCAGATCACTTGTTTCTTGTGTGAAGGGACTACCCACTACCCTGCTCAGTGTCACATCTACCCCATGGTACAAAGGACTATCCAGCAGAAGAAAGAAGCAATGAAAAGAGCCCTCATGGAAAGTTTAGAGGAATCTGTGATGAAGGAAGAGGTGGAGGACACACCCAAAGAAGAACCAAATAAACCCTGCACCAAGTCATGCTATTCATGTGGAGAAGAAAGACACATCTCCCAAAATTGTCTGAATGGGGATTTAGTAGAATTCCCGACAGAGGAAGTAGAGTATGACCCACAGGAAATAGAAGCCCTGATTGGAACGGAAAAGTCCAGGAAGAGAAGTAGATTGGATCCCAGGAACAACCCAATTTCTACAAAGAGAGACCTGAGTCATATCACATGTTTCAGGTGCAAAGATTCAGGACACTACCACAATGATTGCCCAAAAGGGAAGATGAGGACCCCAGGAGGCTATATAATCACAAGGAAACCCCGAGATATGTCAGAAGTAATATGTTTCCGTTGTGATGAAGCAGGGCACTTTGCCAGAGAATGCCCCAAGGAGACGGAGACTTGTGACAAATAGTTGAGTGCAACGAGAAATATAGTAGTAGTAGTGTGGACATTTCTTTTATTAGTGAGGTGTCGGATTGAGGCATGTAATGGAATGCAGGAGATTGTAATAATAATTTGAGAATCAATAAAGTTAGCATCATTGGTATTGATTTGGATTTTATGAGTTGTTACTCTATGAAGAAAGATTTTGACCATTTTCGAGGATATGAGAAATATGGTCTATGGAAGATTGTGCATTTTAAGGGTGGTAGTACCCTGTGAGGAAACTTGACCCTTGGAAAAAGGTAATGATATTCCACGAAGTGGATTTCGAACAAAATAAGTATGAGTTTTATCTCGATATGTTTGACACCCCAAGAATATGAGGGTATGGAGTATTGTTGGATGTAAAGGAGGTAGTCTATGAAATTGGAGACAGAGCATGTCTTCGTGTGTTCCCTCTGCGAGGAGTTAAACTATTTGGAGTTAAGGGAAAGTTAGCCCCGAGATTTGTAGGACCATACCGAGTTTTGGAGCGTATGGGAGAAGTGGCCGACAAGTTGTAGTCACCCGAAGGACTGTCATGAGTTCATGATGTGTTTCACGTTTCCCAGTTGAAGAAGTGCCATGCAGAGATGGCCAATATTCCCCTGTAAGGACGCTTGACCCTGGAAAGGATAATGATGTTCCACGAAGTGGAGTATGGACTTCATAAGTATAAGTGTTTTTTTATCTCGGTATGTGGGATATCCCACGAGGATGAAGAGATAAATTACTATTGGATATAAAGGAGGTATGATGTTGGAAATATGGATCAATGAAATTCCATGATGAGTCTGAGTAATCATGCCCTAGTTTGGTGCCAATAGAAGGAAGGAAGACAGTACAATTGGATGGATTTAAGAATACTAGGATTGGATGTTGGATTAAGGATCAGTTGCCCGATGATGAGTTCAAGGTTTACAAGTGATGAGATGGGCCATAACCCACAGGCCGCAGGACCTGCCAAGAAGCAAGCACATTCTTGCTAAAGGAAAAACCCTGGAAGAAGTTACGATTTTTATCGACAGACGATCTTATAGGAGTTACGCAAAACCTGAGGGTTGGGAAGGAACGATAGATGTTTGTTTGGCTTGCAGAATCAATGGATTTATCCGAACCTAGTTCGTTGGCAAGAGAAAATCTGCAATGCTTGCGAGGATGACCGAGTGTTAGAATGCGAGATTCGCTAAACCATATACAAGGTAATGATTTGGGTGCGGGATGGATTGATCACCATACCGACTTAATCTTATTGTTCGCCTTGCTATACGGGATGGTAAATCTGAGTGACTTGCCTATAGTAGAGTGATGACGATTTAAACCTTGTTTAAACCTTAGAATGGTATAGGTATTGTCCCTTGTACACGGCAGTTATTGCCAACCGTAGGTTATACGGTGAGGTTCAACCCAGACCCATTTCCTGCAGGAGAAACCATAAATTGTTGACCACCAGGAGATGTCGATAGTTGTTTAGTATTGGCGCCTGACCCGTCAGCAAAGAAGACCCAGTCATGGAATAACCTTACCAAGATGAAAGGACAGAAGAATTATGGTAAAGGTTATGCCACTACCTGAAGAGTCCAGAAAAGGAGTTATACTAAAGATCTGAGAAGACCGACCCTGTCAAGGATAAGGATGGAGTATATGAGTATTGATGCGACCGTAACCATGCTTCTAAGGGTGGTAGCACCCCAGACCCCGGTGATGATCGATGGAATTTGAGAAGACCCCCAAACCCTAAATTATTTCTTACTAGCCTCTCCGAATCTCGAGGACGAGATTCATTTTAAGGGTGGTAGGTTTGTAACATCCCAAAATTCTAAATTTTGGAATGTTATAATAAACAGATAGATTGGATTGATTGTTTGATTGATTGACTGAAAGTGAGTGGAATTCGAAATCTTTTGAAAGTTAAATGAGAGGGAATAAAAGGACTTTCCCAAACTTTCATTTTTGCTTTTATGATCTCCATGAATTCAAATTCTTTTCATCACAAAACCCTCGAGAGAAGATGACATGACTTCTTCCATTTATTTAAATGAAAAGGGGTGTTGAAAATATTTGAATTTCATTTGAGAATATTTTCCAATTCTGAAACTTTATGCAACTCAATGATTTTCACGAGAGAAGATAAAATGACTTCTTCAAAACAAATGAAATATGAGTTGGGAGTTTCAAAGGTTAAATTCAAAGTCCTTTTGGAAATCATTTTTAGTTTGGAGTTATTTGAGTCTTATTCAAATTATTTTTCTCCAAAATAAAAATATACAAAAAATAGGGTAACATGATTCCCTACATCAGAAAATTGGAGAGAAATAAATTTAAAATCATTTTGGTATTTTTAAAATGATTTTTATTGGATTTTATTAAGGCAGTAGCGCTGTTTGATTTATTAAAATTTGTGTGGATTTTATTTGATTTTACAAAAAATGTTCACGCTGTAGGAAATCTTTTTCTGAAAATTTTGATATATTATATGCCTATATAATATTTCCATTTTCTTTTGTTTTATTATTTCTTTCTCTGTTTGTTTAAAAAAAACTCTTCGAACAGTGCCAGGCCGAAGCCCAGCACTGCTCTCTCTCCCCTCTCTCTCCCCGTCGCCGACTGGACCAGCCCAGCGCCCGAGCCAGGCCACGGCCCGCCAGCCCAACGCGCCCTCGCTCGTCCCCGAGCTCCCTCTCGGGAGTCCGCCGGCCGTACGCCGCCGCCGCCGACGTGCCCGAGGCGGACACGCCTCCCCCCCGCCCCCTCGCGCACGCCAAGCCACCGCCTCGCCCTCCTATAAAGCCGGAGCCTCGGGCCCCGACCTCTCTCTCCTCCTCCCCGCCGCAACCGCCACCCTCGCCGGAGCCCCGCCCCGACGAGATCCGCCGCCGCCGCCGCGCTTCGTCCCGTCGCCGAGGACCGCCTCCGACGCCGCCATCCTCCTCACCTCGCCGCGCCGCGCCTCCCCGTGCTTCGACCCGAAGCAGCCGAGCCGCCGCGCCGGAGCTCGCCGTCGCCACTGCCCCGCCTCGCCGGAGCTTCCCCGCCGGCACCGGACCGTTGCTGAACCGGTATAACCCGCCGGTCCAATCCGGTTTTTTTTCAAGTTCGGTTTAAAAAAAACCCTAGCCTAGATCTGTTTCTTTAGGTTTTACTAAACAGTGAACGTCCACTGTTTAGATCCTATAAACGAACGTTCACTATTTAGCTTTTTCTTTTTCTGTTATTTTCGGCCAGGGACCCATCTGTGAATAATTTATTTACAGATTAGCCCCTGATTTTCCAACGTCCACAACTTTTTGCTCGTTTGTCCAAATCTAACGAAACCAAAGCCCACTTCCTCGTTATGATCTCCTCTATCCAGTAAAGCAACTTAAACATGTTTTTGAAAGTTTTAAAATTTGAATTCAAACAGAGTTGTATTCAAACTTCTTTTGTTCATAACTTAAGTTCCGTAACTCCGTTTGAGTTGATTCTTTTTGCAAATCGAAGCTCTTGACCTAAACTTTCTGATAAGGCCAAATTCATATAATTTTGGTACTGTTAGAAATTGTTTTATGTTGCAAGAGTTAATTGCTTGGTTTTGAAGTTTTCCGAATTGTTTTCCTCGTTCTTTCTGATCTTTTGAGTGATTGCTTATGTGTGGTTACCATTGCTTGCTTACGATAGATTGACTGGAGTGTGACAAGTAGATCTATCCAGAGTATTGAGTGCGAATCATCTTCATCAACATTGCAGACAAGTTCACACTTTGATCATACCCCTTTCATACCCAGTTTTTTTTATGCATTAGATTCAATCCTCAAACATTGCATGGTTAGGATCTAATTAAATTGTGGGTATTGGGAAGTAGTTGAGGTAGTACCTATTACCTGTTCTTTTATTAAACCCTTGGGAGTTACTTCTACGTTTGCTATTATATTGCCATGCTATGCTCGTAGACGTGGATTGGGTTTGAGAGACATTCACGACAGATGTGAGATTGTTAATAATGGTTTACTTAAGGTGGCAACTAAAACTCACATCTGGGTGGATTGAGGCACCTAGGGAACCCAGTGTTGTCTGTTTGTATAAGGACCGCCACCCAGGCTCAAAGGGATCATAAGGTTATTCATGCTAGAAACTTCCGTGTGCAGCCACAAGCTATTATGGGCTCTAGCATAGTTGACTAAGTTGTGTGAACTCTTACAGTGGTAGACTAGCAAATTTAGGGGAAAGTAGGTGTAACTGTCTACCCATACGTAAGGTGCAAACACTTCTGAAAGACTGTGTCTCGGTCATCCGTTACTCAAACACCATGTATTGCGAGTAATCCAACGGAGGAGATCGAGTCTTGTGAGGAAAAGTGCGCAAACCTCTGCAGAGTGTACAAACTAATCATGGTTAGCCGTGTCCCCGGTTATGGACAACTTGAGTATCTAGTTCTTGGATTATCCTGTTGATCTCATCATGTTACTTTAATTAATATTGTTGGGTTAATGATGATACTTAATTGGGATTGAGATGCTGTCAACCATCTCAATGTTTCACAACCACTATGATAGTTAAATAAAATTTATTCCTTTGAAGTAGGGAAAAATTGGCTTTTCGCAAAAACATTATAACCATAGAGCTTTTCCACCAGCCATATATGCATGTAGTGATAGCCTTTGTTCATCATTTCTCTATGGTGTGAATTTGCCAGCATATTCCATGTGCGGACCCGTTTTCGGGCTGCAACGTTTCATGTTGCAGGATTCGACGAGTAAGTGATACGTTAGGGTTACGATTTCTACACTCAACTTTGCCGTTGGTGTTGATGGGAATCCACAACCTTGTTACTTCCGCTATTTTGGAATGAGGTAATAGTATTTACGCTACTTTATACATGTGATTTACCTCTGTTATAAATCCTCGAGTACTGTGTGTGTCAGCATACCGATCCAGGGATGACACTTAAGCACAGAGACTTGATCCATTTGGGTCGGGTCGCTACAATAGCATAACGAGAGACTATACGTGCATTCTTCGGGAATCACAAACCTTAACACCAATATTCTTACTAACCACAACTGTTTATTAATACCTCCCACATATTCCATCTCTATATCGCAAAACTATTGCAAGGAATCAAACACATCATATTCAGTGATCCACAAGTTTTATGTAGGATTTTATCACTAACCATGCAAATGACCATTCCTGTTGACTCTCTAAATAGATATGGTTAAGCATGAGAGTTTAGTTCTTTCTACAAAAGACTTGCATAGGCTCTAATAAATATAAGTGAAGCAAAAGAGCATTCTACAAACAAAGGTTTTCTATGTGAAGAGAAATAGACAATCCAAACTTCAAATGATATACGTGAAGCACACGAAGCATTCTATAAAGCCATACTCAAAAGATATAAGTGAAGTGCAATGAGCATTCTATAAATCAACCATGGACTATCTCATACCAGAATGGTGCATAAAATAAAAATGAAAACTAAACACAAAAGACGCTCCAAGATTTACACATATCACATGAATGAAACGAAAACGAAAACATACCGATACTTGTTGAAGAACGATGGGATGCCTTCCGGGGCATCCCCAAGCTTAGATGCTTGAGTCTCCTTGAATATTTACTTCGGGTGCCTTGGGCATCCCCAAGCTTTACCTCTTGCCTCTCCTCCTTCTACTCATACCGAGACCCCCCTCGATCTTTGAACCTTCATCCACACAAAACTTAACAAAAAACTGGTGAGATCCGTTAGTATAATAAAGCAAATCGCTACTTTAAGTATTGCTGCAAACCCATTCATATTTTGTTTTTTGCATTGTATCTACTGTATTATAACTTTTCCATGGCTTATACCACCGATAAAATCGATAGTTTCATCAAAACAAGCAAAACAATGCATCAAAAATAGAATATGTCTTAAACAGGATAGTCTGTAGCAATCTGAATATTAACCATACTTCTGTAACTGCAAAAATTCTGAAAAATAGGACAAAATAAACAATTTGCGTAGCAATACTGTGAAAAAATTTCAGAAACTTTTGACGTTCCAGTAAAAAAATGTAAAATCACGCACTACAGCCAAAGTTTCTGTTTTTACACCGCACATACCCACAAGCAATCTAATCATCCTCAAGGCAAATCGTGGCACATTATTTTTATAATACAATGGATTTGTACAAGGGGATAATTATTTTTGTGAGAAACTTCCATGAAAAGTTTACATTGTTTCCATGAGCATGAACACAAGTGTTCAAGGTCGACCATCACTTCTCCAATGCATAACCTTCCAATCGCTTCACTTTTTGAAAAAAAGAAGTTCCCCTCTATATTTTTTTAGTTTTAAACTTTATAAAAGCACTCAACAGAACAAAATGACTCTCTAAAACTTTCGGGTTGTCTCCCTGGTAGTGCTTTCTTTAAAGCCATTAAGCTAGGCATAAAATGCTCAAGTAATGGATCCACCCGGATCCCAAGGTATATCAAAGCCAATTTTAATTAACAATTATTTGGAATTTAGTAGTGAGCACAAAGAAACATATATCATGCAATGACGAAGTCTAACTCTCTTCCTACGCATCGGCATGTCATACAAGAATAATTCATACACATCAAGTAAAGGCCAATACAGAGCATAAGCAGTTTCTTGCAATTTTATCGTGTTGAAAACATAGGGAGGAGTAGATGTAGTTCCTCTCTCATAATAATTGCAACTAGGAGCAGCAAGCACATGCGTATTATATTCATCAAAAGCATCATGCGTAATGGTAGAATGCAACCCATCAATATAATCCTTAATAAGTGCAAACTTCTCCGATATAGTGTAGTCTGGAGAATTCAAAAAGATAATAGGACAATCATGCGTCGGTGCAATAGCAACAATTTCATTCTTAACATAAGGAACTATAGTAGTTTCATCTCCATAATCATAATTCATATTGGCATCTTGGCCACAAGCATAGCAATCATCAATTCCATCAAAAAGGGGTATTTCAAACGAATCAACGGGATCATAGCAATTATCATAGCATTCATCCTTCTGTAAGAACAAAGGGATATTAAACAATGTATGAGTTGGAGGGTTACTCTCATTAGAAGGTGGGAATGGGTAGCTAATCCGCTCTTCCTCCTTTTGTTCTTCGCTCTCCTCATCATCTTTTTCATCCAATGAGCTCCCAGTTTCATCAATTCCTTCTTCCATAGACTACTACAAAATATTAG
The DNA here is from genome assembly GCF_002575655.3 of Aegilops tauschii subsp. strangulata. Classification (NCBI taxonomy): domain Eukaryota; kingdom Viridiplantae; phylum Streptophyta; class Magnoliopsida; order Poales; family Poaceae; genus Aegilops; species Aegilops tauschii. The sequence continues at coordinate 199,643,739 of NC_053038.3, read as the reverse complement.
TCTCTTCTTGGACAATGGAGACTTTCTCAAGAAATACATCAATATCGGAATTGTATTTATAATTCTCATAGAAATATTTAAGGATAGCAAAATTTTCAAGTCTATAAACAGAATCATCATAATCTTCATACTTTTAAAACATAGATTCAATTTCGTAAGCATCCTTAAAAGCAACAAATTCTTCTTTTCGTTCCACATCATAGTAATCATATCTACCATTAGCATAAGAAGCTAAGGTTTCATTATCATTAAATTTGCATGAAAAGGGAAGGTGTGGAGCCTTCATCCTATAGTAACAAGTATAATCATGTCTCAAGCATAGATCCCGAGCATACCAGTGCAACATATGAATTTGATCCCATAACAATTACCCTTTTTGTGTCAAGCAATAATCCCTAAAGTATTCACGTTTATCCAACGTGTCTCCCATTATCACGTTGAATGAGGTTTTCTCAGGATTATCAAAGTAGTGTTTAATATTTCCACATAACAAGCATCAAGGGTTTCAGGAGGTTCCCCATCTCCATGAGTAGCAAGTACGACTAATTATTTTAGTGTTCCATGTCCCATATCCATAACTAAAGATAGAGAACAACTTATAATAGGAAAAAAAAACTACTTGGTAATAAAGCAAACAAGCACACATGAGAATATTCACCCCACACTATTGCTCCCTGGCAACGGCGCCAGAAAAAGGTCTTGATAACCCACATGTATAGGGGGTTGTTTGTAGCCCTTTTCGATAAATAAGAGTGTCAAACCCGAAGAGGAGCTAAAGGTAGAACAAATATTCCCTCAAGTTCTATCGACCACCGATACAACTCTACGCACACTTAACGTTTGCTTTATCTAGAACAAGAATAAAACTAGAAGTACTTTGTAGGTGTGGATAGGTTTGCAAGATAACAAAAACATGAAAATAAAAGTTAGGTGTTGTTCAAATAAGAAACAATTAAGTTTAGTAAAACGAGTGTGGATTAGTGGTAGGATTTGCGGAATTGTCCCTTAGCAATTGATTATGTTGCTAGACCGATAGCAAGTTTTTATGTGGGAGAGGCCACTGCTAGCATGCCGTCCCTTACTTGGAATTCTATGCACTTATGATTGGAACTACTAGCAAGCATCCGCAACTACTAATGTTCATTAAGGTAAAACCCAAACATAGCATTAAGATATATATTGGTCCCCTTTCAATCCCGCACGTATCAATTTCTATGTTTAGGTTGAAGCTGCTATCATCCTTGCTCTCCAATGCATAGTCCTATCAACGTACAACTAACCTATGGTGTGATCCACACGCGCGCTCATATGATGGGCACCAAAGGACAACCACATAACCACAAGCAAATTAAACCAACAGTAGAAATTCACCAATTACCGATAGGACAACAAAAATCTACTCAGACATCATAGGATGGCAACATATCATTGGATAATAGTATGAAGCCTAAAGCACCATGTTCAAGTAGAGGGTACAGCGGGTTGCGGGAGAGTGGGCCGCTAAATATAGATGGGGGAAGGTGATAGAGTTGTTGGTGAAGATGACAGAGTTGTTGGAGTAGATTGTCATCACACGCTGATTGCCTCGGCGGCGTTCTGGCGCCACCGGGAGAGAGAGGGAGAGAGCCTCCCTCCTTCTTATTCTTCCTTGGCCTCCCCCTAGATGGGAGGAGAGTTCCCCCTCTGGTCCATGGTTTCCATGGAGGCAGAGGGGCAGGAGCCCCTCCTAGATTGCATCTATCTCTCTGTTCTCTTCTGTTTCGCGTTCCTATTTTCTGGCCGAAAACCGTTTCTTATATTCCCGGAGATCTATAACTCCGATTGCACTGAGATTTTAACACGATTTTTCTCCGGATATAAGCTTCCTTGCGCCCGAAGTAGAGATCCAACCGACTTACGAGGAGGGCACAATACACCACCACGCGCCTGGGCTGCCTGGCGTGCCCAGGTGTATCGTGGTGGCTATGGGCCTCCGTTTGCGTCGATTCCAACTCCCAAAAATCACATATATTCCAAAATAATTCTCTGTAAATTTTTATCGTGTTTGGACTTCGTTGGATATGGATATTCTGTGAAACAAAAAACATGCAACAAAAAGAAACTGGCACTAGGCATTGAATCAATAGGTTAGTCCAATAAATCATATAAAATGTTGCCAAAAGTATGTGAAAGTTGTATAATATTGGCATGAAACAATCAAAAAATTTACATACGATGGAGACGTATCAACGATCATCATTGCACGTGTCGTCTCAAGAAGGCGAGGACGCTTGTGCTCAGCCACACCATTCTGAGCATGAGTACAAGGGTAAGAGAATTGAGCAAGAGTACCCTGGTCAGCAAAAAATCCTCGCATGGCATGCGAGATATACTCACCAGCTGAATTTGCGTGAAATATACGAATAGGAGTGGAAAACTGGGTATGAACCATGGCAGCAAAAAATTTGTATATAGATAAGACCTCGCTATGAGAAGACGTGAAATAGATCCAAGTGTACCGAGAAAAATCGTCTATAAAGATAATATAGTATCGATGACCCCCTTTCGAAGCAAAGGGAGCCGGACCCCAAACATCAGTGTGAATGAGATCAAAAGGACGCTCGGACACTGACTAACTCTGAGGATAGAGTTGCTGAATCTGCTTACCAAGCCTACAACCTAGACAGTCCAATGAAGCGTTGCCGGCTACAGACCCCAGAACACCACGATGAACCAAAGACGAGCGACGAGAACCACATAAATGGCCAAGACAATGATGCCACTGCTGAAAAGAGCTGGTGGACGCAACAACAGGAGTTGCGAGACTAGCGGCGGTGGCAGCAGAGGGAAGACGAAGCCAGTCAAGCTCCTAGAGACCATCAGAGCGTCGAGGGCTAGCACCAAGCAGAGCGCCCGTGTGACAATCCTGAAAAGAACACGAATCAAAGTCGAGAATGACCCTACAACTAGAGTCAACAATCTGACCACCAGATATGAGCTGCATGGTAAGTCGAGCAACATGAGCGGCAGAGGGAACATGAAATGAAGAAGTGCTAAGAGTGCCTCGACTAGCTACATGGAGGGGAGTGCCATCAGCCGTAAGAACACGAACTGGAGACTCGTCAAGTTGAATGGAGGTCAAAGTGGAAGAATCATAAGTCATACGAAAAGACGCTCCGGTATCAAGAATCCATAGTGATGTACCTGAATGAGTAGATGGTGGTTTCTCAGTGCCAGAAGAGTCAGCCATGGGAAATGCAAAACCTGTCGATGAAGAATCCCAAGCATCAAGCAGGCATCGCAGCTGTGCAATCTCATGCACAGACAGGGACATGGCTGAAGATGTCAAGGGGGAAACACCTGCCGACGATGAGCAGTCACCACCATTCATGAAAGCCGTGTATAGAGTCGACCGAGAGTAGCGAGTCGACGTAGAAACACCTGTGGAAGCCACTGGGGGAGTCGACGTAGAGGGTATCCATCGTGCGTGGAAGCCGCGAGAGGAGTCGGTGTCGGTGCAACGAACCCTGGGTCCATTGCCCAGACTGTGCACAGGCCCAAGAATAAGATTACAGCACCAAGATCAGATCAAAGCACAAGGGATCAGTTCTTCGAAGGACCAACGTGCAGATCAAGAAGACCAATACTAGCCAAAGAGACAAGATACCACTACGAGAAGAACCTCCCTTGCCGGGCAGGCATGCCTGGCGGGGTTGGAGTTACCCCGGAAGCGAGCCTCCAAGATCGTCCCGGCAGGCCTGCCGGGGCTCACGGAGGCAAACCACTCCACCACACCACCTCACAGCGATGCATGTCGTAGATCAGTGCGGTGTCAAGCTCCTAAGTGACTAAGTGGCTACTCCCTGCCACATGGCAGCCACTTCCTACAGAAAATACCTCCAGGCAACACCCGTCCTGAGACATGTCAAGCAAGCAGGCGCGAAGCTGGCAAATCAGCCCGGCAGGGCCTGCCGCGCAAGCTGTGATGTGACACTGAGCAGCGCATTTAATGCGCTCTGTCAGCCTGCAAAGTTAGGTATGGTAGCACTATTTGATATCTAATCAGTATATACAGACTGATTTGCCACTGTGGTGACCCCTTGATCTATAAAAGGAGGCCCATGGCAACCATAGAAAGGATTCGAACCCCCGCACATTCATACAAGTGTAGCCACTCTCGCCCCGAGGCAACCTTGCCGGGCAAGAGCGCTGCGCTTTTCCACCATCAATCCACCAAAGCAGGAGTAGGTTTTTACGCCTCGCGGCGGCCCGAACCTGGGGAAAAACTGCCCGCGTGATCTCTGTCGTGCTGTGTTATGCTTCTCCACTCTTTGCGTAATGTGCCCATCCCCCCGCCGAACCAAAATGGCCTCATGGCCCCATAGATGGTCGTGGTTTCCCAGGACATCTTTGGAGCGCCAGGTAGGGGGATCACTTGCGCGAACCCGAGAGCGTAAGTAGCCCATCATCTTCATCGCCATTTTCATCATCGATGGCTCCATCGACTATGGCACCCAAGAAGAAGTCCGGTGCTGCAGCTCACCCGTCCATCTCGAAGGCCCTGCCGCTCATGACCGCCAACGCCGCGGGGAATGCAGAGGCGCATGAGGATGTGGGCGCTGCGGGAGACATGGTCGGTGCAGGCGGTGTTGTCACTACCTCTCCCGCGGCCGAAGCGGGAGCGGGAGGCACCGGAGAAGGACAACACCAACAACATTCTGGCGACCACGCTCCGCGAGGTACGGGTAGAGATATTCCTTCTGTCCCTCCCGGCCTGGCCGAGGGGCATAGCCACGGCGGTGACGTTTGTTTTGAGGCAAATCGCAATCCTACGGCCTCCCCGCCGTGGGCGGTCGAGGGACATGCACCGTCCCCAGAGCAAACTGGCCCAGCCAATGCTCTGAATGGAGTCATTGGCTCGTGCGCGCCATCACCTCATCACCACGCCATCCCAGCGACTGACTCCTGACGACGGGAGCCCGGCACAGCCACCGCCAGCACCGTCAGGAGCCGGGCGACGCTGCGGTCTATATCGTCATCACCAATGCCAAGCACCACTTCGGAGGCCATGGCGCGGGCCCAGCTGCTGCTGAGGTTTCCGCCGGCAGCTGATCAGATGGATGAGTGGAGATCCACCATTCAGAGTCTGGTTGGCTTTGCCGAGGCTGGAGGCTCACAGCGAGCTGGCCCGCCATGGCCTCCCCAGACGATGGCAGCAGCCCACGCTGCTGGCCGTGCGGAAGGGGCCACCCCCATGGTGCAGTCCCCACCGCGACAACCAGCGCGAGGGCCACACAACCAAGAGCTTGATGACGTCTCGATGGCTTTGTCCGATCCTTGACCATGTCAAGGCCGACGGCGAGCCCTGGAGGACAGGCAGATGGGGGACGCGCACGTCACCATCGAGCAACACCGTGATGACCATCACTAGTCCAATGGGCACGATGGCCCCGACATTGACGAGCCTGCGCTCGGCAGAGGCGGGTACCTGTCTTTCGAGGCTGGGTGCCCTGCCTTCACCCGTGAGCTGGGGAAAGTCCGTTAGCCATCCGCTCGCACGTTCAAGCCAGAGATTCCAGAGAAGTATGATGGGAGACTGAACCCGACAGAGTTCTTCAGCATCTACACCATCGTTGTTCAGGGTGGCGGGGGAAGAGGTGAGAAGATTTTTGCCAACTACTTCCCTTTGGCGCTTAAGCCAAACGTGAGGTCTTGGCTGATGCATCTGCCGGAGAACTCCATCTCGACTTGGGCTAACCTGTGCCATGAGTTCGTTGGCGCCTTCACGAGCGGCCACCAAGAACCAGGACGGTCCAGCGATTTGCAGCTTCTCCCATAGAAGGAAGGAGAGACTCTGCGAAAGTACATGCAGAGGTTCAGCCGAGTCCACAAGAATATTCCAGATATCCACCCGGCAGCTGTGATAGCTGCGTTCCAGTCCAACATGCGCAACTGACGAATACGTTCCAAGATGAACGTTTGCTTGCCCAAGACTGTGAAAGAACTTTACACCTTAGTAGACAAGTGTGCTCGGGTGGAGGAGGGGAGGAAACTCCCTGGAGAAGAGGATGGCGTTGACATCAACTCAGAAGATGACGACGAGGCCACCAGTCAGAAGAAGAAGAAGAACAAGAAGCACAAGGATAAAGCAGTACTGACCATTGAGGTATTGGGCACGCCTAGTACCAGCAAGAAGGCTAAGGCCGAAGCCCCCAGCAAGGAAGTTGCCGCGTGCACTGACTGCTGGGAGGCTGCGGCTGCCGAGAAGGCTGGAAAAGGCGATGGGCCGTATTGCAAGATTCATCGGACCAAGCGCCATGATCTCCAGGAATGTCATCTGGTCGAGCAGCTCGTCAAGAAGTAGGGGGCTGAATGTGAGAAGTGTGATAAGGAAAAAGTTCAGAATGGCGTTGGCGGGAAGGGCCGAGGCGGTGAAGCAAATCGCCCGGGCAAGGCTCTTCGGAACCAAGGAAAACCCGCCAGGGGCCGAGAGAAGGAAGATTGCAATGATGAAAGTGATGGAGGGATGAAGAGGAAACTAGTGAGTAGGAATTCCAGAAGGCCACTGACGCTCTCTGCATTGATGGAGGTGCATCTCTGCACTCCTCTCACCGCCAACTTAAATGGTGGGCGCGTGAGGTCAATGTCGTGGAGCCAGCGGCAGAGTCTCGGAAGCCGCTCAAGTGGTCATGCACGCCCATCATTTTTGACGAAGAGGACCATCCCGACCGCACCACCGCGGTAGGATGCTTGCCGTTGTTGGTTTGACCAACGATCCACAACCTCAAAGTCACAAAGATGTTGGTTGACGGCGGGGCCGGGTTGAATCTGATTTCCCCAAAGGTTATCAGCAAACTTCAGATAGCAGAGGAAGAGCTCAAAGTCACGGGCACGTTTCAAGGACTCAACCCCGGTAGGAGTCATCCTAAGGGAAAGATCACGTTGCCAGTGACATTCGAGGGGGAGTTGAACTACCGGACTGAGAAGGTTGTGTTTGATGTGGTCGACCTCCCCCTGCCGTACAATGGAATCCTTGGACGCCCAGCTCTGGCAAAATTCATGGCGGCATCCCACTATGCTTACAACACTTTGAAGATGCCATGGCCGGTGGGAGTCATTTCCATTCCGTCAGACGAGAAGGGCACAATTATTTGCGTGGATAAGATGTACCGGGACGCAGTCGCGGCAGAGGCCACGTAAGCCACAGCTCCCGCCAAGGAAATCAAAGGAAAGAAGAAGGCTAGCAGGGACACCAGCAAGGAATCCGGGAATCATAGCTCTTCGGAGTATGTTGCGCCTATTGATGACTTGCCGGAGAGTTCCAATAACAAGAAATCCAAGGCTGCTGCACCTCATGTGAAACAGGTCCCGGCAGGGCTGGCTCGCGCTGATGGTACCTTTACTATTAGTGCCACCCTTGATGACAAATAGGAAAGCGCGCTCGTTGCCTTCCTGCGGGCGAATATCGATGTGTTTGCTTGGCAACCGTCTGATATCCCCGATGTTCCCAGGCAAGTAATCGAGCACCACCTTGATGTCTGCCCACATGCCCGACCCGTCAAGTAGAAGGTCCGAAAGCAAGCCTTGGAGTGGCAGTAATTCGTTGCAGAAGAGATCAAGAAACTTGAGGCAACTGATCTGGTCAGAGGAGTACTGCATCCAACGTGGTTAGCAAACCCGATGGTCGTACGCAAAGCTAACGGAAAATGGAGGCTTTGCATAGATTTCACAAATCTTAACAAGGCATGCCCGAAGGACCCATTTCCCTTGCCGCGCATCGACCAGATTGTGGATTCCACTTCAGGATGCGATTTGCTCTCTTTTCTGGATGCATACTCTGGATATCATCAGATTTTTATGTCCAAGGAAGACGAAGAGAAGACCTCATTCATCACCCCATGTGGCACATACTGCTTCATGCGCATGCCCTTTGGGTTGACGAGTGTCGGGTCCACTTTTGCAAGAGCAGCCCAGATTGGTTTTGAGTCACAGTTGCACAGGAACACTGAAGCTTATATGGACGATATTGTGGTCAAGACTAAGGACAGATCAACCCTCATCCAGGATTTAGAAGAGACGTTTGCTAATCTGCACAGGATCAACTTGAAGCTAAACCCGGAGAAGTGCGTGTTTGGCGTCCCCTCCGGCAAGCTACTGGTTTTCTTTGTGTCCCAACGGGGGATAGAGGCCAACCCTGATAAGATCAAGGCTATCGAGCAGATTCAGGCACCTAAGGCAGTTAAGGATGTAAGCGTTTGACAGGGTGCGTTGCCGCGCTTAGCAGATTCATCTCCAAGTCTGCCGAGCGCGCCTTGTCGTTCTTCAAGATCTTGAAGAAGGCAGGACCCATGAAATGGACCCCGGAAGCAGATACAGCACTGCAAGATTTGAAGACCTACTTGTCCTCTGTACCCACTTTGGTTACTCCTAAACCACAAGAGTCATTGTTGCTATATCCGGCGGCAACTAATCAAGTGGTTAATGCAGCACTAGTGGCGCACCGGGAAGTTGATGTCTACTACGCAACTTTATTCTTGTAGACGCGTGTTGGGCCTCCAAGCGCAGAGTTTTGTAGGACAGTAGCAATTTACCCTCAAGTGGATGACCTAAGGTTTATCAATCCATGAGAGGTGTAGGATGAAGATGGTCTCTCTCAAACGACCCTGCAACCAAATACAAGAAATCTCTTGTGTCCCCAACACACCCAATACAATGGCAAATTGTATAGGTGCACTAGTTCGGCGAAGAGATGACGATAAATGCGTAATATTTATGGTAGAAATATAGTTTTGTAATATGAATAAATAAAAACAGCAAGGTAGAAAATGGTAAACGGGCACAAAAACAGTATTGCAATGCTTGAAAACAAGGCCTAGGGTTCGTACTTTCACTAGTGCAACCTCTCAACAATGCTAACATAATTGGACCATATGATTATCCCTCAAAGTGCAACAAAGAATCACTCCCGAGTTCCTATTAGCGGAGAACAAAAGATAGGAAATGTTTGTAGGGTACGAAACCACCTCAAAGCTATTCTTTCTGTTCGATCTATTCAAGAGTTCGTACTAAAATAACACAAAGCTATTCTCTCCGTTCGATCTATCCAAGAGTTCATACTAAAATAACACCAAAGCAAATTCATATTCATAATACTCAATCCAACACAAGGAACTACGAGGGGACCTGATGAGGACATGACTACCTTGGATACGACCAAAAATATTGCATACATGCATATTTGTCAGGTGATTTCTAGTGCAAACTATTCAATAATCTATTTATGTTATCCAGAACAAAAATACTTCACACACTTTTGTGTTTGTCTAATTGCAGGTGTATGGGACATTTGTACAATCCACATATGAAGATAAGGCAAAAGGAGAAGTTTAGGTTCTGTTCAAAAAGTCCTCTCACGTCACTTTTGGGCCAAGAGAAGATAGAGTCCAAGTCTCTCACGTTCTGGATTCAGATTCGGACTGCACAGACATACCTGACTCAAAACGCCAACAACTTTTTCATACGGACTCCGAATTGGGTGATTTTTTTTTGTTGGAAACTAGATTTCGTGCTCTTTCCAACCCAATTGGATTCACCTTTAAATTCGTCCGGAGCATTGAGTTATGGTCGAAACAATCTGACGTTGCACCAGAATCCGAGTCAAACTACAAGTCCAAAGGTGTTGCATCACCTCCACTTGGGCCCATGAGCCTTGTACGACCTAGGGTTGGTTTTAGGCTGCCTTGGGACGTCCTCCCACCTCCTTGGCCGCCACCCCTTGCTCCTATATAAGTAGATCCATCTAGTAGCTTTTTCCTTGGAATTTGTTTAGTTAAAAGTTAGCCATTGCAACTTCGTGTACTTCGTTTGTGTCCAACGACCAGACCAAGACCGCTTACGGATTCCCACCACTATCAATACTTCATATATATTCGCAATATTCAGATTGCATTATCATATTCTTGCTTGTTCTTCGATTGCTTGCAGGAATAGACCTTCGTGGTCAGGCTGATCGTGCTTCCGGCATCGTCAGTAACCTCAGGAGATTGGTTTAGCGATTGATAAGGCGCAACGTCGTGCACGTTTGTAGTCGGATCGTCAAAGTCGTCTCCACCAAATCGATAGTTATCATCTCATCGAAAGATCGGGACACCTTTGCCTCTATCAAGTGGTATCAGTTTTCAGGTTGCTCGGTGAGAATTTCCAGTTTCCCCTAGATTAGATTTATTTTCTTACCTATTGTCCAAGAAAAAGCCACAAAAAAGTTAGATCTATTCATCCTTTTGTCCAAGCCAGTCTGAGCCTTTGCAATTTTCTATTCATTGTTTGCATTATTGAATTATCGGTTGCATCGTCGTGTCGAGTTGCTGGTCTTAGGGTCTAGTTCGTTTAGAGTTTCGAGTTCTGTTCACATTAGTCACGTCGCCGCTGCATCGTTATCCCTTCTGCTGTCCACCACACCATCCATCAAATTCCACCATGTGCTACCCATAGTTCATTGTCACAATCATAGTTGAGGTCATTCACATCTTCGCTTGATCCAATCTGCATCTTATCTAGTTTGTCTTGGAAAGAGGGAGAGAAAAAAAAGACAGAGAAAAAAAAAGAGAGAAAAAAAAGAAAAAGAAGTCAGAAAAAAAAGAGAAAGAAAAAAAAGTGTGAGGAAAAAAAAGAGAGAAGAAAAAAAACAAAATTCGGATCTATCTAGACTCAATCTCGTAGTTGAATTCGGATTGGAATCTGTTTTGTGCACTGTTTAGTAAAACAGGCATACCTTCCTCATACGAAGTCCGTTTTGACTCTGCGAGTACTCAAATGAAAGCTAGCGACGAGCCGCATCTAAATAGTTGCAGAGACTAGTTCAATATTTGACACCTCAAAATCGTCTTCTAAATAGGTCTTTTTGCCCTCCGAAGTTCGCGGACACAGCTTATTCCAGTTTTTCAAGCCAGTTTCAGAATTCTTTCACTCCTCATATCAACTCGGAATTGAGTGATTCTTTTTGCATTGGAAAGCTTGAGTTAGTAGCATTCTTTGAAAAAAATTATCAGAAAATTGGCACAAACTTTTCAAGAGGAAAGTTGGAGAGAGTTGTTGTATATCCTGCTTGGCAGTTGTTTTTCATCATTATCTTTACTGCCGTTGTGATCTTCACTTATATCTTGCTGTCCAGAGCTACTTAGTATCCTTCATTGATGCTAGTTGTGCTACGCCGTGACCTCATTAGTGTTCTAGGCTCGCGTCTCTAGTCCGGTCTAGCCTAGGACCAGCACAGTACCGTCGTTGAGCGTTTATTCAACATTGCATCTCTGAATTGATTATTGCTAATATTTTGCTACCATATATAGCCAACCCAGCTCCACATATTTCTACACCGTGTATACGTACGTTCCCCTGGCAATCGCTTTACTCAATCTTTGGAGTTATTTGACACCGCTGGTTGCCTGTCACCACCTGCTGCTTGGTAAGAACTTGTAAGATATTGATATTTGCTTTACTGTGAGCGCTTTACCACCACATCCTAGTAGTTCATAGGAACATTATTCTTGAATTTTGTTTCTTGTTTCTACTAATCATGACAGGATCTAGAGTCAATTCATGGGGTTTGTCGATCGTGGGAGATGTGCCATCACCTATGCAAATACCACAACCGTCACGAGAGGTGCACAAACATCCAAATGCACATGATCAGGTTAATGTTTCTATACCACCATTTAATGGCCGTTTTAGACCTGCTTTATATATTGAATGGGAGTTTGACCTAAATAATATATTTGCTTCCAATAATTTTGATGTACGTAAAAAAGTTAAGGTTGCGGTTGGTTCTTTCACTGGTTATGCTGTAGTTTGGTGGAGTGAATATTGTCGGTTACACCCTAATGATATACCTACTACTTGGGATGATTTGAAACTTGCCATGCGACATACATTCGTTCCCTCTTATTATACTCGTGACATGATTACAAAGTTGCAACATTTAAAACAAGGTAGTGACACCGTAACGAAATATTATGATACTTTACAAACTACCTTGCTGCATTCCTCTTTAGAAGAAAGTGAAGAAGATTTTATGGATAGATTTTGGGGAGGATTAAATCGTGACAGGAGATACTAATACATGAAGAGTGTTATCCTATGGACCATTTGTTTCATCTTGCTTGCAAAGCGGAACAGGAAATAAAATGATGTGCTGCGCACAAGGAGAACAAGCGCGAGATGCACATTCCAAGAGTTGATACGGTTGTCCCTTCAACTACTAAGCATACTATGACAACCACATCCGTTGTTGTGAGGACTACATCACCTCCACCATGTGACACATCATCACCGAGAGTGCCTACCTCATCTGAGTTAATCATAAGAGGTAATGACAAAGGTACTAATCTTCCACTTCCACATGAGTATGATGAATGTCTTGTCAATTTAAGTGCACCATGCGGTGAGCTACCCACTACTTTGATCACACCAGCTACCTTAGAGGACTATGTTGATGATTTGACTTTGCCATGTGATCAAACAATTTTGAGTGAGCCCATTGAATTAACTATCGATGCAAAAGAATCAAGTGAATCAGGGAATAAATCAGATTTGGATCAAATATGTTTGAAAATAATTGTGCCAATGTTTAATCATTTTGATATGACCTCTAATCTTGGTGATGGTTCATCAATGTTGGGATGGTTTAATGATGAATATTGTCAATCTTTTCATATGAATAAGAGCTTCACTTATATGTGCAAACTGAGTTGCAATACTTTCATGCCTTCTACTTCTTGTGATAATATTTTGGCTTTATATTTTATTAACTATGAAAGTTACTCATGTATACATGTGTCATATGTGCAAAATCCACGAGAAGTAAAAATGGATGACATATACATATACAACATGTACACCTTGTCTCTTTTGTTAGCCACATTTCAGATTAAGCAACGCCGAGGACGGCTTTCTTTTCAAGAAGGGGAGGATGATGAGGACATGACTACCTTGGATACGACCAAAAATATTGCATACATGCATATTTGTCAGGTGATTTCTAGTGCAAACTATTCAATAATCTATTTATGTTATCCAGAACAAAAATACTTCACACACTTTTGTGTTTTGTCTAATTGCAGGTGTATGGGACATTTGTACAATCCACATATGAAGATAAGGCAAAAGGAGAAGTTTAGGTTCTGTTCAAAAAGTCCTCTCACGTCACTTTTGGGCCAAGAGAAGATAGAGTCCAAGTCTCTCACGTTCTGGATTCAGATTCGGACTGCACAGACATACCTGACTCAAAACGCCAACAACTTTTTCATACGGACTCCGAATTGGGTGATTTTTTTTTGTTGGAAACTAGATTTCGTGCTCTTTCCAACCCAATTGGATTCACCTTTAAATTCGTCCGGAGCATTGAGTTATGGTCGAAACAATCTGACGTTGCACCAGAATCCGAGTCAAACTACAAGTCCAAAGGTGTTGCATCACCTCCACTTGGGCCCATGAGCCTTGTACGACCTAGGGTTGGTTTTAGGCTGCCTTGGGACGTCCTCCCACCTCCTTGGCCGCCACCCCTTGCTCCTATATAAGTAGATCCATCTAGTAGCTTTTTCCTTGGAATTTGTTTAGTTAAAAGTTAGCCATTGCAACTTTGTGTACTTCGTTTGTGTCCAACGACCAGACCAAGACCGCTTACGGATTCCCACCACTATCAATACTTCATATATATTCGCAATATTCAGATTGCATTATCATATTCTTGCTCGTTCTTCGATTACTTGCAGGAATAGACCTTCGTGGTCAGGCTGATCGTGCTTCCGGCATCGTCAGTAACCTCAGGAGATTAGTTTAGCGATTGATAAGGCGCAACGTCGTGCACGTTTGTAGTCGGATCGTCAAAGTCGTCTCCACCAAATTGATAGTTATCATCTCATCGAAAGATCGGGACACCTTTGCCTCTATCAGGACCCCAAAGTTTCTATCGGAGAAAAGATAATAAAAACGTGCATCAACCCCTATGCATAGATTACCCCAATATCACCGCGGGAATCCATGAGTTGGATGCCAAAACACATATCAAGTGAATAATTATGATACCTCGCTGTCACCTCAAGTATTCATACCACAAGACATACATCATGTGTTCTCATATCTGAATATTCAATCCGACAAGACAAGACTTCAAAGGGTAAAGATTCAATTCATCACAACAAGGGTATAGAGGGGGGAAACATCATATGATCCGACTGTATTAACAAAGCCCATGATATAGATCACAAGAGAGAGAGAGATTAAACACATAGCTACTGGTGCAAACCCTCAGCCCCGAGGGTGGACTACTTCCTCCTCATCGTGGGGGCCGCCGGGATGATGAAGATCGCCACCGGAGATGATTCCCCCCTTCGGCTGGGTGCCGGAACGGGTCTAGATTGGTTTTCGGTGGCTACGGAGCCTTGCGGCGGCGAAACTTCTGATCTAGGTTAACCCCGATGGGTTTCGGAATATTTGGGAATTTATATGCAAAGAGGGGGTGCGGGAGGCCACCGAGGTGGGCACAACCCACCTGGGCGCGGCAGGGGGCCCTGGCGCGCCCTGGTGGGTTGTGCCCCCCTCGGGGCACCTCATAGGTGCAGCTTTGGCCCATTGGGTTCCTTCTGGTCCAAAAAAATCTCCAAAAAGTTTCGTGGTGTTTGGACTCCATTTGATATTGATTTCCTGCGATGTAAAAAACAAGCAAAAAACAGCAACCGGCACTAGGCACTGGGTCAATAGGTTAGTCCCAAAAAATGATATAAAGTTGCTATAAAATGATTGTAAAACATCCAAGAATGATAATAAAATAGCATGAATACTTCATAAATTATGGATATGTTAGAGACGTATCAGCATCCCCAAGCTTAATTCCTACTCGTCCTCGAGTAGGTAAATGATAAAAAAATAATTTATGAAGAGCAAAGTGCACAAGTTTGATCAATGACAATTTCAATCACTTTTCCTAGCATCATAACAGTAATTCTTTCTTATAAAACTTCTCATGTTAAAGTAGCAACCAATTCACGTGTTAAGGTTCAAACAATGAATTCTCTTGAAACCCAACAACCTATGTTCTCAGTCACCAAGCAATTGCAATTCAACTTATTCAACAAAGTCTAAGTAAGAGCTCACATACTCAACCATCATATAGTCTTCTATGATTGCTAACACTCACCGCATACACATGAGCAAAACGTTTCAACCAGACACATAGAAAGATAGGGGCTTATAGTTTCGCCTCCCAACGTATTCACCTCAAGGCTGATGTCAACAATAATAACTCATGCTACCCATATTCAACTGGACATATGTGCCTAGATCTTTCCTCACCACATGATGCTTGCCAAAGGAGAAAAATAAAAAGGAATAGAGAGAAAAACTTTGACTCTTGCATAAATGTAAATACATAAAAGTAAAAGATAGGCCCTTCGCAGAGGGAAGCAGAGGTTGCCATGCGCTTATTTGTTTGTATGCTCAACCCCTTAGTGCAAAAGAACGTCACGTTATATTGCCCCTTATGATAGCAACCTTTATTATGCGGTTCGTCGCTTTTATTGCTTTGCCATCATAAGTTCGTACAACGCTCAATTTTCTCTTACACTAAATGATCTAACACTTTAGAAGCAATTTTTATTGCCTTATTGCACCGATGACAACTTACTTGAAGGATCTTGCTCATTCCTTAGGTAGGTATGGTGGACTCTTGAAAATATGATTTGGGTTTAAGGGTTTTTGGATGCACAACTAGTATCTCTACTTGGTGCGGAATTTTTTGCTAGCAAAGATGGGGGCAAGCACCACATGTTGAAGGATCTATGACAATATGACTTCTATGTGAATATGAGCAAACATAAATCATTATGTTGTCTTCCTTGTCCAACGTCAACAATTTTGGCATATAATATTTTGATGGGGGCTCACAATCACAAAAGATTTCCATGATAGTGTGTTTGCATGTGAATGTTCTCTTCCTTATACTAATTATTCGTGAATTGCTTCTATGACCAATATTGTGATTGTCAAGCCTCAAAAGATTTCACTTTCTAAACCCAATGTGAAGCTACCACTAGGCATGATATAATTTCAACTTCAGGACATTCAATTTATTCAACTATTTACTCATAGGATATAAGTGAAGCACAAGAGTAAATGATAAGCTACTCCAAAAAAGATATAAGTGAAGCATTAGAGCAATTCCATAGAAAAGAGCTTCGTTGACGGGATGTGTATGCCGCTTACCTAGCCTCCCTGGCAACTATTTGAGGACTCTATTTTATTTGAAAACTTTCTGATCTAAGTATTTTATTAAAACAACAAGCAAAACAAAATAAAATTACATTCCAAGGATAGCACACATCATGTGAAGAAGCAAAAACTTAGGCTCAACCAACACTAACCGATAATTGTTGAAGAAGAAAGGCGGGATGCCTACCGGGGCATCCCCAAGCTTAGATGCTTGAGACTTCTTGAAATATTATCTTGGGGTGCCTTGGGCACCCCCAAGCTTGAGCTTTTGTGTCTCCTTAATTCCTCTCATATCACGATTTCCCTAAATCTCAAAAACTTCATCCACAGAGAACTCAACAAGAACTCGTGAGATAAGTTAGTATAAACCAATGCAAAAACCTTACCATTCTCTATTGTAGCAAATCACTAAAATTATTATTCAACATTGCATACTAAATGCCTCTGCATATTTAATACTCCTATCCACAAATAGAATCATTAAACAAGCAAACATATGCAAACCACTACTGCAGGATGCTGCTAACGCGACACTACGATCAGAGACCCTTCGACGAAACTGTGTGTGATGCCATAATCGCAAACGGTGGTGTAAAAAACGTCAAAAAAGGTGCAAAACGTTTGCAATGGAGGATGCATCAAACACGGTTCAGATTTTAGTTGCGTGTGTGATTCAGGGCATACGGTTCAGTTAAATTAACCGTTTTTGATGAGGAGGAACAAAAGAAACGGGCAGCCAGATGAAGGTGTGTGCGATGTACAGCATACGGTTCACTCGGATGAACTGTTTGTGATTAGGCAACACAAAAGAAACGGCCAGCCAGATGAAGGTGTGTGCGATATTGATAATCCCCAAGAGCAGGGAATCATCGTAGCAATTTCCAAAGGTGGAAGTGATAAGTATGGAGTGTCGAACCCACAAGGAGCTAAAGGTAAGATCAATATTCTCTCAAGCCCTATCTGCCACTGATACGACTCTACGTGCACCGAACGTTTGCTTCCAACTAGCAACGAGAAATAAAACTATGTTG
Organism: Aegilops tauschii subsp. strangulata; assembly: GCF_002575655.3. Lineage (NCBI taxonomy): Eukaryota > Viridiplantae > Streptophyta > Magnoliopsida > Poales > Poaceae > Aegilops > Aegilops tauschii. The sequence continues at coordinate 199,626,469 of NC_053038.3, read as the reverse complement.
CGGGTATGAAGTGGATAACTTTGTATGATATCAGAGAGCTAAAATATAAAAGTAGGTGCTGTTATCATGAAGTTAGAATATATTACTAAATATTATAAATAGCGAGTGTGGAATAATGGTGGATCGTGTGCGGAATTGTCCTAGGCAATTGTTAACAAGACCGATAGTCGTCATTGCAATTTCATATGAGGGAGAGGCATAAGCTAACATACTTTCTCTACTTGGATCATATGCACTTATGATTGGAACTCTAGCAAGCATCCGCAACTACTAAAGATCATTAAGGTAAAACCCAACCATAGCATTAAAGCATCAAGTCCCCTTTTATCCCATACGCAACAACTCCCTTACTCGGGTTTAAGCTTCTGTCACTCTAGCAACCCACTATAAGCGAATCATGAACGTATTGCAACACCCTACAGCGGGAACCCCTCACGCTTGCGCGACACGGAGGGCACCATAGGACAGCACCAAAATAAAACATACAACTCGTACCAACCTAGACCATCAATCAACCCAAAGACAAAGATATCTACTCAAAACATCATAGGATGGCAACACATCATTGGATCATAATATGTGGCATAAAGCACCATGTTCAAGTAGGGATTACAGCGGGGTGCGGGAGAGTGGACCACGTAAAAGAGATGAGGATGGTGATGGTGATGGTGATGAAGACGATCACCGCGGCGGTGATTCCCCTCCCGATGGCACTCCGGCGCCACCAAGAGAGAGGAGGAGAGGTTCTCCCCCTTGTGCTTCCTCCTCCATGGCCTCCCCCTAGATGGGGAAAGGTTCTCCCTCTGATCCTTGGCCTTCGTGGCGATGATGGCCTCTCCGGGATACTCCTCCATGGCCACCGGTGATGATGGCCCCCTCCGGCAGGGTGCCGGAGACGGCCTAGATTGATTTCTCGTGGCTACAAAGGCTTGCTGCGGCGGAACTCCCGATCTAGGTTAATTTTCCGAGCTTTCTATATTTATAGGAATTTTTGGCGTCGGTCTCACGTCAAGGAGGTGCCCGAGCTGTCCACGAGGCAGGCCCACGCGCCCAGGGGGGTGGGCGCGCCCGCACCCTCGTGGGCAGCTCGGGACTCTTCTGGCCCAACTCCGATGCTCCGTGGTCTTCTTTTGGTCCATAAAAAATCATCAAAAATTTGCACGTCAATATGACTCTGTTTGGTATTCCTTTTCTACAAAACTCAAAAACAAGGAGAAAACAGAAACCGGCACTGGGCTCTAGGTTAATTGGTTAGTCCCAAAAATCATATAAAATAGCATATAAATGCATATAAAACATCTAAGATGGATAATATAATAGCATGAATACTTCATAAATTATAGATACGTTGGAGACGTATCAGCATCCCCAAGCTTAATTCCTGCTCGTCCTCGAGTAGGTAAATGATAAAAAAATAATTTATGAAGTGTGAATGCTAGCAGGTGGACAAGTTTGATCAATGATAATTTCAGTCACCTTTTCTAGCATCATTATATGTCATAACAGTAGCTCATCTCATAAAACTTCTCATGATCAAGTAACAAGCTATTCACATGTTAAAGCATAGATCATAAACTTCTTGAAAACTAACAAACAATATTCTCAGTCATCAAACAATTGAATTCATCTTATTTTCAGGAAGAGTCTATGTCAGAGCTTTGATTTAGCAAACTCCACATACTCAACTATCATTTAGTCTTTCACAATTGCTAACACTCACGAGATATTTATGGGTTCAAAGCTTTAATCAGACACAGATAAAGATAGGGGCTTATAGATTCGCCTCCCAACCTTTTACCTCAAGGGTAATGTCAACAATAATAGTTCATGATGATAAAGGCAAAGGTGTCCCGTCTTTCGATGAGATGATGGATATCGCTTTGGTGGAAGTCGACTTTGACAATCCGACTACGAACGTGCGATGACGTCACGCCTTAGCAATCGCTAAACCAACTCCGAGAGGTTATTGACCACGCCGGAGCACGATCAACCTGACCACGATGGTTTGTTTCCTGCGAGCAAACAAAGAACAAGCAAGAAACTGAGATTGCAATCTGGCTATTGCGAATATAAGATGAAAGCTTTATTGATCAAGGTGGGGTTCTGTGACGCCTTTGTCTGGTCGTTGAACACAAACGAAGTACGCGAAGTTGCAGCTATGGCGAACTTTTAATCTAAACAAAACCCAAAGTCTAAACGATGCCCTAAGGGCTGTATATATGGAGGAAGAGGGGGGAATTTCGTGGCCCTTGGGGAAGGGGTCCGAAACCAACCATATCTCTTGTTTCCCCACACATACGGACTCTAAAAATAGCCTATACTCAAGTATTTCGAAATTACATGGGCCTGGCCCAATAATAAGGTGACGCAGCACCTAGAATAGCCTCTGGACGAAAGTTATGAAGTAGCATCTTGTATATTTCGTCCAAGGCTTCATGCACGCATTATGGTGGCTTCAACGTCCTGAAATCATCACTTGTAACTCCGTTCTTGTTCCCCATGCGCATGCCATCATCTCCATGCTTGTTCTTGCTCCAATGTCCATCCTTCTCAAAGCTAGGCCCTTCATTTGTAAGCAAAACAAATGTATCCAATTTAGGCAGCATCATATTCTCATGAACATTAGAATCATTACCAAGAACGAAAGTACCTGGTAATTTAATTGGCGTGCGCGAGCTCTAGTAATTGGTCCAGTATGTATAGCAGCAGGGGCTGTGGGTGTAACAATGGTATTCATGTCCTCATCATCCTCCCCTTCTTGAAATGAAGTCGTCCTCGACGGAAGCTCATCTCCCTCACCCAAATAAGGCTTCAAATCTGCAATGTTAAAAGTGGGACTAACCCCAAAATCTGCAGGCAGCTCAAGTTTATATGCATTATCATTTATTTTCTCTAACACCTTAAAAGGACCATCAGCACGTGGCATTAGCTTTGATTTGCGCAAATCAGGAAATCTATCCTTAGCAAATGTAACCAAACAAGATCTCCAGGTGCAAACACAACATGTTTTCTACCCTTATCTCCAGCAAGTTTATATTTAGCATTCATACACTCAATGTTTTCCTTAGTTAACTCATGCATTTTTAAGATCAATTCAGCACGTTGTTTAGCATCAAAATTAACCTTCTCCGAAGATGGAAGAGGCAACAAATCAATTGGTCCACGAGGTAGGAAACCATACACAATTTCAAAAGGGCACATCTTAGTAGTAGAATGCAATGAACGATTATAAGCAAACTCAATATGAGGCAAGCATTCTTCCCACATTTTCTTATTATTCTTCAAAACAGCCCTAAGCATAGTAGACAATGTTCTATTGACTACTTCAGTTTGTCCATTAGTTTGGGGGTGACAAGTAGTATTAAAAAGCAGTTTAGTCCCCAACTTATCCCATAAACATCTCCAAAAGTGACTAAGAAATTTAGTATCACGATCTGAAACAATAGTATTTGGCACACCATGCAAACGAATAATTTCACGGAAGAACAAATCAGCAACATTAACAGCATCATCGCTTTTATGACATCGTATAAAGTGTGCCATTTTTTAGAATCTATCCACGACAACAAATATGCTATCCCTCCCCTTCTTTGTTCGAGGTAAACCTAAAACAAAGTCCATAGATATATCCTCCCAAGGAACACTAGGTACTGGCAAAGGCATATATAAACCATGAGGATTGAGTCGTGACTTAGCTTTTTGACATGTAGTGCAGCGAGCAACAAAATGCTCAACATCCCGTCTCATCTTTGGCCAAAAGAAATGTCTAGCAAGTACGTCCTCCGTCTTCTTCACGCCAAAGTGTCCCATTAATCCTCCTCCATGCGCCTCCTGCAACAACAAAAGACGAAGAGAGCTAGCTGGAATGCATAGCTTGTTAGCACGGAACACAAATCCATCATTAACGACAAACTTGTTCCAGGTTCTTCCTTCTTTACAATTCTGCAAAACATCTTTAAAATCAGCATCATGCACATATTGATCTTTGATGGTCTCTAAACCAAATATTTTGAAGTCAAGTTGTGACAGCATAGTATAGCGACGAGACAATGCATCAGCAATAACATTTTCTTTACCCTTCTTGTGTTTAATGACATAAGGGAAAGTTTCAATGAATTCAACCCATTTAGCATGTCTACGATTCAGTTTAGCTTGACTTTTAATATGTTTCAAAGATTCATGATCAGAATGTATAACAAATTCTTTGGGCCATAAATAATGTTGCCATGTTTCTAAAGTCTGAACAAGAGCATATAGTTCTTTATCATAAGTAGAATAATTCAGACTAGGCCCACTCAATTTTTCAGAAAAGTATGCAACAGGTTTACCATCTTGTAATAACACACCTCCTAATCCAATTCCACTAGCATCACATTCAAGCTCAAAAGTCTTATTAAAATCAGGAAGTTGGAGTAAAGGAGCATGTGTCAACTTATCTTTCAATACCGTGAAGGCTTCTTCCTGTGCGGTACCCCAAACAAAAGGCACATCCTTCTTTGTAAGCTCGTTGAGAGGTGCAGCAATGGTGCTGAAATCTCTCACAAAACGCCTATAGAAACCAGCGAGGCCAAGGAAACTCCTCACTTGTGTGACCGTTTTGGGCTGCGGCTAACTCTCAATAGCTTCAATCTTGGCTTTATAAACTTCAATTCCCTGTGGAGTAACAACATAGCCAAGAAAAGATACTCGGTCGGTGCAAAAGGTGCACTTCCCAAGGTTACCAAACAAACGTGCATCACGTAGAGCAATAAAAACAACACGTAAATGTTCCAAATGTTCTTCTAAAGATTTGCTATAAATCAGTATATCATCAAAATAGACTACCACAAATCGTCCAATAAAAGCACGTAAAACTTCGTTCATTAGTCTCATGAAAGTACTAGGTGCATTAGTTAACCCAAAAGGCATGACTAACCACTCATATAAACCAAACTTAGTTTTAAATGCTGTTTTCCATTCATCTCCCAGTTTCATACGAATTTGATTGTATCCACTACGCAAATCAACTTTGGAAAATATTGTAGAGCCACTCAATTCATCAAGCAAATCATCTAGCCTAGGAATAGGATGACGATTACGAATAGTAATGTTATTAATGTCTCTACAATCAACACACATACGCGATGTACCATCCTTTTTAGGCACAAGTATAATAGGAATAGCACAAGGACTAAGAGATTCGCGTATATAACCTTTGTCGAGCAGCTCCTGTACTTGACGCATAATCTCCTTCGTCTCCTCTGGATTGGTACGGTATGGTGCACGGTTGGGTAGCGATGCACCGGGAATTAAGTCAATTTGATGCTCAATCCCTCGAATAGGTGGTAATCCCGGTGGCACGTCTTGTGGAAAGACGTCAGCGAACTCCTGCAAAATGTTAGTGACAGTAGGGGGCAAAAAGGAAGGCACGTCCTCGAATGAAAATAATGTCTCTTTGCACACAAAAGCATAGCAAACAGATTTGTTGAAATCTAGCTCATCAATATCAGATTTTGTGGCAAGTAAACATGCACTTTTCAATTTAATTTCAGAAACAACACTAGATGGTTTATTATTAGGTTTCATTTGTTGCTCAAATTCTTTTGCCACAATCTTATTTTCACTCTTATTTTTCTCCTGTTTTGCTTTATTAGCTCTATTAATGTCATCTTTCAAAATGGAATCAGGAGTCATAGGAAGCAAAGTAATATTTTTATCCTTATGAACAAGAGTATACTGATTGTTTCTACCATGGTGTACAGAATTTTTATCAAATTGCCATGGTCTACCAAGTAATAAGGAACATGCTTGCATGGGTACCACATCACAATCAACATAATCAGCATATGTAGAGATACTAAAATGCACACGAACAGTACGTGTTACCTTAACCTTGCCGCTGTTGTTGAACCATTGGATGTAGTAAGGATGTGGATGTGGTCTTGTGGTGAGAGATAGTTTCTCCACCATCTCCATGCTAGCCAAGTTGTTACAGCTCCCTCCATCTATGATGACGCGAATAGAACGTTCCTTCACAACTCCCTTTGTATGAAACAAATTATGCCTCTGATTTTGCTCTGCTTGTGTGACCTGCATACTCAAACACGTTGAGCAACTAAACATTCATACCTGTCAGCGTCTTCAGGAGCCATGTATTGCGTCTCATTTTCAAAATCATCTCCACCATGTTCTTCACGTGTAATAAGAGCCAAAGTCTCCTCATCATAGTCACTAGAGGACTCATACCCACCATCCTCAGTAGCAATCATTACACGCTAAGATTTGCATTCTCGCGCATAATGTCCTCTTCCCTTACAACGACGACAAATAATATCACTTGTGTGCCCTGTTGATGCCATGGAAGAAGAAGAGCTCTGTGCAGGCCCGGCAGGTGCGCTCTTGGCAGATAGTGGTGGTTGTGCCTGCTTTCTTGTATCACGGCTGGAGGTGGAACCTGATGGAGGTGCTGGTGCAGTGGAAGTAGAAGATGCACGCGGTGTCCATGATGAAGGTCGACCTGCAGAAAAGTTAGTTCGCGCCACTGAATGTCGATCCTGCACTTCACGTTCAGCTTTACAAGCAAGATGGAATAAACGAGTGATATTAGTATACTCCTTATACTCTAGAATGGTCTGAATCTCTCTATTTAAACCACCCATAAAACGTGCAAGCATAGCTTCATTCTCCTCAACAATACCACATCTAATCATGCCAGTTTGTAATTCCTGATAATATTCTTCTACAGAATTTTTCCCTTGTCGTAAACGCTGCAGTTTTTGAAGCAATTCACATTGATAATATGGTGGAACCCAATGAGTACGCATAGCAGTTTTCAAAGCAGCCCAAGTAGCTGGAATAGGATATAATCTACAATGTTCAGACCACCATACACATGCAAAACTAGTGAAAGCAGAAACAGCAGCAGCAACCCGTCTCTCCTCGGGATATTGTAAACATGTAAAACGTTGTTCAGTTTCTAACTCCCAAGTAAGATATACACCAGGAATGTATCTACCCTCAAACGGTGGAATATTCTCAGTTTAGGAACATGGTCATGATCTCGTACCTGAGGTGGTAGTGCAGGCCTACCGTTGCGAATATATACCTGAGGTCGACCTACTGGTGGCTGCACGTAGTTCTGATTTTGATCAACCTCATCCTCATAATCGCCCGCATAATCGTCATCCTCCTCAGCCGCCGCAGTAGCAGGAGCCAAAGAAGCATCAATAGTAGGTGCAGCGGCACCCGAATTTTGACCAGTCTCAATTGGAACGCGCTGTGCTCGTCCCACTTGATTTGGAAGGCGGCGTTGAAGATGTGGTTGTTGTTGTTGTAGAGGTGCGACAGGTGCAGCCGGTGGTGGTTGGGGAAGACGCTTGAGCAATTCATTAAACCTGTTATCCAGCTTTGTCTCAAACGACTTCTCCACGGCATCTATCTTCTCCATAGCCTCTTCAAATCTGTTTAGCACATCTCCCACCTGGCCACTCATCATTTGTTGAAATTTATCATGCAACCCCTTGTTCGTCATGTTCTCCCAATCAGTCTCATCGGCTTGTGATCCTGCCATGGTTAGCAGCAATAGAAACACAAAAGAATATGATCCTACAGACTACTAGGAAGTGGTGGTGATGGTGGTGTGTCACAAATCCTTCAAGCGAATCTCAATTTCTTACCAGTTCTTACCCAGCAGCAGGTGGTGATCGGCAACCGTTGTAGTAAAACTCTCAAAGCTTTGATAGAGCGATTACCAGGGAGAGTCAAACGCACGATGTAGATATATGTGGAGCTGGGAAGGCTTATAATATGGTAGCAAAAAAGGTTAGCAATAATCAATTCAGATATGCAAAGTTGAATAAACGCTCAACGACGGTACTGTGCTGGTCCTAGGCTAGACCGTGCTAGAGACGCGAGCCTAGAACACTAACAAAATCACGGCGCTGCACGTAAACAAGGGAAAAGCACACTCTGAATTTTTTTTCACTTTTTTTTGCACTTTTTTTTCCTCTTTTTTTTTGCTCCGTAACAATTTTTTTTTCGAAAAAGTCTACAAATGGTCTAAAAACTGCCTAGCCAGAATTTTCTAGACTTAGTTTTTTTTTGAAACTGGAACTATTTTTCTACTGCGGGTAACACAAAAGTTTGGAAGTCCTTCTCTGTCACGACTCGGAGTATGGCGTGATCTGGAAATCCAAAACAGAGTAACAAAATACTGGACTTGGACTAGGACTGGTGGCGGAGATGAATCTGGTGGAACTCGGACTGGTGGCGGAGATGAATCTGGTGGAACTCGGACTGGTGGCGGATATATGTTGCAGGTGTACTCGGATTGGCGTGATGGTGGCGGATATGTGGTGGCGTATATGGACTCGGATTGGCGGTGAATATGTGGTGGTGCTATATGGCAGCAGCGATGAAGTTGGTGCGGTGGTGGTATATGGCAGCAGCGATGATGATGATGCGGTGGTGATATATGGCAGCGGCGACGTGACAACCTGTGAACAGAACTCGAAACTCTAAAGGACTAGACGCTAAGACCAGCAACTTGACACGACGATGCAACCGCAAATTCAACAAAGCAAACACAGAAAAGATTATGCAAAGGCTCAGATTGTTTCGGATAGGATGAACTAACCCTAAAAAAATTTCTGGCTTTTTCGTGGACTATAGGTATGAAGAACAAACTCGATCTAAACTACAAAAAACTATAAAATCTCACCGAGCAACTTTGAAATCTGATACCACTTGATAGAGGCAAAGGTGTCCCGTCTTTCGATGAGATGATGGATATCGCTTTGGTGGAAGTCGACTTTGACGATCCGACTACGAACGTGCGATGACGTCGCGCCGTAGCAATCGGTAAACCAACTCCGAGAGGTTATTGACCACGCCGGAACACGATCAACCTGACCACCAGGGTCTGTTTCCTGCGAGCAAACGAAGAACAAGCAAGATACTGAGATTGCAATATGGATATTGCGAATATAAGATGAAAGCTTTATTGATCAAGGTTGGGTTCTGTGACGCCTTTGTCTGGTCGTTGAACACAAACGAAGTACGCGAAGTTGCAGCTATGGCGAACTTTTAATCTAAACAAAACCCAAAGTCTAAACGACGCCCTAAGGGCTTTATATATGGAGGAAGAGGGGGGAATTTCGTGGCCCTTGGGGAAGGGGTCTGAAACCAACCCTATCTCTTGTTTCCCCACACATACGGACTCTAAAAACGGCCTATACTCAAGTATTTCGAAATTACATGGGCCTGGCCCAATAATAAGGTGACGCAGCACCTATAATAGCCTCTGGACGAAAGTTATGAAGTAGCATCTTGTATATTTCGTCCAAGGCTTCATGCACGCATTATGGTGGCTTCAACGTCCTGAAATCATCACTTGTAACTCCGTTCTTGTTCCCCATGCGCATGCCATCATCTCCATGCTTGTTCTTGCTCCAACGTTCATCCTTCTCAAAGCTAGGCCCTTCATTTGTAAGCAAAACAAATGTATCCAATTTAGGCAGCATCATATTTTCATGAACATTAGAATCATTACCAAGAAACGAAAGTACCTGGTAATTTAATTGGCATGCGCGAGCTCTAGTAATTGGTCCAGTATGTATAGCAGCAGGGGCTGTGGGTGTAACAATGGTATTGATGTCCTCATCACATGATGCCTTACATCCAATTGGATATATATATCAGAATCTTTCCAACACAATGTGCTTGCCAAAGGATAAAATGTAAAAAGTAAAGGTGAAAAATCACCATGACTCTTGCATAAGGGTAAGAGATAAAAGTAAAAGATAGGCCCTTCGCAAAGGGAAGCAGAGGTTGCCATGCGCTTTCAGGGTTGGATGCACAAAATCTTAATGCGAAAGAACGTCACTTTATATTGCCACTTGTGATATGGACCTTTATTATGCAGTCCGTCGCTTTTATTTCTTCCACATCACAAGATCGTATAAAGCTTATTTCCTCCACACTAATCAATCATACATATTTAGAGAGCAATTTGTATTGCTTGCACCGATGACAACTTACTTGAAGGATCTTACTCAATCCATAGGTAGGTATGGTGGACTCTCATGGCAAAACCGGGTTTAAGGGTATTTGGAAGCACAAGTAGTATCTCTACTTAGTGCAAAGAATTTGGCTAGCATGAGGGGGAAAGGCAAGCTCAACGTGTTGGGCGATCCATGACAATATACTTTATTTCAGATATAAGAAAACATAACCCATTATGTTGTCTTCCTTGTCCAACATCAACCTTTTAGCATGTCATATTTTAATGAGTGCTCACAATTACAAAAGATGTCCAAGATAGTATATTTATATGTGAAATCCCTCTTCCTTCAATATTCTTTCAAGAATTGTTCAAGTGACCAATTCTACGTTTGCTAACTTTCAATAAGTTTACTACCTATACTTATTATGTGTGAAGTCATGACTCCCCATGTTATAAGCATATGAAACATATATAAATTTAGGTTTATGACATTCAATTTATTCAACCATTTACTCATAGGATATACGTGAAGCACATCAGTAAATGACAAACTACTCCAAAAGATATGAGTGAAGAACACTGAGTAGTCAAATAATTAACTAGCCATGGGAGGATTCTTTTTCATTCAATATTTCAGATCCAATGATTTTATTCAAACAGCAAGTAAAATTGAAAATACGCTCCGAGCAAAACACATATCATGTGACGAATAAAAATATAGCTCCGAGTAAGGTATACCGATAGTTTTGAAGACGAAAGAGGGGATGCCTTCCGGAGCATCCCCAAGCTTAGGGTCTTTCCACTCCTTATTCTCCTCATATCGATATCTCACCCAAAGCTTGAAAACTTCAATCACACAAAACTTAGCCAAACTTCGTGAGATAGGTTAGTATGATAAAGAGTAAACCATTCACTTTGGTACTGTTAAGGACAAGTTTCATATTTGTTCTCACACAATGCCTACTGTACCATATCATTTCTACAATTTATATTGAGAAATATAAATCATAGAAACTAGAAAACAAGCAAACTATGCAATGAAAACAGAATCTGTCAGAAATAGAACAGTCTGTAATGATCTGAACATAAACCATACTTCTGCTACTCCAAAAATTATGAAATAAATTGGTGGACGTGAGGAATTTGTCTATTAATCTTCTTCAAAAAGAATCAACTAAAAAGCACTCTTCTGTAAAAAATGACAGCTAATCTCGTGAGCGCAAAGTTTCTGTTTTTTACAGCAAGATCACATTGACTTTCTCCCAAGTCTTCCCAAAGGTCTTACTTGGCACTTTATTAAAACAAAAGCTATAAAACATGATTAATACAGTAGCTTAATCATGTAAACACACAAAAACAGTAAGGGTAAAATATTGGGTTGTCTCCCAACAAGCGCTTTTCTTTAATGCCTTTTAGCTAGGCATGATGATTTCAATGATGCTCACATAAAAGAAAAGAATTGAAACATAAAGAGAGCATCATGAAGAATATGACTAGCACGTTTAAACATAATCCACATCCTATGCCTAGGGATTTTTGAGCACACCTTTTATAAGAACGACAATCAACTAGCATAGGAGGGCAAAACAAGTATAACTTCAAAACTTTAAGCACTTAGAGAGGAAACTTGATATTATTGCAACTCCTACAAGCATGTATTCCTCCCTCATAATAATTTTCAGTAGCATCATGGATAGCAACTTTGTTCTCATACTCAATTGGAACCTCTTCCGAAATAGTGGAATCATTACTAGCTAAAGTTGACACTCTTCCAAATCCCCTTTCATAAATATCACACTAAGATTGAACACCTCCAAAATAGTGGGATCACTAATTCCTAAAGTTGACACTCTTCCAAACCCACTTTAAATGATAGTATTATTCATACTACAAAAGATATAAGTGAAGTTCATGGAGCATTCTACAATTAACATAGACTAACCAATATCCAAGCTCAAAATATATAAGTGAAGCACACGAAGCATTCTATAAAACCATACTCAAAAGATTTAAGAGAAGCACAAAGAGTAATTCTATAAGGTCATACTTAAAAGATATAAGTGAAGCACATGAAGTATTCTATAAATTCATTAAGGGACATATCACACTAGCATGATTCTTGAAGAAAAAGAAAAACACAAAGGACACAAATCATGTGAACAAAACAAAACCCGAGGTATACCGATAATTGTTGAAGAAGAAAGATGGGATGCCAACCGGGGCATCCCCAAGCTTAGATGCTTGAGTATCCTTGGAATATTTTCTTGGGGTGCCTTGGGCATCCCCAATCTTGAACTCTTGCCTCTCTTTATTCTTCTCACATCGGTAACTCCTCGTTCTTCGAATACTTCATCCACACAAAACTTTAACAAAAACTTTGTGAGATCCGTTAGTGTAATAAAGCAAACTACTACTTTAAGGTACTGTAATGAACTCATTCTTTATTTATATTGGTGTTAAACCTACTGTATTCGAACTTCTCTATGGTTAGATTCATCAAAATAAGCAAACAACACGCGAAAAACAGAATCTGTCAAAAACAGGACAGTGTGTAGTAATCTGGAAGTTTGGTAACCTTATGTAACTCCTAAAATTATGAAATAAATTTGACAATTTGAAAAATTTGTACAGAAGTAATGTGCAAAAAGTTTCAGACCCATTTGACTCTCCAGTAAAAAATGTAAATTCATGCACTACAGCCAAAGTTTCTGTTTTTGTTCTGCACATAGTAAACAAGCAATCTAATCATCCTAAAACAAAGCTTGGCACATTATTTTTATAATACAATGGATATATACAAGGGGAGAATTATTTACAGAGAAACTTCCATGAAAAAATCTACATTTTTTCCGTGAGCATGAACACAAGTGCTCAAGGTCGACCCTCACTTCTTCAATGCATAACTTTCCAATCACTTCTCTTTTTGAAAACTTTTTAGGCATGAGAGGCAAGTAATAATTTTTTTGTATTTTCATTCTTTAATTTTTTTGTATGTTTCACCCACAACTAAACAGAAACAAAAAGGAAAAAACAAAATCTACTTAGTGAAGAAAGCAAACAAGCACACACGAGAATATCAACCCCACGCTATTGCTCCCCGGCAACGGCGCCAGAAAAGAGCTTGATAATCCCCAAGTGCAGGGAATCATCGTAGCAATTTCCAAAGGTGGAAGTGATAAGTATGGAGTGTCGAACCCACAAGGAGCTAAAGGTAAGATCAATATTCTCTCAAGCCCTATCTGCCACTGATACGACTCTACGTGCACCGAACGTTTGCTTCCAACTAGCAATGAGAAATAAAACTACATTGCCGGTATGAAGTGGATAACTTTGTATGATATCAGAGAGCTAAAATATAAAAGTAGGTGCTGTTATCATGAAGTTAGAATATATTACTAAATATTATAAATAGCGAGTGTGGAATAATGGTGGATCGGGGTGCGGAATTGTCCTAGGAAATTGTTAACAAGACCGATAGTCGTCATTGCAATTTCATATGAGGGAGAGGCATAAGCTAACATACTTTCTCTACTTGGATCATATGCACTTATGATTGGAACTCTAGCAAGCATCCGCAACTACTAAAGATCATTAAGGTAAAACCCAACCATAGCATTAAAGCATCAAGTCCCCTTTTATCCCATACGCAACAACTCCCTTACTCGGGTTTAAGCTTCTGTCACTCTAGCAACCCACTATAAGCGAATCATGAACGTATTGCAACACCCTACAGCGGGAACCCCTCACGCTTGCGCGACACGGAGGGCACCATAGGACAGCACCAAAATAAACATACAACTCGTACCAACCTAGATCATCAATCAACCCAAAGACAAAGGATATCTACTCAAAACATCATAGGATGGCAACACATCATTGGATCATAATATGTGGCATAAAGCACCATGTTCAAGTAGGGATTACAGCGGGGTGCGGGAGAGTGGACCACGTAAAAGAGATGAGGATGGTGATGGTGATGTTGATGAAGACGATCACCGCGGCGATGATTCCCCTCCCGATGGCACTCCGGCGCCACCAAGAGAGAGGAGGAGAGGTTCTCCCCCTTGTGCTTCCTCCCCCATGGCCTCCCCCCTAGATGGGGAAAGGTTCTCCCTCTGATCCTTGGCCTTCATGGCGATGATGGCCTCTCCGGGATACTCCTCCATGGCCATCGGTGATGATGGCCCCCTCCGGTAGGGTCCCGGAGAGGGCCTAGATTGATTTCTCGTGGCTACAGAGGCTTGCGGCGGCGGAACTCCCGATCTAGGTTAATTTTCCGAGCTTTGTGTATTTATAGGAATTTTTGGCGCCGGTCTCACGTCAATGAGGTGCCCGAGCTGTCCACGAGGCAGGCCCACGCGCCCAGGGGGGTGGGCATGCCCCCCACCCTCGTGGGCAGCTCGGGACTCTTCTGGCCCAACTCCGATGCTTCGTGGTCTTCTTTTGGTCCATAAAAAATAATCAAAAATTGGCACGTCAATTGGACTCCGTTTGGTATTCCTTTTCTGCAAAACTCAAAAACAAGGAGAAAACAGAAACTGGCACTGGACTCTAGGTTAATAGGTTAGTCCCAAAATCATATAAAATAGCATATAAATGCATATAAAACATCTAAGATGGATAATACAATAGCATGAATACTTCATAAATTATAGATATGTTGGAGACGTATCAGATATACGGCATGCGGTTCACTCGGGCGAACTGTTTGCGTTGACACAAGAGAACAGAAACGGTTCAACTTAACAAGACGTGTGTGTTGTGCGATGATGAGGACATCAATACCATTGTTACACCCACAGCAGCTGTTGCTATACATACTGGACCAATTACTAGAGCTCGCGCACGCCAATTAAATTACCAGGTACTTTCGTTTCTTGGTAATGATTCTAATGTTCATGAGAATATGATGCTGCCTAAATTGGATACATTTGTTTTGCTTACAAATGAAGGGCCTAGCTTTGAGAAGGATGAACATTGGAGCAAGAACAAGCATGGAGATGATGGCATGCGCATGGGGGACAAGAACGGAGTTACAAGTGATGATTTCAGGACATTGAAGCCACCATAATGCGTGCATGAAGCCTTGGACGAAATATACAAGATGCTACTTCATAACTTTCGTCCAGAGGCTATTCTAGGTGCCGCGTCACCTTATTATTGGGCCAGGCCCATGTAATTTCGAAATACTTGAGTATAGGCTATTTTTAGAGTCCGTATGTGTGGGGAAACAAGAGATAGGGTTGGTTTTGGACCCCTTCCCCAAGGGCCATGAAATTCCCCCCTCTTCCTCCATATATACAACCCTTAGGGCGTCGTTTAGACTTTGGGTTTTGTTTAGATTAAAAGTTCGCCATAGCTGCAACTTCGCGTACTTCGTTTGTGTTCAACGACCAGACAAAGGCGTCACAGAACCCCACCTTTACCAATAAAGCTTTCATCTTATATTCGCAATATCCAGAGTGCAATCTCAGTTTCTTGCTTGTTCTTCGTTTGCTCGTAGGAAACAGACCCTCGTGGTCAGGTTGATCATGCTCCGGCGTGGTCAATAACTTCTCGGAGTTGGTTTAGCGATTGCTAAGGCGCGACGTCATCGCACGTTCGTAGTCGGATCGTCAAAGTCGACTTCCACCAAAGCGATATCCATCATCTCATCGAAAGACGGGACACCTTTGCCTCTATCAAGTGGTATCAGATTTCCAGGTTGCTCGGTGAGATTTTACAGTTTTTCGTAGTTTAGATCGAGTCTGTTCTTCATACCTACAGTCCACGAAAAAGCCACAAAAAAAATTAGGGTTAGTTCATCATATCCGAACCAATCTGAGCCTTTGCATAATCTTTTTAGGGTTTTTGCTTTGTTGAATTTGCGGTTGCATCGTCGTGTCAAGTTGCTGGTCTTAGAGTCTAGTCTTTTAGAGTTTCGAGTTCTGGTCATAAGTTGTCACGCCGCCGCCGCACCATCATCATCGCCTTGCCATCTACCACCATTGCTTATCCGCCACCGCTTTGAATCTGTATCCATATACCACCACCAATCCGTATCCATATACCACAACCGATCCGTATCCATATACCACCACCGCTACCATATACCACCACCGCTGCCATATCCTACCACCATATATCCACAACCAATCCGAGTTCTTTTCATATTCGGTTTGTTTTAGAGATCCATCTATTTTCCGTTTCGTGTTTCCTTGCCTGAGTAGGTCTCAAAAAAAAGTCTGGAGACCCCCGGG
Organism: Aegilops tauschii subsp. strangulata; assembly: GCF_002575655.3. Classification (NCBI taxonomy): domain Eukaryota; kingdom Viridiplantae; phylum Streptophyta; class Magnoliopsida; order Poales; family Poaceae; genus Aegilops; species Aegilops tauschii. Next base: position 199,610,248 of record NC_053038.3, on the reverse strand, counting down.
CAGTTTTTAGGCCAAAATTTCGGCGACCAAAAATATATTTTCCCTATCCTATTTTTAGGTCCTGGGGAGTGTTTTGAGACACTCGCCATCATAGTGATTTTTTGTCGCACTTTTTCGTCGTCGCTGCCCTGATTTCCGAAAAAAAATAGTCAAAAAAATTTTGTGCCTATCCTGTCAGTTTGACCTGGGAAGAGTTTTGAGACACTCGCCACTATAGTGATTTTTCGCAAAAAAAAGAGGCGCAAAAAAAAGGAGCGCAAAAAAAGAGCAATTTTTTTTCCAGAGTGTGCTTTTCCCTTGTTTACGTGCAGCGCCGTAATTTTGTTAGTGTTCTAGGCTCGCGTCTCTAGCACGGTCTAGCCTAGGACCAGCACAGTACCGTCGTTGAGCGTTTATTCAACTTTGCATCTCTGAATTGATTATTGCTGACCATTTTTGCTACCATATTATAAGCCTTCCCAGCTCCACATACATCTACATCGTGCGTTTGACTCTCCCTGGTAATCCCTGCTGCTGGGTAAGAACTGGTAAGAATTTGAGATTCGCTTGAAGGATTTGTGACACACCACCATCACCACCACTTCCTAGTAGTCTGTAGGATCATATTCTTTTGTGTTTCTATTGCTGCTAACCATGGCAGGATCACAAGCCGATGAGACTGATTGGGAGAACATGATGAACAAGGAGTTGCATGATAAATTTCAGCAAATGATGAGTGGCCAGGTGGGAGATGTGCTAAACAGATTTGAAGAGGCTATGGAGAAGATAGATGCCGTGGAGAAGTCGTTCGATACAAAGCTGGATAACAAGTTTACTGAATTACTCAAGCGTCTTCCCCAACCACCACCGGCTGCATATGTCGCACCTCTACAACAACAACAACCACATCTCCAACGCCGCCTTCCAAATCAAGTGGGACGAGCACAGCGCGTTCCAATTGAGACTGGTCCAAATTCGGGTGCCGCTGCACCTACTGTTGATGCTTCTTTGGCTCCTGCTACTGCGGCGGCTGAGGAGGATGACGATTATGCGGGCGATTATGAGGATGAGGTTGATCAAAATCAGAACTACGTGCAGCCACCAGCACCACCACCAGCAGGTCGACCTCAGGTATATATTCGCAACGGTAGGCCGGCACCACCACCTCAGGTACGAGATCATGACCATCTCCCTAAACTGAAATTGAATATTCCACCATTTGAGCGTAGATATGTTCCTGATATATATCTTACTTGGGAGTTAGAAACTGAACAACGATTTACATGTTTACAATATCCTGAGGAGAGACGTGTTCCTGCTGCTATTTGTGCTTTCACTAGCTTTGCATGTGTTTGGTGGTCTGAACATTCTAGATTATATCCTGTTCCAGCTACTTGGGCTACTTTGAAAACTGCTATGCGTACTCGTTGGGTTCCACCATATTATCAACGTGAATTACTTCAAAAATTGCAGCGCTTAAGACAAGGGAAAAATTCTGTAGAAGAATATTATCAGGAATTCCAAACTGGCATGATTAGATGTGGTATTGTTGAGGAGAATGAAGCTATGCTTGCACGTTTTATAGGTGGATTAAATAAAGAGATTCAGACCATTCTAGAGTATAAGGATTATAATAATATCACTCGTTTATTCCATCTTGCCTGTAAAGCTGAACGTGAAGTGCAGGATCGACAGGCATTGGCGCGAACTAACTTTTCTGCAGGTCGACCTTCATCATGGACACCACGTGCATCCTCTACTTCCACTTCACCATCACCTCCATCAGGTGCCACCTCCAGCCGTGATACAAGAAAGCAGGCACAACCACCACTCTCTGCCAAGAGCACACCTGCCGGGTCTGCGCAGAGCTCTTCTTCTTCCATGGCGTCAACAGGGCACACAAGTGATATTATTTGTCGTCGTTGTAAGGGAAGAGGACATTATGCGAGAGAATGCAAATCTCAGCGTGTGATGATTGCTACTGAGGATGGTGGGTATGAGTCCGCTAGTGACTATGATGAGGAGACTTTGGCTCTTATTACACGTGAAGAACATGGTGGAGATGATTCTGAAAATGAGACGCAATACATGGCTCCTGAAGACGCTGACAGGTATGAATGTTTAGTTGCTCAACGTGTTTTGAGTGTGCAGGTCACACAAGCAGAGAAAAATCAGAGGCATAATTTGTTCCATACAAAGGGAGTTGTAAAGGAACGTTTTGTTCGCGTCATCATAGATGGAGGGAGCTGTAACAACTTGGCTAGCATGGAGATGGTGGAGAAACTATCTCTCACCACAAGACCACATCCACATCCTTACTACATCCAATGGTTCAACAACAGCGGCAAGGTTAAGGTAACACGTACTGTTCGTGTGCATTTTAGTATCTCTACATATGCTGATTATGTTGATTGTGATGTGGTACCCATGCAAGCATGTTCCTTATTACTTGGTAGACCATGGCAATTTGATAAAAATTCTGTACACCATGGTAGAAACAATCAGTATACTCTTGTTCATAAGGATAAAAATATTACTTTGCTTTGTATGACTCCTGATTCCATTTTGGAAGATGACATTAATTGAGCTAATAAAGCAAAACAGGAGAAAAATAAGAGTGAAAATCAGATTGTGGCAAAAGAATTTGAGCAACAAATGAAACCTAATAATAAACCATCTAGTGTTGTTTCTGAAATTAAATTGAAAAGTGCATGTTTACTTGCCACAAAATCTGATATTCATGAGCTAGATTTCAACAAATCTGTTTGCTATGCTTTTGTGTGCAAAGAGGCATTATTTTCATTCGAGGACGTGCCTTCCTCTTTGCCCCCTGCTGTCACTAACATTTTGCAGGAGTTCGCTGACGTCTTCCCACAAGACGTGCCACCGGGATTACCACCTATTCGAGGGATTGAGCATCAGATTGATTTAATTCCCGGTGCATCGCTACCCAACCGTGCACCATACCATACCAATCCAGAGGAGACGAAGGAGATTATGCGTCAAGTACAGGAGCTGCTTGACAAAGGTTATATACGCGAATCTCTTAGTCCTTGTGCTGTTCCTATTATACTAGTGCCTAAAAAGGATGGTACGTCGCGTATGTGTGTTGATTGTAGAGGCATTAATAATATTACTATTCGTTATCGTCATCCTATTCCTAGGCTAGATGATATGCTTGATGAATTGAGTGGCTCTACAATATTCTCCAAAGTTGATTTGCGTAGTGGATACCATCAAATTCGTATGAAATTGGGAGATGAATGGAAAACTGCATTTAAAACTAAGTTTGGTTTATATGAGTGGTTAGTCATGCCTTTTGGGTTAACTAATGCACCTAGTACTTTCATGAGACTAATGAACGAAGTTTTACATGCTTTCATTGGACGATTTGTGGTAGTCTATTTTGATGATATACTGATTTATAGCAAATCTTTGGAAGAACATTTGGAACATTTACGTGCTGTTTTTATTGCTCTACGTGATGCACGTTTGTTTGGTAACCTTGGGAACTGCACCTTTTGCACCGACCGAGTATCTTTTCTTGGCTATGTTGTTACTCCACAGGGAATTGAAGTTGATAAAGCCAAGATTGAAGCTATTGAGAGTTGGCCGCGGCCCAAAACGGTCACACAAGTGCGGAGTTTTATTGGACTCACTGGTTTCTATAGGCGTTTTGTGAGAGATTTTAGCACCATTGCTGCACCTCTCAACGCGCTTACAAAGAAGGATGTGCCTTTTGTTTGGGGTACCGCACAGGAAGAAGCCTTCACGGTATTGAAAGATAAGTTGACACATGCTCCTTTACTCCAACTTCCTGATTTTAATAAGACTTTTGAGCTTGAATGTGATGCTGGTGGAATTGAATTAGGAGGTGTGTTATTACAAGATGGTAAACCTGTTGCATACTTTTCTGAAAAATTGAGTGGGCCTAGTCTGAATTATTCTAGTTATGATAAAGAACTATATGCTCTTGTTCGGACTTTAGAAACATGGCAACAGTATTTATGGCCCAAAGAATTTGTTATACATTCTGATCATGAATCTTTGAAACATATTAAAAGTCAAGCTAAACTGAATCGTAGACATGCTAAATGGGTTGAATTCATTGAAACTTTCCCTTATGTCATTAAACACAAGGGTAAAGAAAATGTTATTGCTGATGCATTGTCTCGTCGTTATACTATGCTTTCACAACTTGACTTCAAAATATTTGGTTTGGAGACCATAAAAGATCAATATGTGCATGATGCTGATTTTAAAGATGTTTTGCAGAATTGTAAAGAAGGAAGAACCTGGAACAAGTTTGTCGTTAATGATGGATTTGTGTTCCGTGCTAACAAGCTATGCATTCCAGCTAGCTCTCTTCGTCTTTTGTTGTTGCAGGAGGCGCATGGAGGAGGATTAATGGGACACTTTGGCGTGAAGAAGACGGAGGACATACTTGCTACACATTTCTTTTGGCCAAAGATGAGACGGGATGTTGAGCGTTTTGTTGCTTGCTGCACTACATGTCAAAAAGCTAAGTCACGACTCAATCCTCATGGTTTATATATGCCTTTGCCTGTACCTAGTGTTCCTTGGGAGGATATATCTATGGACTTTGTTTTAGGTTTACCTCGAACAAAGAAGGGGAGGGATAGCATATTTGTTGTCGTGGATAGATTCTAAAAAATGGCACACTTTATACCATGTCATAAAAGCGATGATGCTGTTAATGTTGCTGATTTGTTCTTCCGTGAATTATTCGTTTGCATGGTGTGCCAAATACTATTGTTTCAGATCGTGATACTAAATTTCTTAGACACTTTTGGAGATGTTTATGGGCTAAGTTGGGGACTAAACTACTTTTTAGTACTACTTGTCACCCCCAAACTGATGGACAAACTGAAGTAGTCAATAGAACATTGTCTACTATGCTTAGGGCTGTTTTGAAGAATAATAAGAAAATATGGGAAGAATGCCTGCCTCATATTGAGTTTGCTTATAATCGTTCATTGCATTCTACTACTAAGATGTGCCCTTTTGAAATTGTGTATGGTTTCCTACCTCATGCACCTATTGATTTGTTGCCTCTTCCATCTTCGGAGAAGGTTAATTTTGATGCTAAACAACGTGCTGAATTGATCTTAAAAATGCATGAGTTAACTAAGGAAAACATTGAGCGTATGAATGCTAAATATAAACTTGCTGGAGATAAGGGTAGAAAACATGTTGTGTTTGCACCTGGAGATCTTGTTTGGTTACATTTGCGTAAGGATAGATTTCCTGATTTGCGCAAATCAAAGCTAATGCCACGTGCTGATGGTCCTTTTAAGGTGTTAGAGAAAATAAATGATAATGCATATAAACTTGAGCTGCCTGCAGATTTTGGGGTTAGTCCCACTTTTAACATTGCAGATTTGAAGCCTTATTTGGGTGAGGGAGATGAGCTTCCATCGAGGACGACTTCATTTCAAGAAGGGGAGGATGATGAGGACATGAATACCATTGTTACACCCACAGCCCCTGCTGCTATACATACTGGACCAATTACTAGAGCTCGCGCATGCCAATTAAATTACCAGGTACTTTCGTTTCTTGGTAATGATTCTAATGTTCATGAGAATATGATGCTGCCTAAATTGGATACATTTGTTTTGCTTACAAATGAAGGGCCTAGCTTTGAGAAGGATGAACATTGGAGCAAGAACAAGCATGGAGATGATGGCATGCGCATGGGGGACAAGAACGGAGTTACAAGTGATGATTTCAGGACATTGAAGCCACCATAATGCGTGCATGAAGCCTTGGACGAAATATACAAGATGCTACTTCATAACTTTCGTCCAGAGGCTATTCTAGGTGCTGCGTCACCTTATTATTGGGCCAGGCCCATGTAATTTCGAAATACTTGAGTATAGGCTATTTTTAGAGTCCGTATGTGTGGGGAAACAAGAGATAGGGTTGGTTTCGGACCCCCCCCCAAGGGCCACGAAATTCCCCCTCTTCCTCCATATATACAGCCCTTAGGGCGTCGTTTAGACTTTGGGTTTTGTTTAGATTAAAAGTTCGCCATAGCTGCAACTTCGCGTACTTCGTTTGTGTTCAATGACCAGACAAAGGCGTCACAGAACCCCACCTTGATCAATAAAGCTTTCATCTTATATTCGCAATATCCAGAGTGCAATCTCAGTTTCTTGCTTGTTCTTCGTTTGCTCGCAGGAAACAGACCCTCGTGGTCAGGTTGATCGTGCTCCGGCGTGGTCAATAACCTCTCGGAGTTGGTTTAGCGATTGCTAAGGCGCGACGTCATCGCACGTTCGTAGTCGGATCGTCAAAGTCGACTTCCTCCAAAGCGATATCCATCATCTCATCGAAAGACGGGACACCTTTGCCTCTATCATGCGATGGGATTGCATACAGAACAACATATATATATACACACACTTATAAGGACATGCTTGCATAACCAAATTAAACATCCACTTACATAGGTGGCTACTACAACCATGGCATTTGCACACACCAAAGTAAACTATTATTACATGCATAATTACATAGGTGGCTACTACACACATGACATTTCCACACACCAATAAAGTAAAATATATATTACATGCATGATTAACTAGCATAAACGATCATTTGATCATCATCTACTTCTTGTGACACTTGCTCTGCTTGCGGCTCGATCCGGGCTCGTCGATTTGGGTAACGAGGCACTTCCTCATGTCAACGATCTGCCTGTGCATCTCGTAGCATGTGTACACGTTCTTGGCCGCAAACCTAAGGTGAGGTTCATCCAGTTGCCGCATCCAGGCCCCGTGCCAGGATACGGGACTTGTTCTCTGGGCATCCTACTTCATCTTTTCATAGTAGGGGTCGATGATGGCTGAGGCGAGTTCGACCAGGGAGTCCTTCTTCGTGCTACCCCAGACTGTGTAGTGGTCACGGATTTCGACAAGGTTCTTGCAGGCCAAGCCCGTAACACTGAGCACTTTCACATCGTTGGTGGTATCCACCATGGCGAACTTGTAGTCAATGCTGTTGACAAACCTGTTGAAACGGTCGCAAGGCTCTATGGCCATGCAGTAGTGGTAGATGAGGACATAATGGCGCACGCACAACTGGGCGGCGACAACCTTCTGATCTATGCCGGGACGACCAGCGGTGTACTGGAGGTCGATGCCGACCACCTTGTACTTGTCTCCAGCAAGCAACTGCTCAACGCTGTTGATGTAGTCGTCCACCACGGCCGGGTCGATGGTGTACACCACCGAGAGATCCGTCTCCCTCGCGTGGGTCTCAACTCTATGCTCGCCGAACTCCATTGGAGCACCGCCGGACATCCCCTCTCTATGTGTCATCATGGGTGTGCTTGTTGTGTTGTGGGGCACGATCGAAAGGTTGAAGATACTAAGGTTATAATGGTCACGGGAATTAAAGGGGAAGCCGGACGGCCAGGAATATCGGCAGGCCCTGATGGCAGTTCTAATTTGCAGCGCGTAACTCCAGCGTGCCGCACCTAACTGCATCGTGTGGCAACGCGCGCGGCGCAACCGCATGCATACGGGGGCCCCGACGTGATCGTGCGCACGCCCAACCGTTGGCAGAGCGCGCGCGGAGGGACACGAGCAGAGCGCTCCCGGTCGCCTCAACGGTGAGAAACCATATATATATATATGCATATAGTAGTTGAACACGCAAGGAAAAGTTGTCCACAAGCCGAGCGCGCCGACGGACGCGAGCAGAGCACGCCGCGGCGCCTAACGGCGAGCACAGCGCGCTGCGGAGCCTAACGGCAGGATAGACCTTCATTCAAGCCAATCAAAATAAGACTGGGACGGACATGTCTGTATTGAGCAAAGGGATCGCACATGTCTGTATTGACTGGAACGAGAATGCAATAGAAAAATAAGAATTAAGGCCGCGATGATGCGATCGCAGTGGTGGTTACAGGAGGCAACCAGAAAGATGCATCCATCAACGTACGACCTCCTCCTCCTCAACTCAGTGCACCAGCCGGCGGCTAAGGAGCGGTGGCTTGTGTGGCGAGGTCAAGGTGCTTCTCAACTAAGGCATCCAAGGCTTCCAGCCGGCTGAAGAAGGCCAACGTTGTAGTGTCCTCACTGGCCTTGTAGATACCTATGTACACGATTCGTTCGTACACATGGATGTGTAGGTCGACGGTTTCTTGCAGGGCGAGGCGCCTCACGGTGAGCGTGACCTCTAGGTGGACATTCTTCGTGGCGTCGGCGGGCAGTCGCAGGGCCACTAGTGCTTCAAAGAGGTTCCGCCATGGAGGCCGATTAGGGTGGCAGGCAATGAGGAGCCCGAGCGCGCGGGCTGGAGGAGTACGGCGATGTCGTCCGCGAGCCTCTTGACGACGGTGAACCTGTTGGTGCTCCGAACGATCATCTGGTCCAACTGAGAGTTGTAGCTGGCGTCGACGGCGGCCATCCACCAGCCGGTCGCCAACACCATATGGAGACGATCCACGGTGCCATGCCGCAGGCCGGCGTCGTGGACCATCTGGCACAGCCGCTGGTGCTCGCGCGCATCGCCGCCATGGGTCTGAAGTGGGCACTTTTGCGCTTATTAGTGTAGGTGCTTAGGCAAATGCTTAGGTGCGTATGATGTGGTAGATGCATTGGAATGGAGGGGCGCCTTTATATGAGTGCAAACTGCGTTGCATTCACATCGTGCTGTCTCCTTTCCCGGTCCTCCCAATACTTACCTCATGCATTCACACGATGTTAATTGAAGGAGGATGCATCATTGGCCGTTCCACATTTCGGGAACTGCTACCCTCTCCCTCATCTGCATTAAAGCCGTATCAGGAACTGCGCCGCCCGCTGTCAAATCAAATAGTACTGCGTCGCCCCGCTAGTGATTCACACGGGTCATCCAAAAGAACCGTTTGTGTTCAAGAGATGCACAAATCCTGCTCTCACTTTGCATACAGGTGTTCTATCTGAAACCATCATGCTTGTTGTGAGAAGCTATGGTTTGTGAGAAGCATATACCCAAACCTGCCCCAAATGGGACAAAAACTTTACGACGGCATGTTGATGCCCCTCCATGATAGCATGCCAAGTTTCATGAATTTCAGACGAGATTTGGATTTACTAGAATTTAAAAACCAGGTATCTCAATGTTTGCGGCCGAGTGACGGTGGCAGGGTGTTTGACATTCATCCCCATTTCTTGCATGGGACCTAAGCATGCACCCAACGACAAAGATTTGATTTCTCAACCAATTTATATGCATTTGAGCATGTGCATGTAATTCAAATTTGAATTATGCACATAAATGCATTGAAAACTCACTTAATGCATAAAAATGTCCAAACGAACCCCGAAAAATCACAAAAAATAACACAACACTCCTGTTGTTCTATGTTGACACGAGAAAAAAATTGAAAGCAATAAGAGGCAATGGATATCATTTCGCCCCCAAAGTTGGGGCGTTCCCTACCGAAACCATCATGCTTGTTGTGAGAAGCTCTGGTTTGTGAGAAGCATATACCCAAACCAGCCCCAAATGGGACAAAAACTTTACCACGGCATGTTGCTGCCGCTCCATAATAGCATGCCAAGTTTCATGAATTTCATACGAGTTGGATTTATTAGAATTTAAAAACCAGGTATCTCAATGTTTGTGGCCGAGTGACGGTGGCACGGTGCTTGACATTCATTCCCATTTCTTGCATGGGACCTAAGCATGCACCCAAGGACAAAGATTTGATTTTTCAACCAATTTATATGCACCGGAGCATGTGCATGTAGTTCAACTTTGAATTATGCACATAAGAGCATTGAAAACTCACTTAATGCATAAAAATGTCCAAACGAACCCCGAAAAATCACAAAAAATAACACAACACTCATGTTGTTCTATGTTGACACGAGAAAAAATTTGAAAGCAATTAGAGGCAAAGGATATCGTTTCATCCCCAAAGTTGGGGCGTTCCCTACCGAAACCATCATGCTTGTAGTGGGAAGCTCTGGTTTGTGAGAAGCATATACCCAAACCTGCCCCAAATGGGACAAAAACTTTACCACGCCATGTTGATGCCGCTCCATGATAGCATGCCAAGTTTCATGAATTTCATACGAGTTTTGGATTTACTAGAATTTAAAAACCACGTATCTCGATGTTTGCGGCCGAGTGACGGTGGCACGGTGCTTGACAATCATTCCCACTTCTTGCATGGGAACTAAGCATGCACCCAAGGACCAGAGATTTGATTTTTCAACCTATTTATATGCACCGGAGCATGTGCATGTAGTTCAAATTTGAATTATGCACATAAATGCATTGAAAACTCACTTAATGCATAAAAATGTCCAAACGAACCCCGAAAAATCACAAAAAATAACACAACACTCCTGTTGTTCTATGTTGACACGAGAAAAAAATTGATAGAGGCAAAGGTGTCCCGTCTTTCGATGAGATGATGGATATCGCTTTGGTGGAAGTCGACTTTGACGATCCGACTACGAACGTGCGAGGACGTCGCGCCTTAGCAATCGCTAAACCAACTCCGAGAGGTTATCGACCACGCCGGAGCACGATCAACCTGACCACGAGGGTCTGTTTCCTGCGAGCAAACGAAGAACAAGCAAGAAACTGAGATTGCAATCTGGATATTGCGAATATAAGATGAAAGCTTTATTGATCAAGGTGGAGTTCTGTGACGCCTTTGTCTGGTCGCTGAACACAAACGAAGTACGCGAAGTTGCAGCTATGGCGAACTTTTAATCTAAACAAAACCCAAAGTCTAAACGACGCCCTAAGGGCTGTATATATGGAGGAAGAGGGGGGAATTTCGTGGCCCTTGGGGAAGGGGTCCGAAACCATCCCTATCTCTTGTTTCCCCACACATACGGACTCTAAAAATAGCCTATACTCAAGTATTTTGAAATTACATGGGCCTGGCCCAATAATAAGGTGACGCAGCACCTAGAATAGCCTCTAGACGAAAGTTATGAAGTAGCATCTTGTATATTTCGTCCAAGGCTTCATGCACGCATTATGGTGGCTTCAATGTCCTGAAATCATCACTTGTAACTCCGTTCTTGTCCCCCATGCGCATGCCATCATCTCCATGCTTGTTCTTGCTCCAATGTTCATCCTTCTCAAAGCTAGGCCCTTCATTTGTAAGCAAAACAAATGTATCCAATTTAGGCAGCATCATATTCTCATGAACATTAGAATCATTACCAAGAAACGAAAGTACCTGTAATTTAATTAGCGTGCGCGAGCTCTAGTAATTGGTCCAGTATGTATAGCAGCAGGGGCTGTGGGTGTAACAATGGTATTCATGTCCTCATCATCCTCCCCTTCTTGAAATGAAGTCGTCCTCGACGGAAGCTCATCTCCCTCACCCAAATAAGGCTTCAAATCTGCAATGTTAAAAGTGGGACTAACCCCAAAATCTGCAGGCAGCTCAAGTTTATATGCATTATCATTTATTTTCTCTAACACCTTAAAAGGACCATCAGCACGTGGCATTAGCTTTGATTTGCGCAAATCAGGAAATCTATCCTTACGCAAATGTAACCAAACAAGATCTCCAGGTGCAAACACAACATGTTTTCTACCCTTATCTCCAGCAAGTTTATATTTAGCATTCATACGCTCAATGTTTTCCTTAGTTAACTCATGCATTTTTAAGATCAATTCAGCACGTTGTTTAGCATCAAAATTAACCTTCTCCGAAGATGGAAGAGGCAACAAATCAATAGGTGCACGAGGTAGGAAACCATACACAATTTCAAAAGGGCACATCTTAGTAGTAGAATGCAATGAACGATTATAAGCAAACTCAATATGAGGCAAGCATTCTTCCCACATTTTCTTATTATTCTTCAAAACAGCCCTAAGCATAGTAGACAATGTTCTATTGACTACTTCAGTTTGTCCATCAGTTTGGGGGTGACAAGTAGTACTAAAAAGCAGTTTAGTCCCCAACTTAGCCCATAAACATCTCCAAAAGTGGCTAAGAAATTTAGTATCACGATCTGAAACAATAGTATTTGGCACACCATGCAAGCGAATAATTTCACGAAAGAACAAATCAGCAACATTAACAGCATCATCGCTTTTATGACATGGTATAAAGTGTGCCATTTTCGAGAATCTATCCACGACAACAAATATGCTATCCCTCCCCTTCTTTGTTCGAGGTAAACCTAAAACAAAGTCCATAGATATATCCTCCCAAGGAACACTAGGTACAGGCAAAGGCATATATAAACCATGAGGATTGAGTCGTGACTTAGCTTTTTGACATGTAGTGCAGCGAGCAACAAAACGCTCAACATCCCGTCTCATCTTTGGCCAAAAGAAATGTGTAGCAAGTACGTCCTCCGTCTTCTTCACGCCAAAGTGTCCCATTAATCCTCCTCCATGCGCCTCCTGCAACAACAAAAGACGAAGAGAGCTAGCTGGAATGCATAGCTTGTTAGCACGGAACACAAATCCATCATTAACGACAAACTTGTTCCAGGTTCTTCCTTCTTTACAATTCTGCAGTACATCTTTAAAATCAGCATCATGCACATATTGATCTTTGATGGTCTCCAAACCAAATATTTTGAAGTCAAGTTGTGAAAGCATAGTATAGCGAAGAGACAATGCATCAGCAATAACATTTTCTTTACCCTTCTTGTGTTTAATGACATAAGGGGAAGTTTCAATGAATTCAACCCATTTAGCATGTCTACGATTCAGTTTAGCTTGACTTTTAATATGTTTCAAAGATTCATGATCAGAATGTATAACAAATTCTTTGGGCCATAAATAATGTTGCCATGTTTCTAAAGTCCGAACAAGAGCATATAGTTCTTTATCATAAGTAGAATAATTCAGACTAGGCCCACTCAATTTTTCAGAAAAGTATGCAACAGGTTTGCCATCTTGTAATAACACACCTCCTAATCCAATGCCACTAGCATCACATTCAAGCTCAAAAGTCTTATTAAAATCAGGAAGTTGGAGTAAAGGAGCATGTGTCAACTTATCTTTCAATTCCGTGAAGGCTTCTTCCTGTGCGGTACCCCAAACAAAAGGCACATCCTTCTTTGTAAGCTCGTTGAGAGGTGCAGCAATGGTGCTAAAATCTCTCACAAAACGCCTATAGAAACCAGCGAGTCCAAGAAAACTCCGCACTTGTGTGACCGTTTTGGGCTGCGGCCAACTCTCAATAGCTTCAATCTTGGCTTTATCAACTTCAATTCCCTGTGGAGTAACAACATAGCCAAGAAAAGATACTCGGTCGGTGCAAAATGTGCACTTCCCAAGGTTACCAAACAAACGTGCATCACGTAGAGCAATAAAAACAGCACGTAAATGTTCCAAATGTTCTTCCAAAGATTTGCTATAAATCAGTATATCATCAAAATAGACTACCACAAATCGTCCAATGAAAGCACGTAAAACTTCGTTCATTAGTCTCATGAAAGTACTAGGTGCATTAGTTAACCCAAAAGGCATGACTAACCACTCATATAAACCAAACTTAGTTTTAAAGGCAGTTTTCCATTCATCTCCCAATTTCATACGAATTTGATGGTATCCACTACGCAAATCAACTTTGGAGAATATTGTAGAGCCACTCAATTCATCAAGCATATCATCTAGCCTAGGAATAGGATGACGATAACGAATAGTAATATTATTAATGCCTCTACAATCAACACACATACGCGACGTACCATCCTTTTTAGGCACTAGTATAATAGGAACAGCACAAGGACTAAGAGATTCGCGTATATAACCTTTGTCGAGCAGCTCCTGTACTTGACGCATAATCTCCTTCGTCTCCTCTGGATTGGTACGGTATGGTGCACGGTTGGGTAGCGATGCACCGGGAATTAAATCAATTTGATGCCCAATCCCTCGAATAGGTGGTAATCCCGGTGGCACGTCTTGTGGGAAGACGTCAGCGAACTCCTGCAAAATGTTAGTGACGGCAGGGGGCAAAGAGGAAGGCACGTCCTCGAATGAAAATAATGCCTCTTTGCACACAAAAGCATAGCAAACAGATTTGTTGAAATCTAGCTCATCAATATCAGATTTTGTGGCAAGTAAACATGCACTTTTCAATTTAATTTCAGAAACAACACTGGATGGTTTATTATTAGGTTTCATTTGTTGCTCAAATTCTTTTGCCACAATCTGATTTTCACTCTTATTTTTCTCCTGTTTTGCTTTAGTAGCTCTATTAATGTCATCTTTCAAAATACAATCAGGAGTCATAGGAAGCAAAGTAATATTTTTATCCTTATGAACAAGAGTATACTGATTGTTTCTACCATGGTGTACAGAATTTTTATCAAATTGCCATGGTCTACCAAGTAATAAGGAACATGCTTGCATGGGTACCACATCACAATCAACATAATCAGCATATGTAGACATACTAAAATGCACATGAACGGTACGTGTTACCTTAACCTTGCCGCTGTTGTTGAACCATTGGATGTAGTAAGGATGTGGATGTGGTCTTGTGGTGAGAGATAGTTTCTCCACCATCTCCATGCTAGCCAAGTTGTTACAGCTCCCTCCATCTATGATGACGCGAACAGAACGTTCCTTCACAACTCCCTTTGTATGGAACAAATTATGCCTCTGATTTTGCTCTGCATGTGTGACTTGCACACTCAAAACACGTTGAGCAACTAAACATTCATACCTGTCAGCGTCTTCAGGAGCCATGTATTGCGTCTCATTTTCAGAATCATCTCCACCATGTTCTTCACGTGTAATAAGAGCCAAAGTCTCCTCATCATAGTCACTAGCGGACTCACACCCACCATCCTCAGTAGCAACCATCACACGCTGAGATTTGCATTCTCTCGCATAATGTCCTCTTCCCTTACAACGACGACAAATAATATCACTTGTGTGCCCTGTTGACGCCATGGAAGAAGAAGAGCTCTGCGCAGGCCCGGCAGGTGTGCTCTTGGCAGAGAGTGGTGGTTGTGCCTGCTTTCTTGTATCACGGCTGGAGGGGGCACCTGATGGAGGTGATGGTGAAGTGGAAGTAGAGGATGCACGTGGTGTCCATGATGAAGGTCGACCTGCAGAAAAGTTAGTTCGCGCCAATGCTTGTCGATCCTGCACTTCACGTTCAGCTTTACAAGCAAGATGGAATAAACGAGTGATATTATTATAATCCTTATACTCTAGAATGGTCTGAATCTCTTTCTTTAATCCACCCATAAAACGTGCAAGCATAGCTTCATTCTCCTCAACAATACCACATCTAATCATGCCAGTTTGTAATTCCTGATAATATTCTTCTACAGAATTTTTCCCTTGTCTTAAGCGCTGCAATTTTTGAAGTAATTCACGTTGATAATATGGTGGAACCCAACGAGTACGCATAGCAGTTTTCAAAGCAGCCCAAGTAGCTGGAACAGGATATAATCTACAATGTTCAGACCACCAAACACATGCAAAGCTAGTGAAAGCACAAACAGCAGCAGGAACACGTCTCTCCTCAGGATATTGTAAACATGGAAATCGTTGTTCAGTTTCTAACTCCCAAGTAAGATATATATCAGGAACATATCTACCCTCAAATGGTGGAATATTCAATTTGAGTTTAGGGAGATGGTCATGATCTCGTACCTGAGGTGGTGGTGCCGCCCTACCGTTGCGAATATATACCTGAGGTCGACCTGCTGGTGGCTGCACGTAGTTCTGATTTTGATCAACCTCATCCTCATAATCGCCCGCATAATCGTCATCCTCCTCAGCCGCTGCAGTAGCAGGAGCCAAAGAAGCATCAACAGTAGGTGCAGCGGCACCCGGATTTTGACCAGTCTCAATTGGAATGCGCTATGCTCGTCCCACTTGATTTGGAAGGCGGCGTTGGAGATGTGGTTGTTGTTGTTGTTGTAGAGGTGCGACATATGCAGCCGGTGGTGGTTGGGGAAGAAGCTTGAGTAATTCAGTAAACTTGTTATCCAGCTTTGTCTCGAACGACTTCTCCACGGCATCTATCTTCTCCATAGCCTCTTCAAATCTGTTTAGCACATCTCCCACCTGGCCACTCATCATTTGCTGAAATTTATCATGCAACTCCTTGTTCGTCATGTTCTCCCAATCAGTCTCATCGGCTTGTGATCCTGCCATGGTTAGCAGCAATAGAAACACAAAAGAATATGATTCTACAGACTACTAGGAAGTGGTGGTGATGGTGGTGTGTCACAAATCCTTCAAGCGAATCTCAAATTCTTACCAGTTCTTACCCAGCAGCAGGTGGTGATCGGCAACCGTTGTAGTCAAAACTCTCAAAGCTTGGATAGAGCGATTACCAGGGAGAGTCAAACGCACGATGTAGATGTATGTGGAGCTGGGAAGGCTTATAATATGGTAGCAAAAATGGTCAGCAATAATCAATTCAGAGATGCAAAGTTGAATAAACGCTCAACGACGGTACTGTGCTGGTCCTACGCTAGACCGTGCTAGAGACACGAGCCTAGAACACTAACAAAATCACGGCGCTGCACGTAAACAAGGGAAAAGCACACTCTGGAAAAAAAATTTGCTCTTTTTTTTTTCGCGCTCTTTTTTTTTTGCGCTCCTCTTTTCTTTTCTTTTTTTTGCGAAAAATCACTATAATGGCGAGTGTCTCAAAACTCTTCCCAGGTCAAACTGACAGGATAGGCACAAATTTTTTTTGACTGTTTTTTTCGGAAATCAGGGCAGCGACGACGAAAAAGTGCGACAAAAAATCACTATGATGGCGAGTGTCTCAAAACACTCCCCGGGACCTAAAAATAGGATAGGGAAAAAATATTTTTGGTCGCCGAAATTTTGGCCTAAAAACTGCCCAGGGGTCTCCAGACTCTTTTTTTTTCCGAGACCTACTCAGGGAAGGAAACACGAAACGGAAAATAGATGGATCTCTAAAACAAACCGAATATGAAAAGAACTCGGATTGGTTGTGGATATATGGTGGTAGGATATGGCAGCGTTGGTGGTATATGGTAGCGGTGGTGGTATATGGATACAGATCGGTGGTGGTATATGGATACGGATTGGTGGTGGTATATGGATATGGATTCAAAGCGGTGGCGGATAAGCAATGGTGGTAGATGGCAAGGCGATGATGATGGTGCGGCGGCGGCGTGACAACTTATGACCAGAACTCGAAACTCTAAAAGACTAGACTCTAAGACCAGCAACTTGACACGACGATGCAACCGCAAATTCAACAAAGCAAAAACCCTAAAAAGATTATGCAAAGGCTCAGATTGGTTCGGATATGATGAACTAACCCTAATTTTTTTGTGGCTTTTTCGTGAACTGTAGGTATGAAGAACAGACTCGATCTAAACTACGAAAAACTGTAAAATCTCACCGAGCAACCTGGAAATCTGATACCACTTGATAGAGGCAAAGGTGTCCCGTCTTTCGATGAGATGATGGATATCGCTTTGGTGGAAGTCGACTTTGACGATCCGACTACGATCGTGCGATGACGTCGCGCCTTAGCAATCGCTAAACCAACTCCGAGAGGTTATTGACCACGCCGGAGCACGATCAACCTGACCACGAGGGTCTGTTTCCTGCGAGCAAATGAAGAACAAGCAAGAAACTGAGATTGCAATCTGGATATTGCGAATATAAGATGAAGGCTTTTTTGATCAAGGTGGGGTTCTGTGACGCCTTTGTCTGGTCGTTGAACACAAACGAAGTACGCGAAGTTGCAGCTATGGCGAACTTTTAATCTAAACAAAACCCAAAGTCTAAACGATGCCCTAAGGGCTGTATATATGGAGGAAGAGGGGGGAATTTCGTGGCCCTTGGGGAAGGGGTCCGAAACCATCCCTATCTGTTGTTTCCCCACACATACGGACTCTAAAATAGCCTATACTTAAGTATTTCGAAATTACATGGGCCTGGCCCAATAATAAGGTGACGCAGCACCTAGAATAGCCTCTGGACGAAAGTTATGAAGTAGCATCTTGTATATTTCGTCCAAGGCTTCATGCACGCATTATGGTGGCTTCAATGTCCTGAAATCATCACTTGTAACTCCGTTCTTGTCCCCCATGCGCATGCCATCATCTCCATGCTTGTTCTTGCTCCAATGTTCATCCTTCTCAAAGCTAGGCCCTTCATTTGTAAGCAAAACAAATGTATCCAATTTAGGCAGCATCATATTCTCATGAACATTAGAATCATTACCAAGAAATGAAAGTACCTAGTAATTTAATTGGCGTGCGCGAGCTCTAGTAATTGGTCCAGTATGTATAGCAGCAGGGGCTGTGGGTGTAACAATGGTATTCATGTCCTCATCACGAAGACAAAGCGGCCAAGGAGCGCATCGAGCGAAAGAAGCTAGAGGCCCGAGTAGGCGAGGTGCAGCAAGAGCTCCAGGCTCTCGTGAAGAAACCCGAGTCCTTGGAGCTTGACTCTAAGACGCAAGGGTCCGAGCTTGCGAAGGCCCTCGAAAGCGCACAACATGCCAAGGCCGAAGCCCAAAAGACCCTCCAGGAAATTGAGGCGGTTAAGAAGATAGCGGTGGGTAAGGCATTCATTATGCAAAGCAAGCATGTGAAGGAAACTTTCTTTTTACTTACCCGAGTTCAGAGCTCTCCAGGAGCGTTCGCAGATCTACCCCGCAGTGTGTCGGATGCCGCGGAGTTCTACCGGGCCGAGGAGGGGAGCTCGACGGAGAAGTTGTTCTGGTCTCAGTATACTGGGACCGAACACCCAATGCCCTTGAGCGACCAGTTGAAGCAACTGGTCGAGCTTCACAAGGCGGCCGAACAGACCATGAAGGGTCTTATAGTCCGGATGTGGCATGGCAAGCCCCTGCCTGGTAGCTACTTCGGTCTGGTGAGGCGGCTTGTGAATGCCCGCCCACGGTTTGAACTCATAAAGCGGTCCGTCTGCATCGAGGGTGCGCGCAGGGCTTTTGCCAGGGCGAAGGTGCACTGGGCGAAGCTGGACGCCGAAAAGCTGGTGAAGGAGGGGCCGCCAGAGGGCAAGCAGCATCGCCACCCCGAAAAGTATTATGACAGTGTCCTGAAGGGTGCTCGCCTTGTGGCGGAGGAATGTGCTAAGGATGTAATATTTGAATGAATGTACTCATGTGATCCTGTAATATGAAACGAGTTCATTTGCGCTATGCAACGCTTGTTAATTTAAAATATTACCTTCTGTGCGGCCGTTTATAAAATCTGAGAGTTGGCCAGTCGTCGGCTTCTGCCCCCATGTAACTAGTACTGAGGTGTTCGGGATAAACCTGAGCACTATTTATCCCAATTTTGGGTCCTTCGAAGGAGGTGTTCAGCACAACGAACCAGGCAATCGGACTATAAAGCATTATCACTCTCACTTAGCCATAGAAGTCTACAATTTTAAATTTTGGCGAAGCCCCTAGTATTCGGAAGGCCGAATTTGGGGCGCTATATACGCCTAAGTCGGGCAAAGCCGACTCCTCGCCCGAAGCAGAAAAAGTCTTTAAGGACTTGAGACCTCTCGAACAGCGACCAGCTCTTGCCTCATCATGACAGTCAGTTTTCGGCTTTCTCTACAGAGGTGCTCGTCCGGCCGAACCGGGATACAATCGCAGTAGTTGTCCCAGTGCTTCCTTAGCCGATATTGCGGAACGTAAGGAACCAAAACATGGGAGCCGGGCAAACTCAACTATTGACCCAAGACATGATTCAGAACTGATGCATATAATGCTATAAGTTCGGGGTGCCGCACTGTCGAAAGTGTTCGGACTTCTCACGCCGTATTATGGGGTATACTGAAGCCCCTGGCGCACTGGTCGTACCAGAATGTACGGGTGCAATTTGTCGTAAATGAGCAGACAAGGAAAAAAAGGAAGGGGAATGCAATAATAGGCTAACGCTGTGCATTGTTATTAAATAATACGTCAAAGCGTACGGATACAAGTAGTGCAATAAGCAAAAAATAGGACTATTTGACATGTCCTATCCAAGGGCAAGCTGCGTATGGGTATGTAAAACAGTTATATCGATCGTTATCAGAGACCACCTGGGGGTTCCCTTGTACGTCAGAGCGTCTTGCTTCCTTGGTATTTCCTTACCGCGATGGGTCCAACAATTAGACTGCCGGGAAGGGCTTCCAGAGAGTAAGGTCCTGAAAGAGAGAAAATGAAAAAGGAATACGGCCCCTGGGGCGGTTGAGCCGCATTGTGGGACGTGTCGTAGCGGTGCCTCCGCCTATGCCCATGGTATCTTGAGTGCGTAGTTATGTACGCGCGGCGCAAATTTCGCCACTTGACTGGTGATGTAGGGTGGAACCCTAGATGGCCAATCTTTCACGAAAGGAGCGCATCCCTGCGAAGAACGCGATGAACACGAGGGGAAACACGAGGGAAACACGAGGGGAACACGAGAGAAATCACTCAACCAACAAGAATAGATCACACATGCGCTAGATCGACGAACACAAAGGTGAGATACAAGATCCAAGTCCAACAAAGGACGATACAAAGGGTAACTGGTTCTTCTCCGTAAGGAGGTCTTGATGGGGGTCTTCTTCGTGAGAAGGTCTTGAATCCAAGGTGATCTTCTCCGTAGAGGGGCCGCGGTCTCTCTCGTGGAGATCCGTAATGGATGAGCAAAGCTCTATCTCTAAATGAGCTAATCCTTTGCTAACCCTAACTAGGAGGAGGTGGGGGAGTATATATAGTCTAAGGGACGAAGGGGTACATGGGCCTTGGCCCAGATGCGCTGCACGCAGGCAGGGGTGCGGATGTCCGGGCGATGGGCCGGATGTCCGGGCGCTGGGGCCGGATGTCCGGGCTGGCAGGGTCCAGCTTCTGTGATGGGGCGCCGGATTTCCGGGAGCTGGGCCGGATGTCCGGCGGCTCGCGACGGGTCGGATGTCCAGGCCTGGGGGCCGGATGTCCGGGCTGACTTGGCCGACTCTGGTGCTCTCTGGATAGCCGATGCCGGATTTCCGGGGCAGAGGACAGATGTCCGGCTGGGGCCGGATGTCCAGCTGCTGGGGCAGCTGGCTCTTCTTCCTTCTCCTTCCTTCGCTCCCGCGCACACTTGGCCTTGGTCCTTGGGCTCTCCATGGTCTCCTCGGGTGTACCTGAGTATGCACAAGGTCCGTGCTTGATGTAGCATCCATGTCTTACATGCGGAAAGGGAAGATTCAAAAAGGAGCGAATTCACCTTAGGTCCAATGGCGTAGGCTCGAGTGTACATGGGGATGATCGCCGGATGCTCCGCATCACCTCCCCTCCCTTGGGAAAGATCCGACCTCGGATCAAAAACCTCATGACCATGGAAACGGTTGTCGTGGACGGACTTGTAGTTGGACGAAGTGGAAGACATGGCGCAATCCAAGTACTCCAAGGTGTCTCCGGAGTGGTACACATGCAAAAAGAGCAAACACAAGCGACACTCGGAAATACAATGGTAAGCGCACACAAGGTGTCCATCATGTAAGAATGAGTCCGTGAGGCAAGATTGTTCATGACAAAGCACATGATGCTTAGCAAGATGATATGGAATGAGATGTAAAGCATTCATGGGAGCAAAAGCATTCATTGTGCACACAAATGTGTTGTGAATGTGATCAATGCAACCATGGTGCAAAATGATGTCATAGTGAGACGGTTTATCAATAGCATGAATATGGTAATGGATGCTCAATATGAATAAGTTATCATGCAATTGATGGTAGGCAATATGATCATGATGTATGAATATGCCATCAAGAAAGATCACAACAAATTTGCTAAGGAAGTGTACAAGCCCATATATCATGGATGACATCGAAATACAAGATGCAACAAGGCAATCATAATGTGAGTCAATCCATGCATAAGATGCAATTTTTTTATGGGTGGTGTTGTACCATAGCTTGATGTCGTGGTAGAAGTGTTGGTCCGGTGGTGCATCCGCTAGGTCCGAGCACTTCTCAACTTGAAGGTCCATAGGGTCCATCTCCAATGTTGCTCCTCCATTCACGAGATGTATCATGTAGACAACAAGAAGGAAACAACAATGAAAGAATGACCCATCCAATATGCGTATTTGAGAATGGCTCAAAGGGAAGGAGGTCACCTTTAGGAGTTTCTCAAGGATGATGGAGTTGCACATCTTGTATGCCTTCACATAACCAATATGTCTCGTGACTGTACCTCCTTTTGAATCCTTCAAAATGAAAGAACATGACAAACACTCGGAAAAACAAATGAGGTTAGCGTAAATGCAAAACCTATCATTCGAGTGGTAAGATACCCAACAAGTGTTCTAATCATTCTTATCATAAGAAAGGACAAGGTGTGACATGGTATGTAAGCATATGATGCAACTACAACCAAAGACAATAGGCTCAATCAACCAAGCATGCATCATAAGTGAAGTATCCAAGTCTCCAAAATCATTAAGCATAGAGGCAACTATTGGAGGCAAGCGACAATAAACAAGATATATCATGTGAGAGGCATGAGCATATATGTCATCAACCCAAGAAAGTGAGTAATGGAACATGGGTGATGCAACCAAGCAAGTAATCAAAGCAAGCTAGTAGTGCGAAGATGCAACGTACTAGAAGGAATCATGGCAAGCATGTCATGTGTGCAAATAGTAGTCATGAATAATGCACAAGACATATCACAAGCATGAAAGCAAGATATGAGAAATATATCATCAATGTATTGGCGAGAGGCCGTATGTAAATAGCAATGGAACATCATGATTCTCCCAACACAACAATCAACAATAGCATGAGGCACAAGGAAAGCATGGTAATAGCAACAAGTATCTCCACCAAGCATGCAAATACACATAGAAGTAGCATAATGGTGAATCATATGTAAGTGCAAGCAAGGGTCACAATTGCATGTCAAAGGCATGGAAAGAGGTGTAACATACAAAGTGAACACGATAGAATGGGCATAAGGTAACAAGTGATAAATAGCCCAAAGCCGTGTGAGAGTCAAGTAGAAGAGATGCGCGTAGTGCTTGCGCGAAGGGAATGGTGGTAAGGATAGTCCACGGGATCCCAAGTCATCTTTGCTCTCAAGAGCTCGTTTCGTCAACTCATGGGATTGTGGGGTTGACGAGTGTTCATAAGTACCTACACAAAACAAAGACAAAGGGAAAATTGTGTGTACGTGGTAGATGTACACATCATCCATCATGATGCGCACGTGCATGTGTTGGTTAGCACAAAGTAGCCAATGCTCAAATAAATGAGATGTGTGATATAGAAACATGTCATCCATCATGATAGGTTCGTTATTATGTATAGCATAATGGAGACTCAAATTATGTAATGCATCATGAGAAATATGTAGAGCATTGTTATTCATGGAATGCATATGGTGCAAGCAATCATGGGAATCATGCAAAGTATGGAATGCATCAAAATCTCCTAATATGTATGAGGAAACTATGGGGGTCTCCTCATGAGCATTTGTAGAAACATCACATGGAGAATATTGACAACATCCAAAACAAAGCATATTTGGAACAATGTGATCATGGCATGGTATATTAGATGAATTGCACAAATCATGTAAAGGAAGCCTAGCAATATCATCACACGAAAAACAAAAGCCAATGACCATCATCTCGTCATCTATGCCATAAGTGCAAATGGGATTTATCTTAATGGGGCATGCATAGTTACTATGTTGCGATTGAAATGAAGCAATATGGGAGATCTCACTCATGGCATATGACAAGTTCAATGGATTGTCAAACATGAAGTGACCAATAGAATTTTCTCATGATATCCTATGGAGCATAGCATCACAACTAGGCAACTCAACATGCTCATCATCATATTCATCATAAACTGGTAAGTCATGACATGAAGAATTCGCACTAGCATGAAGCATGGGAATAGGTGGATCAACACCATGCAAGCAATCATAGGTAAGATAGTCCACTAGTGGGACAAGAGAAGCACCATCACCTATGTTACCTTTGGAGCATCGCTCATGTGTTGTAGGTGAGGTGTCAAAGATCCACTCGTTGTCATTTTCATCTTGATGGAACCATGTGGGGGGTACATCATCATCCGCCATGGCCATCGTTGTCTCCATTGGAAGTATGGACTCGTCAAGGATAGGCATGTCGTCATGTAGGAGACTTAGCACCAAAGAAAACACACTCGGAGCAGAGGTTAAGTCGTTAGAAATCAAAGTAGCCTCATGTGCCGTGTCAACTACCTCACTCACTAAGTGTTGAGGCTCCCTCACTCCCGGTACGATGCTCTCACTCATATGGTTGGTGGAGTCACTCAAATGGCTCTCAACCTCACATAGGATGTGTGGCATGCTCTCATGTGTGGGGCTAGTGGTGGTCACACTCATCCTCTCATAGGAAATGCACTCAATGTCACATATGGTGGAGTCACTCATATCTCTCATGGTGGTGTGGCTCTCCTCACATGGGAATTGGGGCATCTCTTCATATGTGGGTGTCGGAGAGATGTTGGTGCAAATGTCTCCATGCTCAATCATGTCGTAGTCGTAGCCGTGGATGAAGGCCGAAGATGGCACACCATCACTCTCCTCTAAGACCAAAGATAAGGTCTCATGTGCGGTCTCGTAGCTTTACTCGTAGTATGAGACACATAGGGGCGCCGTCTTCATGTTGTTGAAGAGGTTCGTGCTCGTCGCCGTGGTCGAAGGGGATGGCCCTTGCTCGACCTTCTTGTCGCCGTCTTGTTGTTGGAGGCTCATATGATGTGGCACCTCGTAGCTCGTCTCCATGACCGAAGGGAATTTCCCATGCTCGGCCATCTTCCTTGAGGGGCTTCCGAAGATGGAAGTGTCACCCTCGCTCGTAGGTGGTCGCCTTGTTGTTGAAGATGTTGATGTAGGCGAACTCATGGGAAGTAGGCGAAGATGCCGTACGTCCAAAGGCGAAGATGCCTTCATAGCACTGGGCGAAGATGTCGAAGTGGTTGTTATAGCCGTAGCTCCGTCTTGGTGGTGCTCGTCTCGCGGTCTTCTCTTATGCTCATGAAGCTTGGACTTGGCGTAAAGTAGGGCTTGTTGGGACTTGTACGTTTGCGCTTGTGGAGCATCTTCATGATGATGGTGCCGTTTTCGCACTTGAGCTCGTAGTAGATGTCGTTCGTCGTCGTCGTGCACAAGATGCGTGGAGGTGACTTGCCCTTCATGACGATGTTGATCACGAATGTGATGGTGGTCGCCATGTATATGTGGACGTGGACGACTTGCGCTTGCATCGCGTGGGTGCTCCGAAGATGATCGACTTGCTCGCCGCCGCCTTGAGGATGATGAAGGGGAAGAAGACTTGTAGTCAGCCACCATGTCTCATAGTTGATCCTTTAGCTCGCCCAACTTGGTGTCGATGTAGTCCCTTTCCCTTGCTTCGGAGTGTCGTATGTCGATGGCGAGGTTGTCGAGGCGCTCTCGCAAGGTAGATTGTGCGCCTTGCATTTGTCGTTGTAGATCGAAGATGGACATTTTGGTGATGTAGTTGTTCGCGCCGTCATTGTTGTCGAAGACCAGAGATGAAATGCCTTCCCTATCCATCACAAGACTCGAGCAAATATGAGTGGGAGAAAGAGAAGAACTATACCAAATGTACCTTGACCGATGTTGAAGATGGATCAATGATCACTCAATGTGTAACAAGGAAATAGCACAATTGGTACCAATTCTTGTCGGTTTCTCACACCTACACAAATAAGGCTTATGGTGGAGCTCGGTGAGGATAGTGGCACAAAAAATTTGATGCAAAATGTTAGCAAGAGTCAATAATGTTGAAAGAGATTCACAAATTCGCAAGTGAAACAAGTAGACCAATAGCAAAGAATGGCACACGGAAACACACACACGGATAGATAAATGGGGTCGTGCAACCAACGAATGGGCACAAAATGTGGAGTCCACGGAAAACGCTCGTGTTGCACAACTCAAGAGAGACGCTAGCACGATTGCTCTATAGGCGGATACGACACTTGTGCACAACCTATAAGATGCAAAGATATATCAACTTTCTATCCCAAGTATGCTATGTATGTATGGTTCCCGGTGTTTGATCCAAGATGATCGGATATGACAATCTTATGTGCAATGTGGTATGATGCTATGGCACTTGCTTACAAGCTCTTTGTTCACTCTTTTGCTTAAAAGCTTATTCTTTTTTTCTCTCCTTTTTTTTGTATGGCCACTTTGCGAATGCACAAACCAAGATAGCAATTGTGTATATGCGGGAACAATCTTGTGACACAAGAATGATATGATGATACCAATATGATATGGTGTGTATGCAATGGGAGCTATGATCAGTAGTGTGCACAAGTAACGTTGCCAGCAATACTCAAATGGCTAGTCTCGATAGGCAAGTGACGCAAAATGGGCTAGGGGTTAACAATGCAATGGCAAGGGAATATACAATGGAGGGTTACCGTCGAGGGTTTCTCGTTTGTACGCCAAGGACGGATGATGATGAAGTGGTCAATGTCAATGATGACCTCACGGCGATGATGAGTTGCGGTGATCTTGATGGAGATACCAAGATGATGGAGACTCGTCCCTAAGTAGCCGAAACACCTTAGGAAACGGAAAAAAAAACCGCGAACTCCAAATCTCAAATGTCAAATGATGGTAGAGGGAATGCGGTGGCGGTTTTGCGGAAACTCGATGGGATTGCGGAAATGCAATGATGGGGTTTGAGACGCAATGCGGAAATGGAGGGTAAGGTGGTATACTATGCACGGTGTCGGAATTGGAAGCACGGTCCCTAAGTAGCCGAAACACCTTAGGAGACACAACTCACAACACAAACAAAATTGGGTTACGTTGGGTCGGCGGAAGTGTATTGTGGGTAAGCCTATGCGGAAGTTATGGTGGTGGTGGTGGTTGATGAAGAAGCAACCGTCCCTAAGTAGCCTAAACACCTTAGGAGACTCAAATCACAACTCAAACAACCTCAAATGCTATGGGGAACAAATTTGGTTAGGTTGCGGAAGGCTATGGTGGTTTTGCGGAAGTTATGGTGGAAGCCCTAAGCAAAGATGCCAAAGTTACAAAAATTTGATGGAGTCAAATGGTGATGGAACCTATCTATATGGATAGAGGATGTCAATAGCTACTCAACGAGCTAAAGAACGCGAAAATCAGACTCCGGATGTGAAAGTTACGGTCAAAACGATGAAACGGGAAAAGCTGAAATGACACGGGCCGGACATCCGGGGGTTTGGCCGGATTTCCGGGACCTGATGTCCAGAACCGCGCGCGAAATTGCGCTCCAGGAGCCGGATGTCCAGGCCACGGGCCAGATGTCCGGGGCTACGGGCCAGATGTCCGGACTCCAAATCCGAGGATGAACTCGAGGAACTCGATTTTGGGGGGCGGAAATTGATGATTTCGGGGGCAAAATTGCGGAGATTTCGTGGATGGAAAGTGGGGAAAAGTGGGGGAAAGCTAGATCCACAAGTAACAAAGCAAATCCATGGATCAAATTCAACAAAACATCATTACGCCAACAAATCACAAAAAAATTTGGGGGCTATTTTTTGGTGGGGATTTTCGAATTTGGGACAAAATCAACAAAACTAGGCTAGAAAACACAACGGGGAGGCTCCAAATTTGTGATAAACCTAAGCTCTGATCCAAGATGATGTAGGGTGGGACCCTAGATGGCCGATCTTTCACGAAAGGAGCGGATCCCTGCGAAGAACGCGATGAACACGAGGGGAAACACGAGGGGAACACGAGAGAAATCACTCAACCAACAAGAATAGATCACACATGCGCTAGATCGATGAACACAAAGGTGAGATACAAGATCCAAGTCCAACAAAGGACGATACAAAGGGTAACTGGTTCTTCTCCGTAAGGAGGTCTTGATGGGGGTCCTCTCCGTGAGGAGGTCTTGAATCCAAGATGATCTTCTCCGTAGAGGGGCCGCGGTCTCTCTCGTGGAGTAGATCCGTAATGGATGAGCAAAGCTCTATCTCTAAATGAGCTAATCCTTAGCTAACCCTAACTAGGAGGAGGTGGGGGAGTATATGTAGTCTAAGGGACGAAGGGGTACATGGGCCTTGGCCCAGATGCGCTACACGCAGGCAGGGGGGCGGATGTCCGGGCGACGGGCCGGATGTCCGGGCCTTCCCGAGACGCCAGATGTCCGGGCTGGCAGGGTCCAGCTTCTGTGATGGGGCGCCGAATTTCCGGGAGCTGGGCCGGATGTCCGGCGGCTCGCGACGGGCCGGATGTCCGGGCTGACTTGGCCGAGTCTGGTGCTCTCTGGATAGCCGATGCCAGATTTCCGGGGCAGGGGCCGGATGTCCGGCTGGGGCCGGATGTCCGGGACATGTCCGGATGTCCAGCTGCTGGGGCAGCTGGCTCTTCTTCCTTCTCCTTCCTTCGCTCCCGCGCACACTTGGCCTTGGTCCTTGGGCTCTCCATGGTCTCCTCGGGTACCTGAGTATGCACAAAGTCCGCGCTTGAAGTAGCATCCATGTCTTACATGCGGAAAGGGAAGATTTGGAAAGGAGCGAATTCACCTTAGGTCCAATGGCGTAGGCTCGAGTGTACATGGGGATGATCGCCGGATGCTCCGCATCAACTAGGACTAGGACGGAGGCCGAATTGCTAGGTGAGCTCAAAACGTGCCTGGCGATCCTCCTGCGGGGTACTCCGGACTCGCTTGAAGGTGTCCGGGGTCTTTTTCGCCGAATTGGTGGTTTACCTAATAAGGCTGCTTTGCGCTTCTGCTGCGAGGGCCGCAGTGTGCTCCTCCGTGCGGAGTGAGCGCTCTATGTTTCCATTAACTGTTATAACCCCGCGTGGTCCTGGCATTTTGAGTTTGAGGTATGCATAATGCGGTACCGCATTGAATCTGGCAAACGAGGTTCGTCCGAGCAGTGCGTGATAGCCGCTGCGAAAGGGGACGATATCGAAGATTAACTCTTCGCTTTGAAAGTTGTCCGGAGATCCGAAGACCACTTCCAGTGTGATTAAGCCCGTGCAACAGGCCTCTACACCTGGGATTACACCTTTAAAGGTGGTTTTGGTGGGTTTGATCCTCGAGGGTCTATGCCCATTTTGCGCACTGTATCCTGATAGAGAAGGTTCAGGCTGCTGCCACCGTCCATAAGGACTCGAGTGACGTGAAATCCGTCAATGATGGGGTCAAGGACCAATGCGGCAGAGCCGCCATGACGGATACTAGTGGGGTGGTCCCTGCGATCGAAGGTTATCGGACAAGAGGACCATGGGTTGAACTTTGGGGCGACTGGCTCCATCGCGTAGACGTCCCTTAGTGCACGCTTCCGTTCCCTCTTGGGAATATGGGTTGCGTATATCATGTTCATCGTTTTCACTTGTGGAGGGAACCTCTTCTGTCCTCCTGTGTTCGGCGGCCGAGGCTCCTCCTCGTCGTTGCTATGCAGCCCCTTGTCCTTGTTTTCGGCATTCAACTTGCCGGCCTGCTTGAACACCCAGCATTCTTTGTTGGTGTGATTGGCTGGCTTATCGGGGGTGCCGTGAATTTGGCACGAGCGATCGAGTATGCGGTCCAAACTGGACGGGCCCGGATTGCTTCTTTTGAATGGCTTTTTCTGCTGACCGGATTTAGAGCCACTGAATCCGGCGTTGACTGCCATGTCTTCGGCGTTGTCGCTGTTGTTGCGGCGCTTGTGTCTGTTGCGACGTGGTCTGCCGTTAGTATCTTTGGCATCTGAATTGCCAGGATTTCTTGATGTGTTGTTGTTGCGAGCCAGCCAGCTGGCCTCGCCCGCGCAAAAGCGGGTCATGAGTGTCGTGAGGGCTGCCATGGACTTCGGCTTCTCTTGGCCGAGGTGTCGGGCGAGCCACTCGTCCCGAATGTTATGTTTAAATGCCGCTAAGGCCTCGGCATCCGGACAGTCGACAATTTGGTTCTTTTTAGTTAGGAACCGAGTCCAGAATTTCCTGGCCGACTCCCCTGGCTGTTGGGTTAGGTGGCTCAAGTCATCAGCATGTGGTGGTCGCACATAAGTGCCCTGGAAGTTGTCAAGGAATGCATCTTCCAAATTCTCCCAACTGCCAATGGAGTTTGCTGGCAGGCTATTCAGCCAATGCCGAGCTGGTCCTTTGAGTTTTAATGGGAGGTACTTGATGGCATGTAGATCGTCACCGCGGGCCATGTGGATGTGGAGGAGGAAATCCTCGATCCATACCGCGGGGTCTGTTGTGCCATCGTATGACTCGATGTTCACGGGTTTGAATCCTTCTGGGAATTCATGATCCATTACTTCATCGGTGAAGCATAGGGGGTGTGTGGCGCCTCTGTGCCGGGCTATGTCACGACGCAGTTCATACGAGTCTTGTCTGCTGTATTCGGCCCGGCCGGATTTGCTTTTAGTGTATTCGGCGTGATCATCATCGTCACGCGTTGGGGCACGACCCCGTGATCCGTAGATCGATCTTGTATGTCCTGCTTTGTTTTCCAATACGTCTCGCAGGTCCCGCGTGTTGTCCCGGGCCTTGGTATTTTTGTTTGAATGGCGGCGGGGTGCGGGCTGGACTTCGGGCTGATATGCCACTCTGTGTCGGCCACGAGGTGGCCGATCAGCCGCATCAT
This sequence comes from Aegilops tauschii subsp. strangulata, assembly GCF_002575655.3. Lineage (NCBI taxonomy): Eukaryota > Viridiplantae > Streptophyta > Magnoliopsida > Poales > Poaceae > Aegilops > Aegilops tauschii. The sequence continues at coordinate 199,579,709 of NC_053038.3, read as the reverse complement.
ACGCTGGTAATGTAGGTTTTAATGCTTCCTCCTCGAGTTGGGGTAGCAACCTGCGCTTTGGGTAACTCTTGGTTGGGCGTTCGAGTTCGTATTCCTCGGCCGCCAGGACCTGGGTCCATCTATCCGCTAGCAGGTCTTGATCAGCTCGAAGCTGTTGTTGCTTTTTCTTCAGGCTGTTTGCTGTGGCTATAAGCCGGCGCTTGAAGCGCTCCTGCTCGACGGGATCCTTAGGCACGATAAATTCTTCGTCGCCGAGGCTCACCTCGTCTTCGAAGAGAGGCATGTAATTGTCATCCTCTGATTCTCCGTCTGCTGCCTGTTCCGGAGGGCTAGCTTGTTCATCCTCCCACTCGAGGTCTGGCTGGAGGGGATTGTCGTCGTCTTCGGCACTATCCGGAGCGTTATTGTCTCTTGTGCCGGTATCGCTGCTTTTGCTGTGGCGGGACTTAGAGCGGCGTCGCTGACGTCGGTGCTTGGATTGCTTCTTGGAGGGATTATCCTCCGTTGTCTTATCGCCATTGCCTTCTTTAGGGGTGTCCACCATGTATATATCATATGATGAGGTGGCAGTCCAGCGCCCTGTGGGCGGTGGTTCCTGTTCGTCTCCTGCATCGTCGTCCATACCGTTGATGTCTTCGGAGCCGAAATCGAGCATGTCGGTTAAATCGTCGACAGTGGCTACTAAGTGGGTGGTGGGTGGGGAGCAAATTTCTTCGTCATCCGCATCCCGTTCTAGCCGGACATAGTTCGGCCAAGGGTCTCCTGACAAGGAGAGAGACCTCAATGAGTTTAGCACGTCGCCTAGTGGTGAGTGCTGAAAGATATCTGCAGAGGAGAACTCCATAATCGATGCCCAATCGGATTCGATAGGCACGGACGCAGGCGGCTCGGAGCCCGTGGCCGGGGACGAATCCAAGTGTCCGGCAACACGGGTCTCATAGGAAGTGAAGTCAGCATTCGGCTCTATCGCCGCTGAGTGCGCGGCCTTCGTGGCGGGGTCCATCCACCCGTCCTTGGACGGCGCAATCTGTTCCGGATTGAGGGCCGGAGTAGTTGCAGGTGTGATCTCCCGAACACTGTCCGACGGAAGAGCTAAGTCATGCTCGTAGTGACTGTGCGGCGTACCTGACATGGGCTCGAATCCGTCGAAGATCAAGTCTCCGCGGATGTCGGCAGTATAGTTTAAATTTCCAAACCTAACCTGAAGGCCAGGGGCGTAGCTCTCGATCTGCTCCAGATGGCCAAGCGAGTTGGCTCGCAGTACGAAGCCGCCGAATACGAAGATCTGTCCGGGGAGGAAAACCTCACCCGGGGTCGCATCGTTGCCGGTGATCGAAGGAGCCATCAAGCCTTGTGGTGATGGCACAGTGGAACTCTCAATGAAAGCACCAATGTCGGTGTCAAAACCGGCGGATCTCGGGTAGGGGGTCCCGAACCGTGCGTCTAAGGCGGATGGTAACAGGAGGCGGGGGACACGATGTTTACCCAGGTTCGGGCCCTCTCAATGGAGGTAATACCCTACTTCCTGCTTGATTGATCTTGATGATATGAGTATTACAATAGTTGATCTACCACGAGATCGTAGAGGCTAAACCCTAGAAGCTAGCCTATGGTATGATTGTTGTTGTCCTACGGACTAAACCCTCCGGTTTATATAGACACAGGAGGGGGCTAGGGTTACACAGAGTCAGTTACAAGGGAGGAGATCTACATATCCGTATTGCCAAGCTTGCCTTCCATGCCAAGGAGAGTCCCATCCGGACACGGGACGAAGTCTTCAATCTTGTATCTTCATAGTCCAACAGTCCGGCCAAAGGATATAGTCCGGCTGTCCGAGGACCCCCTAATCCAGGACTCCCTCACCGCCGCCTCCTCGCGGGTGACCCTCCTTCACGCTACTCGGCCTCGCCTATCCAGGCAGGTAATCCACACCCGACCCCCATCTTCCTCCTCCTTCCACATCCCACATGCCTCGACTGCCGGCGCGAGCGCGACACCTTCCACCCAAATCACCGACCCCTCCACCAAATAAGCACCGGCCTAAGCCATGGTGCACGCAGTATAGCCAGGACCTTAAGGAGCATTTGGCAGCGAAGAAGCAAATCGCGGCCGCACGCGCGGATGAGGTCGCGATGGCTGCCATTCATGCCGAACCCCGGATCTTGGAGGAGCACCTCGCCGTCGAGGCCACCGTTGACGCCTCGCACGCCGATGCCGCGACGCGGTTGGCTGCTTTAAACGACAGTTCGTGGCGTTTTCTCGAGGCCACTGTCGGTGCCTTCGACAAAGACTACGAGGCGTTTTCTCAGCGTGCACGTGCTTACCTCATCTCGAGAGCCAGCAGGTTGGTGCCCGGAGCGGCTCAGGCAACTCACCACTACAACGAGGGCACCCACGATGCGGAGGCCTCGCCCTCTTCCATGTCCAAGGAGCCAATCGTCATCGATATCTCCGACAATGAGGAGTAGCTTGTCTTATTAGCTCACTATAAGGACCCATGTTCAGTTTGCTAGCTACAGCCTTTCCTTAACAAATTCTAGTGAATTGTGTTGTCTACTTTCACCATGCAATCTTCTGCTATAGTGTATATGTTATATATGTCTTGCAATGTGGTGTTCAATTAACTGCTTGGTTCAATTCTGCAAATGAGATGTTCAATTCTTCAGGGTGCAATATTTCCAAGTTGTTAAGCATGCTTGGTTTGGTTAACTGTCTGATCTTCTATTAGGAGTATGTTATATTATTCAATTGGTGTTTAGTTAACTGTTTGGTTCATTTTTTGTGGCTTGGTTCACTTGTTGTGGTGTTTAGTTAACTGCTTGGTTCAATTCTGCAATGCGATGTTCAATTGCTGTGGCTGCATTCTCTTATTGTATACCATGTGAGGAATAAATCGAATTTGGCTGTAATAAATACATGAGAAACAAATACAATTGCTATTTTTCAAGTTGTTAAGCATGCTTGGTTTGGTTAACTGTCTGATCTTCTATTAGGAGTATGTTATATTGTGCAATGTGGTGCTCAGTTAACGTTTGGTTCATTTGTTGTGGTGTTTAGTTAACTGCTTGGTTCAATTCTGCAATGCGATGTTCAATTGTTGTGGCTGCATTCTCTTATTGTATACTATGTGAGGAATAAATCGAATTTTGCTGCACTTAATACATGAGAAACATATACAAGTGTTATATTTCCTAGTTCTTAATAATGCTTGGTTTGGATAAATGGGTTTTCCATGTGGCTTGAATTAATCTGATGAATCTGCAATGTGCTTATTTTTCATCAACATATTTTACTGATAGCATGCGAACCCTTACTTAACCTGATGACTAACTACCTTATATGTGTTGCAAGGAAACAATGGGAAGCACTGAGGTTTACAAGATGGTACTAACTATTATACCTTGCCTTTTTTTATTCCTTTGCCTCGTTTCCAAAATAGAGAAGATATTTATGCACATCCTTGTTTTCAGGGTTCACTGATGATTACCTCTCAAACCACCTCTGTGGTCAGGAGGCGAGGAAAGTTTTCATACAACACCCACGGTTCAATATTGAAGTGTTCCTGAAGAGGTCGAAGGATGGACGGTCAATCATCCACAGGCACTGGCCTAAAGTTGCAAAGACCTTCAACATGAATGAAGGCTCAATATTCGCCTTCCGCTTCAGTAGTTTTCCAGATGAGATGCATCTCTCTATGTACCGTCTATGATGCTAATTTTGAAAGGTTCTAGATGTTGCATGTGAAACTTGCTACTGGTGCAGTTGTGTAATGGGGTAGCTGAGTGCTGAAGCTATATCATCTTGTACTTTGATGTATTTCAATTATGAAATTTTGCTTCCTTAATATGGAAATGGAATATATTATGTGCTTAATATGAATGTCAATTATATTAGTAAATGGATTATTAATAATAGGCCAATTAGCCCACCAATTGGCCAATTAGCCTGCTAATTGGGTTTTCTTATTGCAAACGGTTAATGAGAAAACACCGTGGGCGATGACCTAAGGCAACGCACATAGTTTCTAGGAATAAACCGTTTTGGATCAATGAACAATCACACACGACATTCTCTTCAAAACTGTTTGCGTTACGCCACCTTGCGCAAACGTTTTCCTTGTAGTGACTATGTGGGATGTATATACGAACGGAAACGTTTAGTGGTGACTGACTGTGTGGGATGTACTTATGACCAGAAATGATTTTGCCTGTATAATTGTATTTTTTAGCACTACTGTACGTATTTCTGTATTTGAGTGCTCGCCGGTCGCACACGACCTCATTTTGTCGAGCGTGTGTGCTAGGAGGGCATATCCACAATGGTTTCTGCATCGTGTGGGAAGGACCCCCCTGTCAACCACACTCACTTGGCGATGGTTCCAAATGCCGTCGCGGAAAGGCGTAAAAAAATTGTTTGTTTAGGACTGACGTGCACCAGTGAACAATGCAAACATAATAGCAATCTGCCAAAACAGTACAGTCTGTAAAGAATGCAAGAGTATCAATACTTATTCAACTCCAAACATTATGAAATTCTACCACACTGTAGAAAATTTATCATAGCTTATTATGCAAAAAGTTTCATCATTTTATCACATTCTGACTTTCCTCGGGAATTTTTGCAACATTGATAAACTTTCTGTTTTCAAACAGCAACATGTATACTTGCAAGATAAGCATGGCAAAGGTTATCAATGCCACTTTAATTGAAATAAAAGATGCAAAACATTATTCTAAATAACATCAAGTAAATCCTAACAAAATAAATTAACGCTCCAAGCAAAACAGATATCATGTGACGAATGAAAACATAGCTCGAAGTGAGGTTACCGATAATGTTGGAGACGAAAGAGGGGATGCCTTCCGGGGCATCCCCAAGCTTAGTTGCTTGGATATTCCTTGAATATTAACTTGGGGTACCTTGGGAATCCCCAAGCTTAGGGTCTTGTCACTCCTTATTCTCCTCATATCGATATCTCACCCAAAACTTGAAAACTTCAATCACACAAAACTTAACGAAACTTCGTGAGATAGGTTAGTATGATAAAGAGCAAACCATTCCACTTTGGTCCTGCCAGAGACAAGATTCATAATTGTTCTCACACAATGCCTACTGTACCTCATCATTTCCACAATTTATATTGAGCAATATATGCCATAGAAACTAGAAAACAAGCAAACTATGCATTGAAAACAGAATCTGTCAAAAACAGAACAGTCTGTAATATTCTGGATAACTACCATACTTCTGCTACTCCAAAAATTATGAAAAAAATAGGAACGCGTGAGCAGTTTGTATATTAAACTTCTTCAAAAATAATCAACTCAAAAGCACTCCTCTGTTAAAAACGAGACTTATTTTCGTGAGCGCAAAAGTTTCTGTTTTTCAGCAAGATAAAATCAACTATCACCCAACATGATCTCAAAGGCTTTACTTGGCACTTTATCGAAACAAAAGCTATAAAACATGATCAATACAGTATCATAATCATGTGAACACACAAAAACATTAGGTAAAAGTGTTGGGTTGTCTCACAACAAGCGCTTTTCTTTAATGCCTTTTAGCTAGGCATGATGAGTTCAATGATGCTCGCATAAAAGATAAAGAACTGAAACATGAAAAAGAGCATCATGAAGCATATGACTAGCACATTTAAGTCTAACCCACTTCCTATGCATAGGGATTTTGTGAGCAAACAACTTATGGGAACAAGAATCAACTAGCATAGGAAGGCAAAACATGCATAACTTCAAGATTTTCAACACATAGAGAGGAAACTTGATATTATTGCAATTCCTACAAGCATAAGTTCCTCCCTCGTAATAATTTTCAGTGGAATAATGAAGAAATTCAACAATATAACCAACACATAAAGCATTCTTTTCATGACCCACAAGCATAGAAATTTTACTACTCGAACATAAGCAAATTTATTCTCATGAATAGTAGTGGGAGCAAACTCAACAAAGTAACTATCATGGGATTGAAAATTAAAATCATGATGAAAAGTTTCAAGGTTATCATTATTCTTTATAGCATACATGTCATAACCATAATCATCATAGATAGAAACTATGTTCTCATAATAATCAATCGAAACCTCTTCCAAAATAGTGGATTCATCACTAAATAAAGTCATGACCTCTCCAAATCCACTTTCATAATTATTACAATAAGATTCAACACCCTCCAAAATAGTGGGATCATTAGTACCTAGAGTTGACACTCTTCCAAACCCACCTTCATCAATATAATCATCATAAATAGGAGGCATGCTTTCATCATAATAAAATTTCTCATCAAAATTTGTGGGAGTAAAAATATTATCTTCATCAAATATAGCATCCCCAAGCTTGTGGCTTTGCATATCATTAGCATCATGGATATTCAAAGAATTCATACTAACAACCTTGCAATCATGCTCATCATTCAAATATTTGGTGCCAGACATTTTATTAACTTCTTCTTCTAACAATTGAGCACAATTTTCTGATCCATCATTTTCAAGAAAGATATTATAAAGATGATCAATAATGTGATGCAACCTCAATTCCATTTTTTATGTAGTTTTCTTTTATAAACCAAACTAGTGATAAAACAAGAAACCAAAAGATTCAATTGCAAGATCTAAAGATATACCTTCAAGCACTCACCTCCCCGGCAACGGCGCCAGAAAAGAGCTTGATGTCTACTACGCAACTTTATTCTTGTAGACACGTGTTGGGCCTCCAAGCGCAGAGTTTTGTAGGACAGTAGCAATTTTCTCTCAAGTGGATGACCAAAGGTTTATCAATCCATGAGAGGTGTAGGATGAAGATGGTCTCTCTCAAATGACCATGCAACCAAATACAAGAAATCTCTTGTGTCCCCAACACACCCAATACAATGGAAAATTGTATAGGTGCACTAGTTCGGCGAAGAGATGATGATAAAAGTGTAATATTGATGGTAGAAATATATTTTTATAATCTGAATAAATAAAAATAGCAAGGTAGCAAATAGTAAACGGGCACAAAAATGGTATTCGAAAGCTTGAAAACAAGGCCTAGGGTCCGTACTTTCACTAGTGCAACCTCTCAACAATGCTAACATAGTTGGATCATATGATTATCCTTCAAAGTGCAACGAAGAATCACTCCCGAGTTCCTATTAGCGGAGAACAAAAGATAGGAAATGTTTGTAGGGTACGAAACCACCTTAAAGCTATTCTTTCCGTTCGATCTATTCAAGAGTTCGTACTAAAATAGCACAAAGCTATTCTTTCCGTTCGATCTATCCTAGAGTTCGTACTAAAATAACACCAAAGCAAATTCATATTCATAATACTCAATCGAACACAAGGAACTACGAGGGGACCCCAAAGTTTCTATCAGAGAAAAGATAATAAAAATGTGCATCAACCCCTATGCATAGATTACCCCAATATCATCGCGGGAATCCGCGAGTTGGATGCCAAAAGACATATCAAGTGAATCAATATGATACCTCATTGTCACCTCAAGTATTCATACTGCAAGACATACATCATGTGTTCTCATATCTGAATATTCAATCCGACAAGACAAAACTTCAAAGGGTAAAGATTCAATTCATCACAACAAGGGTATAGAGGGGAGAAACATCATATGATCCGACTATATTAAAGCCCATGATATAGATCACGAGAGAGAGAGAGAGAGAGATTAAACACACAGCTACTGGTACAAACCCTCAGCCCCGAGGGTGGACTACTCCCTCCTCATCATGGTGGCCGCCGGGATGATGAAGATTGCCACCGGAGATGATTCCCCCTCCGGCAGGGTGCCGGAACGGGTCTAGATTGGTTTTCGGTGGCTACGGAGCCTTGCGGCGGCGGAACTTCAGATCTAGGTTCACCCCGATGGGTTTCGGAATATTTGGGAATTTATAGTGCAAAGAGGGGGTGCGGGAGGCCACCGAAAACCAATCTAGACCCGTTAGGGGGCCCTGGCGCGTGATACCACTTGATAGAGGCAAAGGTGTCCTGTCTTTCGATGAGGTGGTGGCTATCGTTTTGGAGGAAGTCGACTTTGAAGATCCGACTACGAACGTGCGAGGACGTCTGCGGGTAGCACGGAACTTCGAGAGTCCGACTTGGTCACGACTCGGAGTATGGCGTGATCTGGAAATCGAAAACAAAGCAACAATTACTGGACTCGGACTGGTGGCGGAGATGAATCTGGTGGAAACTCGGACTGGTGGCGGATATATGCAGGGCGGTGGAACACGGACTGGTGGCGAATCTGTGATGGAGGTCGGATTAGCGTGATGGTGGTGGATATGTGGTATATGGGAGCGGCGATGACGATGGTGGTATATGGCAGCGGTGATGACGATGGTGGTATATGGCAGCGGTGATGACGATGGTGGTATATGGCAGCGGTGATGATGATGGTGGTATATGGCAGCGGTGATGACGATGGTGGTATATGGCAGCGGTGATGACGATGGTGCGGCGGCGGCGTGACAACTTGTGAATAGAACTCGAAACTCTGAAGTACTAGACGCTAAGACCAGCAACTTGACACGACGATGCAACCGCAAATTCAAAAAAGCAAATACAGAAAAGATTATGCAAAAGCTCATATTGGTTTGGATAAGATGAACTAACCCTAATTTTTTTTTGCTTTTTCGTGGACTATAGGTATGAAGAACAGACTCGATCTAAACTACGAAAAACTGTAAAATCTCACCGAGCAACCTAGAAATCTGATACTACTTGATAGAGGCAAAGGTGTCCCGTCTTTCGATGAGATGGTGGCTATCGTTTTGGAGGAAGTCGACTTTGACGATCCAACTACGAACGTGCGAGGACGTCGCGCCTTAGCAATCGCTAAACCAACTTCGAGAGGTTATTGACCACGCCGGAGCACGATCAACCTGACCACGAAGGTCCGTTTCCTGCAGGCAAACGAAGAACAAGCAAGAAACTAAGATTGCAATCTGGATATTGCGAATATAAGGGAAAGCTTTATTGATCAAGGTGGGGTTCTGTGACGCCTTTGTCTGGTCGTTGAACACAAACGAAGTACGCGAAGTTGCAGCTATGGCGAACTTTTAATCTAAAGAAAACCCAAAGTTTAAACGGTGCCCTAAGGGTTGTATATATGGAGGAAGATGGGGGGAATTTCGTGGCCCTTGGGGAAGGGGTCCGAAACCAACCCTATCTCTTGTTTCCCCACACGTACGGACTCTAAAAACAGACTATACTTATGTATTTAGAAATTACATGGGCCTGGCCCAATATTAAGGTGACGCAGCACCTAGAATAGCCTTTGGACCAAATTTATGAAGTGGCATCTTGTATATTTCGTCCAAGGCTTCATGCACCCATTATGGTGGCTTCAAAGTCCTGAAATCATCACTTGTAACTCCGTTCTTGTTCCCCTTGCGCATGCCATCCTCTCCATGCTTGGTCTTGCTCCAGTGTTCATCCCTCTTATCCATGCCAGGCCCTTCATGTGTAAGCAAAACAAATGTATCTAATTTAGGCAGCATCATATTCTCATGAACATTAGAATCATTACCAAGAACGAAAGTACCTGAAAATTTAATTGGCGTGCGCGAGCTCTAGTAATTGGTCCAGTATATGTAGCAGTAGGGGTAGTGGGTGTAACAATGGTATTGATGTCCTCATCAGCGCACCCTGGTGGGTTGTGCCCCCCTCGGGGCAACCCCAGGTGCAGCTCTGGCCCATTGGGTTCCTTCTGGTCCAAAAATAATCTCCAAAAAATTTTGTGGTGTTTGGACTCCGTTTGATATTGATTTCATGTGATGTAAAAAACAAGCAAAAAACAACAACTGGCACTAGGCACTGGGTCAATAGGTTAGTCCCAAAAAATGATATAAAGTTGCTATAAAATGATTGTAAAACATTCAAGAATGATAATAAAACAGCATGAATACTTCCTAAATTATGGATACGTTGGAGACATATCAGAAGTAGAGGAAGCAGGAGCCTCAGCTAGTGTCCCTTCCAGGGGGGAGAGTGAGATAGGCCCGACAAGGCCAGATATCGATCAGGACAAAGAAGATCACGACAACGGAGACCACTCCAAGGACGTGACAAGGAAAAAGTGGTGTTGTGCCCAGTGTACTTCGTCAGCTCCCTATTGCAGGGGCTAGATCTAGGTACTCTAGTGTGCAAGAGTTGATTTTTGGCCTTGTCATGGCCTCAAGGAAACTACACCACTACTTCCAAGCCCATGAGATCACGTTTGTCACCCGCTTTCTGTTGGGGATATTACCACTAGGCGTAAACCGGCCAGGAGAGGCCGGGTTAACTTCATAAGTAGTTCATCTGTATATGAAGCCCATGAAGACAGACGGTGACGCTTCATGAAGGCCCAGGGCCCAAAGCCGGTTTAAGGCATGTAGACACAAACCGGCATTGAGATGTAAACTTGTGTTGTAAGATATGCGTAGCAGAGACCGAGCCGGACAAGATTATGAGCCGGCCTCGGAGTCTGTAAACCGACGGGCGTCAACCCATGTATATAAGGGGACGACCCGGCGGCGATTCAGGGAGAACAGACAACAACTCGAGACTCGGGCAAAGCGTATTCGCTCCCTAGTCATCGGAACCCCATCAATTCCATCACAACTAGACGTAGGCTTTTACCTTCATTGAAGGGGCCGAACTAGTATAAAACTCTCTTGCGTCCCTTGTCCGCTTTAACCCCTTCAAGCTAACCCGTAGCGATGGCTCCACGACTAAGTCCTTTCTCTAGGACATCTGCCGTGACAGAACCACGACAGTTGGTGCCCACCGTGGGGCTATCGCATGATGGTTTCAAGTTCTTGGAGGGCAGCTTCGAAGGACTCAAGGGTTACGCTGTGGGCCGGATGACCAAGAGTCGTCGCGGCAAGCTCTACATCGACGATGCAAGCTGGGGCCCCGAGGCCGGCTCAATCGAGTACGGGTACCGGGTCCCCTTTGGTGGCATACACGTTTTCATTGGCAAGATCGGCAAACCGGGCCCTGAGCCGGACATCTGCACCGACCTCGTCGAAACGGCTCAGCAGGCGAGATCTGCTCGGGTCAAGCCTGTCATGAAGCGTGCCTTCGTGGGAGTTATCCATGGAGGTAAATCTGAGGATAGATCGGAATCTGGTGGTGAGACCGTCGTTTATTCCGGCGACGAGTCATCGACTGGAGACCGAGTCGTTATATCAGTTACAAGATGGCCGGATTGGGGGCTGTTCCGATGGCGACAGTATTCCGGACCCCTTTGATCTGCCAAACCGGGTGGCGATCTTCATGGCCGGCACGCAACCGGCGCTCCACTCTTCGACCGTAGCGGCGATGATTTCCGGATCAACAGCGGCGGCAGCGGCTGGGGCAGGAGGCCCTGTGCGACCGCCAGCTCAGGTTCTATCTGATTTGTTTGATGTGTTGGCAACGCTGATGGCGGAGGTTAACCCGGCGGATCAGGATGCACACAATGCGGAAGTCGCGAAAGTGAAAGATCAGATCACCCAGGCAAAAGCTGACTTAGCAGCTGAGGATACCAGGATAGCCGCGGAGCGGGCCGCTTTGGATGCACAAGCTTACCGGATTATGCTGGATCAGAGTGCGTCGAACGAAGTCCTGAAGAGGAGGCACCGATCTCGCCTGCCACCGGTTTATGAAGCTAGAAATCTCTTTAAACACCCCAGGAGCAGGAACCAGCAATCCGCCGGTGGTGGTAAACCGGGCAGAGGCACCCGGAGCAGGGGCGCCGGTTCAGCCACGTTTGGTGGATCCGCCTCGTCAGAACAACATGGTGGTACCTCATGTCCCCACACCACCGGGTCATTACTCCAACCCAATGGACAACATTGTCGCTATCGCTTCACGGCTGGCGGCCATCCCGATCTAAGGCGATTCTCCAGCAGCGGTCGAGACGCGTCGGGTTAAGGAGCTTCTTCAGACAGCCTTGATTCAACAGGAGGCTTATTCATATAGTCGCGATCGGGTTCATTCCACTCCCCGTCCAAGCCGGAGTTACAGCAGGCGTATGGATGAACCGGCAGTATCAAGCAATGCGCGGAACCGTGATCCGCCCCGTGGCCATAACCCGGCGGGTGGTGCCGGTGAGGCTCAGGATGTGGTGGACCGGGTTCGGGCACGCAGAGAGGCCGAGTAGCGGCGCAGCATGAGGCCCGACAGCTTACTCCGGTTCGTCCAACCACATCGGTGGAACCAGGAGTTACCTCTAGTTCCTTGGGAGTGCCATGTCTTGTCCCATCGTTGCGCAATGTGCGCCTGCCCAAGGATTTCAAGGGCCCGCGCAAGGTGCCGAATTACACCGCTGATTTGTCCCCTGAAACATGGGTTGAAAGCTACGAGATGGCCATGGAGATGCTGGACGTGGATGATGTGGCATGTGCGAAGTACTTCACCATGATGCTAGAAGGAACGGCCCGCACTTGGCTAAAGAGTTTACCGGCTAATTCTATCAGGTCGTGGGCTGAGTTGAGAGCCCGGTTTGTTCAGAATTTCAAGGATACATGCAAGCAGCCCATGTCAATTGTGGACTTAGCTGCCTGTGTCCAGGAGGAAGGAGAGTCAACAACCCATTGGGTGCGCTGGGTTTCGGAGATTTTGCATTCATCAGACCGCATCAACGCTGACACCGCAGTTTTAGAAGGCAATTGCCGGTTTCAACCCTTGAAGTTGAAGTTGAGACGGCTCAAACGTCATTGTGATGACATGGGAACCCTCATGGCTGCACTGGTGAAGTATGCCGACTCTGATAGTACCAAGGATCCCGAGTCTGACGATGACAAGACAGAGAAGGGAAAGAAGAGCGGCAACGCCAAGGGGCAGCACCACAACTGATAGAGGCAAAGGTGTCCCGTCTTTCGATGAGATGATGAATATCGCTTTGATGGAAGTCGACTTTGACGATCCGACTACGAACGTGCGAGGACGTCGCGCCTTAGCAATCGCTAAACCAACTCCGAGAGGTTATCGACCACGCCGGAGCACGATCAACCTGACCACGAGGGTCTGTTTCCTGCGAGCAAATGAAGAACAAGCAAGAAACTGAGATTGCAATCTGGATATTGCGAATATAAGATGAAAGCTTTATTGATCAAGGTGGAGTTCTGTGACGCCTTTGTCTGGTCGCTGAACACAAAGGAAGTACGCGAAGTTGCAGCTATGGCGAACTTTTAATCTAAACAAAACCCAAAGTCTAAACGACGCCCTAAGGGCTGTATATATGGAGGAAGAGGGGGGAATTTCGTGGCCCTTGAGGAAGGGGTCCGAAACCAACCCTATCTCTTGTTTCCCCACACATACGGACTCTAAAAACAGCCTATACTTATGTATTTCAAAATTACATGGGCCTGGCCCAATAATAAGGTGACGCAGCACCTAGAATAGCCTCTGGACGAAAGTTATGAAGTAGCATCTTGTATATTTCGTCCAAGGCTTCATGCACGCGATATGGTGGCTTCAACGTCCTGAAATCATCACTTGTAACTCCGTTCTTGTTCCCCATGCGCATGTCATCATCTCCATGCTTGTTCTTGCTCCAATGTTCATCCTTCTCCAAGCTAGGCCCTTCATTTGTAAGCAAAACAAATGTATCCAATTTAGGCAGCATCATATTCTCATGAACATTAGAATCATTAGCAAGAAACGAAAGTACCTGGTAATTTAATTGGCGTGCGCGAGCTCTAGTAATTGGTCCAGTATGTATAGCAGCAGGGCCTGTGGGTGTAACAATGGTATTGATGTCCTCATCATCCTCCCCTTCTTGAAATGAAGTCGTCCTCGACGGAAGCTCATCTTCCTCACCCAAATAAGGCTTCAAATCTGCAATGTTAAAAGTGGGACTAACCCCAAAATCTGCAGGCAGCTCAAGTTTATATGCATTATCACTTATTTTCTCTAACACCTTAAAAGGACCATCAGCACGTGGCATTAGCTTTGATTTGCGCAAATCAGGAAATCTATCCTTACGCAAATGTAACCAAACAAGATCTCCAGGTGCAAACACAACATGTTTTCTACCCTTATCTCCAGCAAGTTTATATTTAGCATTCATACGCTCAATGTTTTCCTTAGTTAACTCATGCATTTTTAAGATCAATTCAGCACGTTGTTTAGCATCAAAATTAACCTTCTCCGAAGATGGAAGAGGCAACAAATCAATAGGTGCACGAGGTAGGAAACCATACACAATTTCAAAAGGGCACATCTTAGTAGTAGAATGCAATGAACGATTATAAGCAAACTCAATATGAGGCAAGCATTCTTCCCACATTTTCTTATTATTCTTCAAAACAGCCCTAAGCATAGTAGACAATGTTCTATTGACTACTTCAGTTTGTCCATCAGTTTGGGGGTGACAAGTAGTACTAAAAAGCAGTTTAGTCCCCAACTTAGCCCATAAACATCTCCAAAAGTGGCTAAGAAATTTAGTATCACGATCTGAAACAATAGTATTTGGCACACCATGCAAGCGAATAATTTCACGAAAGAACAAATCAGCAACATTAACAGCATCATCGCTTTTATGACATGGTATAAAGTGTGCCATTTTCGAGAATCTATCCACGACAACAAATATGCTATCCCTCCCCTTCTTTGTTCGAGGTAAACCTAAAACAAAGTCCATAGATATATCCTCCCAAGGAACACTAGGTACAGGCAAAGGCATATATAAACCATGAGGATTGAGTCGTGACTTAGCTTTTTGACATGTAGTGCAGCGAGCAACAAAACGCTCAACATCCCGTCTCATCTTTGGCCAAAAGAAATGTGTAGCAAGTACGTCCTCCGTCTTCTTCACGCCAAAGTGTCCCATTAATCCTCCTCCATGCGCCTCCTGCAACAACAAAAGACGAAGAGAGCTAGCTGGAATGCATAGCTTGTTAGCACGGAACACAAATCCATCATTAACGACAAACTTGTTCCAGGTTCTTCCTTCTTTACAATTCTGCAATACATCTTTAAAATCAGCATCATGCACATATTGATCTTTGATGGCCTCCAAACCAAATATTTTGAAGTCAAGTTGTGAAAGCATAGTATAGCGACGAGACAATGCATCAGCAA
The DNA here is from genome assembly GCF_002575655.3 of Aegilops tauschii subsp. strangulata. NCBI lineage: Eukaryota > Viridiplantae > Streptophyta > Magnoliopsida > Poales > Poaceae > Aegilops > Aegilops tauschii. The sequence goes on along the minus strand of NC_053038.3, from coordinate 199,564,639 downwards.
TAACATTTTCTTTACCCTTCTTGTGTTTAATGACATAAGGGGAAGTTTCAATGAATTCAACCCATTTAGCATGTCGACGATTCAGTTTAGCTTGACTTTTAATATGTTTCAAAGATTCATGATCAGAATGTATAACAAATTCTTTGGGCCATAAATAATGTTGCCATGTTTCTAAAGTCCGAACAAGAGCATATAGTTCTTTATCATAAGTAGAATAATTCAGACTAGGCCCACTCAATTATTCAGAAAAGTATGCAACAGGTTTGCCATCTTGTAATAACACACCTCCTAATCCAATTCCACTAGCATCACATTCAAGCTCAAAAGTCTTATTAAAATCAGGAAGTTGGAGTAAAGGAGCATGTGTCAACTTATCTTTCAATACCGTGAAGGCTTCTTCCTGTGTGGTACCCCAAACAAAAGGCACATCCTTCTTTGTAAGCTCGTTGAGAGGTGCACCAATGGTGCTAAAATCTCTCACAAAACGCCTATAGAAACCAGCGAGTCCAAGAAAACTCCGCACTTGTGTGACCGTTTTGGGCTGCGGCCAACTCTCAATAGCTTCAATCTTGGCTTTATCAACTTCAATTCCCTGTGGAGTAACAACATAGCCAAGAAAAGATACTCGGTCGGTGCAAAAGGTGCACTTCCCAAGGTTACCAAACAAACGTGCATCACGTAGAGCAATAAAAACAGCACGTAAATGTTCCAAATGTTCTTCCAAAGATTTGCTATAAATCAGTATATCATCAAAATAGACTACCACAAATCGTCCAATGAAAACACGTAAAACTTCGTTCATTAGTCTCATGAAAGTACTAGGTGCATTAGTTAACCCAAAAGGCATGACTAACCACTCATATAAACCAAACTTAGTTTTAAATGCAGTTTTCCATTCATCTCCCAATTTCATACGAATTTGATGGTATCCACTACGCAAATCAACTTTGGAGAATATTGTAGAGCCACTCAATTCATCAAGCATATCATCTAGCCTAGGAATAGGATGACGATAACGAATAGTAATATTATTAATGCCTCTACAATCAACACACATACGCGACGTACCATCCTTTTTAGGCACTAGTATAATAGGAACAGCACAAGGACTAAGAGATTCGCGTATATAACCTTTGTCGAGCAGCTCCTGTACTTGACGCATAATCTCCTTCGTCTCCTCTGGATTGGTACGGTATGGTGCACGGTTGGGTAGCGATGCACCGGGAATTAAGTCAATTTGATGCTCAATCCCTCGAATAGGTGGTAATCCCGGTGGCACGTCTTGTGGAAAGACGTCAGCGAACTCCTGCAAAATGTTAGTGACAGCAGGAGGCAAAGAGGAAGGCACGTCCTCGAATGAAAATAATGCCTCTTTGCACACAAAAGCATAGCAAACAGATTTGCTGAAAATCTAGCTCATCAATATCAGATTTTTTGGCAAGTAAACATGCACTTTTCAATTTAATTTCAGAACAACACTAGATGGTTTATTATTAGGTTTCATTTGTTGCTCAAATTCATTTGCCACAATCTGATTTTCACTCTTATTTTTCTCCTGTTTTGCTTTATTAGCTCTATTAATGTCATCTTTCAAAATGGAATGAGGAGTCATAGGAAGCAAAGTAATATTTTTATCCTTATGAACAAGAGTATACTGATTGTTTCTACCATGGTGTACAGAATTTTTATCAAATTGCCATGGTCTACCAAGTAATAAGGAACATGCTTGCATAGGTACCACATCACAATCAACATAATCAGCATATGTAGAGATACTAAAATGCACACGAACAGTACGTGTTACCTTAACCTTGCCGCTGTTGTTGAACCATTGGATGTAGTAAGGATGTGGATGTGGTCTTGTGGTGAGAGATAGCTTCTCCACCATCTCCATGCTAGCCAAGTTGTTACAGCTCCCTCCATCTATGATGACGCGAACAGAACGTTCCTTCACAACTCCCTTTGTATGGAACAAATTATGCCTCTGATTTTGCTCTGCTTGTGTGACCTGCACACTCAAAACACGTTGAGCAACTAAACATTCATACCTGTCAGCGTCTTCAGGAGCCATGTATTGCGTCTCATTTTCAGAATCATCTCCACCATGTTCTTCACGGGTAATAAGAGCCAAAGTCTCCTCATCATAGTCACTAGCGGACTCATACCCACCATCCTCAGTAGCAATCATTACACGCTGAGATTTGCATTATCTCGCAAAATGTCCTCTTCCCTTACAACGACGACAAATAATATCACTTGTGTGCCCTGTCGATGCCATGGAAGAAGAAGAGCTCTGCACAGGCCCGGCAGGTGTGCTCTTGGCAGAGAGTGGTGGTTGTGCCTGCTTTCTTGTATCACGGCTGGAGGTGGCACCTGATGGAGGTGATGGTGAAGTGGAAGTAGAAGATGCACGCGGTGTCCATGATGAAGGTCGACCTGCAGAAAAGTTAGTTCGCGCCAATGGCTGTCGATCCTGCACTTCACGTCCAGCTTTACAAGCAAGATGGAATAAACGAGTGATATTATTATAATCCTTATACTCTAGAATGGTCTGAATCTCTTTATTTAATCCACCCATAAAACGTGCAAGCATAGCTTCATTCTCCTCAACAATACCACATCTAATCATGCCAGTTTGTAATTCCTGATAATATTCTTCTACAGAATTTTCCCTTGTCTTAAACGCTGCAATTTTTGAAGTAATTCACGTTGATAATATGGTGGAACCCAACGAGTACGCATAGCAGTTTTCAAAGCAGCCCAAGTAGCTGGAACAGGATATAATCTACAATGTTCAGACCACCAAACACATGCAAAGCTAGTGAAAGCACAAACAGCAGCAGGAACACGTCTGTCCTCAGGATATTGTAAACATGTAAATCGTTGTTCAGTTTCTAACTCCCAAGTAAGATATATATCAGGAACATATCTACCCTCAAATGGTGGAATATTCAATTTCAGTTTAGGGAGATGGTCATGATCTCGTACCTGAGGTGGTGGTGCCGGCCTACCGTTGCGAATATATACCTGAGGTCGACCTGCTGGTGGTGGTGCTGGTGGCTGCACGTAGTTCTGATTTTGATCAACCTCATCCTCATAATCGCCCGCATAATCGTCATCCTCCTCAGCTGCCGCAGGAGCAGGAGCCAAAGAAGCATCAACAGTAGGTGCAGCAGCACCCGAATTTTGACCAATCTCAATTGGAACGCGTTGTGCCCGTCCCACTTGATTTGGAAGGCGGCGTTGGAGATGTGGTTGTTGTTGTTGTAGAGGTGCGACATGTGCAGTCGGTGGTGGTTGGGGAAGACGCTTGAGTAATTCAGTAAACTTGTTATCCAGCTTTGTCTCGAACGACTTCTCCACGGCATCTATCTTCTCCATAGCCTCTTCAAATCTGTTTAGCACATCTCCCACCTGGCCACTCATCATTTGCTGAAATTTATCATGCAACTCCTTGTTCGTCATGTTCTCCCAATCAGTCTCATCGGCTTGTGAACCTGCCATGGTTAGCAGCAATAGAAACACAAAAGAATATGATCCTGCAGACTACTAGAAGTGGTGGTGATGGTGGTGTGTCACAAAACCTTCAAGCGAATCTCAAATTCTTACCAGTTCTTACCCAGCAGCAGGTGGTGATCGGCAACCGTTGTAGTCAAAAACTCTCAAAGCTTGGATATAGCGATTACCAAGGAGAGTCAAACGCACGATGTAGACTTATGTGGAGCTGGGAAGGCTTATAATATGGTAACAAAATGGTAAGCAATAATCAATTCAGAGATGCAAAGTTGAATAAACGCTCAACGACGGTACTGTGCTGGTCCTAGGCTAGACCGTGCTAGAGACGCGAGCCTAGAACACTAACAAAATCACGGCGCTGCACGTAAACAAGGGAAAAGCACACTCTGGAATTTTTTTTTTGCTCTTTTTTTCGCTCTTTTTTCTTGCGCTCCTTTTTTTTTGCGAAAAATCACTATAATGGCGAGTGTCTCAAAACTCTTCCCAGGTCAAACTGACAGGATGGGCACAAAATTTTTTGACTATTTTTTTCGAAAATCAGGGCAGCGACGACGAAAAAGTGCGACAAAAAATCACTATGATGGCGAGTGTCTCAAAACACTACCCGGGGCCTAAAAATAGGATAGGGAAAAAATATTTTTGGTTGCCGAAATTTTGGCCTAAAAACTGCCCGGGGGTCTCCAGACTCTTTTTTTTTCCGAGACCTACTCAGGCAAGGAAACACGAAACGGAAAATATATGGATCTCTAAAACCAACCGAATATGAAAAGAACTCGGATTGGTGGTGGATATATGGCGGTAGGATATGGCAGCGGTGGTGGTATATGGTAGCGGTAGTGGTATATGGATACGGATCGGTGGTATATGGATACGGATTGGTGGTGGTATATAGATACGGATTCAGAGCGGTGGCGGATAAGCAATGGTGGTAGATGGCAAGGCGATGATGATGGTGCGGCGGCGGCGTGACAACTTATGACCAGAACTCGCAACTCTAAAAGACTAGACTCTAAGACCAGCAACTTGACACGACGATGCAACCGCAAATTCAACAAAGCAAAAACCCTAAAAAGATTATGCAAAGGCTCAGATTGGTTCGGATATGATGAACTAACCCTAATTTTTTTTGTGGCTTTTTCGTGGACTGTAGGTATGAAGAACAGACTCGATCTAAACTACGAAAAACTGTAAAATCTCACCGAGCAAACTGGAAATCTGATACCACTTGATAGAGGCAAAGGTGTCCCGTCTTTCGATGAGATGATGAATATCGCTTTGATGGAAGTCGACTTTGACGATCCGACTACGAACGTGCGAGGACGTCGCGCCTTAGCAATCGCTAAACCAACTCCGAGAGGTTATCGACCACGCCGGAGCACGATCAACCTGACCACGAGGGTCTGTTTCCTGCGAGCAAATGAAGAACAAGTAAGAAACTGAGATTGCAATCTGGATATTGCGAATATAAGATGAAAGCTTTATTGATCAAGGTGGAGTTCTGTGACGCCTTTGTCTGGTCGCTGAACACAAACGAAGTACGCGAAGTTGCAGCTATGGCGAACTTTTAATCTAAACAAAACCCAAAGTCTAAACGACGCCCTAAGGGCTGTATATATGGAGGAAGAGGGGGGAATTTCGTGGCCCTTGAGGAAGGGGTCCGAAACCAACCCTATCTCTTGTTTCCCCACACATACGGACTCTAAAAACAGCCTATACTTATGTATTTCGAAATTACATGGGCCTGGCCCAATAATAAGGTGACGCAGCACCTAGAATAGCCTCTGGACGAAAGTTATGAAGTAGCATCTTGTATATTTCGTCCAAGGCTTCATGCACGCATTATGGTGGCTTCAACGTCCTGAAATCATCACTTGTAACTCCGTTCTTGTTCCCCATGCGCATGCCATCATCTCCATGCTTGTTCTTGCTCCAATGTTCATCCTTCTCCAAGCTAGGCCCTTCATTTGTAAGCAAAACAAATGTATCCAATTTAGGCAGCATCATATTCTCATGAACATTAGAATCATTACCAAGAAACGAAAGTACCTGGTAATTTAATTGGCGTGCGCGAGCTCTAGTAATTGGTCCAGTATGTATAACAGCAGGGCCTGTGGGTGTAACAATGGTATTGATGTCCTCATCAACAACCCGGCGGGTCATGGAAACGGCGGCAAGCGTAAAGCGGACCACGGTTTAGACTTTGTGGCTAACACTAATACGCACGACAAGGGCCAGCGGCGTAAGGGTAAACCGCCCCGGCGGAATGGAATGCCGAATCCTAATCCGGACCGTTTGTCGTATCTGTTGAACCAGCCCTGTCCAAAGCATGGGACGAAGGAGAAACCATCTACACACCTCTGGAAAGATTGTTATATCATGCAAGAGTTCAAAAATTCTGACTCTTTCCGGTATGATCATGGATCAGGAGGCGGTTCGGGCTCTGGCTCTCATGGGTCGGGTTATGGCGGAGGAAATTCCGGATCGGGATTCCATGGCAATCAGGGCGGACATAACAATCAAAGTAGCCAAGGTGGCTATAATCATCAGGGCAATCAGCAGCAGCAGCAGCAGTCGGGTTACTAGAGCAACCCGAAGCAGTTGAATAGCAGACAATATCATGTCTTCACCACTAGCTTGGACAAGCACGATCAGAAGCTTCATAAAAGGATGGTGAATGCCGTTGAACCGGCGGTGCCCCGTTATTTGCGCTGGTCCGAGCAGCCCATTGTGTGGAGTAGAGACGATCATCCACCCCGGGTTGACAATCCGGGTCATCTAGCTCTGGTGGTGGCACCTCAGGTGGGAGGTTATAAGTTCACTAAGGTACTCATGGATGGAGGGAGTAGTATCAATATCCTTTATTATGAAACTTTCCGTCGCATGGGGCTAATAGATAAAAATCTTATACCGTACAATACGGTGTTCCATGGTGTGGTGCCTGGTAAGTCGGCATATCCTGTTGGTAAGATAGCCCTGGAGGTGGCTTTTGGAGATGAGCATGACTCGAGATCGGAAACCTTGACCTTTGAAGTGGTGAAAATCAGAAGCCTGTATCATGCCCTATTTGGACGGCCAGCTTATGCCAAGTTTATGGCACGGCCTTGTTATGTCTATCTACAGCTCAAGATGACGGGTCACAAGGGAACTATAACCGTGCATGGAAGCCGCAAGATTGCTCTGGAGTGTGAGGAAGGTTGATGAGGACATCAATACAATTATTACACCCACAGTCCCTGCTGCTATACATACTGGACCAATTACTAGAGCTCGCGCACGCCAATTAAATTACCAGGTACTTTCGTTTCTTGCTAATGATTCTAATGTTCATGAGAATATGATGCTGCCTAAATTGGATACATTTGTTTTGCTTACAAATGAAGGGCCTAGCTTTGAGAAGGATGAACATTGGAGCAAGAACAAGCATGGAGATGATGGCATGCGCATGGGGAACAAGAACGGAGTTACAAGTGATGATTTCAGGACGTTGAAGCCACCATAATGCGTGCATGAAGCCTTGGACGAAATATACAAGATGCTACTTCATAACTTTCGTCCAGAGGCTATTCTAGGTGCTGCGTCACCTTATTATTGGGCCAGGCCCATGTAATTTCGAAATACATAAGTATAGGCTGTTTTTAGAGTCCGTATGTGTGGGGAAACAAGAGATAGGGTTGGTTTCGGACCCCTTCCTCAAGGGCCACGAAATTCCCCCCCTCTTCCTCCATATATACAGCCCTTAGGGCGTCGTTTAGACTTTGGGTTTTGTTTAGATTAAAAGTTCGCCATAGCTGCAACTTCGCGTACTTCGTTTGTGTTCAGCGACCAGACAAAGGCGTCACAGAACCCCACCTTGATCAATAAAGCTTTCATCTTATATTCGCAATATCCAGATTGCAATCTCAGTTTCTTGCCTGTTCTTCGTTTGCTCGCAGGAAACAGACCCTCGTGGTCAGGTTGATCGTGCTCCGGCGTGGTCGATAACCTCTCGGAGTTGGTTTAGCGATTGCTAAGGCGCGACGTCCTCGCACGTTCGTAGTCGGATCGTCAAAGTCGACTTCCATCAAAGCGATATTCATCATCTCATCGAAAGACGGGACACCTTTGCCTCTATCAAGTGGTATCAGATTTCCAGGTTGCTCGGTGAGATTTTACAGTTTTTCGTAGGTTAGATCGAGTCTGTTCTTCATACCTACAGTCCACGAAAAAGCCACAAAAAAAAATTAGGGTTAGTTCATCATATCCGAACCAATCTGAGCCTTTGCATAATCTTTTTAGGGTTTTTGCTTTGTTGAATTTGCGGTTGCATCGTCGTGTCAAGTTGCTGGTCTTAGAGTCTAGTCTTTTAGAGTTTCGAGTTCTGGTCATAAGTTGTCACGCCGCCGCCGCACCATCATCATCGCCTTGCCATCTACCACCATTGCTTATCCGCCACCGCTTTGAATCCGTATCCATATACCACCACCGCTGCCATATACTACCGCCATATATCCACCACCAATCCGAGTTCTTTTCATAGTCGGTTTGTTTTAGAGAGCCATATATTTTCCGTTTCGTGTTTCCTTGCCTGAGTAGGTCTCGGAAAAAAAAAGTTTTGAGACACTCGCCATCATAGTGATTTTTTGTCGCACTTTTTCGTCGTCGCTGCCCTGATTTCCGAAAAAAAAAATAGTCAAAAAATTTTGTGCCCATCCTGTCAGTTTGACCTGGGAAGAGTTTTGAGACACTCGCCATTATAGTGATTTTTTCGCAAAAAAAAAAAAAAAAAAAAAAAGAGGAGCGCAAAAAAAAAAAAAAAAAAGAGCGCAAAAAAAAAAAAGAGCGAAAAAAAAATCCCTGAGTGTGCTTTTCCCTTGTTTACGTGCAGCGCCGTGATTTTGTTAGTGTTCTAGGCTCGCGTCTCTAGCACGGTCTAGCCTAGGACCAGCACAGTACCGTCGTTGAGCGTTTATTCAACTTTGCATCTCTGAATTGATTATTGCTTACCATTTTGCTACCATATTATAAGCCTTCCCAGCTCCACATAAGTCTACATCGTGCGTTTGACTCTCCCTGGTAATCGCTATATCCAAGCTTTGAGAGTTTTTGACTACAACGGTTGCCGATCACCACCTGCTGCTGGGTAAGAACTGGTAAGAATTTGAGATTCGCTTGAAGGTTTTGTGACACACCACCATCCCACCACTTCTAGTAGTCTGCAGGATCATATTCTTTTGTGTTTCTATTGCTGCTAACCATGGCAGGTTCACAAGCCGATGAGACTGATTGGGCGAACATGACGAACAAGGAGTTGCATGATAAATTTCAGCAAATGATGAGTGGCCAGGTGGGAGATGTGCTAAACAGATTTGAAGAGGCTATGGAGAAGATAGATGCCGTGGAGAAGTCGTTTGAGACAAAGCTGGATAACAAGTTTACTGAATTACTAAAGCGTCTTCCCCAACCACCACCGGCTGCACATGTCGCACCTCTACAACAACAACAACCACATCTCCAACGCCGCCTTCCAAATCAAGTGGGACGGGCACAGCGCGTTCCAATTGAGATTGGTCAAAATTCGGGTGCTGCTGTCCCTACTGTTGATGCTTCTTTGGCTCCTGCTCCTGCGGCGGCTGAGGAGGATGACGATTATGCGGGCGATTATGAGGATGAGGTTGATCAAAATCAGAACTACGTGCAGCCACCAGCACCACCACCAGCAGGTCGACCTCAGGTATATATTCGCAACGGTAGGCCGGCACCACCACCTCAGGTACGAGATCATGACCATCTCCCTAAACTGAAATTGAATATTCCACCATTTGAGGGTAGATATGTTCCTGATATATATCTTACTTGGGAGTTAGAAACTGAACAACGATTTACATGTTTACAATATCCTGAGGAGAGACGTGTTCCTGCTGCTGTTTGTGCTTTCACTAGTTTTGCATGTGTTTGGTGGTCTGAACATTGTAGATTATATCCTGTTCCAGCTACTTGGGCTGCTTTGAAAACTGCTATGCGTACTCGTTGGGTTCCACCATATTATCAACGTGAATTACTTCAAAAATTGCAGCGTTTAAGACAAGGAAAAAATTCTGTAGAAGAATATTATCAGGAATTACAAACTGGCATGATTAGATGTGGTATTGTTGAGGAGAATGAAGCTATGCTTGCACGTTTTATGGGTGGATTAAATAAAGAGATTCAGACCATTCTAGAGTATAAGGATTATAATAATATCACTCGTTTATTCCATCTTGCTTGTAAAGCTGAACGTGAAGTGCAGGATCGACAGCCATTGGCGCGAACTAACTTTTCTGCAGGTCGACCTTCATCATGGACACCGCGTGCATCTTCTACTTCCACTTCACCATCACCTCCATCAGGTGCCACCTCCAGCCGTGATACAAGAAAGCAGGCACAACCACCACTCTCTGCCAAGAGCACACCTGCCGGGCCTGTGCAGAGCTCTTCTTCTTCCATGGCATCGACAGGGCACACAAGTGATATTATTTGTCGTCGTTGTAAGGGAAGAGGACATTTTGCGAGAGAATGCAAATCTCAGCGTGTCATGATTGCTACTGAGGATGGTGGGTATGAGTCCGCTAGTGACTATGATGAGGAGACTTTGGCTCTTATTACACGTGAAGAACATGGTGGAGATGATTCTGAAAATGAGACGCAATACATGGCTCCTGAAGACGCTGACAGGTATGAATGTTTAGTTGCTCAACGTGTTTTGAGTGTGCAGGTCACACAAGCAGAGCAAAATCAGAGGCATAATTTGTTCCATACAAAGGGAGTTGTGAAGGAACGTTCTGTTCGCGTCATCATAGATGGAGGGAGCTGTAACAACTTGGCTAGCATGGAGATGGTGGAGAAGCTATCTCTCACCACAAGACCACATCCACATCCTTACTACATCCAATGGTTCAACAACAGCGGCAAGGTTAAGGTAACACGTACTGTTCGTGTGCATTTTAGTATCTCTACATATGCTGATTATGTTGATTGTGATGTGGTACCCATGCAAGCATGTTCCTTATTACTAGGTAGACCATGGCAATTTGATAAAAATTCTGTACACCATGGTAGAAACAATCAGTATACTCTTGTTCATAAGGATAAAAATATTACTTTGCTTCCTATGACTCCTGATTCCATTTTGAAAGATGACATTAATAGAGCTAATAAAGCAAAACAGGAGAAACATAAGAGTGAAAATCAGATTGTGGCAAAGGAATTTGAGCAACAAATGAAACCTAATAATAAACCATCTAGTGTTGTTTCTGAAATTAAATTGAAAAGTGCATGTTTACTTGCCACAAAATCTGATATTGATGAACTAGATTTCAGCAAATCTGTTTGCTATGCTTTTGTGTGCAAAGAGGCATTATTTTCATTCGAGGACGTGCCTTCCTCTTTGCCCCCTGCTGTCACTCACATTTTGCAGGAGTTCGCTGACGTCTTCCCACAAGACGTGCCACCGGGATTACCACCTATTCGAGGGATTGAGCATCAAATTGACTTAATTCCCGGTGCATCGCTACCCAACCGTGCACCATACCGTACCAATCCAGAGGAGACGAAGGAGATTATGCGTCAAGTACAGGAGCTGCTCGACAAAGGTTATATACGCGAATCTCTTAGTCCTTGTGCTGTTCCTATTATACTCGTGCCTAAAAAGGATGGTACGTCGCGTATGTGTGTTGATTGTAGAGGCATTAATAATATTACTATTCGTTATCGTCATCCTATTCCTAGGCTCGATGATATGCTTGATGAATTGAGTGGCTCTACAATATTCTCCAAAGTTGATTTGCGTAGTGGATACCATCAAATTCGTATGAAATTGGGAGATGAATGGAAAACTGCATTTAAAACTAAGTTTGGTTTATATGAGTGGTTAGTCATGCCTTTTGGGTTAACTAATGCACCTAGTACTTTCATGAGACTAATGAACGAAGTTTTACGTGCTTTCATTGGACGATTTGTGGTGGTCTATTTTGATGATATACTGATTTATAGCAAATCTTTGGAAGAACATTTGGAACATTTACGTGCTGTTTTTATTGCTCTACGTGATGCACGTTTGTTTGGTAACCTTGGGAAGTGCACCTTTTGCACCGACCGAGTATCTTTTCTTGGCTATGTTGTTACTCCACAGGGAATTGAAGTTGATAAAGCCAAGATTGAAGCTATTGAGAGTTGGCCGCAGCCCAAAACGGTCACACAAGTGCGGAGTTTTCTTGGACTCGCTGGTTTCTATAGGCGTTTTGTGAGAGATTTTAGCACCATTGCTGCACCTCTCAACGAGCTTACAAAGAAGGATGTGCCTTTTGTTTGGGGTACCGCACAGGAAGAAGCCTTCACGGTATTGAAAGATAAGTTGACACATGCTCCTTTACTCCAACTTCCTGATTTTAATAAGACTTTTGAGCTTGAATGTGATGCTAGTGGCATTGGATTAGGAGGTGTGTTATTACAAGATGGCAAACCTGTTGCATACTTTTCTGAAAAATTGAGTGGGCCTAGTCTGAATTATTCTACTTATGATAAAGAACTATATGCTCTTGTTCGGACTTTAGAAACATGGCAACATTATTTATGGCCCAAAGAATTTGTTATACATTCTGATCATGAATCTTTGAAACATATTAAAAGTCAAGCTAAACTGAATCGTAGACATGCTAAATGGGTTGAATTCATTGAAACTTTCCCTTATGTCATTAAACACAAGAAGGGTAAAGAAAATGTTATTGCTGATGCATTGTCTCGTCGCTATACTATGCTTTCACAACTTGACTTCAAAATATTTGGTTTGGAGACCATCAAAGATCAATATGTGCATGATGCTGATTTTAAAGATGTATTGCAGAATTGTAAAGAAGGAAGAACCTGGAACAAGTTTGTCGTTAATGATGGATTTGTGTTCCGTGCTAACAAGCTATGCATTCCAGCTAGCTCTCTTCGTCTTTTGTTGTTGCAGGAGGCGCATGGAGGAGGATTAATGGGACACTTTGGCGTGAAGAAGACGGAGGACGTACTTGCTACACATTTCTTTTGGCCAAAGATGAGACGGGATGTTGAGCGTTTTGTTGCTCGCTGCACTACATGTCAAAAAGCTAAGTCACGCCTCAATCCTCATGGTTTATATATGCCTTTGCCTGTACCTAGTGTTCCTTGGGAGGATATATCTATGGACTTTGTTTTAGGTTTACCTCGAACAAAGAAGGGGAGGGATAGCATATTTGTTGTCGTGGATAGATTCTCGAAAATGGCGCACTTTATACCATGTCATAAAAGCGATGATGCTGTTAATGTTGCTGATTTGTTCTTTCGTGAAATTATTCGCTTGCATGGTGTGCCAAATACTATTGTTTCAGATCGTGATACTAAATTTCTTAGCCACTTTTGGAGATGTTTATGGGCTAAGTTGGGGACTAAACTGCTTTTTAGTACTACTTGTCACCCCCAAACTGATGGACAAACTGAAGTAGTCAATAGAACATTGTCTACTATGCTTAGGGCTGTTTTGAAGAATAATAAGAAAATGTGGGAAGACTGCTTGCCTCATATTGAGTTTGCTTATAATCGTTCATTGCATTCTACTACTAAGATGTGCCCTTTTGAAATTGTGTATGGTTTCCTACCTCGTGCACCTATTGATTTGTTGCCTCTTCCATCTTCGGAGAAGGTTAATTTTGATGCTAAACAACGTGCTGAATTGATCTTAAAAATGCATGAGTTAACTAAGGAAAACATTGAGCGTATGAATGCTAAATATAAACTTGCTGGAGATAAGGGTAGAAAACATGTTGTGTTTGCACCTGGAGATCTTGTTTGGTTACATTTGCGTAAGGATAGATTTCCTGATTTGCGCAAATCAAAGCTAATGCCACGTGCTGATGGTCCTTTTAAGGTGTTAGAGAAAATAAATGATAATGCATATAAACTTGAGCTGCCTGCAGATTTTGGGGTTAGTCCCACTTTTAATATTGCAGATTTGAAGCCTTATTTGGGTGAGGAAGATGAGCTTCCGTCGAGGACGACTTCATTTCAAGAAGGGGAGGATGATGAGGACATCAATACAATTATTACACCCACAGTCCCTGCTGCTATACATACTGGACCAATTACTAGAGCTCGCGCACGCCAATTAAATTACCAGGTACTTTCGTTTCTTGCTAATGATTCTAATGTTCATGAGAATATGATGCTGCCTAAATTGGATACATTTGTTTTGCTTACAAATGAAGGGCCTAGCTTTGAGAAGGATGAACATTGGAGCAAGAACAAGCATGGAGATGATGGCATGCGCATGGGGAACAAGAACGGAGTTACAAGTGATGATTTCAGGACGTTGAAGCCACCATAATGCGTGCATGAAGCCTTGGACGAAATATACAAGATGCTACTTCATAACTTTCGTCCAGAGGCTATTCTAGGTGCTGCGTCACCTTATTATTGGGCCAGGCCCATGTAATTTCGAAATACATAAGTATAGGCTGTTTTTAGAGTCCGTATGTGTGGGGAAACAAGAGATAGGGTTGGTTTCGGACCCCTTCCTCAAGGGCCACGAAATTCCCCCCCTCTTCCTCCATATATACAGCCCTTAGGGCGTCGTTTAGACTTTGGGTTTTGTTTAGATTAAAAGTTCGCCATAGCTGCAACTTCGCGTACTTCGTTTGTGTTCAGCGACCAGACAAAGGCGTCACAGAACCCCACCTTGATCAATAAAGCTTTCATCTTATATTCGCAATATCCAGATTGCAATCTCAGTTTCTTGCCTGTTCTTCGTTTGCTCGCAGGAAACAGACCCTCGTGGTCAGGTTGATCGTGCTCCGGCGTGGTCGATAACCTCTCGGAGTTGGTTTAGCGATTGCTAAGGCGCGACGTCCTCGCACGTTCGTAGTCGGATCGTCAAAGTCGACTTCCATCAAAGCGATATTCATCATCTCATCGAAAGACGGGACACCTTTGCCTCTATCAAAGGTGATGCGGCTTATGCTGAGTCGGTTTGTGCAACAGAGGAGTTGAAGTTTTACAAAGACAATGTTGATCCGGCAGATATGACTTCGTTGAAGAAACCAACTACGGAGCATGATCCGGCCCTGAAGTTTAAATCGGATGATGAGACTAAACTTGTTGACTTCGTGCCTGACGATTCGTCCAAGCAGTTTAGCATCAGCGCTAACTTGGATCCGAAATAGGAAAGCGCGCTCATCGAGTTCATCCGTGAGAATCGGGACATCTTTGCATGGAAGCCTTCTGACATGCCTGGTGTACCGAGAGAACTCGCTGAGCACACCCTCAATGTTGATCCTAAGTATAAACCGGTCAAGCAGTTTCTCCGCCGGTTCAATGAAGAAAGACGCAAAGCTATTGGAGAAGAAGTAGCCAGGCTCTTGGCGGCTGGATTTATCGTTGAAGTATTCCATCCTGAGTGGTTGGCTAATCCGGTGCTGGTCCTCAAGAAGAGCACTTGACGTATGTGTGTGGACTACACAGATCTCAACAAAGCTTGTCCAGCAGATCCTTTTGCCCTCCCCCGTATTGATCAGATTATTGATGCTACAGCGGGTTGTGAGCGGTTAAGTTTTTTGGATGCATACTCTGGTTATCATCAGATCAAAATGGCAGTTAAGGACCAGGAGAAGACGGCCTTCATAACTCCCTTTGGAGCCTTCTGCTATGTGTCCATGCCCTTTGGGCTCAAGAGTGCACAGGCAACTTATCAACGGTGTGTGCAGAATTGTCTTCATAAACAGACCGGCCGCAATGTTCACGCCTATGTGGATGATATTGTGGTGAAATCAAGGAAAAAGGAGACATTGATTGATGACTTGAAGGAAACCTTTGATAACCTGCGGGTTTATAAAATGATGCTTAATCCGGCCAAGTGCGTCTTTGGTGTACCTGCAGGCAAGCTCTTGGGTTTTTTGGTGTCTAACAGGGGCATTGAAGCTAATCCGGAAAAGATCAAGGGCATCACCTCCTTGGCTAAACCAAAGTGTATCAATGATGTTCAACGCCTGGCAGGCCGGATTGCCGCGTTGAGCCGGTTTGTCAGTCGTCTTGGTTAGAAGGCCATTCCTTTGTATCAGATGCTGAAGAAAACGGATAACTTCGTGTGGAGTGACGCCGCTAATGAAGCA
The DNA here is from genome assembly GCF_002575655.3 of Aegilops tauschii subsp. strangulata. Classification (NCBI taxonomy): domain Eukaryota; kingdom Viridiplantae; phylum Streptophyta; class Magnoliopsida; order Poales; family Poaceae; genus Aegilops; species Aegilops tauschii. The sequence goes on along the minus strand of NC_053038.3, from coordinate 199,548,986 downwards.
TTTGAGGACTTAAAGCGGCAGCTAGCTAATCCGCGGATTCTCGCTGCTCCGGTTGATAAAGAACCATTGCTGCTATATGTGGCAGCTAACGCTCGGGCTGTTAGTGTGGCTATTGTGGTGGACCGCAAGGAGGCAGGAAAGGAATATCCGGTTCAGCGGCCGGTTTACTATATTAGTGAGGTACTCATTGAATCCAAGCAGAGGTACCCGCATTGGCAAAAATGGTGTATGGGGTTTTCATGGCAAGCCGGAAGCTTAAGCAGTATTTCCAAGGTCATCCCATCACGGTGGTCAGCTCTGCTCCTTTGGGGGATATAATCCAGAATAGGGAGGCAACTGGTTGAATTGCTAAGTGGGCTATCGAGCTCGGGCCTCATGGGTTGAAATACATACCCCGAACGGCGATCAAATCTCAGGCACTTGTGGATTTCATCAATGATTGGACAGAATTACAAGCGCCAGAAGAGAAGCCGGATCACACTTATTGGACTATTCATTTTGATGTGTCCAGGCAATTGGAGGGCTCGGGGGCTGGAGTCGTGTTAACTTCCCCACGAGGTGATAAGTTTTGTTATGTTCTCCGTTTAATGTTCCCTTGCACTAATAATGCAGCTGAATATGAGGCCTTACTCCATGGTCTACGGATGGCTAAGGAGATGAATCTCAGCCGAGTTAAATGCTTCGGTGACTCGGATCTGGTGGCTCAACAAGTGTCTGGCACTTGGGATTCCAAGGACCCACTAATGGCAGCATATCGTCGTGAGGTGGATATTGTTGCAGGTCACTTCAAAGGTTATCAGGTGGATCATATGGACCGGCGGAAGAATGAAGCGGCAGACGCTTTAAGTCGCCTGGGTTCCCAACGTAAACCGGTTCCACCTAATGTTTTCCTGGACGTTTTGCATAATCCGTCCGTCAAGCTCCCTGGTAAAGAGGATTTGGCTGTTCCTGATCCGGAGGCTCAGTTGGTGGCAGCTCTACGTGTTATCCCGAATTGGACGGTTCCGTATCTGGCGTATATAAACCGGGGCGAGTTACCAGAGGATGAAACTTTGGCCAGACAGATAACCCGGCGGTCCAAGTCCATGACTATTATCAATGGAGAGTTACATCATTGCAGTGTGACAGGGGTGTTTCAACGTTGTGTATCTCCTGAGGAAGGCCATGAAATTTTGCGTGAGATCCACGAAGGAGATTGTGGGCACCACGCCGGTTCAAACTCTTTGGTGGCCAAGGCATTTCGTCACGGTTTTTATTGGTTGACAGCTCATGCTGATGCCGAGGACTTGGTTAAAAGATGTGATGGCTGTCAGAAATTCTCACGGCGTGCTCATGTACCAGCTCAAGAATTGAGGATGATTCCAATCACCTGGCCGTTTGCAACTTGGGGCTGGATATGGTTGGGCCTTTCAAGAGGTCCAAGGACAAGAAGACCCACCTTTTGGTGGCGGTTGATAAGTTCACAAAATGGGTGGAGGCAGAGCCAGTTAGTAAGTGTGATGCAGCCACGGCAGTTCAATTCATCAAAAAGGTGATCTTCCGTTTTGGCTTTCCACACAGCATTATAACAGACAATGGTACCAATCTGTCAAAGGGTGCCATGAAGGAGTTCTGTCAACGTGAGCACATCCGGCTTGACGTGTCATCGGTGGCTCACCCCCAGTCCGATGGTCAAGCGGAGAGGGCCAATCAAGAGATCTTGAGAGGCATCAAACCCCGGCTTATGGTTCCTTTGCAACGAACGCCGGGTTGTTGGGTTGAGGAGTTACCTTCAGTGTTATGGAGCATCAATACCACACCCAACAGATCGACAAGCTACACGCCGTTCTTCATGGTTTATGGAGCGGAAGCGGTTCTTCCTAGTGACATCCGTCATGACTCGCCTCATGTAGCGGCATATGTTGAAGCGGATAACGAGAAGGCACGGCATGAAGCTCTTGACCTGTTAGATGAGGAGCGTGACATGGCGGCAGCCCATTCGGCGATTTATCAGCAAGATCTGCGTCGTTATCATAGCCGCCGGGTTAGAACCAGAACCTTTAAAGAAGGAGATTTGGTGCTTCGACTCATCCAGGATCAGACGGATATGCACAAGCTATCCCCCCCTTGGGAAGGGCCTTTTGTGGTCAGCAAGGATTTGCACAATGGGTCGTACTACCTAATCGATGTTCGAGAGCGCAAAGACTCACGTAAATCGGAGGAGGAGACCAACCGGCCGTGGAATATTGCTCATCTTTGGCCCTACTATTCTTGAGCTACAGGCTCTGCTTATGTACATATTATGACATTGTATATATTATGATCAATATAATAAACCGGAACCTCAGCTAACATGGGGTATCTGTTGTTTTCTTACATCACGTGTGGTTACATGGAGCTTACAAAGAGGCGTCCGGTTTACCCCTTGATTTAGCTTCTTAAAGCTTGATATCAGATCACTTGGGGGCTTGGTCGTATCCGAACCATAGCTACACCTCTTGATCGGCGCAATGCCACAGCATCACTTGGGAGCATGGTCGTATCCGAACCATAGCTACACCTCTTGATCGGCGCAATGCCACAGCATCACTTGGGAGCTTGGTCGTATCCGAACCATAGCCACGCCTCTTGATCGGCGTAATACCACAGCATCACTTGGGAGCATGGTCGAACCCGAACCATGACTACGCCTCTTGATCGGCGTAAAGCCACAGAATCACTTGGGGGCTTGGTCGAACCCGAACCATAGCAATGCCTTTTGATCGGCGTAATGCCACAACATCACTTGGGGGCTTGGTCGAACCCGAACCATAGCAACACCTCTTGATCAAATTTGGGGCCTGGCAGCCCGTGAAAAGCCTCGACTACAACGGTTTTATTTGCCTTTTGCTAAGTTTCTTTTTCTTTTGCTAAGATTTGTGATGTTTTCAAACCAGTGTTTATCAACCCGGTTGGGCTATCAACTACAAGTTGTCAGTACATGACCAAGTTATAATCCGGAGACTATCAGCCCGGTCTGGTTTTGACTCATAGTCACCAGTATGGAATAAGCCGGTGTTTATCACAACCCGGAACGGTTTTGTTGTAAACCGGCATTATATAACAGGAGATACTTTTACTCCGGATTAAGGTTATTACCTTCATTACAAGGTTGGACAGCCAACACTATGCCTAAAGGTCGCAAGTATCATATATTTCCATACTTGGTTATCTTTTACAACCTTGGTTATAAAACTTGGTCATATATATAGTTGGGTATCATGACCCGCCCGGTGGTAAACCGCCAGGGCATTTTAAGCTTTTTATCTGCGGGAACAATTGGAATAAATAGCTATGGATTATGAACATCATATCTCAAAGCATGGCGGATTAACACGCATCAGTTGCAGATAAATATGCACGAAGGCATAACAGACCAAGTGTTTTAACTAGCCTATTACAAGGCGTTTCAGTACTCAAAGGAATAATTGTCTCTCAATAAACATTGCAGTATGGAAGATTAAACCGGCCACCGGGTTATGATCAGTGAGCAGCTTGACCTGACGGCTGCGGATCATCTTGCACCGGTTCTTCTTCTTCGTCCCTACCCAGCGGCTGGAAGTCAACAGTTGTCCAGTCGATCCCAGTTAAAGCTTGGAACACAGCTTCGTCGCTTATAAGGGTGGACGGTTCAATATTAGGAGCATAAGTGTGCTTACAGATTGGAGGGATCAGGCTTTGAGTTTCAAGAGCTGGTGCAGCAACCCGCTTGTTATTGATATCATAACTCGCCTGATAATGTGAAAGATCAGCTTCTTCAGCAAGTTGCAAGCCAGTGGACGTACTTCCCGGTTTATGGCGCGGAGATCTTCAGTGCAAAATTCGGATCCGTCCTCTTTCAAGCTTGGGTAGCCTTTAGCCACGTCCGTCGGATCAAGATCAGGCACCCATGCTTTTGCCCGGGTTAGCGCGATCAGAGCGCCAGCCCTTGCAGCAGACCTCTTCAGCTCTTCTATCCGGGAAGGCAGCATAGATATCCTGTCTAAGGTATCCTTGATCAACGTCGGGGATGGCTTATTGTGCGAAGCGGTGCAGATAATCCGTTGTGCACCGGTATAAAGTTGCTCTATCAGCGTGTAGGTAGCTTTCAACTTCTTCTGCACATCTGAGCCCAGATGGCTAATGCGGGTTCCTGTATCATTACAAACATCAGTAAACCGGCAACGCATGAGAGGATATGTTGAAAGCATAAAGGAAGGATGCTTACCAAACACAGCAGAGGTCATAGCATGCACTTGCCGCTTTACACAAGTCAGTTCGTCAACCACCGGTTTAAGAGCGGCTTCTGCGTTTTCAGCCCTTTTATCAAAGCTGCTTTTTCAGTCTCCCAATCCACCCGCTCTTTGTTGAAGCCCTCTTTCAGTTTCTCCACGCCTAGAGCGCGGGTCAACTCTTCCTTCGCTTTGGAGGCTTCAGATTGCTGGGTTTTGATGTTCTCCTGCAGATCAGCGGTTTGGCATTCCTTCTTGCTCAGCTCCGCCTGTAAAGAGACAGATACATAATGAGTTGACAGTACATATTTGAAGTACCAAGCACATAACAAGTTATGCCCTTAGTAGTTGGGGGCTAATGCATATTTGCGTTTACTCAGAAATTTTTACAAGTCCCAAACACAATACAAGTATTAAGTTTGGCACTTGGGGGCTAATGTGTGTTTGCTCAAAAAGCTGTTGATATGGGAATTCTTCTACAGTCCCGGTTCATCTTAATAAAGTTAAACCGGCCCTTGGGGACTATACCGGCGAAAGATAAATATGGCAAATTATAAGGAACCGGTTCATCTTAACAAGGTAATCCGGTCCCTGGAGGCTAAATAGGCAAGCTTAAGTTATAACAAAAGTCCCGGTTTAGATTGGTATCATAAACCGTCATTTGGGAGCTACTACGAGTCGATGAACTGCAATTGGACAATGGAGAAAACAGTAGTTACCTCATATCGCTCCTTCATCAAGTTTACCAAACTAGCTTCATAGTCACGACTAGTATACAGACGGTTCAAGAAGCCAGAGTGAATATCTTGAACATTGAGGTTGGCGAAGCTTGATAAATCGGCATTCCATTTGCCTTTGCCGATAGCAGAGAGATCATCCTTGGCAGTATGCTTTGACAAAGCTACAGGGTTGCCTGGAGTGGAGTGGCCAGTGCCAGTAATCATAACATCATCATCTTGTTCATCCGCAGCTCTTGCCGGAGTTGTTGGTTTATTAGTGTCCCTCGTTGGACTGACCGGTTTGTCACCAGTTCGGACAGGGCTGGTTGGCCGGTCTGCATGACTTGTAGTATCAACTTGCACTTGTTCAGCAAGGAAATCATGGTCTTGAAGTGGCGGATCATGAAGCATGGCGTCAGCATCGGTTTCTTCCAGATCTGGAGTTGTTTCCGGTTCAGCAGCTACATTATCGTCAGCCAGTTTGTTCAACCGAGCTTTCTTGCTGGGTCTTGGCTTGGTGCTGCGAAAAGATAAGACATAAGGATCAGTACAGTATGAAAAGATAACATATCAAGAATAAAGACATGTGCATAACTCACCCAGCAACTGTTTTGAGAGGTGGAAGCTGTGTGGCCGAAGACTCGCCAGAGGATGAGTGAGAATTACCCTGATAATTTGAATCAGACGGGTTAAGAGGCTTGCGAAAACAACCTGCTTTTGGGCATGAAGTATCAATGGGATAAGAGACCTCTGATCGGCGTTTCCGAACCGGACTGTTCGGTAAACCGGCGGAGGTAACTACCTGGCCGCTGTGCCGGGTTGTACGGCGAGCTTCGTGCTGCTGCGTCTTCAAAAGAAAGTTTGGATCCAAATAAGCAAGAGGGTGAGAAAATTTTACTTTCCGGTTTGCTTGACGGATTTTTGATGTTGGCAGAGGATCTGAATCGGAGGAAAGAATAGTTACCTCTACGTCCTCAGCGTGACTGCCTTCAGCGTCGTCCTGATAATAATCATTGTCAATGAGATGTACGAAAAATGAACCAAGAGAGTCAAGTTCTACCTCTGATTCCGGATTACGCACATTGTCATCAACTGGTAGATCGGAGGATGCAGTGGTCCTTCTTTTGGCAGGTTTTTTAACAACCTTGGTCTTTGGACGAACTGGCTTGACCGGTTTGTCTTGCGGCTTCGCCGATTTGTCTTGTGATGGTTTCTTGTTCCAGAACGGATCATCACCCTGTCAGAAAAATAATCACACTTTCAGAGAGTATTTGGACAGAAGCAAATTCAGATACAAAGGATTATATGATTCTTACAGCTGGTGGTTTATTGAAGGTGCAGAAAGGGAGTAGCCCGGTTTGGGCACAGACGGCCTCCGGTTCGTTCAGTATTTTCTTTACAGCCTCAGTGACTTCGTCATCTGTAAGCTGAATGTCAATGTGCTGCTGAGCATCCTTCAAACTCCCCGTGTACTCACACATCAAACCGGGGCGCCGGCTTAAGGGCAGAATGCTCCAGCTTATCCAGCAACGAGCAAGATCAACTCCTGTCAAACCGTTCGCCATGAAGGCTCTAAGCTTTGATAGTTGGGGAGCATAGTTGGCCCGTTCTCTTGCTGTCAGCCTCTGAGGAAACGGGTGTGTGTTGCTCAGGCGTTCAGGGCGGTAACCCGGCAGGGGGTTTTCGTCAGATGGAGAGGTATCCATGCAGTAAAACCAAGTTTGGTTCCACTCTTTGGGGAGACTGTGGAGTTTGGGATGGGGGAAGGTGACTTCTTTCCTCTTCTGAACCGCCATTCCGCCCAGTTCTGTATTGGGTCCATCTGAGAACTCGGTGCGACGGTTTAAATGAAAGAAATCCCTAAACAGTTCAACTGTAGGTTCCTCTTGCAGATAAGCTTCACAGAATACTTGGAAGTGGCAGATATTGGTAACAGAGTTGGGACCGATGTCTTGAGGGCGCAGCTGAAAATTGGCTAGCACATCTCGGAAATTTTTTGAACCGGGAGGGCTAAAACCTCGTCCGAGATGATCAGCAAACACGACTACTTCTCCATCCTTGGGTGTAGGAGGATTCTCTGGGCCAGGGACCCTCCAGTGGATGACATCTTTCTTGGCTAAAGCGCCTGTTTTAACAAGGTTGTTTAATTGCTCCTCGGTTACTCGAGAGGGAGCCCAATTGCACTCATAGACTTGTTTAGCCATGACAAGGAAAATCTGAAATATGAGTATTACCGGTTTAAGATTTACAGTGGACAACTATACAGCGGTATGAGGATACTAGCATATTGGTAAACTGGAGTCTGGCAATGGAACAGTGTAATGCATTGGCGGTTCAACAGGGGACTAATGGTATCTACCGGGTCATCATTTTTCTGTGAGGTTAAACCGGCCAATCTGGTATTCAAAGGGTGTAAGAGAAGGAAGAAACAAGTTTCACATTTTGCTATGGTAATTTTAGATCTACCGCGTGTAGGAAAAACAAAGTTTATTCTGGCCTAAATTCCAGTGTACTGAAGGTTCACCAAGACGAGATGAGTTGGATATCAAACAGGTGCTGAAACTGCTAAAGTACGAGATCTATGTGGTTTAAACTACTACCGCACGAGACCTATGTGGTTTTTGGATCTAACCCACGGATATAAATAAGGGAAAAAGAAGGGCGGCGACGAACACCGATGAACGACAGAAACCCTGAGCGCGGATCTGTGGTAAGAGAAAGGGGAGACTTACGGATGCTGTTGAGCAGCGGCGGCGCGCGGAGGAACTCTGGTAAGTTCAGGTCGATGCAGCGGCCAAGGTTGGTGCAGCAGTCGAAGGTGGACGGCGGCGGCCGAGGTCGAAGGTTCGGGCGTCGCGAGGATGAAGATGAAGCGAAGAGGCAGGAGGGGGAAACTGGAAAGACCCCCTGGCCCTATTTATAAGGAGATAAACGACAGATGCGAAAATCGAGGAGCCGGATTTTTGGATATAAGGTAATGCTGTCGCCTTGATTGTCGGAGGCTCGTTAATGACAGGTGACGTCACGGCGGTTTGCCAAGATCCTAGATGATGTCATGGCGGTTTACTAGATTGTGTGAAGATGTTGAAGAAGAAATTTTCTCAAGTATTGAGGATTGACATGAACCAGTTCAAATCAATCTGGGGCCTAATGTTGGGGATTACCACTGGGCGTAAACTGGCCAGGAGAGGCCGGGTTAACTTCATAAGTAGTTCATCTGTATCTGAAGCCCATGAAGACAGACGGTGACGCTTCATGAAGGCCCAGGGCCCAAAGCTGGTTTAAGGCATGTAGACACAAACCGGCATTGAGATGTAAACTTGTGTTGTAAGATATGCGTAGCAGAGACCGAGCCGGACAAGATTATGAGCCGGCCTCGGAGTCTGTAAACCGACGGGCGTCAACCCATGTATATAAGGGGACGACCCGGCAGCGGTTCAGGGAGAACGGACAACAACTCGAGACTCAGGCAAAGCGTATTCGCTCCCTGGTCATCGAAACCCCATCAATTCCATCACAACTAGACGTAGGCTTTTACCTTCATCGAAGGGGCCGAACTAGTATAAAACTCTCTTGCGCCCCTTGTACGCTTTAACCCCTTCAAGCTAACCCGTAGCGATGGCTCCACGACTAAGTCCTTTCTCTAGGACATCTGCTGTGACAAAACCACGACACTTTCCTTTGCAAAGGATACTCCGAAACCCTGAGGCTACTAGAAGAATAGTGGAGTGGGCATTGGAGTTATCCTGGTTTGGCCTGAGATTTGAAAGCACATCAACAATTCAGAGCAGGGCATTGGCAGAGTTTATTGCAGAATGGACGCCAACCCCTAATGAAGAAGTGCTCAAAACAGTTATTCCCGGCAAGGAAGCACCCCAAGAATGGATCATGTATTTCGATGGTGCCTTCTCCCTACAAGGTGCAGGGGCTGGTGTGCTTCTCGTTGCTCCCACTGGAGAACACCTGAAGTATGTCGTCCAGATGCATTTTCCCCGGGAGGAGGCGACGAACAATACAGTAGAGTATGAAGGGCTGCATGCTGGGCTCGGGATTGCCACTGAATTGGGAATCAAGAAGCTAATCATTCGAGGAGATGCACAACTTGTGGTGAGACAAGTCAACAAGGATTACCAAAGTCCATTGATGGAGGCGTACGTTGAGGAAGTGAGAAGGCTGGAGGAGCGCTTTGACGGATTGCAAATAGAGCATGTACCTCGTGCGGAAAACAGCATTGCTGATCATCTGTCAAAGTGTGCTGCGCAAAAGCTCCCTGTGGAACCAGGAACTTTTGTTCTCCATCTTACTCAGCCCTTCATATCCCCAGCAACAATGGCCCAAAAGAGGAGGAAGCTGGACTCCGGTAAGCCTCTCCCGGTAGACCCTCTCAGGGCTCCTGGCAGGGACCTTGCCGGAAACAACTCCCCTTCGATTATCGGGCTGCACCCTCCTGCCGGGCCACTGGTCCCCACATTCGAGGAACGCGCCCCCGTGAATGAGGAGGTGCCGCTAGTCCTTGTTGCTGAGCCCTAGGATCCAACTTGGGCAAGGCACATAGTCCACTTCCTCCAAACCGGAGAACTTCCCGAAGAGCAAGAAGAAGCTGAAAGAGTAGCCCGGAGGGCCAGTATGTATCAGTTTTTCGATGACACACTATACAGAAGAAGGCCCAACAGTGTGAAATTGAAGTGCATTTGCCGGGAAGAAGGAAAGGAACTGTTGGCAGAGATACACAAAGGCATGTGCGGCTCCCACATTGGATCAAGGGCGTTGGTTGGGAAAGCATTCCGGCAAGGATTCTGTTGGCCCACAGCCCTCCAAGATGCGGTCGAGCTAGTCACCAGGTGTGAAGCCTGCCAGTTCCATTGCAAGAACAGCCATCTGCCTGCCCAAGCTCTTCAGACAATCCCTTTGTCATGGTTGTTTTCGGTTTGGGGGCTCAATATCCTCGACCCTTTCCCCCGAGCTGCCGGGGGCTTTGAATTCTTGTTCGTTGCCATTGACAAGTTTACAAATTGGCCGGAAGTAGAAGCCGTGAGAAAGGTGACTGCTCAGTCAGCTATCAAGTTCTTGAAAGGATTGGTGTGTTGCTTCGAGGTTCCTGCCCGGATCCTCACCTACAACGGCACCCAGTTCACGAGCCACGCCTTCATGCGATATGTTCATGCCCTCAGAAGCAAGATCTCATTTGCCTCTGTTGCACATCCTAGAAGCAATGGACAAGCTGAGAGGGTGAACGCTAAAGTGTTGCGAGGACTCAAGACGAGAACATTTGATAAGCTGCAGAAGTGCGACAGGCAATGGATCGACGAGCTGCCGGAGGTTCTTTGGTCCCTCAGAACGACACCAAATCGAGGTACCGGGCAGACTCCCTTCTCCCTAGTCTATGGGGCAGAAGCAGTTATCCCCACGGAACTCATTTACGGGTCACCTCGAGTGCTTGCCTATGATGAAGTAGCACAGGATCAGCACCGGTGTGACGATGTTGTGCTTCTCGAGGAGAACCATCTCCGGGCTGCTATGTGTGCCACACGCTACCAGCAAGCCCTGTATCGCTATCACAGTCGCAGGGTTCATGCTCGGTGTTTTGAGAAAGGCGACCTTGTCCTTAGGCGTGTTTAGTCCGCCAAGGGTGCAAACAAGTTGACGCCAAAGTGGGAAGGCCCTTACCGGGTAGTACGAGTCACCAGACCTGGCGTAGTCCGTCTAGACACCGGAGATGGCATTCAATTGCAAAACTCATGGAATATCGAGCATCTCCGCAAGTTCTACCCGTAAGGCGAGGCTGTCGGGCCCTGCCCGGCAGCCACCCTTTTGTACAGGCCTTGCCTCAGTTGCATGTAACCCCTTGTACAAAGCCAGGCGCAGACCCTGAGCAACAGAGAAATAAATGAAGCGCTAGGGGGCGACAAGTTGCATGCATGCATAAGCATTTCATGAGCATCGCATGTTCATGTAGATAAGATCGCATCTGGCATCATTTTCATCTGCATAAATTGCAGGCTCCTGCCGAGGACTTGGTCTCCAAGAGGAGATGGAAAGATGAGCCTACACTACGATCTCCGGCAAGCCAAAGAGATAAGTTCTTTCTCTTATCCATACGTGTTATGTAAGTAAAGACTTGTGCATAAGAAAACCTTGCCGCTTTTTGAAACTTAGGCGCTCCCATCCCTTGACGCGAACGTTGCTTCAGTCAGGATGGTCGCAGTGGCCTTTGGTGAAAAAAGATTGGCGGGGGACTGGTCCCTCTTCATGATTTGTGTCCGGTAGGCCTAACTCCCTGGCAACAAAACTGAGGGTACCGGCATGGTAGCCTGCCAGGGGAAACTTGTTTACTTAAAAGTATAGAGGCGTTCCGCCCCTGCATGGACATATTACATGCACAAGTCCCCGGCAAGGTTTATCTTTTTCATTAATATGCTGATCAAACAAGTACAGACCTTACAGGACACAAACATGGATTCAAGAGATTACATTAATTTGAACTAAAATTTGGCAAGTGCCTACAGATTTAAGATTGAAAAAAGATAAGTGCCCCGTGATGCCCTTTTTTGTCCCTTTCCTCCTAGGCACTACGGCACGAGGTGAAGAGGGCAAAAGGAGTGCCTGGGCAGAAGCCCAGCCTGACCCTGTCGGGCTCCAGCAGAGGTAGCCCGGCGGGGGCGGGAGGGCACAGACGAAGGTGATGGTGAAGAAATCGGCGGAGGCGACCCGTCAACAGCCACCACCCGGGCAGCAGGATGCAGCAGGGCTAACGGAGCTGCAGCCAGCGAGGAAGCCTGTCGGGGTCCAGCTGGAAGGCTACTGGAGGAGCCGTAGGCACCACCTCCACCCCTACTACCAACTCCCCGGCAAATCACCTTGCTGGAGAGGAGGTGCAGATGCAGATGATGATGCCGCCGCCTGACGGTGATAGTCCGGCTGATGCTCAGCCGGAGTTGGAGGCGTTGCCCTCCCGGTCGGTGTCATCGTCATCACCGTCACTGTCCTCCTCCTCGCTATCACTCAAGGAGGAGCTTTCGTCCTTGGTCAAGCTCTCTGCGCAGCACCCTAAGCGAGCACCCGAGCTCCCAAAAACTTTGATCGAAAGGAAACCGTCCTCCATTAACTTAAAATGGAAGACATGCCCTTCCGGGGCACAAGCAAAAGTCTTCCAGACTCGACGGAAGTACATGACGTGAGGGGCGGGGAAATCTACATCCACCCGTATGCTGCCATTCCCGCAGCCCCTCATGTGCAGCCTCAACGCCCGCGGTTGTTCGAGCTCCATCACCCTTGCAAATGGAGTAGGGAGGCGGAGTCGGCCGTGCGGAGGCTTGTATAGCCTGATGACGAACTCCAGAGCCTGGTCTCCAACGTGGCCCTCCAACGGAGGAGGAGCGTCCGATGGGGGCGCGATCAGGGCACCTCCCCGTCCTCCTCCCCCTCAGGCGCCACGACGACCGCGACCTCGTCCTCTCCCTCCCCCTCTCACGACGGGTTCCGCCCCCGCATTGTCAGGAGGAGGAGGAGGGATACGTAACCGATCAGAAGCTCTCGTCGCCGCCACTGTATCACCACCGGTTCCTCACCCGCTCGCCGTGGCGAGCGAAGAAAGTTTGAGGAAAGGGAGAAGGAGAGTGTGTGAACAAACACACAGCTCCCGCCCCCTTTTATAGTGGGACGAGGTGGGGGCGGGCTTCTCATTCAGGAAGCAACCGCCCCGCTCCCCCAATACGACTTCCCCGCGCCTCTAACGGCTCGGGGAATCAGAGTCGACCTTCTGCGCCAACCAACGATGCTTGGTTTTCTGCCATGGCACCCGTCCCCGCGCCCTGGCGAATAGACCCGGAGCGGGTGGCAAGTGGGTGGTGGGTGATCCACGGGCCACGATCTGGATTTTCCCATAACGTTCAGCACGATGCGCGGGAAAAGTGGGAACTGACCCGGGCTCAAGTTAATGAAGAGCCGAAGAAGATCTCAAGGGGCCAGCCAATTCTACGCCACTGCATGTGCACCGGTTAGGGCCTACCCCGACGACGCCCAATAGCGCATTCGGGCCAGGCCCGGGGGCTCCTGTCAGTGCATCGTACCCTGGGTCCATTGCCTAGACTGTGCACAGGCCCAAGAACAAGATTATAGCACTAAGATTAGATCAAAGCACGAGGGATCAGTTCTTCGAAGGACCAACATGCAGATCAAGAAGACCAAGACTAGCCAAAGAGACAAGATACCACTATGAGAAGAACCTCCCTTGCCGGGCAGGCGTGCCTGGTGAGGTTGGCGTTACCCCGGAAGCGAGCCTCCAAGATCGCCCCAGCAGGCCTGCCGGGGCTCACAGAGGCAAACAACTCCACCACACCACCTCACAGCGATGCACGTCGTCGATCAGTGCGGTGTCAAGCTCCTAAGTGACTAAGTGGTTGCTCCCTGCCACATGGCAGCCACTTCCTACAGAAAATAGCTCCAAGCGACACCCGTCCTAAGATGTGTCAAGCAAGCAGGCACGAAGCTGGCAAAACAACCCGGCAGGGTGATGCGGAGCATCCTACGGACATCACCATGTCAAGAGTCCATTTGGCAAGTGACACGTGCGACATCTGCTTCTCATACATAAAGGTGAATCTTCTCCTTTACACGTGTTCACTTGACCCCTTTGAGGATTCCATACTACTTGACACTCCACTCGTGTGCATGCATAGGTATTGCCGGAGCTTCACGGACGACGAGGAGGAGTGCAAGCGCCAAGGAACGCCTACACCATCCGCGAGGGAAGCGTGGAAATGAAGACGGAAGAAGAGCTGCCAAAGAAGCTACAGCAAGCGACGTCCGGCCTCCACCGGACGACCGGCGCCTGAAGCCCAGCCAACGCCAGCTACGGCACCTCCCAGCGAGCGGACGTCCGGCCCCCACCGGACGACCAGTAATATTAACGGAAGTCCGAGCATCTCTGGACGTCTGGTGTCCCGATCACAGAACACTTTTAGCGGATGACCGACGCCCTCCGGACGACCGGACGTCCGACCCTACCTGTGCGCAGCCGGGCCTTTGGCCTTGTATCCCTCTCCCACTTACCCCTTCGTGGATTAGACTATAAATAGACCACCTCCTCATCCTTCTAGGGTTAGCAAAGTGATAGCTCATTTGTATGTGAGCTTTGCTCCTACCTTCCTCTACTCTAGAGAGAGAGAGAGAGAGACCACCACTCCCATGGAGTTCAAGACCTCCATGTGAGTATGTGAGAAGATCCTATGGGATATCATCAAGACCTCATTTCCTCTTGGATTTGGGATGAACGCTACCCTGTATCTTTCCCTTTGTTGTTCATGTACCTTGTGGATCTTGCGTGTTTGATTGTCTAGTGGATGTGTGATTCGACTTGTTCTTGAGTGTTTCCCCTTGTGATTTCTCTCCGTTCTTCCCCGTGTTCATCGTGTTCTTCGAGGGAGCCCACTCCAATCGTGAAAGATCGGCCTACACCGGGTTAGCCCTGTATCATATGGTATCATGAGCCACGTTGATCACGTATTTGGAGTCCCTCCCATCGTTTTCTAGCCTTCTTTTGCTTGATTTCGTCCTAAATTTCGAAAATCCCCACCAAAAATAGCCCTAATGTTTTTTGTGATTTGTTGGTATGATGAAGTTTTGTTGGATTTGATCCATGGTTTTGCTTGGTTTCGAGTGGATCTAGCATTTCCCCAAGTTTTCCCATCTTTCATCCATGAAATCTCCTCAATTTTGACCCCAAAATCCCCAAACTCCGCCCAAAATCGCGTCCCGAAACTCGCATCTCGTGTTGATCCCGACCCACCGGACGACCGACGTTTTTACGGACGTCCGGAGCCTCTCGAACGACCGGACGTCTGCAACTCTCCGGACGACCGGTGCCACCCAACAGAACGAAAATAGCAGATTTCCGAGCCCGACCGGACATCCGTCCTTTTACGGACGTCTGTAACCTGTAGTTTCAGACTTCGGCTGTTTTTTGTTTTGTCCATAACTAATTCATCCGAACTCCGATTTTGACGTTCTTTAGCTCGTTTTGAAGCTAGTGACATCCTCCTTCCCACAAAAATACCACCAACATCATTTGACTCCATAAAATTTGAAAACTTTGGCATCTTTGCCTAGGGCTTCCACCACATCATCCGCTACACCACCACCGACTTCCGCAACCTAACCCATTTTGTTCCATATCGCATTAGTGGTTGTTTGAGTTGTGATTTGAGTCTCCTAAGGTGTTTTGGCTACTTAGGGACGGTTGCTTCTTCATCAACCACCACCGCCACTTCCGCATAGGCTTACCCACCATACACTTCCACCCCAACTTAACCCGATTTTGTTTGCGTTGTGATTCGAGTCTCCTAAGGTGTTTCGGCTACTTAGGGACGGTGACCGTCAACTTCGCCTCGCATAACCCATCATTCCACTTTCGCATTGCCTAGTGCAACACCACCACGGCATTCCACTACCACCATTGGACATTTGTCATTTGAGATTTTGAGTTCGTGGTTTTTCCGTTTCCTAAGGGTTTCGGCTACTTAGGGACAAGTCTCCATCATCTTGGTATCTACATCAAGAACACCGCCACTCATCATCGCAAAGGACCGTAACCTCGACGACACCATTGTACATTCCCCTTGCAATTGCATTGATAACCCCTAGCCATTTTGCATTACTTGCCTATCGAGACTAGCCATTTGAGTATTGTCGGGCCACATTACTTGTGCACATTAGAGATCATTGGTCTACACCATCCATTGCATACATACCATATCATATTGGTATCATATCATCTCGTGTGCCTCAAGTTTGTTCCTGCATATACACATTTGCCATCTTGGTTTGTGCATTTCGCAAAGTGGCCATACAAAAAAAAGAAGAAGCTTTTAAGCAAAAGAGAACAAGCAAAGAGCTTGTAAGCAATAGCCATAGCATCATACCACATTGCATCAGATTGTCATATCCGATCATCTTGGATCAAACTCCGGGAACCATACATATATAGCATAATTGGGATAGAAAGTTTATCCATTTTGCATCTTATAGGTTGTGCACAAGTGTCATATCCGCCTATTGAGCAATCGTGCTAGCGTCTCTCTTGAGTTGTGCAACATGAGCGTTTTCCGTGGATTCCACATTTTGTGCTCATTCCTTGTCTGCACGATCCCATTTATCTATCTGTGTGTGTGTGTGTGTGTGTTTCCGTGTGCCACATATTGCTATTGGTCTACTTGTTTCACTTGCGAATTTTTGTATCTCTTTCAACATTATTGACTCTTGCTAACATTTTGCATTAAATTTTTGTGCCACTATCCTCACCAAGCTACTCCATAAGCTTTACTTGATAGGTGTGAGTGAACAAGTCCGGTACCAATTCCACTATTCTTTCATTTCACATTGAGTAAAACGGGATACATCCTCAACTTTGGGAAAAGGTAACTTGGTATTGTTTATCTCATTTCCTACTCACCTCTACTCGAGTCTTGTGATGGATAGGCAAGGCATTTCACCCTCGGTCTACAACAACAACGACGAGTTCGATGCCACGAACAAGAACTTGAACGCCAAGATGGAAGCTCAAATGGAGGACATCAAAGCCCTCATCAAGTCCTACAAGCGATCTTCCTCATCTTCGAGAAGACGCTCAAGTGCGCATGCTTCCGAGCTACCATCTCCGGCAAGGTCACATCAGCATCGACACCATCACCAACAAGAACGTGAAGGTCAAGAGCTCAACACCAACAACCGCTCAACGACTTCACCATCTCCCTTGGCATCTTCGCCAAGCGACTTCAAGGCATCTTCGCCTACGGACATACGGCATCTTCGCCCACAAGAACCTCAAGAGAAGCTCCCCAAGCTCAAGTCCGCGACTTCCACGAGCTACTACGACCTCGACACTGACCACGCGATTCCTTTCTATGGGACTCAAGAACCCGAGGAGTATATCGAGTGGGAGCGCCTAATGGACGACTACCTCAAGCTACATAAGTCCCTCCCGAAGATCAAGTGAAGTGCGCCACAAGAAACTTCCACGTCTACGCCTCGACATGGTGGCTTCACACACCTTCGGAGAGCAACGACATGAGTTGGCCAAGACAAAGAGAGTTATGCGGCGAGAGTTCGTGCCTCCAACCTACACGGAACAACTTCTACGCCAATAGGAGAACACCACCCAAGGATCCAAGTCCATCGACGCGTACTTCAAGGAGATGAAGAATGCATTGCGACGAGCCGGCGTGGACGATCCCATGTCACTGAAGTTCCACTTCATGATGGGATTGCACAACGACATCTCCAAGACTATCTTCCTCGAGAACTACAAGTCCCTCGACGACAACTACATTGGTGCTCTCAAGGCGGAACAAGAACTCATGAAGGCCAAGGTTTCTCCACCCCAAGCTCACTTCGCGACGACCAAGCTCCGTGAGAACGAGCATGAGGCTAGTACCACCAAGATGTCCAAGCCCGTTGAGCTCCAAGACGATGCTCCCAAGTTCGACTTCACCGCCATCCCTCTTTGTGGCATTGATGATCCCGAGTCTACTTTGATTCTTTTTCAAGACGGTGCGGCGACAAGTACGACTACGGAGACCCTCAAGGACCAAGCTTTGGAGGCGAGCAACAAGGTGGCGAGCAAGGATGATGCTTCCATCTTTGGAAGCGAGAGTAATGATGTGCCATCTTCGGCCTTCATCCATGGCGACGGTGACGACATGATCGAGCATGGGATTTTCCCTTCGGTCATGGAGAGTGATGATGCGCCATCTTCGGCCTTCATCCATGGCGACGACGATGAGATGGTTGAGTATTTCACCTCGACCACGGCGACGTATGATGACTTGAGTGACTTGTGCCACCATATTGAGAGTGAGAGTGACTTCACCACTAGCCCCATATATGACGAGTTGCCCCAATTCCCATGTGAGGAGAGCCACAACCCCCACCACTTGAGTGAGATGAGTGACTCCACCATATGTGACATTGAGTGCACCTACCTTGAGGGAGTGAGTGAACCACCACATAGAGAGAGTGTGATAGTTGACAGGTCTCGTGAGGCCATTTGCATTTCTAACAACTTGACCTCTACCTCTATTGTGTCTTCTCATTTGGTGCTAAGTCCCATATATGATGATGCGCCGATACTCGACGACTTCGTCCTCCCTTTGGACAAGACGATGGCCATGGTGGAATATGATGCACCCCCCCCCCCCCACATGGTTCCATCAAGATGAAGATGACCACCATTTGATCTTTCCCACCTCACCTACACCACTTGAGTGGAATGAACAAGGTAACATAGGTGAAGGTGATGCTCTAGTCCCACTAGTGGACATTCTTGACATTGATTGCTTGCATGATGTTGATCAACCTATTACCATGCTTCATGCTAGTGCGACTTCCCCATGTGATGATTTGCCCATTTATGATGAGTTTGATGATTTCCATGTGGAGTCTATTAGTTGTGATGCCATGTTACATAGGATTTCTTGTGATAATTCTTTAGGTCACATCATGTTTGATAATCCGCTTGACTTGTCATATGCTATGAATGAGATCAATCATATGTCATATTTGCAATCTCTTCATAGTGACTATGCATATGCCATTCAAATAAACCCAATTTGCACATATGGCATAGATGACAAGCCCATGGTTATTGGCATTTGTTTTTCTTGTGATGATATTGATATGCTCCCTTTGCATCATTTATCCCATATGCCATGCCATGACCACCTAGATTCGGATATGCATTGTTTTAGATGTTGTCCATTTTCTCCATATGATGTTTCCAATATTGCTCATGAGGAGACCCCCATAGTTTCCTCATACATTTTAGGAGATTTTGATTCATCCCTTTCGTTGCATGATCCCAATACTTGTGTGTACAATATGCTCCCAAATGCTATTGATGTGCCATATACTTGTGTGCTAAATTTGCATCCCCATCGTGTC
Source organism: Aegilops tauschii subsp. strangulata (assembly GCF_002575655.3). Lineage (NCBI taxonomy): Eukaryota > Viridiplantae > Streptophyta > Magnoliopsida > Poales > Poaceae > Aegilops > Aegilops tauschii. The sequence goes on along the minus strand of NC_053038.3, from coordinate 199,530,103 downwards.
ATACATAATAACTATTCTTTCATGATGGATGACATGTTCTTATACCATGCGTCAAATTTCTTTGAGCGTTGCTTATCTTGTGCTAACTCTCATGTGCACATACACATCATGATGGATGATGTGTACATTTACCACGTGCACAATTTCTTTGGTTTGTGTCTCTTTTGTGTAGGTACCCATGAATACTTGTCAACCTCGCAATCCCACGAGTTGACAAAACGAGCTCTAGAGAGCAATGATGACTTGGGATCCCATGGATTGTCTTTCCCACCACTCTCTTCGCGCAAAGACTTCGCGCATTTCTTCTACATGGCCCTCACTTGGCTATGGATTATTGTCCATTACATATTCTATGCCCATCTTGCCATGTTCACTTTGCATGATATGCTCATTCCTATGCCTTTGCCATGCATTTGTGACCCATGCATTGCATTACACATGATGATTGATTCTAGTACTTGTATGTGTATTTGCAAGCTTGGTGGAGATATCACTTGTTATTGCCATGTTTGCTTTGTGCCCCATGCCTATGATTATACTATGATCTTGCTTTGTGTTCGTGCTTGCGATATGTCATGTGCATTGCCCATACCTATTATTTGCTCACATGACATGATTGCCATGATTTCCTCTAGTATGTTGCATCTTCGCACTACTAGCTTGCACGACTTGATTACTATGATTGCTTGCCTTGTTGCATCACCGATGATTCATACTTGCTCATTTCATGCGGTTGATGACAACCATTACCATGCTTTGCACATGATTGTTATTGCTTCTTGTCATCTATCTCCATGTCTTGCCTCTCTCATGCTAAATGATTTGCCATGTATTGAGTGCAACAATGATTTTAGTCTTGCTAATGAGATTTCCCCCCGCATATATTTGGAGAATTTGACATATTCCTTGTGAAGCATGCTTGTCTTACCTCTTTGCACCATATACCTAGTGCCATGAATATCGCCATTGTTGCATCATATTATTCATGCACTTGTGCTTCTAATGGTTATGTGCAAGAGAAGAGAACCATCATGATGGATGATGTGTTTATCTATCTTGCGCATACGTTCTTTGCTTTGTTTTGTGCATGTGTAGGATACTTGGACTTTGTGTCGACTTCCACTTCACGTGAGTAGACCATTCGAGCTCTTGAGAGTGAGCCTCATACATTCTACCATGGCTCGCTTCTACACCGCTTTTGCTTGTGTTTCGGCATTGTGAAGGACGCACAAGGACATGCTTTAAAGGTGATATCCTTCTCTTTTGAGAACCCCCAAACCATGATCGTGGATATTATGGATCATTCTACTTGTGTTGCTTGCACCATGAGACTTATTGTTCATCTTGGACCACTTGATTGCACACATGTTAGAGATCTTGCTTCGACTTGTCATTTTCACCGTTCCATGCATCATGATATATATGCCTTGTGTGTTGCATTCAATTCTTGGATTACTTGATCCTATCATATGTTTGGTTGCAACAATGTCACTTCTTCACATATGCCATGTCCCATTGCTTGTCACATGATTGACTTGATTGCCTCACACATGATGAACAATTGCTCTTTCTATTGTGTTGAGTGCCACACTATATTCACTACACCCTATGCACATTATGCTTGGATTGTCTTGCACTTGACCCATGTGTTTAGACACTTCATTTTATTTTGTGTTGTGAATGATTCCTATGCCTACCATAGACCTTTCATTGAGCAATTTGTGAATGCTTGCTATGACCTCAAGGTAGATGCTTATTCTCTTGCCACACATATTTGCATCACTACCTCACAATTGCATACTTGTCCCCATGATGACCTTGATTTTGCTCAGTTTATGTCCTTACATGCCATGTCACAATCCTTTGTCAAACCATATGCTTTGCATGATGACGACACTTGTTGGGTGAATCACCACTTGAATGCTTGGTTTTGCACTAACGCTAACCACATTTGTTTTACCAAGTGTTTGTTGTCGTTGCTCCTTTTGAAGGAATCACTAGACGGTGCGACATTGGAGAGTGCCCATTGCGAGCTTGAAGATGATGAGTACTTGGTGAACGTCCACTCCTACACAGCGAAGCCATTTCTTTCCCATGGTGATTTGGTTTTCGATCCGAGGTCGGATCTTCCCTAAGGGAGGGGAGATGATGCGGAGCATCCTACGGACATCACCATGTCAAGAGTCCATTTGGCAAGTGACACATGCGACATCTGCTTCTCATACATAAAGGTGAATCTTCTCCTTTACACGTGTTCACTTGACCCCTTCGAGGATTCCATACTACTTGACACTCCACTCGTGTGCATGCATAGGTATTGCCGGAGCTTCACGGACGACGAGGAGGAGTGCAAGCGCCAAGGAACGCCTACACCATCCGCGAGGGAAGCATGGAAACGAAGACGAAAGAAGAGCTGCCAAAGAAGCTACAGCAAGCGGACGTCCGGCCTCCACCGGACGACCAACGCCTGAAGCCCAGCCAACGCCAGCTACAGCACCTCCCAGCGAGCGGACGTCCAGCCCCCACTGGACGACCGGTAATATTAACGGAAGTTCGAGCATCTACGGACATCCGGTGTCCGGATCACAGAACACTTTTAGCGGATGACCGACGCCCTCCGGACGACCGGACCCCCGTGAGCGACCGGACGTCCGACCCTGCCTGTGCGCAGCCGGGCCTTTGGCCTTGTATCCCTCTCCCACTTACCCCTTCGTGGCTTAGACTATAAATAGACCACCTCCTCATCCTTTCTAGGGTTAGCAAAGTGATAGCTCATTTGTATGTGAGCTTTGCTCCTACCTTCCTCTACTCTAGAGAGAGAGAGAGACCACTACTCCCATGGAGTTCAAGACCTCCATGTGAGTATGTGAGAAGATCCTACGGGATATCATCAAGACCTCATCTCCTCTTGGATTTGGGATGAATACTACCCTGTATCTTTCCCTTTGTTGTTCATGTACCTTGTGGATCTTGCGTGTTTGATTGTCTAGTGGATGTGTGATTGGACTTGTTCTTGAGTGTTTCCCCTTGTGATTTCTCTCCGTTCTTCCCCATGTTCATCATGTTCTTCGAGGGAGCCCACTCCAATGGTGAAAGATCGGCCTACACCGGGTTAGCCCCGTATCACAGGGCCTGCCGGGCAAGCTGTGATGTGACACTGAGCGGTGCATTTAATGCGCTCTGTTAGCCTGGAGAGTCAAGTATGATAGCACTATTTGATATCTAATCAGTATGTAAAGACTGATTTGCCAGTGTGGTGACCCCTTGATCTATAAAAGGAGGCCCATGGCAACCCTAGAAAGGATTCGGACCCCCACACATTCATACACACGTAGCAACTCTCGCCCCGAGGCAACCTTGCCGGGCAAGAGCGCTGCTCTTTTCCACCATCAATCCACCAAAGCAGGAGTAGGGTTTTACGCCTCATGGTGGCCCGAACCTGGGTAAAAACTGCCCGCGTGATCTCTGTCATGTTGTGTTACACTTCTCCGCTCTTTGTGCAATGTGCCCATCCCCCCACCGAACCAAAAGGGGCTCATGGCCCCGTAGGTGGCCATGGTTTCCCACGACATTCGGCGTAGGGCAACAATCACCAGGTGCGGAAGTCGTGGGAAGAGTCGCTGAAGAACGACCAACACCGGCCAATAGAGGCGGTGCAACTGCTGAAGGAGTCAGCGTAAAGCAGCTAGCTGCACTGGTGGAAGTCGCAAAAGGTGATGAAGTAGAGCGACAACCACCACCTCGAAGCGGGCGAGCACCAAGCACCGAGGAAAGGCGCATGTGCGAGACGGGATCAATGTATGGAACATCATCGAAAAACAACGAGCAGCGAGGAAGAGGCATACCCGACGAAAGCATTGTACCTGTTTTTTCTCTCTTTGTTCTTTTTTCTCTCTTTTTGGAAATTCAATCGGGCGGTCTAAACACGCCCGAAACAGGGCCCAAGTCGCACTAGAACCACAGTGAGTCAGCCTTGATAGCAGCCGAGGCCTAGAATTTGGCTCGAGCTGCCACGCTCCAACACACGAAGCATCCTCGATCCCTCGACACGAAATGAGGCAGGCAGATTGAGGCAGACCCATGTGCACACACGGCCAGGCAGCTAGATGGCGGTGAACGCAGACCGCCAGAGGAGACAGGCGGCCAGATGGCAAGGCGGACAACTGGAGGAGACGAGAGGCCAGCTGGCAGCGGCTGGAGGATGCAGGCTTCCGCAGCACATGGGACCGCCCCAATCCAAGTTGCGGGTTGATCTGCAGGAGGGATCCACGCGATGCATGAACAGAAGCTTCTTGTTCTTGGGCGAGTTGGATTACTGGAACGACTCGATCTGGACGGGTTGCGTGATCTGAATCGGGGCGGGCAGGATCGTCCAGGCACTAGTTTAATCTAGTCATGGAGACTTGATCAGGCACGGGAGGGCCTCTTGGGAGGCAGTGGTTGGAGGTGGACGGGGCAAAGAAGCAGTAGCGAACGGCTAAGAGAAAGACGGCGACACGAAAGACGGAAGCGTGAGAGATTGATCGAGAGCACGAGTTGTGGCGTGCAAAAAAAACCTAAAGCTCTAATACCATGTCACGAATATGCAACTTGTATTACTAGGAGGCCAAAGCCACCATATATAGATGTACAAGAGAATGCCAAGAGGCAAGAATACAAAAGGCCAAAGACCATCATCAATATAACTCTAACAGGAATTATGTGCCCATAGATTTTATTGTACTTGATATTGATTGCAATTCGTCTTGTCCTATAATACTTGGTAGACCGTTTTTACGAACTATAGATGCCATGATTGACATGAAAGAAGGGAATATTAAATTTCAGTTTCCATTATGGAAGGATATGGAACACTTACCTAGAACAAGAATTAAGCCACCATATGAGTCAATCATGAGGGCAACCTATGGAGCAAAAAACAAATATGACAACACTTGAATCTATGCATTATGTGTAGCTAGGGCGTGAAACAATACCACTCATTGGGAGGCAACCCAATAGTTATCTTTTAAATTTCTGTTTCTTTTCTGTTATTTAATAAATACCCAATTATGCTACTGTTTTGATTGTGATTTTTATGTTTTAATTAGTGTTTGTGCCAAGTAAAGCCTTTAGGATGGTTTGGGTGATAGTTGATATGATTTTGTGCATTAACAGAAACTTTTGCATCCAGTTGCAGAATTGTTAAAAGTCGTTGGAGCGTGATAAAATTCTGATTTTGTTACACATGATTGATATACGAATTTCCTACGTTGTCCTAACTTTTCATACTTTTGGGGTTACAGAAGTATGGTTAAACTTCAGATTACTATAGATTGTTCTGTTTTTGACATATTTTGTTTTCGTTGTATTGTGTGCTTATTTTGATGAACCTATGGATTGTACCAGGGGTATAAGACATGGTAAAGTAAGAATACAATAGGTATAATGCAATAAGAAAATATGAATGGGCATACAACAGTACTTAAAGTGGTGGTTTGCTTTATTATACTAACGGGTCTCACGAAGTTTTTGTTAAGTTTTGTTTGATTGAAGTTTTCAAGTTTTGGGTGAGATCACAATGGATGAAGGTATAAGGAGTGGCAAGAGCCTAAGCTTGGGGATGCCCATGGCACACCAAGGTAATATTCAAGGACTCACAAGCAACTAATCTTGGGGATGCCCCGAAATGCATCCCCTCTTTCTTCCAACGACCATCAGTAATTTTACTTGGAGTTATATTTTTTTTCGTCACATATCATGACTTTTGCTTGGAGCATCTTGTATTATATGAGTCTTTGCTTGTTTTGCTTTTTAGTTTGTCACAATCGTCTGTGCTAAACGCACTTGTTTGAGAGAGCCATAATGATATCTTGATTTGTTAGAATTGCTCTATGTGCTTCACTTAAAATTTTTGAGCTAGGGAATTGCTCTAGTACTTCACTTATATCCTTTTTAGCATGGCGGTGGTTATATTCGAAAGAAATATGCTCTCATGCTTCACTTATATCATTTTGAGAGTTAGTAAATTTTAAAGAAATATGCTCTCATGCTTCACTTATATCATTTTGAGAGTTAGTAAGTTTTAAAGAAATATGCTCTCATGCTTCACATATATCATTTTGAGAGTTCAAAATTTTGAAGAAATATTTATGCTCTCGTGCTTCACTTAGATCTTTTTGGGAGTTAAGAATAGTAACAGTACTTTGCACGAGATATGAATTTTGTCCCAGAGTGATAGATATCCAAGAGGTATATAATAAAAACTTTCATGAAGATCATTGGATATTAAAACTTGATTCCTTGCAATAGTTTTGCGATATGGAGATAGTTATATGTGAGTCATGTTGGTGAGTAATTATGATATAGTAAGAATATTGGTGTTAAGGTTTGTGATTCCTTATGCAAGCACGAATGTCAATAGTTATGCAATGAAGTTACATCCTACTTGTGATGCATTATTCATTGTTAGTTATGTTCAATGCTCGTTTATGACCATTTTGGTTTTTGGTTGGTCGCTTCTCAATCTATTTGCTAGCCTTCATTTGTACTTAGCGGGAATGCTGCTTGTGCATCCAAATCCCAAACCAAAGTTGTGCCAAATGAGTCCACCATACCTACCTATATGCGGTGTTTCCATACCGTTCCAAGTAAATTTGTATGTGCCAACTCTAATGTTCAAAATAAATTTCCTTTTTGTGTGCCCGTACCACTCATGAAGCGGCAGGGGGTGGCCAATATTTTCCATGCCAGGTATGTTATTCTCAAGATGAGTGTTTATTCACTTGCTATTGCACGAGAGTGTGGCAGGTAATAGGGATGCCCAGTCCCGAAATGAAATGAAAAAAACTTTATATATGTTGTTCATAATAAATTCCTTGGAAAGTGTTGGTATGGAAGGCACCCGTGGATATGACTAGCCATGGATTGTGAAAGAATGGTGGAAAGGAAATAAACTTTATTTTATGTTTGGGAACCGCCTATGATTTATCTAGCATGGAAGATATTGGGAATTCTCGATCGTTTTCGTTGGCAGGAAAAGCATGCCTCTCAAAACAATTTTATCTCTCAATTTAAGCTATGAGCTCTGGCACCTCTACAAATCTCTGCTTCCCTCTATGAAGGGCCTATCTATTTACTTTTATGCAATTTTTATTTTTATTTAGTCTCCATCTTCTCTTATAAAGCACCAACAAGGGAACACTATTGTCATACTTGTGTATTGGATGTAGCTAATATTTGAGTGTGTTTCATGAATGGATCAATGATTGAGCACAATGGGCTAGGGATAACTTGCTTTAGCATTGATATTTCGAAAGACATGGTTGCATGTTGATATGCTTGAGTATTAATGCCTCAATGTCAAATTATGGACTATTGCTTTGAATCACTTAAAGTCCAAATGTCCATGATACAAAAGAAAAGAATACGTGATGAATATGATAGGTAGCATTCCACATCAAAAGTTTTGTTTTTATCATTTCCCTACTCGAGGACGAGCACGAATTAAGCATGGGGGTGCTTGATACGTCTCCAGCGTATCTCTAGTTTTTTATTATTCCATGCTATTATATTATCAATCTTGGATGTTTTATATACATTTACTAGCAACTTTATATTTTTTGGGACTAACCTATTAACTTAGTGCCCAGTGCGAGTTGCTATTTTTTGCTTGTTTTTTTACTTTGCAGAATATCAATACCAAAGGAAGTCCAAATGCCAAGAAACTGCTTGGAGATTTTTTTCTGGCAAAAGAGACCCTGGAAGCTTTCGGAGGCCATGAGAAGGGGCTCGTGGGGGGCCACTAGGCACCAGGGCGCGCCAGGGGCCTCTAGCGCGCACTGGTAGGTAGTGGGGCCCACGGGCACCGTCTGGACCTACCTCCACCTCTATAAATATTCTAAAATCCCAAAAACCCTAGAGGAGTCGATGAAATACTTTTTCCGCCGCCGCAAGTTCCAGAACCACGAGATCCAATCTAGAGGCCTTTCCGGCACTCTGCCGGAGGGGGCAATGATCATGGAGGGGTTCTTCATCATCCTTGATGCCCCTCCGATGATGTGTGAGTACTTTACCACAGACCTACGGGTCCGTTGTTAGTAGCTAGATGGCTTCTTCTCTCTTTTTGATCTTCAATATAATGTTCTCCTTGCATGGAGATCTATTTGATGTAATGAATTTTTGCGGTGTGTTTGTTGGGATCCGATGAATTGTGAGTTTATGATCAGATCTATCCATGAATATTATTTGAGTTTTCTTTGAACTCTTTTATGCATGATTGTTATGGCCTCGTATTTCTTCTTCCATTTTTTGATTTGGTTTGGCCAACTAGATTTATTTTTCTTGCCATGGGAAGAGGTGCTTTGTGATGGGTTCGATCTTGCGGTGCTCAATCTCAATGACAGAAAGAGACATGACACACATGTATCATTGCTATTAAGGGTAACAAGATGGGGTTTATTCATACGTGAGTTTATCTTGTCTACATCATATCATCTTGCTTAAAGTATTACTCTGTTTTGCCACAAACTTAATACACTAATGCATGTTGGATAGCGGTCGATGTGTGGAGTAATAGTAGTAGATGCAGGCACGAGTCGGTCTACTAATCTTGGACGTGATGCCTATATACATGATCATTGCCCTGGATATCGTCATAATTAGTTGCTTTTTATCAATTGCCCAACAGTAATTTGTTTACCCATCGTATGCTATTTTCTCGAGAGAAGCCTCTAGTGAAAACTATGGGCCCTGGGTCTATCGTTTATCATATAAAATCATAAAAATACCTTGCTGCAATTTTGTTTTATTTATTTTATTCTGTATTTTAGTTAGATCTATTTATCAAATCCTATACAATTTCATCTATCTCAATACCATTGAGGGATTGACAACCCCTCTACGCATTGGGTTGCAAGTATTTGTTGTTTGTGTGGAAGTGTTGTTTACATAGTGTTGCTTGGTTCTCCTACTGGATTGATAACCTTGGTTTCATAACTGAGGGAAATACTTATCTCTACTGTACTGCATCATCCCCTCCTCTTCGGGGAAATCCCAACGCAGCTCACAAGTAGCATATACAGGTACGTACTAGGAACCGCATGGTGGAGCGTCTGCACTCTTATTTTATTTTAATCCGTGAGAAGGTACACATTTTATTTCAGAGAAGTGAGGAAAACGGCAGCCCAATAAAGTGGTACTATTCGAAAACATCGAACATGTATAGATGACATCGATCAACCATGCTCTACTCCCTCAGTCCAAGTGCATAAGTAATCTTACTAGGTTGTGCACCGCGACCAAGGCGGAGGGGAAAATGAGAGAACTTAATGTTATTTGCTAATTAATAGCATTACATGCAATGAACTGACCACTGCATGTTGTCCCTTGGTACTATCTAGTCATTGAAAGCATACACATCCCATATATCTTATTGGTTGAATTCTTTATTTATGTCAAGAAATAAGAAACGAGGTGGTAGTTAATGTACCGCGCCTAAGTGTTTTGGGATTATCTGGTTTTGGTAATGTGACTTATACACCTAGACGGAGGGAGTAATATTTCTTGGCCTTCGTGCGACACCTAGCCCGTATGTGTTATCACTCCTCGTCTCTCTCAAGAGTCCGTCTGTGTTCTCGCTCCTCGTCTCTCTCAAGGAGCGGCGGGTTGGCCATTTTGTCGTCGATTGAGATCGGTTTTCTCACACTTCGGTCCCACATGTCAGTGATATGCCAAGAGGAAGCGTGTTGACCGACAGGCCATACGCGCACTTGGTTTTGCACCTCCATAGTAGTAGGAGCGGATTCAAAGAAGAGTGTATTGATGGTTGCTTCGTCCGAGTAACTTACTGTGGGAAAGGTGGGGCTTATGATTTGACTGCTCATTACTCACTATTACTGCGGCGCAACGACTGGGTTGAGTCTACCATCCGGTTGTGCACTCTAATTTGGTCCGTGGCACATGGACCTGGATGCTGAATGGCTTCTGGCAATGCTATCAAGCTTCCATCATTTGTTTACATAATTGATGTACACATAATATTCCAGTGCCATGAAATTGTACAATGCTCTGAAGCTTTCAGCTTTGGTTTCATGTGTGTTGCCAGCTAGAAGGTTGTCTTGTTACAACATCAATCAACTAGAAAGGAAACTAACATCCATGCTCTTCCGCAAAAAATAAAAAACTAACTTCCTTGCTAATGCATCTCAATGATTAGCATATCAGAGCCAATATTTACATCACAACTGAAGACAAAGTTGTGAGAAGGTGTTATAAAGAAAAAAAATACAATTGATCCATGCTTTCATTGGTAGCAACTTTCCCGTAGCTCTGTCTAAGTCAAACTGACATGTTGGTAAAAAAAAGTAGCTGTCAGGAGCATGGAACATTCCGAACATTTTGTGCAGTTCCACTAAAATAGAGCTGAGCGTCCCTGTTCCAAAGATATTGAGTAAGTGTGATTACAATAACAGAGCACTATTGATGAAACAATAAACACACAAATAGAAGTCGGTCACCTTTGCAGTCTCTCTTAAGATTAACTAGTTGGAGAAGATTAAGCAAATAGTTGGAGAAGATTAGGCTCGGAGTTGGATGAGGAGGATAGAGCAAAACCAATCTCCCTTTGTGTAGTCCCACTAAAAGGTAGAAACGTTGCCCATGTGACATTTTAGCAAAACTACACAAAACACTCTTAAGAAAAAAAGTGATTTGTGCAGTTCACCAAAAGGTCGCAATAGCAACGAGGTGAATGGATAGCCTTGTTTGCAAAAAGAGCTAGAAAGGAAAAATTACTGGCCAATAACAATTGATGACATAGACGCCGACAATAAAGAAGCATATTCCTAAGGGAAGATACCAGCACGGTTGTTTATCTAAAACGGTGTGAGGACGAGATTGCAACATGGAAAGTACGTCGACAGAGCTACGTTTTGGGCAAAGAACTAGGGAATATCCACATGCAGGATTTCCACATGCAGCGGCGTGGGAAGATGGGAAGTGGAGCAAGGCCGGAGGGGGGAAGCTGTACCTGCGGGTCGTTTGGATGTAACTAGGAGGGCGCCGGCAGGCGGGATCTGCCCTACCGCGCCAGAGCTTCGTCATAGAGATCGGCTGGTACCACAGATCAGGATGTGTTGCCTCAACGCCGTCGAAAGCAGCAACGATGCAGGTCCTCCCTTTCCGCCGGCGGATGGGATCGGGCTGGATCAATGACCAGCGCTGAGAGAGAGACCGCCACCGTCTTGTGTGAGAGAGTGTGAAGACAGACCAACCCCAGCAGGCAAGCTCCATTGTATATAGCGGAGAGGATTACTTTTTTCTCAATAACAATCATTTTATATTTTGTACGTTCCATTGAGAAATATAAATTTATTTAAAAATAACGCATCAAGTCAAACTTTGTTTCGTGCACGCGTGGTGCACGGCCCTGTCAAGTAAACAACCACTACACGCTCACAAATTAGCACGTGGGTTGCCTTTTCGTACAGAAATGAGCTCCACAATGTACCCGCGCGGGTGTGGCTGGGAACAAGACATGAGTACGTGCATCGTGCGGGCACCCATTCTCTTCGTGTACGTACACCTCTACGTGGTTGTTTGTGAGAGAGATAAAAACCTAGAGAGAGATGGTGTGTGGGCTCGTGAGTGTTTTTTGGGGAGCGCGTGAGAGATAGACAGGGAATGTGTGTCGATGATATCTCAAACAAAAAATGTAACATATGCAGTGTGTGTGAAATAGTGGCCTAGATATATCATATATAGTGGGGGTGATCCACGAGAAGAGAGTGAAGGGATCATCGGTGTGAGATATCGATAGAATCGAAGAGAGGGATGAAGTGTATGGATACGCGATCGATAAAGAGAGCCAGCAAAATTGTGTGTGCCCACGTCAAAGATATAGGGCAGCTGGCCTACTGGAAAGTGAGAGGAGAGAGCTGTACTTTTTCTGTGTGGCATGGATACCTACCTACAACGTTCGACTGTCGGTGGGGGGCAGAGACCTAACTATAGAGAGGTAGATCGACTAGTATATTTGTGGAGAAGGAGAGAGACCTAGCTATGTATTGAGGAGATCGATCGGCATGCATGCATATGTGTAGGAGAGGAACAAGGTTGGGAGAGAGACAAAGCTAGAGTATTGGAGGGTTGGTGGTGGAGTTGCTTCACATAGATGGTGGGAGAGGCCTACTAGACAAATGGAGGGTACGGCTGCAATAATAATAAGAGAGGGGATGTGTTGAGGATATAGACCTGGGAGTCACCCGCCAGGAGGGCCGGGTTACACTAAGGGTCATTGCCAGAAGCCCGGAGCTAAGTTTCAAGATAATGGGCCAGAGATGGGCTGAGACCCGGCGATGGCTTAAAGCCCGCAGTACAATCTTTATTGTTATAGTAGACTTGTAGTGTAAGGCAAGTATTGTTTAGAGTCCGAGCCGGACACTCTTATGAGCCGGCCGGGACTCTAAGGGCCGCTGGGTGTCAACCTCCATATATAAAGGGACGACCCGGCAGCGGTTTAGGGACGACAACAATCTGATCGAGAGCCGGGCATAGCTGTTTAGCTCCCTGGTTATCGAAACCCTGATTAATACCACCTCAACTGGACGTAGGCTTTTACCTTCACCGTAAGGGGCCGAACCAGTATAAACCCTCGTGTTCCTTGTCCCACTTAACCCCTTCAAGCTTCCTAATTGCGATGGCTCCACGACTAAGTCCTAACCCGAGGACATCTGCCGTGACAATTCCACGACAGTTGGCGCCCACCGTGGGGCTGGCGCACGGTGGATTTGAGTTCTTGAAGGGCAGCTTCGAAGGGCTCAAGGGATACGCTGTGGGCCGGATGACCAAGAGTCGTCGCGGCAAGCTCTACATCGACGATGCGGACTGGGGCCCCGACGCCGGCTCAGTGGAGTACGGGTACCGGGTCCCCTTCGGTGGAATTCATGTCTTCATCGGCAAGATTGGTGAGCCGGGCCCCGAGCCGGATCCCCGCGCCGATCTCATCGAAACGGCTCAGCGCGCACGACCCGCCCGGGCCCGGCCTGCCTTAAGGCGCGCTTTTGTGGGATGCATCCACGGAGGGCCCTCTGATCCATCTGGGTCTGGGGATGAGGCGGCCGCCGGCTCTGACGGCGAGTCGGCCGCTGATGAGTCAAACTCGTTGTACCAACTTCAAGATGGCAGGCTCATGAGTTATTCCGATGGCAGCAGTATTCCGGACCTTTTTGAGCCGCCAAGTCAGGTCGGAGTTTTTATGGCTGGTGCGCAGCCTGTTCAGAACCCCGCTGCCGGATCGGAAAACCCGGTGCCTTCCCCGGCTCAGGTGCTGATGGATCTCACGGATAAGATGACGGCCCTGTTAACCGCAACGGTCGACCCGGCGGATCAAGTTCAGCATGATGCGGCGGTGGCACAGCTAAAATTGGATCTGATAAAAGCTAAAGAGGACCTTGCAGCGGAAGGGATCAGGCTGGCTGCGGAGCGGGCGGCTCTCGATGCCCAGACCCAGCTGATTCAGGCGCAGTCCTTCCAACTCACGATGGATCAGAACGCGGCCAATGAGGTCATGAGAAGGAGGCATCAAAAGGCTCAATCTCGACTCCCGCCGGTCTACGATCCGCGCAACCTCTTCAACACGCCAGGTGCAGGGTCTAGTCACCCGCCAGGGGTCGTAGCACCCGGGTCTGGACCCCTTATTCAACCACGAGTGATGGGGCCTCCCCAGGGGCCCCCTGCCCCGCCTCAATATGTGCCAATACCCCCGGGCCATTATAATAACCCGCTGGAGAACATGGTCGCCGCGGCGGCACGGCTGGCGGCTCTGCCCGTTGATGGCGACTCTCCGACGGCTATTGAGACCCGCCGGGTCAGAGAACTCCTTCATACAGCACTGGCGCAACAAGAGGCGTACTCCTACAGCCGGGATAGGATCCACTCAACCCCTCGTCCTGGGCAGAGCCCGAGTTACAGCCGGCACATGGTCTCGGCGACCGGCTCAAGTAATGTCCGACGCCATGACCCACCCCCTGGTCATGGCCCGGCTCATAATGGAGCCTTCTACGTAGCAGACCAAGCATGCCAGGAGGCGGAGCAGGCGCCTCAATTGACGGCTTACCAGACCCCCCCGGCTTATCCGACGATGTCCGTTGATGCGGGTATCCCTACTAGAACCGGGGGTGTCCCGTGTTTGATGCCAGCTATCCGTAATGAACGTCTACCCAAGGACTTCAAAGGACCTAGGAAGGTGCCTAACTATATAGCAGACTTACAGCCGGCAGCCTGGATCGAGAGTTATGAGATGGCTATGGAATTGCTGGAAGTCAGCGAGGCGGCCATGGCCAAATATTTCACCATGATGTTAGATGGAACTGCCCGCACGTGGTTGAAAGGGTTACCGCCGAACTCCATCGGGTCTTGGGCTGAGCTGAAAGCCCGGTTCATTCAAAACTTCAAAGATACCTGCAGGCAATCTATGTCAATCGTGGATCTGACTAACTGTAAGCAGCAGGAGGGTGAATCCACGACCCATTGGGTTCGCCGGGTCAAGGAGATCATACATTCATCGGATAAGATGGATGCCGGCTCTGCAGTCTTAATGTTGGAACAAAACTGTCGCTTTGTGCCCCTAAAGATGAAACTCGGGCGGCTTAAGCGTGACTGTACTGATATGGGTACACTGATGGCAGCTCTTGTCAAGTACGCCGATTCCGATGGTACCAAGGATCCCCCTTCAGATGATGAAAGGGCAGGGAAGGGAAAGAAGAACGGCAACGGCAAGGGTCCTCAGTTTAGCCCGGGGAACCAAGGAGGAGGCAAGCGCAAGGCCGATGGCAGCCTAGAGTTTGTAGCCAGCACCAACTCTCAAGGTAATAACCAGCGACGCAAGGGGAGGCCCCCTCCCCGAGGCGGCGGGTCAGGACCTTCTCTGGAACAGCTGTTGAATGAACCTTGTCCGAGACACGGTTCTAGAGAGAAGCCGGCGACTCATCTGTGGAAGGATTGTGCTATCATGAAGGCCTTTAAAAACTACAATGGTCCGGGTGGCGGCTCAGGCGCCGGCGGCTTTCATGGCCCGGGCGGCGGGTCAAATTCCGGTCCTCAGAACGGTCAAGGGGGCTTTAATCAACAGTCTGGTCAGGGTCATCAACAGCAGCAGGGGGGTTATCAGACCAACCCAAAGCAGCTTAGCGGTGGGCAGTATCACGTGTTCACCACTAGTTTGTGCAAAGCGGCGGGTCAAATTCCGGGTCTTCCAGGAAGGCGACCTTGTGCTCCGGCTCATCCAGGATCAAGCAGATGCACACAAATTATCCCCACCTTGGGAAGGGCCCTTTGTGGTCAGTAAGAACTTGCACAACGGGTCATATTACCTCATTGATGTTCGGGAGCGTAAAGATTTGCGTAAATCTGAGGAGGAGACCCGTCGGCCGTGGAATATCGCTCAGCTTCGGCCTTATTACACTTGAGCTACCGGCTCTTGTGGGGTACATATTTATCTCAGACATATATGAATTATGATAAGCAATAAAGCAGGACCTCTGTCCTTTTTTCTCCTCCAAATATACGTGTCATACTAATTTGAAAGGAGGATCCGGCTTATGATCGCATTTGAGTCTAGCCGTAAACAGTAAGATCACTTGGGGGCTTCCTGTTCAAACATGGGTCATATTCGAACCAAAGAGAACATAGCTGTCGATACCCATTTGATTGGCAAAGTGCCGAGCTCATTGGGAGGTTGCCTTTGGTCATATTTGAATCATAGTGTAACCCCTCTGAGAACCGACGTGGATCGTATTCGAATCAGCGTCGTTAAACAATTTTCAGAATCACTTGGGGGCTTCCTGTTCAAACATGGGTCGTATTCGAACGCAAGAGAACATAGCTGTCGGTACCCTCTTGATTGGCATCGCCACACCCATTGGGGGCTATATGATCGTATCCGAATCTTGGCTTAAACCCCTTTCGGGCCGGGTCTCTGGTCGTATTCGAACTGGAAGCCCCTAAGTTCCGATTCATCGCAAAGTCTACTCTGATTATGACAACGTGTGCATGGCCGGGTTTCGCTTGACCGGCTTAATTTTGGAGTTATCTTGTTAATTGAACATCCTGGATGTCATCAAGACAAGTCCATTAGAGTTAAGATACCAACCATGCTACCCGGGTCATTTAATCCGGAGGGTGGTAAGCCGTTTTGAGACTTGTGATTTACCTTTCTATGCAGATGCTTGAAGGTACTTTTTTAAAGGTTGAGAAGCACGAAGGATAATTATGACCCGGAGGAGCATCAAAAGAATGACTTCAAAGGATTTCAGCATTCATTACGTGCACGATGGCACGGCAGAGATAAATTGTTGCACTTATTCTATTACAAAAATCTTTCAAAGTTTCAAGGGTGGAGCGTTGTTTGGTGAGCCGCTAGCCGGTTTATGACGCCTGCTGAGTCGAAGTCCCCGGCTCATCTTCTGCTCCGGCTGATCCCAAGGCTTCGAAGGTCGACGACTTCCAGTTGATGCCGCTGAGAGCTTCGAACTGAGCTTCTTCGTCAATTAACCCGGCCGGGTCAATCTCGGGGGCGTAGGTGTGTTGGCGAGCCGGAGGAATCAGACTAAGAGCTTCATAGCGAGGGGTTGGAATCCTCTGATTCTCCGCGTTGTACCCCGGCTGATACTTGGTTAAGTCGGTGTCGTTCCCGATGATGGTGGCCACCGGGCGTACAGCCTTCACGCATGCCGCGAAATCCTTCTGGTCGAAGGTGGAGCCGTCTTCCTTCAGGCTGGGGTAACCCAGGGCGATGTCTGCCGGGTCTAGCTCCGGCAGGAAGGCTTTGGCCCGGCTCAGCGCGGCAATTGCTCCGGATCTTGCGGAGGCTCGACGTAGCTCTTGGATTCGCTGTGGCAAAACTGCGAGCCGGCGCAGGACTTCAGCCAGATGGGTTGGTACCTCATTGGATAGGGCCACCACAGCTAAGGCGCGCTGTGACCCGGTGTAGAGTTGTTCCACCAGGGTGTACACGGCCTTTAGCTTGGTGACCACGCTCTGGTTGAGGTTGGCACTCCTGGGACCTGTTTAATAAAGGTCAGGTAAGCCGGTGACAAGGGTGAATCGTAACATGTGCAGACTTGATGAAAGCCGGTGAGGCGACTTACCGAAGATAGCAGCCACCATTTGGGAAACCTGGTGCTTTAGACCGGAGAGCTCAGCGGTCTTCTCAGTGAGGGCCTTCTCCGCCTGTTCTGCCCGGGTCACCAGTGCGGCTTTCTCCTCAGCCCAGGCCTTCCGCTCAGCGTCGAATTCAGTCTTCAATTTCTCCTGAGCGGCGATGCTGGAGACAAACTTGGCATTCGCCTTCCGGGTCTCCATCTCTTGAGTTTTTAACCGGCTCTTGAGACCCGCAAGGTCCGACTCAAATTTCTTGCCAGTAGCCTGCATATATTTCCGGGTTATTAAACAGTCATTATATAAGTTCCAAGCACTTTCCAAGCAAAGACACTTGGCACTTGGGGGCTAATGCATATTGAACGTGTCTATCTACGTACTGCTGGTTCAATTAAGTAAGC
This sequence comes from Aegilops tauschii subsp. strangulata, assembly GCF_002575655.3. Taxonomy (NCBI): domain Eukaryota; kingdom Viridiplantae; phylum Streptophyta; class Magnoliopsida; order Poales; family Poaceae; genus Aegilops; species Aegilops tauschii. Next base: position 199,512,566 of record NC_053038.3, on the reverse strand, counting down.
CGGACTCTAAGTCTACAACATATGCCAAGTATAAGTTATAGACTTGGGGGCTAGCATGACAAGGATCACTATGCGGAAAGTAAGAAGACAGCAGAAGGTTACCTCAGACTTTTGTTGGATCTGATTGACCATGGCGATCTCCGCGTCCCGGCTCTTGTGAACCTGGCTGATGTAGCCAGAAACGAGCTCTCCAATTCTCAAATCGGGGTAGCACGAGAGATCCAGATTCGCCCGTTGGGGTCGCAGCAGCTCCCCCTTCGCGGAGCATTGGGCCAGTGCGGTCGGCCTCCCCGGCTCAACATACTCCGTCCGGGTAATTACCACGTCCGGGTCGTTAGCCGGTGGGGTTGAGCCGAAGGCCTCCGGATTAGCTGACGCTTCGGTCGTTGTCTTGGTGGTCGGGGCAGGGGCTTCAGGCGCCTTATCCATGGGAATGGTGGCCTCGGAGGCGGCTGGCGGATCTTGAGCCGTCGTCTCCGGCTCAGGCAAGTCCGGCACTCCGGCTGACCTGGTCTTCTTTGCTCTTTTGGTGAGCTTTGCCTGGGCACTGAAAAGACAGAAGTGTTAGGCATACAAAGAGTAAATACAGACAGGTAATGTAAGGTGATTGTTATTACCCGGGTGCAGTTTTGAAGGCCGGCAGACTTGACTGCATGGAGTCGCCAGAAGAAGGGGAGGTCTCTTGGTAATTGGAGTCAGAAGAATTAAGTGGTTGACGGATAACACCCGCCAACGGATGAAAAGGGTACAAGTGAGAAAAGACCTCGGTGCGACGCTTCCTTGTCGCGTCGGGTAACCCGGCGGAGAGGTCGGTGTCCTTGCGGGCCCGGGTGAGACGCCGGTTTTCGTGAACCTGCTGCTTCAAAAGAAATTGAGGGTCTTGATGAGCTAATGGATGAGAAAAGCTTAGTTTCCGGGTTACCCTTCGGACTTTCAGCTGTGGCAAAGGCTCCGAGTCGGAGGAGAGTAATGTTACCTCTTCAATCACCGGGTTACTGGCGCCGGTGTCATCCTGTCAATAAACAAAATGATGGTAAAGTGGACAGCAGCAAACAACAAATATGGCAAGAGTTTAAAGGTTTAAGGGTTACCTCTGACTCGGAGCTATCGCTTAATTGCAGCAGCTCCGAAGCAGTGGGTCTGCTTCCCTTTTTGCGAGGGGCGGCTCTCTTGGCGGCTTTTTTCACCTTCCTGGCCTTCTTGGCCGCCTCATGGTCATACTTGACCCGCCAGAATTTATCATCAGCCTGAGAAATACAGTAATGAATTCTTGAAATGGTTCAGAGCAAGGTGACATATCAAAGAAGCTGAAAGGTTAAAGTCAGCGGCTTACCGCTGGGGCTGGATTGGTCTTGCAGAACGGGGCTAGCCCGGTTTTTCCACAGTCTGCCAGGCTCTCGTTTAACAGAGCCTTGGTCTCTTCTTCAGCAACGTCTTCTAGAAGATCATTGCGACTGTGCCTCTGCGGGTCATCCTTTCGCCCGGTGTACTCACACATTAAGCCGGGGCGGCGGCTCAATGGGATCACCCGCCATGAGATCCAGACCCGGACCAGATCAATTCCGTTCAGACCATTGCCTAGCAGGGCCTTGATCTTGTTGATCGTTGGAAGCAAAGGTTGGCGTTCCGCGGCAGTAAGTTTGTCGGATAACGGGTGAGTCGGCTCCAGGCGTGTTGGGCGAAAGCCGGGCAGTGGATTCTCGTCAGCCGGGGATGTATCTTGGCAGTAGAACCAAGTCATATTCCAGTCCTTAGGGTGGCTCGGCGGCTCTGCGTAAGGGAACAGACAGTCCCTACGTCGCTGGATGGAGATGCCGCCTAACTCTAGACTTGGCCCGTTGGCACACTCATTTTGGCGGTTCAAATAAAACAGCTCTCTGAAGAGCAGTAGACTCGGCTCTTCTCCAAGATATACTTCACAAAAGACTTGGAAGTTGCAGATGTTGGATATGGAATTGGGTCCTATATCCTGAGGTCGAAGGTCAAAGAAGTTGAGCACATCCCGGAAGAATTTTGAGCCGGGCGGTGCGAAGCCCCGGCTCATATGGTCCGCAAAGATCACTACCTCCCCCTCCCTCGGCTGTGGTTTTTCTTCTGACGGATCAGGGGCACGGTAGGACATCACTTCCTTCCTGGGCAGATATCCGGACTTAACGAAGTTGGCCAGGGTCTCATCAGTGACGTTGGATCTCATCCAGTTGCAAGTGATGGGAGCCTTGGGAGGCATGGTGACGGTTGGTGGTCTATGAGGAAGAGAAACGTGTCCGGGTTAATTATAAGCCGGGGATTATCATTCAAACTACAGTGACGGCTTATGAAGGGGACTAATGATATATATTGATATGGTGGGTTATCTAAGCTGTCGGGGCTTTCAGGTTAAGTTGGTCATCTACGGCTTACTGCAGTTAAGTCGGAGGATTTTACAGAGCATGGTTCTCTTTAAACCGGACATGTAAGCCGCCGAGATTCAATGGTTGCGTTTTTACTAAGTGTGGTAAACAGGTTTCACATACTACCGTAACTTTTTTGGATCGAAATAGTCGGAGCAGAGAAAATTTTCTAGACCTAAAAAACAGAGGCAGGAGAAGTTCTTGAGGTTGAACACAGTTCTTATGCAGTAAAAAGAGGATTTCTTGCAGATGAAATGAGTTCCGAACGTCTACCGCAGTGGTTTTACGCAAGGATAAAGATCAACCGACTACAGTGGTGACGAGGACTGCCGAGTTTCTGGGCAAAGGTGACGAACACGAAGAACGGGAGGAACCCTACCACAGATTTGTTCTAGCAAGGCAGAGAAGACTCACCGGAGTTGAGGAAGAGCGAAGGTCGCCGCCATTATCTGGTTCGGGTCAGGGTGATGCAGCGGCCGGGTCGATGAAGATCAGGGGCGCGACGAGGGCGGCGGCAGAAGCTCGGGCAGAGGAACGACAGCGCGAGGAAGAAGAAGGAGAGTGTGAGAAGAGAGTGCCGGGCCGGCCTATTTATAAGGTAAGTCATAAGTGGGCGCGAGATTCAAGGAGACCGCGGCGTGGTTATCTCCCCCTCACGGCGCCTCGATTTTCACAAAGACAGTAAAAGCAGAGATCCGTTGTGGATCTGGCGGAGTAAAAAACGGACTTAATGGAGGATGACGTCACGGCGGATTATCCGGAGTCCGGAGAATGACGTCACTCCGGGTTATGGCCTTCACACGAACGGTAAGCCGGAGATTTTTCTGTCGGCAGAGTTGAAGATTGACACGAGCTGGCTCAAGTCAATCTGGGGCCTAATGTTGAGGATATAGACCTGGGAGTCACCCGCCAGGAGGGCCGGGTTACACTAAGGGTCATTGCCAGAAGCCCGGAGCTAAGTTTCAAGATAATGGGCCAGAGATGGGCTGAGACCCGGCGATGGCTTAAAGCCCGCAGTACAATCTTTATTGTTATAGTAGACTTGTAGTGTAAGGCAAGTATTGTTTAGAGTCCGAGCCGGACACTCTTATGAGCCGGCCGGGACTCTAAGGGCCGCTGGGTGTCAACCTCCATATATAAAGGGACGACCCGGCAGCGGTTTAGGGACGACAACAATCTGATCGAGAGCCGGGCATAGCTGTTTAGCTCCCTGGTTATCGAAACCCTGATTAATACCACCTCAACTGGACGTAGGCTTTTACCTTCACCGTAAGGGGCCGAACCAGTATAAACCCTCGTGTTCCTTGTCCCACTTAACCCCTTCAAGCTTCCTAATTGCGATGGCTCCACGACTAAGTCCTAACCCGAGGACATCTGCCGTGACAATTCCACGACAGGATGTGTGTCTGCGTGTGCATGTGCATGTGAGAGGCGGTTCGTGAGGCATGCATGGATGATGAGGGGGACGATATGTCTATGGTAAGCAGACCTAACTAGATAGGTAAATCAATCGTCGTTTGTCGGAGAAAGTGAGAGGCATAACTAGTGAGGTACATCGATCAGTGCATGGGGAAAGAGAGTTATAGTCGACCTAGCTATATGTACGGACATCGATCAGTATACATGCATGTGTTAGAGGCAAATAAGGCCCGAAGAGACGGATAGAGAGAGAGAGGTCTGCGGCTAGGATGTGGTGCAAGAGGCATACTATGTCGAGATGGGAAGGAGTGTGCGAGTGCGAGATCGATGAAAAGAGGGGCGAGAATGTGCATGTGTGTGGGACCATATTAGACACAGGGGGGCATGGACGGTGAGAAGAGATGAGGGAAAGCATGTGTTTGTGGTAGGCAGACCTAGCTAGAGATGTATATCGATCGGTGTGTGTTGGAAAGAAGGGGTTGGGGAGACCTGCAGACACCATTGGAGAACGACCTAAAGAAAAATAACAAATGTGCTCGATGGAGAGAATGCTGAGGGAGGGTGACGGCGAGGCGGGCGTGTACATGCACGAGAGAAAGTTAGTTCTAGCTACAAAGAGAAGAGGATTGTGTGGGTGTAAAAGACTAACAAAGATCATAATTTTTATAGAACTGGATTCAGACATTTGAATAAGAGATCATAGTGTTTTAAACCCACGCATGCATGAATATAATGGTGATACGCATGGTGTGATTATGAACATGTTATACTATATAACATTTTATTTGAATTTGTGATAATGTGTGGCTTTTGCATCTCACGGCAAAATACTTGTCATAATGTAGGGGGCAGGGCACTATACACTGTGTGATAAACACAGTATACATATGAAACATGGCTTAGATTACGAACATCTAGCTAGCACTTCAAATGTACTATTATTTGGAATCAATATAAAGTGGATTCAAAATTTTGAATTCGAGTTCATGTAGTACACATAGTTCGTATCCAACTCTACAGTAATCATCTGGTGTGTTGTTAAGATAATATACGGATGATGGTTTACTTGGCAACAAACATAATTGTAGATTCTTATTCAAATAGAGAAACAAATTCAAATTTAGTTCGAATTGCAGCGGTAGCATATACATTTGGAATGCACTAAAATGTCTGTATGAGTAAGTTACATGCATTATACAACTAGCGAAAAATAATAATTGGACATAACATGGTTTCGTAGTTTTGAATAGCATTTGTAAAATAAAACGGGACAAGACTCTCTCTTTGTGTGGTGCGAATAGTTTTTTTCGCTGAGGGAAGTGCGAATTGATTTGGTACATTATTACACATTAGGCTTGTCCCAAAATTTCAACCCGCGCCTTGTTATCCCGAAAATTCAGATATCGCTTTGTCTCTTTGTGCTCCAAAAACTCGCTCTCAACCCGCTCATTGCTATCCCATTACAATGCGCACGAAAACTCCCTCCAGCTACCAAATCCCGACACGTGAAATCCCAGTTCTAACCCTGATTAGAAAGGGCCGCTAGCTCAAATTGGGTATTTTTGTAACACACCTCTGGGGAATCTTCCTCTCATTTGGTTCGATAACTCAGGGTCACCTCTGGGGAAATAGGTGTAGGACACATTTTTCTATTCCAATACCAAATAAATAGAAGGAGGTATCAAGTTTATGTTGTAAGAAAAGTCAGTAAATATGTGGACTAGGAAAATAATAGACATGAGTTTGCCAAGTTTCGTTAGTTGCAAGCTCGATGAAATGTGCCACTTGGTAATGACGCAGTGCCACGCGGGGGGCCTTACTAGATGGGGGACTACCGAGTTTCAAACTCGGCAAAGTATTTGCCCAATTTTGATTGTTATAAACTTGGTGAAACGTGACACTGTGTAATAATGCAGTGCGACGCGGCATACCCTTACTGGATGGATACTACCGAGTTTGGAACTCGGCAAACAGTTAACCCAGTTCTGCTAGCAAAGAGCTCGGTAGATATTTTGTACTGGGCAATGACTGCTGGCACGTGGATAATTCTATTTGTCGGGGGGATAACCCCCGAGTAAGCTCAAGGAGACAAGATGACATTTAGAAACATAGGGGCGGGCAACGCCCCTCGGTTCGGTCACTCGCCACCCGGCTGCTCCGGCTGGCTCGCCACCCGACTGCTCCAGACAGCCTGCTGCGTGGAGTCAACCGCAGCATCCCATCAGACACGACAAGAAGACACTATAGCCACGTCACTTCACTGCGCCCCAATAGTCTAGCATTGCTGACCAATAGTGGTGCACTATAGCCTGCGTTACGCGTCCCCTCGTATGTTCGCTCAATAGTGTAGTAGGTCAAGTGGGCCACCCCTTGTCCCCTAGGCATCCCTTCATAAGATGCACCAGGGAGCTCACTTGACCAAGAAGGCACTCACTTGGCCAAGAAGGCACCCACTTGGCCAAGAAGGCAAGACCACGCCCACTCACGGCCGGCCATAAGAGGCACTCATGCCACACTCTCTGAGGGACACACTCACTCACACACACACACATTAGGCAAGAAGCCCATAGCTCTCTTCTCCCATACAGATCTAGGAGCAAATCTATAAAACTAGATACACCGCATATATCTTGAGACATGCAGGAGTAGGGATGTTACCTCCACATCGAGGACCCCGAACCTGGGTAAACCACCGTGTGCTATCGCCATATCCCATCCCAGATCTCCGCTGCTGCGTTGCTCTCAACTCTTTAAGCCATCCCCTACTCCTGCATGTGCGAGATATATGCGGTGTATCTGGTTGTACAAAGTTGCTCCTAGAGCTGTATGGGCGAAGAGAGCCATGGGCTTCTTGCCTCATATGTGGGTGTGGGTGTGTATGAGTGTGTCCCTCTAAAAGTGTGGCGTGAGTGCCTCTTATGGCCGTCTGTGAGTGGGTGTGGGCTTGCCTTCTTGGCCAAGTGGGTGCCTTCTTCGACAAGTCGATGCCTTCTTGGCCAAGTGAGCTCCCCGGTGCATCTTATAAAGGGATGCCCAGGGACAAGGGGTGGCCCACTTGACCTACTACACTATTGAGCGGACATACGAGGGGACGTGTGACGCAGGATATAGTGCGCCGGAATATTAGGGCACAGTGAAGTGACGTGGCTAGAGTGTCTTCTTGTCATGTCCGATGGGATGCTATCGTTGACTCCGCGCAGCAGGCCGGCTGGAGCAGCCGGATGGGGAGCAGGCCGAAGCAGCTGGGTGGCAAGCCGGTCGGAGCAGTCGAGTAGCGAGTAGCGTTGGCCGCCCCTATGTTTCAAACTATCGTCTTGTCTGCTTGAGCCTACCCGGGGGTCATCCCCCCGACACTGCCCGAGAGGTGTTCGATGAAATGCCGATGTGATCCAGGAATTTTATTTAATTTTGAATTTTTTCTGGTGATGTTGTGATGCAAAATGAAGGTGTTGACAAAATTTCGGAATTTTTGGATCTGTGGAAATTGAGGTTTCATCACAGGAAAGGAATCTGATCCAAGATTCATTTGAATGAATTTTGGAATTCTCGAAATTGAGGATAGAGAGTTTTGGAGAAATGGAGTGTGGGTACTGATCCTAAGTTGAGATAATTTTTGTAGGGTAAAAAATGCTAAGGAGAATGTAGTTCCTTTGCAATTCCAACATAGGCTCAAAATGAATGCTAGTTGGTTTTCAAAAGGTTTGAATTTGGTAAAAGGAAATTTTGTGAAAGAAATTGTGTTAGGTACTGCCATAGGGCAGGGGAGGTGCTTGAGGAAACTTTTGGAATTAATCTTTGAGTTTTAAAAGAATATTTGAAATATTTTTAATGCAACAGAAACATTTCAGAGTATGAAAATACCATTAATAGAATTATGTTGGGAAAATTTTATTATGAAAATATTTCTTAATGATTTTTACAAGGTAAATGAAATTATTAAGAAAAACTTTCACACAATATTTTTGAAAAGTTTCTATATGGAGGAAAGGATTTTGGAAAACAGAGAATAGAAAGATTTTGAAATTAATAAAGGACCTAATATAATTCAAAATTTTATTCTATAAAATCATGGTTTAAAAATTTGGAGTGTTACAAAATCTACCCCCTTAAGAAAATCTCGTCCTCGAGATTTTGCAAGGTGGTCACCAGAAGTATGTCTACATCTCCAAGGAGATATAACTGAGCTTAATATTCGGCTTATTTGATAGGACATGGCTGATTAGATGTTACTGATAATTGGTGCACGTACTGTGAGGTACTCGTGTTGTGGATTTGTCTCCATGGCTAGGGAAACTGAGGGATTGCTATAAAGGGTCACGGCGAATTTGGAAAGAGTATAAATTTCAAATTCCAATTTTGCTAGCTGCACTCCAACGAACAGTGTTTTCTCCTGCTGAAAGATGGACCCAGGGCCCACTGTTAGTCTCTTCTCGTACCTCTGGCTCTTGAAAAGGTGGACCAAGCGTGGTGTTCGTGGACTTCGCCCACCGTGCACCGAGCTCGAGTTATAAGAATAACTGCGGGTTTTCCCTCTTCTTCTCTACTCTCACACGTGCTTCACTTCATCTCCTTCGTCCTCTTCTCTTCTTCTTCTTCCTCCTATTGCAGGAGCTCGAGACGAGGTCCCCAATGGAGGACATGGCCTCTAAGCTGATTCATATCCTCCTAGCCAGGATGCTAGCAGCATTGCTTAGCTTCTCGCTGCTCTTGTATGCGATGATCTTGGATTGTCGTCGTGGTGGCTCTACGAGGCGGCAGCGGTAGGTATGAGGACTAGGCATCGATGTCACGTACGAGTGAGTGCTAGTGCATTTTGCCGTAGGTCCCGCAAAAATAAAACCTACAAGTTTTTTCTCTCCTGGAAAACTGTGGTGTGATGCTAGTGATCTAGTGGACAAAGCGGGTAATTGTTGGAGATATGCCCTAGAGGAAATCATGTGATGATGATGATATTTCCCTATGTATTCATGAGTCCTTTGTATTGTCCTTGAACATCATCAATGACATGTATCAATAAGTATGTGACTTGTTTGTGGAACTATGTATTGTATGGTGATGGTTCTAATGGTCCCTAGTTGATAAGGTTATGTTGACACATATCCTTGACTAGTATATGACTCGGTTGATGACTATGTTTCACAAGTCATGTACATGGAGATGCTAAACCGATAGTATGGACTCGGGGATGGAGATCACCGAGTCGAACAGACCCACATTGAGATGTGCTACCTCTTGAGCATGCGTTGTGATGCGGAGCATCCTATGGACATCACCATGTCAAGAGTCTATTTGGCAAGTGACACGTGCCACATCTACTTCATACATACAAAGGTGAATCATCTCCTTTACACGTGTCCACTTGTACCTTTCGAGGATGGTATACTACTTGACCCCTCTCTCGTGTGCATACATAGGTGTGGGCGGAGCTACACATTCATCGAGGAGGAGTCCAAGAAGAGGAGAACATCTACACCATCCAAGAGGGAAGCCTGGAAGCGGAGAAGGAAGCGCCAAGAGAAGGCTGCAGCTCCCAGGCGACCCCGTGTGCACGGGCGTGTACCGTGCCCACGGGACCCCCGTGTCCATGGGCCTCACGGACCCCGTGCGCACGGGCTCATGCGTCGGGTCTCTGGATACCCCGTGCGCCCGGGCTCTACTTACCCCTTCATCCCTTGGACCTATATATACTCCTTCATCTCCTCCATTTAGAGGGAAGCTAAGAATAGAACAAAACACTAGAGCTTAGCTCATGTATCTCCCCTTATGGGATTCCTCTTGAGAGAGAGACACTCCATTGGAGTTCAAGGCCTCCATTGGAGAAGATCCCTAGTTGATAAAGCCCCCCTTGAGGGAAGGATCTATCTAGATCATCAAGCCCTCATCTCCTTCATAGGATTGGGATGAACTCTACCATGTATCTTATTTCCTTTTGTTGTTCATGTACCTTGTGGATCTTGTGTGTTTGATTGTCTACTGGATGTGTGATTGGACTTGTTCTTGAGTGTTCCTCTTGTTTTCTCTCTTGTGTTCATCTTGTTCTTGGGGATTCCCCCTCCAATTCATGAAAGATCTCCACTTAGGGTTCCACCCTACAACATCTTGGTATCATGAGCCATGGTTGATCACGAAATTGGAGCCCCCTCTTTGTTTTTCTAGCCTAGTTTTGTTGATTTTGTCCCAAATTCGAAAATTCCCCACAAAAATAGCCCCAAATTTTTTTGCGATTTGTTGGTTTGATGAGGTTTTGTTGGATTTGATCCATGGATTTGCTTGGTTTCAAGTGGATCTGGCTTTCCTCCACCTTCCCCTACCTTCCATCCTTCGATTTTGACCGCAATTTTGAGATTACCCACGGATCCGGAGCAGTTCGTCCGCTCACAGAGCACCCCGTGCACACGGGCCAGACAGACCCCGTGCGCACGACCCTTCCAGTGCGCTTCGGCCGCTGTCCCTTCGACCTCCCACCCTCCCATACCACCCCCTTACCCCCAGCTAAACCCCAGCAACGAGATCCATCCATTTGGAGCCGAGATCGGGAAGAAATCCGCCAAACCCGCGTGTCCCAGGTGACCCCGTGCCCTTGGTGTGTGTACGGTGCGCACGGCACCCCGTGCCCACGGGCCCTAGACCCCGTGCACACGGCCCCCTACAGCAGTCGCGTCCACTGAACGTTTCGGCCATAACTTCCACATCCGGAGTCTGATTTTTGTGTTCTTTAGCTCGTTGAGTAGCTATTGACATCCACCATCCACCTAGATAGGTTCCAACACCATTTGACTCCATCAAAACTTTGACATTTTGGCATCTTTGCCTAGGCCCTCCACCATATCATCCGCCAAACCACCATAGCTTTCCGCAACCTAACCCAATTTTGATCCATATAGCATTTGTGGTTGTTTGAGTGGTGACTTGAGTCTCCTAAGGTGTTTCGGCTACTTAGGGACGGTTGCTCCTTCATCAACCACTACCACCACTTCCGCATTGCTAACTCCGGAACCACCAACGCATTCCGCTACTGCCATTTGACATTTTCCTTTGGAGATTTTGAGTTTGCGGTTTTTACCGTTTCCTAAGGTGTTTCGGCTACTTAGGGACGGGTCTACATCATCTTGGTATCTACATCAACAATACCGCCACTCATCATCGCCACGAGGTCGTCATCGACATCGACCACTTCACCATTTTGACACCCTAACCGTAAGCAAGAACGGTAACCTCTATATCATCTTGGTATCGTGGTATCCCTTCATTGTACATTCTTGCCATTACATTGTTAACCCCTTAGCCCATTTTGCGTCACTTGCCTATCGAGACTAGCCATTTGAGTATTGCCGGGCCACGTTACTTGTGCACATTAGTGATCCACCCTTCCATTGCATACATACCATATCATATTGGTATCATCATATCATCCCTTGTGTCACAAGATTGTTCCCGCATATACACAATTGCTATATTGGTTTGTGCATTTTGCATTGTGGTCATATCAAAAAAAGAATAAGCTTTTAAGCAAAAGAAAAGAGAGCAAAGAGCTTGTAAGCAATTGCCATAGCATCATACCACATTGCACATAAGATTGTCATATGCGATCATCTTGGATCACCTTGAGAAGAACAACGGGAACATCATACACATAGCATACTTGGGATAGAAAGCTCATACATTTGGCATCTTATAGGTTGTGCACAAGTGTCGTATCCGCCTATTGAGCAATCGTGCTAGCGTCTCTCTTGAGTTGTGCAACACGAGCGTTTTCCGTGGATTCCACATTTTGTGCTCATTCCTTGGTTGCACGACCCCATTTATCTATCCGTGTGTGTGTGCTTCCGTGTACCACCCATTGCTATTGGTCTACTTGTTTCACTTGCGAATTTGTGAATCTTTTCCAACATTATTGACTCTTGCTAACATTTTGCATCAAATTTTTATGCCACTATCCTCACCAAGCTACTCCATAAGCTTTACTTGATAGGTGTGAGTGAACAAGTCCGGTACCAATTCCACTATTCTTTCATCTCACATTGAGTGAAACGGGATACATCCTCAACTTTGGGAAAAGGTAACTTGGTATTGTTTATCTCATTTCCTACTCACCTCTACTTGAGTCTTGTGATGGATAGGCAAGGCATTTCACCTTCGGTCTACAACAACAACGACGAGTTCAATGCCATGAACAACTCCAACGACACCAAGATGCAAGCTCAAATGGAGGACATCAAAGCCCTCATCAAGTCCTACAAGCGATCTTCCTCATCTTCGAGAAGACGCTCTAGTGCACATGCTTCCGAGCTACCATCTCCGGCAAGATCACATCGGCATCGACACCAACACCGACAAGAACGTGAAGGTCAAGAGCTCAACACTAACAACCGCTCAACGACTTCACCATCTCCCTTGGCATCTTCGCCAAGCGACTTCAAGGCATATGCCCCTACGGACACACGGCATCTTCGCCAACAAGCACCCCAAGACTACGCTCAAGAGAAGCTCCCCAAGCTCAAGTCCGCGACCTCCATGAGCTACTACGACCTCAACACCAACCACGAGATTCCTTTCTATGGGACTCTAGAACCCGAGGAGTATCTCGAGTGGGAGCGTTTGATGGACGACTACCTCAAGCTACATCAAGTCCCTCCCGAAGATCAAGTGAAGTGCGCCTCAAGAAACTTCCACGACTACACGTCCACATGGTGGCTTCACACACCTTCGGAGAGCTACGACATGAGTTGGCCCAAGACGAAGAAAGCTATGCGGCGAGAGTTCGTGCCTCCAACCTACACGGAACATCTTCAACGCCAATTGGAGAAAACCATACAAGGATCCAAGTCCCTCGACGAGTACTTCAAGAGCATGAAGGAAGCCTTGCGACGTGCCGGCGTGGACGACCCCATTTGGATGAAGTTCTACTTCATGATGGGATTGAACAACGACATCGTCAAGACTATCTTCCTCGAGAACTACAAGTCCCTCGACGACAACTACAGGTGCTCTCAAGGCGGAACAAGAACTCATGAAGGCCAAGGCTTCTCGACCCCAAGCACACTTCTCGAAGACCAAGCTCCAACACGGCGAGCATGAGGCTAGTACCACCATGATGTCCAAGCCCGATGAGCTCCAAGACGATCCTCCCAAGTTCGACTTCACCGCCATCCCTCTTTGTGGCATTGATGATGCCGAATCCTCCACGACTCTTTTTCAAGATGGTGCGGCAACGACTACGACTACGGAGACCTTCAAGGACCAAGCTTTGGAGGCGAACGACAAGGTGGCGAGCAAGGATGATGCTTCCATCTTAGGAGGCGAGAGTGATGATGTGCCATCTTCGGCCTTCATCCACGACGAGAGTGATGATGTGCCATCTTCGGCCTTCATCCACGACCAGAGTGATGATGTGCCATCTTCGGCCTTCATCCACGACAAGAGTGGTGATGTGCCATCTTCGGCCTTCATCCACGGCGACGACTGCGAGACGGTTGAGCATGGGATTTTCCCTTCGACCACGGTGACGTATGATGACTTGAGTGACTTTAGCCACCATATTGAGATTGAGAGTGACTTCACCACTAGCCCCATATCTCATGAGTTGCCCCAATTCCCATGTGAGGAGAGCCACAACCCCCACCATTTGAGTGAGATGAGTGACTCCACCATATGTGAGTTTGAGTGCACCTACCTTGAGGGAGTGAGTGAACCACCACATAGAGAGAGTGAGATAGTTGATGAGGCATATGAGGCCATTTCGCTTTCTAACAACTTAACCTCTACCTCTATTGTGTCTTCTCCTTTGGTGCTAGGTTCCATATATGATGACGCGTCGATCCTCGACGACTTCGTCCTCCCTTTGGACATGACGATGGCCATGGTGGACTATGATGCACCCCCCACATGGTTCCATCACGATGAAGATGACCACCATTTGGTCTTTACCACCTCACCTACACCACTTGAGTGGAATGAACAAGGTAACAAAGGTGAAGGTGATGCTCTTGTCCCACTAGTGGACATTCTTGACATTGATTGCTTGCATGATGTTGATCCACCTATTCCCATGCTTCATGCTAGTGCAACTTCCTCATGTCATGACTTACCACTTTATGATGAATATGATGATGAGCATGTTGAATTGCCTAGTTGTGATGCCATGTTACATAGGATTTCTTGTGACAATTCTCTAGGTCACATCATGTTTGACAATCCGCTTGCCTTGTCATATGCTATGCATGAGACCAATCATATGTCTTATTTGCAATCTCATCGTAGTGACTATGCATATGCATTAAAATTAATCCAATTTGCACTTATGGCATAGATGACAAGCCCATGGTGATTGGCATTTGTTTTTCTTGTGATGATATTGCTATGCTCCCTTTGCATCATTTATCTCATATGCCATGCCATGACCACCTAGCTTCGGATATGCATTGTTGTGGATGTTGTTCATATTCTCCATATGATGTTTCCACTATTGCTCATGAGGAGACCCCCATAGTTTCCTCATACATTTTAGGAGATTTTGATTCATCCTATCCATTGCATGATCCCACTACTTGTGTGCACCATATGCTCCCCATGAATAAACATGCTATTGATGTGCCATATGCGTGTATGTTAAATTTGCATCCCCATCATGTCATACACAATAACTATTCTTTCATGATGGATGACATGTTCTTATACCATGCATCAAATTTCTTTGAGCGATGCTTATCTTGTGCTAACTCACACATGCACATACACATCATAATGGATGATGTGTACATTTACCACGCACACACATTCTTTCGTTTGAGTCTCTTTTATGTAGGTACCCATGAACACTCGTCAACCTCACAATCCCATGAGTTGACAAAACGAGCTCTAGAGAGCAACGATGATTTGGGATACCATGGAGTTTCATTCCCACCACTCCCTTCGCGCAAAGACTTCGCGCATCTCTTCTACACGGCCCTCACATGGTTATGGGTTATTGTCCATTACACACTTTATGCCCATATTTCCATGTTCACTATGCTTGATATGATCATTCATATGCCTTTGTCATGCATTTGTGACCCATGCTTTGCATTACACATGTTTCTTGATTCTCATACTTGTATGTGTATTTGCAAGCTAGGTGGAGATATCACTTGTTATTGCCATGTTTGCTTTGTGCCCCATGCCTATGATGATACTATGATCTTGCTTTGTGTTCGTGCTTGCTATATGTCATGTGCATTGCCTATATCCACTGTTTGCTCACATGACATGATTGCCATCATTTCCTCTAGTGTGTTGCATCTTCGCTCCACTAGTTTGCACGACATGATTGACTTGATTGCCTCACACATGTTGAACAATTGCTCTTTACTTTGTGTTGAGTGCCACGATATCTTCATTACACCCTATGCACATTATGCTTGGATTGTCTTGCACTTGCCCCATGTGTTTAGACATCTCCTTATACTTGGTGTTGTGAATGATTCCTATACCTACCATGGACCTTTCATTGAGTGCTTTATGCATACTTGCTATCATCTTGAGGTAGATGCTTGTTCACTTGTCACACATATTAGCATCTTTACCTCCCATTTGCATGCTTGTTTCCATGATGTCCTTGATTGTGCTCAATTTATATGCTTAAATGCCATGCCACACTTCTTTGTCAAACCATATGCTATGCTTGATGACAACACTTGTTGGGTGAATCACCTCTTGAATGCTTGGTTTTGCCCTTACGCCAACCACATTTGTTTTTCCAAGTGCTTATTATCTTTGCTCCTTTTGAAGGAATTACAAGACGGTGTGACATTGGAGAGTGCCCATTTGAAACTACAAGATGATGCATGCTTGGTGATCGTCAACTTCTACACGGCAACATCATCTCTTTCCCATGGTGATTTGGATTTCGATCCGAGGTCGGATCTTTCCCAAGGGGGAGCGGATGATGCGGAGCATCCTATGGACATCACCATGTCAAGAGTCCATTTGGCAAGTGACACGTGCCACATCTACTTCATACATACAAAGGTGAATCATCTCCTTTACACGTGTCCACTTGTACCTTTCGAGGATGGTATACTACTTGACCCCTCTCTCGTGTGCATACATAGGTGTGGGCGGAGCTACACATTCATCGAGGAGGAGTCCAAGAAGAGGAGAACATCTACACCATCCAAGAGGGAAGCCTGGAAGCGGAGAAGGAAGCGCCAAGAGAAGGCTGCAGCTCCCAGGCGACCACGTGCGCACGGGCGTGTACCGTGCCCACGGGACCCCCGTGTCCACGGGCCTCACGGACCCCGTGCGCACGGGCTCATGCGTCAGGTCTCTTGATACCCCGTGCGCACGGGCTCCACTTACCCCGTGCACACGGGGCCCCCTGTGCGTGGCTGATTGGGCTTGGCCCTTGTATCCCCATCTCGTCTCTACTTACCCCTTCATCCCTTGGACCTATATATACTCCTTCATCTCCTCCATTTAGAGGGAAGCTAAGAATGGAACAAAACACTAGAGCTTAGCTCATGTATCTCCCCTTGTGGGATTCCTCTTGAGAGAGAGACACTCCATTGGAGTTCAAGGCCTCCATTGGAGAAGATCCCTAGTGGATAAAGCCCCCCTTGAGGGAAGGATCTATCTAGATCATCAAGCCCTCATCTCCTTCATAGGATTTGGGATGAACTCTACCGTGTATCTTATTTCCTTTTGTTGTTCATGTACCTTGTGGATCTTGTGTGTTTGATTGTCTAGTGGATGTGTGATTGGACTTGTTCTTGAGTGTTCCTCTTGTTTCCTCTCTTGTGTTCATCTTGTTCTTGGGGATTCCCCCTCCAATTCGTGAAAGATCTCCACTTAGGGTTCCACCCTACAACACGTTGGTTTTCCCTTGAAGAGGAAAGGGTGATGCAGCAAAGTAGCGTAAGTATTTCCCTCAGTTTTTGAGAACCAAGGTATCAATCCAGTAGGAGGTTACACGCAAGTCGCCTCGTACCTACACAAACAAATAAGAACCTTGCAACCAACGCGATAAAGGGGTTGTCAATCCCTTCACGACCACTTGCAAAAGTGAGATTTGATAGAGATAATAAGATAAATATTTTTGGTATTTTTATGATATAGATTGGAAAGTAAAGATTGCAAAATAAAAAAGGAAGAAATAGTAAATTGATAGGAAAATAATATGATGGAAGATAGACCCGGGGCCTATAGGTTTCGCTAGTGGCTTCTCTCAAGATAGCATAATTTACGGTGGGTGAACGAATTACAGTCGAGCAATTGATAGAGAAGTGCATAGTTATGAAAATATCTAGGCATGATCATGTATATAGGCATCACGTTCGCGACAAGTAGACCGAAACGATTCTACATGTACTACTATTAATCCACACATCGACCGCTATCCGGCATGCATCTAGAGTATTAAGTTCATAAGAACAGAGTAACGCATTAGGCAAGATGACATGATGTAGAGGGATAAACTCAAGCAATATGATATAAACCCCATCTTTTTATCCTCGATGGCAACAATATAATACGTGCCTTGCTGTCACTGGGAAAGGACACCGCAAGATTGAACCCAAAGCTAAGCACTTCTCCCATTGCAAGAAAGATCAATCTAGTAGGCCAAACCAAACTGATAATTAGAAGAGACTTGCAAAGATATTTAAATCATACATATAAGAATTCAAAGAAGAACCAAATATTGTTCATAGATAATCTTGATCATAAACCCACAATTCATCGGATATCGACAAACACAGCGAGAAAATAATTACATCGAATAGATCTCCAAGAAGATCGAGGAGAACTTTGTATTGAGATCCAAAGAGAGAGAAGAAGCCATCTAGCTAATAACTATGGACCCGAAGGTCTGTGGTAAACTACTCACACATCATCGGAGAGGCTATGGTGTTGATGTAGAAGCCCTCCGTGATCGATTCCCCCTCCGGCGAAGTGCTGAAAAAGGCCCCAAGATGGGATCTCATGGGTACATAAGGTTGCGGCGGTGGAAATAGGGTTTCGTGGTGCTCTCGGATGTTTTCAGGGCATATGAGTATATATAGGCGAAAGAAGTAGGTCGGTGGAGCCACGAGGGGCCCACGATGGTGGGGCGCGCCTACCCCCCTGGGCGTGCCTCCCTGCCTCGTCGCTTCCTCGTTGCTTCCTTAGCGTCCACTCCAAGTCTCCTGGATTGCGTTTGTTCCAAAAATTAACTCTCCTGAAGGTTTCATTCCGTTTGGATTCCGTTTGATATTCCTTTTCTGAGAAACACTGAAGTAGGCAAAAAACAGCAATTTGCACTGGGCCTTCGGTTAATAGGTTAGTCCCAAAAATAATATGAAAGTGCATAGTAAAGCCCATTAAACATCCAAAACAGATAATATAATAGCATGGAACAATCAAAAATTATAGATACGTTGGAGACGTATCAAGCATCCCCAAGCTTAATTCCTGCTCGTCCTCGAGTAGGTAAATGATAAAAATAGAATTTTTGATGTGGAATGCTACCTAGCATAATTCTCAATGTAATTTTCTTTATTGTGGCATGAATGTTCAGATCCGAAAGATTCAAGACAAAAGTTTAATATTGATATAAAATTAATAATACTTCAAGCATACTAACAGAGCAACCATGACTTCTCAAAATAACATGGCCAAAGAAAGTTATCCCTACAAAATCATATAGTCTGGCTATGCTCTATCTTCATCACACAAAATATTTAAATCATGCACAACCCCGATGACAAGCCAAGCAATTGTTTCATACTTTTGATGTTCTCAAACTTTTTCAATCTTCACGCAATACATGAGCGTGAGCCATGGACATAGCACTATATGTGGAATAGAAGGGTGGTTGTGGAGAAGACAAAAAAGGGAGAAGATAGTCTCACATCAACTAGGCGTATCAATGGGCTATGGAGATGCCCATCGATAGATATCAATGTGAGTGAGTAGGGATTGCCATGCAACGGATGCACTAGAGCTATAAGTGTATGAAAGCTCAACAAAAGAAACTAAGTGGGTGTGCATCCAACTTGCTTGCTCACGAAGACCTAGGGCAATTTGAGGAAGCTCATCATTGGAATATACAAGCCAAGTTCTATAATGTAAAATTCCCACTAGTATATGAAAGTGACAACATAGGAGACTCTCTATCATCAAGATCATGGTGCTACTTTGAAGCACAAGTGTGGGAAAAGGATAGTAACATTGTCCCTTCTCTCTTTTTCTCTCATTTGTTTTATTTGGGCCTTTTCTCCTTTTTTATGGCCTCTCTTTTTTTCTCTTTTTTTCGTCCGGAGTCTCATCCCGACTTATGGGGGAATCACAGTCTCCTTCATCCTTTCCTCACTTGGGACAATGCTCTAATGATGATAATCGTCACACTTTTATTTACTTATAACTCAAAAATTACAACTCAATACTTAGAACAAAAAATGACTCTATGTGAATGCCTCCGACGGTGTACCGGGATATGCAATGAATCAAGAGTGACATGTATGAAAGAATTATAAAGGTGGCTTTGCCAGAAATACGATGTCAACTACATGATCATGCAAAGCAATACGACAATGATGAAACGTGTCATAACAACGGAACGGTGGTAAGTTGCATGGCAATATATCTCGGAATGGCTATGGAAATGGCATAATAGGTATGTATGGTGGCTGTTTTGAGGAAGGTATATGGTGGGTGTATGATACCGGCAAAACGTGCGGGGGATTAGGGAGGCTAGCAATGGTGGAAGGGTAAGAGTGCGTATAATCCATGGACTCAACATTAGTCATAAAGAACTCACATACTTATTGTGAAAATCTGTTAGTTATCGAAACGAAGTACTACGCACATGCTCCTAGGGGGGATAGATTGGTAGGAAAAGACCATCGCTCGTCCCCGACCGCCACTCATAAGACAATCAATAAATAAATCATGCTCCGACTTCATCACATAACGGTTCACCATACGTGCATGCTACGGGAATCACAAACTTTAGAACAAGTATTTCTCAAATTCACAACTACTCAACTAGCATGAATCTAAAATCACCATCTTCATATCTCAAAACCATTATAAAGAATCAAACTTCTCATAGTATTCAATGCACTTTATATGATAGTTTTTATTATACCCATCTTGGATGCTCATCATATTAGGACTAATTTTATAGCCAAAGCAAACTACCATGCTATTCTATAAGACTCTCAAAATAATATAACTGAAGCATGAGAGATCAATAATTTCTATAAAATAAAACCACCACCGTGCTCAAAAAGATATAAGTGAAGCACATAGAGTATTCTAATAAATTCCGATTCATGTGTGTCTCTCCAAAAGGTGTGTACAGCAAGGATGATTGTGGTAAACTAAAAAGCAAAGACTCAAATCAGACAAGACTCTCCAAGCAAAACACATGCGGTGAATAAAAATATAGCCTCAAGTAATGTTACCGATGAACGAAGAAGAAAGATGGGATGCCTTCCGGGGCATCCCCAAGCTTAGGCTTTTGGTTGTCCTTGAATTTTACCTTGGGGTGCCTTGGGCATCCCCAAACTTAGGCTCTTGCCACTCCTTGTTCCAAAATCCATCAAATCTGTACCCAAAACTTGAGAACTTCACAACACAAAACTCAACAGAAAATCTCATGAGCTCCGTTAGTATAGGAAAACAAACCACCACTTTAAGGTACTGTAATGAACTCATTCTTTATTTATATTGGTGTTAAACCTATTGTATTCCAACTTCTCTATGGTTCATACCCCCCGATACTAGCCATAGATTCATCAAAATAAGCAATCAACACACGAAAAACAGAATCTGTCAAAAACAGAACAGTCTGTAACAATCAGATTTGCTCGAATACTTCTAGAACTCCAAAAATTCTGAAAAACTAGGACAACCTGGACAATTTGTATATTGATCTACTGCAAAAATAATTGGCAATTTATCACGTTCTGGTGAATTTTAACAATTATTTTCGTGAGCGCAAAGTTTCTGTCTTTTTCAGCAAGATCAAACAACTATCACCCAAGAAGATCCTATTGGTTCAACTTGGCATAAACGCTAATTAAAACATAAAACCACATCTAAACAGAGGCTAGATGAATTATTTATTACTAAACAGAAATAAAAGGCAAGGAACAAAAATAAAATTGGGTTGCCTCCCAACAAGCGCTATCGTTTAACGCCCCTTTTAGCTAGGCATAAATAATTTCGAAGATGCTCACATAAAAGACAAGAATTATAGCGCAAAGAGAGCATCATAAAACTCGTGACAAACACATCTAAGTCCAACATACTTATTATGCATAGGCATTTTATAAGCAAACAAATTATCAAGACAAGCAAAAAACTAGCTTATGCAAGGAAGAAGAAAGAAACAATAGCAATCTCAACATAACGAGAGGTAAATTAGTAACATGAAAATTTCTACAACCATATTTTCCTCTCTCATAATAATTACATGTGGGATCATAAGAAAATTCAACAATATAGCTATCACAAAACATATTCTTAACACGATCCACATGTATGCAAAGTTGACACTCTTCCAAAATAGTGGGATTAACATTAACTAAAGTCATGACCTCTCCAAACCCACTTTTATCAAAAACTTCATAAGATTGAACATTCTCCAAATATGTGGGATCTAAAGTTGACACTCTTCCAAACCCACTTTCAATAATATTGCAAACACTATTATCAATCTCATATTCATCATGGGGCTTGAATAAATTTTCAAGATCAAAAAAAGAATCACCCCAATCATGATCATTGCAACAAATAGTAGTCATAGCAAAACTAGCATCCCCAAGCTTGAGGTTTTGATATCATTAACACAATTGACATCAATAGAATTTATAATAATGTCATTGCAATCATGCTTTTCATCAAAGGAACTATCAAGTATGGGCGCAATAGCAACGATCTCATGTTTAACATAAGGAACTATAGCAAATTCGTCTTCAAAAATATTGGCATCATGGCCACAAGAATAGCAAGCATCATGTTCATCAAGGGATATTTCAATCAAATCATCGGAATCTTAATTATCTATAGATTCATGCATATCATTATTTTCTTCAGAAGCAACGGTCATTCTTTCAATAAATTCTTTGACATAGACATTATGAGCATAGTTTTCATAGCAATATTTAAGTATGTCAAAATTTTCAGATTCATAGAGAGTAATATCATACTTTTCAATCAAAGAAGCAACTTCATAAGCACCCTTAAAAGCAACAAATTCTTCAATTTGTTCGATATCGTAGTAACTATAAACACCCTTTGCATAAGAAGATAAGATTTCATTATCATTAAACTCACATAGGTAGGGGAGGTGTTTTTAGGGTTCTTAGAGCAACAAGTAAAATCATAAATTTCACAAAGATTCCAAGCATAACACAGCAATCTATTTATTTGATCCCATAAGAGTCTCCCTTTTTCAAACAAACGGTGACGCACAAAATGAGCATGCTCATCTAAAGATTTCCCATCAACTAGGCTAGTTGGGGTTTCAGCACGAGCGCATAAGGATCGAAGATGATCCAAGTAGAACACTTTAAGTGGATCCTTCTCAATAGATTTTTAGCAAGCAAAGACGCAAGCAAATAGAAGGCACATGGAAACACAAACAAAGATACATACGGGGAGAAGGGCGAAAGAAAAGGGCAAATTTTGTGAAGTGGGGGAGAGGAAAACGAGAGGCAAATGGCAAATAATGTAATGCGAGGATAAGAATTTGTGATGGGTACTTGGTATGTCTTGACTTGACTTGGCGTAAGCCTCCCCGGCAACGGCGCCAGAAATCCTTCTTGCTACCTCTTGACCATGTGTTGGTTTTCCCTTGAAGAGGAAAGGGTGATGCAGCAAAGTAGCATAAGTATTTCCCTCAGTTTTTGAGAACCAAGGTATCAATCCAGTAGGAGGTTACACGCAAGTCGCCTTGTGAAGGAAATATGCCCTAGAGGCAATAATAAAGTTATTATTCATTTCCTTATATCATGATAAATGTTTATTATTCATGCTACAATTGTATTAACCGGAAACATAATACATGTGTGAATACATAGACAAACAGAGTGTCACTAGTATGCCTCTACTTGACTAGCTCGTTAATCAAAGATGGTTATGTTTCCTAGCCATAGACATAAGTTGTCATTTGATTAACGAGATCACCTCATTAGGAGAATGACGTGATTGACTTGACCCATTCCGTTAGCTTAGCACCCGATCGTTTAGTATGTTGCTATTGCTTTCTTCATGACTTATACATGTTCCTCTGACTATGAGATTATGCAACTCCCGTTTACCGGAGGAACACTTTGTGTGCTACCAAACGTCACAACGTAAATGGGTGATTATAAAGGTGCTCTACAGGTGTCTCCAAAGGTACTTGTTGGGTTGGCGTATTTCGAGATTAGGATTTGTTACTCCGATTGTCGGAGAGGTATCTCTGGGCCCACTCGGTAATGCACATCACTATAAGCCTTGCAAGCATTGTGACTAATAAGTTAGTTGCGGGATGATGTGTTACGGAACGAGTAAAGAGACTTGCCGGTAACGAGATTGAACTAGGTATCGAGATACCGACGATCGAATCTCGGGCAAGTAACATACTGATGACAAAGGGAACAACGTATGTTGTTATGCGATCTGACCAATAAAGATCTTCGTAGAATATGTGGGAGCCAATATGGGCATCCAGGTCCCGCTATTGGTTATTGACCGGAGACGTGTCTCGGTCATGTCTACATAGTTCTCGAACCCGTAGGGTCCGCACGCTTAAAGTTACGATGACAGTTTTATTATGAGTTTATGTATGTTGATGTACCGAAGGAGTTCGGAGTCCCGGATGAGATCGGGGACATGACGAGGAGTCTCGAAATGGTCGAGACGTAAAGATCGATATATTGGACGACTATATTCGGACTTCGGAAAGGTTCCGAGTGATTCGGGTATTTTTCGGAGTACCGGAGATTTACGGGAATACGTATTGGGCCTTATTGGGCCATACGGGAAAGAAGAAAAAGGGCCTCAAGGGTGGCCGCACCCCTCCCCTTGGTCTGGTCCGAAATGGACTAGGGAAGGGGGGCGCCCCCTTCCTTCCTTCTCTTTTTCCCTTCCTCTTTTCCTATTCCATATGGGAGGTGGAATCCTACTAGGACTAGGGAGTCCTAGTAGGACTCCACACTTGGTGCGCCCCCTCCTAGGGCCGGCCTCCTCCTCCCTTGCTCCTTTATATACAGGGGCAGGGGGGCACCCCAGAGACACAACAATTGATCCTTGAGATCTTTTAGCCGTGTGCGGTGCCCCCCTCCACCAAATTACACCTCGATAATATCATTGCGGAGCTTAGGCGAAGCCCTGCGTCGGTAGAACATCATCACCGTCACCACGCCGTCGTGCTGACGAAACTCTCCCTCAACACTCGGCTGGATCGGAGTTCGAGGGACGTCATCGAGCTGAACGTGTGTAGAACTCGGAGGTGCCGTGCGTTCGGTACTTGATCGGTCGGATCGTGAAGACGTACGACTACATCAACCGCATTGTGATAACGCTTCCGCTGTCGGTCTACGAGGGTACGTGGACAACACTCTCCCCTCTCGTTGCTATGCATCACCATGATCTTGCGTGTGCGTAGGATTTTTTTTGAAATTACTACGTTCCCCAACAGTGGCATCCGAGCCTGGTTTTATGCGTTGATGCTATGCACGAGTAGAACACAAGTGAGTTGTGGGCGATATAAGTCATACTGCTTACCAGCATGTCATACTTTGGTTCAGCGGTATTGTGAGATGAAGCGGCCCGGACCGACATTACGCGTACGCTTACGCGAGACTGGTTTCACCGTTCGGAGCACTCGTTGCTTAAAGGTGACTGGCGGGTGTCTGTCTCTCTCACTTTAGTTGAACCGAGTGTGGCTACACCCGGTCCTTGCGAAGGTTAAAACAGCACCAACTTGACAAACTATCGTTGTGGTTTTGATGCGTAGGTAAGAACGGTTCTTGCTAAGCCCGTAGCAGCCACGTAAAACTTGCAACAACAAAGTAGAGGACGTCTAACTTGTTTTTGCAGGGCATGTTGTGATGTGATATGGTCAAGACATGATGTGATATAATGTGTTGTATGAGATGATCATGTTTTGTAACCGAGTTATCGGCAACTGGCAGGAGCCATATGGTTGTCGCTTTATTGTATGAGATGCAATCGCCATGTAATAGTTTTACTTTATCACTAAGAGGTAGCGATAGTCGTAAAAGCAATAAGTTGGCGAGACGACAACGATGCTACGATGGAGATCAAGGTGTCGCGCCGGTGACGATGGTGATCATGACGGTGCTTCGGAGATGGAGATCACAAGCACGGTGCTTCGGAGATGGAGATCACAAGCACAAGATGATGATGGCCATATCATATCACTTATATTGATTGCATGTGATGTTAATCCTTTATGCATCTTATCTTGCTTTGATTGACGGTAGCATTATAAGATGATCTCTCACTAAAATTTCAAGATAAAAGTGTTCTCCCTGAGTATGCACCGTTGCAAAAGTTCTTCGTGCTGAGACACCACGTGTTAATCGGGTGTGATAGGCTCTACGTTCAAATACAACGGGTGCAAAACAGTTGCACACGCGGAATACTCAGGTTAATCTTGACGAGCCTAGCATATACAGATATGGCCTCGGAACACAGAGACCGAAAGGTCGAGCGTGAATCATATAGTAGATATGATCAACATAGTGATGTTCACCATTGAAACTACTCCACGGACATGGTTTAGTTGCTTTGGATCACGTAATCGCTTAGATGATTAGAGAGATGTCTATCTAAGTGGGAGTTCTTAAGTAATATGATTAATTGAACTTAAATTTATCATGAACTTAGTCCTGATAGTATTTTGCAAATTATGTTGTAGATCAATAGCTCGCGTTGTTGCTTCCCTGTGTTTATTTTTTGTTCCTAGAGAAAAATTATGTTGAAAGATGTTAGTAGCAAAGATGCGGATTGGATCCGTGATCTGAGGATTATCCTCATTGCTGCACAGAAAAATTATGTCCTTGATGCACCGCTAGGTGACAGATCTATTGCAGGAGCAGATGCAGACGTTACGAACGTTTGGCTAGCTCAATATGATGACTACTTGATAGTTTAGTGCACCATGCTTAACGGCTTAGAATCGGGACTTCAAAGACGTTTTGAACGTCATGGACCATATGAGATGTTCCAGGAGTTGAAGTTAATATTTCAAGCAAATACCCGAGTTGAGAGATATGAAATCTCCAACAAGTTCTATAGCAAAAAGATGGAGGAGAATCGCTCAACTAGTGAGCATGTGCTCAGATTGTCTGGGTACTACAATCACTTGAATCAAGTGGGAGTATATCTTCCAGATAAAATAGTGATTGACAGAATTCTCTAGTCACCATCACCAAGTTAGTAGAACTTCGTGATGAACTATGGTATGCAAGGGATGACGAAAGTAATTCCCGAGCTCTTCGTGATGCTGAAATCGACGAAGGTAGAAATCAAGAAAAAACATCAAGTGTTGATGGTTGACGAGACCACTTCAAGTGTTGATGGTTGACGAGACCGCTAGTTTCAAGAAAAGGGCAAAGGGAAAAAGGGGAACTTCAAAAAGAACGGCAAGCAAGTTGCTGCTCAAGTGAAGAAGCCTAAGTCTGGTCCTAAGCCTGAGACTAAGTGCTTCTACTGCAAAGGGACTGGTCACTGGAAGCGGAACTACCCCAACTATTTGGTGGATAAGAAGGATGGCAAAGTGAACAAAGGTATATTTGATATACAGATTATTGATGTGTACTTTACTAGTGTTTATAGCAACCCCTCGGTAATTGATACTGGTTCAGTTGCTAAAGAGTAGTAACTCGAAAACGGGAGTTGCAGAATAAACAGAGACTAGTAAAAGGCGAGGTGACGATGTGTGTTGGAAGTAGTTCCAAGATTGATATGATCATCATCGCACACTCCCTGTACTTTCGGGATTAGTGTTGAAACTAAATAAGTGTTATTTGGTGTTTGCGTTGAGCATGAATATGATCTGATCATGTTTATTGCAATACGGTTATTCATTTAAGTTAGAGAACAATTGTTGTTCTGTTTACATGAATAAAACCTTTATGGTCATACACACCAACGAAAATGGTTTGTTGGATCTCGATCGTAGTGATACACATATTCATAATATTGAAGCCAAAAGATGCAAAGTTAATAATGATAGTGCAACTTATTTGTGGTACTGCCGTTTAGGTCATATTGGTGTAAAGCGCATGAAGAAACTCCATACTGATGGGATTTTGGAATCACTTGATTATGAATCACTTGATGCTTGCGAACCGTGCCTCATGGGCAAGATGACTAAAACGCCGTTCTCCGGAACTATGGAGAGAGCAACAGATTTGTTGGAAATCATACATACAGATGTATGTGGTCCGATGAATATTGAGGCTCGTAGCAGGTATCATTATTTTCTGACCTTCACAGATGATTTGAGCAGATATGGGTATATCTACTTGATGAAACACAAAGTCTGAAACATTTGAAAAGTTCAAAGAATTTCAGAGTGAAGTGGAGAATCATCGTAACAAGAAAATAAAAGTTTCTACGATATGATCGCAGAGGTAAAATATTTGAGTTACGAGTTTGGCCTTCAGTTAAAACAATGTGAAATAGTTTCACTACTCACGCCACCTGGAACACCACAGTGTAATGGTGTGTCCGAACGTCATAACCGTAATTTATTGGATATAGTGCAATCTATGATGTCTCTTACCAATTTACCACTATCGTTTTAGGTTATGCATTAGAGACAGCTA
Source organism: Aegilops tauschii subsp. strangulata (assembly GCF_002575655.3). Taxonomy (NCBI): domain Eukaryota; kingdom Viridiplantae; phylum Streptophyta; class Magnoliopsida; order Poales; family Poaceae; genus Aegilops; species Aegilops tauschii. Next base: position 199,484,950 of record NC_053038.3, on the reverse strand, counting down.
CATTCACGTTAAATAGGGCACCATCAAAATCCGTTGAGACGACGCCTTATGAACTGTGGTTTGGCAAGAAACCAAAGTTGTAGTTTCTTAAAATTTTGGGGTTGCGATGCTTATGTGAAAAAATTTCATCCTGATAAGCTCAAACCCAAACGGAGAAATGTGTCTTCATAGGATGCCCAAAGGAGACAGTTGGGTACACCTTCTATCACAGATCCCAAGGCAAGACATTCGTTGCTAAGTATGGATCCTTTCTAGAGAAGGAGTTTCTCTCGAAAGATGTGAGTGGGAGGAAAGTAGAACTTGATGAGGTAACTGTACCTGCTCCCTTATTGGATCACAGAAATCTGTTCCTGTGATTTCTACACCAATTAGTGAGGAAGTTAATGATGATGATCATGTAACTTCAGATCAAGTTACTACCAAACCTCGTAGGTAAACCAGAGTAAGATCCGCACCAGAGTGGTACGGTAATCCTGTTCTGGAGGTTATGTTACTAGACCATGACGAACCTACAAACTATGAAGAAGCGATGGTGAGCCCAGATTCCGCAAAATGGCTTGAGGCCATGAAATCTGAGATGAGATCCATGTATGAGAACAAAGTGTGGACTTTGGTTGACTTGCCCGATGATCGGCAAGCAATTGAGAATAAATGGATTGTCAAGAGGAAGACGGACGCTGATAGTAGTATCACTATCTACAAAGCTAGAATTGTCGCAAAAAGGTTTTCGACAAGTTCAAGATGTTGACTACAATGAGAGTTTCTCACTCGTATCTATGCTTAAGTCTGTCCGAATCATGTTAGCAATTGCCGCATTTTATGAAATCTGGCAAAGGGATAAACAAAACTGCATTCCTTGATGGATTTATTAAAGAAGAGTTGTATATGATACAACCAGAAGGTTTTGTCAATCCTAAAGGTGCTAACAAAATATGCAAGCTCCAGCGATCCATCAATGGACTGGTGCAAGCATCTCGGAGTTGGAATATACGCTTTGATAAGTTGATCAAAGCATATAGTTGTATACAGACTTGCGGTGAAGCCTGTATTTACAAGAAAGTGAGTGGGAGCACTACAGCATTTCTGATAAGTATATGTGAATGACATATTGTTGATCGGAAATAATGTAGAATTATTCTGCAAAGCATAAAGGAGTGTTTGAAAGGAGTTTTTCAAAGATAGACCTCGGTGAAGCTGCTTACATATTGAGCATCAAGATCTATAGAGATAGATGAAGACGCTTGATAAGTTTTTCAATGAGTACATACCTTAACAAGATTTTGAAGTAGTTCAAAATAGAACAGTCAAAGAAAAGAGTTCTTGCCTGTGTTACAAGGTGTGAAATTGAGTAAAGACTCAAAGCCCGACCACGGCAAAAGATAGAAAGAGAATGAAAGTCATTCCCTATGCCTTGGCCATAGGTTCTATAAAGTATGCCATGCTGTGTACCAGATCTATTGTATACCCTACACTGATTTTGTCAAGGGAGTACAATAGTGATCTAGGAGTAGATCACTGGACATCGGTCAAAATTATCCTTACTGGAATAAGGATATGTTTCTCGATTATGGAAGTGACAAAAGGCTCATCGTAAAAGGTTACGTCGATGCAAGTTTTGACACTAATCTAGATGACTCTAAGTCTCGGTCTAGATACATATTGAAAGTGGGAGCAATTAGCTAGAGTAGCTCCATGCAGAGCATTGTAGACATAGAAATTTGCAAAATACTTACGGATCTGAATGTGACAGACCCGTTGACTAAAATTATCTCACAAGCAAAACATGATCACACCTTAGTACTCTTTGGGTGTTAATCACATAGCGATGTGAACTAGATTACTGACTCTAGTAACCCTTTGGGTGATGGTCACATGACGATGTGAACCATGGGTGTTAATCACATGGTGATGTGAACTATTCATGTTAAATCACATGGCGATGTGAACTAGATTATTGACTCTAGTGCAAGTGGGAGACTGAAGGAAATATGCCCTAGAGACAATAATAAAGTTATTATTTATTTCCTTATATCATGATAAATGTTTATTATTCATGCTAGAATTGTATTAACCGGAAACATAATACATGTGTGAATACATAGACAAACAGAGTGTCACTAGTATGCCTCTACTTGACTAACTCGTTAATCAAAGATGGTTATGTTTCCTAGCCATAGACATAAGTTGTCATTTGATTAACGAGATCACCTCATTAGGAGAATGACGTGATTGACTTGACCCATTCCGTTAGCTTAGCACCCGATCGTTTAGTATGTTGCTATTGCTTTCTTCATGACTTATACATGTTCCTCTGACTATGAGATTATGCAACTCCCGTTTACCGGAGGAACACTTTGTGTGCTACCAAACGTCACAACGTAAATGGGTGATTATAAAGGTGCTCTACAGGTGTCTCCAAAGGTACTTGTTGGGTTGGCGTATTTCGAGATTAGGATTTGTCACTCCGATTGTCGGAGAGGTATCTCTGGGCCCACTCGGTAATGCACATCACTATAAGCCTTGCAAGCATTGTGACTAATAAGTTAGTTGCGGGATGATGTGTTACGGAACGAGTAAAGAGACTTGCCGGTAACGAGATTGAACTAGGTATCGAGATACCGACGATCGAATCTCGGGCAAGTAACATACTGATGACAAAGGGAACAACGTATGTTGTTATGCGGTCTGACCGATAAAGATCTTCGTAGAATATGTGGGAGCCAATATGGGCATCCAGGTCCCGCTATTGGTTATTGATCGGAGACGTGTCTCGGTCATGTCTACATAGTTCTCGAACCCGTAGGGTCCGCACGCTTAAAGTTACGATGACAATTTTATTATGAGTTTATGTATGTTGATGTACCGAAGGAGTTCGGAGTCCCGGATGAGATCGGGGACATGACGAGGAGTCTCGAAATGGTCGAGACGTAAAGATCGATATATTGGACGACTATATTCGGACTTCGGAAAGGTTCCGAGTGATTCGGGTATTTTTCAGAGTACCGGAGAGTTACGGGAATACGTATTGGGCCTTATTGGGCCATACGGGAAAGAAGAAAAAGGGCCTCAAGGGTGGCCGCACCCCTCCCCTTGGTCTGGTCCGAATTGGACTAGGGAAGGGGGGCGCCCCCTTCCTTCCTTCTCTTTTTCCCTTCCTCTTTTCCTATTCCATATGGGAGGTGGAATCCTACTAGGACTAGGGAGTCCTAGTAGGACTCCACACTTGGTGCGCCCCCTCCTAGGGCCGGCCTCCTCCTCCCTTGCTCCTTTATATAGGGGGGCACCCCAGAGACACAACAATTGATCCTTGAGATCTTTTAGCCGTGTGCGGTGCCCCCCTCCACCAAATTACACCTCGATAATATCATTGCGGAGCTTAGGCGAAGCCCTGCGTCGGTAGAACATCATCACCGTCACCACGCCGTCGTGCTGACGAAACTCTCCCTCAACACTCGGCTGGATCAGAGTTTGAGGGACGTCATCGAGCTGAACGTGTGTAGAACTCGGAGGTGCCGTGCATTCGGTACTTGATCGGTCGGATCGTGAAGACGTACGACTTCATCAACCGCGTTGTGATAACGCTTCCGTTGTCGGTCTACGAGGGTACGTGGACAACACTCTCCCCTCTCGTTGCTATGCATCACCATGATCTTGCGTGTGCGTAGGAAAATTTTTGAAATTACTACGTTCCCCAACACCTTGTACCTACACAAACAAATAAGAACCTTGCAACCAACGCAATGAAGGGGTTGTCAATCCCTTCACGGCCACTTGCAAAAGTGAGATCTGATAGAGATAATAAGATAAATATTTTTGGTATTTTTATGATATAGATTGGAAAGTAAAGATTGCAAAATAAAAGACGGAAGAAATAGTAAATTGATAGGAAAATAATATGATGGAAGATAGACCCGGGGGCCATAGGTTCCACTAGTGGCTTCTCTCAAGATAACATAATTTACGGTGGGTGAACGAATTATTGTCGAGCAACTGATAGAAAAGTGAATAGTTATGAGAATATCTAGGCATGATCATGTATATAGGCATCACGTCCGCGACAAGTAGACCGAAACAATTCTGCATCTACTACTATTACTCCACACATCGACCGCTATCCAGCATGCATCTAGAGTATTAAGTTCATAAGAACAGAGTAACGCATTAGGCAAGATGACATGATGTAAAGGGATAAACTCAAGCAATATGATATAAACCCCATCTTTTTATCCTCGATGGCACAATACAATACGTGCCTTACTGCCCCTGCTGTCACTGGGAAAGGACACCGCAAGATTGAACCCAAAGCTAAGCACTTCTCCCATTGCAAGAAAGATCAATCTAGTAGGCCAAACCAAACTGATAATTCGAAGAGACTTGCAAAGATATTTAAATCATACATATAAGAATTCAAAGAAGAACCAAATATTGTTCATAGATAATCTTGATCATAAACCCACAATTCATAGGATCTCGACAAACACACCGCAAAAAGAATTACATCGAATAGATCTCCAAGAAGATCGAGGAGAACTTTGTATTGAGATCCAAAGAGAGAGAAGAAGCCATCTAGCTAATAACTATGGACCCGAAGGTCTGTGGTGAACTACTCACACATCATCGGAGAGGCTATGGTGTTGATGTAGAAGCCCTCCGTGATCGATTTCCCCTCTGGCGGAGTGCCGGAAAAGGCCCAAGATGGGATCTCACAGGTACAGAAGGTTGCGGCGGTGGAAATAGGTTTTCGTGGTGCTCTCGGATGTTTTCAGGGTATATGAGTATATATAGGCGAAAGAAGTAGGTCAGTGGAGCCACGAGGGGCCCACGAGGGTGGGAGGCACGCCTACCTCCCTGGGCGCGCCTCCCTGCCTCGTGGCTTCCTCGTCGCTTCCTTGATGTTCACTCCAAGTCTCCTGGATTCCGTTTGTTCCAAAAATAACTCTCTCGAAGGTTTCATTCCGTTTGGATTCCGTTTGATATTCCTTTTCTGCGAAACACTGAAATAGCAAAAAATAGCAATTTGCATTAGGCCTTCGATTAATAGGTGAGTCCCAAAAATAATATAAAAGTGCAGAGTAAGGCCCATTAAACATCCAAAACAGATAATATAATAGCATGGAACAATCAAAAATTATAGATACATTGGAGACATATGAAGATGTAGCGAGATATAGTCATCTGTTAGACTCAAGTACAATGTCTATGCCATGTCCTAGACGTGAGGTCCTCGCATGTTCTCGGGATGAGTATCGACTCACTTAGGGTCTATCAAACGCTACTCCGTAACTTGGTAATTATAAAGGTAGCTTTCGGGTGAGTCATGAGCCATGGCTGGCCAAGATGGGATTTGCCCCTCCTATATGGAGAGATATTCTCTGGGCCCTCTTGAGTGATCAGATTCAGAAAGCATGGCCATGCGACTTGGATTAAGTGTTAACCCAGTTCGGGAATCTGTATCACGGTTTCGAGAAGAGAGGTCGAGCTACCACAAGGATGACAGGTACTCGCCTTGAGCTCAACAACATATATCATGAGGCAAAAGTAATGTTGCATATGACACATTGTCGAGGTTCGTCAAATGACTTTACGAACACATGGGAGTTGGCACATTCTGCTAGGAGCCTCTACCAACTATCGACTCTGGTCGTGTCCATGTGTACGTGAACCTATAGGGTCACACACTTAAGGGGCTACAACCCATTCGGATTGGATCCGAGTGGAAATGGAAGTGAACTCCTAGTGGGCTCAAGTGTTAAACCCACCTTGGAGGTCTACATAAAGGGGAGTGAGTGCACCAATTCGGGTTGATCTTTTTCCACCCAAGATAGCCGCCGCCTCCACTCCCCATGACCATGCCGTGCGACCGGACCTAGCAGTCTGTCGCCCGATGCTGCACCCCGCACGTGTGGATGCCGTGGGAAACCACGGCCACCTATGGGGCCAAAGGGCCCCTTGCTGGTTCGGCAGGGGGATGTCACGTTGTACAAAGAGCAGAAGAGCGGGGCAGCACGGCAGAGATCACGCAGGCAATTTTACCCAGGTTCAGACCGCCGTGAGGCGTAAAACCCTACTCCTGCTTTGGTGGATTGATGGTGGAAAAACGGTGGTGGAGTGTAGTACACTTGCCCGGCAGGGTCGGCAGTGGCTACGCACGTATGAGTGTGTGGTTGACCAAGTTTTCCCACCCTTTCTATGGTTGCCATGGGCCTACTTTTATAGGTTAAGGGGTCACCACAATGGCAAATCAATCATTATGCACTGATAAGATAGCAAACAGTGCTATCATACCTAATTCTGCAGCCTGACAGGGCGCATTAAATGCACCGCTCAGCGTCACATCATTGCTTGCCTGGCAAGCCTTGTCGGGCTTGTCTTGCCAGCTCCACGCCTGCTTGCTTGACACGTCGCAGGACGGGTGTCGCCTATAGGTATTTCCTGTATAAAGAGGCCGCTATGTGGCGAATGGCTGCCACTTAGTCACTTTGCGGCTTGACACCGCACTGATTGACGACGTGGGTCATGGTGAGGTGGCTTGGTGAGGTGGTTTTGTCCCCGCGAGTCCCGGCAGGCCCTGCCGGGGTGTTTTGAACGTTTCCTTCTAGGCGAGCCCCGCCCTCGCCGAGCTCACCTGCCGGGCAAGGGAGGCTTTTTCTTCTGGCGGTATCTTACTCCTCAGGCTTGATCTTGGTCCTCTTGATCTGCATCTTGGCTCTTTGAAAATCTTGATCTCTTGTGCTCCGGCACGGCTTTGGCTTGCCCGTGCATGAGTTAGGGGAAATATATGCCCCTGTTTGTTTTCCCCGACATAAGCCCCGGGCATGAGCCAAACGTGTCGCGCGGCACGGTGGGTTAGGCCCCAAACAGTGCAAGGAGACGTGGCAGGAAAGGGCCACAGGTGTCGGTCCGCCATGTTGACTAGTCAACCCAACGTCCACTTTGCGCAATTACTACGCGTCGTGGGGTCGTGGGACCGTTGTGGTTAAGGTAAAACGGTAACTTTCTGAAGCGTCGCGCCTCTGTTCCACACTTCTCCCCTTAAAGACGGGAAAAATGGAGAGGCTCGGTTCACTTGCGGTTCGCCCCGCCGTTCCATCATCTTCCTCTGCAAGTCAAACGACGGTTCTCCCTCTCTCTCTCTCTCTCTCTCATCCGCCACCGCCCTTCCCACCGACCCCTTTCTCCATTCGCATCGCCGCCGCCAAAATGGGGAAGAAGCCCACGGAGAATGGAAAGCAGAAGGCCGCAGTGAAGGAAGTTGCCGCTGAGGGGAGCAAGAGGGCGGCGGAGCTGAACAAGAAGCAGAGGGGAGATGTCGTCTTCCTTCCGTCGAATCTGGATGGCCGAGTTCTTCGAGCGAGGTATGGGTATCTGTGGGGGAGGCCCGTTCAGAGAGGGCACGGGGCGCCCAAAGTTTTTGCGGCGGGGAAAGAAGACCTGTCGGACTCGTATCAATTCTTCTGTGCTTACTTCATATACGGCCTCTGTCCCCCCTTCTCCGAATTCTTTGAGACGATCATGACCATCTAGGGATTCCAGCTCCTTGACTTCACGCCAAATGCAATGACGACTATGGCCATTTTTGCGAATTTGTGTGAGAATTTCGTCGGAGTCAAACCCAAAGTGGATCTGTTCTGACATTATTTTGTTCTGCTGGTGGAGAACGAGGGTCACTGCTCTGGAAACATTAGCAGGATGCCACAGGTGGCGAGGAAGCTCTGGGATTATATCCCTGGGAAGCAGGGCGAGAGGTGGGATGAGTGGAGAGGGGATTGGTGTTGGATTCAAGATGAGGAAGCCCCTGAATTCTGTGAAGCATGAAAGGAATGTGTGAGTGCGACAAGGAATGGAGCGCTCATGGCCTCACTGAAGATAGGCTGCGCCCGGCAATCAACAGGATCACCCGTTTGAAGGCTGCCGGGTTAACCATCGAGCATGTGGGGGCAGATTTTCTTCTCCGCTGCATCTCGCCGCTGCAGGAGAGGGACAGACCGGCCTGGTTGTACGGTGATGTTGCGGACAGGATGAGGTTACTCCCAGGATTGGCCAATAACTTGTCAGTTTATGGTCACGCCTGGTTGTGCGACCAATTGTTTGGTCGCTTCGAGCTGTTCAAACTCCCGGCAACTGTTATCCCCATGAACTTCAATTCAGCTCGGGACCAGATTCTGAAATGGATGCCGGATTGCAATGCCCATGGGGTGTCAGGAGATTGGCGACTGGCCACCCTGGATGAAGAGCTCCAGTGGTTGAGCACCCTCGTGGAGAAGGCCACCAGGTTGAGACTAGGATGTATAAACGCACCTCCTCTGCAGAGGTGGCGTACATCTTAAGGAGGGTTGAGGAGGACAAGGTTGCCCGCCTCGCGAAAATGGCAAGGGCCGCGAAGGCCAAGAAAGGCAAGGTAAAAGCTGAGGACGAGAGTTCTTCCCATGGTGGTAGCGAGGTGCAGGCCACGGAAGAGGCTGCCGGGGATGAGCTTGCCGGGGATAACCTTGCCGGGCTAGAGGCTCTAGCCACGGCAGCAATGATACTCCAGGAGGAGGAGGAGGAGATTGGCGAGGTGGCGGAACCCGAGGAGGAGTGGCTTATGGCCGGGTCTCAAGCCCCCAAGCCGGTCTTGGACCGCCCTCCTAGACGTGCTGCCAACCGAGGGGCGGCGGCTCCCAATCCGGTGCCCGTCGCCAAGAGGGTGAAGAAGACCACTACCAAGGCCACCAAGGCTGAGGTGGCGTGCCGCCAATCTCCTCGCCTTGCTCAGACCAAGGCTTCCCCCGCCGAGCAATCGGCGGACGTGGAAGTGGATTCCAGCTCCCACTCCGGCTCGAGTTCCTCACAGAGCTCATCTTCCCCGGAGCCCCCGGCGACACGCCGGACGCCGAAGCCGTTGGGGAGTTATGTCCCTCCTCCTCCAAAGAGAGGGAGGGAGCCCTCGCCTCCCATGGAGTTCAACTTGAACTCCATGCTCATTCAAAAAGAGTAAGGAAGATCTTTCCTGTAAGCATCTCCAGTATATTTGATTATCTTTGCTGGTTGACCTCTTGTTTTGTTGTTGCTTGCAGGGAAGTGGAGGAGGACACGGAAGCTCTCATCTACCGCCCACAGAAGAAGCTCCGATGTGCCAGGTCATTGAGGGGCGCGAAGAGCTCGGCCTTGGTGGGGAGCGATGCAGAGGGTCTCGTGCCGAGCCCCTGGCCAGGAAGCGATGGGGATGGCCTCCCTGTTCCCTCGACCGGAGTGGGAGGTCAGACGACGCAGGGCAAGCTCCTACCGGAGGGGCATGCCTCCCCCGTCAACCAAGCCGAAAGAATCCCCACGAAGCCCTCCGCGGACGAGGTCCCGCAGAAGGCTGTCGTGACTATCACAGCTAAGGGAGAAGCACATGGCCCGGCAACGGACACTACCGAGGAAACTGAGATCTCTGCCCGGCAGACGCCTCCAGGTACTCCACCTATGCCCTTTTTTCTTTCTTGCACTAATCACTTCTCCTGATTCTCCCATTTACCTTAAACTTCTGCTTCTTCATTGTTCGCCGGCCTTTTCATCTGCAGCCCCCAAAGCCGAGGAACCAGAGCTACTGGAGGTGGTGGCTGACATAGGAAGGGCTGCTGCAGATGAGGCCGTTGAGATTGCCGCTGCTGAGGGACAAGACCTTGCTGCCGGGAATGCCCAGGGTTCCTTGGCGGTGGTAGAGCATTCTTCGGAGAATCTCCCAAAGGAGGAAGCGGCGGTTGAGGGAAAACTTCCTCTCCAAACCATGGACCCGCTTCCTTCTTCTGGGATCATCATGGAGATTCCGCCGCCCCTCTCAAGCACACTGGCCATGGTGTTGTCGCCGCCTGGAACCGGAGCCCCCGACCCATTTTTGATGATGGGCGCGGAGCTCGACGAAGAGCTTCAACGCCTCCTGTCACCGTTGTATCAGGGAGCTAGAGAGGCCGAGGACTCAGCTGCCGTCGCAATGGACTTGTCCTTCTTGGAGTCCATGGCGACGGGCGTGAAGGAGATGCAGGCCCGGCACAACTAGAAGTGGCAGGCGCTCAAGGAGCGGCGCGAGTCCGCCACCAGGGTTAACTAGAAGCTGAAGGACAAGTGTTTGGAGTTGCGCGAATGGCATGACAAGCAGTTCAAGGTGCTCCTGAGGCAGCAAGAGACGCTCCTGATGACAAGGGAAGATGTCACGGCCCGTGAGGCGCGCCTGGCAGACCACAAGGCATCCCTGGACGCTAGAGAGCAAGAGATCTCCCTCCGGGAGGAGAAGCTCAAAGCCACTCTCCGTGCCAAAGATGATAATCTAGAGGCTCTTTTACGTCAACACACTAAGCAGCTGGAGGACAAGCACGGAGCTGCTCTGGGCGCCATTGCCGCCGATTCTGCCGCTCAGCTGAAGAAGCTCACCGACGACCCGGCCGCCGCCTCTGCCGTCAAGACCGATCTCGGCCAGCAGGTGGTTAAGTTGACGGAAGATCTCGCCGGGAGCGCCAAGGAGGTGAAGGCCCTCAAGGAAGAAGCACGGAAGGCGGAGACCCTCTTGGTTGACACACAGTCGCAGCTCTCCTCCAAAACCCAGAGTCTTGAGACCGCCAACGGCACCATCACCGACTTGAAGGCCGGGATTGACTCCCTGGAGAGCGCGGCAGAGTCCATTGAATCCCGCCAACAGCTGTTGTCCAAGGACCTGGATACTGCCAAGCGCCTCCAGAAAGATGCAGAGGATAAGCTGAAGAATCAGTCTGAGCAAGTCAACCTCTGGATCAAGAGCCTGATCGACATGGCCGAGCGTCTTGCTGCCCAAGCTGTGGTGGTGGGTATGGATGGCCCAACTTTCTCGGTCAGTAAGCATGAGGTCCCAAGCGCCAAGCTGGGAGTCTTCTTCAATGAGCTGATCAAGAAGCTCAAGGCGAATGAAGAGGGGAGGGCCGAATGCTTTGCGACCGAGTCCCGAAAGCTTGCCCATGACGCCCTCCTCATGGTCTTGAGCAACATCGCCTGCCGCCATCCGGACCTCGACCTTGACGACGGGTTCAAGAAGCCGCTAGTGGGTGCTGACGTCACAGCTGCCAAGGAGAAAGCCGCTTCCCAAGCCGCCAGGGTCCTTCATGTCCAAGCGTCTTCGTCCAGTCACCACACAAAGTAATGGCCCGTCCTGCATTGCCTTGTAATGAAACATGACACATGTTTTGTGTTTAGGTACTATATCTCTCGTATTTGCGTGGAACTGATATTCTCTGTTGAATCTTAAATGCGTGTTTATCCCTTTGAGCTTTATATGTTTGCGTTCGCATGATCAATCCCTATATCTGTTCCGGATGCCTGCCGGTATCATATTGCCGCGATTGTCGTAAGGGTCTGGATCTTAACACTCATCTTGGCGTGGATGCGTCCCGACAGGTTTTTCCTAAGTAGTTCTCGATGCAGCTTTTCGTCCCGTGAGCATGGCTTGGGACAGGACAATGGTGCGACCAAAGAAACTGGCCAAGGTTCCATCACAGGAGGGATTTCATAATACGAACACTCACAAAAGTCAAGGGATAAACAACCGCAAGAATCTGAAATGCATTAACAAGAGCGGTGATGTAGACTTAGCTTTTGTTTTCGCCTCTCCTCATCTCTTTAGGCTGCATGCACCCGACGTGCACGCGATACCCGGAAAGACGGGGATTAAGCAAGTGACTCTCTGGTTCCCGGCAGGGACCAATTCGCGCCATGCGTATCTGGCGGGTAGTGGCATGTGGTGCCGGGCTCCCTCCGGCTTTCTCCTTTCTCCCCCTCCCTCTTTCGAGCAGCTCGACAACACCCGTCACGCAGATTATGCCAACGCAGGTGGCCTTGCTGAAGCGCACTTGCCGGGGCACCAACCAATGGATTCATACCAGTGTTTCACTAAGGATTTCCCCGAAACGGGGAAAATGCTGAACCGAGTGCCACGCGATAGTCATCAACATCGGTGACACCGAGGCTAAAGTGGCTCATCTACTAACGAAGGGGAGGGACGGAAAAGGGGAAACTCGCGCCCGCGCGCCCTGTCTCCTTTTCCCGAACGGCGCCCGAGCAACCGGTATGTCGCATGGGCCGCCGGGGAGGAGCATACCACTGCTGGAAGCAACTTTCGCTGCAGCCGTGGCCATGGGGGGCCGTGGTGCTGAATAGGGCGGGCCCGGGGATGGCCTCTCTTAGTCTCCAAGTCTTCGGGCATGCTATTACGGATTCGACGCGCCGTCCACGCTTTCAGGTTCACGCAAGTGATCCCCCTACCTGGCATGCCAAAGTTGTCATGGGAAACCACGGCCACCTATGGGGCCAAAGGGCCCTTGCTGGTTCGACAGGGGGATGTCACGTTGCACAAAGAGCAGAAGAGCGCGGGGTAGCACGACAGAGATCACGCAGGCAATTTTACCCAGGTTCGGGCCGCCGCGAGGCGTAAAACCCTACTCCTGCTTTGGTGGATTGATGGTGGAAAAATGGTGGTGGAGCATAGTACACTTGCCCGGCAGGGGCGGCAGTGGCTACGCGCGTATGAGTGTGTGGTTGACCAAGTTTTCCCACCCTTTCTACGGTTGCCATGGGCCCCCTTTTATAGGTTAAGGGGTCACCACAATGGCAAAACAGTCATTATGCACTGATAAGATAGTAAACAGTGCTATCATACCTAATTTCGCAGGCTGACAGGGCGCATTAAATGCACCGCTCAACGTCACATCATTGCTTGCCCGGCAAGCCTTGTCGGGCTCGTCTTGCCAGCTCCACGCCTGCTTGCTTGACACATCGCAGGACGGGTGTCGCCTATAGGTATTTCCTGTAGAAAGAGGCCGCCATGTAGCGGATGGCTGCCACTTAGTCACTTTGCGGCTTGACACCGCACTGATTGACGACATGGGTCGTGGTGAGGTGGCTTGGTGAGGTGGTTTTGTCCCCGCGAGTCTCGGCAGGCCCTGTCGGAGTGTTTCGAACGTTTCCTTCCGGGGGAGCCCCGCCCTCGCCGAGCTCGCCTGCCGGGCAAGGGAGGCTTTTTCTTCTGGCGGTATCTTACTCCTCAGGCTTGATCTTGGTCCTCTTGATCTGCATCTTGGCTCTTTGAAAATCTGGATCTCTTGTGTTCCGGCACGACTTTGGCTTGCCCGTGCACGAGTCAGGGGAAAATATATGCCCCTGTTTGTTTTCCCCGATAGTGGATACCTTGGAGGCATCGCACTTGCGGTGCTCAGACGAACTGTTCGAGGGATCCGCGAAGTACCGTTCGCGGGAGATCACCATTCGGGGTCTTCGCTGTTCGCGGGAGATCGGCAACACGAGGAGGAGACTGTCCGGGAGATCGACCACACGTATCACCAACTCTACTTCCGTTGTGCTGACTGCGCGTCTAGTGGTAAACCCGATCTCGTAATCTATTTCCAGCAGCATGATCTTGGGTGCATGGTAGAAATTTTTTATTTAGTGCTAGCATAGCGTACCGCATGTTCCAACAGTGGCATCAGAGCCTATGCTTCATGGTTTCAGATTCGGGGTATAATTTGCATATGATGATATGTAGATTGGTTTATGTACTGGCCGATGAGATCTGTTGTCAATATGATTGACTGTACATGGTGTCTGGCATTCGGAATGTGATCTGTTTTTCCATGATCGTGTTGCGGAGGTCGTGACACAAATTACCGCTACCGGTCGGGTTCCACCATCGGGGTAGGCAGTGGAACGTAAATCTGGCCACAACACGCGAAGACCAATGAGATTGGTCGAATCAGAAAGATGGTGAAACTTTGGTAAATATGATTTGCCGGTGAAAATTCCAGTGTAAAAATACATAGATTGGATCTCTGTTTTTTTACGAATGTCTGGGCCACGAGGGGCTAGCCCCCTCGACCCCCGCAGGGGCGCTGCCCCTAGACCCCGCGGGGGGCAAAGCCCCCTTGACCCCCATTGTGTTTGTCTCTTAGGGCGGCGCATAACTTGTTTTTGTAGGGAATGCCTGTGATTTGGTATAGCCCATGAATGTTTCTTGTGTATTATTGTTTCATGACCTATGTGTCTGAATGCAGCAACCGGCAGGAGCCATATGGTTGTCCAATTATTGTATTAATGACATGCGTGTCAACATGAGAAGCCATGTAATGTAATTTACTTTCAATTGCTATTAGTTTGTAATAGTGTAGTATCTTATGTAACACTTGGCGGTTGACACCATGGCGTAGATGGAGATCACCACGAAGACAACCATGCATGGAGATGGAGATCACCATGGGCAGGATACGCACGTGAAGGATGGAGATCACCATGCGCTTCCAAAAGGGGTTATACCATATCACACATATATAAACTGTCTGTGAAAGTTTATCCCTTTTATGCACCCTTCTTTTGCATGGTAGATGTTTTAAGTAGGGAGATCCCTCAAACAATGTCAAGTATAAATGCGTCCCCAATTGTTGCACCTTCACATGTCAAGTATATTTGGTGGTGGGCCAATAAAATTAGGGTGCCACTAGATCTCCTTGAAGTGATGGGTTTGTGTCGGACACTTACATGCGAAGCATTGGTTGACTTGTCGTGGCTTCAAAACAGTTTTGGGCCATGGGGCATAGGAGTTGGCGCGGCATGAGATGTCCCCAACAAGAAGAGTCGTATGGAGATACGATCAGCAAGAGTTGCTTACAGAGTGAACTCGTCTTCTAGGAGTGATGCAAAAGCTCACTAGTTGACATGTTGATCTTGGATCTTGAATCACTAAGTATCAACAGAGGGATATTGATTTTAGTGGGAATAATTATCTTATTAAAATGTTTAAAATGAATTACTCTTCATGAATACATGTCTTAGTGTTTTTCATATTTCTATTGTAGATCAATGGCACCACCTGCTCAAGTTACTCCTTTTGCATTGAAATCAATCCTGGAAAAAGATAAATTGAATGGAACAAACTTTACCACCTGGTATAGAAACCTGAGAATTGTTCTTAGGCATGAGAAAAAGGAGCAAGTTCTAGAGAATCCGCTTCCAGAGGAACCTGCCGATAATGCTAACGCAACAACAGGAAATGGCTACCAGGAACTCATTGATGAATCAAACATGATCAGCTGCCTCATGCTGGCTTCTATGGAGCCCGATTTGCGATATTAGTTCGAGAATATTGAGGCTTTCGATATGATCAAGAACCTCAAAAGCATGTTTCAAATGCAGGCTAGGACCGAAAGGTTCAACATCTCGCGATCCTTGATGGATTGTAAGCTGAAAGAAGGTGATCCACTGAGCCCACATGTGATCAAGATGATCGGTTACATGCAAGCTTTGGATCGGTTGGGCTTCCCACTTGGGGATGATTTGTCCACATATACAATTTTGGGTTCTCTTCCAGATAGCTATGGGCCGTTCATCTCGAACTACCATATGCATGGGATGGAAAAGAAGCTCACTGAATTGCATGGGACGCTCAAGGTGGCAGAGTAGGATATCAAGAAAGGTATGCATCATCAAGAGTTGATGGTGCAGAACTCGGCTAAGTTCAGGAAGAGCTGGTCCAAGAAAAAGGCTAAGGCAAAGGACAAGGAGAAGGAGGCAACTCCAACTGTCGCCTGATACGTCTCCAATGTATCTATAATTTTTGATTGTTCCATGCTATTATATTATCTGTTTTGGATGTTCAATGGGCTTTATTATACACTTTTATATTATTTTTGGGACTAACCTATTAACCGGAGGCCCAGCCCAAATTGCTGTTTTTTGCATATTTCAGTGTTTCAAAGGAAAGGAATATCAAACGGAGTCCAAACGGAATGAAACCTTCGGGAACGTGATTTTCGGAACAAACGTGATCAGAGGACTTGGAGTGGACGTCAAGCAATCAACGAGGAGGCCACGAGGCAGGGAGGCGCGCCTGCCCCCCTGGGCGCGCCCCCACCCTCGTGGGCCCCTCGTAGCTCTCCTGGCCGACCTCTTTCACCTATATATACTCATATACCCTGGATACATCTGAACAGGAGCCGAAACCCTATTTCCACCACCGCAACTCTCTGTACTCGTGAGGTCCCATCTTGGGGCCTTTTTCGGCACTCCGCCGGAGGGGGCATTGATCACGGAGGGCTTCTACGTCAACACCATAGCCTCTCCGATGATGTGTGAGTAGTTTAGCTCAGACCTTCGGGTCCATAGTTATTAGCTAGATGGCTTCTTCTCTCTCGGATCTCAATACAAAGTTCTCCTCGATTCTCTTGGAAATCTATTCGTTGTAATCTTCTTTTGCGGTGTGTTTGTCGAGATTGATGAATTGTGGGTTTATGATCAAGATTATCTATGAACAATATTTGAATATCCTCTGAATTCTTTTATGTATGATTGGTTATCTTTGCAAGTCTCTTCGAATTATCAGTTTGGTTTGGCCTACTAGATTGATCTTTCTTGCAATGGGAGAAGTGCTTAGCTTTGGGTTCAATCTTGCGGTGCTCGATCCCAGTGACAGTAGGGGAAACGACACGTATTGTATTGTTGCCATCGAGGATAAAAAGATGGGGTTTATATCATATTGCTTGAGTTTATCCCTCTACATCATGTCATCTTGCTTAAAGCGTTACTATGTTCTTATGAACTTAATACTCTAGATGCATGCTGGATAGCGGTCGATGTGTGGAGTAATAGTAGTAGATGCAGGCAGGAGTCGGTCTACTTGTCACGGACGTGATGCCTATATACATGATCATGCCTAGATATTCTCATAACTATGCTCAATTCTATCAATTGCTCGACAGTAATTTGTTCACCCACCGTAATACTTATGCTCTTGAGAGAAGCCACTAGTGAAACCTATGGCCCCCGGGTCTATTCTCCATCATATTAATCTCTCGTCAACTAGCTATTTCTGGTGCTGTTTATTTTGCAATCTTTACTTTCACTCTTTATCATAAAAATACCAAAAATATTATCTTATCATCTCTATCAGATCTCACTTTTGCAAGTGGCCGTGAAGGGATTGGCAACCCTTGATAGAGGCGAAGGTGTCCCGATGTTTCAATGAGATGATGACTATCGTTTTCTGTGGGAGTCGACCTTGACGATCTGACTACGAACGTGCGAGACGTCGCGCCTTAGCAATCGCTAAACCAACTTCCGAGGGGTTATTGACCACATCGGAGCACGATCAACCTGACCACGAGGGTCTGTTTCCTGCGAGCAAACGAAGAACAAGCAAGAAACTGAGATTGCAATCTGGATATTGCGAATATAAGGGGAAAACTTTATTAATGAAGGTGGGGTTCTGTGACGCCTTTGTCTGGTCGTTGAACACAAACGAAGTACACGAAGTTGCAGCTATGGCGAACTTTTAGTCTAAACAAAACCCAAAGTTTAAACGATGCCCTAGGGGCTGTATATATGGAGGAAGAGGGGGGAATTTCGTGGCCCTTGGAGGAGGGGTCCGAAACCCACCCTAACTCTTGTTTCCCCACACATACGGACTCTAAAAATAGCCTATATTGAAGTATTTCAAAATTACATGGGCCTGGCCCAATAATAAGGTGATGCAGCACCTAGAATAGCCTCTGGACGAAATTTATGAAGTGGCATCTTGTATATTTCGTCCAAGGCTTCATGCACTCCTTATGGTGGCTTCAAAGTTCTGAAATCATCACTTGTAACTCCGTTCTTGTTCCCCTTGCGCATGCCATCAACTCCATGCTTGTTCTCGCTCCAATGTTCACCCTTCTCCAAGCTTGGCCCTTCATTTGTAAGCAAAACAAATGTATCCAATTTAGGCAGCATCATATTCTCATGAACATTAGAATCATTACCAAGAAACGAAAGTACCTGATAATTTAATTGGCGTGCGCGAGCTCTAGTAATTGGTCTAGTATGTATAGCAGCAGGGGTTGTGGGTGTAACAATGGTATTGATGTCCTCATCAGATTGACAACCCCTTTATCGCGTTGGTTGCAAGGTTCTTATTTGTTTGTGTAGGTACGTGGGACTTGAGCGTGGTCTCCTACTGGATTGATACCTTGGTTCTCAAAAACTGAGGGAAATACTTATGCTACTTTGCTGCATCACCCTTTCCTCTTCAAGGGAAAAACTAACGCAGTGCTCAAGAGGTAACAAGAAGGATTTCTGGCGCCGTTCCCGGGGAGTCTACGCACAAGTCAAGACCTACCATGTACCCAGCACAAACTCTTATCCCTCGCATTACATTATTTGCCATTTGCCTCTCGTTTTCCTCTCCCCCACTTCAACCTTGCCATTTTATTCGCCCTCTTTTCCGTTCGCCTCTTTTTCGCGTGCTTCTTGTTTGCTCGTGTGTTGGATTGCTTGCTTGTCACGATGTCTCAAGACAATACTAAATTGTGTGACTTTACCAATACCAACAACAATGATTTTCTTAGCACTCCGATTGCTCCTCTTACTGAAACTGAATCTTGTGAAATTAATGCTGCTTTGTTGAATCTTGTCATGAAAGATCAATTCGCCGACCTTCCTAGTGAAGATGCCGCTACCCATCAAAATAACTTTGTTGATTTGTGTGACATGCAAAAGAAGAAAGATATGGACAATGATATTATTAAATTGAAGCTATTTCCATTTTCTCTTAGAGATCATGCTAAAACTTGGTTTTCGTCTTTGCCTAAAAATAGTATTGATTCTTGGAATAAGTGCAAAGATGCTTTTATCTCTAAGTATTTTCCTCCCGCTAAGATCATCTCTCTTAGAAACGATATTATGAATTTTAAGCAACTTGATCATGAACATGTTGCGCAAGCTTGGGAGAGGATGAAATTAATGATACATAATTGCCCTACTCATGGTTTGAATTTGTGGATGATTATACAAATTTTTTATGCCGGATTGAATTTTGCTTCTAGAAATCATTTAGATTTGGCCGCGGGAGGCACTTTTATGGAAATCACTTTAGGAGAAGCTACTAAACTCCTAGATAATATTATGGTTAATTATTCTCAATGGCACACTGAAAGATCTACTAGTAAAATGGTTCATGCGATTGAAGAAATTAATGTTTTGAGTGGAAAGATGGATGAACTTATGAAATTGTTTGCTAATAAGAGTGTTTCTTCTAATCCTAATGATATGCCTTTGTCTACTTTGATTGAGAAGAATAATGAATCTATGGATGTGAATTTTGTTGGTAGGAATAATTTTGGTAACAACGCGTATGGAGGAAACTTTAACCCTAGGCCGTTCCCTAGTAATTCCTATAATAATTATGGTAATTCCTACAACAATTCTATTGGAAATTTTAATAAGCTCCCTCTGATTTTGAGACTAGTGTTAAAGAGTTTATGAATTCACAAAAGAATTTCAACACCTTGCTTGAAGAAAAATTGCTTAAGGTTGATGAATTGGCTAGGAACGTGGATAGAATTTCTCTTGATGTTGATTCTTTGAAGCTTAGATCTATTCCACCTAAGCATGATATCAATGAGTCTCTCAAAGCCATGAGAATTTCCATTGATGAATGCAAAGAAAGAACCGCTAGGATGCGCGCTAAGAAAGATTGCTTTGTAAAGGCGTGTCCATCTAGTTTTTATGAGAATAAAGATGAAGATCTAAAAGTTATTGATGTGTCTCCTATTAAATCTTTGTTTTGCAATATGAATCTTGATAATGACGGGACTGGATATGAGTCAACTTTAGTTAAAAGGCATCCCAATGATTCAGAGTTTTTAGATCTTGATGCAAAAATTGATAAAAGTGGGATTGAAGAGGTTAAAACTTTAGATATCAATGAACCCACTATTTTGGATTTCAAGGAATTTAATTATGATAATTGTTCTTTAATAGATTTTATTTCCTTATTGCAATCCGTGCTAAATTCTCCGCATGCTTATAGTCAAAATAAGGCTTTTACTAAACATATCGTTGATGCTTTGATGCAATCTTATGAAGAAAAACTTGAGTTGGAAGTCTCTATCCCTAGAAAACTTTATGATGAGTGGGAACCTACACTTAAAATTAAAATTAAAGATCATGAATGCTATGCTTTGTGTGATTTGGGTGCTAGTGTTTCCACGATTCCAAAAACTTTGTGTGATTTGCTAGGTTTCCGTGAATTTGATGATTGCTCTTTAAACTTGCACCTTGCGGATTCCACTATCAAGAAACCTATGGGAAGAATTAATGATGTTCTTATTGTTGCAAATAGGAATTATGTGCCCGTAGATTTTATTGTTCTTGATATAGATTGCAATCCTTCATGTCCTATTATTCTTGGTAGACCTTTCCTTAGAACAATTGGTGCAATTATTGATATGAAGGAAGGGAATATTAGATTCCAATTTCCGTTAAGGAAAGGCACAGAACACTTCCCTAGAAAGAAAATTGAATTACCTTATGAATCTATTTTGAGAGCCACTTATGGATTGCCTACCAAAGATGGCAATACTTAGATCTATCCTTGCGTTTATGCCTAGCTAGGGGCGTTAAACGATAGCGCTTGTTGGGAGGCAACCCAATTTTATTTTAGTTTTCTTGCTTCTTATTTCTGTTTAGTAATAAATCTTTGGTCTAGCCTCTGGTTAGATGTGTTTTTATGTTTTATTTAGTGTTTGTGCCAAGTGAAACCTATAGGATCTTCTTGGATGATAGTTATTTGATCTTGCTGAAAATTCTAGAAACTTTCTATTCACGAAAACAATTGTTTAAAATCACCAGAACGCTATAAAATACTGATTCCAATTGCAGTAGATCAATAAACAAATTGTCTAGGTCGTCCTATTTTGGTAGATTTTTCTGAGTTCCAGAAGTTTGCGTTAGATACAGATTACTACAAACTGTTCTGTTTTTGACATCTGTTTTTCGTGTGTTGTTTGCTTATTTTAATGAATCTATGGCTAGTAAAAGAGCTTATAAACCATAGAGAAGTTGGAATACAGTAGGTTTAACACCAATATAAATAAAGAATGAGTTCATTACAGTACCTTAAAGTGGTGGTTTGTTTTATTTCGCTAACGGAGCTCATGAGATTTTCTGTTGAGTTTTGTGTTGTGAAGTTTTCAAGTTTTGGGTAAAGATTTGATGGATTATGGAACAAGGAGTGGCAAGAGCCTAAGCTTGGGGATGCCCAAGGCACCCCAAGGTAAAATTCAAGGACACCAAAAAGCTTAAGCTTGGGGATGCCCCGGAAGGCATCCCCTCTTTCGTCTTCATCTATCGGTAACTTTACTTGGGGCTATATTTTTATTCACCACATGATATGTGTTTTGCTTGGAGCGTCTTGTATGGTTTGAGTCTTTGCTTTTTAGTTTACCACAATCATCCTTGCTGTACACACCTTTTGAGAGAGACACACATGATTCGGAATTTATTAGAATACTCTATGTGCTTCACTTATATCTTTTGAGCTATATAGTTTTTGCTCTAGTGCTTCGCTTATATATTTTAGAGCATGGTGGTGGTTTTATTTTATAGAAATTATTGATCTCTCATGCTTCACTTATATTATTTTGAGAGTCTTAAACAGCATGGTAATTTGCTTTAATTGTGAAATTATTCCTAATATGATAGGCATCCAAGATGAGTATAATAAAAACTTCCATATTGAGTTCATTGAATATCGTGAGAAGTTTGATACTTGATAAGTGTTTTGAGATATAAAGGTGGTAATATTACAGTGTGCTAGTTGAGTAATTGTGAAATTGAGAAATACTTGTGTTAAGGTTGGCAAGTCCCGTAGCATGCACGTATGGTGAAAGTTGTGTGACAAATTGGACGCATAAGGTGTTCTTTTATTGCTTTCCTTATGAGTGGCGGTCGGGGACGAGCGATGGTCTTTTCCTATTAATCTATCCCTCTAGGGGCATGCGTAGTAGTACTTTGCTTCGAGGGCTAATAAACTTTTGCAATAAGTATATGAGTTCTTTATGACTAATGTGAGTCCATGGATTATACGCACTCTCACCTTTCCACAATTTTCTAGCCTCTACGGTACCGTGCATTGCCCTTTCTCACCTTGAGAGTTGGTGCAAACTTCACCGGTGCATCCAAACCCCGTGATATGATACGCTCTATCACACATAAACCTCCTTATATCTTCCTCAAAATAGCCACCATACCTACCTATCATGGCATTTCCATAGCCATTCCGAGATATATTGCCATGCAACTTTCCACTGTTTTGTTTATTATGACATGCTTCATCATTGTCATATTGCTTTGCATGATCATGTAGTTGACATTGTATTTGTGGCAAAGCCACCATCCATAATTTTTTTATACATGTCACTCTTGATTCATTGCATATCCCGGTACACCGCCGCAGGCATTCACATAGAGTCATATTTTGTTCTAAGTGTTGAGTTGTAATTCTTGAGTTGTAAGTAATAAAAGTGTGATGATCATCATTATTAGAGCATTGTCCCATGTGAGGAAAGGATGATGGAGACTATGATTCCCCCATAAGTCGGGATGAGATTCTGGACTAAAAAAAGAGAAAAAAAAGGAGGCCAAAAAAAAGAGAAGGCCCAAAAAAAGAAAAAAAATGAGAGAAAAAGAGAGAAGGGACAATGTTACTATCCTTTTCCACACTTGTGCTTCAAAGTAGCACTGTGATTTTCATGATAGAGAGTCTCCTATGTTGTCACTTTCATATACTAGTGGGAATTTTTCATTATAGAACTTGGCTTGTATATTCCAATGATGGGCTTCCTCAAAATGCCCTAGGTCTTCGTGAGCAAGCAAGTTGGATGCACACCCACTTAGTTTCTTTTGTTGAGCTTTCATATATTTATAGCTCTAGTGCATCCGTTGCATGGCAATCCCTACTCCTCACATTGACATCAATTGATGGGCATCTCCATAGCCTATTGATTAGCCGTGTCAATATGAGACTTTCTACCTTTTTGTCTTCTCACATAACCCCCATCATTATACTTTATTCCACCCATAGTGCTATATCCATGGCTTGCGCTCATGTACTGCGTAAGGGTTGAAAAGGCTGAAGCGGTTAAAAAGTATGAACCAATTGCTCGGCTTGTCATCGGGGTTATGCATGATGAGAACGTTTTGTGTGACGAAGTTGAAGCATGGCCTAACTATATGATTTTGTAGGGATAAGCTTTCTTTGGCTATGTTATTTTGATAAGACATAATTGCTTGGTTAGCATGTTTGAAGTATTATTGTTTTTATGTCAACATTAAACTTTTATCTTGAATCTTTCAGATATAAATATTCATGCCACAATAAAAAGAATTACGTTGAAAATTATGCTAAGTAGCATTCCACATAAAAAATTCTATTTTTATCATTTACCTACTCGAGGACGAGCAGGAATTAAGCTTGGGGATGCTTGATACGTCTCCAACGTATCTATAATTTTTTATTGTTCCATGCTATTATATTATCTGTTTTGGATGTTCAATGGGCTTTATTATACACTTTTATATTATTTTTGGGACTAACCTATTAACCGGAGGCCCAGCCCAAATTGCTATTATTTTTTGCCTATTTCAGTGTTTCGAAGGAAAGGAATATCAAACGGAGTCCAAACGGAATGAAACCTTCGGGAACGTGATTTTCGGAACAAACATGATCCAGAGGACTTGGAGTGGACGTCAAGCAATCAACAAGGAGGCCACGAGGCAGGGAGGCGCGCCTGCCCCCCTAGGCGCGCCCCCCACCCTCGTGGGCCCCTCGTAGCTCTCCTAACCGACCTCTTTCGCCTATATATACTCATATACCCTGGAAACATCAGAACAGGAGGCGAAACCCTATTTCCACCGCCGCAACTCTCTGTACCCGTGAGGTCCCATCTTGGGGCCTTTTCCAGCGCTCCGCCGGAGGGGGCATTGATCACGGAGGGCTTCTACATCAACACCATAGCCTCTCCGATGATGTGTGAGTAGTTTACCTCAGACCTTCGGGTCCATAGTTATTAGCTAGATGGCTTCTTCTCTCTCTTTGGATCTCAATACAAAGTTCTCCTCGATTCTCTTGGAGATCTATTCAATGTAATCTTCTTTTGCGGTGTGTTTATCGAGATCGATGAATTGTGGGTTTATGATCAAGATTATCTATGAACACTATTTGAATATCCTTTGAATTCTTTTATGTATGATTGGTTATCTTTGCAAGTCTCTTCGAATTATCAGTTTGGTTTGGCCTACTAGATTGATCTTTCTTGCAATGGGAGAAGTGCTTAGCTTTGGGTTCAACCTTGCGGTGCTCGATCCCAGTGATAGTAGGGGAAACAACACGTATTGTATTGTTGCCATCGAGGATAAAAAGATGGGGTTTATATCATATTGCTTGAGTTTATCCCTCTACATCATGTCATCTTGCTTAAAGCGTTACTCTGTTCTTATGAACTTAATACTCTAGATGCATGCTGGATAGCGGTCGATGTGTGGAGTAATAGTAGTAGATGCAGGCAGGAGTCGGTCTACTTGTCACGGACGTGATGCCTATATACATGATCATGCCTAGATATTCTAATAACTATGCTCAATTCTATCAATTGCTCGACAGTAATTTGTTCACCCACCGTAATACTTATGCTCTTGAGAGAAGCCACTAGTGAAACCTATGGCCCCGGGGTCTATTCTCCATCATATTAATCTCTCGTCAACTAGTTATTTCTGGCGTTGTTTATTTTGCAATCTTTACTTTCACTCTTTATCATAAAAATACCAAAAATATTATCTTATCATCTCTATCAGATCTCACTTTTGCAAGTGGCCGTGAAGGGATTGACAACCCCTTTATCGTGTTGGTTGCAAGGTTCTTATTTGTTTGTGTAGGTACGTGGGACTTGAGCGTGGTCTCCTACTGGATTGATACCTTGGTTCTCAAAAACTGAGGGAAATACTTACGCTACTTTGCTGCATCACCCTTTCCTCTTCAAGGGAAAAACCAACGCAGTGCTCAAGAGGTTGCATCACCGCTGCGCCTAAGTCAGGGACGGCCTCGGGGACTATTTGCTTTCATTGCAAGGAACCTGGACACTGGAAAAGGAACTACAACAAGTGGCTTGCCGAGAAGGGCAAGAAGACTGGAAGTGTGGCTTCTTCTTCACGTACACTTGTTGTATAT
Organism: Aegilops tauschii subsp. strangulata; assembly: GCF_002575655.3. Lineage (NCBI taxonomy): Eukaryota > Viridiplantae > Streptophyta > Magnoliopsida > Poales > Poaceae > Aegilops > Aegilops tauschii. Next base: position 199,459,941 of record NC_053038.3, on the reverse strand, counting down.
GTTATAGACATTTATCTTGCTGGTGTTTCTAGTAGCTCTTGGGTATATGATACCGGATCCATTGTTCACATATACAACTCGATGCAGGGGCTAAGCAGAACTAGGAATGTTGCAAGAGGAGAAGTTGACATACTCGTCGGGAATAAAGCAAGAGTTGTTGCATTGGCCGTCTGCACTATGCAACTTAATTTACCTTCAGGATTTGTAATGGAACTTGATAATTGTCATTATGTTCCTGCTTTGAGTCGAAACATTATTTCTGCCTCATGTTTGATGAGACAAGGTTACGAATTCAGTATTAAGGGCAATGGTTGTTCTATTTACTTGAATAATATGTTTCATGGCTTTGCACCCGTTGTGAACGGGTTATTTATCCTAGATCTTGAAGGTGAGTCGGTCTATAACATAAATGTCAAGAGGCATAAGCCTAATGAAATAAATCCGACTTACATCTGGCATTGTCAACTAGGACACATTAGTCAAAAGCGCATGAAGAAGCTCCATGATGATGGAATACTAACTTCGTTTGATTTTGAATCATTCGAGACATGCGAGTCTTGCCTACTCGGCATGATGACTAGGACTCCTTTTGCAAAGAGTTGCGGAGGGCGTCCGAGCTCTTGGAGCTTATACATAGTGATGTATGTGGACCAATGAGCACGACAGCCAGAGGTGGTTTCCAATACTTCGTGACTTTTACCAACGACTTGAGTAGATATGGATATGTCTACTTGATGAGGCACGAGTCAGAAACTTTTGAAAAGTTCAAGGAGTTTTAGAACGAAGTGGAAAATCAACTCGGCAAGAGAATCAAACTTCTATGATCTGATCATGGCAGTGAGTATATGAGCTAGGAGTTTGAGGATCATCTAAAGAGTCATGGAATAGTTCCACAACTAACTCCTCTGGATACGCCACAGAGAAATGGCGTGTCGGAACGGAGGAATCGGACTCTGTTAGACATGGTCCGATCAATGATGAGTCAGTCAGATTTACCCTTGTCATTTTGGGGATACGCTCTAGAAACTGCAACTTTCACACTAAATAGGGTACCATCTAAGTCCGTAGATAAGACACCATATGAGATATGGACTGCAAAGAGTCACAGTTGGTCTTTCTGAAAGTTTGTGGATGTGAAGCATATGTCAAGCGACTCCAGTCGGACAGGCTCACACCCAAATCAGACAAGTGCATATTCGTGGGGTATCCAAGGGAAACCTTGGGATATCACTTCTGCAACCGTGAAGAGGGTAAAGTGTTTGTCGCTCGACATGGAGTTTTCCTTGAGAAAGAGTTTCTCAGTTAGAAGGCTAGTGGGAGGACGGTCCGACTCGAAGAAATTCGAGAACCACACGGGGACGTTTCGCTAGGTGATTCTATCACACCAGAGTTAGTTAGGGAACCTGTAGTGGAGTCGACGTCGGTTCCATAGATGTTGGAAAAGGTTGCACAATTTGCATGACTACAATGTGATGTTCTTGGGGAATAACGAGCTGACTATGTATGCGGAAGCGATGGGGAGCCCTAATTCTGAGTTATGGCTTGAGGCCATGAGATCCGAATTAAAGTCCATGGATGCCAATCAAGTTTGGAACTTGGTTCATCTGCCAGAGTTCAAGTGGATCTTTAAGAAGAAAACTGATATGGATGGAAATGTCACAGCCCATAAGGCTCGACTTGTCGCTAAAGGTTATCGACAAGTTCAAGGAGTTGACTACGATGAGACTTACTCACCGGTAGTGATGCCTAAATCAATTCGGATCATTCTTGCTATAGCAGCATATTTCGACTACGAGATATGTCAGATGCAAATATAACCGAGGATGTGTATATGACACAACCGAGGGTTTTGTCGATCCAAAGAAGTCTAGCATGGTATGCAAGCTTCAAAGATCCATTTATGGATTGAGGCAAGCATCTCGGAGTTGGAACATTCGTTTTAATGAAGCGGTCAAAGAGTTTGGCTTCATCAAGAACGATTATGATCATTGTGTATTTAAAAAGGTCAGTGGGAGCTCAGTCGCATTTTTGATCTTATATGTGGATGACATATTATTGATTGGAAATTATGTTCAAATGCTTGAATCTGTCAAGGACTCATTGAAAAATAATTTTTCGATGAAGGACTTGGGAGAAGCAGCTTATGTTTTGGGAATCAAGATCTATAGAGATAGATCGAGAAAGCTTATTGGATTAAGCCAGAGTGCGTATATTGACAAGGTGTTGAAGCGGTTCAACATGCAAGATGCCAAGAAGGGTTTCTTGCACATGTCACATGGCATTAGTCTTAGCAAGACTCAGAGTCCTTCGACTCTTGATGAGCGAAGATGCATGGATGGGATTCCGTATGCTTCGGCTGTTGGGTCCATCATGTATGCTATGGTATGTACTCATCCCGATGTTAGCTTTGCTCTCAGTGTGGTGGGCAGATACCAGGCTAATCCAGGTGAGAGTCAGTGGACAGCGGTAAAGAATATCCTTAAGTACTTGAGAAGGACTAGGGCTATGTTCCTTTTATGGAGGTGAGGACGAGCTTGTTGTAAAGAGTTACACCGATGCTAGTTTCCAAACCGATAGGGATGATAGTCGATCGCAATGTGGGTTTGTGTTCATTCTGAACAGAGGAGCAATGAGCTGGAGGAGTTCCAAGCAAGATATGGTAGTTGATTCTACAACAGAGGTTGAATACATTGCGGCTTCTAAAGCTGGAAAAGAAGGTGTTTGGGTGAAGAATTTTGTTTCTGATCTTGGTGTGGTTCAAAGCGTGTCCAATCCATTGGACCTCTATTGTGATAATAGTGGTGCCATCGTGCAAGTCAAGGAACCACAGAACTATCGTAAAACCCAACACATACTCAGGCGTTTTAACCTTATTCGTGACATTGTCGAGAGAGGTGATGTAAACATATGCAAGGTACAAATAGATTCAAATGTTTCTGATCCATTGACGAAGCCTCTCCCACGGCCGAAGCATGCGGCGCACATTAGCTCCAAGGGCATACAATGCCTAAATGACTGACTCTAGTGCAAGTGGGAGACTGTTGGAGATATGCCCCAGAGGCAATCATGTAATGATGATGATGATATTTCCCTATGTATTCATGAGTCCTTTGTATTGTCCCTGAACATCATCAATGATATGTATCAATAATTATGTGACTTGTTTGTGGAACTATGTATTGTATGATGATTGTTCTAATGGTCCCGAGTTGATAAGGTTATGACACATATCCTTGACTAGTATATGACTCGGTTGATGACTATGTTTCACAAGTCATGTGCATGGAGATGCTAAACCGATAGTATGGACTCGGGATGGAGATCACCGAGTCGGACAGACCCACTTTGAGACACAGTGAGATATAGTCATCTGTTAGTCTCAAGTACAATGTCTATGCCATGTCCTAGACCTGAGGTCCTCGCATGTTCTCGTGATGAGGATCGACTCACTTAGGGTCTATCAAACGCTACTCTGTAACTGGGTAATTATAAAGGTAGCTTTCGGGTGAGTCGCGAGACATGCCGCGAGACATGGCTGACCAAGATGGGATTTGCCCCTCCTATATGGAGAGATATTCTTTGGGCCCTCTCAAGTGATCAGATTCGGAAAGCATGGCCATGCGACTTGGGTTAAGTGTTAGCCCAGTTCGGGAATCTATATCACGGTTTCGAGAAGAGAGGTCGAGCTACCACAAGGGTGACAGGTACTCGCCTTGAGCTCGACAACATATATCGTGAGGCAAAAGGAATGTTGCATATGACACATTATCGAGGTTCGTCAAACGACTTTACGAACACATGGGAGTTGGCACGTTCTGCTAGGAGCCGCCACCAACTATTGACTTTGGTCGTGTCCATGTGTACGTGAACCTATAGGGTCACACACTTAAGGGGCTGCAGCCCATTAAGATTGGATCTGAGTGGAAAATGGAAGCGGACTCCTAGTGGGCTCAAGCGTTGAGCCCACCTTGGAGGTCTATATAAAGGGGAGTGGGCGCACCACTTAGGGTTGATCCTTTTCCACCCTAGACAGTCACCGCCTCCACTCCCCACGACCATGTCGTGTGACCGGACCTAATAGTCTGCCGTCCGACGCTGCACCCCGCACATGTGTATACCTTAGAGGTATCGCACTTGCGGTGCTCAGATGAACTGTTCAAGGGATCCGCGAAGTACCGTTCGTGGGAGATCATCGTTCGCGGGTCTTCGCTGTTCGCGGGAGATCGGCAACACGAGGAGGAGACGGCCTGGGAGATCGACTACACGCATCACCAACTCTACTTCCGCTGTGGGGACTGCGCGTCTAGTGGTAAACCCGGTCTCGTAATCTATTTCCAGCAGCGTGATCTTGGGTGCGCGGTAGAAATTTTTTATTTAGCGCTAGCGTAGCGTACCGCATGTTCCAACAGTAATTAGGTGCTAAGTGTGTGTGTGTGGATTATGCACTGAGTGCATGTGTGTGTGGTGAAGTTGGTGTGGCTATAAGCCAAATGCCGTGGCGGCACGTGAAGTAAATTTATGTTGGGGGGAATGTTTGTGGCAGCGGTTATATGTAGTCTACAATATTACCACGACATACTACTAGAACTTCATGTATACGGAAATACAAGATTATAGGGAAATAGGGTCACTAAAGACTCAACAACTACTCTTGTGGACTTAGTCCACTTTGTTGATATCTAGCCAGGCGTGCTCCGTAGATGTCGGGGCTTCTTCATGTGCTTCTGCTTTGGAGCTGGCCGGGGTAGGATGGGGAGTTACGGGGCTGTGGTATGCTGAGTTGAGGCAAGGCTTCCTTTATAGGTCAGTGGAGTCTTCCATCGCACGCTTGTGGATGGGACAACTCAGGTGTCTGCCACAGGCACACAACCTATGGGCTAGGTTGATAGGTTGGGCACCAACTGTCAAAAGATGTCGGCTGGCCACTGTACATGCTATCAGATAGGATGGCTTGACTATGGAGAGGGAAGGTTGTGGACAGTGTGGAAACCTATGCATAGCGACCAAGCTAAGATAGGATTACCTAATGGTCAGCCTGGCTCTGATACCAAGTCAGCGAGGGCCGGTTTTTTGAGACACAAAATCCTAGAAAATAACCCTTGTGTCATCACCAGCCCCAAGATCATTGTTCGCTGCTGGACACATCCTTATAAGGATTTCCAACGAATTACAAGAATTTGGATACAAGACCATAAAGGTCTAATGAGTACAATAATGATTTCTAACAACGAATGATGGAAGCGACTCGTGGATCCCTAACGTTGATGGGGATCCATTCCCACAAGAACGGCTGACCTAGATAACTCCTATCTCACGTGTCTGCTATCTCCGATTCCTATCCCGTGGGGGTGTCTTCGTAGCGCTCTTCTCAGAATCATGATCTGGCCAAGACAATAGCAGGGACAAGCTAGTGAGTACATTTGAACGTACTCGCAAACATCATGGACAAGAGATATAATAAAAGCAGGCGGAATGCACGCAAATAAACTTTAAGCATATTCAACAATATTATGACATGGCAAGATTTTAATCAAAGAATGTGATCCTGTAGAATACTATATTTGCATAGGTTTGAAATACTCCCTCCGCCCCAAAATTCTTGTCTTAGATTTTTCTAAATACAGATGTATGAAGTCACGTTTTAGTATTAGGTACATCCGTGTCTAGACAAATCTAAGACAAGAATTTTGGGACGGAGGGAGTAGTAGCCAACCAATATTAGTGATGTACAAATCATATTGTCAAGCAAAAATTTAAAGTTGGGTTTCAGGAGGTAGAACCGTCTCAAAAGAACCCAAGAGAAAAATGTAAACGAATGCCACAATTGGTCGTCTACGCGACACCACACAAAGGGCTTTAATCCAAATAAAATCAAAGGCAATATGGATTCTAGGAGGTAGAACCGTCCTGTGAATTCACAAAAAAAATATGAGCCAGTCTTATTTTGAGAGAGAGATATACGAGCCAGTCGGGTGTCTGAAGCGACGCCTCGAAAGGTCTTGAAAATAAATGCCACGGTTGGGTGAATGAAGCGATGCCTCATAAAGGGCTTTTAAGGAGAGGTAAAATAAAACATACATGTATCAACCAAAGCGTAGGGTTTAGTCCATAACAACATTAGTGATAATAGTAATCCATCATAAATCATGATCAATTTCTAATTTAGTTATTTCCTCTGAAGACCACGAAGACCGACACTTGACCCTTCTCGGACTGTAGCTTTTAACCACGGACACAACTATTCGAATAGATTTCTAAACTCTATAGAGGGTGCACTCTTTACCCACAAGTAAAGGATTTCTTTAGTCAACCCCGAAAATTGACTACAATTATGGTCTTTGGCTTGTAAACAGATCTGACCAGCACACACCAATTTAACTTTCCTAATGCTAGGAATCACCCAAAACATCGTTCAAGAAAAACTCTAAGTGGGAAGGTCACGACCTCCAATAGCATGGGATCACAATTTATAACGCATGCAACAATTAGGGGTGCCCCCTATCGGTCCCAACCGGATACACCCATGCCCCTGGACCAAGTGACATGCCTACCAGTGGCCACTGGTATCTTTCATTGTGGCTCTCTGTATGGTGGGTGCAGGAAAGGGGTTAAAAACTTACTGAACCACACCCTACCTATGGCAGGGACATGTGGTAGCACGAGTCAAGTTTGGGGGTTACCGAAACAAGACTTGATCTATGATCGACTCAGATGGTTTATATATCGTGCAGTATGTTATCATAATATATTGCAATCAATCAACTTACCGAAACATGTTTTTGGAATTCTAGCAAGCAATCAACCAAGCAGTCATCATATCAAGTGTTCAAGATGCCTGCCTTAGGTGTGTAGAAAGGTTGATTCACTTCACAACTTTGCAAAAATCATCTTCCCACCATTTTTCCTATTTTCAAAATATTGTAATTGTCACATAATTTCCAAACAATACAAAAAAGTTGTCTGAATTTTTTTGAAATAAATACTAAAATAAACTAGATGAAAAATTAAGAATTTCAAAAAAAGAATCGATACATTTGGAGTTAGGAATACAAAGTTGCGAGGGTTTTAAGTTCAGGACCTTTCTGCAATAAATGGTTTTACTAAAGGGTCCCTGGATATTAAAAAAGAAAATGCTTCTGCTTTACTGAAAGAGAAAATGCATTTTCAGGAAAGACACGTTTGGATTAAGCGGAAAAGAATAAAAGTCTGACGGGTGGGTCCCACCCGTTAGGTTTGAAATCAGGCGTGCTTTGCGCTGAAACAGAGAAGGAAGGGAGGTCACCGGCGGTGATCGACGGTGTTCCAGGGGATGAAGATGGTGCAGAGGTCCTTAGGCAGTCTGTCCGCATCGGTGGGTGGTGGAGTTCATTGCCGATGTGCACTGTGGCGATGGCGGCGTCTTCTCTGGCGGGTGACGATGTCGGTGAAAGTGGATATCATCGGAGAGACATACAAACATCAAATTGATGTGCGGGTCGAACGAGGGAATGCACGAGGAGGTTGTCGGTCGAATTTGAGAGGTAGAGGTGGACGAACGATGTCGGTTTCTTGTCGGAGGCAGAAGGGGATCGGGCAGCCGGAGTTGGGGAAGATGACCTCCCCGAGGTCGTTCGCCCACTCTGGAAGATGATTGGGGATGAGTGGAGGAGGTGCGAGTTCGAAAAGAAGCTCGGGGTGGCCTTTAAATAGGCGGGCGGAGATGGCCGGAGTGGAGTGGATCACGAAGGAGCAATTCCGGCGGATGGGGTTGGTTGGGGTCGGTTGGCTTGGACGGTGGCCATAAGTGAGGTCGACGGAAGCTCCTCGAAGCTGATAGAGGCAAAGGTGTCCCGTCTTTTGATGAGATGGTGGCTATCGTTTTGGAGGAAGTCGACTTTGACGATCCGACTACGAACGTGCGAGGACGTCGCGCCTTAGCAATCGCTAAACCAACTCCGAGAGGTTATTGACCACGCCGGAGCACGATCAACCTGACCACGAAGGTCTGTTTCCTGCAGGCAAACGAAGAACAAGCAAGAAACTAAGATTGCAATCTGGATATTGCGAATATAAGAGGAAAGCTTTATTGATCAAGGTGGGGTTCTGTGACGCCTTTGTCTGGTCGTTGAACACAAACGAAGAACGCGAAGTTGCAGCTATGGCGAACTTTAATCTAAACAAAACCCAAAGTCTAAACGACGCCCTAAGGGCTGTATATATGGAGGAAGAGGGGGGAATTTCGTGGCCCTTGAGGAAGGGTTCTGAAACCAACCCTAACTCTTGTTTCCCCACACATACGGACTCTAAAAGCAGCCTATACTTAAGTATTTCGAAATTACATGGGCCTGGCCCAAAAATAAGGTGACGCAGCACCTAGAATAGCCTCTGGTCGAAATTTATGAAGTGGCATCTTGTATATTTCGTCCAAGGCTTCATGCACTCGTTATGGTGGCTTCAAAGTCCTGGAATCATCACTTGTAACTCTGTTCTTGTTCCCCTTGCGCATGCCATCATCTCCATGCTTGAACTTGCTCCAAGGTTCATCTTTCTTGTCCAAGCTAGGCCCTTCATTTGTAAGCAAAACAAATGTATCCAATTTAGGCACCATCATATTCTCATGAACATTAGAATCGTTACCAAGAAACGAAAGTACCTGATAATTCAATTGGCGTGTGCGAGCTCTAGTAATTGGTCCAGTATGTATAGCAGCAGGGGCTGTGGGTGTAACAATGGTATTGATGTCCTCATCATCCTCCCCTTCTTGAAATGAAGTCGTCCTCGACGAAAGCTCATCTTCCTCTCCCAAATAAGACTTCAAATCTGCAATGTTAAAAGTGGGACTAACCCCAAAATCTGCAGGCAGCTCAAGCTTATATGCATTATCATTTATTTTCTCTAACACCTTAAAAGGACCATCAGCACATGGCATTAGCTTTGATTTGCACAAATTAGGAAATCTATCCTTACGCAAATGTAACCAAACAACATCTCCAGGTGTAAACACAACATGTTTTCTACCCTTATCTCCACCAAGTTTATATTTAGCATTCATACGCTCAATGTTTTCCTTAGTTAACTCATGCATTTTTAAAATCAATTCAGCACGTTCTTTAGCATCAAAATTAACCTTCTCTGAAGATGGAAGAGGCAACAAATCAATAGGTGCACGAGGTAGGAAACCATACACAATTTCAAAAGGGCACATCTTAGTAGTAGAATGCAGCGACCGATTAGAAGCAAATTCAATATGAGGCAAGCATTCTTCCCACATTTTCTTGTTATTCTTCAAAACAACCCTAAGCATGGTAGACAATGTTCTATTGACTACTTCAGTTTGTCCATCAGTTTGGGGATGACATGTAGTACTAAAAAGCAGTTTAGTCCCCAACTTAGCCCATAAACATCTCAAAAAGTGGCTAAGAAATTTAGTATCACAATCTGAAACAATAGTATTTGGCACACCATGCAAGCGAATAATTTCACGAAAGAACAAATCAGCAACATTAACAGCATCATCGCTTTTATGACATGGTATAAAGTGTGCCATTTTCGAGAATCTATCCACGACAACAAATATGCTATCCCTCCCCTTCTTTGTTCGAGTTAAACCTAAAACAAAGTCCATAGATATATCCTCCCAAGGAACACTAGGTACAGGCAAAGGCATATATAAACCATGAGGATTGAGTCGTGACTTAGCTTTTTGACATGTAGTGCAGCGAGCAACGAAACGCTCAACATCCCGTCTCATCTTTGGCCAAAAGAAATGTGTAGCAAGTACGTCCTCCGTCTTCTTCACGCCAAAGTGTCCCATTAATCCTCCTCCATGCGCCTCCTGCAACAACAAAAGACGAACAGAGCTAGCTGGAATGCATAGCTTGTTAGCACGGAACACAAAGCCATCATTAATAGCGAACTTGTTTCATGTTCTTCCTTCTTTACAATTCTGCATTACATCTTTAAAATCAGCATCATGCACATATTGATCTTTGATGGTCTCCAAACCAAATATTTTGAAGTCAAGTTGTGAAAGCATAGTATAGCGACGAGACAATGCATAAGCAATAACATTTTCTTTACCCTTCTTGTGTTTAATGACATAAGTGAAAGTCTCAATGAATTCAACCCATTTAGCATGTCTACGATTCAGTTTAGCTTGACTTTTAATATGTTTCAAAGATTCATGATCAGAATGTATAACAAATTCTTTGGGCCATAAATAATGTTGCCATGTCTCTAAAGTCCGAACAAGAGCATATAATTCTTTATCATAAGTAGAATAATTCAGACTAGGCCCACTCAATTTTTCAGAAAAGTATGCAACAGGTTTGCCATCTTGTAATAACACACCTCCTAATCCAATTCCACTAGCACCACATTCAAGCTCAAAAGTCTTATTAAAATCAGGAAGTTGGAGTAAAGGAGCATGTGTCAACTTATCTTTCAATACCGTGAAGGCTTCTTCCTGTGCGGTACCCCAAACAAAAGGCACATCCTTTTTTGTAAGCTCGTTGAGAGGTGCAGCAATGGTGCTGAAATCTCTCACAAAATTCTATAGAAAACCAGCGAGGCCAAGAAAACTCCTCACTTGTGTGACCGTTTTGGGCTGCGGCCAACTCTCAATAGCTTCAATCTTGGCTTTATCAACTTCAATTCCCTGTGGAATAACAACATAGACAAGAAACGATACTCGGTCGGTGCAGAAGGTGCACTTCCCAAGGTTACCAAACAAACGTGCATCACGTAGAGCAATAAAAACAGCACGTAAATGTTCCAAATGTGCCTCCAAAGATCTGCTATAAATCAGTATATCATCAAAATAAACTACCACAAATCGTCCAATGAAAGCACGTAAAACTTCGTTCATTAGTCTCATGAAAGTACTAGGTGCATTAGTTAACCCAAAAGGCATGACTAACCACTCATATAAACCAAACTTAGTTTTAAATGCCGTTTTCCATTCATCTCCCAAATTCATACGAATTTGATGGTATCCACTACGCAAATCAACTTTGGAGAAAATTGTAGAGCCACTCAATTTCAAGCATATCATCTAGCCTAGGAATAGGATGACGATAACGAATAGTAATATTATTAATGCCTCTACAATCAACACACATACGCGACGTACCATCCTTTTTAGGCACTAGTATAATAGGAACAACACAAGGGCTAAGAGATTCGCGTATGTAACCTTTATCGAGCAGCTCCTGTACTTGACGCATAATCTCTTTCGTCTCCTCTGGATTGGTACGGTATGGTGCACGGTTGGGTAGCGATGCACCGGGAATTAAGTCAATTTGATGCTCAATCCCTCGAATAGGTGGTAATCCCGGTGGCACGTCTTGTGGGAAGACGTCAGCGAACTCCTGCAAAATGTTAGTGACAGCAGGAGGCAAAGAGGAAGGCACGTCCTCGAATGAAAATAATGCCTCTTTGCACACAAAAGCATAGCAAACACATTTGCTAAAATCTAGATCATCAATATTAGATTTGGTGGCAAGTAAACATGCACTTTTCAATTTAATTTTAGAAGCAACGCTAGATGGTTTATTATTAGGCTTCATTTGTTGTTCAAATTCTTTTGCCACAATCTGATTTTCACTCTTATTTTGCTCCTGTTTTGCTTTATTAGCTCTATTAATATCATCTTTCAAAATGGAATCAGGGGTCATAGGAAGCAAAGTAATATTTTTGTCCTTATGAACAAGAGTATACTGATTGTTTCTACCATGGTGTACAGATTTTTTATCAAATTGCCATGGTCTACCAAGTAATAAGGAACATGCTTGCATAGGTACCACATCACAATCAACATAATCAGCATATGTAGAGATACTAAAATGCACACGAACAGTACGTGTTACCTTAACCTTGCCGCTGTTGTTGAACCATTGGATGTAGTAAGGATGTGGATGTGGTCTTGTGGTGAGAGATAGCTTCTCCACCATCTCCATGCTAGCCAAGTTGTTGCAGCTCCCTCCATCTATGATGACGCGAACAGAACGTTCCTTCACAACTCCCTTTGTATGGAACAAATTATGCCTCTGATTTTGCTCAGCTTGTGTAACCTGCACACTCAAAACACGTTGAGCAACTAAACATTCATACCTGTCAGCATCTTCAGCAGCCATGTATTGCGTCTCATGATCAGAATCATCTCCACCGTGTTCTTCATGTGTAATAAGAGCCAAAGTCTCCTCATCATAGTCACTGGCGGACTCATACCCACCATCCTCAGTAGCAATCATCACACGCTGAGATTTGCATTCTCTCGCAAAATGTCCTCTTCCCTTACAACGACGACAAATAATATCACTTGTGTGCCCTGTTGATGCCGTGGAAGAAGAAGAGTTCTGCGCAGCCCCGACAGGTATGCTCTTGGCAGATAGTGGTGGTTGTGCCTGCTTTCTTGTATCACTGCTGGAGGTGGCACCTGATGGAGGTGCTGGTGCAGTGGAAGTAGATGATGCACGTGGTGTCCATGATGAAGATCGACCTGCAAAAAAGTTACTTCGCGCCAATGCCTGTCGATCCTGCACTTCACGTTCGGCTTTACAAGCAAGATGGAATAAACGAGTGATATTATTATACTCCTTATACTCTAGAATGGTCTGAATCTTTTTATTTAATCCACCCATAAAACGTGCAAGCATAGCTTCATTCTCCTCAACAATACCACATCTAATCATGCCAGTTTGTAATTCCTGATAATATTCTTCGACAGAATTTTTTCCTTGTCTCAAACGCTGCAATTTTTGAATTAATTCACGTTGATAATACGGTGGAACCCAACGAGTACGCATAGCAGTTTTCAAAGCAGCCCAAGTAGCTGGAATAGGGTATAATCTACAATGTTTAGACCACCAAACACATGCAAAGCTAGTGAAAGCACAAACAGTAGCAGGAACACGTCTCTCCTTAGGATATTGTAAACATGTAAATCGTTGTTCAGTTTCTAACTCCCAAGTAAGATATATATCAGGAACATATCTACCCTCAAATGGTGGAATATTCAATTTCAGTTTAGGAAGATGGTCATGATCTCGTACCTGAGGGAGAGCCCTACCATTGTGATTATTTGCATGTGGACGACCTAGTGGTTGTGGTGCTGGTGGTTGCACGTAGTTCTGATTTTGATCAACCTCATCCTCGTAATCTCTCGCATAATCATCCTCCGCATCAGCAGCAGGAGCCACAGAAGTATCAACAGCAGCACCAACAGTTTGGCCAGGCTGAAGAAGGACACAGCTCGCTCGGCGGAGGGCTGTTTCGCGACGTGGAGGTAGTAGTAGTAGTAGTAGTTGTTGTTGTTGCAGAGGTGCGGCAGGTGCAGCCGGTGGTGGAAGACGCGCAAGCAGTTCATTAAATCTGTTATCGAGCTTTGTTTCGAACGTCTTCTCAAGGCCAGTGATCTTCTCCATGGCCTCTTCAAAATTGTTCAGCACATCTTGCACCTGTTCAGTCATCATTTGCTGAAACTTATCATGAAGCTCCTTGTTCGTTAAGTTCTCCCAGTCAATCTCGTCGGCTTGTGATCCTGGCATGGTTAGCAGCAATAGAAACACACAAGAATATGATCCTACATACTACTAACAAGTGGTGGTGGTGGGTGTCACAAATCCGTCAAGCAAAACTCAAATTCTTACCAGTTCTTACCCAGCAGCAGGCGGTGATCGGCAACCGTTGTAGTCAAAACCCTCAAAGCTTGGATAGAGCGATTACCAGGGAGAGTCAAGCGCACGACGTAGATGTATGTGGAGCTGGGAAGGCTTATAATATGGTAGCAAAAAGGGTCAGCAATAATCAATTCAGATATGCAAAGTTGAATAAACGCTCAACGACGGTACTGTGCTGGTCCTAGGCTAGATCGTGCTAGAGATGCGAGGCTAGAACACTAACAAAATCACGGCGCTGCATGTAAACAAGGGAAAAGCACACTCTGGAAAAAAAAATCGCTCTTTTTTTGCGTTCTTTTTTTTGCGCTCCTCTTTTTTTTTGCGAAAAATCACTATAATGGCGAGTGTCTCAAAACTCTTCCCAGGTCAAACTGACAGGATGGGCACGAAAAAATTTTGACAACTTTTTTTCGGAAATCAGGGCAGCGACAACAAAAAAGTGCGACAAAAAAATCACTATGATGGCGAGTGTCTCAAAACGCTCCGTGAGACCTAAAAATAGGATAGGGAAAAAATATTTTTGGTCGCCGAAAATTTGGCCTAAAAACTGCCCGGGGGTCTCCAGACTTTTTTTTTCGAGACCTACTCAGGCAAGGAAACAAAAAACGAAAACTAGATGGATCTCGAAAACAAACCTAATATGAAAAGAACTCGGATTGGTAGTGGACAAGCAGATGTATATGTGGACTCGGATTGGTGGTGGACAGGCGGATGTATATGTGGACTCGGATTGGTGGTGGACAAGCAGATGTATATGTGGACTCGGATTGGTGGTGGACAGGCGGATGTATATGTGGACTCGGATTGGTGGTGGACAGGCGGATGTATATGGCATCGGTAAGGAATATGTTGGTGGTGGTGGTATATGGTAGGAACGATGACGGCGGCGGTGTGACAACTTGTGAACAGAACTCGAAACTCTAAGGGAAACCAGACACTAAGACCAGCAACTTTACACGACAATGCAACCGCAAATTCAACAAAGCAAATACAGAAAAGATTATGCAAAGGCTCAGATTGGTTCAGATAGGATGAACTAACCCTAATTTATTTTTAGCTTTTTTTTCGTGGACTATAGGTATGAAGAACAGACTCGATCTAAACTACGAAAAACTGTAAAATCTCACCAAGCAACCTGTAAATCTGATACCACTTGATAGAGGCAAAGGTGTCCCGTCTTTCGATGAGATGGTGGCTATCGTTTTGGAGGAAGTCGACTTTGACGATCCGACTACGAACGTGCGAGGACGTCGCGCCTTAGCAATCGCTAAACCAACTCCGAGAGGTTATTGACCACGCCGGAGCACGATCAACCTGACCACGAAGGTCTGTTTCCTGCAGGCAAACGAAGAACAAGCAAGAAACTAAGATTGCAATCTGGATATTGCGAAAATAAGAGGAAAGCTTTATTGATCAAGGCGGGGTTCCGTGACGCCTTTGTCTGGTCGTTGAACACAAACGAAGAACGCGAAGTTGCAGCTATGGCGAACTTTAATCTAAACAAAACCCAAAGTCTAAACGACGCCCTAAGGGCTGTATATATGGAGGAAGAGGGGGGAATTTCGTGGCCCTTGAGGAAGGGGTCCGAAACCAACCCTAACTCTTGTTTCCCCACACATACGGACTCTAAAAACAGCCTATACTTAAGTATTTCAAAATTACATGGGCCTGGCCCAAAAATAAGGTGACGCAGCACCTAGAATAGCCTCTGGTCGAAATTTATGAAGTGGCATCTTGTATATTTCGTCCAAGGCTTCATGCACTCGTTATGGTGGCTTCAAAGTCCTGGAATCATCACTTGTAACTCCGTTCTTGTTCCCCTTGCGCATGCCATCATCTCCATGCTTGAACTTGCTCCAAGGTTCATCTTTCTTGTCCAAGCTAGGTCCTTCATTTGTAAGCAAAACAAATGTACCCAATTTAGGCAGCATCATATTCTCATGAACATTAGAATCATTACCAAGAAACGAAAGTACCTGCTAATTTAATTGGCATGCGCGAGCTCTAGTAATTGGTCCAGTATGTATAGCAGCAGGGGTTGTGGGTGTAACAATGGTATTGATGTCCTCGTCAGAAGCACTAGCACAGACGAATTCGAGCTCTATCCACTTCCCCATAGTGGAGCTCGTGTACGGCCATGGCGGACAATGTCCAGCTCCAACGACTAACAGCGGGGTCCCTGGTGGCTTAGACAGTGCATCGACGATGTAGAGAGGCGATGCGTGGTGGAGGACGTAGGCTGGACGGCGCGGGCGAGTGATGGTGCATCGGTGGCGGTGGCCATGGTTAGCCGGTGGCTGTCCACGACTTGGCTGGTGGCGTTGCATCGGTCTTCCATCGTCCAGACGGCGGTGAGAGGCTGGCGGGAGGGCCCCCTGGGAGTGGCATTGAAGGCCGGGGAGGGACGGTGCAAGCCATGCCGATTTTGCCCAAAATTTGGTCCATCTAGATTCCTGCCCGAGAGGTGTTCGATGAAATGCCAATGTGAGCGAGGGATTTTATTTAATTTTGATTTTTTTTTATGGTGATGCTCTGATGCAAAATGAAGTGTTATCAAAATTTCATAATTTTTGGATCTGTGGAAATTGAGGTTTCATCACAAGACAGGAATCTGATCCAAAATCATTTGAATGAATTTTGAAAATTTTGAACTTGAGGACATAGTGTTTTTGGAGAAATGGAGCGTGGGTACCGATCCTAAGCAGAGATAGTTTTGTAGGGTCAAAAAATGCTAAGGAGAATGTAGTTCCTTTGCAATTCCAACATAGGCCCAAAATTAATGCTAGTTTGTTTTGAAAAGGTTTGAATTTGGTAAAAGGAAATTTTGTGAAAGAAATTGTGTTAGGTACTGCCATAGGGCAGGGGAGGTGCTTGAGGAAACTTTTGGAATTAAACTTTGAGTTCTAAAAGAATTATTTGAATTATTTTTAATGCAACATAAGCATTTCAAAGTTTGAAAATACCATTAAATGAATTATGTTGGGCAAATTTTATTATGAAAATATTTCCTACTTAATTTTAAAAGGTAGAAGAAATTATTTGGGAAAAACTTCCACACGCACAATATTTTTCAAAGTTTGGAGGGAAGGATTTAAAAAAATAGAGAACAGAAAAGATTATGAAATTAATAAAAGACCTAATATAATTCAAAATTTTGTTCTTATCAAAATTTTATTATGTAAGAACATGGTTTAAACTTTTGGGGTGTTACGGTTTGTGCGTTCGAGTTGGCCTGTAAACCATCAACGATGAAACGACAGCAACTGGAGGGTGTAAGTGCACAGTCATCGTCTCGAACGGACACGTCGTCCCGTCCGTCTCAGCCGATTCCAATCTCACTACACCAACTCGCCCCGCTGCTCTTTGTTTCCCACTCCCCCGAACAACCCGTTCCTTCTTTTGACGGTTCCCAGGAGAGAAAAGGGCACATCTAGCCCAACTGTCCGCCGCCTGCGAGTCGTGGGCTCCTTTATCCTCCGTTCACCGGTCCGGCAACGCGAGGATGGAGGAGCCCCGGATCTCCGCGTTAGGCGTATAGGTAGGTCTAGGATTGGTAGGTCTGGCGGTGTTGCATCCATGGAGTCGGCAACGTCTACTCGAATGAAGGTTCCCCACGCCTAGCTCTATCTTGGCGGCGTCTTTTCCGGTGGTGCCGTGGGGCTCGAGGATATGTGTGATCACTGTTCCTTCTGGTTGATGAATCTAGTGTGTGGGGCGGTGCTGTTTTTGACAGTGACGACAGCAACGCATCCGAGAATAATGCCCGGGCTCTAGTCACGTCTCGACGGCGTCCATGTCGGCATTGAGGAGCCGGTAGGCTCGGTCTCCCGTCTATTTTTCAAGCCGACGGTTTTAGGTGTTCGGCCGGTGGTTGGCGTTATGTGCGATGTAACTGGTGGTCGAGTGAAAATGGTGGTTCCAGATTTGGGCTTGTGGATTGAAGGCGGCGGATCTGGTGCTCGGCCTCGACGATGTCGACGGCTGACGCTGCCTCCGGGACTCGAGGAGAATGGAGATGATCCCTGGTCGACACGCCACAACAATAAAGGCTTCGCCGATGGCAAGCTTCTTCACCGACTCACAACGCCCTCATGGGCTATGGTTCTTCGAATTCGATGGCATTGAAGGGCCACGATGACTATTGCAAAATTAACTAATTATTCCAATGTATCTTCCTTTTCTTTGGTTTTTCTGCAAGTTTCGGGGCGCACATGTTTGCTCTCGACCCTTTTGATCGGTTCCGCGTGCGTGCGTTGTATTCATCATATTTGTGATCAATGGCGAACCAACCTGTGGTTGAATGGTTAGAGGGACTGTGGTATCCCCAGCCCATCAGGGGTCAAATCTTGGTGCTCGCATTTATTTCTGGATTTATTTCAGAATTTCCGGCGATCCGCATTCAATGGGAGGAGACGTTCCCGTCGACGACGAGGCGCCTACGGTGACTTCATAAATCTCAAGATGATATGCCGGCTCAGTCTTTCGGAGGTGCTCATAGGGGTAGGGTGTGCGTGTGTGCGTTCATAGGGGTGAGTGTATGCGCGTGTATATGAGCGCTTGCGTGTGTACTGATGTTAAAAAAATATTTGTGATCAATGAAACATGTGGTTACTCTAAAAAAAAACTCGGCCCCGCTCCTTGCTGTCAGAAAAGAAAAGATTTCTTTTTTGCCCTCGCTCCCTTGCAACCTCTACACTACTACCCCGTCTCTGCCTCCCGTAGCGACAGCAGCAGCCAGCAGTGGGCGCTGGGTGGTTGCCCTCTCCTCCTCCCCCTCCACCACCCCATCTTCGACGGCAAACCAGCGGGACTGCTAGTGTTGGGCGGATCCTGGGGCCGTGATACGGGGAGGTCCTGGCCGGATCTCGGTGGTGTCCCGGCTCGGATCTGATACGCGGGGATGGAGGGTGAGTGCGAGGAAGGTGCGGCAGCGAATGGACTTGGAGGGGAGGAAAACATCGTCGTCAAGGCCCGCAAGGAGGACGTCGCCGTGGCCGCGCCGGTGGATGTGGATGGTGGTGATCACGTGGATCTCGCTGACGGGGAGGCGCTGGTCGGATCTGCAACCGCGGTGGCATCTCCCGAGGAGCCGGCCAGGGCGCCTACCAAGGTGCAGGGGTCGCGGAATTCTGGTTCTCAGTTTACTCCGTTGCATACTTTGGTGCATGCTAATACATTGGTGCCGCTAATGGCGTGTGTTGGTGTGCGCAGAAGGTTGGATCTGCGGACGCGAGCGGGAGGAAGAAGGGGAATGTGCTGAACGGCAAGGTGGTGTCTGCCTCGGCGGCACCGCGGGGGAAGAAGCCCGGTCTGTCGCAAAGCGCCTCATTCCCGGCGAGAGGGACCACCGGCGTCAGGAAGGGTGGCGCTATGACCTCCCTGGCAAAGCAAGCCAAGCCAGAGGGGAAGGGTGCCGTGCCAAATGGAACTGCAGCGTCCTCGGGTTAGTTTTGGGCTTGTCCTAAGTTAGCCTGTGATGGTTGCTGTTGGGTTCACGTACATAATTGCGGTGGAATTGCAGGACGGGGCACGGAGAAGAAGGGGAATTTGGCTCAGATGCCTGCCACTCATCAATCCATGGTAGGTGCTGATCTCAATTAGTCAGTTACTTGGATGTCGAAAGTCTGTAGGTTTTTAGTTGCATTTTAGTGAACTTGGTTTCTATTTTCTTTGACGTAGCCTGTGAAGCCTGAATCGGTGGACTCAACTCCAAACGACACTTCTTCTGAAGTCCAAGAGTAAGTCCGTATTACCAAACCACATTCTTGGGCATTCTTGCATTTGACTTTGTGGTTTCGGTTATTGCTTTATCTGCACCGTGAAGGTAGTCCACTGTACTTGATCAATGAAATAAAAACAATTTTTTATCTGAACTTGTTGCTTTCTTACACTCAAATGGTTGGCATTCCTTCACAGGTCAAATGAGAACACTGCCAAACCTTACAGGCAGTCATTTCCAACGAAAATGGAGGACGATGTGCACTCCACTACATCGTAAAGCCTTTTTGTGTTCATAATTGTTGCTCAGTTCTTTTGTACGATGGTGTTAATACAGAATGCTGCCATTTGGTGTTGTGTTACAGGAGCACGAATACTCAACGCAGGAATGCTGCTGCCTCTGGTTTTAGTTTCCGATTGGAGGAGCGTGCTGAGAAGCGCAAAGAGGTAACTAATTTCCACAGTGGCATGTGTTAATTAGTCGTTGCATGTTTGTTTCTGTTTTATACAAGCTTGAGACAAGCTTTTTTGGACGGAGGGAGTACTAAGCATGCACTTGTTCCTTTCTTTCAGTTCTTAAAAAAACTTGAGGAGAAAATTCATGCCAAGGAGATTGAACAAACGAATTTGCAGGAAAAATCTAAGGTGAGAACTACTTTCATGTAAAGCATTTTGATCATCTCTATGCTTTGATTCTAAGAATTACTCCCTCTGTTCCTAAATATTTGTCTTTCTAAAGATTTCAACAAGTGACTATGGGCATGTTTGGTTCCCATCCACACTTTGCCACACTTTTGTGCCACAAGTGTGGCAAATTGAGGCAAATGTTTGGTTGCAGCCACAGTTGTGGCATGCCACACTTTTTCAGTCACATACCCCACTTGTCATAGACTCAGTTGCTAGCCAACTTTTGCCACAGTGTGGCGACCAATTTGGCCACCACAAAAACTGTGGCATGCCACACTTGTGGCACACTAGTGTGGCAAAGTGTGGATGGCAACCAAACATTCCCTATATACGGAGCAAAATGAGTGAATCTACACTCTAAAATATGTCTATATACATCCGTGTGTGGTAGTCCATTTGAAATCTCTAAAAAGACAAATATTTAGGAACGGAGGGAGTAGTTCATTAGTCTATGTGAGAGCTGCTTTTGTATAATTCATGTAAAACCTTTTTGATCATCTGTATGCTTTGATTCTAAGAATTAGTTCATCACTCAGGAGAGCCAAGAGGCCGAGATTAAAAGGCTTAGGAAGAGCCTGACATTTAAAGCAGCACCCATGCCAAGCTTCTATAAGGAGCAGCCTCCTAAAGTTGAGTTGAAAAAGGTACTTATGTCGATACATTTAATTTTCTGAAGTTGCTTATTTCTTCGTTATAAATAGTTCCATATGATTCAAGTGTATCCGTTTTTTCTCTTTGAAAGCATGAATGACATGGTTTGATGAACTCTAATGCGGTAGGATAAATACTCTTTTTATGGTTATATTTCCTGTTGTTAGAATATTGTAGAGATGTTATAACTGTTTGTCTCTGGCTTGCAGTTTCATTTTTCTTTGTTAGAATATGTTTGTTTCAAAATGCATAGGATTGTTAGAGCAGGCGGATATTCGAATGCTCGCCAAGAGATCTTGCATAACTAGCTATAAGTTACAAGGATGATAGGATACCAGAAATTACAACTGATGTATATTCTGGCTTTCTGTTCACAATGGGCCACACTTGTTAGAGAAGATGAGTATGTGAATACATGTTACGAGATCCAGTAAACTAGATGTATGCACTGATGCATTTGAGAGAAGATGAGTATGTGAGTACATCGTAAGAGATCCAGTAAGCTAGGTGTAGACTGTTCCAAAATGCATTAATAAATTTGTGAATATGTTCCGTTTTGATGCCATATCTGTTCCGAAAAGACAATGTTTTAGCAAGTAAATCCAGACACAACAATCACTCCCTAGCAAATTTGAGTGGTGCTTCAGTTCCAACTAAGGTCTGTGTTCTTGAAAAACATTTTATTTAGCGAGTGTTCTTGCTAGGATGCATAATTTGTTACAGGCTTACTCAAAATGCATGATTTTAAGATGCATTGTCCACATAGGCTTACTTTTAGTAAAAATGTGTAATTCTGGGCATAACACTATGATTACGTTTGTCCTTAGTCCCTAATATGTACTCCCTCCATCCCATAATATAGTGCACATTGGTTGCGAAAGTCAATCTTCACAAACTTTCGTCAAGTTTATTGAGAAAATTATCTATGCTTACAATACCAAGTATATGTATCATATGTTTTTTTTATGATGAATCTAATGATATTGATTTGGTATCCTAGATGTTGACAACTTTTTCTACAAACTTTGTCAAAATACACAAGTTTTGACTTGAAAAAAAAATCTAATACGCACTATATTTTCGGACGGAGGAGGTATGCCATAATTCCATTGGCTTATCAATCTTAGAGGACTTTCTGTGTTCAGTTTCTGCTTTCCATTTCATACAACCTCCGTTCCAAATTACTTGTCTTATATTTTGTCTAGATACAGATGTATCAACACTAAAACGTGTCTAGATACATCCGTATCTAGACAAATCTAAGACAAGTAATTTGGGATGGAGGGAGTACTTGCTAATTTTCAAATTTTATTGCACATTACCTTTGCACCCATGCCAAGAGTACCACTGAATGTTCACTGGCTCATGGATAAGGCCCAACACACACACACACACGCGCGCACACGCACACACACACACACTTGATATTCCAGGATCTAATAACACATTCTCCATTGTATGTCATTGGTTCACAAGTTAGATTAAGTTCCTTATTGGTTGATGATGTTTGAGTGCTTTTCCTCATGTATATACAGTGTATATCTGCTAGTTTGTACTAAGATGTTAGAATTGCTCACTGCATGTCCTGTTCATGTAAATATTTGCGATGCTACATTTGTAAACATGGCATCCTGATATAAATTCGTGTGGCCTTTTGCAGATTGCACCAACACGTGCTAGGTCACCGAAGCTTGGCCGACACAAGCCAACCAGTTCTGTCACTGCTGCTTCTGCAGATGGCTCTGTCTCATGTGAGAGCCCACGGCGCACAACTAATCCAGCCAAGGTAAACAGAGGTGTGGAAAATAATAAACCTCGGGTTACTGCTAGCAAACCTGGCCAGAGATTGGTCACAAAAGCTCCCTCCCTAGCATCTATCACTGCAAAGGCTGAAACGAGACCTGTCGCTACAAAGCAGAAAACCTCCAAGACAAAACCAAAAGTTTCAAGAGAAAAGGTACAGCAGCTGCAAGAGAACCCAGTAGAAATCCCCCCTGCAGAACCTTCTGCCTTGGAAGGGCTTGCTGCTGAACCAAGTGTTGAAGATGAGACAGGACTTGGCTCGACTGCCCCTCCGGTCACTTCAAATGAGGTACTGGTCCATGGCTGATCTGTCGCGCATTTTTTTTATTTTCGTCCTTGCAGTCCTGTGAATAGTGAGGTGTGTGCTTCTTGGAAAGTTGAATCGCTCAAAGTATCGTGGAATTATTATTTCTGTAGTAGCTATCTTTTTTCTTCAGCTTCTCATTGAGCATGCGGTGTATATTGCTTGAAAATTTCATGTTCAAACTTTTGAGTTCTTGTGTATATTGAATTTGTACGTGGGGAACATGAATGCAACTTGTGGAATTCATTTGTGTTCAGAAATTCGTATCAGTTAACTTTTTTACCATCTTAATTGTTGGTTTCAGTTTCATACATCAATAAGTCTATAATTTGCTTCAATCTGACCAGTTCTTGAAATTAGGATATAGTAACAGCTTTGATATCGCATTGAAATCTATGCACCAACCTGTTTACCGAAAAGAGTGTGTGCTTGATCTAGTCTGGCAAAAAATAAATAAAAATAAACTGAGTTTTATCTAAATAACGTCGTCACTTTATTGATCAAATGACAACATTACAAAGAGTCTCCCGGATGTAGTCCGAAGCGTAATGAAAAACACACAAATTAACAGAATTTTTACATGACTTGGCTAAGAGCCGTTTCATTCAACGAAAACACGTGTGGGCGTTCTCCAACTCGCCCACACGCCTAGATCGTCGTTGATTGTCTTTTGCACGAATCTTGACACGAAAAGGTGGATTTGGTGTGCCACGTAGGACGGGGCTGGTGTGTGGGCGTTGGAGAGTTTGCCCACATGCCCCGCACCACGCTGGTTGCCAGCTGCGCTGTATGGGCGAATTAGTTTCTGCCCACACAGCCACCACCTAGTACATGCGCGTGTGGGCGAACTGCTTTTCGCCTACACGACACTCCTACGTTGTGGATGGTAACTGCAGTTACGCGAACGTGGCAATTAGGTAAACACATATGGCAACTGTGATTCTTTTGCTAGACGGCAACTGCAGTTGCGCGTATGTGGCAACCAGATAAACACACATGACAACTGTGGTTAACCATATATGACAACTATGGTTGGACCACACGTGGTAACTAGACCATACGTGGCAAGTAGTTAATCACACACGGCAACTACGGTTTGGTTACACGCATCAACTACCATAAATTAAACATGGCAACTATAGTTAATCAAAAACAGATAGAGTTGCCATGCTTTTACAACTACACTTGCCATCTCGGATAACTACATCTGCCAAGCAGGATGGCAACTAAATCGTCATCCCGCGGGTACCTAACGTAGCTGCGCCAGGACGTGTGGGCATTTTTGCTTCGTGCCACACGTGCGGGGTGGAGATGAGTAGTACTTGTTGGGCGTGTGGCACGAAGTAGCCGCGCCCACACGTGTGGGCAATTCTAATGTCCGCCCACACACAACCCGTGTGGACTGCCTCCTGCTCACACCACACACGATATGTGGGCGCATGTCTAATATACCACACGTGTGGTGGATATCGGCGTCCTTCATTCAAATATTGACGAATATGCTTGAATACCACTAAGGTAAAGAAACCAGGCACATGCTTAATATCAGCCACAACCGAGCAAATAAGAGATCGATCTTGGACTGAAGAGTTCAATCGTTGCATTAACGGCAGACAATCTATAGCAAAGATAACATTAGAAAATTGTTCATTACGTGCCAGAAAGACAGCTCTTCGAAGGGCCAAAGCTTCCACCATTTCAGGTTCCAAAACACCTTGAATAGGTTCATAACAAGCAGCCACACAACGTCCAACATGATCTCTAGCAACGACCCAACACCGAGCGATCGAGATCCGAAAAGACTGCAACATCAGTATTAAGCGTAATAGTACCTGACGGCGGCGGTGACCACTCCAAATTGGAGATAATGGTCTCACACCTGTGTGGAACAATAGGCTGGTAGAGATGTTGCAGAATCATAGAAATATAAGCTTTGGTCTTCTCCACTGTACATCGAGGATGAGGAGCATGTGTATTGTTCTTAGCATAATTGCGCGCCTCCCAAATATGCCAAAATGTCACATCAAGAACTGTGGCTTCCTGATCTGAGGATCTGGATAAAAAATCGGAAAGCCAAATTTTAGGTGACAAAAAGTTATAGCGCTGTAAACTGATGTCGAAGACATTTTTAATCATCTCCCAAACATTCCTCGCATAGGGGCAGAACAGTAATGCGTGCTCAACAGATTCAGGCCTCGCACAGAAACAACAAAGATCTGAAGTAGGAATATTGTGTCGCGCGAGCTGAGTTCCAAAAGGTAGACAGTCATGAGCAAAATGCCAGAGAACAGCCTTCATCTTGTTAGGTGCCTTGACATTCCATATTGCCTTCCAAAATCTTTCTTCCCTGGTTCTATCTAAACATTGACCAAATCCATTCTTACTACGAACTGCCATGAACTATATTGAACGTGCCATGTTGTAAGCTGAGCGAACAGAATATTCACCATATCGAGTGAATGGAGTAAGCAAAATCATTGCCTCCATGTTTACTAATGGGTAAAAGAAGAATCTTTGAAGCAACATCATCAGTAAAAAAGGCACGCATTGTTTCCTCATTCCATGTGCAATTGTCCTCGTCAAGAAGGCAATGAACCTTAGCATTTATAGGAATAGGTGAGGACAGCTGAAGCATATTTGGAGGATTCGATGGAATCCAGTGATTCGTCATAATATTCTTGCCATCACTAATACCCCCTCTAACACCATGCTTCAAAATCTCACGGCCGGCAAGGATGCCACGCCAAGTAGCAGACGCAGATTTGACGCAGAAGCATTCCAAAAATCTGTATAAGGAAAACAATGTTCAAGAAAGCGTTTTTAGGCGCCGCTTAAGCACTAAGCGACAGCTAAACGGTCCACTTCTGCCCTAGGCGGAAGTTTTAGTGTTAAGCGAAAAAGCGGGATTTAGCCTCCGCTTTAGCGCTGAGCGCTGGCTAAGCGGTCGCTGAGCACGCTTAAGCTTCAAAAAGCGAGGAATGGGCCACGGGCTGGAGGTAAAAGGGGGGTACAAAGGCCTGGCCCAACACTGGCCTGTTCGGCTAGGGTTTACTGTGTTAGAAGGGGAGGGGGGGGGGAGGGAGAAGAGAGCTCCAATGGCGGCTGCTCCTGTTCAGCATCCAACTCAGCTCCATGCATTCTTCGTCCTCGTCCTCGAACTGGATCTGAACTACTGCTTGGGCTGGGCTGGGGCTGCTATTTGGCTGCTGCTGGTGCTGTTTGGTTGTTGTTGTTGCTGCTGCTTGCCTGCAACTGCCATTTATCTTATATGCTCGAAGAAAATATTATGAGTTTATGCTTGCTGTGTGAACCACTGAACCTTATCCTCATGTGATATTTGGCTATTTGTTGTGGTGTGTGAACCACTGAACCTCAACCTTATATGCTATTTCAGATTTTCAGTTACCTATGTGCTATATTTCCTGTTTTCTTGTGCATATTATTCAAAAACAGCCAAAATTATGGCCAATTTAAAAAAACGCTTAATCCCGGTTAAGCTGCGCTTAAGCGGCCATTGCTCTAAGATGTGGCCTTCCGCTCCGCTTACGCTTACCGCTTTCTTGAACATTGAAGGAAAATACCGACCCTTTAGGACACGAGCGCACAAAGACGATCGATTAGTGAGTAGCTACCATCCTTGCTTGCCGAACATGGCGAGGTTAAAGATGTCCATGTCTCGAAAACCCATTCCACCAAGAGATTTGGGTGTCGATAACCAATCCCAAGATCTCCAGTGGAGTTTCTTTTCACCATCTTCTCTAGCCCACCATTCATACGCCACAATTTGTCGGAATTTCTCACATTTCGCCATAGGAAGTTGGAAACAACTCATGATGTACGTCAGAATCGCCTATATAATGGATTTCAACAAAGCTTCTTTACCAGCTCTTGAAATATGTCGCCCTGACCACCCATAAATGCAGCGCCAAGCACGGTCAATCAAAAATTTAGAAGTGCTAGTTGGTGATTTGCCTACCTGAGTGGGCATACCAAGGTATGTGTCATTAGAGATTCATTTGATATTCCCAATCTTGTTTTAACACGCTGTTTGACACCTTCCGGAAAAGAACGGCCAAAGGACAATGAGGACTTATTTTTGTTGATCAATTGAGTAGATCCATTGCAATAGAGTGTGAGGGTAGATTCCAAAGCTTCCACACTATGTGTGTCACTTTTTGCAAAGAAGATGCTGTCATCGGCGAAAAGGAGATGTGAGATGGGTGGACCGGACCGACCGTTCCTAATACCATGTAGCACACCACCATTCTCCTTTTGAAGTAACAGACTTGACAGGCCTTCAGTGCACAAAAGAAACAAGTAGGGGCTTATTGGGTCTCCTTGACGGATCCCCTTCGAGGGAATAATCGGAGTAGTAAGCTCAGCATTGACTCTTACAACATATCTGACATTGGTCACACATCTCATCACCGAGCTGATCCACGCCGGATTAAAACCAAGCTTAGAGAGGCATCCATGAAGATAACTCCACTCGACACGATCATATGCCTTCATCATATCAATCTTCATGGCAAAGAAAGGTTGTTTTGCTCGTTGACGCCTTATAGTATGTAGGGACTCAAAAGCAATACGAGCATTGTTAGTGATCGATCTGCTAGGTACAAATGCACTTTGAAACTCTGAGATGACAAATGGCAAAATCAACTTTAGACGGTTAGCCAAAACCTTCGATGCAATTTTGTAAAGAACATTGCATAAGCTTATAGGACTAAAAAAATTCAAATGCTTCGGTCTTACAACTTTAGGAATTAACACAATAACAGAATCACGGAAACCTTCGGGGATAAGGCATACCTTCCAAGAAGCTTCTTACATCATGACAAATTTCCTCCCCAATAAAATTCCAGTGAGTTTGATAAAACAGAGCCGAGAAACCGTCAGGACCCGGGGCTTTTATTGGACCCATCTGAAAAAGAGCAACCTTGATCTCCTCATCAGTATAAGGCTTGCACAAATCGTTATTCATCTCATGTGAAAGTTTGTGCGGAATAGCATCAAGAACTGCATCAACATCATCACAAGATTATGAGGTAAACAGAGTTTCATAAAACTCTTGCACCATACCTTTGATTTCACTTTGTGAGTCACACAAAGAGCCATCCTCACGTAGCAAGGAATGAATTTTATTAGTTCGTTTGCATGACCTAGCATGGGCATGAAAAAACTCTGTGTTTCGGTCCCCTTCAAGGAGCCAACTCTTGAGCGCTGGCGCGCCATAATTTCCTCACGCTCGAAGAGTTCACACAACTGCGACTCAATATCCCTCTCTCCAGTTAAAGAACCATCTGATACTGGCATTGATCGTATAGAACGCAGCCGACGCTCCAATTTATTGATCTGTTACCGAAGAACCAAATGAGTCCCGGTTCCAAACCTTCAAGGAGTCAACAACCCTATGAAGATTATACCAAGTAGCCTGAAGGGACAAGTCACCCGTCCTCTCCTCAGCCCAGACACGTCCAAGATGCTCTTTATAATCAGCCGCTCTAAGCCACACAACCTCATATTTAAATCCTTGTTGCACTGGTATGTGATCACGTACATCTATCGACCGAGCAAAACCAATAATAATGGCGTAGTGATCAGAGGAGGTTGTGATCACATGCTCAACATTGCAATCCTCGTACATACTTGTGAACTCACTATTTGCCACCGCCCTATCCAGACGGACTTTGACATGACACTCCAGGTTTTGACGATTACTCCCAGTAAATTTAGGACCATTGAAACCTAGGTCTAGAAGTTCATAGTCCATCAAACAATCCCTAAAAGCAGCAATCTGTGAATCGGAATGATCACGGGGTCCACAAAGTTCATCCTGAGAAAGAATTTCATTGAAATCTCCGCACACAATCCATGGATCCTTCCATTGTGCATTCATAAATCTCAAAAAAATATATCCCAAAATTGAGTTCTATGCTCTCTTCTGTGTTCACCATACACAAAGGTTGCACGCTAGGTGGAACCATCCTTAGGTGTGACATGCACATCAATGCATCGAGCACTAGAAGCCTTTAGAGAAACATCCACAAACACTGACCAAAACAAAGTCAGACCACCACTTTGTCCAACAAAGCTAACAACAAGGCATCCAACATAGCCCAAAGACCACATAAAGTTTCTAACACAAGTATCCCTCATCTTTGTCTCTAAAAGAAAGAGGAGGGAGGGGCGGTGAAGCTCCACCAACCAGCGAAGCTCGCCAACTGTCGAGTCCGACCCCAAGCCTCGACAGTTCCAACATAGAGTACTCATTGTGTCTGGCTAGGCTGCTCTGCAGGCGCCGCCGGCTCCGTCGATCGATTTGGTGAAGTACGTTGCTTCTTGTTTGAGTCACATACATATACATCATCAGCATCATCTGCAACCTTTTGTGCATCCTTTGACAGAAGTAGAGCAAGAGATGCTTCAAGTGAAACCCGTCCATCATTAGCCTGTTTAGTAGAGAGGTCTTTGTTAGATTTCCTTTTGTGCATAGATACCCCATTCTTAACCTTATAAACTGGCAAAAGCTCTTATCCGGCTCCCTCATTCCTTCCACGACCGCGGCCTCCAGAGGATCTGCCTCGACTCCGGTTGGTACGACCATGAAAGAGCGGAGATAAATCCTCTGCAACCCCATCACACTCATAATATTGAGCATCGTTTTTCCTCGTTCGGCCATCCGAACCAACAGATTTAGCAATAGTAGTTAAAGCCCTTGATGTCGAGTTTCTCTGATTACCACCCGAAGACGATGAGGTATGGTTTGACTTTGAGCCGCCAGAGTGCTTGAACTGGTCGTCAGCACCACACAATTTCTTCGCAGTGTAAGGAAGATCACCATTCTCATCTCGGACGCCTGGCGAGGGGCACAACAATGACGAGTGCCCCAAAATACCGCAAGAGAAGCAATAGAATGGGAGGCGCTCGTACATAACAATATATGCCTCAATGCTCTTTTGCCTTTGCTGAATTGACTGTCACCTATCGAATTAGAGGATCCCCAACAAGAATTTCAGCACGGACAAGCATAAAAGGACCCCAGCATCAACCATCAGCATCGCATTCCACATGCATAATCTTACCAATTGGCTTGGCAAATTCCATACCTAGTTTGTCTTTCATCAATCTTGGAGGAAGGGCCATAATCCTTGCCCATATTGATAGTCTATCAAAAACAACCTGCAGCGGCTGAACATCCGCATTGAAATCCTTGTAAAGAACAACATGACGTCCCACCATCCATGGTGACCCGTCTAGGACTCGTGCACGATCTGCACTAGCGCCAAACTTCGCCACAAATAGATTATCACCTACTGGATGAAGTAGCAATCCCTTGGGATTTCCCCACACCGGTTGCATGGCCGACGAGATGGTACTGATGTGAAGGATGGTTGGGGCGAGCACCTTACCCACGAGCGTGCATTCTATGTCAATCATATCAGCTTCATCATCATCACCACCACCCACCCTTACCGGATTTGCCTCCATCGTTGTGAGGTGGAGACGCTCCATCAACTCTTCTACGCACGAGGCAGTACCAGAACTGCTCGCCACAGTTTTAGATTCGAGGGTCACCGTCACATCCCCCAATTCAAGCAGCGTCAGATCCGGAGGGACATAGTCGCCAGCCAGACAAGGCAATCCGACGGACCAGTGGTCCCAACCTCCCCTTCCGCGGCCCCCACCGGAGCACCAGCAGAAACTCGGCCAGACATTGCTAAGGGTGGGTAGCAATATGGAGGTTGCCCCTGAATCACCCCAAACAAATCCGGAAGGGGTCCTATCAATGGAGCAGGGTAGCGGGAAGCGTGGAAGAAGAGAAGGGGAAATCACAGAGAGAGCACGACTGGAACTGCACTCACAAACAGAGTTCAATCCTAGTAACTGCCAAACGCCGGAGCGTCGCCGAACACCAGGAGGGAGACACATATGACCACACTCACACACATTGCGAGGGGTTGGATGAGCCGCAGACGGCGAGCCAAAAAAATTATAAAAAATAAAAATAAAATTGAATTGTTAGGGGAATGTTTGTCTACCCTTCTGCATAACTATATTCTGTATCCCTACATGGTTTATGCGTGGCTACATGCAAGCCCCGTGAGACCATTTGCGTCTTTGGCTCAATGCCCCGTGGGGCTGCACTGGCAACTCTATCACAATGAGCCTTTCTCTACATGATGCGTGTGTGGTTCTGTGACAGTGTCACTTGGATCCAGTAGTACTAGTATAGTTTATTGTGTGCATGGCTAAGAAGAAATGTGTGCATGGCTAAGAAGAAACACATGCAAGACTATTTGGTTACAAGCATGCTGTTTGATTATGTGTGCATGGATGAGATGATTGAACTCATCTATTATTCACGTGGTAAACTGACCTAACGTGGGAGAAAGGTGCTGAAGGGAGAAGAGAAGGACCGGCTCGAGGTAGAAAAGGGTGTGACAACCCTCAAATGCTCATCCAAGGGTCACGAAATTGATTGGGTGTGGATCGCTATCGAGGAGACTTTGATGCCTAGGTATGGCACATTTTATAATTAGTAGGGAGATAGATATACTCGTAGTTGTGTGAAAAGGTGGGACTAAAACGCCTCCTGAGTCGTTTCCCCTATAACACAGACTTCAAAAGTCGCCTAGGTATGGCATATTTTACGGAGTCTAAAAGTCGCCGAGGTATGTCACATTTTATAGTTAGTAGGGAGACAGATATACTCTTAGTTGTGTGAAAAGGTGGGACTAAAATGCCTCCTGAGTCATTTCCCCTATAATACAGACTCTAAATATCCAGATTGCAATCTCAGTTTCTTGCTTGTTCTTCGTTTGCTCGCAGGAAACAGACCCTCGTGGTCAGGTTGATCGTGCTCCGATGTGGTCAATAACCCCTCGGAAGTTGGTTTAGCGATTGCTAAGGCGCGACGTCTCGCACGTTCGTAGTCAGATCGTCAAGGTCGACTCCCACAGAAAACGATAGTCATCATCTCATTGAAACATCGGGACACCTTCGCCTCTATCAAGGGTTGCCAATCCCTTCACGGCCACTTGCAAAAGTGAGATCTGATAGAGATGATAAGATAATATTTTTGGTATTTTTATGATAAAGAGTGAAAGTAAAGATTGCAAAATAAACAGCGCCAGAAATAGCTAGTTGACGAGAGATTAATATGATGGAGAATAGATCCGGGGGCCATAGGTTTCACTAGTGGCTTCTCTCAAGAGCATAAGTATTACGGTGGGTGAACAAATTACTGTCGAGCAATTGATAGAATTGAGCATAGTTATGAGAATATCTAGGCATGATCATGTATATAGGCATCACGTCCGTGACAAGTAGACCGACTCCTGCCTGCATCTACTACTATTACTCCACACATCGACCGCTATCCAGCATGCATCTAGAGTATTAAGTTCATAAGAACATAGTAACGCTTTAAGCAAGATGACATGATGTAGAGGGATAAACTCAAGCAATATGATATAAACCCCATCTTTTTATCCTCGATGGCAACAATACAATACGTGTCGTTTCCCCTACTGTCACTGGGATCGAGCACCGCAAGATTGAACCCAAAGCTAAGCACTTCTCCCATTGCAAGAAAGATCAATCTAGTAGGCCAAACCAAACTGATAATTCGAAGAGACTTGCAAAGATAACCAATCATACATAAAAGAATTCAGAGGATATTCAAATATTGTTCATAGATAATCTTGATCATAAAACCACAATTCATCAATCTCGACAAACACACCGCAAAAGAAGATTACAACGAATAGATTTCCAAGAGAATCGAGGAGAACTTTGTATTGAGATCCGAGAGAGAAGAAGCCATCTAGCTAATAACTATGGACCCGAAGGTCTGAGGTAAACTACTCACACATCATCGGAGAGGCTATGGTGTTGATGTAGAAGCCCTCCGTGATCAATGCCCCCTCCAGCGGAGTGCCGGAAAAGGCCCCAAGATGGGACCTCACGAGTACAGAGAGTTGCGGTGGTGGAAATTGATTGGGTGTGGATCGCTATCGAGGAGACTTTGATGCCTAGGTATGGCACATTTTATAATTAGTAGGGAGATAGATATACTCGTAGTTGTGTGAAAAGGTGGGACTAAAACGCCTCCTGAGTCGTTTCCCCTATAACACAGACTTCAAAAGTCGCCTAGGTATGGCATATTTTACGGAGTCTAAAAGTCGCCGAGGTATGTCACATTTTATAGTTAGTAGGGAGACAGATATACTCTTAGTTGTGTGAAAAGGTGGGACTAAAATGCCTCCTGAGTCATTTCCCCTATAATACAGACTCTAAAAATAGGCTGTGAAGTAGTATTTCAAAATTAGATGGGCCTCGTCCAAAATAAGGTGTCGTAGAACCAGTATTAAGCTATGGACAAAATTTATGAAAGCTTGTCTTGTATATTTCGTCCATATTCTTGTATGTCATCATGGTGGCTACAAAGTGCGGAAATTTCCATTCGAAACTCCGTTCTTGTTCCTTTCACGCACTGCTTCATCTTCAGGCTTGATCATGCTCAAGTGTTCTTCCTCCTTGCAACACAAATGTATCTAAGTTAGGCAACATCACATTCTCATAAATATTTGAAACATTACCAAGAAATGAAAGTACTTGATAATTTAACTGGTGTGCACGAGGTCTAGTAATTGGTCCAATAGGTTTAGCAGCAGGGGCTATGGTGTAACTATGGTAACCATGTCCTCATCACCCTCTCCTTGAAAACAAAGCCGTCCTTGACGCTGCTTAATTTGAAACGTGGCTAACAAAAGAGACAAGGTGATGCGAGCATCCTACGGACATCACCATGTCAAGAGTTTGTTTGGCAATTGACACGTGCGACATCTACTTCACATATATAAAGGTGAGTCATCTCCTTTACACGTGTTCACTTGACTCCTTCAAGGACGGTATACTACTTGACACTCCTCCCGTGTGCATGCATAGGTCTTACTGGAGCTTCACCATTGACGAGGAGTCCGAGCACATGTGTACGCCTACACCATCCGCGAGGGAAGCATGGAGGAGAAC
This sequence comes from Aegilops tauschii subsp. strangulata, assembly GCF_002575655.3. Classification (NCBI taxonomy): domain Eukaryota; kingdom Viridiplantae; phylum Streptophyta; class Magnoliopsida; order Poales; family Poaceae; genus Aegilops; species Aegilops tauschii. The sequence goes on along the minus strand of NC_053038.3, from coordinate 199,426,083 downwards.
ATAGAAGAAAGGAGAAGAAGACAGAGCAGCTATTGGAGCCAGGATGGATGTTCGGACCTCCATCTGGATCATCCGGACCCCCTCCTGGATCATCCGGCTACGACGAGCGAAGACAACATCACGCTCCACCGCGAAGACGGATCTTTCGGGACCCTACCCGGATCATCCGGGACCCCACCCAGATCATCCAGCCAGCCTGCGCGCTGTTTGGGCTTTTGTCCTTGTATCTTCCCCATCTCCCCCCTCACTTACCCCTTCATGGCTAGCACTATAAATAGACCTCCCCACCTCATTTCTAGGGATAGCTAGGATTAGAACTACACATTGGAGCTTAGCTCATGTACCTCCCCTTGTGGGATTACTCTTGAGAGAGAAGACTCCATTGGAGTGCAGGACCACATTCCCTGCGGCGTCGGTGGTCGCGGGCGGCCGGGCCTTCGAGGTGGACGGGTGAGCTGCGGCACCGGGCTTCTTCTGGGGAGAAGTGTAACACAGCACGACAGAGATCACACGAGCATTTTTACCCAGGTTCGGGCCACCGTGAGGCGTAAAACTCTACTCCTGCTTTGGTGGATTGATGGTGGATAATGGTGTAAAACGCGACGCTCTTGCCCGGCAGGGTTGCCTCGGGGCGAGAGTGGCTACGCGCGTATGAATGACTGAGAGTCTGAATCCTTTCTACGGTTGCCATGGGCCTCCTTTTATAGATGAAGGGGTCACCACAGTGGCAAATCAGTCTTTACATAATGATTAGATAGCAAACATTGCTATCATACGTAACTCCGCGCTGATAGAGCACATTAAATGCGCCGCTCAGTGTCACATCATAGCGTGCCCGGCAGGACTTGCCAGGCTGTTTTGCCAGCTTCGCGCCTGCTTGCTTGACACATCTCAGGACGAGTGTCATTTGGAGGTATTTCCTGTAGGAAGTTGCTGCCATGTGGCAGGAAGCAGCCATTTAGTCACTTAGGAGCTTGACACCGCACTGATTGACGATGTGCGTTGCTGTGAGGTGGTGCGGTGGAGTGGTTTGCCTCCACAAGACCCGGCAGGCCTGTCGGGACGATCTTGGAGGCTTGCTTCTGGGGTAGCCTTGTCAAGCTCGCTGCCCGGCAAGTGAGGTTCTTCCCTTAGTGATATCTTGCCTCCCTGGCTAGTCTTGGTCTTCTTGATTGGCACTTTGATCCTTCAAAGAATTGATCCCTTCGTGCTTTGATCTGATCACGGATGCTGCAAACTCGTTCTTGGGCCTGTGCACAGTCTGGGCAACAGACCCAAGGTTTGTTGCACCGACAACGGCACACTTTGACAAGTGATCAACGATGCTATTTTCCGCACGTGGCACGTGCTCTGCTTGTAGTCCATCGAAGTGCTCTTCCAGCTTTCTTGTCGGGATTGGCTTGTATTCCCCATTGGGACACAAAGAAACCAAGGAGCTTGCTGGATGGGAACAAACACACGCTTCAAGTTGATCTTGTGCAAGTTTGCAAAGGACTCCTCCAAGTCATGAATGAGCGTTGATCTATCCCTGGTCTTGACCACTATATCATCCATATAGTGATGTAGGGTAGAACCCTAGATGGCCGATCTTTCACGAAAGGAGCAGGATCCCTCGAAGAACACGAAGAACACGGGGAAGAACGGAGAGAAATCACAAGGGGAAACACTCAAGAACAAGTCCAATCACACATCCACTAGACAATCAAACACACAAGATCCACAAGGTACATGAACAACAAAGGGAAAGATACAAGGTAGCGTTCATCCCAATCCTTGGACGAGTTAAGGTCTTGATGATATCCTAGGAGGATCTTCCCGTGAGGGGTCTTGGACATATCCCGCAGGATCTTCTCACACGGAGGTCTTGAACTCCATGGGAGTAGTAGTCTCTCTCTCTCACAAGAGTAGAGTAGAGTAGAGTGGTACAAGGAGCAAAGCTCTCTATCAAATGAGCTATCACTTTGCTAACCCTATAAAGGATGAGGGGGATGTCTATTTATAGTCTAAGCCACGAAGGGGTAAGTGGGAGAGGGATACAAGGCCAAAGGCCCGGCTGCGCACAGGCAGGGTCGGACGTCCGGTCACTCGCGGGGGTCCGGTCGTCCGAAGGGCATCGGGCGTCCGCTAAATCCATTCTGTTGAAGAGGCACCGGACGTCCGGTAACTTCGGACTTCCGTGAATATTACCGGTCGTCCGCTCGCTGGGAGGTGTAGTAGCTGGCGTAGGCTGGGCTTCAGGCATCGGTCGTCCGGTGGAGCCCGGTCGTCCGGGCGCTGTAGAGTGTCGGACGTCCGGCCGCTGTAGACTCCGCAGCTCTGTCTTCTTCCGTCTTCGCTTCCACGCTTCCCTCGCGGATGGTGTAGGTGTTCCTTGGCGCTTGCACTCCTCCACGTCGTCCGTAGCATTCCGACAATACCTATGCATGCACACGGGAGAAGTGTCAAGTAGTATACCATCCTTGAAGGGGTCAAGTGAGCACGTGTAAAGGAGATGATTCACCTTTGTGTATGTGAAGTAGATATCGCACATGTCACTCGCTGAACGGACTCTTGACATGGTGATGTCCATAGGATGCTCTGCATAATCTCCCCTCCCTTGGGAAAGATCCGACCTCGGATCAAAAACCACCATGGGAAAGAGATGGCTTCGCCGTGTAGAAGTGGACGTTCACCAAGCAGTCATCATCTTCAAGCTTGAAGTGGGCACTCTCCAATGTCGCACCGTCTAGTGATTCCTTCAAAATGAGCAAGGACAACAAACACTTGGAAAAATAAATGTGGTTAGCGTTAGTGCAAAACCAAGCATTCAAGAGGTGATTCACCCAACAAGTGTCATCATGGGGACAAGTATGCAATTGTGAGGTAGTGATGCAAATATGTGTGGCAAGAGAATAAGCATCTACCTTGAGGTCATAGCAAGTATTCACAAATTGCTCAATGAAAGGTCTATGGTAGGCATAGGAATCATTCACAACACCAAATAAAATGAAGTGTCTAAACACATGGGTCAAGTGTAAGACAATCCAAGCATAACGTGCATAGGGTGTAGTGAAGATGGTGTGGCACTCAACACAATAGAAAGAGCAATTGTTCATCATGTGTGAGGCAATCAAGTCAAACATGTAGCAATCAATGGGACATGGCATATGTGAAGAAATGGCATTGGTGCAACCAAACATGTGATAGGAGCAAGTAATCCATGAATTTGATGCAACACACATGGCATATATATCATGATGCATGGGAATGTGAAAATGGCAAGTCAAAATAAGATCTCTAACAAGTGTGCAATCAAGTGGTCCAAGATGACCAATAAGTCTCATGGTGCAAGCAACACAAGTAGTATGATCCGCAATATCCATGCTCAAGAAAGATGTCACCTTGAAGGCGTGCCCTTGTGTATTCTTCACAATGCCGAAGCACAAGCAAGTGCGATGTAGAATCGTCGTGGTAGAAGGTGGTTCACTCTCAAGAGCTCGGATTGTCAACTCATGTGACATGGAAGTCGACACGAGGTCCAAGTATCCTACACATGCACAAAACAAGGCAAAGAAAGTGTGCGCATGGTAGATAAACACATCATCCATCATGATGGTTCTCATCTTTTGCACATAACAATTAGAAGCATAAGTGCATGAATAATATGATGCAACAATGGCTATGTTCATGGCACTAGGTATATGGTGCAAAGAGTTAAGACAAGCATGCTTCACAAGGAATATGTCAAAATCTCCAAAATTATGTGAGATGCTATGGGGGCAAACTCATTATCAAGACTAAAGGCATAATTGCACTCAATACATGGCAAATCATCTAGCATGAGAGAGGCAACATACGGAGATATATGACAAGAAGCAATAACAATCATGTGCAAAGCATGTAGATGGTTGTCATCAACCGCATGAATCGAGCAAGTATGAATCATTAGTGGTGCAACAAGGCAAGCAATCATAGTAATCAAGTCGTGCAAGCTAGTAGTGCGAAGATGCAACACACTAGGGGAAATCATGGCAATCATGTCATGTGAGCAAATAATAGGCATAGACAATGCACATGACATATCGCAAGCACGAACACAAAGCAAGATCATAGTATCATCATAGGCATGGGGCACAAAGCAAGCATGGCAATAACAAGTGGTATCTCCACCAAGCTTGCAAATACACATACAACTAGTAGAATCAATCATCATGTGTAATGCAAAGCATGGGTCACAAATGCATGGCAAAGGCATAGTAATGAGCATATCATGCAAAGTGAACATGGCAATATGGGCAAATGATATATAATGGACAATAACCCATAACCATCTGAGGGTCATGTAGAAGAAATGCGCGAAGACTTCGCGTGAAGAGAGCGGTGGGAAAGGCAATCCATGGGATCCCAAATCATCGTTGCTCTCTAGAGCTCGTTTTGTCAACTCAGGGGATTGTGAGGTTGACAAGTATTCTTGGGTACCTATACAAAATAGACACAAACCGAAAAAATTGTGTGCGTGGTAAATGTACACATCATCCATCATGATGTGTATGTGCACGTGTGAGTTAGCACAAGATAAGCATCGCTCAAAGAAATTTGATGCATGGTATAAGAACATGTCTTCCATCATGAAAGAATAGTTATTGTGTATGACACGATGGGGATGCAAATTTAGCATACAAGTATATGGCACATCAATAGCATGTTTATTCATGGGAAACATATGGCGCACACAAGTATTGGGATCATGCAATGAATGGGATGAATCAAAATCTCCTAAAATGTATGAGGAAACTATGGGGGTCTCCTCATGAGCAATATTGTAAACATCACATGGAGAAAATGGACAACATCCAAAACAATGCATATCCAAAGCTAGGTGGTCATGGCATGGCATATGAGATAAATGATGCAAAGGGAGCATATCAATATCATCACAAGAAAAACAAATGCCAATAACCATGGGCTTGTCATCTATGCCATATGTGCAAATTGGGTTCATTTTAATGGCATATGCATAGTCACTACGAAGAGATTGCAAATATGACATATGTTTGATCTCATGCATAGCATATGACAAGTCAAGCGGATTGTCAAACATGATGTGACCTAAAGAATTTTCACAAGAAATCCTATGTAACATGGCATCACAACTAATAGACTCCACATGAGAATCATTATACTCATCATAAATGGGCAAGCAATCATCACATAAGGAAGTCTCACTAGCATGAAGCATGGTAATAGGTTGAGCAACATCATGCAAGCAATCAATCTCAGGAATGTCCACTAGTGGGACTAGAGCATCACCTTCACCTGTGTTACCTTGTTCATTCCACTCAAGTGGTGTAGGTGAGGTGGGAAAGACCAAATGGTGGTCATCTTCATCTTGATGGAACCATGTGGGAGGTCATCATATCCACCATGGCCATCGTCTTGTCCAAAGGGAGGACGAAGTCGTCGAGTATCGGCGCGTCATCATATACGGGACCTAGCACCAAATGAGAAGACACAATAGAGGTAGAGGTCAAGTTGTTAGAAATGCAAAAGGCCTCACGATACCTATCAACTATCACACTCTCTCTATGTGGTGGTTCACTCACTCCCTCAAGGTAGGTGCACTCAATGTCACATATGGTGGAGTCACTCATCTCACTCAAGTGGTGGGGGTTGTGGCTCTCCTCACATGGGAATTGGGGCAACTCGTCATATATGGGGCTAGTGGTGAAGTCACTCTCACTCTCAATATGGTGGCACAAGTCACTCAAGTCATCATACGTCGCCGTGGTCGAGGTGAAATACTCAACCATCTCATCGCCGTCGCCATGGATGAAGGCCGAAGATGGCACATCATCACTCTCCTCCATGACCGAAGGGAAAATCCCATGCTCGATCATCTCGTCATCGTCGCCATGGATGAAGGCCGAAGATGGCACATCATCACTCTCACCTCCAAAGATGGAAGCATCATCCTTGCTCGCCACCTTGTCGCTCGCCTCCAAAGCTTGGTCCTTGAGGGTCTCCGTAGTCGTACTTGTCGCCGCACCGTCTTGAAAAAGAGTCGAAGTAGACTCGGCATCATCAATGCCACAAAGAGGGATGGCGGTGAAGTCAAACTTGGGAGCATCGTCTTGGAGCTCGTCGTGCTTGGACATCTTGGTGGTGCTATCCTCATGCTCAGTCTCATGGAGCTTGGTCGTCGCGAAGTGAGCTTGGGGTGGAGAAGCCTTGGCCTTCATGAGTTCTTATTCCGCCTTGAGAGCACCAATGTAGTTGTCGTCGAGGGACTTGTAGTTCTTGAGGAAGATAGTCTTGGAGATGTCGTTGTTCAATCCCATCATGAAGTGGAACTTCATTAACATGGGGTCGTCCACGCCGGCTCGTCGCAAGGCATTCTTCATCTCCTTGAAGTACGCGTCGATGGACTTGGATCCTTGGGTGGTGTTCCTCAATTGGCGTAGAAGTTGTTCCGTGTAGGTTGGAGGCACAAACTCTCGCCGCAAAGCTCTCTTCGTCTTGGGCCAACTCATGTCGTAGGTCTCCGAAGGTGTGTGAAGCCACCATGTCGACGCATAGTCGTGGAAGTTTCTTGTGGCGCACTTCACTTGATCTTCGGGAGGAACTTGATGTAGCTTGAGGTAGTCGTCCATTAGGCGCTCCCACTCGAGATACTCCTCGGGTTCTTGAGTCCCATAGAAAGGAATCTTATGGTCAGTGTCGAGGTCGTAGTAGCTCGTGGAGGTCGCGGACTTGAGCTTGGGGAACTTCTCTTGAGCGTAGTCTTGGGGTGCTTGTTGGCGAAGATGCCGTATGTCCGTAGGCGAAGATGCCTTGAAATCACTTGGCGAAGATGCCAAGGGAGATGGTGAAGTCGTTGAGCGGTTGTTGGTGTTGAGCTCTTGACCTTCACATTCTTGTCGGTGAGTGTGTCGATGCCGATGTGATCTTGCCGGAGATGGTAGCTCGGAAGCATGTGCTCTTGAACGTCTTTTCGAAGATGAGGAAGATCGCTTGTAGGACTTGATGAGGGCTTTGATCTCCTCCATTTGAGCTTGCATCTTGGCGTCGAAGTTGTTGTTCGTGGCATCGAACTCGTCGTTGTTGTTGTAGACCGAGGGTGAAAAACCTTGCCTATCCATCACAAGAAGAGGTGAGTAGGAAATGAGATAAACAATACCAAGTTACCTTTTCCCAAAGTTGAGGATGTATCTCGTTTCACTCAATGTGAGATGAAAGAATAGTGGAATTGGTACCGGACTTGTTTCACTCACACCTACAAACTAAAGCTTATGGAGTAGCTCGGTGAGGATAGTGGCACAAAAATTTAATGCAAAATGTTAGCAAGAGTCAATAATGTTGAAAGAGATTCACAAATTCGCAAGTGAAACAAGTAGACCAATAGCAAGGAATGGCACACGGAAACGCACACACGGATAGATAGATGGGGTCGTGCAACCAAGGAATGAGCACAAAATGTGGAGTCCACGGAAAACGCTCGTGTTGCACAACTCAAGAGAGACGCTAGCACGATTGCTCAATAGGCGGATACGACACTTGTGCACAACCTATAAGATGCAAAATGGATAAACTTTCTATCCCAAGTATGCTATATATGTATGGTTCCCGGTGTTTCTCACACAATGATCGAAGATGATCAAGTATGATACCATATGATATATTGTAATGCACTATGATACGATGCTATGGCTCTTGCTTACAAGCTCTTTGCTCACTCTTTTTCTTTGCTTAAAATCTTATTCTTTTTTTTGGATGTGGCCACAATGCGAAATGCACAAACCAAGATAGCAATTGTATATATGCGGGAACAAACTTGTGACACAAAGGATGATATGATACCAAGATGATATGGTATGTATGCAATGGAAGGTGTAGATCACTAATGTGCACAAGTAACGTTGCCGGCAATACTCAAATGGCTAGTCTCGATAGGCAAGTAACGCAAAATGGGCTAGGGGTTATCAATGCAATTGCAAGGGGAATGTACAATGGTGTCATCGAGGTTACCGTCCGTTGCGATGATGAGTGGCGATGTTCTTGATGTAGATACCAAGATGATGGAGACTCGTCCCTAAGTAGCCGAAACACCTTAGGAAACGGAAAAACCGCGAACTCAAAATCTCAAGGACACAAGTCAAATGGTGGTAGTGGGATGTAGTGGCGGTGTTGCACTAGGCAATGCGGAAGTGGAATGATGGTTTATGCGCGTTGAAGTTGAAGTTGCCGTCCCTAAGTAGCCGAAACACCTTAGGAGACACAAGCCACAACTCAAACAAGCTCAAACAAATTTGGGTTAAGTTGGGGTGGCGGTAATGTATGGTGGGCAAGGTTATGCGGAAGTGGTGGTAGTGGTTGAGGAAGAAGCAACCGTCCCTAAGTAGCCTAAACACCTTAGGAGACTCAAATCACAACTCAAACAACCACTAATGCGATGTGGAACAAAATAGGTTAGGTTGCGGAAGTCGGTGGTGGTGTAGCGGATGATGTGGTGGAAGCCCTAGGCAAAGATGCCAAAATTCACAAAATTTGATGGAGTCAAATGATATTGGTGGTATTTTTGTGGAAGGGGGATGTCAAGAGCTTCAAAACGAGCTAAAGAACGTCAAAAACAGACTCCAGATGAATTAGTTATGGACAAAACAAAAATCAGCCGAAGTTGATATTTACAGGTAGCGGACGTCCGGTGGGCGGACGTCCGGTGAGCACAGAAATCCGCTAATTTGGTTCTGTTGGGTGGTGCCGGTCGTCCGGTGAATGACGGACGTCCGGTGCTTCGAGGGGGTCCGGACGTCCGGTAAAACGCCGGTCGTCCGGTGGGTCGGGGTCAACGCGAGATGCGAGTTTCGGGACGCAATTTTGGGTGGAATTTTGAGATTTTGGGGTCCAAATTGAAGAGATTTTGTGGATGGGAAGTGGGGAAACTTAGGGAAATGCTAGATCCACTCGAAACCAAGCAAATCCATGGATCAAAATCAACAAAACATCATCATACCAACAAATCACAAAAAATTTGGGGCTATTTTTGGTGGGGATTTTCGAATTTGGAGAAGAACACAACAAAATCAAGCTAGAAAACAAAGAGGGGAGACTCCGAAATCATGATCAACGTGGTTCTGATACCAAGATGATGTAGGGTAGAACCCTAGGTGGCCGATCTTTCACGAAAGGAGCGGGATCCCTCGAAGAACACGAAGAATACGGGGAAGAACGGAGAGAAATCACAAGGGGAAACACTCAAGAACAAGTCCAATCACACATCCACTAGACAATCAAACACACAAGATCCACAAGGTACATGAACAACAAAGGGAAAGATACAAGGTAGCGTTCATCCCAATCCTTGGACGAGTTAAGGTCTTGATGATATCCTAGGAGGATCTTCCCGTGAGGGGTCTTGGACATATCCCGCAGGATCTTCTCACATGGAGGTCTTGAACTCCATGGGAGTGGTAGTCTCTCTCTCTCACAAGAGTAGAGTAGAGTAGAGTGGTACAAGGAGCAAAGCTCTCTATCAAATGAGCTATCACTTTGCTAACCCTATAAAGGATGAGGGGGAGGTCTATTTATAGTCTAAGCCACGAAGGGGTAAGTGGGAGAGGGATACAAGGCCAAAGGCCCGGCTGCGCATAGGCAGGGTCGGACGTCCGGTGGGCGTGGGACGTCCGATCACTCGCGGGGGTCCGGTCGTCCGGAGGGCATCGGGCGTCCGCTAAATCCGTTCTGTTGAAGAGGCACCGGACGTCCGGTAACTTCAGACTTCCGTGAATATTACCGGTCGTCCGGTGGGGGCCGGACGTCTGCTCGCTGGGAGGTGTTGTAGCTGGCGTAGGCTGGGCTTCAGGCGTCGGTCGTCCGGTGGAGGCCGGTCGTCCGGGCGCTGTAGAGTGTCGGACGTCCGGTGGCACGTCGGACGTCCGTCCGCTGTAGACTCCGCAGCTCCATCTTCTTCCGTCCTCGCTTCCACGCTTCCCTCGGGGATGGTGTAGGTGTTCCTTGGCGCTTGCACTCCTCCACGTCGTCCGTAGCGTTCCGACAATACCTATGCATGCACACGGGAGAAGTGTCAAGTAGTATACCATCCTCGAAGGGGTCAAGTGAGCACGTGTAAAGGAGATGATTCACCTTTGTGTATGTGAAGTAGATGTCGCACGTGTCACTCGCCGAACGGACTCTCGACATGGTGATGTCCATAGTATGCTCTGCATCATATAGGCTTCCATGTTTCTGTGCAGCTGGGGTTCGAAACCAATCTTTACTACCCTCGCAAAAGTGGATCCGACGCTCTTTAACCCGAAAGGCATACACACAAAGCAGTATGTGCCACATGGGGTTATGAACGCAGTTTTCTCTTCCTCTTCCTTGGCCATGAATATCTGATGGTACCCGAAGTATGCATCCAAGAAGGAAAGCAAATCACACCCGGAAGTGGAATCAACAATTTGATCAATGCGTGGGGGAAAGGATCTTTTGGACATGCTTTGTTAAAGTCAGTGAAATCAATGCAGAGCCTCCATTTCCCGTTTGCCTTGCGCACTACCACTGGGTTTGCTAACAAAGTTGGATGCATCACCCCTCTGACCAAACCAGCTGCTTCAAGTTTCTTGATCTCCTCGGCAATGAACTGCTGCTGTTCTAAAGCTTGCTTTCTAACCTTCTGCTTGATGGGCCGAGTGATACGTCCATTTTGCATCATGTTTTCCTACTATTATTTAAGATGTTTTTATCCATAATAATGCTTTTTGGAGTAATTCTAATGCCTTTTCTCTCATAATATGCAAGGTATACACAAAGAGGGACAATTCTGGCAGCTGGAAATCTGGACCTAGAAAAACTACGTCAGGCCACCTATTCTACACACAACTCCAAACAAGCTGAAACTTCACGGAGATTTTTTTATCAAATATATGATGAATATTGGAGCAAATAACTACCAGAGGGGACCCACGAGGTGGGCACAACCCACCTGGGAACGCCAGGCAGCCCAGGCGTGCCCTGGTGGGTTGTGCTCACCCAGGCCCACCTCCGGTGCCCATCTTCTGGTATATAGGTCATTTTGACCTAGAAAAAAAAGGAGAGGACTTTCAGGATGGGGCGCCGCCGTCTCGAGGCGGAACTTGGGCAGGAGCACTTTTGCCCTCCGGCGGAGCGATTCCGCCGGGGGAACTTCCCTTCCGGAGGGGAAATCATCGTCATCATCATCACCAACAACTCTCCCATCTTGGGGAGGGAAATCTCCATCAACATCTTCAACAGCACCATCTCATCTCAAACCCTAGTTCATCTCTTGTGTTCAATCTTGTTACGGGAACTATAGATTGGTGCTTGCGGGTGACTAGTAGTGTTGATTACATCTTGTAGTTGATTACTATATGGTTTATTTGGTGGAAGATTATATGTTCAGATCGAATATGCTATTTAATACCCCTCTGATCTTGAGCATGATTATCATTTGTGAGTAGTTACTTTTGTTCTTGTGGTCACGGGAGAAATCATGTTGCAAGTAATCATGTGAATTTGATATGTATTCGATATTTTGATAGTATGTATGTTGTGATTCCCTTAGTGGTGTCATGTGAACGTCGTCTACATGACATTTCACCATATTTGGGCCTAAGGGAATGCATTCTGGAGTAGCAATTATATGATGGGTTGCGAGAGTGACAGAAGCTTAAACCCCCAGTTTATGCGCTATTCCGTAAGGGACCGATTTGATCCAAAAGTTTAATGCTATGGTTAGAATTTATTCTTAATACTTTTCTCGTAGTTGCGGATGCTTGCGGGAGGGTTAATCATAAGTAGGAGGTTTGTTCAAGTAAGAACAACACCTAAGCACCGCTCCACCCACATATCAAATTATCAAAGTAGCGAACACAAATCGAACCGACATGATGAAAATGACTAGATGAAATTCCTGTGCACCCTCAAGAACACTTTGCTTATCATAAGAGACCGTTTTGGACCGTCCTTTGCCTAAAAAAGATTGGGCTACCTTTCTGCACTTTTGTTACTACTATCGTTACTTGCTCGGTACAAATTATCTTGCTATCAAACTACTCCGCTACTTACAATTTCAGCACTTGCAGACATTACCTTGCTGAAAACCACTTGTCATTTCCTTCTGCTCCTCATTGGGTTCAACACTCTTACTTATCGAAAAGTGCTACAATTGATCCCCTATACTTGTGGGCCATCAAGGCTATTTTCTAGCGCCGTTGCCGGGGAGTGAAGCGCCTTCGGTAAGTGGAATTTGGTAAGGAAACATTTATATATTATGCTGAAATTTATTGTCACTTGTTACTATGGAGAACAATCCTTTGAGGGGTTTGTTCGGGGTATCTTCACCTCGGCCGGAACCACAATTAGCTACCCCTCAACCTACTGTACCTACTAAAATATTGAATATGAAATTCCTTTGGGTATGATAGAACAACTACTAGCTAATCTTTATGCAGGAGACGGAAGAGAACATCCTGATATGCACTTGATATATGTGGAACAAATTTGTGGATTGTTTAAGCTTGCAGGTTTACCCGGAGATGAAGTTATGAAGAAGGTTTTCCCTTTATATTTGAGGGGGAAAGCATTGGCATGGTATAGGCTATGCGATGATATTGGATCTTGGAATTGGAATCGGTTGAAATTGGAGTTTCGTCAAAAAATTTATCCTATGCATCTAGTTCATCGTGATCGGAATTATATATATAATTTTGGCCTCGTGAAGGAGAAAGTATCACTCTAGCTTGGGGGAGGCTTAAGTCAATGTTATATTCATGCCCCAATCATGAACTCTCAAGAGAAATTATTATCCAGAATTTTTATGCTCGACTTTCTCATAATGATCAAACCATGCTTGATACTTCTTGTACTGGTTCCTTCATGAAGAAGACTATTGAATTCCGGTGGGATCTTTTGGAAAGAATTAAACGCAACTCGAAAGATTGGGAACTCGACAAAGGTAAAGAGTCAGGCACTAAACTTAAGTATGATTGTGTTAAATCTTTTATGAATACCGATGCTTTTCAAAAGTTTAGCACTAAATATGGACTTGACACTAAGATAGTAGCCTCCTTTTGTGAATCATTTGCTACTCATGTTGATCTCCCTAAAGATAAGTGGTTTAATATCACCCACCTATTAAAGAAGAAATTAAAGAACCGGTACCAATTAAAGAAGAAACTAACAAAAGCTATATTAGAACATCTAAACCCGATGAACAAATCAAAGTAGAAACTAGTATTGCTATGGTTAAACATCTCTTGGAAGAAGATATGGATGGGCATGTTATTTACTTCTGCGAAGAAGCTGCTAGAATTGCCAAACCTGATAAAAAGGATAAGCATAGACCTGTTGTTGGCATGCCCGTTGTCTCAGTTAAAATAGGAGATCACTGTTATCATGGTTTATGTGACATAGGTGCTAGTGTGAGTGCTATTCCTTACACCTTATATCAAGAAATTATGAATGACATAGTACCCGCAGAAATAGAAGACATAGATGTTACTATTAAACTTGCTAATAGAGACACTATATCACCAATTGGGATTGTTAGAGATGTTGAAGTCTTGTGTGGGAAAATAAAATACCCTACTGATTTTCTTGTTCTTGGTTCCCCACAAGATGATTTCTGTCCCATTATCTTTGGTAGACCCTTCTTGAACACCGTTAATGCTAAGATAGATTGTGAGAAACAAACTGTCGGTGTTAGTTTTGGTGATGAGTCTCATGAGTTTAATTTCTCCAAGTTTAGTAGAAAGCTTCATGAAAAAGAATTGCCTAGTAAGGATGAAATAATTGGTCTTGCTTCTATTGTTGTGCCTCCTGCTGATCCTTTAGAACAATATGTGCTAGATCATGAAAATGATTTACATATGCATGAAAGAAATGAAATAGATAAGATTTTCTTTGAACAACGTCCTCTGCTTAAACACAATTTGCCTATTGAAACTCTAGGAGGTCCTCCTCCACCTAAAGGTGATCATGTGTTTGAATTAAAACAATTGCCGGACACTTTGAAATATGCTTATCTTGATGAAAAGAAGATATATCCTATTATTATTATTAGTGCTAACCTTGCAGAACATGAAGAAGAAAGATTATTGAAAGTTCTAAGGAAGCACCGAGCTACTATTGGATATACTCTTGATGATTTAAAGGGAATTAGTCCCACTCTATGTCAGCACAAAATTAATATGGAACCTGATGCTAAACCCATTGTTGATCACCGACGTCGGTTAAATACGAAGATGAAAGAGGTGGTAAGAACGGAAATATTAAAACTTCTGGAAGTAGGTATAATCTATCCCATAGCTGATAGTAGATGGGTAAGTCCTGTTCACTGTGTTCCTAAGAAAGGAGGTATTACTGTTGTTCCTAATGATAAGAATGAAGTTATTCCACAAAGAATTGTTACAGGCTATAGAATGGTAATTGATTTTAGAAAATTAAACAAAGCAACTAGAAAAGATCATTACCCTCTGCCTTTTATTGATCAAATGCTAGGAAGATTATCTAAGCACACACACTTTTGCTTCCTTCATGGATACTCTGGCTTTTCACAAATACCCGTTTCTCAACCTGATCAAGAAAAGACCACTTTTACTTGTCCCTTTGGAACTTATGCTTATAGACGTACGCCTTTTGGTTTATGCAATGCACCTGCTACCTTTCAAAGATGTATGACTAATATATTCTCTGACTTCTGTGAAAAGATTGTTGAGGTTTTCATGGATGACTTCTCTGTTTACGAGAAGTCTTTTGATGATTGTTTAAGCAATCCTGATCGAGTTTTGCAGAGATGCGAGCAAACAAATCTTGTCTTGAATTGGGAGAAGTGCCACTTTATGGTTAATGAAGGTATTGTCTTGGGTCATACAATTTCTGAAAGAGGTATTGAAGTGGACAAAGCTAAGGTTGATGCAATTGAGAAAATGCCATGTCCTAAAGATATCAAAGGTATTCGTAGTTTCCTAGGTCATGCTGGTTTCTATAGGAGATTTATTAAAGCCTTTTCTAAAATTTCTATGCCTCTTACGAGCCTTTTGCAAAAGGATATTCCTTTTGTTTTTGATGATGATTGTTTAGAAGCCTTTGAAACACTCAAGAAAGCCTTAATTTCTGCATCTATTGTTCAACCGCCTGATCGGAACTTGCCTTTTGAAATTATGTGTGATGCTAGTGATTATGCTGTTGGTGCTGTTCTAGGACAAAGAGTTGATAAGAAACTGAATGTTATTCATTATGCTAGTAAAACTCTAGACAGTGCTCAAAGAAACTATGCAACTACTGAAAAAGAATTCTTAGCAGTGGTGTTTGCTTGTGATAAATTTAGACCTTATATCATTGATTCAAAAGTAATTGTTGACACCGATCATGCTGCTATTAAATATCTTATGGAAAAGAAAGATGCTAAACCTAGACTTATTCGATGGGTTCTCTTGCTACAAGAATTTGATTTGCATATCACTAATAGAAAAGGAGCTGAGAACCCCGTAGCTGATAACTTATCTAGGCTAGAAAATAGCCTTGATGACCCACAAGTATAGGGGATCAATTGTAGCTCTTTTCGATAAGTAAGAGTGTCGAACCCAACGAGGAGAATAGGGAAATGACAAGTGGTTTTCAACAAGGTAATGTCTGCAAGTGCTAAAATTGTAAGTAGCGGAGTAGTTTGATAGCAAGATAATTTGTAACGAGCAAGTAACGATAGTAGTAACAAAAGTGCAGCATGGTAGCCCAATCCTTTTGAGGCAAAGGACAGGCTAATACGGTCTCTTATGATAAGCAAAGCGTTCTTGAGGGTGCATGGGAATTTCATCTAGTCACTTTCATGATGTCGGTTCGATTTGTGTTCGCTACTTGGATAATTTGATATGTGGGTGGACCGGTGCTTCGGTGTTGTTCTTACTTGAACAAACCTCCTACTTATGATTAACCCTCCCGCAAGCATCCGCAACTACGAGAAATGTGAGAAAAATCTAACCATAACATTAAACTTTTGGATCCAATGGGTCCCTTACGGAATACCGTAGAAACCGGGATTTAAGCTTCTGTCACTCTCGCAACCCATCATCTAATTGCTACTTCACAATGCATTACCTTAGGCCCAAATATGGTGAAGTGTCATGTAGTCGACGTTCACATGACACCACTAAGGGAATCACAACATACATACTATCAAAATATAGAGCACATATCAAATTCACATGATTACTTGCAACATGATTTCTCCCGTGACCTCAGAACAAAAGTAACTACTCACAAATGATAATCATGCTCAAGATCAGAGGGGTATTAAATAGCATACTGGATCTGAAATATAATCTTTCACCAAATAAACCATATAGTAATCAACTACAAGATGTAATCAACACTACTAGTCACTCGCAAGCACCAATCTATAGTTCCGGTAACAAGATTGAACACAGGAGATGAACTAGGGTTTGAGATGAGATGGTGATGTTGAAGATGTTGATGGAGATTACCCTCCCCAATATGGGAGAGTTGTTGGTGATGATGATGACGATGTTTCCCCCTCCGGGAGGGAAGTTCCCCCAGCGGAATCGCTCCGCGGGAGGGCAAAAGTGCTCCTGCCCAAGTTTTGCCTCGAGACGGCGGCGCTCCGTCCCGAAAGTCCTCTCTTTATTTTTTCTAGGTCAAAATGACCTATATACCAGAAGATGGGCAACGGAGGTGGGCCTGGGTGAGCACAATCGACCAGGGCGCGCCTAGGCTGCCTGGCGCGCCCAGGTGGGTTGTGCCCACCTGGTGGGCCCTCTCTGGTAGTTATAAGTTGATACGTCTATTTTGCATCATGTTTTCCTACTGTTATTTTAAGATGTTTTTATCCATAATAATGCTTTTTGGAGTAATTCTAATGCCTTTTCTCTCATAATATGCAAGGTATACACAAAGAGGGAGAGTTCCGGCAGCTGGAAATCTGGACCTGGAAAATCTACGTCAGGCCACCTATTCTGCACAACTCCAAACAAGCTGAAACTTCACGGAGATTTTTTATCAAATATATGATGAATATTGGAGCAAATAACTACCAGAGGGGCCCACTAGGTGGGCACAACCCACCTGGGCGCGCCAGGCAGCCCAGGCGCGTCCTGGTGGGTTGTGCTCACCCAGGCCCACCTCCGGTGCCCATCTTTTGGTATATAGGTCATTTTGACCTAGAAAAATGAGGAGAGGACTTTCGGGATGGAGCGTCGCCGTCTCGAGGCGGAACTTGTGCAGGAGCACTTTTGCCCTCCGGCGGAGCGATTCCGCCGGGGGAACATCCCTCCCGAGGGGGAAATCATCATCATCATCACCAACAACTCTCCCATCTTGGGGAGGGCAATCTCCATCAACATCTTTAACAACACCATCTTATCTCAAACCCTAGTTCATCTCTTGTATTCAATCTTGCTACCGGAACTATAGATTGGTGCTTGCGGGTGACTAGTAGTGTTGATTACATCTTGTAGTTGATTACTATATGGTTTATTTGGTGGAAGATTATATGTTCAGATCGAATATGCTATTTAATACCCCTCTGATCTTGAGCATGATTATCATTTGTGAGTAGTTACTTTTGTTCCTGAGGTCACGAGAGAAATCATGTTGCAAGTAATCATATGAACTTGATATGTGTTTGATATTTTGATAGTATGTATGTTGTGATTCCCTTAGTGGTGTCATGTGAACGTCGACTACATGACACTTCACCATATTTGGGCCTAAGGGAATGCATTGTGGAGTAGCAATTAGATGATGGGCTGCAAGAGTGACAGAAGCTTAAACCCCAGTTTATGCGCTATTCCGTAAAGGACCGATTGGATCCAAAAGTTTAATGCTATGGCTATAATTTATTCTTAATACTTTTCTCGTAGTTGCGGATGCTTGCGGGAGGGTTAATCATAAGTAGGAGGTTTGTTCAAGTAAGAACAACACCTAAGCACCGCTCCACCCACATATCAAATTGTCAAAGTAGTGAACACAAATCAAACCAACATGATGAAAGTGACTAGATGAAATTCCCGTGCACCCTCAATAACGCTTTGCTTATCATAAGAGACCATTTTGGCCTGTCCTTTGCCTCAAAAGGAGTGGGCTACCTTGCTGCACTTTTGTTACTACTATCGTTACTTGCTCACTACAAATTATCTTGCTATGAAACTACTCTGCTACTTACAATTTCAGCACTTGCAGACATTACCTTGCTAAAAACCACTTGTCATTTCCTTCTGCTCCTCGTTGGGTTCGACACTCTTACTTATCGAAAAGAGCTACAATTGATCCCCTATACTTGTGGGTCATCACCGAGCGTGAGGGCGAACAGCAAGGTGGTGCTTGATTACCTTCCTGGGAACACCAGGGATGTCAAACGGTTGCTAAGCAAACAAATCGACATTCACCCACAGGAAGGCAACGAGCATGCTTTCCTATTTGTCATCAAGGGTGGCGCTGATGGTGAATGTACCATCAACACCATCCTGCCTTGCCGGGACCCTTTTCACAGCAGGTGAAGCAACTTTGGGTTTTTTCTAGCGGAACTCTCCGGCAGATCGTCAACAGGCGCGGTGCACTCCGAAGAGGCACGCTTCCCGGAGTTCTTGCCGACATCCTTGCAAGCCTTCTTCTTCTTGTTTGTTTCCTTGGCAGGAGCTGGGACTTCTGTGGCCTCAGCTGCTACCGCATCCCGATACATCTTGTCCACACATATAATTACATCTTTCTTATCTGACGGAATGGAGATGATACCCATCGGCCCTGGCATCTTCAAGGTGTTGTAGGCATAATGGAATGCTGCCATGAATTTTGCCAGAGCTGGACGACCAAGAATTCCATTGTAAGGCAAGGAAGTTCAACAACATCGAACACAACTCTCTCGGTCCGATAATTTTCAGTTCTCTGCCAAATGTCACAGGCAATGTAACCTTCCCCTTGGCCCGGCTCCTCCCGGGGTTGATTCCTTGGAACGTACCCGTAGCCTTGAGCTCCTCATTAGGGATCTGCAGCTTGCCAACCACTCTAGAGGAGATTAAGTTCAGCCCAGCCACTCCGTCAACTAGCATCTTTGTTACCTTGAGGTTGCGGATTGTCGGGGAAACCAAGAACGACAAACACCCAACCGCAGTGGCACGGTCATGGTGGTCCTCCTCGTCAAAGATGATAGGCGCGCGGGACCATTTAAGTGGCCTTTGGGAGTCTGTAGCTGGCTCGACGGCATTGACCTCACGCGCCCACTGCTTGAGCCGGCGGTGGGAGGAGTGAAAAGATGCACCTCCATCTATAGACATGGCTTCGGTTACCCTTTGGAATTCTTGCTCGCTGGTTTCTTCCTCATCCTCTTCATCACTCATGTCATCTTCTTTCTTTTCACGACCTCTAGTAGGTGTTTCCTTTTGCTGCGGGGCCTTGCCGCGGTGGCCCCCTCTACCGCCATGGCCTTTTCCACCAGCACCCTCTTGGCCTTTCTCCGTGTCATGCTTCTCGTATTCAGCCTTTTGTCTCTTAACAAGCTGCTCAACTTGGTGGCACCCTTGGAGATCATGACCTTTTGTGCGATGGATTTTGCAGTATGGCCCGTCGGATTTCCCGGCTTTCTCTGCTGCCGTGGCCTCCTGACGATCAGCGCACGTGGTAGCTCCCTTCCCAGGGGCCTCGGTTTTGGCCTTCTTGCCGGCACTAAGATCACCAGAGCTCTCAATGGCCAATATTGTCTTCTCTTTGTGTTTCCTATTGCGTCTCCGGCTTCTCCTCTTCGGGTGGGCGGCATCGTCGTCATCATCTGAGTCAATCTCGACGCCAGCCTCCTCTCCGGGGATTCGCCTTCCTTCTTCAGCTCGCGCACACTTATCCACCAAGGTGTACGACTCATTGACGGTCTTGGGCAGCCGGACAGTCATTTTGTCCCGCATCCTCCTGTTGCGCACTTTTGAATGGAAAGTGGCAATCACTGCTGCTGGGTGTATCTTTGGGATGTTACGGTGTACTTGACTTAACCTCTGTATATATTTACGAAAATCCTCCGCTTGCTTCTGCGGGAGGACTTGCAAGTCACTGGGCTGTCCAAGCTCTTGGTGGCCACCTGTGAAAGCGCCAACAAACTCATTGCACAAGTCAACTCATGAGGAAATAGAGTTTTCCGGCAGGTGCATCAGCCATGAGCTCACATTTGGCTTGAGCGCCAAAGGGAAATAGTTGGCGAGCACCTTCTCATCTCTTCCCCCTGTGGCTTGAACGACAATCATGTAGATGCCCAAAAACTCTGTCGGGTTTAACTTTCCGTCGTATTTTTCGGTAGTTTAGGCTTGAAGGCTTCGGCAGATGGCCAGCGGACCTGCCGCAGCTCACACGTGAAGGCGGGGCACCCAACCTCATAAGGCAAGTACCCACCGACACTGGGCGTGGGTTCGTCAACGTCTGGGCCATTGTCTGTTGGATTGATGGTGTGCTGATAGAGGCAAAGGTGTCCCGTCTTTCGATGAGATGATGGATATCGCTTTGGTGGAAGTCGACTTTGACGATCCGACTACGAACGTGCGAGGACGTCGCGCCTTAGCAATCGCTAAACCAACTCCGAGAGGTTATCGACCACGCCGGAGCACGATCAACCTGACCACGAGGGTCTGTTTCCTGCGAGCAAACGAAGAACAAGCAAGAAACTGAGATTGCAATCTGGATATTGCGAATATAAGATGAAAGCTTTATTGATCAAGGTGGAGTTCTGTGACGCCTTTGTCTGGTTGCTGAACACAAACGAAGTACGCGAAGTTGCAGCTATGGCGAACTTTTAATCTAAACAAAACCCAAAGTCTAAACGACGCCCTAAGGGCTGTATATATGGAGGAAGAGGGGGGGAATTTCGTGGCCCTTGAGGAAGGGGTCCGAAACCAACCCTATCTCTTGTTTCCCCACACATACGGACTCTAAAAACAGCCTATACTGATGTATTTCGAAATTACATGGGCCTGGCCCAATAATAAGGTGACGCAGCACCTAGAATAGCCTTTGGACGAAAGTTATGAAGTAGCATCTTGTATATTTCGTCCAAGGTTTCATGCACGCATTATGGTGGCTTCAACGTCTTGAAATCATCACTTGTAACTCCGTTCTTGTTCCCCATGCGCATGCCATCATCTCCATGCTTGTTCTTGCTCCAATGTTCATCCTTCTCAAAGCTAGGCCCTTCATTTGTAAGCAAAACAAATGTATCCAATTTAGGCAGCATCATATTCTCATGAATATTAGAATCATTACCAAGAAACGAAAGTACCTGGTAATTTAATTGGCGTGCGCGAGCTCTAGTAATTGGTCCAGTATGTATAGCAGCAGGGGCTGTGGGTGTAACAATGGTATTGATGTCCTCATCATCCTCCCCTTCTTGAAATGAAGTCGTCCTCGACGGAAGCTCATCTTCCTCACCCAAATAAGGCTTCAAATCTGCAATGTTAAAAGTGGGACTAACCCCAAAATCTGCAGGCAGCTCAAGTTTATATGCATTATCATTTATTTTCTCTAACACCTTAAAAGGACCATCAGCACGTGGCATTAGCTTTGATTTGCGCAAATCAGGAAATCTATCCTTACGCAAATGTAACCAAACAAGATCTCCAGGTGCAAACACAACATGTTTTCTACCCTTATCTCCAGCAAGTTTATATTTAGCATTCATACGCTCAATGTTTTCCTTAGTTAACTCATGCATTTTTAAGATCAATTCAGCACGTTGTTTAGCATCAAAATTAACCTTCTCCGAAGATGGAAGAGGCAACAAATCAATAGGTGCACGAGGTAGGAAACCATACACAATTTCAAAAGGGCACATCTTAGTAGTAGAATGCAATGAACGATTATAAGCAAACTCAATATGAGGCAAGCATTCTTCCCACATTTTCTTATTATTCTTCAAAACAACCCTAAGCATAGTAGACAATGTTCTATTGACTACTTCAGTTTGTCCATCAGTTTGGGGGTGACAAGTAGTACTAAAAAGCAGTTTAGTCCCCAACTTAGCCCATAAACATCTCCAAAAGTGGCTAAGAAATTTAGTATCACGATCGGAAACAATAGTATTTGGCACACCATGCAAGCGAATAATTTCACGAAAGAACAAATCAGCAACATTAACAGCATCATCGCTTTTATGACATGGTATAAAGTGTGCCATTTTCGAGAATCTATCCACGACAACAAATATGCGATCCCTCCCCTTCTTTGTTCGAGGTAAACCTAAAACAAAGTCCATAGATATATCCTCCCAAGGAACACTAGGTACAGGCAAAGGCATATATAAACCATGAGGATTGAGTCGTGACTTAGCTTTTTGACATGTAGTGCAGCGAGCAACAAAACGCTCAACATCCCGTCTCATCTTTGGCCAAAAGAAATGTGTAGCAAGTACGTCCTCTGTCTTCTTCACGCCAAAGTGTCCCATTAATCCTCCGCCATGCGCCTCCTGCAACAACAAAAGACGAAGAGAGCTAGCTGGAATGCATAGCTTGTTAGCACGGAACACAAATCCATCATTAACGACAAACTTGTTCCAGGTTCTTCCTTCTTTACAATTCTGCAATACATCTTTAAAATCAGCATCATGCACATATTGATCTTTGATGGTCTCCAAACCAAATATTTTGAAGTCAAGTTGTGAAAGCATAGTATAGCGACGAGACAATGCATCAGCAATAACATTTTCTTTACCCTTCTTGTGTTTAATGACATAAGGGAAAGTTTCAATGAATTCAACCCATTTAGCATGTCTACGATTCAGTTTAGCTTGACTTTTAATATGTTTCAAAGATTCATGATCAGAATGTATAACAAATTCTTTGGGCCATAAATAATGTTGCCATGTTTCTAAAGTCCGAACAAGAGCATATAGTTCTTTATCATAAGTAGAATAATTCAGACTAGGCCCACTCAATTTTTCAGAAAAGTATGCAACAGGTTTGCCATCTTGTAATAACACACCTCCTAATCCAATGCCACTAGCATCACATTCAAGCTCAAAAGTCTTATTAAAATCAGGAAGTTGGAGTAAAGGAGCATGTGTCAACTTATCTTTCAATACCGTGAAGGCTTCTTCCTGTGCGGTACCCCAAACAAAAGGCACATCCTTCTTTGTAAGCTCGTTGAGAGGTGCAGCAATGGTGCTAAAATCTCTCACAAAACGCCTATAGAAACCAGCGAGTCCAAGAAAACTCCGCACTTGTGTGACCGTTTTGGGCTGCGGCCAACTCTCAATAGCTTCAATCTTGGCTTTATCAACTTCAATTCCGTGTGGAGTAACAACATAGCCAAGAAAAGATACTCGGTCGGTGCAAAAGGTGCACTTCCCAAGGTTACCAAACAAACGTGCATCACGTAGAGCAATAAAAACAGCACGTAAATGTTCCAAATGTTCTTCCAAAGATTTGCTATAAATCAGTATATCATCAAAATAGACTACCACAAATCGTCCAATGAAAGCACGTAAAACTTCGTTCATTAGTCTCATGAAAGTACTAGGTGCATTAGTTAACCCAAAAGGCATGACTAACCACTCATATAAACCAAACTTAGTTTTAAAAGCAGTTTTCCATTCATCTCCCAATTTCATACGAATTTGATGGTATCCACTACGCAAATCAACTTTGGAGAATATTGTAGAGCCACTCAATTCATCAAGCATATCATCTAGCCTAGGAATAGGATGACGATAACGAATAGTAATATTATTAATGCCTCTACAATCAACACACATACGCGACGTACCATCCTTTTTAGGCACGAGTATAATAGGAACAGCACAAGGACTAAGAGATTCGCGTATATAACCTTTGTCAAGCAGCTCCTGTACTTGACGCATAATCTCCTTCGTCTCCTCTGGATTGGTACGGTATGGTGCACGGTTGGGTAGCGATGCACCGGGAATTAAGTCAATTTGATGCTCAATCCCTCGAATAGGTGGTAATCCCGGTGGCACGTCTTGTGGGAAGACGTCAGCGAACTCCTGCAAAATGTTAGTGACAGCAGGGGGCAAAGAGGAAGGCACGTCCTCGAATGAAAATAATGCCTCTTTGCACACAAAAGCATAGCAAACAGATTTGTGGAAATCTAGTTCATCAATATCAGATTTTGTGGCAAGTAAACATGCACTTTTCAATTTAATTTCAGAAACAACACTAGATGGTTTATTATTAGGTTTCATTTGTTGCTCAAATTCCTTTGCCACAATCTGATTTTCACTCTTATTTTTCTCCTGTTTTGCTTTATTAGCTCTATTAATGTCATCTTTCAAAATGGAATCAGGAGTCATAGGAAGCAAAGTAATATTTTTATCCTTATGAACAAGAGTATACTGATTGTTTCTACCATGGTGTACAGAATTTTTATCAAATTGCCATGGTCTACCTAGTAATAAGGAACATGCTTGCATGGGTACCACATCACAATCAACATAATCAGCATATGTAGAGATACTAAAATGCACACGAACGGTACGTGTTACCTTAACCTTGCCGCTGTTGTTGAACCATTGGATGTAGTAAGGATGTGGATGTGGTCTTGTGGTGAGAGATAGCTTCTCCACCATCTCCATGCTAGCCAAGTTGTTACAGCTCCCTCCATCGATGATGACGCGAACAGAACGTTCCTTCACAACTCCCTTTGTATGGAACAAATTATGCCTCTGATTTTGCTCTGCTTGTGTGACCTGCACACTCAAAACACGTTGAGCAACTAAACATTCATACCTGTCAGCGTCTTCAGGAGCCATGTATTGCGTCTCATTTTCAGAATCATCTCCACCATGTTCTTCACGTGTAATAAGAGCCAAAGTCTCCTCATCATAGTCACTAGCGGACTCATACCCACCATCCTCAGTAGCAATCATGACACGCTGAGATTTGCATTCTCTCGCAAAATGTCCTCTTCCTTACAACGACGACAAATAATATCACTTGTGTGCCCTGTCGACGCCATGGAAGAAGAAGAGCTCTGCGCAGGCCCGGCAGGCGTGCTCTTGGCAGAGAGTGGTGGTTGTGCCTGCTTTCTTGTATCACGGCTGGAGGTGGCACCTGATGGAGGTGATGGTGAAGTGGAAGTAGAAGATGCACGCGGTGTCCATGATGAAGGTCGACCTGCAGAAAAGTTAGTTCGCGCCAATGGCTGTCGATCCTGCACTTCACGTTCAGCTTTACAAGCAAGATGGAATAAACGAGTGATATTATTATAATCCTTATACTCTAGAATGGTCTGAATCTCTTTATTTAATCCACCCATAAAACGTGCAAGCATAGCTTCATTCTCCTCAACAATACCACATCTAATCATGCCAGTTTGTAATTCCTGATAATATTCTTCTACAGAATTTTTCCCTTGTCTTAAACGCTGCAATTTTTGAAGTAATTCACGTTGATAATATGGTGGAACCCAACGAGTACGCATAGCAGTTTTCAAAGCAGCCCAAGTAGTTGGAACAGGATATAATCTACAATGTTCAGACCACCAAACACATGCAAAGCTAGTGAAAGCACAAACAGCAGCAGGAACACGTCTCTCCTCAGGATATTGTAAACATGTAAATCGTTGTTCAGTTTCTAACTCCCAAGTAAGATATATATCAGGAACATATCTACCCTCAAATGGTGGAATATTCAATTTCAGTTTAGGGAGATGGTCATGATCTCGTACCTGAGGTGATGGTGCCGGCCTACCGTTGCGAATATATACCTGAGGTCGACCTGCTGGTGGTGGTGCTGGTGGCTGCTCGTAGTTCTGATTTTGATCAACCTCATCCTCATAATCGCCCGCATAATCGTCATCCTCCTCAGCCGCCGCAGGAGCAGGAGCCAAAGAAGCATCAACAGTAGGTGCAGCAGCACCCGAATTTTGACCAATCTCAATTGGAACGCGCTGTGCCCGTCCCACTTGATTTGGAAGGCGGCGTTGGAGATGTGGTTGTTGTTGTTGTAGAGGTGCGACATGTGCAGCCGGGGGTGGTTGGGGAAGACGCTTGAGTAATTCAGTAAACTCGTTATCCAGCTTTGTCTCAAACGACTTCTCCACAGCATCTATCTTCTCCATAGCCTCTTCAAATCTGTTTAGCACATCTCCCACCTGGCCACTCATCATTTGCTGAAATTTATCATGCAACTCCTTGTTCGTCATGTTCTCCCAATCAGTCTCATCGGCTTGTGAACCTGCCATGGTTAGCAGCAAAAGAAACACAAAAGAATATGATCCTGCAGACTACTAGAAGTGGTGGTGATGGTGGTGTGTCACAAAACCTTCAAGCGAATCTCAAATTCTTACCAGTTCTTACCCAGCAGCAGGTGGTGATCGGCAACCGTTGTAGTCAAAAACTCTCAAAGCTTGGATATAGCGATTACCAGGAAGAGTCAAACGCACGATGTAGACTTATGTGGAGCTGGGAAGGCTTATAATATGGTAGCAAAATGGTAAGCAATAATCAATTCAGAGATGCAAAGTTGAATAAACGCTCAACGACGGTACTGTGCTGGTCCTAGGCTAGACCGTGCTAGAGACGCGAGCCTAGAACACTAACAAAATCACGGCGCTGCACGTAAACAAGGGAAAAGCACACTCTGGAATTTTTTTTTCGCTCTTTTTTTTTTGCGCTCTTTTTTTTTGCGCTCCTCTTTTTTTTTTTTTTTTTGCGAAAAATCACTATAATGGCGAGTGTCTCAAAACTCTTCCCAGGTCAAACTGACAGGATGGGCACAAAATTTTTTGACTATTTTTTTCGGAAATCAGGGCAGCGACGACGAAAAAGTGCGATAAAAAATCACTATGATGGCGAGTGTCTCAAAACACTACCCGGGGCCTTAAAATAGGATAGGGAAAAAATATTTTTGGTTGCCGAAATTTTGGCCTAAAAACTGCCCGGGGGTCTCCAGACTCTTTTTTTTTCCCGAGACCTACTCAGGCAAGGAAACACGAAACGGAAAATATATGGATCTCTAAAACCAACCGAATATGAAAAGAACTCGGATTGGTGGTGGATATATGGCGGTAGGATATGGCAGCGGTGGTGGTATATGGTAGCGGTAGTGGTATATGGATACGGATCGGTGGTGGTATATGGATACGGATTGGTGGTGGTATATGGATACGGATGCAAAGCGGTGGCGGATAAGCAATGGTGGTAGATGGCAAGGCGATGATGATGGTGCGGCGGCGGCGTGACAACTTATGACCAGAACTCGAAACTCTAAAAGACTAGGCTCTAAGACCAGCAACTTGACACGACGATGCAACCGCAAATTCAACAAAGCAAAAACCCTAAAAAGATTATGCAAAGGCTCAGATTGGTTCGGATATGATGAACTAACCCTAATTTTTTTTGTGGCTTTTTCGTGGACTGTAGGTATGAAGAACAGACTCGATCTAAACTATGAAAAACTGTAAAATCTCACCGAGCAACCTGGAAATCTGATACCACTTGATAGAGGCAAAGGTGTCCCGTCTTTCGATGAGATGATGGATATCGCTTTGGTGGAAGTCGACTTTGACGATCCGACTACGAACGTGCGAGGACGTCGCGCCTTAGCAATCGCTAAACCAACTCCGAGAGGTTATCGACCACGCCGGAGCACGATCAACCTGACCACGAGGGTCTGTTTCCTGCGAGCAAACGAAGAAGAAGCAAGAAACTGAGATTGCAATCTGGATATTGCGAATATAAGATGAAAGCTTTATTGATCAAGGTGGAGTTCTGTGACGCCTTTGTCTGGTCGCTGAACACAAACGAAGTACGCGAAGTTGCAGCTATGGCGAACTTTTAATCTAAACAAAACCCAAAGTCTAAACGACGCCCTAAGGGCTGTATATATGGAGGAAGAGGGGGGGAATTTCGTGGCCCTTGAGGAAGGGGTCCGAAACCAACCCTATCTCTTGTTTCCCCACACATACGGACTCTAAAAACAGCCTATACTGATGTATTTCGAAATTACATGGGCCTGGCCCAATAATAAGGTGACGCAGCACCTAGAATAGCCTCTGGACGAAAGTTATGAAGTAGCATCTTGTATATTTCGTCCAAGGTTTCATGCACGCATTATGGTGGCTTCAACGTCTTGAAATCATCACTTGTAACTCCGTTCTTGTTCCCCATGCGCATGCCATCATCTCCATGCTTGTTCTTGCTCCAATGTTCATCCTTCTCAAAGCTAGGCCCTTCATTTGTAAGCAAAACAAATGTATCCAATTTAGGCAGCATCATATTCTCATGAATATTAGAATCATTACCAAGAAACGAAAGTACCTGGTAATTTAATTGGCGTGCGCGAGCTCTAGTAATTGGTCCAGTATGTATAGCAGCAGGGGCTGTGGGTGTAACAATGGTATTGATGTCCTCATCATGTGCCTCCCGACATCTCTCTATGGTGACGCGCGGGTCTTCCTTTCGCCGGTCCTCCAGAACCCGCCGCTTATCCTGGCGGGTTTGCGGGCCAAACGAAGCCATCGACGTCTCGCCGGGCTCGTCGACACGTTGAGTTTGCTGAGGCTGCCATTGGGCCTGCTGTCGCGGAGGGGATTGCACTGTTGGTGTAGCCCCCTCGACACGACCATCAGCCCGGGCTGCCGTTGTCGCTCACGCGCATCACGACGGCTCCACATGCTGCAATTTACCTGCTTCAGTAAAGCCAATCAAGCTTTGGATGATGGCCCTCCACTCATCCATCTTGTCAGTCGCCCGTGGAAAATTTAGCAGGAGTTGGGCCAGCGCCATTGCTTCCGCGGCCGTGCTTGGCATTGCTAACGAGGCAAACCGTGATGTCACTCGACTGTTGGCAGAACCAGCAGGAGCGTCGCCGCGTTCTTGCCGCCGTGAACTGTTCGCCAAGGCGGTCTGGCGATGAGTAGGCCATGCTTGGGGCTCGACGGCCCCGTTCAGCATTCCGTCTTGCCCGTCTTGCTCTGGGCAAGGTGTGCGCCTTACAGTCGCGCCCGTGGTGAGCGCAACTGGAGGATTGCGGCTCGCGCCGGAGTACGTGTCGCGGTTGCGACTGGGTCCACTAGTTCGGCAGGAAGGTAGAGACTGGGCGTTCCGTCCACCCGCGGCTTCTGGGCCAAGCTCGTCAGGACGTTGCGGATGCTGCCCAGCCCTGGTGTTTCCCGCTCCGGCTTCGGCCATGGGGGACACAACGACGGCGCCGCCTGCGCCAGTCGCTTCATCCGCGGTACCTGCCTCATCTAATGTCGTCGTGGTGCCTACGACGTCCATAGTTGCGTGCGCGGGGGCCTTCGAAGTGGAGGGGTGTGCGGTCGCGCCGGGTTTCTTCATGGGCGCCACGAATATAGAAGATGAGGATGAAGAAGAGGATGATGAAGATCTACGCGCTGTTCACAACTTCGGGTTCGCTCAAGCGATTTAACCCCTACCCGGCACGCCAAAGATGTCGTGGGTGGACACGATCACCTAAGGGGCCACGGGCCCCTTGTGGTTCGGTAGGGGGAGATCACGTTGCACAAAGAGCGGAGGGGATGAAGCAGTACGACAAGGACACTCAGTGGTTTTACCCAGGTTTATGCCGCTGAGAAGCGTAAAACCCTACTCCTCCTTTGGTGCATTGGATAGAGGAACATGACGACACCACTACAAAAAACTACTTCCTTGATGATACGTGTTTGTCACAGTAGGTCACATTTTGTCATGCATGTACATCCATGACGATTTTATGAGAGAATCAAGATAGTCATACCTGTGCCGTCGTAGAAGTGTTCCATGGCAATACCAAAATTATCATCACGGAAGTGTCCACTTCCATGACGATAAATGGCGCATCATGGAAGTGCTTTCGTCAAGGGTAACCGACACGTGGCATCCACCGTAACCGGTCGCCGTT
Source organism: Aegilops tauschii subsp. strangulata (assembly GCF_002575655.3). NCBI lineage: Eukaryota > Viridiplantae > Streptophyta > Magnoliopsida > Poales > Poaceae > Aegilops > Aegilops tauschii. The sequence continues at coordinate 199,396,243 of NC_053038.3, read as the reverse complement.
AAGCTATCGGGTTCCGGTTTGGATCCGATAACCCGTTAGCAGCCCGAACCAATGGGGATTTTCCACGTGTGAAATCATCATTGGCTGGAGGAAACACGTGTCGGCTCCTCGGTGGGCCAGATGTCGTCCGTCCAATGGAGGAGACATGCCTATGATACGTCGACACGTGGCAAGGCCCAACAGAGGCCCATATAGGTTAAAAAGGCCGGCCCAGTCTAAGGCCCGTAGTATTTACTCAGGTACTAGTGGGCCAGCCCACTAACGGTCTGTTTAAACATGGCCCATTTACGGGCCGAAGCTAGATCTGGCCCGTTAATTGTTCGCCATATATTTGGGCCCAATTACGGCCCAGTGACATTGCGGCATGTTAGAGGCCCGATGTAGACATGGGCCCATTTCAGCCCGGTGTGTCTTTCGTCCTGTGATGAGGACATCAATACAATTGTTACACCCACACCCCCTGCTGCTATACATACTGGACCAATTACTAGAGCTCGCGCACGCCAATTAAACTACCAGGTACTTCTGTTTCTTGGTAATGATTCTAATGTTCATGAGAATATGCTGCTGCCTAAATTGGATACATTTGTTTTGCTTACAAATGAAGGGCCTAGCTTGGACGAGAAGGATGAACATTGGAGCAAGTTCAAGCATGGAAATGATGGCATGCGCAAGGGGAACAAGAACGGAGTTTCAAGTGGTGATTTCAGGACTTTGAAGCCACCATAATGAGTGCATGAATGCTTGGACGAAATATGCAATATGCTACTTCATAAATTTTGTCCAAAGGCTAATATACGTGTTGCGCCACCTTATTTTTGGGCCAGGCCCATGTAATTTCGAAATAGTCAAGTATAGGCTGTTTTTAGAGTCCGTATGTGTGGGAAAACAAGAGTTAGGGTTGGTTTCGGACACCTCCTCCAAGGGCCACGAAATTCGCCCCTCTTCCTCCATATATACTGCCCTTAGGCGTCGTTTAGACTTTGGGCTTTGTTTAGATTAAAAGTTCGGCGTAGCTGCAACTTCGCATACTTTGTTTGTGTTCAACGACCAGACCAAGACGTCACATAACCCCACCTTCATTAATAAAGCTTTCCTCTTATAAATGAAGGGCCTAGCTTGGATGAGAAGGATGAACATTGGAGCAAGTTCAAGCATGGAAATGATGGCATGCGCAAGGGGAACAAGAACGGAGTTTCAAGTGGTGATTTCAGGACTTTGAAGCCACCATAATGAGTGCATGATGGCTTGGACGAAATATGCAAGATGCTACTTCATAAATTTCGTCCAAAGGCTAACATAGGTGTTGCGCCACCTTATTTTTGGGCCAGGCCCATGTAATTTCGAAATAGTCAAGTATAGGCTGTTTTTGGAGTCCGTATGTGTGGGGAAACAAGAGTTAGGGTTGGTTTCGGACCCCTCCTCCAAGGAATTCCCCCCTTTTCCTCCATATATATAGCCCTTAGGGCGTCGTTTAGACTTTGGGCTTTGTTTAGATGAAAAGTTCGCCATAGCTGCAACTTCGCGTACTTCGTTTGTGTTTAACGACCAGACCAAGACGTCACATAATCCCACCTTCATTAATAAAGCTTCCCTCTTATATTCACAATATCTAGATTGCAATTTCAGTTTCTTGCTTGTACTTCGTTTGCTTGCAGGAAATAGACCTTCGTGGTCAGGTTGATCGTGCTCCGGCGTGGTCAAGCGATTGCTAAGGCGCGACGTCCTCGCACGCTCGTAGTCGGATCGTCAAAGTCTACTCCACCAAAAATGATGGCCACCATCTCACCGAAAGACGGGACACCTTTGCCTCTATCAAGTGGTATCATATTTGCAGGTTGCTCGGTGAGATTTTACAGTTTTTCATAGTTTAGATCGAGTCTGTTCTTCATACCTACAGTCCACGAAAAAGCCAAAAAAAAATAGGGTTAGTTCATCATATCCGAACCAATCTGAGCCTTTGCATAATCTTTTTAGGGTTTTACTTTGTTGAATTTGCGGTTGCATCGTCGTGTCTACTTGCTGGTCTTAGCGTCTAGTCCTTTAGAGTTTATAGTTCTGTCACAGTTTGTCACGCCGCCGCCGCACCATCTTCATCACTGCTGCCATATACCATACCACCACCGCTGCCATATACCACCACCACTGCCATATCCTACCACCGCTACCATATACCATCACCGCTATCATATCCTACCACCGCTGCCATATACCACCACCATTGCCATATACTACCACCGCTGCCATATCCTGCCACCATATATCCACCACCAATCCGAGATCTTTTCATATTAGGTTTGTTTCGAGATCCATCTATTTTCCGATTCGTGTTTCCATGCCTGAGTAGGTTTTGAAAAAAAAGTCTAGACCCCGGGGCAGTTTTTAGGCCAAACTTTTGGTGATCAAAAATATTTTTTCCCTATCCTGTTTTTAGGTCCCAGGGAGCGTTTTGAGACACTCGCCATCACAGTGGTTTTTTGTCGCCGCTGCCCTGATTTCCAAAAAAAACTCAAATTTTTTGTGCCTATCCTGTTATTTTGACTTGGGAAGAGTTTTGAGACACTCGCCATTATAGTGATTTTTCGCAAAAAAAAGAGGGGCGCAAAAAAAGAGAGCAATTTTTTTCCAGAGTGGGCTTTTCCCTTGTTTAAGTGCCGCGCCGTGATTTTGTTAGTGTTCTAGGCTCGCGTCTTTAGTACGGTCTAGCCTAGGACCAACACAGTACCGTCGTTGAGCGTTTATTCAACTTTGCATCTCCGAATTGATTATTGCTAATCTTTTTGCTACCATATTATAAGCCATCCCAGCTCCACATACATCTACGTCGTGCGTTTGACTCTCCCTGGTAATCGCTCTATCCAAGCTTTGAGAGTTTTGACTACAACGGTTGCTGATCACCACCTGCTGCTGGGTAAGAACTGGTAAGAATTTGAGATTTGCTTGACGGATTTGTGACACCCCACCACCGCCACTTTCTAGTAGTCTGTAGGATCATATTTTTGTGTGTTTCCATTGCTACTAACCATGGCAGGATCACAAGCCGACGAGATTGACTGGGAGAACATGATGAAGAAACAGCTTCATCATAAATTTCAGCAAATGTTAGGTCAACAGGTGGAAGACGTGATGGCCAGCTTTGGAAAGGCACTGGAGAGGATTGATGACATTGAGAAGACAATTGACACCAAGTTGGACGCCTAGTTTGATGAAGTACTCGCGCATCTACCACAACCATCAGCAGCCTCACCTGCACCATTGCAACAACAACAACAACAACAACAACAACAACAACCACCTCCACGTCGCGAAACAACCCTCCACCAAGTGAGCCGTGTTCCTCTTGAGCATGGCCAAACTTCTGGTGTCGCTGCTACTGCTGTTGATGCTTCTGTGGATCCTGCTGCTGCTGCTGCGGAGGACGATTACGTGGGCGATTATGAGGATGAGGTTGATCAAAATCAGAACTACATGCAACCACCAGCACCACCACCAGGTCGTCCACATGCAAATAATC